>NC_063066.1:20854340-22296840 GCF_018812025.1 Megalobrama amblycephala | reverse complement strand
TTTCAACATGACAATGCCAGACCACATACTGCATCAATTACAACATCATGGCTGCGTAGAAGAAGGATCCGGGTACTGAAATGGCCAGCCTGCAGTCCAGATCTTTCACCCATAGAAAACATTTGGCGCATCATAAAGAGGAAATTGCGACAAAGAAGACCTAAGACAGTTGAGCAACTAGAAGCCTGTATTAGACAAGAATGGGACAACATTCCTATTCCTAAACTTGAGCAACTTCTTTCCTCAGTCCCCAGACGTTTGCAGACTGTTATAAAAAGAAGAGGGGATGCCACACAGTGGTAAACATGGCATTGTCCCAACTTTTTTGAGATGTGTTGATGCCATGAAATTTAAAATCAACTTATTTTTCCTTTAAAATGATACATTTTCTCAGTTTAAACATTTGATATGTCATCTATGTTGTATTCTGAATAAAATATTGAAATTTGAAACTTCCACATCATTACATTCTGTTTTAATTCACAATTTGTATAGTGTCCCAACTTTTTTGGAATCGGGTTTGTATTAGTAAATTATAAATTAAAACGTGCAAATATTTTAGTGGATTAAATTAACTTTAGGCAGAATGTTAATGCAGCCATAATTGAACAGTCAGTATTATTTTAGACATTAAAAGACGACTTCTAAGGTTTGTTGGTGGTCTGATAAGTCTGTTTTGTTTTCCACATCATTGAGAAATATTGTTTCATCAGTAATGGTAATTTGCTGCACACCTCGATAAGTATGTGATGAAGAAAAGACAAAAAAAAAAAAAAAAAAAAAGACACAGCTCTGTAGTTTTAATGTGCACAGTATGTATCTCACACTGACTTTCAAAACAAAAGCAAAACATTTCTGACTTCAATCCTAATGTAATTAGTGTGGTTAATATCTGTCCCTTTCTGAAGTCCATGGAGAGGAAACACTGTATTTCCTGTGAGTGCTTGCACTGAAGTACTGTGGCTCAACCTGTGCTGTGTTAATGATACATCTCTATCTTTAATTAACACAGCACTGGTACTGAACATCAACAGCAGCAGGATGCACAGAAATACATTAAAAATATACATTAAGTGAAGTTCCTAAACGTAATTTAGGGAGGAGCGAGCCCATCTAATCTTCCAATCAACAGCCAGAGTATATAAGCAGCTGCTTACCTCTCTTCAGTCTCAGCTGTTCCAGCATCCCTCCACCTCCCCAAACTCCACCTTCATTTCAGGTACCTTGCCCTATGTAATCATATCCTATATTTATTCACTGGGGGGGTGTATCAGAGCTCGAGTTGAAG
The DNA here is from genome assembly GCF_018812025.1 of Megalobrama amblycephala. Classification (NCBI taxonomy): domain Eukaryota; kingdom Metazoa; phylum Chordata; class Actinopteri; order Cypriniformes; family Xenocyprididae; genus Megalobrama; species Megalobrama amblycephala. Next base: position 22,295,552 of record NC_063066.1, on the reverse strand, counting down.
CTGCTTCATCGAGCCCCTCCTCAGTGGACAGCAAGCCAAATTAGCTAACCTAATACCCTAAAGATTATATGGGCAAACAAACTCATTAAATTGATATTAAACTTTTACTGTTAGATCACCCAAAAATTAAAAGTCAAAAAGTGAAATGTCAAGTTGTACCAAATCTGCATTACTTCTGTGAAAAACACAAAAGGAGGGGTTTAGTCACCAGATGCCGTCAAGGTCATAACAGGGCAAAGAACACCAGAGAGAAAAAAAAAAAAAAATGTCATTAGCTCTCAAATTTCATTCACACTTGTTCACATTTAGACAAAGCACCTCAAAATGCTCAATTCATGTCGGTATGGATAGTAGCAGATATGTATCTTTTCACAGCAATACTAATGGGTTTAATAGACGGCATGTCTGATTCGTGACCCTTTTAAGATCAGTCAGTTATGTGCTGTAACAACCATCCCACTATTGTTTAATCTAATGATTGTACAGTTCTATTCAAATCATAATCCCAGAGTGCACATACAAAGCAGCGCGGCACATGATGAATTTGAACGTTATGTATCACTAGAGCCCATTTAGGCCTACACATTACTGGAAAAGACAAGAATTAAAGGATTGCTGTTCTCAGTACAGGCTAATGACTGGATTGAACAGCTATAAATATTATATGAGTGATTATTTGGGAAGAAGAGAGCTGACAGTTATTGTGACAAAGCTTTACTGTAAATTTATATTTACATGACAAGCAGTGCAGGATTTGAATATTTAGGCTCAAAATCCCTCAATTTGCAGCCAGTCATTTTGTTATCCTGTCCCACAGCTTTCAAATAATTTACAGGACTTTAAGTAGCTATACAAAGACAGCTTCCTGATTTAAACCTCTAACATGCCATTTGAAATTCAAAAGAAAAGGGATGAATTAGGCCTTTTCTCCCATTTTTAGGCAGAACAACAGCTGCTCTAGTCATAGCACTGATCGCAGATGAGGATGCAGTATCTAAAGTCCTCCGGGGCATGGAACATCCATGTATGTTCAGGATGGAGACAGCAGTTTATGAAACATCTCTCATCTGACTGCATTCAGTTGTGCCATGAAGCTGTCTGATAGCGGCACTAAACTTCCTGTCTTTGCAAATGAGATTTTAATCTGTGGTTCCCCAGGGATGTGCTGAAGTACTTCCGCTCATGCTGAGGCTCCCAGCAGCACTCTTGTCTGTCACAGACAGATTGCACTGCTTGAAACAATTCTAAACCTAAGAAACACACAGCTTCTTCACCTGCTCTCCAGCAATAAGGTCTGCTGTGCAAAGGGTGTGTAAGAAACCAACTGAATTTCTAATACACACACACTGAACCTCATGGAGGTACAAACGCACATTGTTTTATGTTACTTATGCTGGGCAGAAACTGTGAAATACTGTACACCAGCAGGATTTGTTCAAATGATAAATTGGCCTGTTTGTAAGAGTTGGAGAAAAATATACATTTTATGCTCTATTAGTTGGTCTATATCAGGGTCTCCAACCCTGTGCCTGGAGAGCTACCATCCTGCAGAATTCAGTCCCAACCCTGATCAAACACATCTAAACCAGGAAGTCTGCAGGAAGATAGATCTCCAGGAACTGGGTTGGAGACATCAAATGTATGCAGAATCTAGAACAGGCCTGGGGAAAGATCTAATTTCCTGCTGAGTTTAGCTCCAACCCTGATCAAACTTACCTGCCTGTGACTTTCTAGTAACGCTTGAAGATCTTGATTAGCTAGTTTAGGTATGTTTGATTAGGATTGGAGCTAAACTCAGCAGGAAAGTGAATCTTGAGGTCCAGAATTGTCCAGCCCTGATCTAGAATTTACAATTTTTATGGGGAGAATCTGTATTTACATTTACAGCACAGGTGACTGGCTCACAAATGTCTTGGCCATAGGTCTTCAACCCTGCTTGGACAGTTCTGCTTAATGAACTGGTTCAAAAAGCAGATTCATAGGTTCCTGACGTCATCATGCAATGATGTCACTATGCATTTCTTTTCTAACAATTCAGCATCATGTTATAAAACATTCAAATAAAGTCATTTTTGTCAACGCATATTGAAACACTCAAATAAAAAGTTATTTGTGTGAACGCATACAGCAGATTATTGCCTTTCATTCAAGTAAGTAAATGGAATTTGTGGTCACAATTTCATTTGTGAATCCTTTATGTTTGATACAACTGACCAATATTGAGTACCCTACATCTTGGATAAGATCCGCAACTACTGCACACATTTGATGCACAAACTCATTGATTTTTGCTTAACAACTTAAATTATAATCTGCATGTACAATAAACTATTGTAAAATTTATTTACATCTCTCGACAGAAAGGTTTTTGCAGCTAACAAAATGTTATTTAATAACAGTGGTCATAATACACATATTTCCAGTACGTGCCTCAGCATTGTATTGTCAACTCACTCATCAGACTCCTCTGTAACCCTTGGCAAACTTCGACAGTCAGTTGGACCGGCATATTCGGTTCTTTTTGAGTCCTCGATAATCCTCTGCAAACTTCGACAGTTGGTTAAACCAGCTCATTAGTTTCTTTTTGAGTTGAAGCTACTTCCGCTGTGCGTCTTGCGGCCTCATCCTAGAACTTAAGTTCAATTCATTTCAATTAGTGAATCGGCTCAACTGGTTAATTCCTGAGAACCGGCTCAAAAGAATGATTCGTTCAAGAATTGAACATCACAACCCTGATCCTGGAGACCCATTGTCTTGCTAAGTTTAGTTCCAACGCACTCCAATACACCTGCCTGCAATTTTAAACAATCCTTGCCATCTTAGCTGAGACAAATGCCTAATCACAGGACTGATGCTGGGTACTTCTTCTTGGACATCTAACCAGAAGGTTAAACCGGTACAATAGACAGTCTTCACAGCATCATCTGTCCTCCTGCTGTCAGTGGATAAATTGTGAGAAGATGCACTGTGGCATAAGCAGCATAATCAGCAGGAGACCTTTTCCTTGACATAAACTGATTACCGTTTCCCCATTCCAATAGCCACAGGACGATCAAACACCTCTTTGAACTTATCATCAAATGACTTGTAAGCATGTGTTCCTTTGGACTGCAAGAGGGAAATGTTCAATTCGCCATGATGTCTGCTGTAGAACGGTAAGTTTTCTGTGCTCAAGAGTAGGACAAAATGATTCTTCATGCAGAGGTCACTCAATTTAATGCTCTCCCGGTTGGAAAGAAAGTAAAATGGCATAAGCTTGAAAAAAAGAACAGAATGTTGCAGTGCAAAATGAATAGAACAGTGCATGAAAAATCTTTTATCTGGTTTAGGGAAACTTTGTGCATCTTGCACTAAGTAGAATGAGTGCAGTATATTGTTTTATCAGTACAACTGAACTAATTGATGTTTAATGTATCAGGAGACCATTTAAAAGAAGAGCTTTGTATATACAGTTTAGTGGATAAGAGACTTGCTAATCTAAATCCAGTGCAGTTAGTCAAATTGATTTGCAATGAAGAAAAAATAGAATCAGTAATAGGAATTTTGTACAGAATTTATGAAAACCATTTATGGATTAACCAATAACAATAAACTAGCCCAATTTAGACAAACAGAGCAGAGATGTATTCCACAATTTAATGCCAAAAAAAGCAAAGATCAAATAGACAAAAAGCCTTAAAGAAAAGGTTTATTTGTAACTATGGAAACACATAATCAGTATATTGTGACAGAGGCAAGTGGTCAACCAGGGAACTTTAAGACAGAAACACTGATGAGACAGAAACACTCTGCCCTTTACCTTTCTAACCCCTTTCACCTTTGTGATTTCAACTGCCAGTTTCTGGAGAAATAAATCTATATATTTTCCTGGAAAATATTAAAGTGGGGCTTAATCTAAAGACTTTAGGAAGAGCATACAGGAAGGAGCTAGATGTCAGCAGTGCAAAGGAGATTAGATCAGTCTACTGCATCATCGTCAGACCTTGTAACAATAACTGCACATAAGTATGACACTTTGGTCCAAAATGTGAAATAAGCAAATCCCAATTCTTGTACAAAACTGTTTGCTTCTATGTTGAATGTTGCAGAAACCGTATAAAATATAATTTATCTGTTCTTTACTAAAAGACTCCATGCAAACAACCCCTTCAGGTCAATGCATTTAAAAGTCAACCCACTGGAGACGACTGGATTTTGTAATTGATAGTCCAAAAAAATTAAAGGTTGGACTTTGGAAATCTGTCATGAACCTCATTTATCTCTGTTCTGGGTTTCCCTTGGCTATCTCACTCTAATCCCACTATCTCCCGAGGAGCTGGAGAATTAGTCCTGAAAATCCTTTTGATGTGTAGTCAAACAAACATTCCTACTGGGTATAGTGATCTATCTACAACATGCAGTAAAGTTAAGGCCCCCTGTGTGCCTCCACATAGACCCTGGGACTGTGTGATCGATTATCTCCATGCTGTGACTTCCCCAGAGAATGGATCTAGCCACTGTCTATCCCTGAGTCTCTGACTGTGGAGGATTACATTAAGAAGACATTAAAATAAGGCCTGCATTTTATTGATCACCAAAGTTTTAACAAGCAGTTGTAAACACTGCTACCTTCTTCTATTACCTCCTGTTTCCTTGGAGTAAATAAAAAGTGGAAACAATATTCACTGATCTGATCATTTTTAGTGCATACAAACAGTGGACTTTATGAATACTTGGTGATGCTGTATGGACTGAAGAATGTTCCTGGTTCTGGATAATGATTTATAATTCAATCATTATATTTACAATGCAATACTTTATTTACTAGTAGAGTAATTCATTTAAAAATGTATTAAAACCAAGATTAGTATTAAACATCTTATATAACTAGATCATGTTTGTGTATATGTATATTTTAAGGTGTCTTTCCACAAAAAGGATGGTTGCAGAGTCTCTGTATTTTCTGTATAGCTGTTTTGAAACAATATGTATCAGGGGCACAGGAGACATTTTCAAAGTGGGGACGGGCGGTGCACATGTGCATACGTCTTTCCACGCTCATGGGCAAAGGAGCTTCTTTGAAAGGCTGAGCGGAATGCGGGAAATGAAGTATGCCCGGGCCTTAACCGCCTTACATTGTAATGGACTGGAGCTCACGGTTCACATCGGGAGAAATGGGAACACGGGGGCAGCGCGATGCGACCGCAAAGGGCACTTTCACTTTTGCGATCAAAGTGCATGCCACTGATAAGCATTATGCAGTATTACAGTAGCCCATACACATACCTATTAAACGCTCCTCTCGTGCATCTTCCCCACTGCATTGCTGGTCGAGGCAATAATCACTTTTGTTTCGCTTTCAGAGATCTCTTTTATAGATGCCATCAATGCGTTTACCTTTCTAGATGTAATTACAGAAATCAAAACAGTCCATAATAAACTATAAATCCTCACGAAAACTTCAGTCAATCCAGCTCACGCATCAACCTGAGAGATCAGCCTCCTGTCAAATTTCTCGGTTTCTGAATGGACAGTTTTGCTTTGATTGACAAACGCTAACGTTCGGGCATGATTTATATACAATGGACCTGTCCTAAAACGTTAGCATGCTCTGATCGATTGCTTGGAGATCGCGTGTTTCTCCGTTCGAGAGCGCATTTCCTGTTCACATTCGTGACAAAACAGTTGATTATTTACAAACGAAAGCTCACAGAAACGTGAAAATGGTCTCATTTGAAAGAAAATATCCTAAGCTAAAAGATGATATAGTTTGACTGATTGAAGCCCTTATCAAAAGTGGGGGGGTCGATTTCTCTCTTTTCAAAACTGCGGGGGTCCTGACCCTCCTGTCCCCCGTGTCAACGGCGCCCCTGATATGTATTATAGAAAGCGCTATACAAATAAAACAGATTTGACTTGACTACATCTGGATGGCATTGAGAGCTCTCAGTTTTATTAATTCAGTGCCTTTTCCAAGCTCAAGGTCAATGTACAGCAAAAGTCATTTGAGTCATTACATAATAATTATAAAAAACAAGAGATCTATAGTGGTGATTGACAAACAAAACAACATCATGTAGTACAAACTTTCTGTTTAGTTCATTTTGATTTAAAACACAGAGCTTTAGACATTTTAGAGCTTTGTATTTTAAGACAGGTATTTTTAATCGAAAGTGTAATGAAACAGACATCTAGTGGGAATCCTAAGCTTTTTGAATGTTTAACCTACTTTAAAAGGTTAACATGAAATTTTAATTTTATGGCTTCTCCCTTCACGTCTTTGCTGAAATAGTCTCACTGCAGTTCGCACTGAAGCAGCTACCTGAACTTCACTGATTTTCAACAACACTTTTCCGTCGTAGCTGATGCAAGATCTACCTTGCATTTCAAAGCTAGAGTAATCACACCCGACTCCTTAGATTTTCACATGAAACTAATCCATCAGATTTTGGAATTATGAGGCAGTATTAAAAATCAAACTAGCTGGCAATATGCATCAGACAGTCTCTGAACAGATAATTTTGTCTAAAGCTGAGACTAATGCCCCATTAGGATCGAGGACAGGCTGATCGTGACTTGCATGAAGGTGACCATGTTAACCACAAGGCATCAAGATTGCATTATAAAGACATTCGAATAAGGTTTGCATTGCATTAGTTGCTTTAAAATACTTTCAAATTCTATTAGATCCTACTGCAGTAAAATCAACACTGAACTTGTCCTTCATAGTGCCTACAACCTTTTTTTTTTTTTTTTTTTTTTTTTTTTTACTTTAGAGGTGAGGGAATCGATCATCCATATCTTGTACAGATTGGCACAGACACAGAAACCTAGAGTACATCCACTCACCCAGAGGCTGAACACATGGCAGGCCTGTTGGATTTTTTTTTTTTTTTTTTTTTTCTTCTCCATGTTTTGGTTCACTCTAAGATTCAGACCAGGTTCTGAGAATACCAAAAGTTGTAATTGCTTGAAGTAAAGTACCTGAAAGTTCACATCCAACAAATAGATCACATCCAACAAAACTACAGTGTCAGTGAAGTTTCTGCGTTTTAAGGTGTTTTCAGGCTCGTTAAAAGCGTTTGTTTTAGAACCGGTTACATTTTCTCCCTTAGTTTGTCTTGTTTAGGCATATATGAACAGTGATCGTGCTCCGATCTGCACCAAAATAATTGGTCCGAGTTTGCCTGAATGAGGGAACTGATCACGCCTACACCGGCTCTCCCTCTCCACTGCATACAGTGCATACAATGGATTCAGTTGCATCCATTTAAATTCAGTCCCAGTTCAAGGTAAGTATCTGTACTGCAGCCTGCACTGCACTGACCCTCTGACATAGTCATCCATTTTTTAACACACTTGGATCAGTCACAGGAATATCACCATTTTGGCATTTATAGGAATCAGTTCCTACCATGGATGGTGGACCAGCAGAATCAGCTTCCTCGTCAGCTTTTCCATCGTTGTTTCAACCATCCTAGGTGATCAACACATGGTCAGAAGTATATTTTGATGTTCCAGCTGTTGAGGATGTGTCATAGCAAAGCGGTCTGGCAGGATGCTGATATCAGGCATGCCATCTGCCACCAAAAGACTCATGCATGCGTTCAATGTCATCCACTGCTCCAGTTTGGACCAGGATAAGAGATCGGAGACAACTAGGGCCAGGCAGTATATTCTGATGAGTATACCCATAATGCTGTACCTCACCTGCAATTTAGCCCAACCTATGGCATTTACTTATAAAGCTAATATTTGTAACTGACTTGTATCTTCATTTTTCCAGTGTGGGCCACTTTTGATTACTTATTATTTGCCATGTCCAATGTATCTGGTTTATATATACCTTAGACAATTTTAAATAATAATAATAATAATAATAATAATAATAATAATATGTTTAATTTATATAGTGCCTTTCACAGATTCGAGGACGCTTTACAAGGTACAATGATACAATAAATAATCAATATGAGGTAACAATTAAATGGACGATGGACATGTGCCCAATCCAGAAGTTATGGATAATGCAGTTGCAAATAACAGAAGTTGATTAAACTGTAAATCATAAGAAAGTAACATTGTGAATAACATTGTGTCATGACTACACACGATCAGGCATAACATTATGACCACTGACAGGTGAAGTGAATAACACTGATTATCTCTTCATCATGGCACCTGCTAGTGGATGAGATATATTAGGCAGCAAGTGAACATTTTTTCCTCAGAGTTGATGTGTTAGAAGCAGGAAAAATGTGCAAGCGTAAAGATTTTGAGTCAAGGGCCAAATTTTGTTGGCTAGACGACTGGGTCAGAGCATCTCCAAAATTCCAGCTGTCGTGGGGTGTTCCTGGTCTGCAGTGGTCAGTATCTATCAAAAGTGGACCAAGGCTCACTGATGCACGTGGGGAGTGAAGGCTGGCCCGTGTGGTCCGATCCAACAGACGAGTTACTGTAGCTCAAATTGCTCAAGAAGTTAATGCTGGTTCTGATAGAAAGGTGTCAGAATACACAGTGCATCACAGTTTGTTGCGTATGGGGCTGCATAGCCGCAGACCTGTCAGGGTGCCCATGCTGACCCCTGTCCACCACCGAAAGCACCAACAGTGGGCACGTGAGCATCAGAACTGGACCACCGACCAATGGAAGAAGGTGGCCTGGTCTGATGAATCAAGTTTTCTTTTACATCATGTGCATGGCCAGGTGCGTGTGCGTCACTTACCAGGGGAACACATGGCACCAGGATGCACTATGGGAAGAAGGCAAGCTGGCAGAGGCAGTGTGATGCTTTGGGCAATGTTCTGCTGGGAAACCTTGGGTCCTACCATCCATGTGGATGTTACTTTGGCTACCTTAGCATTGTTGCAGACCATGTACACCCTTTCATGGAAACAGTATTCTCTGGTGGCTGGGGCCTCTTTCAGCAGGATAATGCGCCCTGCCACAAAGCAAAAATGGTTCAGGAATGGTTTGAGGAGCACAACAACGAGTTTGAGGTGTTGACTTGTCCTCCAAGTTCCCCAGATCTCAATCCAATGGAGTATCTGTGGGATGTGCTGAACAAACAAGTCTGATCCATGGAGGCCCCACCTCACAACTTACAGGACATAAAGGATCTGCTGCTAACATCTTGGTGCCAGATACCACAGCACACATTCAGGGGTCTAGTGGAGTCCATGTCAGGGCTTTTTTGGCAGCAAAAGGATATTATATATATATATATATATATATATATATATATATATATATATATATATATATATATATATATATATATATATATATATATATATATATATATCTGCATAGATACAACAATAAAAACCAAAGATGTGCTTGCACTCAGTTTGCCAGAACCATTCAATAAATATTCAATAAGTAATACTGCAAGAAAATATTAAAAACGGTATCATGTTCAAAATACATTACTTGGCTGTGGTGACATTTTATATGCAAACTTGAATCGCTGCAAATCTATAATCGGCTGCCCATCAGTTTTACCAAAAACTGATTTCCCCCCTAGAAACTTCAAAACAAGGTTGTTTTTGCATCCTGTCATTTATACATGGCATTTGATTTGTATCACATATGGTAAATATAGTCCACAGAAGACATTGCCACAAACCTAATCCTATGAAAATTTATTTCCACAGGGAGGAATGTATTTTGTGAAAGCCAGTGCCATTTGGACAGATGGGTTTCATTTCACGGTTCACACTCTCAATGTGATTAAAAAGTTAAATGCTGTTGAGAAAAGAGAAAAAGGCATCACACACATTCTGCCAATAAAGTATGTAAGGACATGGCTGCTCAGAGCATATGTGGCAGCTGCCAATCCAATTGACACAATGGTATCTCTCTCTCTCTCTCTCTCTCTCTCTGTTTACTGACAGCCGGACTAAATCTGGACTAAGTAGCGTTTTCAAATAAGAGCACTTTTTCATTATATAATACTTATAATACATACATCACGCACAGACACACACACACACACACACACACACACACACACACACACACACACACACACACACACACACACACATACACATTTTAATGGCAATAATTAAAAAAAACATATCGTTTTATATATACATTATATACAAATGTAGAGGTATTGTAAAATACAAATATATGACACAGAGTTGGCATATACTGCCTTGGCTTAAAAACATCTTTCAATTAAAGTTTCGAGGACAATCAGAATGCCTTATGGTTCATATTTTTATGCAAAACCATGTCGTAACAAGCAATAAAAACCTGGGCAGCTGTCTTTTATCACCAAGGCATTTGTTTGTCTGAGTCTCCAGAGTGCACATCCCCATATTACCAATGGAAACTGGCAAATTCTCTTTATTTCCCAGCCCTCATCACTGCTTAATATGTCTGCTGATACCTGGAGGAGTCTGTGATGCAGTAAGCAGACCATTATTCACTCCTGTATGTAGCTTTGTGTGTTGATTCTGTGAATCGTACAATTTCCTCCAGGCAGCACACAATGTTTGTCAGTGAAAAATGAACTCACTGCATTGAACAAGGCCACTTTCACAGGGAAAATAAATGCTCACCATACAGTATGTATCCATAGGGCCAATAGATCTGATAAAATATAGCTGGGAGAATTATATCCATCTTGTTTCACAAGGACTGTTTCATGGCCTCCACCACTCCATATTGTTATTCCTGGTTGAGGAGGATGTCCTGTCATTTTCCTGTCACCTTTAAAGTCGGGTTTGAAGTTCTACAAGATTTATGAAATTAAATGACAATTTTAACACTGGGACAGCTGAGGGCTAGGCAAACAGGACCTCCCAAAGACCTTCACCCTGTCAATAACATGTCCCATAATTCACTTTTCTTTGAGGACCGCCCACCATTTCTGCCAGTGCTCTTAGGCTAATATAAATGGTTAATAAATGGCATATTATATGATTCTCAGCCAACTAAACATTTTAAACAGTATGTCAGACATGACTGTAATGGGCCAATCAAGCATATCAATGGCAATCAAAGTATTAAGTGTAGGATACAAAGGCTTCATTGTGATAGTTCAATATAAGTGCTGCCAGTGCTGCATTATATTCTCCATCTTTAAACTGATGTGACTGTGGCCGGTGTACAATCCTGCTGCATCACAGGGAACAGTGAGTTCTGAATATGGTTGCCATGGAAATGTTGTTGACTGTTATTCTTCAAGTTGGCACATCCAGAACCACAAATTGCAAACAGTGTCTTTTTTTTTTTTTTTTTTTTTTGGAAAGTCTGAGTGTTGGTGTTTTTTCTTGGTCCAAGATTGCTCCAGTAACGCTCCTTCATGCATATAACACATAACGGCCCATAATGCAATAGCATAGTATAGAGGGTATGCATAGACGTCACTTTCCTGCCGGAACGCGCTCCCTCAGCTGGATGGACTGAGTGGCAAAACAACCTGCTGCATGACTGGATTTAATAGGGGAAACTGCAAAGACGTAAGTAAAACAAACGATTACACTAAAGTTTGGGCTCAAAAGTGTCAAACATATCAAAGAAACCTAATCCATGGATATTGGCATGCAGCCAGGAATCGTGTTTCCTGACATTTATATGTGTCTGATTTAGACGCCAGGGAAATACATAAAGTAAATCTGCCTGTGAACACTTTATATAACTACAATATAGGTAGGTCTAAATCGGAGTGATCATTTATATCAATGTTATATATATCGTCATATCGTCCAGCCCTAAAACTTGTATAGTTTTTGTCAGTGTTTATTTAAAAGCACCCAGTTAAATATTTAAATATGGTAAATATTTAATTGATGAGTTATCAACACAATATATAACAATACAATATATAGGGTATGCTTTTACCCCAAAATCCAACATTTTGACACAAAATGATAACGGCAAAACATGTTTCTTTGCCTGGAGTCCAGCTGTTTCTGTGAATTGCAGTGATCCATTTGCTTCTTTTTTTCTGTAGCTTTCAGCAGTCTTTAAAAATATACCTCAGATTTTGTGTCAAAGCTATTTGTACAGTCAATCGCAAAGCTCTTTCCCATTTTGAATGTGCTTTGTGTGTTTTTCATGGCATTCACGCTGAAAGCCAATGCTGCCACTCAGTCTTTTGCCACTCAGTGGGAGTAACCGTAGTCATAACTGTCGACGGTGATGTCATGTGCATGCCCTCTATTAACAGACAAGTCATTAGACAAAATTGTGGAATCAGATTTAAAAATCATGAAAAAGCATGAATTAGAAAATACTTAGAATGTGTTCAGAATTTCACTTCTGATACATTTAGTCTGGACTAAAAAAGAAAATTAAACACTTAATCCTGGTTTGCTTAGAGTTCACACTGTCATTTTTAACACTAAACCTAAAGATACAAAACAAACAAAAACAGGTAATCAGGTAATCAGTTACATCATTTTTTTTTTGAGTTATGATGTTCCCAATTTTAAGTAAGCAGAACTATCAAGTTTTGAGTTTGTAGTACTCATGCATGATATTGCTCCTAACTTAATGCACTAAGTTTGCTAACACATACATTTTGACTGCAATTAAACAAACTATTTATTTAACTTTATTATTTTGACTTCTTCCAAATCAAATGAGTTATTTACTTCATTGTAAACCCTAATAAGAAAATTCAGAAGATGCCAAATTGCTAATTTGCTAACATGTTAACAATAGCATTACTGAACGAGCAACTTTAAACTTACAGCAACTTAAAACATGTAACTTACCTGCAAAAACCCACATTAACAGAAACTCTTCTAAATTAGCCTAACAAAACATTAATCACTACTAAATCTCCCTTACCATTAATATTGCACAAAAACATTATATAACACTTAATTTTAACATTTACTCTCCCTTTCGAGTGCCATGGGCAAAGCATGCTGGGAAATAGAAATCCCAGCCCAGTTTCAGTCAACCTTAAGTTCATCTAAATTAAAAGAAATGAGTTCATACAACTCAAAACAATGAAACAATTCAGTTTACTTGAAATATGTTAGTGCTGTAAACTCAAAAGAAAAAGAAAGTTCGAAATACTCATAACAGTTAATTTAACTGAACTAATTTGTTCAATTTAAATTTGTCCTACTCAAACCAATTAAGTATTTTGATCATTAGGGTTTACAGTGTATATTTTGAGACAGAACATACAGAACATCTGAAACAATGCTGTATGCTGGGCTAAATGCATTTGTTGTTTGTGTGTACATATAATGGTATTTTGACCAGCTGAGAACTCACAAAGAACTTATAAAATCTGCAAAGGAGTCAAAACAACACCAGGATTTACTTTGTTGCACACAAACAAATATCTTCTGCAAGAGATGTTGTTCCTGATGACTGTACCGAACTGTGATGGGCAACACAGCGCCTATGACAGGAACCACCAGGTATGATTGAGCATTGCAAGTGTAGTGTTATTAAAGATATAAATCTTTGCCATAAGGCGTCTCTGTCCCTTTAAGTGCTAGGTGATACCAAAAGTAATGTAGAGATAGATAGATAGATAGATAGATAGATAGATAGATAGATAGATAGATAGATAGATAGATAGATAGATAGATAGATAGATAGATAGATAGATAGATAGATAGATAGATAGATAGATAGATCTCAGAGCAGAGTTTCTCTCATTGGTGAGCAGGGAGATGAAAATGAAAAACCTGGAGTGGAGTTCGGAGTGATTACAGAATGATTTGAGTGGGGAGGGGAAATGCTCTACTCACCTAGTCTCTCAAATATATGAGTGAAAAAGAGGCTTCATGGTCCATACATGTTGACATTTCCAATGCCTCTATTGCTGTTTTCATCTGTCCCTACTGCACACATTGCCACAGGCTTCCGATAAAGCTGTATTTCCTTTGGGAGATGGAGAGTGGACAGGTCCATCTTTGGCCACCATTAAATCTATACCACAAAACATGTCACAGTCTGTCTATATGAAAGCAGGAAGTAAATTGTATTGGTTAGAGCACCACAAGGTGAGCCATGAGCCGTTATCATTGTGGCCTTGAGCGAGGTACTTAACCGCAGGTTGCTCAAGGGTGATTGTCCTTGTAAATGTAATACAAGTCACTTTGAATAAAGCTTCTGCCAAAAGACTACAAACTACCTGCAATAGACTAAATATGTGCTGAATATAAGAAACTCTCCAAGTTCAGACTTTTTGACAAAAAAACAAAACAAAACAAAAAAAAAAACCCTGTGGCAACCTGAAGTTAAGTGACTAACCCAAGAGAAGTATTATGATAGGTTGGACAATAACTCTTTAGTTTATGACTTACCCTGACCAACATTAAGCCTTTTCAGTCCAGAGGCTTAACTACTAGGCCACCACCTAGTATAGAATATTGAAACATGTACATATATCTTCTGTGGAAGTCTCAGGACCAAAAAATGTTCGTCCAATCATTGCATTTGGTTCATAGGTTCTACCTGCCTATCAACATATGTATTTCTATACCTCCTCGCACACTGCTCGAGCAGACATCACAAGTCATCAGAGTGTTCTATGAGGCTATGCAGAGTTGTAGACAGACAGTCACCGAGCACACCGTGCAAACAAACAGCCGCCGCCTTTTGCTGTTCCTCCTGAACCAAAACAACGAGCTTATGCTGTGTTCATGCCATGTCATTACAGTAATTATAAGATGGCAAACCGTGACGTTCTACCCGGAGCTATTCACATCCTCAGACTCAGATTGCATTTCTATGGCAACACCATCAATGCCAAAATGAATCTGCAGCAGTCAGATGATACAACTAGAGATCTGTTAGATGTTTATGTTCATTATTATTGTAATGTTATGTGCTTTAAAACATGAGGTAATTTGAATATCTCATCTCATGACACTTGGCAAACTCTACTTTGTTGTAGAGGATGTGGCTTTGGAGACACTGTGAAGGGAGAGTGGGATCTCATGCTTTCAAAGCTAACTTGCTAATGCAAGCCTCTCTGAAATTGACTACCTTTAATCATAGTTGCTGAAAGTCAAGTGGCATATAATGGATAAGTAATTGTGTCCAGGCACAAATAATAATGGAGATGATGCTATTTATTAGTTTTCAAAATAGTTTAGCTAAAATATTGTAGAGTTTTGCCAAAATGTAGGTAACAGCATGTTTTTCCAGAGCGTAGCTTGATCTTTAGTCTACTCACCATTGTTAGCACTGGGAAGCTGATCTCACAAGAAAACAAAACTATTTTACAATGAGGCAATTTTGTGGTAATTGTGTGAAATGTATGGTTGTCAGATAAAACGTCCACCCCTAAACGAAAATGTACGAATGAGTTTATTAGCCACCACTTTCACCAATAGTTATGGATTTCAATGAGATTGTGTTGCAACTTAAGTGTATCTATCTATATTTCAGAAGGGTACATTTACTGTCATTTAACTACTTTTTAGTTTGAGCGTTTGAATTGGCAAATAACTGCTTCAAAGAAGTGAGAAAATTCTTACTCAACTGCCATTTTTGTGTGTCAGTATCTTTCAGCATTTTAGATCAGAAATTTCATCAAAAGCTAGATATTTATGATAAAAGATTTTTAAGATTAAAAGAAAAAAAAAAAAACATTGAATGCAATGGCTGTATAATCAGTTATATACACAACTATTGTGTTTTTAGTTATCAAAATATAATTTAAAGCATGTGATGTTTTACAGAGTGACAGACACGGCATGCTAAGTGAAACAGTAGCAGGCCATGGCCAGACCAGAGATCTTAGTGTAAATGTCAGCATGCCTTCCAGCACCTCCCAAGGAGACTAACTGGAAATGGCGTTTAGACGCTGTTGACCATATGGCTTGTGTAATTAATGGCACAGATTATATTTTGGCTTGCAACCAAAGTTGTTCCAGTCACTTATGTAATGACCCAATCCAGAGCAAACAAGAATTGCCTCCAGCATTCCAGCAGTTGATATTTCTCTCTTAACTCAATTGCACTCTAAATGTTCAGACTTTTCCCCATGTAACTACATCAAAAAAATGGTTACTTGCAGAGGCTATGCATCTTCTGAACATGAATTAAAGTGAATAGATTGATTCTTTTACTTCCAGGATTACAGAAGGATCTCTGGGGTATTATGAGTAAAATGTGGTGTAAAATGTTCACATTATTTAAAAAAAAAAAAAAAAAAGAAAAAGAAAAAAAAAGTGTATCTCAAGGCCACTAATACATACTACAACTTATTAGCTACAATCATGTTAATGTTCTATTTTTTTTTTGAAAGAAAGAAAAAAAGAAAGAAAGAAAGATACTTCTGTTTAAATGGCTGAAAAGGTTAGGCCAACCTTTTTTTTACTGTAAGCGAATGAGCGATTTGAATCAAATTAGCATAATATTTGATTCAGTTACCTGTAATTGACTTGTAACTCTGAGCAGAACTATTACCACTTAGATTCATTGTTTTGCATCCAATATCACATTTTACACAGTTCCTCAATATTCAGGGTAAAGTTTAAACACAGCAACGCATGGGCTTGCAATACATACAGTATATATAGCAAGCATATGCATTGGTATGTGTGTGTTATATATATATATATATATATATATATATATATATATATATATATAGCATTAAATAATAATTAATGTGTAATGTATGGACACTGATTAATGCATTTTAAAATAGAATAATAAAAAAAGCAATTCCAAGAGGGTCTTTGTACCATCTAGGCTCAGGCCATAAAAATAAAGCATTGCCAGGTGGTAAAGCTGATTCAGTGATATAGATATTCAGTCTTTATTTGAATCGAAATCCATGAGGGTGTTTCCAAGGCAAGGACGTTTTCTTAGAATATCATGATATAGGATTAGTGGTGCTCTATTGTGACTTAGGACTCTTTCCTCCTAGGGGGGATGAGAGAAACCTGTGGCTGCCAGGCTCTCAAGGGACCTTAGATGTGTCAGATGGCTGGACAGATTGATATCAGATGGCAGCCCAGAGAAAAATACAAGATTCGCCTTTGAAAGCCCTCCTGTACTCTTCTCTCAATGGCAGTCATTTGCCCGAGACGTCCTTAGACATCAGAGGAAAACAACATAAGTGTGCATAAGAAACTCTGAGGCTCATTCCAAGACCTTCAGCAACCTACATGACAAGTCAATCTTAAAACTCTGGAGAAGCAGACAAATGACGTCCTGATAACACTGGGTGGCTTATGGCACCACAAAAACATACTTCGCTAGTGTCTATTCTGAGCCCGAGGTGAAAGGCAGCAGACCAGGAAAAAATAAGTTAATTTCACGCACTTAAGAGCCCTCCAAAAAATTAAGCAGAGGTAAAACATCTACTATATTGAAATACTGAAATGTAAGAGGTATAAAATTAAAATTAAGCAAAAGAGAAAGATGCCTTTGATGGTGTAGTTTAGAGGCTTCCATGTATGGGCTTTAAATTGAAGTGTAGTATAGTAAAGTATAGTATAGCAGTATATTAACAGGTAAATAAACTGCATCGACAATTGATGGTTTGTAGTGCTGTCCTCCTCTGATTAAGTTAGTCCAGCTGTACTGAGGATCTTCTCAAGTTCCTTTAGTTAGAAATCTGAACCAAACTTAAAGCTATTTGTGAAAAATTAACCAGAACCAGACTTGAAACCTATGCACTTTTTGGGACCCTTCAGGCTTGGGTCAGGTAGCAGATTTCTTGTGTAGTTACAGCATCTACAAGCAGGGCATCCAGGGCCATCCTAACCAACCAAACCTTTACCCTTTGTTTACAATTAACAGGCCAGGCTTTTACCAGCACTGACTAAACCAGTGTTTCACCACCCTTTTTTTGGACCAACAGTACACATTATGAATGTCTTACTTATCTGGGGAGCATTTCCCATACAACAACGTAACTCGCTGCTTCACTACCATAGTACGATGCATCGTTGAACAAATCAGTTAGCAAGTCACGACTGTTTCCCGAAACTGTATTGTTGCAAACCTGACGTTCAGCCACGTTGGTGAATGATGTCACACAGGTGGTGGAGTAATAATTTCTTTAAATTAATCCGTTTGAGATCAAATTAATGCTAGATTTTTGCTATGAATTACGGACATGGCATCTGAGGACTAATTCTCATTTTTCTCAGTTATTTAGCTTTATTTCCAGATTCAATCATAGGCTCGTTCTTACGTACCAGAGCACGTACGCACATGCGCAGTCTTCAAAAAATGGTGCTAAAAATCTCTTGACAAACTAAAAATTCATCCGTCACTCTGACTTTGCCATGGACTTACGGGTCTTCATCGTTGACTCATCCTTCCACCCCTTTGGCTCCGTCTGTCCCAGCCTTTTCTCCAGCTTCACCTCAGTCCTTGCTACACCAGCTCCGACTCTGTCCTCTAGCATCCTGGCTTCACTTCGGCCGCTGGTCCCTGTGGCTCTGCCTTGGTCCCCAGAACCATCATTGTCACCTAGTCTCATTGGCTCTTCAGCTCTGCCTGGGTCTCCACCAGCATCGGCTCCACCTCAGTGAATCATCCCCCTGGTTTCATCTAGCTAGGCTCCACCATGGCTCCTCCCTCCCTCGACTCCTGCCTTCACCACAGCCCTGGCTCCTCCCACCGTCATCTCCGCCCTGGCTCCTCCCTCCTGCGGGAGACCCTGCTCTCTCTCTTTCCCGAATCCTCCTCTATTGATAGATGTGCCAAAACTGTTAATACATTTACAATTTAGATATTAAATAAAATATTTGTAAGTAAAATGTCAATGATATTGGCTTATGTTGGCTTATCACTATTAATGCTTCACAAATTAATTAATTTCAAAAGTAATTCTAAAAAAAAAAATAAAGTAAACAATACTCAGGAATTTAAATAAGATATGTGTTAACATTAATTTTTCACTTTTTAAAGTTAAAGTGAAAAATTTTTACAAACAAAGTGTAAGTACAATTTACTTATTTTCTCGAAACATAGTAAGTAAACTTTAAATGAAAATTTCTAATTAAATCCACCCTGAATTGTATGTAGATGTTACTTGATAACACGCTGATAAATTTACTTGCAATTTCTGAGTGAAAATTGTTTCCTAGCTGTATTTATTTTTTTATTTTTTTATTTTTTATTTCAAGTAAATCCTCCTCCACATTTTATGTTTAAATATTTTTAAATACACAGCACTGTATTTTATCACATGTACATCTAGTATATATTATGATGTGTATTACTGAATAGAAAATGATATACATTGTGATGTGTGTCACAACACTGTGTAGATGATCAAACACGAACACAAAGATGAAGACAGAATGCATACTTTAATAAATCCAAAGGCATAAAGGTAAATCCAAACAGGAAGCGATACAGCGATACTGACACGTAACAGATGATACCCGACAAAGAAACACAAACAGAACTAAACTTAAGTACACGTAATGAGGGAGAAAATGAGTGCACAGCTGAAACTCATGAGTGTCCATGACAACAAACTAACTAATGCTGAGTTCAGACTGCACGATTTTCAAAGTAGTCAGGTCACTGTTCTTTTCACACTGCATGACTATCTTGGCCAGCATTCAGTCGCTGCTGTGTTCAAACTACACAATCGATTGGCGACAGAAGGTTTCACACTGCATGACTTTACAATAGGAAGAATCGCCGACAACTCTGTCTGGCACGCAAACTACGTTTCACAACCAAACACACACGAGATGTGACAAGGAAACAATGCGATATCACCTGAGACTGAGATGAAACGTCAAACAAACACGGGTGCTCCGGCCAAATTTCTACTAATTTTTCTTCCATTTCTTGGGTCCAAATAGACAGAGAAGAAGCCTTTTATTGAAACGAAGCCATGCTTGCTGATATTGTGGTCTATAACTCCTCCCCGAACTCCCCGCTGCTCTGTATCTTGCTCTCTCATTGGCTGTCAGTCATCGCCGATGTAGTTTTCAGTCAGAACACTTTTCACACAGTAGGATTTTGAATCGCCGACAGGTCCAGATATTTAGCATGCCAAATATCTCACGGGCGTTGGCGACTTGTTGGCGATTCTTTCAGATCACGTCTTTGCTCATTCAAACTGCGTGATTGTCATTCGCGTGAATGAGCACCGATTTGCCTGTGATTTCGGGCATTTGTCGGCGATTTCTCAAAACCTTGTCGGCGATTCTTTCAGATCACGTCTTTGCTCATTCAAACTGCGTGATTGTCACTCGCGTGAACCAGCACAGATTTGCATGTGATTTCGGGCATTTGTCGGCGATTTCTCAAAACTTGTCGGTGAGCCAAAATCGGGGCTAAAATCGTGCAGTCTGAACTCGGCATAAGGGAAAATGGTACTGACTGAAGACAAGAGTCCAGGAGGTATGAGAGTGTGACAGATCGCCCCCTCCTGGAAAGGTGCTGACAAATGAATGGAGGAGGAGGCTCAGGTGGAGGACAAGAGTCCGGGAGAGGGATTGAATGAAAATTCCAGGGTGGTGCAGGTGGTGTGATCCGACGGATGGCTTTGAACAGAGGCAGGTTGATGGCACCCCAGTGCACAACCAGGGCTGTGCTCCACAGCAGTATCACTGGAAGGAGGAGCCATGGAGGAAGACAGCCAGATGACATCATGGCGATGACAGGAGGCAATGACAGTGTAGGAGATGGAGCCCACTGCGTAGCCAGAAAGCTGATGAATTGACAGGACACTGATGACCTTGGCGACTGTGACGGAGCTGCAGCGATGACCCCCCGAGGTGGAAGCAGGGATTTGACTGAGAGCGGAGGTGGAGACTGAGGGAGGGCCGGTGTACCGTGGGAGTCTGGCAAGGCCAAATGCCTGATGGTCAACTCTGACATTGAGGGTGGAAGGAACACAGGCGTAGGAGTCAGGGCATCAGGTCGAGGTGAAGTGGAGCGCACAGAGGCTGGAGGTGGAGTCATGGGATCCCAAACCCAGTAAGAGTTGACTCCCAGCAGTCTAGTGGTGTAACCACGCCACAGAGAGGAGGCTGAGGTGGAACAGAGAGGCTGATGGGAGACAGCGATGACTGGGTGGCAGAAATGGTTGGGGACTGGAGAGGATCTTAAAAGGTAATACAAAAACCAACAACAACAAAAAAAAAGAGTCTCAATGGTATTTTGGAGAGGTGGTGGGAGGGGGAGGTTGGGTAGGAACAGAGAATTTGGGACATGACTGACAGATTCTGATGATGACGGGTCAAAAAATTTAATTTCTCCAAAATGATAACAGTTCTCCCATGCTGAAAATTCACTCTCAGTGGTGGGAGAGTGGGCGGGGCGCACTTCCATGGCCTCGATTTCCACGAGAACTCTCTCTGCGATAGATGGTGGAGCCGGCTCGCACACCTGGACCCATATTTATTAAGCTTCTCAAAGTGCAATTTTAGTCTTAAGTGCTGAAAATTCATGAAGTTTACTCCTAATTTCAAACTTAAGCATAAAAGCAAGTTATCAAATTTCTTAAAGCTAAGAATCACTCTTACTCTCCCAGTTATTTAAGACAGATCGAGAGGTCTCTCAAGTGATTAGGAGTTGCCAGTAGAGGCTTGTGATGGCACTGAGGAGACAGAGACGTGCGCAAATCTTTCAGGGCAATAAGAATGTTTTTGAAATGTTTGATGACAAGCAGTTAATCAGACGGTATCATTTGGACAGAGCAGGCATCATCTTTGTCAGCGCTGATTAATGTTGGGCTGAATTGTTTGACTAAGGGGCCATTCACATATCGCTTTTCGCACGTAAATTAGTTATTTCAAATGTAGGTTCGCGGCAAGCGCGCTCATAATAGAAGCGACGCGCATGCGGCGAGGCGCGTTCATTATTTTTCCAGGCACACATATGCTGCCGCGAGATGAAAACATCTAAACTTTTCAGAATGCCACAAGCACACCGCAGGTCATGTGACAGCTGATCATAGCTGTACAGGGCAGGTTTTTATTTCTAATCTCCATATATATATATATATATATATATATATATATATATATATATATATATATATATATATATATATATATATATATAGTAGTAAAGCTAATGCAAGGGCTTGAAATCAATTAATTCTTTGCTGATACTTCCTCGTCATCATGGAGAGCGCAGTTCATGGACAGATGCCACGGGAGCACAAACGCTTGTAAAAAGGAGGAGAAAGCGGCGCGGCCTCCCTTTCCACTCATTTTTAGGCACGATATGTGAACGGCCCCTTTCAGCAAGCAGTAGCGCTTCATCCTCGCATCACTTCGGTTTTCTTTTGGAATCCATGGTGACTGATTATATCATAAAATCTAGGCTATATATAGGCAAGTCAGTTAACAGCCCACCGGTTTAAAATTTGCAATTAAAACATGGTGGAAAACGTGTTTATCTTTCACCATTCAATGTGAATTTATCTGAGAATGTTCTAAAATTAGGAAATCTATTCAGTGATTGGTCCATGCCTATGTCACCTAACTTTTAAGCGCAGCTTTAAGCCAAGAATTTTTTTACTCTAACATCAATTCTTAGCAGTGTTCTTGTGAGTAATTCTCAGAGGCTTGATAAATACAGGCCCAGGTCAGACTCGCGTTGCTCAGGCTCCGTTGCATTGTTCAGCTCGGTCGTTCCCATAGGCGCTGCCTCAAACGACGCGACGGAGTCACTCACGTGGCATGCGGTGAGCTCATGCTGCCGATCTTCATGGTTTAGGTTGTGCACTGGGTTATGAGTAGGGCTGGCATCATTGTCGACGGGTCACACGGTGAGCGGTGATCCACAGGACGCCAGCCCCACTCCACAAACTCCATGAAGCTCCCCCGAGAACCCTCCCTGGATAACTGCGCTCTTGTGGTGGTGTTCAGTCCGACAATCAGGAACGAGCATAAGCAGTCATCCGTTAAGGTTGTTAAATGGGTCTAGTTCAGATGAACAGCAGGGAGTTCCATGGTGAAGGGAAAAAAAAAAAAAAAAAAAAAAAAAAACACGTATAAAAACGAAACACAAAACCCTGCCGCAATTCACTTTTTGGTCGGGTCTCCTGTTACAAAGTTGTGTAGATATGATATCAGGAAGAGCGATACACACACGTAACAGATGATACCCGACAAGAAACACATACAGAACTGAACTTAAGTACACGCAGAAGGTGTACTTCTTACTGCAGAACACATGGGTGGAGCATACGTTAGCTGGACAACCACGAATGGACAACCACACCCTAATCCTACCCTAACCCTACCCACAACTCTATCTCTCCACCTCACTGGACGTCCAGAGAGGAGGAGCTGGCCATCATAGACTCTGCAGTGAGTACCACTTGGAAAATGGTACTGACTGAAAACAAGAGTCTATAATGTGTGAGAGTGTGACAATATGTCACTATATTTTCAAATATTTTTCAATATATGAAAAGCAGTAATTCCTTATGTATTACTCAAAATATTCTGTTTTCACAGACAGGGCTTAGTCTAAGCCAGGATTAAACCTTAATTCTATTAGGGTATTTAAGTAGCTTTTATGAACATTACTGATGTGCATCTTGAGACAAAACAATGGCACTGATTTATTTTATGGTATGTCAGTGGAAGTAACTTTCAATTAAAACAGCTCAAACATGCATTTTAGTCTAGGACTAGCCTAAGCCTTGTCTGTGAAACTGGGGATAAATAATTTAATATATTGATATATTCATAATATATTAAGGAAATATATTACTGTTTTTCTCAGTCGCTTTGGTGCATTTCTCAGATCACAACTGAAATTCTCAAAACTACTTGTTCAACCTCCACATCATCAAGTCACTTTTGCACATCATAAAGCAATTTCTAATTCTTATGAGCAAATTGGAGCAATTAATTCATGCAATTGATTCAGTGCAAGTGTCTGCTGCTTCCACCATTTTCAGTTGCTAATGTTATGTTGATCAAATTATATTATACTGGTTCCATGTTGAATAGTCTTTCCCATCAAAACATACAGGCATTAATTCCTGGCACAAATTAATGTTTTTCCCAACCGATTTGATACATTTCTCCAAACTCAGGTCATTGTTCTCCAAACAGTTAACACAGTGATCTGAGCACTTTGTAATTGTCCTGAACAGGTTGTAAATTTTCCTTCATTACATGCAAATTAACCCTCGTATTATCTTTGGGGTCTGAGAGACCCCACGCAATGTTTAACGCCTCTAAAAATATGGTTGACATATTTTTTTTTGCTTCATATTTGATGACTTTTCGTCATTTAATAGGGACAACTAGGTAAACATAAATTTGTCACAATGACATATTTTCAGTGTCCTGTACACAGTCCTATACACATCGCTGATCCTTGGGGTCAATTTGACCCCAGGCTCATTTATCTGTATAAAACATATTAGAAATATAATAATTTTATATTTGTTTTGGATAATACTGAGATCATTATAAAATGCAATTTTATAATCTACAAACAACTTTCATGTGCTTTAGGGCCCTAACCTATCATAACCATACCTGAAGTATTGCGAGAAACACTGTCATCGGGGGGGTCGGGGTGGGGGTGGAGCGTCATAATTCTCACAAAATCATTGATGAGGAGAATCCTAATTTTGAGACATCCTGCTCAAAATGAGATTCTTAGTGTTTACTCTCCTGTTGTCTCTCAACCACAAGGAGGTACATTACCTTTCAAAAACGGCAATTTATTATGGTCCCGCCCCCCACTTGAATGATGGGGTAAAGCCATGGCCAAAAGTTTTGGTGGTTCTCTGCAGTGGGTTTTAGTCTCAGAAACCCTCATTAGATGAACTGCTTGTTAAAAGTTTGCTGCTTCAGTTGTGGTGTTGATCAGATGCATTTTACATACAGTATTTACAGTACATACAGTAAATGCTTCATTGGCAAAAAAAAAAAAAAAAAAAAAAAAAAAAGGACCTGTTTGAGGTCCTGGTAAAAGATGACCAGCTAGCATAATTTCACTAATCACATCAGCACATGGGAAAGTGCAAACATGTTCTAGTCAGGAGGAAAAGGTGCTTCCAGTCATTGTGTTCTTGCATCTTCAATGGTTAGCTCTAAAGAAAGACATGTACCCATCATCGCTTTGCAGCAAATTCTTTTCATGTGAGGCCATTTTGATGCAAAGCATCTGAAAGAACCATTTACTGGATCATCAAGAACTTCAAGTTGAGAAATTCAACTGCAATGAAGAAGCCTTCAGAACGTCCCAGAGTGTCCAGCAAGTGGCAGGACGGTCACCTCCTGAAGAGTCAATCCTGAACCATGTGCAGAGCTCAATATTGGCAGCAGGTGTGCATCTGTAGGCACAGTGAGATCAAGACTTTTGGACAGTGGCTTGGTGAAGAAGGGCAGCAAAGAAGCCACGTTTCTCCAAGAAAAACATCAAGGACAGACTAGAATTCTGCAAGTACAGCAGGGATTGGACAGCAGAAGACTGAAAGAAGTTATTTTTTCTGATGAAGCCCCCATCCGACTGTTTGAGACATCTGGAAAATGATTAGTCCAGGGAAATAAAAGGTGAATGCTACCATGATGAGTCCTGTGTCATGCCAACAGTGAAGCATCCTGAGACCACCCATGAGTGGGGCGGTCCCAAGGGAGTGTCAAATTGACCCCAAACATACTGCATGTTATTACCCTTGATAGCTATTATATTATATTATATTATATTATATTATATTATATTATATTATATTATATTATATATTATATTATATTATATTATATTATATTATATTATATTATATTATATTATATTATATTATATTATATTATATTATAAAATTTTACAATCTTCAAACAACTTTCATCTGCTTTCGGGCCCTAACCTATCATAACCATACCTGAAGTATTACATCATAATAGTGTAGAGGGAGGGGGAATCATATAATATAATATAATATAATATAATATATACATGTTATACATGTTATACATGTTATACATATTATATACATGTAGTTCATACAGCCAACCAAAACTTTAATATATCAGACAAAAACAATTGCAGCTCTTTTTATTGGTTTTACATATCACAACCATTTGTGCACCATTTTTCCAAACACAACAAACAAAAATCTGTTATTCGTTAAATTCTCAGTTGCACTTGGAATGTTACTCAGAATATCTGCTGAGTTAGTAATATACATAACACAGGAAATGCACATTAGAAGAGGAAAGAGAAAAGAAAAGAAAAGAAAAGAAAAGAAAAGAAAAGAAAAGAAAAGAAAAAAAGAAGAATGGGAAAAGGAAGTGGTGTAAGTAAGAGGTTTCTGGAGAGGATAAAGGAACAGTGAAAGAGGTAGAATGCAATGGGGGGAAAGGAATAGATGGTATAGGAAGATGAGATGGAGAATGAAGAGCTGAGGATGTAGAAAGAGGAGAAGATGGAGGAGTAGAGGGAGAAGAGATGGTAGAGTGGAAGGCAATGGTATTAAAGAGCAAGAGAAGAAGACATGAACAGAGGGGAAGGGGAGAGCAAGGTGTAAGAGGAGGGAAGAGAGGTAGAAGGATAGTGTACAGACAGGTTTCAAATGAAATCAGAGCCAACCTAATTGACCATGTCATGAATTATGGTCTTTTCTTGAGAAAAGCTGGAGAGATAGCTGTGGGAATCCACTGGTGTTGTGGCACACAACACTGTCTTGGGGACACAGAAAATTCAGCATTAACTAAACTCGTCATTAAAGAACTTTGAAGAACATGGTTAAAGAACATGAAAAACTTACTTTCATTCATGTATTTGTGTATACAGCCGAATTTATCAAATCAATAGAGAACACACTTTTAGTTTTGATGTTAGTATTTATTTTTGATGAATGCATTACTGAACTGTTTTGCCAACAAGAGTGTATTTAGTTTGCTGTGTTTTGAGAGCAACTACATTCAAAATGTGTCAAATGCCAAATGAACTTGTTGTCAAACTGTCAAGCATATTTTATGTACATTTCTATTAGACTTTTTTGGAAATGTGTCCTGAATTGATAAATTGCAGAGGTGAATTTTGAATTTCACTAATGAAGTTAAATATAAAGGGCTACATCAACCAATGATTAACCAGTTCTCTAAAATAGCTCAGAGGTGCATTTGGAAAGCATATAAACAGAGCACAACACAGTGTTACAAATTCTGACAATGGAAGAACAACAAAGAAAACAAACATGGTCAACAGCCGGGAAGAAGAGTAGGAGTAAGGATGAGTGGTGGAAGGGTACGGTAGCAAAACAGTAGAAGAGGCCAAGATTGTAGACATGTTTCTGATGAAATAATGGCCACTATTGTGGACCATGACCTTAAGGCAGGTCGAAAGGTACAGCCGAATTTTGGGAGAACAACCATGTTCTCAATCTGTAACGATTGGACAACAAGAGGGAGATCCATTTGCAGCTTTTATTCAACATTAAGGGCAGTACAGGAGTCATAAAACCAGTTAACAGGCAGAGGGTTGAGGCAGGCGGCAGACAGGGTAAACAAAGACAGGCAAGAGGTCGGGGCAGGCAGCAGACAGGGATAAACAGGAACAGACAGGCAAGAGGGCAGGCGGCGAGAAGTCCAGGGTAACAGTCCAAACAGTAACAGGCAGAACAGACAGGGAACCGCTCAGAAATGATAACCATTGGAAACTCAAGACTTCGCCCTGTGTAGATGTGTGTGACTGGCTTATATAGTCCGGGTAATGTGCTACAGCTGGGTGTGAGTGATTACTGATTGGATGAGTGAGTGCAGGTGATTGTCAGGGAGGATTCTGGGAATTGGAGTCCGGGAATGGCTGGGAACATGACACAATCATTCAAATGTTTGTAGACATACTGTAACAGGTACGTAATCAGACAATGTTCACTATACTGTAATACGCTATACTAACTGTAATTATATATTACAGTAGTACACTTGCATTGTACATTATACAGTCAATATACTTTAAAGATACATACATATATAAATATAATTTTGTCTTTTTCTTTATTTCACAATAACATTGTACTGTAATTTTTTGACAGACCAAGAGTAAAAGCGTAACCGAATCCTGTCCAGTGTTTTGCAATCAATACCCCACATAGAGTAATGTGTAAATTTGTACTGTTGAAATATATATATGCCATACAGATAAAGTACAGTCTTGTGCATTTTCAGTTATTGTCATCAAAATTGTAGCCATAGTTTACATCTGAAAATACTGACAGCATACACAGTTATATTGACAACATGACTATAAGCATTTTTTTTTTTTTGACTATCTTGATTGTGAACAATGACTCAAAGACTTGTCATTCTGATGGCACTGATTTGTTTATTGACATAAATACTTTTTAGAGATGAACTAAGAATTTTGAGCAAGTTATAGGCTTTTCAGGTAATCTATTGTGTGGTGCTGTTTGTACGAATTGCTTTGAGAAATGCACTTAGTATGCAAATCTAATGATGATTCAAGAAATGCACCAAAGCGACTTTCTTTATCTTTTCAATATGTGTTAAATAATATCATATACTGATTGTTCATATAATGAAATATATTTTCTTTGTGAAAAGGAAAGGGAATAAAGCAAATCATGGGTGATATCACACGCCAGTTGTTTGGAAAGCCATACTAAGCCCAGAGTTGTCTCAAGAGATTAATGCTTGTTTCTGAATTAGTCAGCTGAGTGGAAAAAATTTTCACCTCTTTGAATGCAAATGAACAAACACAAGGAAGTGCTGTTTGTCTTTATCAGAGTCATCATAAATGCCTTTCCAGCTTCCCATTTGGTCCAAGACTAAAGAGGTGCACCAGAAGACTTTTTCCCCCAGTTTCACAGACAAGGCTTAAGCTAGTCCTAGACTAAAGTGCACGTACTTCGGTAAAGTTGGTTTTATATTCGCACATTCGGACATCCGTATTCAATAGCCTTGTTAATCACACTACATTGGACATTCAGTGGACATTCACAAGTAAATATGCCAATACTTGCCTATTTTGATCGACTGTGAAAAATGTTGTAAGTCGACAATTGTTGGTTGTCAATATCATGTCGCTGCTTAAAATTCGCAAACATTAATTTATTGCACATTTATTGGAAAGTCTGAATTTATCAGAAGTACGAATGTGCGAATATAAAACCAACTTTACCCAAGTAGTGCACGTTTGAGCTGTTTTAACTGAGAGAAACTTGTACTGACACATCTTAAAATATGTCACTGCCAATGTTTTGTCTCAAGATGCACACCAGTAATGTTTTTTTTTTTTTTCTAGTGTATGTTTATAAATATCCTAATTAAAGTAAGACCTGATCCTGGATTAGGCTAAGCGCTGTCTGTGAAACCGGGTCTTTGAGTATTAATTTATGTGGGTTGCAGTTATTTTAAGTGTAGATGAATATCGTAGTCAAGACCACCAAAAGAATTTGGTGACACTAGGCTGAACCTTCTACAGCCGTGATAACACTCTGACTCCTAACATAGGTAGCACAATCATTCTAAGGGCCTTTTTACACCTGATCACTTTTATTAACAATTTGTTAAAACGGTTCCCTTTACACTTGGCTACATAAATGTGTCTCCGCAAAACACATATGAATCCGATCTTCAATTCCCACGCTATATGCAAATTTAATTGAGTTCAAGGAAAGCAATATGTGCAGCATTTTATTTATCATCAGCTAATTTCAAGATCAAAGACTGCAATAGGAGAAAGAGCGGCATCAGCACTGGTAAGATCATTTAATGACTGTGTTGAGCATTTGCAACTTACTCTTAGTTTCACTCATCTACTTATCTGCAGCGATGCATGTTACAGTAGTGCAGCCATATCTGGCTGTAACATATAGCCTTTAACATGTTCACACATGTATTTTTTTAAACATTTTGGGAGGAGTAAAACTTAAATAAGTGGTTTCAACAATTATATGCATTTACACTTGTACAGTTTCATCTGGAATGCATCTCAGACGACCTCCTGAAGTGGTTTGAGAGAAATAAGCCAGGCTTATTTTAGTTAGTCAGACTTATTGTCAGTGAATTCTGTTTCATAAAGCAAACTTAAATTAGTTCAAACTCAGTTACTCTGGCAACTTATGCTGGGAAACTAACCTGGTCCACAGCAGGCTAACTGTCAGGCTAAGCTGAGCTTCTCTAACACTGACCAATAGGAACACAATGATATTATAGCTGACTCTCTCACATACAATTATTTGACTTTATTAACCACTATCAGTCCAAAAAGAAATAAATATAAATAAAATGTTCCTATCAAAGTGATAAAATGTTGTGTTACAAAATTGAGCACCCATTTACTAAATAGAGCTACATTTAAAAAACAAACAAACAAACAAACAAACAAACAAACAAACAAACAAACAAACAAACGAATTGGTGTAAGTTTAAGGCAATTTTTGATTAAAATGTAAGTATGATGAACCAAAACATTTAAAGAGAAGTAATTTCTTAACAATTAAGTGTTATATAGCCCACTGAATCATTCTCAGACTTAAAGGGTTAGTTCACCCAAAAATGAAAATTCTGTCATTTATTACTTACCCTCATGCCGTTCCACACCCGTAAGACATTCGTTAATCTTCAGAACACAAATTAAGATATTTTAGTTGAAATCCGATGGCTCCGTGAGGCCTCCATAGGGAGCAATGGACACTTCCTCTCTCAAGATCCATAAAGGTACTAAAAACATATTTAAATCGGTTCATGTGAGTACAGTGGTTCAATATTAATATTATAAAGCGACGAGAATATTTTTGGAGCGCCAAAAACAAAACAAAATAACGACTTATTTAGTGATGGCCGATTTCAAAACAATGCTTCAGGAAGCTTCAGAGCACAGATGAATCAGTGTGTCGAATGTGCTGTTCGGAGCGCCAATGTCACGTGATTTCAGCCATTGGCAGTTTGACACGCGATCCGAATCACGATTCGACACACTGATTCATTTATGCTCTGATGCTTCATGAAGCAGTGTTTTGAAATCGGCCATCACTAAATAAGTTGTTATTTTGTTTTTCTGGCACCCCAAAAATATTCTCGTCGCTTTATAATATTAATATTGAACCACTGTACTCACATGAACTGATTTAAATATGTAAAGTACCTTTATGGATCTTGAGAGAGGAAGTGTTCATTGCTCCCTATGGAGGCCTCACGGAGCTATCGGATTTCAACTAAAATATCTTAATTTGTGTTCTGAAGATTAACGAAGGTCTTAAGGGTGTGGAACGGCATGAGGGTAACTAATAAATGACAGAATTTTCATTTTTGGGTGAACTAACCCTTTAATACTGACAAAAATGGAACCACTTGGGAGAGAACTGTAAGTAAAACTTATTTCTTAGGACAAAAGAGGACAGTGGTAAAAGAGGATTACCAAATCATTGTTTTAAGTGTGAAAATATAGCAAAAGTATCACAGAAATCCAAAATCAATGGACCTGTGACAATGTCCCTAAAACAATCAGGCCTTCATTTTAAGCTTTTATTTAGTTGTGAGTTTTATTTTAGTGATGAGTGATTTTTTTGCTTGACAAAGAGCAGGAGAAATACCAAGCAAGTGCCTCAGAGCCAGCAAAAGCTATGAAAAGAGTAACAGAGTAAGCCTGCAGAAGTGACATATGCATGGTTGTTATTCACACTAGAAATAGGCCTACCTACTGTAGTCAAAGCACAATAAAGTCAGCTAGCCTTATCCAAGGCCTATATTTACTAAAATATAGACCTCTGGGAATCTATATGTCTGTAACCTACAGGTTTTCTTTTTTACTGGCTAAATGTTTTGTGCCCAAGATTTAATTACATTGTTTTAAAATATATGAGTACATTTCTGTATGGTTTTGTTTGGCAGCTGTAGTACATTTTATGGTTATTAGAAGATCAGAAATTAAAATCACAAAATTAAAAATTTAAATATGCACAGGCTAAATTTTAATTGGTAAGATGAATCTAAACTCAGTAATTGGTCTCAGTACATTAGTCTTGATTTACCCCATTACAATAGTCCTTATTTGTTAGGTTAATTCAAGTCAGGTGTTGGAGTTTAATCCTCGCTTTTCTTTGCATCTTTTATGAAACAGCCCTCCAGTCTTTTCACAATCAGATAGCTTTCTGATTAGAGTAAATACATGTGACCAGGCAGGCCCTAAATCGCTGCCCTGGCATCGTAAGCCTAAGTTGATTGTAGCTCCATTGGTGGCTATGGAGCTACGATCAACTTAAGCTTACGATGCTTTTGGGAAACGCTGCCCTGGTCAGTGGAGAGTTGGTCTTTCATAAAGATTTCTTTGACTTAAGCCTTTACATGACCTAAACTTCTGTGTTCTCTCTCATAATCAAAAGCAGACAAAAAATAAAAAAAAGTTAGTGAAATAATAATTTTGAAAAATTATTTAAGGGGTGGTTGAATATTATATTGAATATGATTTCACTTTTTAATTTAGTTAGTAAGAAATATTGCTGTTAGAGGATAAACAGCATCTGCAAAATGTATAAAAATTTACATAAACCCTGCCCCCGAAAACACACAACAAAGGGGACGAGGCCATGTTGGGCTGCTTTAGAGAAGAGGAAGAGTTTTGTACAATTTGCTGGATTTCTGGATTTGCACAAAAGTTTAACATGACAGCACATGCTAATCGATGAGTTGAATCAACTCCATAGCAAATACATACATTTACCCACTAACTGTTCAGAAACGTCCAGATGCATTCTAAAAGTTGTAACTTCTTCCTGAGTCTTTCCATCAGTGTCCGACTCCGGTTTGAACAATGTAAGGCTGAACACCGCTACTGACAGTCATCATTTTGGCTGCATAAGATTCTCCATCTTTGTTGTTGTTGAGCAACTGAAGCGCAAGCTGTTAAAGCTCTGCCCTCTTGAAAGCGGCAGGCAGCAGCTCATTTGCATTTAAAGGGACACACACAAAAACTGTGTTTTTTTTTGCTCATACCCAAATAGGGACAAATTTGACAAGTTATAATAAATGATCTGTGAGGTATTTTGAGCTGAAACTTCACAGACACATTCTGGGGAAACCAGAGACTTACATTACATCTTGTAAAATGGACATTATAGGTCACCTCTAATATCATAAATAACCAAATGCATAATGATGCATGAACCCATTAATGGTTATTTAATTCAAAATTACTCCCATTTTAGCATATTTACACTGGCTTCCTGTAAAAAATTTAGGACTGATTTCAAAAGTTCTCATTTATGTTTATAAGGTACTAGAAGGCCATGCACCCCAGTATATTAATGATCTCCTCTTCCTTCACTCTCCTTCTAGAGCACTTATGTCTTCTGATAAACTGCTTTAAAAGGTTCCTTGTTGTAATTATAAATCAAGAGGTGATTTATTTTCTGAAATAGGTCTTAAACTTTGGAATGGCACCCTGTCTGTGTAAGGTTAGCTCTATTAATTGCCTCTTTTAAACAATGGTTTAAGAACATACATTTTTTCTCTAGATTTTGAATATTCTTTTTTATATACTGAGATGATGTATGCTTTTTTGTTCTTTTTATATACTGTGATGAATTTTTCCTTTTTTTATTGTCTCTCTTGTAAAGCACATTTGCTGTTTTTAAAGGTGTTATATAAATTAAGTTGATTGATTGATTAAATTGAATTTGATGGAAATTTACTATAAGATTGAAGCCATCTGAAAGAAGGAAGGGTTTTTTTGAGATCAAAAGTGAGCTTGTTTGACAAACGCATAATCAGAAATGCTTCTTCAGAAGCTGCTTCTCTGCAGCAGACCCTGGAAGACTTGTGTGGGTACAGTGTACAAAAAATGCAGCAATAAGCAGGAAAATCCTGGAGAAAAACCTGACAGAGTCAATAAGACACCATGAGAAAATGTGTTTTCAAGCAAGACAATGATCTCAAATATGAAACCAATGACTTCCAATAATAATGTGAATGTCCTGAAGTGGCCAAGTCAGATTCCAGATCTCAATCTCAATGAGAATGTATAGGTAGACTTCAGAAAAGGTTTGTAATCTCCATGCAAACTGACTGAGCTTGAATACAGTGTCCGAATGGGCAAAGCTAATAGAGATAGAGATCAAGGCTTGAATTGGTGCCAAAAGGTGCATCTACTAAATACTGACTTAAAGGAAGTGAATACTCTTCAGAAGATTCTTGAGTACTTACAGTAATACAGTAATAAATTGACACATTTGTAGAAATCGGAAATATATATATATATATATATATATATATATATATATATATATATATATATATATATATATATATATATATATATATATATATATATATATATATATACATAATGTGTTTATATAGTAATAAAATATGACAAGATCTCACAGTTAAACTGTGTCAGAAAAAAAAAAAAAAAAAAATTTAATTATGCCAGATAACAATTAAGCAAAACATGGTCAGGTCAAGGTGTCTGAATAATTTTTGGTTCCAAATTTTTATCAGTTTTGCTGGTAGTCCACTGTATGAAGAATTTTTGGGTGTAATATGTCACAGTTTACTTTGTTTTGCTATCTTCCTCAATTACATAAATTAACTATAGTGTCCTGCACCCACTAGTAAAAATACATCAAAAATATAAAAAATGTCTGAATAATTTTTGGTTTGACTGTAATATATATATATATATATATATATATATATATATATATATATCACCTAAAGGATTTTTAGGAACACCATACTAATACTGTGACCCCCTTTTGCCTTCAGAACTGCCTTAATTCTACGTGGCATTGATTCAACAAGGTGCTGAAAGCATTCTTTGGAAATGTTGGCCCATATTGATAGGATAGCATCTTGCAGTTGATGGAGATTTGCACATCCAGGGCACATCCAGGGCACGAAGCTCCCGTTCCACCACATCCCAAAGATGCTCTATTGGGTTGAGATCTGGTGACTGTGAGGGCCATTTTAGTACAGTGAACTCATTGTCATGTTCAAGAAACCAATTTGAAATGATCCGAGCTTTGTGACATGGTGCATTATCCTGCTGGAAGTAGCCATCAGAGGATGGGTACATGGTGGTCATAAAGGGATGGACATGGTCAGAAACAATGCTCAGGTAGGCCGTGGCATTTAAACGATGCCCAATTGGCACTAAGGGGCCTAAAGTGTGCCAAGAAAACATCCCCCACACTATTACACCACCACCACCAGCCTGCACAGTGGTAACAAGGCATGATGGATCCATGTTCTCATTCTGTTTACGCCAAATTCTGACTCTACCATCTGAATGTCTCAACAGAAATTGAGACTCATCAGACCAGGCAACATTTTTACAGTCTTCAACTGTCCAATTTTGGTGAGCTCGTGCAAATTGTAGCCTCTTTTTCCTATTTGTAGTGGAGATGAGTGGTACCCGGTGGGGTCTTCTGCTGTTGTAGCCCATCCGCCTCAAGGTTGTGCTTGTTGTGGCTTCACAAATGCTTTGCTGCATACCTCGGTTGTAACGAGTGGTTATTTCAGTCAAAGTTGCTCTTCTATCAGCTTGAATCAGTCGGCCCATTCTCCTCTGACCTCTAGCATCAACAAGGCATTTTCGCCCACATAGCCCCATATATCATCGGCTATCGGTGGGACGGTAGGAAGGCCGAGGTCTGTTCAGTCACATTCACCAAAAACAGCGGATTATCTGTGAATCCCAGCTGTCTGATGAAAGTTTGTAAAATTATCCGGTGTAGAACGATCACTTTAATCCTTCATATCATCGTTTTAGGAAATTTAAATAAGGAGACCGAGCATATCGTATATTATAACAACCATGTAATATGTATTTGCGTGACGACGGCAGTACTAGCTAAATGTGTAAAGGGCTGTATAACTGTAATGACACTCGAGATTATAATCGACATATAATGTCTATGGAGTGAACCGCTGTAGAGTTAGAGGCGGCGCCACGCTCCATGCGTCATCGACAGTTATATAGTGTTAGGGGAGGGGCTATGTTCGGGGGTCCAAGTGCGTCATCAGACCCCCGTTTTAGCTCCGCCCAAAAAATCCTGAGCAGAGACTTGGTGAAAAACTGTTTAACGCTCTAACTTCACAATTAAGCATTACACAATTCACAGACTTTGTAATGTGTTTCAGCAATACATTTGTAACATTTATAAAGTGTTTAGAAAGAATTCTCAGAATTGACTTTACAGGGACTTTAAAGTCTCATTTGTTGAACTACTGTAGAGTAAACTGCTGAATGTGTAAAGATGCTAGACAGTATAGTTGTGATTTTACTGTAAAAACATATTTTATTTTGTATAGATAACAGGGAGCTCTAGTAAACACACATAACTTAATTCTCCGAAGAGGATACATCTTAAAGATGCTTACTAAATGTTTATTTAACATCTGACAGGAAAATATTAAGAATATATAAAGTATTATGACTTATGCATGATGGATTATGTTCCATGAGTGATGTGTGTATGTGCTATTATGTAGAATTCACTGTTGTCAACACTGTTTACATTACATGAATGCAAGTAATGTAAATAAACAAATGTACACTTAACTAGACAGACATAAGTTATCTATTTTATTTGTCCGTTAGTACTTTTAATAAAACAAGGAACATTTGTGTTGGATAAAAAGTGAGTTAAAACAAATCTTCAACTACCTCAAAATTTAAGGATTTGTAGATTTGAGCACATCAATCTCAGAGGAAACTTGAATCTTGTCTGATGTTACAGGGACAGAAATGAATACAAAGCCTATTTAAATTTTAAGTTGTAGTTTATTTTAATTATTGTAATTTCAAACAGAGTTATTACAGTACTTTTCTGATTCTTGATGTCTGTGCATTTGTTGCAGAGCTTTGTGTTGGAGCAGGACCTACAAGGAAAGATGACAGTGGCATTTGTGAAAAAAAGGAGAAAAAAAAGGCAAACCTGAAACAAAAATATAAAGTAAGATCATTTTGATACTTCTAATACAGAAATCAGATGACATTGTGCTGCTAAAATGACTGCTTTTGTATTATGTTTGTAGGATGTGAAATGTCCTCAGACTGGTGTGAGCACTGAGGATGGAGAGACACAGCAGATCCTGGGAATGGTTCAGTGTCATGGATGAGACTCTCCATCACTCCTCCTGCCCTTACTGCCTCATCTGACCTGATGTTGATGTGATTTCTTCATCCTCAGTGAGCCCAGAGCCAGGGAGAGCATCTAGACAAAGACCAAACGGTGAGGATGTGATTTTGGTCAAGTTTGTTCTGCTGGTTTCAGTTCATACACTGAAGCTTCAAAAGCATCATCAAATAATGTCATGAAGCTTCTGGAAGTCAGGCTCCATTGACTGATATTGTAGAAACTAGCTGGACAAACTTGATCAAAATCAACTTTTGTGTTCAGAAAAAAAAAAGAAAACAAAACAAAAAAACTGAACACAGGGATTGAACAGCTTGAAGGCAAGTGAATAATAGTTTGGGTAATTTTATTTTTTAATAATTTATTTGTTTGGGTGAACTAACCCTTTATGCCCCCAAATAGAAACTGTATGAAATGTATGTGTGCATTTATATTATAGTAGTACCTTGAAAAAGTAAACTTTAAGAAATAAACAGCTTGAATTAGCGTTTGTGCTTGAAACACTAACAAAAAAGGATTTAAAAAAAATCTAATTTACATTTGGCAGATGCTGTTATCCAAAGTGACTAACAGTGCTCTTATTAGAGGGATGATCCCACTGGAGCAACCTGGAGTAAAGTGTCTGGATCAAGCACACACTGGTGGAGACGCTGCAGAGATCAAACCAGCAACCTTCTGCTGACCAGCTCAGTGGTTTAAGCCACCACACCACAAAAGTAATGAAGCTACAAAAGAAATCATCATGTAATTGTAAAAATATGAAATGAAGTATGGCAAGAAACTGAATGCTGACATGAATGAAGTGTAAAAAGTTTTAATCTGTTTATTCAGTCATGCTGATGGAGAGCACATGGATGTTTGGATCAGACACAGCAGAGCCAGATTGTCCCGCACATCTTCTCCCACTCCTGCTTCAAGCTTGTGGGGTTCAGAGGATCATCATCATGGTCTTCATCATGGTCTCATCCTCTGGACCAATGATGTCCCCATTGAGAAGAGCAGCAGTGAGGGACAAGATGATGAAGGTGTTCATCAGCTGCTTCATCAGAATAAAGCTGCAGAATTGGCACAGCTGTGTTGAGATGGAAGCAGGACTGTAAATATGTGATTGTTAGATCAATAAATTTGAATAAAGCTTTGTTTCGTGTGTTGTTGACTTGTACATGCATTTATTTATTTATTGTCATTATTACTTTTATTAATTCTATACTTATTAATTATGCTATTATCAGTAAATGTATATTTTTTTTACTTCATGCTTTCATTGACTATATATGGAGATGTATTCACATCAGCTGTATTTATCTAGTGTGTGTTCATGCACAGCTGTCATATAACAAAACATTACATTTTGCTTGTTTTACTAAAGAAGTAATATGAAAAGTAATATAATTAAGTTTTGGTTTATGGTTAATGTTGGGGTGTGCTAGCAAAGCAATTCATTCTGAGGTAATCTTAATTTCAAGTAGATTGTACTTACATTTTTTGAGTATAAAATCAATAGTCTTCTTCAAAGGTGAGATCTTCGAGCAGCTGCTGATGTCTTCTTTATGCAGACATTGCTAACACTGAGGAAAACCGCACTAGGTAGGGTTGTGGAGTTACTGGTGCTGTAAGGTGTTAGTGCACATGTCACTCATATCTTTATTATTATTGCAGGACCTATAATAACATACAAGATCAGGGAAAATACCAGTTGTATCTTTAACAATGAACAATAATAATGAAAAAAAAAAACAACATAAAAATGTGTTTGTATACATCATCATTTGAAATTATATACACACATAAAGCATGATGACAATGTTAAATATTTTGAATACATCATAATGCATAAAAGTATTTATTTTATTTATTATTTGTAAGCCTGAGGGATGAAACTAGAGCTAATTCAACAAGAAAAAGGGGAGAAATTTTGATTTATGCTTGTGGATGGACATTTTTGCAAATAAAATAAAGAAATTAATAACATATTCACACGAATTTGGGTATTTGTAACAAAAAATAAACTCACATTATAAAAATATAAGAACTTTAACCCAAAATATATTAGTTGTAGCCTACTACAATTACAGAATTACTGGCAGCTGTTTCTTCAACAAAACCACAAAATAAGCAGTTTAATCAATATCAAGATATTAACAGATATAAGGATTAAACCTGTCACTCATATCTTTTAAGCTGTTGCACTTGTGATAACGTCAACATGGCGGATTATTTTCGGATCTCGCATACTCAACGAGATTTGGCTGTTAAGTACCTACTCTTTTGGCGCTCGTTAAGTAAGTACTTATTGAAATAAATGGTGCGTTCAAGTCATGTTGGAAAGATCGTATTTACGAGCAGAACCGACATGAACGCCACCACAATGTCGTAAATACCAGTGGGAAGCTCGTAATTTTCTTTAAGCTCCGATCTGTACGAGTTGGGAGCGTGTCAGTCAGAAACATAGCGAAATACCACAATACTTACAGGTATTTAGCAGTGACATTGTCAGGCTTTTCTATTTACAATGAAGTAAGCTGATTCCCAGCAAAAATACGATAGCATCACAATATAAAAAATGTAATATGTAACAATAAATTTTACAATGGCTTCATAAATTAATTAAAAACATATAAAAGCAACATACAACTAATGCACATTCTTTGCTCTACATTTTCTAGAAGCAGAAGTGTTGTTATTTTGTGTAATTAATTTAGAGAAGGCACACCACCATCTTACTCCGACGAAAGTGACTTGAACGCACCTACCGTCGCACACACGACTTCCCACCTCGTACATACGAACTTCCCAGGAGGACTTGAACGCACCATAAGTACCTACTCATTGAGTAGGCGGTTTCGGACGCAGCCTCTATCTTTAATGCCCTTGAGTCTTTTCACGTATCCCAGCCTGGTCTCCTGCCCTGTTTAGGTCATGACCTCTTTGAAGGAGTCTTGTCAAATGATCTAGCACTGTACCTGAAGAACATTATAAAAACGAAAAAATGGTTCACATACTCACTCTTAAATAGGCGCATCAAACAGTTAAAGTACAAAGGATCTGAAGCACTCACAAAGCCATGTGCTGTCAACCCGGACGGAGCCAAGTTATCAGGGCAAGCCATTCAAAACTGATTGCTACCAGTTTTGATTGGTGACAAATTGCAACATCATGAGGATGAAGTATGGCAGTTAGTTCTCCAGCTAAAAGACATTGTGGATCTTATTTGTGCTTAGAACATTTCCTTGTCCCAGATCGCATATCTTGACATTTTGATCCAAGAATATTTGGAGTTGAGAAAGATGTTGTTTCCTGAAATTCAACTAAAACCCAAGCACCACTATTTGCGCCATTATTCAGTGCTGATCTTGAAGTTTGGTCCATTGATTAGGTTATGGATGCTTAGGTTTGAAAGTAAACACAGTTATTTTAAAAGATGTGCCAGACACTTGAAAAATTTCAAAAACATCTGTCAAACTTTGTCAGAGCATCATCAGATGTATCAGGCATATCTTTTAGCTGGGCAAGAATGCAATAAACTACTGCAAGTGAAGGACAGCTGTGCGTTTTATCCCAACCTCTACAGTAACACTATTAAACATGCAGTAAGGGAGTTAGCCTTTTCAGAAAGCAATACCACAGTTACCACAGACATTCAGTACAAGGGCACTGCATATAAAAAAGGACAGTTTCTTGTGTACAGAAATGATGAGTGTATGGAGTTTGGTGAACTTTTACTCATCTTGATTCATAATGACACATCTGTGTATGTTTTGATGGATATCCACAAAGGCACCTTCCTCTCAGAATACCATCTGTATTCTGTGACAAAGGACAGTCTTGGGTTACAGTGTATCAACATTAATGACCTGCCCGATTTCTATCTTTTGGTGTCATACATTCTTGATGGACACAAAGTCATTCCACTAAAACACAGTATTGTGGCAAAATAAAATCTAATTAAAGCTCATTTATTACTGTAAATAGTTTGGCATTAATATGTGTTACCTGATGCATGTCCCTGCTCTATTAAGTGTATGTACTATTTTTTTCTGATCTGTTTGAAGGTGCCATTTTTTTCTTCAGTGCAAACATGACTGACTCAGAGCGAACCTTCCTAGATGTCGCCATCATGGAAGCCCTACCACAACTTCAAGCAGTAAACAAAAACATCCTGGAAGAGCACTTGCAGTCCATTGGAGTTAAGACGTATGATGACCTACGCTTTGTAACAGAGGCTGATTTGATGACAGCATTAAGACCTGTAGAAGCCAGAAAGCTTCTTTCTGTTTGGAAACGGAAATGTAAGTAAAAACACTACACACCACCACACAACTATTCAAAATCAAAAGCAGACATGGGCATTGCAATATTGTACAGTGTGGATCATAATCTTATTTTATTTATTTTTTTTTTCATTTAAAGACCAAACTCCTGAGAACAGCTCACTATGATCTGTGGAAGCCACACCTACCCAATCGCTGCCATCGCTCTCTGTTTCACCCCAAAGTTCATCGTCAAGCTCCTCCAGCAACCCAGGACTTGACACACAGTGGGATGACAACTTTGAAATTCCATGGAGTAAATTTCCTGAGGAAGTGATGCAGGCTTTAGAGAGGGGGAAAAGGCCAGGCCCAAAACTAAGGAGGCAAATGGTCTGGATTGTTGTGACTGAGATGATGGAAAAATGCCCTCGTGTAGGTAAAAAGCATTCAACTGACGTTGCAACAAAAATGGTGGCAAAATATCCAGTTCTCTCCAAAATGTAATAGAGGGCGATATTGTTGGAAAAGGCTACCATTCCCTTGTCAAACAGTTGCAAAACAGAAATGAAAATGTGAGGCGCACTTCAACACCCACAATAAGAAAAAGAAAACATCAGACTGATGACTCAGACCACACAGACGAGATCCCATTAGAAGAGAGAGCAGCAATGCAGGACACTTATGGATGCATTAAATGGAATGTAAAATTTCTGCCCCTTGAAGAAACTCAACAGAGCCAGCAGCAAAAGATGGAAAAACTCAAGGTAATGTTCCAACACTCTGATGCCAATCCAGAGGAGGTGAATTGTCTAATGAAGTCCACGTTTTACACACAGCGTCAACATGTCAACCAGGGGAAAAGTATAAAATGCCTTAGAGAGGAGTGGTGGTTTTGGTTTGATGAACTTGGCATGTCACTCCACTTTATGGAACTCACTGGGATTGACCTCAAAGAGACATTCACACGAAATTTGGATTTGAAGGGAAAAAGGCTTCTCAACTACTTGACCACAGTTTGTGTCAACAAGAGCAAGAAGTTCCTTCAGAATTATGCAAGGCTTCAGAGGATGCGGGGACTGCAGAGTGGCTTTTCAGATGATGTGATAGAGATGATCCTGCTTCTACTCGGCTACTTTGATGAGAAGGAGGAGTCCATGTTCTTCCATGTAGAAGATACATGTCTGGCAGAAGAGGTCCAACTGGAGCAAGTGCCTCTGACACCCACTGTTATTGTCTGTGGTAAGTCTGTTTCATATCTCTCTCTATTTTTTTTTTTTTTTTTAATTGCACTGTTTATAGAATTTGTCATGTGAGTGCAGCGCTTATTAATATAACCTGTTAAATAATTTGTTCATAGGACAGTCCTGCTATTCCTCCACAAGGTACATGCTGAGTCTGGATCGGAACCTTATCAACACAAACATCTCCTCCTTCATTTCTGCATTGTGAGATGCATTCAGAAGCCTACATCTCTGATGGTTTGGGGTTGCATTAGTGCGTGTGGCACATCTGGAAAGGCACCATCAATGCTGAAAGGTATATCCAAGTTCTAGAACAACATATGCTCCCATTCAGATGTCGTCTCTTTCAGGGAAGACCTTGCATTTTCCAACATGACAATGCCAGACCACATACTGCATCAATTACAACATCATGGCTGCGTAGAAGAAGGATCCGGGTACTAAAATGGCCAGCCTGCAGTCCAGATCTTTCACCCATAGAAAAAATTTGGCGCATCATAAAGAGGAAGATGCGACAAAGAAGACCTAAGACAGTTGAGCAACTAGAAGCCTGTATTAGACAAGAATGGGACAACATTCCTATTCCTAAACTTGAGCAGCTTGTCTCCTCATCCCCAGATGTTTGCAGACTGTTATAAAAAGAAGAGAGGATGCCACACAGTGGTAAACATGGCCTTGTCACAACTTTTTTGAGATGTGTTGATGCCATGAAATTTAAAATCAACGTATTTTCCCTTAAAATGACACATTTTCTCAGTTTAAACGTTTGATATGTCATCTATGTTGTATTCTGAATAAAATATTTACATTTTAAACTGCCACATTCCATCATTGCATTCTGTTTTTATTCACAATTTGTACAGTGTCCCAACTTTTTTGGAATTGGGTTTATATATATATTTGTTGATCAGTGTCAGACTAGACAAATAAAATCCTCTGTGGCTCAATGTTGTAAAGAGTGGAACGCTAGGCACATTAAATTGTAAAGTCCAAACCCATTTTGCATCAGCTTACAATTATGATGATGGAGAGGATGCAACAGACCTCTGAGATTGGC
This sequence comes from Megalobrama amblycephala, assembly GCF_018812025.1. Taxonomy (NCBI): domain Eukaryota; kingdom Metazoa; phylum Chordata; class Actinopteri; order Cypriniformes; family Xenocyprididae; genus Megalobrama; species Megalobrama amblycephala. The sequence goes on along the minus strand of NC_063066.1, from coordinate 22,252,016 downwards.
TACAAACCTTCCATTGCAATGTAGCTGACCTGGGAATGATCTTAGCTCTTAAATCCTATCAAATGTTTCTCCAATCCCGCTCTCTAAGGACATTTCTACCAGAAAGACTCGGGAGGCAAGGACACATTTAAATAAGATTTATTTAACAGTTTGTATGCAAATCGAATAGATGGAATGATGAAGTTCTTTGGCATAGGCCCCGTCCATAGTACAATCTGGAGGGTAACAGACGAGGGTAGCAGATCCTGCCTGAAGATGAAGGCAGGGGCAGAGCCTACCTCCGATGTATGGACACAGGGACCGACCTGGTGGTGGTGGGGAGGATGGGGGTGAATGCCGGCATCAGAATCTGTGAACATAATAGTGGGTGGGAACAGAACTTATATACTTAGGTGATGTCTAATGATCCTTTAGATAATGAGTAATGACGTACATTATAGTCTTCCTGGTAGAACTTTCACTACAGCTCCTTTTTCAACCTGAGAAATACCTCTGTTCTCAACCAGTTGAGCCAACTCCTCTACTATGTCAAGCATTTGGGACTTTGGAGCCACAGATCCTTTCATATCCATCTCTAAACAGGATTTTTTTTTTTTTTTTTTTTTTTTTTTTGGCTATTATTTCAGAGAGGGATGAATTTCCCACCTGCTTCTCTTTCAGGCTACCGATTTCCACCGCAACCTAAGCTGAGTAGGTCAATCAATAGAAGTGTCCACTGTCCTTTGTACTTCACCAGGACCTGGAGTTCACCCAATACTGGGATTTAGTTCCCAGCATATGATGTGAGGTGAATTGATGTGGCTTGAGAGACTGAGTCTCTCAGTTTGTCCATGTATATATCTAGGGACCAAAGGGAGGGAAGCTCCTGTGTCTAGCCATATAGTAACTTCCTTTCCAATCATCTGTAGATCAATGCAGATATCATAAGCCTTATCTGGGGCTGAATAGAGAGTAAATAGCTCACACAGCTTACTGTCCCCTGTGCATTTTCCCTCATGTACACAATCTGTCGCATACTGAGCCTGCCAGTGTACCGTATAACTCCTACATACTCCTACAAGCAAATGTCTTGTTTAACCACAAATAGAGCATTTCTCATTGCTGTATTAACTGGTGGTTACCTCCACCACATTGGTAGCAGGTGTTTGTGGTACTAGTAGGGAAACTTCCACATCCTTATACAGTGCTTTTCCTTTATTCTACACTTTATGTATTCCATTTTATGTGCAGTTCCCCTAGTTGCAATATCGCATACAGTGTGCTAATTCCAGTGCAAGGGCAGCATGGCAGGCTTTCTATAAGTCATATCTTTGTCAGATAGGGCTGTCTGTGATAAGCTTCCACTGCAAGTGTGTCATCTAAAAATGTCCTAAACTCACATGAATATGTGAGCTGTTCAGAAAAAATAATGTCTGAATTAATGTAACAATCCGAATAGAGATGTGGATCTTGTATTTTAATGTGTTTAAAAACTGATACTGATTAAGGCTAGGATTTCACTATGGACAGAAATGAGATTTAGTCCATAAGTGAACTTGTTCCCATTAAGTATAATAAGGCAGATAAAAGTTGGCAACCTTTTTATGTTATTCTTAACTTTGTCATCATGAGGAATTATGGGTAGTGTAGGCATAGTCTGCTTATCAGTGTGAGCTTTGTTTCATTGTGTTTACTTGAATGTATGTTCAAATTTATTGTTTTGTTTATTTCTTGTATTTATTTGGGTAATATTGATATTAAAATTTATTTTAAATTTGACATTCAATTGTTGAGTTTATTTATGTGTTTGTGTATGTGTATGATTTTTCATTTTCCCTGTGATTATGATTTGGTTAGACCCTTGAGTTGAGAAAGGGCTCACTTTGCCTACCAGAGTTAGTTCTGGTTTGTCATTTCCTGTGATAATAAATGAAGTAAATTATTAAATGAGTAAATACACAAAAAACAAGCAAACTTAAACTCGTTTACTTAAAATTTCTGCAAATAATTTGCTAATGGAGTATAAAAAATATTTCAATTTATAATCAGCAATTTATATGCTGCCTAATCAGTTGCAATCAGAGACAGCAGATGCAAATAAGATATAAGATTTTTTTTTTTTTTTTTTTATAAAAAATACAGAATAATTTCAAATGGGGAATTTTGGCCCCTCAAAACTATACTTCTAACATAAAAATTGCTTATTCAAAGACTTTCACCTTATAGAATGCCAAGTCTGGCTTTGTTTTATTTATTGTAGACACTGCACATAATACACACTAGCACACAAGTCTTAAAGAGGCAAACCCAGATGGGAACAGCAGCCTAAGGGCCTGCACTGACCTACATTCACACATGTGCTCAGACTCTGCCTGTCTGCTCTCTCATTGCTATGCATGCGTCCATTAAACGGCCACTATCACCACTTACGTCCCATGGTGCATTGCTAATCATCCTTGGGAGGACGGCAGGGTTGGAGATTATGCTGTCTCTCTCTTTTTTGATGGGAGTTAAAGGTCAGAGCTTCAGAAATGATAATGGAGGTATCAGGGAGAGGTGAGGCAAAGGAGAAGTCGCAAGAAAGAGTAGCGATGAAACTCAAGGCAATCCCCCGATAGAGCTTCACATATACACAGCTTGATCGATAATATCTCTTTTTGTGGTGCACGTGCCTCTCAATACATGGAAATATGCTTGAATTCAATTCAGGCTGTTATCTATTCAATTGAAGCAGAGCTCATGAACGTGTGTCGTAATACCGAGCAGACAGAGAGGAGTGACGCAGGGGAGTGGAAGAGTCGGAATATTACAGAGAGAGCGCATGCGCTGAGATAAGTGTTATTTTTGTACTTCTCATGCTCAAACTAAATAAAAGCAGCTCTTTTTGAACAGTTTCTTTGGTTACATTGGAAAACATCAAATTAAGAAATGTAAAAACTTAGACAAGAAGTTTGTTAGAAGAGGATATGTTCAAATTATGCACTTGTTAGCTGCTGAAAATTCATGGAAAATTTAAGACGGTGTCTACAATATACTTAAAAAAAAAAAAAAAAAAATAGCAACAGGCTCATGATTGTGCCACATGAATAACTATTGTGGTGATACCATTTTGGTATTGGATGGTGCCATGGTACTTATACTAATTCTGTAAACAGTTATTCAGGATTGAGTTAAAGGGGAACTCTAAGGCCTGGTTTCACAGAGGCCTTAGTTCAGTTAGGACATTTAAGTATAAACGTGCCTTAGAAAAACACATTACTGGTGTGCATCTTGAGACAAAATGATGACACTGACATATTTTAAGATATGTCAGAGCAAGTTGCTATCAGTTAAAAAAGCTCACACATGCATTTTAGTATGGGATTAGGCTTAAAGGGATAATTCACCCAAAAATGAAAATTCTGTCATTAATTACTCACCCTCATGCTCTTCCAAACCCGTAAGACTTTTGTTCATCTTCGGAACACAAATGAAGATCTTTTTGATGAAATTTGAGAGCTTTCTGTCCCTCCGTTGACAGCTACACAACTACCACTTTGATTCTACAAAAAGTTCATAAAGAGATCGGAAATAACCCTTATGAACTGAGCAGTTTAGTCCAAATTTTCTGAAGAGACACGACTGCTTTATATGATGAATAGATTGAATTTAGGTTTTTATTCACATAAACATTCATCAACTCACACATCAGTTGTGGTAAACAGAAGCTCAAGCATGTTCGTTTGATGTGCGAGAACCAATGAGTTTCATTCTCGTGTGTTAGGCAGCACATTTGAGCTTCAGCAAGAACCAATGGGGTTTTTTTCTCGCACATCACGCAGGTTTGGTTGAGCTTCTGTTTATGTTCATTGATCAGTGTTTATAAAACCTAACCTTGAATAAAACCTAAATTAAATCATATAAAGTGTAGGGAACAGCACATTCCAGGGCCCAGTTTATGGCCGGCCCCTCTCTGTCCGTAACAGTGGACAAAGGTTTGCTACATTTTGATCGGATCTTGGTGGACTAACACAAACAAACTGTCCATTGCCATCAGATAAAGATGTAAGGACAACATCCAGACACCTCTTAGAGGGCAAGAAGAAGACCTCTTGTACCAAGCCTGGGAAGGACAGGACTTCTCATTGGTCCACATGCAGTTTCTGCCCTTCACCCATCTAGAGACTACTTCCTAGAGTTGGCCAGAGACTGCCATAAAAATTCCTCAGGACCTCAGCAGCAGTGGGTGAAACAAAGAGATGATCCATCCAAATCCATTCATAACTATGTTTGGAAAACTTTAAACTGATGCAAACTACATATCCATTTCAACACTTTCACAGAAATAAGTATTCTCAGTGACATCTATTTGTAGTGCAACATCTGAGACAAATTCAGCTGTTAATGTACAATTGAATGAATGCATGACAGTTAAATATTTTTCCATCATGTTCAGTCTCTATTTGTTTAGAATATTGCCAAAGATGTTCTGGTGGAGGTTTGAAAAGTGAATTCAATGTAAACTTTAAAGACACTGGAAAGACTTCCAACTTTGTGCTTTATGCAATTGAGTTCCACAGGGGAAAGAAGGGTGGGCCACATTGTGTGTGTCCCCTCTGATGCTAGCAGCCAATCACAGCACTCGAATGGAGAAGTGCCAAAATTGCAATCTCCTCCTCATTGGAAAGGGATAAAGGTACCCTTTCAACAGACACTCCTTGTTCTGAGTCTCAACTCTGTAAGGAGTGAGACATTAACAGATATGCTGTTCTGAGTCCAAGTTTGCGAAGCTGAGACAGTAACAGATACAACACCGTTCTGAGTCATCCAGAGAGACAACAAAAGGTCCCACGATCTGAGTCTACAGCTTGTGAGGCAGCAACAGAGACGACCACGTTCTGAGCCTCCAGCCTTGAGGAAAGAGACATTAACAAACACTACGTTTAGAGTTTCTGTCCAGTGAGACAGTAACGACATCTGCAACAAGGTTAAGCTCAGGAGAGCAAACCTTCACTCCAAGGTACCTTTGTTTGCATGTTCTAGATTGTTAAGGACCTTCTGCACCTACGCCAGGGCCTCATCTGTGTGTTCCAGATTTTAGGACTCTTTGGTGCCCCAGGAGATCAGCATCCCACAGAGCTTCGTGTTCAAGGCTTTTGAAACAGGTTCTGGCTCCTCTCCCCACTGCATTGTCACCCAGCACAACCAGTGGAAGACGTCACCGTCATCGGACTCAACCAAGTGGAACGTAAATATCACTTAACCAAACCTCTTTCCAGAGACCTTGGCATTGTTGTATATTATCAGTATATCATTTCTTAATTCCCATTAGATGTAATATAGCTGATGTTAGTTAATAAAAAAAAAAAGATCTTTCGTTTATTTGTTTGGTGCATAATAAGGTTCTCCACCTTATTATTTTCAGAGAAACTTCAGAGTAACTCTTCTATAGCCACACTCAAATTAATCACTTGTATTCTATGTATCTTATGCACTTTATTCCTTTATCATTCATGGTATTCATTTAGTAGTTGTGTTAGTTATTCTTGTTTATCTTTTGTTAATACAATTTATTTTATTACACTTGTGTCTTCCTTGTGCTGATAATACAGAAGAGGCTCTACAAGTAAGCAATCTCACCAATCTTTCAGATAAATCAGCTGACCACTTTACATTAATTCTAAATGAATGAAAGCTGTCACGGTTCCAGTCATTACCAGACTACATTTCCCACAGTCCTCCCTGGCTATCACATGCACTCACTTCACCAATCAGTAATCACCACACCCAGCTGCAGCACATTATCTGGACTATTTAAGCCACTCACATCGTGTCATATATTGCGAGGTCTTGTATACTCTGGTTACAATTCTGATCCTGGTTTTGTGAATGATATCTGCCTGCCCTGATTCTACTGCCTGTTCCACGACCACAATTCTGCCTTGTCCGTGCTGTACCTGTTTGCTACTGTTTGACCCTTGCCTGTTTGACTACGAACTCTGCTTTAATAAAAGCTTGCATATGGATCCTACCCTGAGTCCCGCTTCGTTACAAAAGCCCCTGTTGGGAGTGTTCTCATACTGCCAAGGTAAAAGACCTTGACTGGTGCCCTGAACTAGGAAAAGGGGAAGTGGTCATCTGATGTACTCATAATCACACCTTATGTGACGTGTGATCCAAAAATCACAACGTCAGGTGACGTGAGTACCAATCCCTATTTTACTTCACGTCCTTAGATGGGCTAAAGTAAAATCACAAAAAAAATATTTTTATGAACTTCATGAAGCATCAAAGTGATAGTTGTGTAGCTGTCTATGGAGGGACAGAAATCACTCAGATTTCAACAAAAATATCTTCATTTGTGTTCCGAAGATCAACGAAAGTCTTATGGGTTTGGAACAACAAGAGTTCATTTTTAGGTGAACTATCACTTTAAGCCTTGTCTATGAAACTATTAACTATTTACATTGTCTATGTAAGCAAAATTGTTTAAGAATCTGCTACTGAAAAACCCATATTCATACCCATAGTCAAATATTATCTCAATATTATTGGGACATATATCAAGTCACTTTTATTTATATAGCAATACAATTTGAAACAAAACCCCAAAAAATGTGACATAAATTCAAATTCTACTGTGAAAACCTTACAATGACTTAAAGGGTTAGTTCACTCAAAAATGAAAATTCCATCATTACTCACCCTCATGTCATTCTAAACTCCCAGGTTCTACGTCAGAATGCCGGTTCAGTATTGGCTGACTCTGTTCACGTGAGCAGCTCGACACATGCTTATGATGCTGACGCAGGAGCTGGCCAATAATGAGTCAGCGTTTTGACATAGAACCTGGAAGCACTGAACGTAAACAGCATAGGAGATGACACAGAAGAGAAGATATTGTTTAATAAAGTCGTTATTTTTTGTTTTGTTTTTAGGCATAAAAAGTATTCTCGTCACTTCATAAAATTAAGGTTGGACTATGTTAATGATGTCTTTAGTACCTTTCTGGACCTTGAAAGTGGTGGTTAAATTGCTGTCTATGGAGGAGTCAGAGAGCTCTCGGATTTCATCAAACACATCTTAATTTGTGTTCCAAGGATGAACGGGTTTTGAACGACATGAGGGTGAGAAATGAATGACTGAATTTTCATATTTGGGTGAACTACCCCTTTAAGTCATTAGTAGAGAATTATTTTGATATTCACTTTAGAATAATGTTCCAATAATTAGTAATTCCTTCTTAAGGATTTGGTAATACTTGAGTAATTACTAGTGGGTTACCATGATCTTCATTTTAAAACTAATAATACATTATGCATTATTCACATTAATTATGAACCGAGTTTCTTGTAAGTTATTAGCAGTTACTAGAATGCTAATATTGTGTTACTCATTTGTTCCTGTGTAGTTATTCATTAATTATTCATTAATGCAGTATTCTAAAGTGTTACCATAATTTTAAAATAAAAGACATAAAAACATGAAACAAAACCTAAAACAGACGTGACTTGTCATGGCTGGTTGTAGAAGGGATGAATTGAGGCTGGATCTAATCACAGCAGTAACAACTTTAATAAAGTATAAATCAAAATAACAAATACTCAGGAGCACAGGAGAATGCAATGATAAACAGGAAACCACCATAATAGCGACGATAATGGAGAAACACCCACTGAAAATGAGGGCTATATATACACAGGTTTACTGAGGAGGAAAACAAGGCACAGGTGTGGACTAATCAATCAAGAATGAACTACTATGACAACAAATGCAAACATACTTAGGATACGTTTACACGACAATGATGTACTCAAAACAGGAATGTTTCTCCTTCGTGTTTTTCACATATAGACGACAGCGTTGTCACATAGATCCACGAAAATTACTAAAAATGCTGTTTTCTGCTGCCAGGCCAGTATTTGGCAATGTCACTTTGTAGAGAAACATTATGTGCCTATAGACTGAACATGTAATTTACATGTGCATGATGCCACTGTTTTCACAAATTTGTGCTTTTGTAGTTTACACAGAGACAGTAACGGAATATATACGGAATACAACAAAACTTGAATTTTGAAAGTGTTTTCAGGCCCTCAAAACACCTGTCCTGCTTTTAACCAAATCTGTCCTGCTTTCTTCGAGGGGAAGGTCTATGGGAAGGTAAATCTATGTTTGTTTGTTTAGTTTTTTCTTCAGACCTTTTGATCTAATGGACGAAATCAGCTCACACAATTTTTTTTATATATGAATGCAACCGGAGACAATGGAAAAATACATGGAGAGCAGCAGCTTTTGTTTCTGCTCTGACAGCCACAAGACCGTGCTGAATGCTGTGAGTGTGTGTTAGAAATCAGGAATTGTGAGAGAACATTGTGTTTGGTACATTTTTCATTTTCAAACCAAACTTGGGTCTTCAGCCAACAATGTTTTAATCCCATCTGGCAAGCTCGCTTCCCATAATGTTTACAAATTAGGTCAGTAGGACGTCTTTTGTTGCTGTTTGAACTTGTTTTCGAAAATAAAAACTTTTTAGACCCCATTTACACCTGTATTTTAAAGCGTTCTTAATACCCGGCGTGAACAGGGCCTGAGATTGCTCTCCTCTTGACTCTTGACTAAAATAATCCATTTCAAAATCTGTGTTTATCGATATTCTTGCTGTATTATTTGGCCTCTCCTTCTCAAAAAACACATTCCTTACAGTTGGATAAAATATTTCTTACCATTACCATTCTAACCTGCAAGGCCTTACTTTTGATAAGTTAATAAGGTAGCCTTAATGTTGACAAATCCAAGTCAACACTAACAAAGTCACACTTATGAACACATTCAAACGGCAATAGGATTGTGCTGACAATCTTCCACTCCACCATAGTGTAAATAAATCCAATGCCTCAAGAACTGAACAGCCAGGTTTGATGTAAGTGACATCAAACTTATATAGCACATATATTAAATTATATAGGGTTAAGGTTTTCTTAGGCTCTTAGGTTTTTTCCCCCACCCTGTATGGTGCATTACAGCCCTGCAGATTTATGTTTTAACTGTATGGAAAACAGCATTTAGCTGTTTAATGTGTGTTCCATTGGAAACTACATAATTTTGGAACAACATAAGGAGTAAATGGTTACAGAATTTTCATTTTCAGATGAACTATTGTTTTAACAAATAAAAGCTTCTAGTTTATGTTTTTGTTTTTAATACAGAAAGACAGATTGCAAAACAGTTCTGAATGGTGTCAATCAAATGAATATAAATGGAATAAAAGACAATAAAATATTAACTTCACAAAATACTTGTGCTCTGTCATTTGCTAGAACTTTTGCTTTTGTTTTAATGTTGGATTTGAAGCAGTTACAGTAAAATATGTGAATTGGGTCTTATCTGTCATTTTAATGCTTCATTCTGGAGGTAATTTGCATTTTAATTTGAGCTTGAACCTGCGCTTAATAGAAATTAATTTAAAGAAGCTTTAAAGATTCTCCAGCCTCTAGATCGAGACATGAAAATACACAAATTCACACAACTGACAGATGTGTTCACCCTCAAATATTGACCAAAATAATAACAATCTCTTCTTTAAAATGCATTAATACTACGAGCAATTTGAGGACATTTGAGAGCATACATTAACCTTGAAATCCTTTAATGGATCTGTGAACTGCTCTTTTACAAAGATAAAATACAAAATGCTGTCTATCCATCATCAATTGCTAGTGCTCAGCTATAAGGAAAGACATTTTTCACATTGTAGATTGTTTTGTTGTGGATTTGGAATACCATATCTGTGAAATAGGAAGTGTTCTTGTCAAGCGTTTCACTGTTTACAGCAGCTCTGAAATTCACATTTGAGTCAATATTGGGTTAGGCTGGGAGGGAGACGGCGCTCTGATGCATGAAGAGACTGCTGTCCTCCCACAGATGCAGAAGATGAAGTTTCCTATTCGATAATTAGAGATGAGAGACTCAGGTTGTAAACAACATGTAGGCCAACACTGCACTCTCTCCTCAGCTTGAGAGCATGCTGCCCGTAAGATAAACTCTTCGCCTGGGTTTTTATTGTGTGGATGCCCCTTTGTCGTCATTGTGTGTTTATGCACATTTGCACATGCACTGCATGCTTTTGCGTACCTCTTGAGTTTTTCATTATAGAGTACAAAACAAGTGAAATCATTCTGATTGTCATTTGACAAACACATTTTGCTAAGCCCCAGAAGAACATTATATTTATATTACAGAGGATGTTCTTTCAGAGCTTGGGAGGCTTAATGGAATCATGTTTTGTTTAAGTATTATTTTTCTCAGATGTTTTTTCCTAAAATTTGTTTGGAGAAATAAAAGAAGACACAAATGGAATCTCTTCTAAAACCCTAAAGAAGAGACTACTGTAGCCTTTTTCAGGAAATAGAAAAAGTTGGGTGTTTGATAAAGAATAGTTATGTTGGCAAAATTGTGTCATCATTAATTCACCCCCATGTCATTCCCAACCTGGTTTTTGGGCCCTATTGACTTTCATTGAATGGAAAAATACATTTGAAACATTCTTCAAGAAATCTGCCCCTTTAAGAGCTACGCTGGAAAAGAAGATTTTCACTGGATAATGACTTTTTCATTCTGATTCTCACACAAAATCACATGGCTCCAGGAAATGTGAAATTAAGTCATGTGATCTATTTTTACAATGCTTTTCGTCCTTTTTGGAACATAACAGCCCCTGGTCACTGTATGCTTTCATTTCATGTGTGAACATTCTGCTTAACATTTTTTGTGAGGCAGACAGAAAGCTATACAGGTTTGTAGTGACACAAGGGTGAGTGAACGATGACAGAAAACGTACTTTTTTGGTGAATTATTCCTTTAAATAAAGAGTAAAATGAGACTTTGGCTGTCTCTCTGCTGTCTAACCACTGACATATTAAAGATACCTTGTTTGTCATTTTCTTCCCTACAGACACATTTCACACAGTTCCAACTTTTTCTTTCCAACAGCAGTAGTTGTTATGTAGCCTATATAATATGTGCCTCACCCTGTGGTCTGTTCCTACACACTGCAGTGTGGGTGACTCATCAGAAAGAGGACAGCAGCTCCAGCTTGCAGAAGGAAACAAGGAAGGGTCTGCAGCACATTGAACCAATTAACTCCACACCACTGGCAGTGCTGACCTTTGGAGGTGTTTCACAGTGATGTAATTGACGCTGCAAAGGCTGTTGCGTTGGAGATGATAAAATACTGCCGCATAACCACAGAGCAAAATATAATTTGTGCTGTTATGTCAATAACAGCTTACAACATAATTCAGTCCTTTATTTTCTTTCTTTTTTTTTTATAATCATGGCCCTGTCAAAAGGCTTCTATGGTTGCTGTTCTGTAACATTTATTCCATGCTTGGCAGTGCAGAACCTGTCAAGACTCTAAAAACCATGTAAAACGAATTCAAAATCAATTCTGAAACATAAAAGTAGGCCAACCCAGACAGAAATGTTTGCTGACTGCTTTATCAGTTTGGGTTGATCACTGCATCAGTGTGAACTGGCACCAATAAATGTTCAAAGAGAATTCATGTACGGACACATAAAACACTTCAAATGAATGCAAACATTACAAGAACTCCTTTTTTGAAGGCCAACTTTTCTGAAAGTATCAACAAATGTCGATTCATTTGTGTTTAAGATACATTAAAGTAAGAAATTTGCGAAGCTCTCAAGTGAAAAAAAAAAAAGAGGTGCGGTTCCATTTTGTTACATTCGCTAGCTGGAGTGCCCATGATCTCCACCAGAGGGTATTCCTCCAGTCTCCTTTCCTTTCCCATCATGAATTATATTTTCCATAACCCATTGCCTGGATTCATTCCATCTGTGTTTGTGTTTGCCTTTATAAGTTCTATGTTTTTACTCGCTCATTGCAAAGTCTTGTAAGTGTCAAACTGCATTTCCAGCCAGGCTCATTAAAGGTGCCCTAGAATCAAAAATTGAATTTACCTTGGCATAGTTGAATAACAAGAGTTCAGTACATGGAAAAGACATACAGTGAGTCTCAAACATCATTGTTTCCTCCTTCTTGTGTAAATCTCATTTGTTTAAAAGACCTCCGAAGAACAGGCAAATCTCAACATAACACCGACTGTTACGTAACAGTCGGGATCATTAATATGTACGCCCCCAATATTTGCATATGCCAGCCCATGTTCAAGGCATTAGACAAGGGCAGGACGTCTGGATCTGTGCACAGCTGAATCATCAGACTAGGTAAGCAAGCAAGGACAATAGCGAAAATGGCAGATGGAGTGATAATAACTGACATGATCCATGATATCATGATATTTTTAGTGATATTTGTGAACTTTCTACATGTTTCGTTAGCATGTTGCTAATGTACTGTTGAATGTGGTTAAAGTTACCATGCAGCTCAAAGTCATCGAAAGTGTGTGGGTTAATCTGTAAATCTCTGGACAAGTTTTCATGCGTATGTCCATTTTTAACGCATCTTGACTGTCTTACAGTCTGACATAAATGACACCTGAGATCCCACAGTGTGACATGAGGATCATGTTCGTACAGTCTGACAAGCAACCATCGTAAAGGACTATTATAAATCGTACAGTGCGCACCCGGCTTTACCTGAGCTCTACACATCTCACGTACAATTCTGTACCAGCTGAGCTACCGAGCAAACTTATTACGTCAGTAAAACTGAACATCTGGAGCAAGATAAGTGATGCAAACTCGAAAATATATTCGTTTCCAAGTCATGCACTATGGTAAAAAGTGTTTTGAGGTCATAACATAGTTGTGCAAGGAGCCGTGTGAAAACAAGTCTTTATTAATCCATAATCTGGCCCTGTAATCATAACTGTGTTTGAAAATGCTTAAAGGATTAGTTCACTTTCAAATAAAATTTTCCAGATAATTTACTCACCCCCATGTCATCTAAGATGTTCATGTCTTTCTTTCTTCAGTCAAAAAGAAATTAAGGTTTTTGATGAAAACATTCCAGGATTATACTCCTTATAGTGGACTTCAATGGCCTCCAAACGGTTGAAGATCAAAATTACAGTCTCAGTGCAGCTTCAAAGGGCTTTAAATGATACCAGATGAGGAATAAGGGTCTTATCTAGCGAAACAATCGGTCATTTTCGAAAAAAAAAAATACGCCTTTCCTATTCAACTTACAGAACGAACGCGGCGCCAGTTCCGTTTTTTTTTCCATAAGTAGAATAGGGAAGGTGTAGGACATACGTAAGCTTTTTGAAGAATACGGAAAGCGGAAGCACTGCAAGGCGATCATTTGCATTTATAAACCATATACAGTTGTATTTTTTTAGAAAATGACCGATCGTTTCACTAGATAAGACCCTTATTCCTCATCTGGTATCGTTTAAAGCCCTTTGAAGCTGCACTGAAACTGTAATTTTCACCTTCAACCATTTGGAGGCCATTGAAGTCCACTATAAGGAGAATAATCCTGGAATGTTTTCATCAAAAACCTTAATTTCTTTTCGACTGAAGAAAGAAAGACATGAACATCAGGAATCAGGAAAATTTGATTTGAAAGTGAACTAATCCTTTAAAAGTGCTTGCTGTTTTACTGCCTCTAGTGTTCAAACTGCATTGATGTACATATTGGTGCGTTTTTGCATTTTGCAAAAATGTTGACACAGGTACGTTTTTCCAATGAGCCTGTGTTGTGCATTTTTGAGTGCTCTCTTTCTGGGTTTTCACGGATTTCCCTGTTTGCGTGTGTTTTCTGCCCTGTAATATTGTTTGAATTGTTTGCCCGTGGTTTTGACCCTTCGCTTGTATTCTCTCAACCATGAGTGTTGGGGAAAAAAGTAATGTGTTACAATATTGTGTTAATCCCTAAAATAGTAAATAATTGTGTTACTTCGTTACGTTTTATGGAAAGTAATCTGTTACTTTATTCTTAGATAGACTGTGTTTGCTTGTTTATTTAAAAAAAAAAATAAAAAATAAAAAACAATTTTAACACCAAATGTGAATTGAAAAGAATAGTACATGTAAATTCATGCCTGTACAGTAGAGGGTGCATCTTATATTAAAGTTTTTCTCAAATAATTTGATACAATTCTCCAAAGTAATGTACCTGCTCTCAAAACAGTTAACACAGTGATATAAACACACTCTTACATTTGCCAAAGAGTTCAACTTAAAAACTGAATTTTTTCTAGTAATGCATTTATTAAAAGTGAATACTAACATCAAAACTACAGGAGCATTCACTCTAAAAAATGCTGGGTTAAAAACAACCCAAGTTGGGTTGAAAATGGACAGCAATTGGTTTGTTTTAACCCAGCGGTAGGGTTAAATGTTTGCCCAACCTGCTGGGTAGTTTTATTTAACTCAGCTATTGTTTAAAAATTACTGTATTGCTTAATTAAAATTAACCTAAAGTATGTTGGAAATTAACATTTATTAATGTTCAATGAATAATTATTAAACAATAAACATTTATTAAATTGCTTATTAATAAATTTATATTAATAAACTATTAAACTATTAAATTTATATTAATAAAATTATTAATAAACATTCACCTTTTGTCTATTATTGTTGCCTCTAATTGCTATTGCCTCTATTTTTAATTTCCCAACTATTTTGGGTTCATTTTAAGTTAGCCATATAGCATTTTTTAAACAATAGTTGGTTTAAAGGTCCCGTTTTTCGTGGTTTTTTGAAGCTTTTATTGTGTTTATAGTGTGCAATATAACGTGTTCATGTTTCGCGTGTAAAAAAACACAGTATTTTTCACATAATTTACTTATCTGTGTACCGCTGTTTCCACTGTCATAAAAACGGGCTGATGACTTCCTTGTTCTATGAAGTCCCTCCTTCAGAAATACGTAACGAGTTCTGATTGTGCCAGCGGTTCCTGTGTTGTGATTCGACAGCAGCTTAGCGAACCTTGCCCGGAAAGGTCACGCCTCTTACCATAACGTGGAGATGCACACGCTCAGTGTTATTGTAAACATGTCTTTAATTTTACCCTATCAATTTGAGCCGGAATCAGACCCGGTGATTGGACTGCGGGATGAAAATAACAGCGTTTCGACGACATGGCGACAAACACACTCTACAAACGCAACTCTTGTGTATTCCTGTGGGCGGAGGTTAGTCAAAAAAACTGTTTTAGTGACGTCATTAAAGAAGGAAGTAAAGGGATGTAGTCCAAACTGGCCGTTCGATGTAGGCGACTTCTGTTAAATAAAATATCTCGCTTGGCATTGAACTTTGAGCTTTAAAATTTTACAGATTTTATTTATACTCTAACAACAACATTACACACTAACTAAAGTTTGAAACATGGGATCACGAAGAACGGGACCTTTAAATAAAACTACCCAGCAGGTTGGGCAAACATTTAACCCAACCGCTGGGTTAAAACAACCCAATCGCTGGGTTTGTCCATTTTCAACCCAACTTGGGTTGTTTTTAACCCAGCATTTTTTAGAGTGTTGTCTAAAAATCAATAGACAATAGCATTTTGAAGCTTTATTTGCTCAAAGACCCAATAAAGCTTCAAAATGCTATTTTTAAAAAATGTGATGCATATTTTTGAGTCATGAACAATGTGTTTAAACAAGTTTCCCTTGTTACATAACATTTCATTTTTTTTTTATTTTTTTTTTTTACTTTTTTGTCAGGTGGTACAACCAAATATTTGTAACTATATATCCCATACATGAAATTAGCTCTTTTTATCAGTATTTGAGAGATATCTTCAACCTTTTGCACTCTGTTTCAATGATCTATTGGGGTCCTCTGGATGTTGCATTACAGTATCAGTCAGTTGATAATAAAATGTTTGCAGCTGTGCCACCCTGACATTTGAGAATATACAAATTGCTGAGAAAAAGTTTTTCAACAACTTTAAAATTACAGATATTTATAAAATGTGTTTATATGCATATTCATAAATAACATTATGCCAAAGTATTTTATCTTGAAGTTCTAAAATAAATAAATATATAAATAAAATTTGGGGGCTGAATCCAAGACCCCCCATACCCTCCCAAGGTCCAGGATTAGGAACCACTGAATTAGGGTAATTCTGATTTCATTTGAAATCCACCTCTCCTCCCTCCCCTTCCACCCTGCAGTCCACTTTCACTATGTCCATGTCTTCTTACAATTTCTCCTCTTGCTCTTTCCACTACACCAGTGTCCTCCACTGTACTCAGCTCTTCTCCAATCCTCCTTTTTTAACTTCCTTCTCATTACACCCCTTCCTCTACCCACACCACCACCTTTACGCTTACACCTCTTTATTCCCCTCTTCTCTCACATATTTTCTTGCTCTATGCAAATGTTCCCTTTTATATTTTCCCTATCACATAATGCAGCTGTGATAAATGTCCAGAGTTGTGTTTGTTGTGTTTGGACAAATGGCACATAAATGTTTATGAATTGTGTAAAGCCAATAAAAAAAAAGCTGTGATCATTTTGTTTTCATTTTAAAAGTAATTCATTACTTTACTAGTTACTTGAAAAAAGTGATCTGATTACGTAACCCGTGTTACTTGTGATGTGTTACGCCCAGCACTGTCCAACAAAACACTGATGGATTAAAAATTGATATCATAAAATATAATATAATACAAGATTTAAACATTTAATTTATATTTAGAAATTTGGAACTGCTTAGTAGCAATTTGGAACACCAGATAGACTGACAGATTTTAAGACAGATTTTAATTTTCTTACCAGTTTTCTCTCTCATTGTTTGGTTAACAACTATTAATTCTAGTCATCCTTCTGTTCCACAGGTCTTCACAATTCTCTCTAGACTATCATAGCTCTATCACAGAGAACAGTATTCAGTTATGGACTGCAAATGAACGTAGAATAAAAGGTAAATGATAAAAGATGAGATAATGTAAGCGAGAAAAGATTTGATAACAATTCTCTGTTCAAAAACAACCCATCTTCAAGGTTTGAGACTAAGATTGAAAATGGAAAGGTGCCATGTACCACCATATTCATTTAAAAATCTTCATTTCAGGACCATGTTCAGACAGCACTGTATTTAACTGTGCTGTCGCTTCACATATTGAACTGTCTGTCTAGACAGTACTGCAAGCAACTGGTACATCATTGTCTGTGATGCAGTGAGCTGTAAGAAAACTTTGGGCCTTTTTATCAAGTTTTGAAAATTACAAAGAAAAAGGCATCAATATTTGGGAAAAAAATTACAACTATTAAATATATTGCCCAAAGGCTGAAAAATCCAATAATACAATATAGGATACATTATTAACCAAACTGCATAATGAAATGTAAATAAAAAATAAATAAATAAAAATAAAGAACATGTGCTGTATATACATGTGCTGTATATACAGGCGCTAGTCATATAATTAGAATATCATCAAAAAGTTGATTTATTTCACTAATTCCATTCAAGTGAAACTTGTATATTATATTCATTCATTACACACAGACTGAAATGTTTCTTTTAATTTTAATGATTATAACTGACAACTAAGGACAATCCCAAATTCAGTATCTCAGAAAATTAGAATATTACTTAAGACCAATACAAAGAAAGGATTTTTAGAAATCTTGGCCAACTGAAAAGTATGAACATGAAAAGTATGAGCATGTACAGCACTCAATACTTAGTTGGGGCTCCTTTTGCCTGAATTACTGCAGCAATGTGGCATGGCATGGAGTCGATCAGTCTGTGGCACTGCTCAGGTGTTATGAGAGCCCAGGTTGCTCTGATACTGGCCTTCAGCTCTTCTGCATTGTTGGGTCTGGCATATCGCATCTTCCTCTTCACAATACCCCATAGATTTTCTATGGGGTTAAGGTCAGGCGAGTTTGCTGACCAATTAAGAACAGGGATACCATGGTCCTTAAACCAGGTACTGGTAGCTTTGGCACTGTGTGCAGGTGCCAAGTCCTGTTGGAAAATGAAATCTGCATCTCCATAAAGTTGGTCAGCAGCAGGAAGCATGAAGTGCTCTAAAACTTCCTGGTATACGGCGTTGACCTTGGACCTCAGAAAACACAGTGGACCAACACCAGCAGATGACATGGCACCCCAAACCATTACTGACTATGGAAACTTTACACTGGACCTCAAGCAACGTGGATTGTGTGCCTCTCCTCTCTTCCTCCAGACTCTGGGACCCTGATTTCCTAAGGAAATGCAAAATTTACTTTCATCAGAGAATATAACTTTGGACCAGTCAGCAGCAGTTCAGTCCTTTTTGTCTTTAGCCCAGGCGAGACGCTTCTGACGCTGTCTCTGTTGTTCAAGAGTGGCTTGACACAAGGAATGCGACAGCTGAAACCCATGTCTTGCATACGTCTGTGCGTAGTGGTTCTTGAAGCACTGACTCCAGCTGCAGTCCACTCTTTGTGAATCTCCCCCACATTTTTGAATGAGTTTTGTTTCACAATCCTCTCCAGGGTGCGGTTATCCTCATTGCTTGTACACTTTTTTCTACCATATCTTTTCCTTCCCTTCACCTCTCTATTAATGTGCTTGGACAAAGAGCTCTGTGAACAGCCAGCCTCTTTTGCAATGACCTTTTGTGTCTTGCCCTATTTGTGCAAGGTGTCAATAGTCGTCTTTTGGACAACTGTCAAGTCAGCAGTCTTCCCCATGATTGTGTAGCCTACAGAATTAGACTGAGAGACTATTTAAAGGCCTTTGCAGGTGTTTTGAGTTAATTAGCTGATTAGAGTGTGGCACCAGGTGTCTTTAATATTGAACCTTTTCACAATATTCTAATTTTCTGAGATACTGAATTTGGGATTTTCCTTAGTTGTCAGTTATAATCATCAAAATTAAAAGAAATAAACATTTGAAATATATCAGTCTGTGTGTAATGCATGGATATAATATACAAGTTTCACTTTTTGAATGGAATGTGAAATAAATCAACTTTTTGATGATATTCTAATTATATGACCAGCACCTGTATATGCTGTAAAAATGTTTTATGTGGGTTTATTATTTCATACTATTTATTCATCATACAAACTCTGTAAAACAGTTTTACAACCTTTCAAAGCGTCAGCGAAAAAATCTGAGAAAACCTCTGAATAACCTGTCAGTTTCTTTGACAATCAAGTCTGCCTCTTTAAAGAGCTGGTGAGAGGTGATTGGTCATTGTGTTGAAGCATAAAAATCCCATGAGTAACCTGAGATTTTCAATGCAAATCAGGTTTTGTAGAATATTCACCCCATGCTGTGGTGTCCTCTATATAATGCTCTATATACCGACCATCAGAAGAAAGCTCTGCATTGGAGAAAGTATGCAGAAGCTAAAAAGAATTTAGAAATCAGAGTGCACACTGCTTTATTATGAGATACCTTCGGGATAATATTGTGCTCACAGGCAATTCAAGTTCAATTTCAGCATTACTGGTAATAAACATTACTGTAATAAACTGGTTACAATACAAACACATGTGGTTTAATAAATATTGTTTTTTTTCCCCTAAATGTGTGCCTTATAATGAGCTTTACTGCATGTTATTCTGTGATATGCTGCACATAGAAGTGTTAATTTGCTGATGCTGCTGAAGCTTTGTCTGTTTAATGAATGGAATATGAGGAATGTTCGTTTACTTTGCAGTTTAGTTGTGAAAATAGCTGTGTGCACTTCAAAGTTGAATACAAAGGAAAAATAGATAAAAACAGAGAACAGAAAAGATCTATAATTGGAATCTGTGGACTTCAGACGTAAACCTTTGCTGACGCTTAGGAGCCTCTTCTTACTTTAGCTAATAGAAATGATCTAATAAGACACATTTACTCCAATCTGTGAATGCCTTTTATCCCAGGAAACAGATGTAACAGACACGCACCAAGGAATTTTAGCATTGTCAGCGGCACTGAGCTAAGTTTTGCCGTTGTAGTGGACATTCACTGTAAGACAGACACATAATATTATAAATGTATACAGTAATAAAAGGTTATCCCCTGTGGCCATGAGAATGACATTTCCCCTTTGAGGGAACTCAAGCTGCATCCGATTCTATTGGACGCATCGTCTTGTTCCCTATCTCAGGGAACTATGGTTACATATGTAACCTGAGACGTTCTTAGAGTTGATTGATAGAAGATTAATACTGAGTGCTCGCTGGACAAACAAGTTAATTAATAGTAATATTAATTCTGCTACATCAAGTTGATTCTTACAACTGATCCCAAATATTTATAATGAATTATAACAAGTTATAATTAATTATACATATTTCCCTTTTGAGCTAATTTGTCTTTTCCCATGTAAGTCATGGTCCCACACCAGCAACGCCCCAAACTCATGCTATTGGTTGAACTGGAAAGAGATTGACAGATCTGAGCAGACCACTCTCAAATCTATGAAATATGGTGGTAAAAGCTGATTTATCTGTTTTTAATATCTGAGGAATGATTTCTTGTAAAACTGCTAATGTCATTTATATGTTGTGTTGCCCTTGTGGACTTTGTTGTGTGGACAAAACAAGCAGACAGCTTAAAATTTGTATAGCAGAACATTACAGGCATCATGACCCTAAAAGTCCAGTAGCACAACACTTTTTTTAAATAAGACATTCGGTTTTTACACTGTAATATATTGGCATTGAAGCAGTCAAATTACCTCGAAGAGGGAGTGATATTAAATATTTGCTTTTAAAATGTGAAGCATATTTGATTTACACTTTGAACACATTATCACCTAATGGTCTTAACAAATAATTTGATATTCACCCTTTTCTTTATTAATGGTATTGATTTATATGCTTAGATGTATTGTATTATTTTGTGATATTTTGTTTTGGTGTTGTTTTCTTTTGTAGTCAGGTATTCTTTGATTGATGTTTATTGTTTTCAGTTAATTGATGTTTTCACTTTTATTCTAGTTATGTGATTTGTTTGTTACCCTTATGTTGAGTTTATATTGATGTTTTTTTTTTTTTTTTTTTGGTCATGTGGTTGATCATGTGATGTAGTTCTGTGGTGTATATAAAGGCCACCTGGCTTGAAATATCACCTGTGGTGAGAACATAAAATATTTAAAAAAATATATATATATATTTATAAAAAATTAAAAAAAAAAATATTGCATACTTCACCTTTAAATATTGGTTGGCTTTGCTCTATTAAAGTCCCCCTGTAGTCAATTATTTTATCCCTTAAAACTCATCTTTGATCACCAAAATGACATATTTAAAAAAAAAAAAAAAAAAAAAAAAAAAATTCAAGTGAAAAAAATTTCTTCATGCCTTAAAATAGCTTGAATGTAACTCTACACCCTTGCCTCATTTAATATACACGATCAATGAATATGCAAATTAACCCCGCCTCCACTCGCTCGCGCCAGCTCAGAGAGTCTACTGTTGTTGTAGTGATAAGCAATTTGTTGTTCGTGTTGGATATTTAAGAAAAAAAGCTTGCTTCGCTTCGTATATTAAGTTTAACAGCTGTGCAACTGAACTGCTCATATTTTCTGACGCTTAAACTGTGTTTTAAATTATGAATTGGTAAAACACCTTTGCTGAACGGTCTGAATCCACTTGCATTTGTTTTTGGACTGCTCTCTCACTGAATCGCCTGAAGCGATTTCTCAGTAAAACAGACAGTATCGAGAGAACAAGCAGCCGTTTTCCTCTGTGAACATGCGCTAAATGGATGTTTGACAATTTCGTTGCTTTAGTTTTCAGATTTAAAAAAAAAAAACATTCAGATGAAATCCTGCAGGCGCCTGTGCCTTCTCCGTACATGAAATAAATGTACATCCTTGAATGAGCGCGGATTCCAGCGTATTTACTTGAACTTATCAGGTAGGCTAATATCTATGGTTTGATCCATTTCAGAGGCGGCCAAAATCAGAATTTATAAAGGACGGAATAGCTCTCTCAGAACTTGGCGTGCGATTCCACACTGACTGACATATGCACATGAATCACGGTCACACGCACACGCCCAGAGCAGTATTGTTTCAGCTATGTTTTATAATATTAAAATATTTCGAAGGACAAAAACATGAACTCTATTGGCTTTACTTCAAGTCAGCTGTCACTTTACTTTGGCGCGAGCCTCTATGCGCTCGCACACTTGGCACAGCCCTTGTCATTAATTAATATGAATTAATATGGATATCCTTTTGCTTGACTACGTTATCAAACAGCTAATAATGTGTTGCTAATGTTACACACACACCGTTTCTGTTCTTCATTTCAGATAGAGTCAGACAGCTGCCTTCTAACAATCAGTATCCTTACAAACGCTTTGAACAACTCAGAACGTCAGTGGAGAAAGGCTTATAGTTCATCATAACATTGTAATAGACTCGCTATATTGCTAAATCTACACAATTTTTCATATCAACAGAAAATATACCAGGATAACCTGGCTTCTCTGTAGACTTTACTGCTTCA
Organism: Megalobrama amblycephala; assembly: GCF_018812025.1. Taxonomy (NCBI): domain Eukaryota; kingdom Metazoa; phylum Chordata; class Actinopteri; order Cypriniformes; family Xenocyprididae; genus Megalobrama; species Megalobrama amblycephala. Next base: position 22,229,660 of record NC_063066.1, on the reverse strand, counting down.
GAGCAGTCATAGTTAATGATATGCTAAAGCCTGCCGGCACGTTGTTGTGATTGGTTGTGACGTTGTCTGTGACGTCACAAACACCCACGATTTCAAACCGCGGGTTTTAGAGGTCTTTGGTCTTTGGTTTACTGCAGTTTCAAACATAAAATACTCAACAATGGTGCTGACTTATGAATTTGCACATGGTTTGTCTTAAAGCATATTAAAAACACTACATAGACATATAAACAACATTAAAAACTTGAGGGGGTCTTTAAGAGATTTAAATGTTGGCCGGATTTGTTCAAAGCAAGAGTAAGCAATTCTCAAAGGCCCGGTTTCACAGACAGGGCTTAGCCTAAACCAGGATTAGGCCTTATGCTGGGTACACACTAAAAGATTTTTGAAAACATATAAGATTTTCAAAGTGTGAGATCACAAACAAGAGGACAAAAAAAAAATCCTAGATTTAACCATCTTGCTCCTATAGTGTGTGGTGTGCCATGATATGACAAACACAGCACACCACACACAAACAGATTTTCAACGGTGAACCCCACTGTGAACATGGGAAATCCCGCTAAATCTCTTGAGACTTCAGAATAAAGATGATAGGCAGGAAGAAGTTGCGTTGATAGTGTTTGGAATGATTTTGGTATGTTTTACAGGACACTTTGCATAAACTCTCATGCTGTTGCCACAAATCGTCAAGCTGACCCTCCATCTCTGCTGTCCAAATCCATTTAACTTTGTGCTGTGCCATGATTGCATTTGTTATGCTTCTGTCTTCTGTCAGCTCACTTTCTGATTGGATATTGTTTTGTTTTACGTCATAATATCCAGAGCATGCACGTGTTTGTCCTCAGATCCCTCCACACCTCAGGATTTCTGATTGTAAATATTCAACATGATGATTCACGTTCGGGGCGCCTCTGACATTCTTCTGAGCAGATTCAGTCACTCTTAACACATCTCACACCACAGGAAAATCTGATAAGATAATCTGTAGAATCATCAAGATAATCATTACATTCCCCTCCTGACAATCCTAGGTAGAAATCGGTCCAAAATTATGATTGTAGTGTAGATTGTAGCCTGATTATCTTGTAGTGTGTGCCCAGCATAAGTTCAATTAGGATATTTAAGTAGCTTTTATAAACGTACACTAGAAAAAAGAAAAAAAAAAAAACATTACTGGTGTTCATCTTGAGACAAAACAATGGTACTGATATATTTTAAGATCTGTCAGTACAAGTTGCTTTCAGTTAAAACACCTCAAACATGCATTTTAGTCTGGGACTAGCTTAAGCCTTGTCTGTGAAACCGGGGGCTAAAGTATTAAAATGAGATCAGTTGTCGCTGATGAACAGTGTGAAACACTCTGAAAAGTCTGATGCTCAGGAAAAAGCCTGAGTGTTAAAAAGTAATTATGGGATTTAGATAATGGTCAGTTTGGTTCTAAGAAAGAGTGTACAATTTTCAGAAAACATCACTGAAGATAAGATTCGGTTGGCTTAAGTGAAAAATTAGCCAGCTCTTGTCAAAGAGTCTGATGTGAGTTTAAAATTTTCCAAATGTAATTAGAAATCAAAAGTGATGATATTGAGAAATATAGGGTATAGGGTCTTTAATTTCAATTAGTAATTTATCTGATTGCAGGTAGAATTATCATAATGTTATGTCATTCTTTACTGTGGTTTACTTATTTTGTGGTATATTGTTATATTGTGGAGTTTGGCTGTTAATTATTTATATCATGCTATGGATTTTGTTTAAAAATTACTTAAAGGTCACACTTTATATTAGGTGCCTTTAACTACTTTGTATTTACATAAAAATGAGTACAATGTACTTATTGTCTTGATGTAAAACACTTTTTCTGCTATTGAGGTGGGATTATGGTAAGGTTAGGGACAAGTTTTATGGGTGTGGGTACACTGTAAAAAAAATCGCAGTAAAATTTACGGTAAAAAAACGGCAGCTGTGGTTGCCAGAACTTTACCGTAAAAAATACAGTAGCAACGTAAAAAAAAAATCTGTTAAATTTACAGTAAAATAACGTATTTCATCAACTGATATAATGTTAATTTACCAACCTAATGAAGTACTCATATCTGTTTTGTACCTTTATAATACACTGACAGTCACCAAACACAGTGGTGATGAGAGTCACATGATGAATCAAAGCTCATCACAAGCAGCTCTTCCACAAGCTGAGGAGGACAATACTAATATATAAAAGGTGCACACAGTGTCATTCACACACACACTAAACACCATCATGGTAACATGCATGAAATTTTAAAAATGCAATAAACATTAATTTAACAACATTAGATGTAACATAAAACCCTAATGTACATAACTGATTAGAAAAAAATGAGAAAAACTAAGAAGAAACAGAGTTATTTCAATGAAAATATATCAAATGTGAAGTGTCATGCAGGGAATTGTGGGAATGTCAATTTACGGTTTTTCACTGTAAATTTTACAATGAATTGTTATTTTTCACTTCCAAAAACTGTGAATTTATCGGTATTTTACCGTAAAATTACATTAAATGTACTGTTAGATCTATTACAGTTATTCACCGTATATAGTACGGAAACTTTCTGTAAACCAATTGACAGTTTTTCACTGTAGCATTTTTACAGTCTTTTACTGTTAAAATCACAGTCATTTTTTACAGTGTAGGTTTAAGGGTGAGTTAAAAGGTAAGGGAATGGTCAACAGTAGTTATATATGTAATTACATGCAGGTAATTTTAGTAATACAAGTACAATGTAAAAACATGTATGTACACAATAAGTGCCTTGTATCAAATGATTTTGGTTAAAAATAATTTACATCATGGTAAAGATTTTGGTCATATCGGCCACCTCTAATTAGTTTAAACAGGGAGCTACTAGAAAGTCAACACATAATGCTTTAAAGGTGCTAAAGAGGATGTTTTGTGTTATACATTTTTGCAATATTACTTGAAACTGTCTTTACTAACTGATAAAAGACTATTTGTTAGGTGCACTGAAAGGAATAATATTAATATACATCATCTGTGCACGAGGTAGGGCCTTAAAAACATCAGCCAATCATTTACATGATCATCGTGTAAACTATTGGCCCTCTGGCTTGTCAATCACTGCCATGACGTTCCTTGTGCGAGACGTGCGCGGCTGCACGCTCCAGTAACTTTCCACACTCCACAGGCGCCGCATGCAATGTTTTTGTCAGGAGACAGGAGTAACAACTGCAGATTATGAGTTACCTGCGGTGAGTCCGACATAATGAATCCACTAACACGACACAGCAAATGCCGGTGGTAAACACTCGTGTTCCAGTACTCGTGCACGAGTTTTGGGAGGCATTCCCTCGAAATGAGCTGTGAAGGAGGGGGGTTGTTCTTACGCATGCACTCATTTGAAAAACTCACTAACAGTCTTTGGTTTCTCAGTCGACGAAAATATTCTCTTTAGCACCTTTAATGCCCCAGTGAGCAGCCAGAGATGACAGTGGCAATAAATTAAAGACTCTATTTCATAGGTAGAAAGAGAACAAAAACTTTGGAAGAACCCAGGCTACACCGGGAAAACCAGTTCTCCCCTGGCTAAACAATTTAAACAATGTCAACTCGAACATTAACAAGACATGGCATGGCAGAAGTACATATAATCTAACATAATTCTAAAAACCAATCATACCTTAACAACACAAAAGTAAAGCCTAAGAAACAACAACAACACCATAACTTCATGGTGGTGAGTTTTACATCCTTTTACAGACTTACATATACGTAGTTGTGTATACATTTTTTAATTATTTTTTTCACCAAAGGGTGAAGGGCTTTGAGTTGTGGGGCCATCAGTATGGAGTATGGAGTACGGAGTATTGCCGTGATGTAATTTTCCTGCAGTGTTAAAGCAATTAGTCACATGAGATTTACGGCTGATTGGTTCAAATGTTTGTGCCCTTGAGTAAAGATGACAGAATGCAGGTCACGTGTTTGCGCCAGACAAGCAACTGCCATTCATATTGTAAGGAATCCATCATCGGCCCAAAAACGGAATCCGACGGCCTGGGCGAAGGTGCAATGTATGTCTTTTCAGCGCCCCTGTGAAGTTAACTTTAATTTTTAGAATTTAGTTTAAATTTTAGTTTAGCTGCCCGCTTAATCTGACTCCAATTTCAAATGATTATTACTCTTATATAGCGTTTACAATTAGAAATTAATCATTGGTTATGTATTAATTTAGATCTTTGATTATTCTGATTACCTTATATTTTCAATTATTCGTTCACTGTGGTCCCGGTGTTGCTTAGAAAAGTCACTTTGGCCGACTGAGTGCTCTTCACGGACACAAACTAGTCAGTTCTGATCTTAGACAGAGGATGCAGGGTAAATATCTGCCTTTAAAGGGATAGTTCACCCAAAAATGAAAATTTGATGTTTATCTGCTTACCCCCAGGGCATCCAAGATGTAGGTGACTTTGTTTCTTCAGTAGAACACAAATTATGATTTTTAACTGCAACCGTTGCCGTCTGTCAGTCTTATAATGTGAGTCAATGGTAACACAATTTACAAGAGTCAATAAACACGCACAGACAAATCCAAATTAAACCCTGCGGCTCGTGACGACACATTGATGTCCTAAGACATGAAACGATCGGTTTGTGCGAGAAAACGAACAGTATTTATATTATTTTTGACCTCTAATACGCCACTATGTCCAACTGCATTCAGCACTCGCTTAGTGATGTCTGATCAAGCTCTGATACAGCAGTGATGTCTCGCGCATATACTTCAATGAGTGCCAGACATTACTGCCGTTGTCAGAGCGCGATCAGACCTCACTAAGCGAGTGCTGAACGTAGTTGGACATAGTGGTGTATTTTCTCACACAAACCGATCGTTTCATGTATTAGGACATCAATGTGTCATCACGAGCCGCATGGTTTAATTTGAATTTGTCTGTGCATGTTTATTGATTCTTATAAATTGTGTTACCATTGACTCGCATTATAAGACTGACAGACGGCAATGGTTGCAGTTAAAAATCATAATTTGTGTTCTACTGAAGAAACAAAGTCACCTACATCTTGGATGTCCTGGAGGTAAGCAGATAAACATAAAATTTTCATTTTTGGGTGAACTACCCCTTTAAGTTGGTCGTGCTCTACTTATTCGTAATAAAAAGCATAGTATTTATATATTTATGAAACCTGCAACTTACTAAGGCAGTGATAGTCAGAAATCAAAATGGTCTCAAATGATTTGCCCCATGCTCCATTCATTGAGCCTCCCGTATGATCTGTCCTGAAAACAAATTTGTGATAATACCTTCACTTTAATCTACTAGAAATAACGAATTAAGAATAATGCAGAATAAATCAAGAATAACATTTATTTGTCAGGTAAAAATGTATCATGCCAATTACATAGTTAGACAATTAGAAGCCATTTCAGAAATAATAAATGCATAACATCAATTGCTCAAAGATGACTATAATTGTAAGAAATTAATATACATATGTGACTGTCTTCAGACATTCATTCATCTCTGTGTGGGGGTTACTGGCTACAGAAGATCCCCCATTACTGCTTTGCTCTTTCCCTTAAATACCCAGATCAGAACAAAAGGATTATAAATATTTACTACACCGACACCTGGTTTCGGGGGAGAGAAGAAGGTTATCAGATATCTTAAAGAGACACCACCCAAAAGGATAAATTCTCCTGAGTTTTCAATATTTCTTATAATATAAATGACTGCTTTGAAATTGAGACCATTTTACCAATAGCACTGAGAAATTTAAAATGATACCAAACATGAAAGGGAAAAAACAATAGATACACAAGATTCATCATTCATAGAATATGCATTCTTGGAGGGGGGGGTCTTATAATATAAATGGGAAAGATAACTTTCTCCAAGTTTAACAGCTCATCAATTTGCAATTACCATCAATGAGCTAAAAACATTCCATTATGTTTTGCAGTATCATGGGTTTACAAAGTGTGCTATCAAAATGATTTCATAGATGGAATTATCCACAGGTTTCTAAACTGGTCAGCTTGGTGTTGCTGAAAAACAATAAATGTGAAACGCCAGGTGAATGCAAATATCACAAATAGGTATGAATAAATGAATGGGCATTTTATCATCAGACATTTTCAGGCATCTGGAGAAAAAAAAAAAACAAGAAAAAAAAAATCACAGCTGACATTTCTTTGGAGAAAGGAAAGTGGCCAAAAAAAAAAAAAAAATGAAGGGCCAGAGTGAGTGGCCCTCCTGTAATCTGTCAGGATCTGAGGCCTCTTTGGAGATCAGAGAGATTCATCTTGTTTAATACACGGAGGCAAGCGTGGAGCGAATGGACAAATGGAGAGGGTGAAGAGGAGAGGAGGGGACAGGGAGCTTGGATGAGAGGCAGCAGGCAAGGGATGAGCCACAGGGGTCAGACTGGGCTCTTGATAGGAGTAATGAGGTGCATATCCCCACTGACACGCGCATCAATGCGAGCGGATCTTTACTGTCTCCTGTGTCATTTATTAAACCTCTAGCACAAAGTCACTGCTGTCGGCTGTCCTGGCCGCCCACCCGCCACAAAAAAAGGCCCGTGTTCAGATAGCCCTGATTAAAGAGGGCCGTCTGTATATCTTCACACTTTTCTTTGATGACGTGAGAATGTCACACTGTTAGCAGGATAGCAATAGCAAATTTGTGTCTAAAAGAGGTCATGCACCTCCAAATAGTGGAAAGTATTACGCAATGTTAATAAACCGAAAAATTCAGACTCTTAATCATGACAATTCATTTTGTAATGGAATTATGAACATGGAATTAAAATCCACAGAAACTAATAATGAAAAGTGTTTAAACAAAATCAGTTTATCTTAATTTCAGATATACATTATTAATTTGTCTGCTTGTGACAACATTAGCATAGCTTTGTTCCCTGAATGACTCAACAGACACCATAGTTATCATATAACCATCCCATCATAAACCTCAGTGCTAAACACAAAAACATTGGCATTTCTATCATAATCTGTGGTTGAAAGATAAATTTGCTAATTGCTTGGTAATGTTCTATGTACATCAGTTGTGCTTCAGCACTGCTCTTCTGCACAGATGCATCTGATGGTTTGCAGTTACTGGTGTTCACCATATCAGAATCTGTCATTCCACACCAAGATCACTGATAATGAGAAGAAAGACCTTCAAGGCATATTTCTGAAAAAAATATGTTGTCTGAGCAAGTAGCATATCTGTGGCATTAATGGAATTTTGTTCATTTTTAACCCTAAAAATCTTCCAATGTGCACCTTTAATGCACCACGTTCCTTAGTAACCACCCACAGGCTAATAAGCTAGTTTTTAGTATTGTGATTGTTATTAATAAATCTGATTACTTTATGGTATCTTTCATAATATTGCTGTAACCGTTTCATATTAACGCAATCTGCCACTTGATGTCATGCATTAGAGTGACTGATAATACCATGGTATCACTGTTATAAAATAAAAATAAAAATAAAAACAAAACAAGATCTATTTGTAACTGAATATGACTTTAAACACTTTATATGTGAAAGTGAAAAGACTAACTAGCAATCAGCATTCCTCCCCAATCAGCCATGACAGCTGTTTATCAATGACTTATTTCTTATGAGGGGGCTGTGATGCCAGGGCTGATCTTCAGAAATGCATCAGGCCTGTATCTGCTCGACCCAGGGAAACGTGTCTCGCTTAACAATAGCCACATGAAAAGCACCGCAATCAATATTTCTCCCACTAATTGAAGGGCTTTTTATCTGAACTGGTCTCATCGGGCCTGTGGTGCTGCAGAAGGCGAGAAAGAGATTGGTAGAAGCAGCTATTCCGTATTCAGTACACACGGCATCTCGCTCGTGTATCTTTACTGTCCTCTTTAAAAGTTCTGTCAGCTCTAGGAAATGCTGTTCAATTGATATATATGGGAATTCACCTCAAATGCAATGCTCTGCGTGGATTGCGCTTTGATGGAGACCTTTTAGAGTTGTTTTCTTTTGGATCAGTGTGATTGCTGCTATTTCCACAATAAATGTGATAAATCTGATATGCAGAGATTTGTTCAACCTCAATATAACAAAATATACAAAATAACAGCACAGACTCCGTAGGATGAGATCTGCTCTGAGGTTCATATTGCATATTTATTCATTTCAGTGGTTTCACATCACATCTCATCATTGATCTGTTATTAAGAAGAAGAATATAATCATAAATGTGAAGATTTAAAATGAGACATTTAACGTTAGACTTTATTTAAAATCTTATTATCTTGCAATTTTAATAATAGTAATAATAATAATAATAATGGTCACACTTTATATTAGGTCTTTAACCACTATGTTAAAAAAAAAAAAAAAATCACAAAAAATGTTAGCTACAATGTACATATTGTGTTGAATTTGTATTTGTCACCAATGGTTGCAGCAGAGAAACAAAAGAGCAGTTATGTTTATTTTAATTTAAAAATGACAAATGACAAAGTACTTTGTATACTCGTAGATCTCAAAAAACACCACAATATAACCATTATATGCAGATGAGAACTGAACAAAGACTAACTGAAAACAGGCTCAATATACTAACTCAAACCAATGAAAGACACGAGAAACAGGTGTGGTCCATTAATCAAACAATGAATAACCATGGGAAAAAAATGCCAAAAACAGCAAGCAGGGCAGAAAAATTACACCATGATCAGACAGATCAGTCTGATATAGCATAAAAAATATGATTCGTCTGAAGGTCTTTGTCAAGTCTGGTGTTGTAGCTTAAAAGCTCTAGGAGTTATGCTGAAAAAATTAGGGTCTCAAAAATAATAAGTCAAAATCTGCTATCTGCTATTTGTTAAAGATGCCGTAGAACATCTTTTTAAAAGATGTAATATAAGTCTGAGGTGTCCCCTGAATGTGTCTGTGAAGTTTCAGCTCAAAATACCCCATAGATTTTTTTTTTAAATAATTTTTTTTTAACTGCCTATTTTGGGGCATCATTGAATATGAGCCGATTTAGGCTGCGGCCCCTTTAAATGCTCACGCTCCCGCCCACGGAGCTCTCGCTTGCCTTTAACAGCATAAACAAAGTTCACACAGCTAATATAACCCTCAAATGGATCTTTACAAAGTGTTCGTCATGCATGCTGCATGCATACATCGGATTATTTGAGTATTGTATTTATTTGGATGTTTACATTTGATTCTGAATGAGTTTGCGGCTATGCTCCGTGGCTAACGGCTAATGCTACACTGTTGGAGAGATTTAGAATGAAGTTGTGTTTATGAATTATACAGACTGCAAGTGTTTAAAAATGAAAATAACGACAGTCTTGTCTCCGTGAATACAGTAAGAAACGATGGTAACTTGGTAACCACATTTAACAGTACATTAGCAACATGCTAACGAAACATTTAGAAAGACAGTTTACAAATATCACTAAAAATATCATGATATCATGGATCATGTCAGTTATTATTGCTCCATCTGCCATTTTTCGCTGTTGACCTTGCTTGCTTACCTAGTCTGATGATTCAGCTGTGCACATCCAGACGTCCTGCCCTTGTCTAATGCTTGAACATGAGCTGGCATATGCAAATATTGGGGGCGTACACCCCAACTGTTACGTAACAGTCAGTGTTATGTTGAGATTCGCCTGTTCTTCGGAGGTCTTTTAAACAAATGAGATTTATATAAGAAGGAGGAAACAACGGTGTTTGAGACTCACTGTATGTCATTTCCATGTACTGAACTCTTGTTATTTAACTATGCCGAGATAAATTCAATTTTTAATTGTAGGGCACCTTTAAATGTAACAAAGCATGTGAAATATTATCTTGTATTGTACTTTGAAAATTGCTATAATCTTTTAAACAACTGAGAAGATTCACATTTGAGAAGTATTCAAACTACATTTTGGGGGCCTAATTGTTAGAGAGTCGGACTTGTTACCCGAAGGTCGCGGGCTCACGTCTCAGTACCGGCAGGAAATATATGTGGGGGGAGTGAATGAACAGCGCTCTCTCTTCCACTCTCATTGCCCACATCTGAGGTGCCATTAAGCAAGGCACCTAACCCCCATTCACTCAAAATGGCGCCACAGCAAAAATGGCTGCTCACTGCTCCGGATGTGTGCTAACTGTTTGTGTGTGTGTTCAATACTCACTGCTGTGTGTGCACTTGTATGGGTGAAATGCAGAGCACATAATACTGTCACATGATGTCATGTCACTTTCACTTTTATAAAAATCACCTGTCAAGTTTATAATATATATTACATTAGCATAGTCAATCATATCATATCAGTCAAATTGGACGACTCCAGGGACTCCTCTCAAGAATAGAAAACTATTGAAAATATTAAAATGAGGAATGACAGAATCAGAATGCATAGTTTGTGCATAAAAAATCAAAACCAATACACGTTGAACGATGGACATTAACCTGGCGAAGCTATTTATTCTCTATAGCAAGTATTTCACTCAGTTACCTAATCATTCTGATTCAATTTCAGCAAGTAAAGAACTAACTTATAACCTCTTCTTGGAAAGCAATGATGTGGTTAAAACACTTTCGGTAGTGTGGGTTTTCCAGGAAATGTGCGACTCGCTGGACCTCTGCTACTTGTAAATGTGAACTTTATTTTTTGACAGACATGATGTTGTGATATTCAAATGATGTGGATTTTAAAACAGATGGATCGTAAGGTACTAATTATTTATTTCTTAGCTGGCAAGTATTCAGTGAAGTGATTGATGCCCATGAGTGAGTTATGTTGATGCTTTTAGTTCTAATATTCCAACCGACAGCTAGCCTAAAATTTTGATGGACGTAACGTGAGGGGTGAACTGTAAAATGTGCTGGAGACATTTAAAATGCTTTATGCATAGTTCATTATACTTATTTCATGAGTTTATTTCAAGGCTTAAATAAATTACATGTTACTCAGAGACTTGTCAAAAATGTTACATTCAGCTGTCACAAATTCGTTGACTAAGGAAAATCAAGTTCATTTTTTTACCAGAAAGGGGTGTTTTTGAAGTTGTTTTTATTGTCTCTTATAACAAAAATCTTTTATTTAAATCCATGAAAATGCAGATCCTCTTTTAAATAATAGTGAAAAATCCCTTTTTTTAAAACTATTGTTCCATCATAACCCCTTAACAGATTTTTGGGATTGACAACTGCTTTTATATGCAGGTATAAGTCTCGAAATCTCCAGTTCACACAGCAACTTACAGCAGCATCTCGTATACTGTCTGTATGGATGTTTAACGGGAGTCAAGCTCTTTCCAGTAATACTACCAACAGTAACCAAAGTAATATTAAAGATGGTGACGTCCATGAAACTGAAATGTCTTATCACATTTGATTCTACAAAAGTCCAGTTGAGACCTGAGATCATCTCTCAAATCTTCTTTAATGACAGCACCTTTCATATCTGGGCGGAGCATTTGAATCATGAGCATTTGAATCATGAGTATTCGAATCATGAGTTTGAATTATGCCATGCGGCAGCTCCATCTTGTGTCGCTAAGAGATTTCAGTGTGGTAGATGGACCTGAAAAGTCACTGCTCTGTTCTCGCAAAGACTCAAACACAGCATATCATTTTGCTGACCCCTCGATGAAGTTATAGATAGATTGAACATTGGTCAGCATTTGTCTCACAGCTGTATTGGTGCAACCGACATCCACAATGCAGAGGTTGAGGATATGCGAGTGACAATGGTCATACATCGCCAGTGAGTACACCACGGTATTCCGCACCATTGTAACATTGCACTCTCAAGTTGCAGATATTAAGATCAAAACTTGTCAGTACATTCTTTGAAAGAAGGGCCAAAGATTCACTGTCTATTCTGTCAGTCTGCACTGTAAAAAGAAATACGCTCTATCTACTCAATAAAATTTTAGCAACAGATTACAAGCAATATTATTAATTAAATTCAACATATAAAAATTGAGTTAGAATTAATCAAATTAATTCCTTAAAAGTCAACCATTTAAAATGTGTAAATTTAGCAAACACCATTACAAAAACCCACAAACTGACATAAAACGCACAGAGTCAATCTGGCCAACTAAATTAAACACTGATCACCATAATAGTGACCAAACATTTTCAATAAAAACATCTAAACCTCTGTTAATCCTTCTGTTTATCTTTGCTTCAGTGATTCTGTTTGTTATCATCAGGTGTCTTCAGTGTTGGCAATAGAAAATAAAGAGTTCTTAATTCATCTTTGACACACTCAAAAAAAAAAAAAAAAAAAACTCTTTGAACGAACATAAAAAAATGTGGAAAAGGATTTCCACATGATTAAGTTGCTTTATTTCAGCATTATGCAATTCTGTTATTCCAATTTAATGTACTTACGTTGGGTCAACTTAATTTATTAAGGTTGATTCAACTTATTTACTATGGTTGGGCACAGCTTGACAAAACAACTGACTAAGGAAGAATCTATGTAAAATAGATATGCCCAACTTACTCAATTCAATCATGGACAGTGGTTTCACATGATTGAGACAAGTAAAATCCAATAGAATCAACCATGTTAAATTAACTGGAATCAATTGTGTTCATTTAAAATAAAATAAATAAAAAGCAATAAATAAATAAGTAAAAAATAAATTGTTTTCAAATACATTGATTTTTACAATGAATTCTTCTTGTTTAATTTTGTGATTTACATAACTTTTGTGAAGTTCTGTGTTAGAAATCTAGACGTGATACTGTATTCATCCTAAATTGCCTTAACCAAAAACATTGTAAAGCCTAAATTGATCATAAGTCCATTGGTGGCAATGGTTTTACAATCAACATAGGCTTACAATGCTTTTGGGAAACGCAACCCAGAGCAATACCACAGTGATTACTTTCTTATTAAAGTAATTTGAAAGTCTGTTAGCAGGTCCTCAACCCAAGCACAAGTGCAACAATTCACCACAGTGGTAACCCTAAAACTATTAATTAACAGAAACTTTTAAATACCAACATAATAGAACAGTAAACATTAAAAAGTCTTTCCAAAAAACTTTCCAATCTTCCTAAAAACTGCTTAAAATAACACTTTATTTCAACGTTTACACTCCTAGTTCAGCCCCTTTGCAAAGCATGATGGGAAGTGAAAATCCTGTTTGATTGAGTCCTGGTTGGGTTTACTTGATTGAAACATGTTATTTCAATATGAAAACATCAAGTTAAGTCAAAGAGTAATCGTTTCAAGTCAATTTAACATGAATCAATCACATTTAAACCCGAAACCTGATACAATGGTGTTGAATCAAAATAAATTGTTTAAATAAAGTGAACAGCATCAAAAATCATTTGAGTGCATCTGTCTGTTATTCAGATATTTTTGTTTAAATTTTACTTAAATTTTACTCATTTTAAATGGTTGACATCTAAGGAATTAATTTGATTAATTCTAACTCAATTCTATTTGTTGAATTTAATTAATAATATTGTTTGTAATCTGTTGTCAAAATTTTATGGAGTATAATAGTGTATTACTTTTTACAGTGATAAATCCGATGAATGATTCATGGATAGCGAGGTCTCTGTCGTCATTTTTTAAAACCACTGCAACTTGCTCATGCCTACTTATGTCTTGCGTTTCATCTGCAATAAGGGTTAATTAGTTAATTAGTTGCCGGTTAATTAGTTGGTTATCAGTGGCCCTTAAATCCAACAACTGTAAGAAACTTCCCTGATTTTCTGATTTATCTATTTCATCGTGACAACGAAGAGCAACACCAGGGGTGAGTTTCCCGAAAGCATCGTTGGTGAACCATGGTCGTAAGTCCCATTGAACTCTATTGGTAACGACGGAACTTGCGACCATAGTTCGCTTTGGGAAACGCACCCCAGAGCGACAACAGAAGAGCAAAGTCTCACATATTTTTTCAGATATTCTCTGTTCTCATTCACTGTGTGTTCACTGCTGATTTACATGGCTACTCTTCTCTGTTTTTAATGTCTGCTGATGACTTTTCTTCTTTAACCCAGCATAAATATGCACACTGTTTTTCTGATGTTCACTGAATTTTTCAGTGGCTTTTTTCCAGTTGGCAAATCCAGTCACTTGAAATGTGTCGGTCTTAGACTCGTTGCCAACGAATGTGCGACATGTGAAAAAAAAGAAAAAAAGAAGCCTGATCAATGGGAGTATATTCAAGCTATTCATAAATCTCATACCATTATTTTCTGAACTTTCTACCGTCAGTCACTGGAAATTATATGGCCCAATGTCAATAAAGTTTCCAGACGTTTTGGGTGTGTGAACTGGATCTTGCTCAGTACACGTGCTGTCTGTGGAGGCCTGACTTCAAATTGCTGCGGAGCTGACAGCTCACATCGGGAATTCTCAATCTCATCCTCTGAATGAATGACACATATCTGCTCAGTTACTTGTCCTCCATCAGCTTTTTTTGTTTTCTTGGAGAAATAATGATCCAGCATATTGGGACACTTAGCCATTTTGCCTGATTCCAAATCATTCTAATGACCATAAACTATTTATAGTAACCTATTGCTATAATTTTGTTGTGTTGTCCCCTATCATATATTATTATTTATCAGATAATTAATTACCCACATTTTTACCCACATAAAAAAATAAGACAGGAGACTGAAATAAATTATGTAATCATGTGACTATTTTGTCAGCATCCATAATCTGGCTTTGTTTTATAGATAAAATTAAAGATCAGTCAAAGGCAGATGGTATGGACAAAGGTTCTAGACTCCCTGGTGATTCAGTTTCAAGCTTCCTACAACCCTCAGTCTAAAAAAAAAAACAAAAAAAAAAAAAAAACACCTCAGAGGAAAGCAAGTTAAACGACCCATGTCTTTACACACATGAACACACTGGTACAAGACATATGCTTTATCAAATGAGTATGCCCCATGTTTCCCTCCCTCAGCATCATGTCAGCCTCTCCGAGCTGATGGTTCCTGAACAGATGAAAAATGAATGCAATTTTATATTTATCTTTTAAGCAATACATAACAAGAAGCTGCTTCGTGTCCTGCCTAACAAAACTCTTTGTCTGTGACTATATTCACAATATAGCATTGCATCTGGTACTTCATTGCAAAACTGCATAATTAGTATCAATTACAAACATTACATTGTTGTGTAGGTACCTTGTTTATATCATAATTAAGATAACACTTTAATTTACACCCATAAACCAAACCCAAATCCTAACCCTATAGCAAGTACATGTTGTTAATGGTACACTTTGTAACTTTTTTTGTAACTCTCTAGCAGTTAAAAAACTAAATTGCATGCATTTTGCGGAAAAACATTGGGTAACACTTTCTATGTGTTATAATGAATTATAGCTCCATTTATATTTATTTATAAGTAAGTATTACTATTTTAGAAACATATTAATACTCAAGATCTAAGGACTTACATAGTTACATTTATATTATATTTATAATTACTACTTCATGTAAGTCATGTAAGGATGGACCTCCTACAGGGGTTCAGGCTGTAAGGTTGCCGAGTGACTAAAGACACTTTATCAACTTTATGTACAGTTTTCTATTGTAGAAAACGTACTCGGTTACTAACGTAACCTCGGTTCCCTGAGATACGGAACGAGTACTGCGTATGGGGAAAGGTCTCCCTTTTTCCCCGCTGCTGAAGCCTTTTTCAATAACGCAGTGTAACTGCACCGTCATTGGTTCACTCATAGACAAGTTGTTGAACCAATGACGGCGCGGCATAGCTGCGCGGCCTATGGCGACAAAGCGCGCGAATATTCCCGCCGAAATGGGCGGGGTTCAGGGCTATATAAGCCGGCGTTTCGCCATAGGATTTCAGTGTCATTCGACTGAAGCGACGACCCTGAAGCCGCAGCCTCGTGGCACGGCAAGTATCGCAGTACTCGTTCCGTATCTCAGGGAACCGAGGTTACGTTAGTAACCGAGTACGTTCCCTTTCGATACTTCACTCGTACTGCGTATGGGGAACGAATTCAACCACGCCGTGCCACGGCTGGGAACGATATAGCTTGAAGTTTGGACACCTGAGAGGGGGCCAAAAAGACAAGCGAGAGGGCAAGCCCTTACCGAACCCTTGCGTTACACTTAGAGGAAATTTATTTCCATGATAGCGTGAAGCGGAGCTCATCTGAGGCCGCTAATCACACTGAAAGGACTCGAGCCTGTAAGGTCGGGACATCGAGATGATAAAACCTGACAAAGGTGGACGGCGAAGACCAGCCGGCCGCCTTACAGATGTCTTGGATGGAAACTCCGTTGGACCAAGCCCATGAGGAGGCCATCCCTCTAGTGGAGTGGGCTCTGACTCCTATGGGGCATTTGGCTCCCAGTGAGGAGTAGCACAGCGTAATAGCGTCCACTATCCAACGAGAAATGCGCTGTTTTGAGACCGGAGATCCCTTGGTGCGGCCTCCAAAACAGACAAAGAGCTGATCTGACTGTCTGAAAGACTGCGATCGCTCTATGTAGGTCCTCAATGCCCTGACAGGGCAGAGTAACTCCAGCCCTTGCTCTTCCGTCGAAGGGGGCAGAGCAGAGAGCGAGATGACCTGAGCTCTAAACGGAGTTGAGAGCACTTTAGGGACGTAGCCATGCCTGGGTTTCAGAACGACCTTAGAGTCTCCAGGCCCGAATTCGAGGCATGCAGGGCTCACAGAGAGGGCCTGCAAATCGCCAACACGCTTAACCGAGGCCAGTGCTAACAGCAAGGCAGTTTTTAGCGTCAATGGCCTGAGGTCGGCTGAGCCCATTGGTTCAAATGGGGCTCCTTTTAAGGCCCTGAGGACCAAAGACAGGTCCCAGGAGGGAACGGTGAGGGGGCGAGGAGGATTCAATCGCCTAGCGCCCCTCAGGAAACGGATGACAAGTCCGTTTCGTCCCACTGATTGGCCAGCAATAGGAGCATGGAACGCTGCAATGGCTGCTACGTAAACCTTGAGCGTGGAAGGGGTGCGCCCCATTTCCAAGCGTTCTTGGAGGAAAGACAGTATAGAAGATACGTCACTCTCCATTGGGTCTATGTTGCGTGACGAACACCAGTCAGCAAAGACCGACCATTTCTGGTCGTAGAGGCGTCTCGTGGACGGCGCTCTAGCCTGAGAAATGGTATTTAGGACGTCCCTGGGGAGGTTAGTAGGCTCCCATCGAGGGACCAGAGGTGCAGAGCCCAGAGCTCCGGCTGTGGGTGCCAGATTGTCCTGTTCGCCTGAGAGAGGAGGTCCCGTCTCAGGGGGATCGGCCACGGGGCTCTCAGAGAGAGCTTGAACAGCTCCGAGGACCAAATCTGGTTCCTCCAGAGCGGGGCCACTAGAAGGACTCTGTGCTGGTCTTCTCTGATGCGCCTGATGACCTGAGGGATCAGGGCGATCGGAGGAAAAGCGTAAAGGAGCGTGCTGGGCCATGAATGGGCCAGAGCGTCGACCTCCTTCGAGAAAAATGTTGGGCAATGAGAGTTGTCTTCTGAGGCGAAGAGGTCTATCTTTGCCTTCCCGAAGAGCTCCCAAATCCTGAGGACAACCTGGGGATGGAGCGTCCACTCGTCGGAGGGGACGTTGCTCCGTGACAGCATGTCTGCACCCAGATTGTTCCTGCCAGGGACATGAGTCGCTCTGAGCGACTGAAGCCTTGGAAGAGCCCATTCCAGTAGACGTTTCGCCAGAGCGCATAAGCGGCTGGACGAGAGACCGCCCTGGCGGTTTAAATATGACACCACTGTCATACTGTCCGATTGGACTAGAACGTGACGCCCTGTCAAATGAGCCTGAAAGAACTGAAGGGCCTTCATCACTGCTAGCATCTCTAGACAGTTGATGTGCAGATGGCTTTCCTCTTGGCTCCATGAGCCGAAGGCCGGTCTGCCGTCGCACACAGCGCCCCAACCCGAGTTGGAGGCGTCTGTTGCTAGCACCGTCCTTCGTGAGACCGCCTGTAAGGGCACTCCGCGCTTGAACCATACAGGGTTCGTCCAAGGTTTCAGGGCTAGAAGACAGGCCTGATTGACCTTGAGGCGAAGGCGGCCGTGCCGCCAAGCGCTGGGAGGAACCCGGAACTTCAACCAGTACTGAAGAGGCCGCATCCGAAGAAGGCCGAGCTGTAGTACCGGAGAGGCGGAAGCCATTAGCCCTAGCAGCCTCTGAAAAAACTTCAGAGGGAGGCAGGCTCTGTTCTTGACTGAGGCTGTGAGCTGCTGAATCGTCAGAGCGCGCTCTGGCGAGACTACTGCCGTCATATGGACTGAGTCGAAAACTGCTCCCAGAAACGAGATTCGTTGAGTGGGGCACAGCAAGCTCTTGGTTGCGTTGACCCTGAGACCCAGGCATTGTAAATGGCTGAGGAGCACGGATCTGTGGTGTTCCAACTCGACTCGCGAACGGGCTAGAATGAGCCAGTCGTCGAGATAATTCAGGACTCGGATTCCCGCCTGTCTGAGAGGGGAAAGTGCCGCGTCCATGCACTTGGTGAAAGTGCGAGGAGCCAGAGACAGCCCGAAGGGCAGGACCGTATATTGGTATGCCACTCCCTCGTATGCGAATCTCAAGAATCGTCTGTGACGAGGGGCTATCTGGATGTGAAAATACGCATCCTTCAGGTCCAGCGAGCAGAACCAGTCCTCGGGGCAGATGTGCGCGAGGATCTGTTTCAGCGTCAGCATTTTGAACTTCCGTCTCATGAGGGAATGATTCAAAAGTCTGAGATCCAGGATGGGTCTGAGACCACCATCTTTCTTGGGGACCAGAAAATAGCGGCTGTAGAAGCCTGACTCGCTTTCCGCGGGGGGAACTATTTCCACAGCCCCTTTTCTTAGCAACGTCATGACTTCGGCTCGGAGGACATGGGCGTCGTCCGGATTGACCAAAGTTTGAAGCACCCCGCCGAAGCGAGGGGGCCGGCGTGCAAACTGGAGCGAGTAACCCTGAGTTACGATCCCCATGACCCAATTTGACACATCGGGGATGGCCTGCCAAGCCTCGGCCCGAGTGGCAAGGGGTTGAATGATATCGTGTGACAGACCGCCGCTGAGGGGGTTGTACACCGAGAGTAGCGGAAGAGGAAATTTGCTCTCTTTTTGATGATATAAAAATTTGTTCGCCGTGAAAACGGCGTTTGGAGTGGGCGCAACAGTTGTGGGCCCAGCTGTCACTTGAAACATGTTTCCCACGCCCGGATTTAAACGAGGCGGAGGGGAAAATGTTCGTGGGAGCTTTTGGGGTGGTCCGGTCGCGACGGGACGATTCCCCATCCTCTTCCTTCCTGGCAGATCAGGATGACTTCGGAGGCACCGGGTCCAGCACAATCCTGGGCCGGGGTCCCTGGCGTCTCGGGAAGGGATAGCGCTTGGCAGAGCGCGAGCGCTGGCGTTGCTCCTTGGGTGGCGCTGACTGTTTCGGTGCTGCGGGTGGAGCGGGCTTGTGCTGCTGAGCCGGCGCAGTCCTGGGGCGGCTGGAAGCAGAGCTGGAGCGCTTTGGCAGGAAATGTCTCATGGCCTGAGACGATTTCTGTGCCGCTGTGAAGCGCTCAGTGAAGCCATCCACTGCAGGGCCGAAGAGACCAGAGGGAGAGACCGGGGCGTCTAAGAAGGCCGTCTTGTCATTGTCCTTGATCTCCGTCAAGTTAAGCCACAGGTGGCGCTCCAACACTACCAGGCTGGCCATGGAACGGCCGATGGCCTGAGCCGTAGCCTTCGTGGCTCGCAGGGCAAGGTCAGTGGCGCTGCGAAGGTCCTTGAAAGCCGGCGCGTCAATCCCAGACTCGTCCAGAGAGCGGAGGAGTTTGGCCTGGAAGACTTGGAATATGGCCATGGAGTGTAGCGCAGAGGCGGCCTGTCCTGCCGAAGTGTAAGCTCGACCAGCTAAGGTGGAAGTAGTCCGGCAGGGCTTGGAAGGGAGTGACCTCTTAGTTTTCCATCCCACAGCCGCGGGAGGGCAGAGGTGAGCGGCCACTGCTTCATCAAGGGGTGGCAGGTGCTCATATCCCTTTTCCTCGGCGCCGTCGACGGCAGTGAGGGCGGAGCGGTGCGTGGTATGAAGGCGGGCGGAGTACGGGGCGCGCCACGACTTCGTCAGCTCCTCGTGGACCTCGGGAAAAAAGGGCGCTGCTCGCTGGCGAGGGGCTTGGCGGCGGCCAGGCAGGAACCACTCGTCGAGGCGACTGCGCGACGGCTCCTCTGGTGGGGCCCAGTCGAGGTCCAGCTCTTCTACGGCTCTGGATAGGATGCGGAAGAGCTCGGCATCCATGCCCTGGCCATGTTCAATGGGCTCCAAGGGAGGCGGGGGGGCGGGATCGTCCGATTCGCCAGCCCACACTTCTGCTTCGGAAGCCGCAAGAGACATGGAGTCGTCCTGCTCGTCGTCTGTTCCACCGAATGAGACGAGGTCACTCGCTTCCGCAGAGGGACGCTGCTCAGGCCGAGAGAACAGGACAGGAGAGGGTTCCCTCGGAGGAGAGGGCGAGGCACGCGGGAGCTGGGCCGGCGTGAGCTCGCCTATCTCCTGGCGCTGAGTCGCTCTGCCCCGCTGTCTCTTCCTAGCCGGCTCGCGGGAGGAAGTAGACGGGAGGGCGCGAGCGGCGAGATCACCCTCCGTGAAGAAGGCGACCCGCGAGCGCAGGGAACTGAGACTCATGCACTCGCAGTGCGGGCATGAGTCCCCAGCGAGCGCGCCGTCTGCATGGGGCTTGCCCAGGCAAGCGACGCACTCGCTGTGACCATCACCGTCGTGCAGGGGGGCCCTGCACGTGCCACACGAGTGGCGGGGCATCTGAGAAGACGCCGTTGCCGTGAAAACGGCACTTGGGTGGCTCTTTTAGAGCGGCGAGGGCCGCGGAAGCTCTAGAAGCGGTGAAAACCGCTGAAATACGCTCTTTTAGAGCGGCGTTAAGCCGCGGTGAAGCTCTCAAGACGGCGCGCCGGATGGCGGCAGGGGACACACAGGAAGCGGCCGGGAGCGGGAAGCGGGAGGCGGCGACTCGGCGACGGCGCTGACGCTGCAGTCGGAGAGGGCGCCGGCGCTGTCCTCAGTCCGGCGAGTCCAGGCGAGTCCGCTGCGGGAGCCTCTTCAGACGGCGGCGAGAGCAGTCAGGAAGGCGGCGAGCTTCTCGGCTTCAGGCGGAGATCAGCGAGGAGATGATGAGGTCGTCGCTGAAGGAGAAAAACACTGAAATCCTATGGCGAAACGCCGGCTTATATAGCCCTTAACCCCGCCCATTTCGGCGGGAATATTCGCGCGCTTTGTCGCCATAGGCCGCGCAGCTATGCCGCGCCGTCATTGGTTCAACAACTTGTCTATGAGTGAACCAATGACGGTGCAGTTACACTGCGTTATTGAAAAAGGCTTCAGCAGCGGGGAAAAAGGGAGACCTTTCCCCATACGCAGTACGAGTGAAGTATCGAAAGGGAACTGTACATTTCTTGTCTATTACCACCCACTGCAACTTATACCAACGACGGAAATAAGCGCAGTTATAATAGCAATATATGTGGGAGAGCGTTGCTATAGTGTGACAATAATGTATTGCAATAGGGAGCACATTAATGTTAATACTCAATCAAAACTACACTGTAAAAAATGACCGTGATTTTAACAGTAAAAGACTGTAAAAATGCTGCGGTGAAAAACTGTCAATTGGTTTACAGAAATTTTCCGTACTATATATGGTGAATAACTGTAATAGATTTAACGGTACATTTAATGTAATTTTACGGTAAAATACCGTTAAATTCACAGTTTTTGGAAGTGAAAAATAACAATTCATTGTAAAAATTTACAGTGAAAAACCGTAAATTGACATTCCCACAATTCCCTGCGTGACACTTCACATTTGATATATTTTTGTTGAAATAACTCTGTTTCTTCTTAGTTTTCCTCATTTTTTTCTAATCAGTTGTACATTAGGGTTTTATGTTACATCTAATGTTGTTAAATTAATGTTTATTGCATTTTTAAAATTGCATGCATGTTATAATGATGGTGTTTAGTGTGTGTGTGAATGACACTGTGTGCACCTTCTATATGTTAGTATTGTCCTTCTCAGCTTGTGGAAAAGCTGCTTGTGATGAACTTTGATTCATCATGTGACTTTCATCACCACTGTGTTTGGTGACTGTCAGTGTATTATAAAGGTACAAAACAGATATTAGTACTTCATTAGGTTGGTAAATTAACATTATATCAGTTAATGAAATACGTTATTTTACCGTAAATTTAACAGATTTTTTTTTTACGTTGCTACTGTATTTTTTACGGTAAAGTTCTGGCAACCACAGCTGCTGGTTTTTTTTACTGGGATTTTTTTTACAGTGTAGTTAGCACATCATTTGTAATTGAAAGGGTTCAATGACAATATCTGATTATGGTTACACTTAAAATAGTTACAAAATAGATATAATAGATAAAATCATATAAGATTAATCGTACACAGCATGTATGTAAAAAGTTACCTGAGATATATAGAGAGAGAGGGGGCCAGAGAGTGCCCAAGAAAAGCCAAGAATAAAAGAGCCCAGAAAAAGAGCAGAGCATAAAAGAGCCAGAGCAACAGTTACAATCTTCTGTTATCACTTCCTTGAACATGTGACTGAAACCCAAATGTGAGACATTCAAACTGACCAATCAGAAGATTAAAACTCCCCCCACTGTACTAAAGCTGTGACAATTTGTAGACACCCGATGTACACACATCTTGGTCTGCAGGGCTTGATCACTATCAACACATTTGTGTCTTCCAAATGGCCCTTGTAGCAAGAGAGAGGGGGTTGAAACAGTAAAGCAAATGTCTTTATATATCTTTAGATATTTTCTACAGTCATGCACTTTATTTTTCAATGCGCATGTTCATGATCAATTATACACTGATTTATAAGTATTAATTTGTCAGTCGCATGGTTCCATGAATGTATAAAGATGCAACCCACATTGCTATAATGTTATTATATTATAGTTACAATGACTTTTTAGTAAATCCTATTTATTTCTGTCAAATAAGTGAATATATTGTTATTAATAGTCGTGTTGTGTTCTCATACATTACTGTGAGCAATAATACAGTTACTAATGTCTATAAATGCATCATTGATGGCTTTAAGTAAAATGAAAACATAGGATGCAATTTTCCGAAAGCAAATGTTAAGAAATTATGAAGATGTGTTTATTATATATTTTAAGTTGGTTACTTGTAAATGTAACTAATGAATGATAATTCCTGTAATAAAATAATGAAAAAAATTATATAAATTTATATAAAAAAAAAAAAAAAAAAAAAAATTAGCCAGAGCAACTTTTCTCTTTTTACAGATATGACGAGACATGAGTGATGTACGCAATTTTCTGTGAAAACAATTCTTTCAGGTCTAAAATATAAATGCTTATAATAGGCTTATCATAGTGAATCAGGGTAAGACAAAAACACATTTTGAAAGAAGGAAAGAAGGCTCATTATTTAAATTTTCTTAAATTTGAACAAAAAGTTACATAATGTGCCTTTAATAATATTAATATTTTAGTATTGCTTAATACTTAATTGTATAATTACACTGTAACAAGGACACCTTAAAATAAAGTGTAACCCATAATTGCTCTAGAACAATGATAGAACAATGATATGGTCACACCTTAGATTAGAATCCAAATCTCACTATTAACTAACCACAATTTTTACTCAAACTCCCAATTACTGCTTATTAATAATTAGTAAGGTAGTTGTTAATTTAGGTAGGATTAAGGGATGTAGAATGTGATTTATAAGCACTAATAAACAGACAATATCCTAGTAATATGCATGCTAATAAGCAACTAGTTAATAGTAAGATTTGGACCCTGAACTAAAATGTTATCTATTTGATATTTTGCCTCTAAAAAGGTTCTTTTTTTATACATATAACTTGTTTCAAAATTATATCAGATAGATTAATGTGCAAAAATGATTTTTTTTATTGCATTGGTATAGTTTGAACATGCGGTTCTTATGTACTGTAAAGAACTGCACAGTGAAGTCAAGTATGTCTTCAACTGAAAGCCTGAACTCTTCTCGCAGTGAAGACAGCTCCAGCAGGCACAGATATCTAGATGTTCCGTCTGAGTGACCAAAGCCAAGATCCATTTGCTCCTTGTGCTGCTCTGCCCGACAGACCATTATATCAGACAATTCTGATGTCGACTCTCCTTCAAGAGAAACAGTTGAACTGTTCACCTACGCCTTACAACCTCAGAACTGGTAAAAACAAAAAGAGGAGGAATTATGCCAATAAAATGTGTAGCAGAGAACTAAGTTTTAGAACAACAAAAAAGTTATTTTAACTCATAAAACATAAAATTATCCAACACATTCTAATGACAAGTAATTGGCAAACTGGTGATGAATCTCATTTGTAGATTTTTGTATGACCTGCTCTCATCCCATTGAGGGTGAGGGTTACCCTTGTGAAAAAGAATAACACAACATCTTTTTAAAAAGAGTAATTATTACAGAAATAATTTACAATTCAAAGAATAGGGTAAGTGTGAATTGAATGAGTGTGAATGATGTTAGTACATCTTTATGTCATTTCATTATTTGTTCTATTGTCTTTGAAATGGTTAAAATGTACTAACAAGTATTTATGGTAAGCTAAAATCAAATGTACTTTCATTTCTATTGAAACTTTTATGTCATGTTTTTAAAACATATTTGTACTTACATTTGTAATAATGAACTTGCCATTTAGTACATTTAAAATATATTAATTTTAAATGTAATTTCGAACAACTCACTACACTTCAAATTATAATCAAGGACTTGACATGCTTTAGTAGGTTAGTCAACACATCAAAATAAGCACACTAATGCATGACAAAAGATTATTAAATCATAATGATTTAAAATTTACTTCAGAGCCAAACTTTTAATTAGACATTACTACAAAGTGCACTAGGTCAAACTTTACATTAGGTGGCCTTAAATACTATGCACTTAAGTTGGGTCTATGGGAGGTCATATATAAATTTCAGTGTTTCATTGTTTGATTTTAAAGGAATAGTTCACCCAAAAAATGAAAATGACATTCTAAGTTTCCTACCTTAAGACACGTAGTATGTCATGTCATTGTGTACTATGTCGAATGCATATGGCTGTCGTGCCAGAAGCTTGTTATTTTACTTTATAAAGTTTTAAATAAGGATATTTGTCTTACACAAAGGCATTGATTCGCTTCAGAGGGCCTTTATTAAAGGTGCAATATGTAAGAATTTTGCAGTAAAATATCCAAAAACCACTAGGCCAGTGTTATATATTTTGTTCACTTGAGTACTTACAATATCCCAAATGTTTCCAACTATTTGTAAATCGTGAGAAAATTGCAATTTTAATCAAGGCTCCAGGACGTGTGAGGAGTCGCCTGTCAATTGCGTCATACCCGTGTTTTATTTTGTAGAAACAATGGAAACATCAAAAACGCTTTAATATATTACATGTTTTAATAGACAAGGGAAGAACTGTTTTTATATATATATTTATAGACAGAAAACTAATTATTGTTAGCTCAACATGTTTAGTCTTATTGTTTAAATCGAATTTTCTTGATTTTCTGCAAGTACCATGCTTTACCATGCCTCAGAGAAAAACACTTTTTTTTTACACATTTTGTGAAGTAGCTAACATTGCATAATCAGATGCAGTTTTGTTTTTAGTAACAGTAATACAGCATTTTCTCCATCATACAATACGTTTTAAAATTAATTGCATTCCATTTATCAACACAAGCCATCCAGCATTTAATATGATATTCTAAAATCGATCTAGCTTACTGAATTGTGCAACAAGAGTCTCACAGCAGCCACCGAGCGAACGCACAGAGTAACGTTATAACATTTTCACCACACTCAAATGTATCTAATATGATAAACAGAGCTGTGTTACCTCATACACTTGACGGGAAAAGCGGAAGCAGCGGCGGCGACTGTGGCATAATAAAAGCTCCGCTGCTTGTGAGGTGTGTGTTGCGCAATCGCTCCAGCGGCCTCGTTCAGCTCCCACAACACTCGGTCCTGCTCTGCTTCATACTACAGTAATGTTAATAACCACATCCATGAACATGGTTTCTTCCCGAGTCCTATCCCAATTGTGAGGTGAAGACCACATGTCCCAAGATTCCACACTCAAACTTGGCGTCATCAAGCGATGCCTTTGTTTTGAATAGGCCTCTAGCGACCTCTAGTGGACAGAAAATCTTACATATTGCACCTTTAACCCCCTGGAACCATGTGGAGTATGTTTTATGATCGATAGATGCACTTTTTTGGGCTTCAAAATCTCATCCTCCAATCACTTCCATTATAAAGCTTGGAAGAGCCAGGACATTTTTAATATATCTCTGACTGTGTTTGGCTGAAAGAAGAAAGTCATGTACACCTAGGATGGCTTGAGGGTGAGTAAATTATGGAGGTAATTTTCATTTTTGGTGAACTATCCCTTTAAAGACGTTTTTGTTACATTTGTATGACAAACATTTTTGATATCCTATGATGACAAGGCCTTAAAAGCTAGAAAACATGGACAAAAAGCCACAAATCTTTGATTTCAATTGATTTTTTTATTTTTATTTTTTTATCAGCAGAATATCAGCAGTAGGTTTTGTTGAGTAATAGCACATATTTATAACAAAAGAAATACAAAGAACAAATAACTGCTTCAATTTTCACATCTGCAGGATCAATTTTCTAAATCATTGCTGTATAGTGACTCCACACGTATGTTTACAAAACACAAAACTAATTTCAGTGGTTCAAGTGGTGCCATTTCAGTGATTGCAAACAATATTATTTGCCAGGTGCTTTAACCTGTTGTAGGCTTCATCGCCGCTCTATTATAAATACAACACAATGGTTTCTGCCAGGTGATTTTTTTCAGAATCATTCCTCTTCATCTTTCATCTAAAGCAAATAAATACTTGCTTCTGTGTGTCTGCTGAGGGCAGTTCTTCCCTGTAACATCACTGCAGCTCAGAATACCATCTTAGCAAAAAATAGCCAGGTCAAATCAACACGACAGCATTAACCCTCTTTGACTGATCTACCCCTGGGCTCTCGTGCATATTTTACCCTCCTTGTATATTTACCTACTACAGTTAAAATCACATATTCACTGTAATGTCAACATTGCTGGATGATTTCCATCACTTTGAGGGCACCTACAGTGCAGCATGGAGAAAATAGCTGCAGGACAGTTTTCAAAGGGAAGTGCAGAAAACAGCATGCAAGGCCAATATTTCTAGATTTAAGTGCTTAACATGGTGCACTTACTGTACGTTTCTGTCTATCATTATGTAGAATAGTTTATCATTATGTAGACTAACACTGAAATATTCAACCCTTGGAACCCCAGCTACCGGAGGAAGGAAAGTCTCTGAAGTTTAACTGTAAAACGGTCGTTTGCTGAGCGCTGCCTGTGAGTCATTGTTTATTCTTCTGCGATGCTCCAATCACTTTGACTTCATTGCTATGCTGACAAGGTGGGCTTATGCAATGTTCTGTTCTCATACCTCAGCAGTAGAGCAGTAAAGCATGGTGAAAAGGCAGCCCGTCAGATGCCAGTTTGCTGTGAAATTAACATAATTAGCAAAGGTCATTCATATGCATAAGGTTAAATGTTCTAGACTGATGCATGCGAGTTGTTTCTAACAAATAAATGAGACTCCAATCAGTATTGAAGAGGCAAACAGAGTTAAAATTTTCAATAGCTTTCTATTGGATTTTTGCCCGCTATAGGCATGTCTAATCAATTAGAAAAGTCAGAGTGCAAAGAACAGGCCAAATGACTGTACTAAGTTTGGTAGATGTATAGCTTGAAAGATGTCGGAGGAGTTAAAGACAGAAATGTTGATCTCAGGTCAGGGGTTTTGAAAAAGTTTGTACAATAACAATATTTGGCTTTGACAAGTAAATCAAACTAGGGTTTAATTTAATGTATGTTTGGCACTAATACAACAACATTAATACATATTAGATCTCATATTCATAAGTATTCATATTTAACTTTTATGCATATATTTTTGTGTGATATAGACATATTTACAGCATCTATAATGTAAAAGTATTTACGTATGCACAGCTTTAGAAATGTAAAAAGTTGATGAATCCTTTATATTTATAGTTTTTAGCCCTTAACCCCATCCATTGTAACGCTTTAGGTCCAAAGACGATGAAACCAATGGAGACGACAGCACGGAATAAAGTCACGCATACCAGCCTCCTATGTTTTTGCCACTGCCTCATAAGATGTAGTAGTCCAGCACGGCGGCTGGACATTGTCATGTTGTAAATAAGACATTATCTGTATTAAAAACCCCTCCATGTTGTGGTTTTTGTTAGGGTTTCAAGCGCATAGCACTGAAACCCTATTGTAATTGTTACATTTTCCAACAATCAGCATTCTCCCCTAAAAGTGATCGGGCAGACCAAACCGTAAGTAGTAGAGACTTGAAACTTTAAGGGCTGGTAGTACTCAAACCACCTACAACGTCACCAAGGCTCGCCTCGATCAGCCTGATGGGGGCGCTACAGTGGTCAAAAGTACGAAATGGCTCATAACTCCTGAATCGTTAGGCCCAAGCTCAAGTGTCTTATATCGTTGGAATCCTTGGCTCAAGGAAATTTTTGGGTATTTTGGGTTTTTTGAAAAGCTTACTTTTGTGAACTAGTCCTAGGTTTTTGACACGATCGGAACCAAAGCAGTGCAGAAATGTTCTCTGGAGTCTGAAAATCAATCATCGAAATTTTGGTTCAAGGTCGCTAAGGGGCGCCAAAACGTACGATGTGGGCGGAGCCACTTCTACTAAAATGGCTATAACTCAAGAAAGAAATGAGATATACTTTGGTCACGATAAAAAAAAAAAAAATTAAATAAATAAATCCTGTCGATTGGACACTAGGTGGTGCTATAACTTTTTTTTTTATTTTAAATAGTATTTTTATTAGAATTTTACATTTTACAAAAGGCAAAAGAAAACAAAAAAGACCTTTAGAAAATATATACAAATCAATGAGTGATAATATCAACAATAAAAACAACAATATAAAAAATTATTAATAATTATTAATATCATCAACCATTAATAATAATATTTAAAAAAGAAGAAAAATAAATAAATAATAATAAATAAGAAAAAAAGGAAAATAAATAAATAAATAAAAAGACTGAGAACCAGGGCGCATATGCAATTCCAGTAGTAAAGCACAAACAAACAAGCATTCAGTAGAAGGCAGAGCAGACAGCATATTATGTCTTACATTACTGACCAGAGCTAGCATTTAACTGGTTAAGATGATCCAGAAATGGTTGCCATATACTGTAGAATTTATCAAGGTTACCCATAATTCCATACCGGACTCTTTCCATATGCAATATTCCAGTAAGATAAGTCAACCAGGTCTTAAACTGAGGAACAGTATCCGATTTCCAAAGTCTTAGAATGATGCTCTTAGCAATAATCATTCCATAAATAATGGTGCTTTGTACAGAGATATTATGGTCTGACAAAGAAACAGAATATCCAAATAATGCAATCTCTGGATCAGGCTTAAACACAAAACTATACGTGTCAGAAAACCACTTAAATATATCACACCAAAAATTATAAAGTTTAGGACATGTCCAAAAGAGATGGGTAAGAGAGCCCTCTGCAGATTTACACCGATCACATGTAGAAGAAATGGTTGGAAAAATCCTGTGCAATTTAGATTTTGAGTAGTGCAATCTATGCATCACCTTAAATTGAATTAACTGATGCCTAGAATTAATAGAACAAGAACGAATCCTGCTAAGGCTCTCCTCCCATACTTCATCTCCGATCTGTATACCTAATTCCTCCTCCCAGGCAATTTTTAAAGAATTCGTAGAAAAACTAACTTCTTCAGAAAACACAATTACAAAATCTGAAATCAAATGTTTGGAATCAGGTGAGCCCAACAATAGTTTATATATCCTTCTGCCCTCCGGCAAAGACTCAAAACTAGGCACTGCATGGCGTACATAATTTCTGATCTGTAAATATCTGAAAAAGTGTGTTGTGGAAAGAGAGAACTTCTCCTTCAATTGAGAAAAAGAAGCAAAATGTGTATTAATGTATAAATCTTCCAAGGTAACTATACCACTCAACCTCCACATGTTGAAAGTTGCATCTGAGAGAGAAGGGGGAAACGCGTGATTGCGATATACTGGGGCAAAAATAGCAGTGTCAGGTAACCGGCATCCCTTCTTAATTTGGTGCCATATTTTCAAACAGTTTGAAACAATAAAATTATCCACCTTGACAGATGAAGGCAATACAGAAGCAGAAAAGAGAAGTGCTGGGAGTGAACTATTTTTAATGCCATTTTTTTCAATAGAGACCCAGGGGGGAACGTCAATTGATATTTCTGTTTTATAATCCTCCTGCCAATAAACAAGGGCCCTAGCATTCGCTGCCCAGTAATAATGCAAAAAGCAAGGCAGCCCTAGCCCACCTTTCTCTTTTGGTTTCTGTAGATGAATTTTTGATATTCTGTGAGCTTTAAAGCCCCAGATAAAGGGCAGGATTACCGAATCTAATGATTTGAAGAAAGCTTTGGTCAAAAAAATAGGTAAGTTTTGAAAGAGATATAAGAATCTGGGCAAAGAGACCATTTTGACAGCATTTATACGGCCTATCATAGAAAGAGGAAGAGTCCTCCATTTGCCAATGTCTTTCTTAAGATCCTCCAATTTCTTAAGAAAATTCAACTTAAAAATTAATTTAGGGTTTTTGGGCAGAACAACTCCAAGATACTTAAGTCTGTCTGTGATTTTGAAAGGGAGATTGTGTAGGAATTCATCATCAAGTTCAGCACTTAAAGACATGAATTCACTTTTCTGCCAATTAATTGTATATCCAGAGACTGTACCAAAAGATTTTATAAGATCTAACAGTAAAGGCATTGACTGCTCAGGATTCGACAAAAAGAGGACAACATCATCTGCATACAAGGAAATGTAATGATCTACATTTCCCAGTCTTACAGGCTCGATAGATGGATGGTTTCTAATACTGATCGCGAGGGGTTCGATCGCAACTGCGAAAAGCAAAGGGCTAAGGGGACATCCTTGACGTGTCCCACGATGTAATAAAAATGATTTTGATTTTTCTTGATTTGTGAGTACAGCAGAGGTTGGGTAAGCGTATAGTGTTGTAATCCATGACACAAAACGACTACCAAACCCACATTCTTCCATAACCTTCACCATATAGGGCCATTCCAACTGATCAAAAGCTTTCTCTGCGTCTAAGCACAGAGCAGCCACTTTAGAGCCTTTCTTATATTTATGGTACATAATGTTCATTAATCTTCTAACATTAAAAAATGAAAATCTATTAGGAACAAAACCAGTTTGATCCGAATGTATAATAGATGAAATGTATTTATTTAACCTATTGGCTAATATTTTTGTAAAAATTTTAATGTCAGAATTAAGTAATGCGATAGGCCGATAAGATGAAGGCTCCGTCTCATCCCGACCCTCTTTCAGTATTAATGAAATATTAGCATCGTATAACGTGTCAGGGAATTTTTGAATTTCAAGAGAATGAGAGAACATCCTCATTAAAAGGGGAGCCAACTTTTCAAAATATTTTTTATATAATTCAATACCAAAACCGTCTGGCCCTGCCGCCTTGCCATTAGGAAAGGATTTTATAGCATCAATGATCTCTGAAATAGTAATGTCAGAGTTTAAGGCCTCACAGGCAGCGTCACTCAATTTAGGGAGATTCAAAAGTCCTAGCCAATTAGAGATGTCCCCTCTTACTCTTGATGTATATAATTGTTCATAATATTCTCTAAAGCGATCATTTATAGCTTTAGGATCCACAAGCATGTCCCCTGCTTCTGATTTAATTCTGTGTATGGCTTTATTAGCTTGTAAACCCCTCAGCTGTCGAGCCAGCAATTTATGGGGCTTATCCCCTAATTCAAAATATTTTTGTCTTACCCTTAATAACTGATCCCATACCTGTCCAGATAAAATAGTGTTATATTCATACTTTAATTTGAGAATAGTCTGTAAGGTAGAAGGGCTAGAGGAAATTCTATAAGAGGGTTCCAATTGAGATAATTCCTCTTCTATTTCTGAAAGGCGTTTACGTTTGTCTCGTCTGGCTGAAGACTCAAAAGAGATAATATGACCTCTGATTACAGCCTTAAAAGATTCCCACAAAGTGGAGTCAGTTACTTCAGAATTATCATTGGTATCTAAAAATTCTGAGATCTTTTGAGATATAAATTGACAAAATGATCCATCAGAAAGTAGAGAAGGATGAAAACGCCAACAATATGGTTTGGTCTTATGGCCAAGATCAAGAACCACTGATGTCGGAGAATGATCAGAAATTAAGATGTTGTGATAATCTGATGTGATCACGTTTGATATAAGTTTGGAGTCAAGCAGAAAATAATCAATTCTAGAAAAAGATTTATGCCTTTGTGAGAAAAATGAATAGTCTCTTCCTGTGGGATGTATCAGTCTCCATATATCAACCAGATTCATGGAGGACATTAGACTATTTAGAACTGTGGAGGCAGAGGACAGCTGACTTATTTGGGCTGACCTGTCCAAAACATTATCAAGCACACAGTTAAAATCACCTCCTATAATAACATATGAATCAGGAAAATCAGACAATAAATTAAATATTTTAGTAAAGAAAGTAGGGTCATCAAAATTTGGTCCATACACATTAAGAAGTGTAACAGGAAATGAATAAATGTAACCAGTTACCAAAATATATCGACCGTTTGGATCACTCAAAGTGGAAACATGTCTAAAAGGAACGGTCTTACGGATTAAAATTGCAACACCTCTAGCCTTGCTAGAGAATGTGGATTGAAAGATATGGCCAGCCCAGCTGCATTTAAGCATCTTCGCTCTCGTGGGCCTGATATGGGTCTCCTGCAGATACATAACATCAGCGGACAGAGATTTTAAATGGGAAAATACTTTGGCTCGCTTGATCACATGACCCAAACCCGCACGTTCCAGCTGGTAAAAGTGATGCCGCTGCCCTTCGAAGGTAAACTAGTATTCATACAGAAGTTGAAAATAAACAATGTACAAGCATACCGCCCTTTTAAAACACTTAATGGTATAAAAATAAAAAAACAACTCACACAAAAAGAACATTACCCCCCAACCCCCGTCCCGCTTTCCCAAACAAAGTGAGAACACGCATCCC
The DNA here is from genome assembly GCF_018812025.1 of Megalobrama amblycephala. Taxonomy (NCBI): domain Eukaryota; kingdom Metazoa; phylum Chordata; class Actinopteri; order Cypriniformes; family Xenocyprididae; genus Megalobrama; species Megalobrama amblycephala. The sequence continues at coordinate 22,196,401 of NC_063066.1, read as the reverse complement.
AAAAACTCACTGAGGGGTAGCTGGACCATCGGAACAGCGAAACTACAGCTAACAAACCCTACAGCTCCCTCTCCAACCATATGAACAACATTATGAACAAAAACGGTCATATAAATGTCCCAGTCTGAGTAGCTGTTGAATAAAAGTCACATACCAGAGCATATTATGCCAGCATATGTAAATGGTTTTCAAGACAGCGTCCCAATGTAAACCTCCGTCTCCTCGGGCGAGGAGAACACCTTGTCAGTGGTACCATGGGTGACGCGCAGTCTTGCCGGGTAAATGAAGCCGTTTCTCACACCGGCCTCCCGGAGATGCTTCCTGACATCATTGAATGCCTGCCGCTGCTTCATTATTTCAGCCGGCAGGTCGGGAAAGATGTGTATCGGCCTGCCTTGGTAACGCAGAGGAAACTGTTGACGAGCCAGTTGGAGTATTTTTTCCTTCGTTTGAAAGTGATGAATCCGTGCTATCATCACACGCGGCCGCGCGTCTTCTCCAGAGGGTTGCCTCCCCAGACGATGAGCTCGATCCACTTCCAACGGCTTAGAGAAGTTGCTAGCGCCCAACAGGTCAGGAATAAACTTAGTCAGAAATTCCGTGGGGCGCCCATTCTCAATCTTTTCAGGTAAACCGACGATTTTAATGTTTTGCCGCCTGGAGCGAGCTTCTAGATCGATCACTTTCTCACGCAGAGCTTTATTCTCTGACTCTACTTTTGCGAACTTCTGCTCGACGAGGGAAAGGCGGCGATCATAATCGGCAGTAGCATTTTCCACCTCCTTGATTCTATCCCCGAGGCAAGCTAGAGATACTTGAGTGGACGCCAACGATGCTTCCAAAAGATCAAACCGATCATTCATCGTTTTGCTCATATTCTGTATTGCCAAAAGAATACTGGTAGATTCAGCGTCAGTCTCGTCACTCAACCCCGAGGATGCCGCGGCCTGTTCTGTCATCTCCGAAGGCGACTGAGCAGGGGATTCATTCAATGCTTTATCCAACTTCTTCCCCCTTTCAGCTTTGGGCTTAGTCATTACTGCTCTTCAACAAAGAAAATTATGAAGTAAAAGAAATCAAGAAATTAAAATAATGACCGATTAACTTAAAATATGGAGAGGAGCTCAGCAGAACACGTCTACTCCATTCGGTACTCAATAGCGCCCCCCGGTGGTGCTATAACTTGAAAAAAAAACATGAAAACAGTTGTACCTACGCAACCGTTAGTCCGATCGACTTGAAATTTGGCATGCAGTGTCTTGGTCCAAGGGGGCATGATAGTCTATGAGGACATTGGCGTATCTCAAAAAACATGGCCGCCATCGGTCAATAAATTTTGAGCACCTATTAGATAAGGTTAACGTAGGCCGACCGGAACGATACTCGGTGGGCATGTTGGACTCATGGTCTGTAAGAATTTTGAAAGAAATCGGCCACTAGTTGGCACTAACGAGTTTTACACCTCAGTACGTGGTGTTTCACAGATTCACACAATATGCATATCATTTGATAGATCTTCTCATGCTAATGAACTCAAATCATTCATTAATTATTCATGAATAGCTGAAAAACCTACTTTTGTGAACTAGTCCTAGGTTTTTTGCCCAATTCTCTGGACTCTCTAGATCAATAATTATATATATATATATAAAAAAAAAAAAAAAAGTTGAACTTTACCTTTTGGGTCACTTAGAAAATGGGCATAACTAAATATACCCAAAAGCCTATAAATCCTAAAAGAAAACTCAGAACATCACGGAATTAAGGGAGCACATGCCACATATGACTCTATAGAAGCATGCCAACTTTTATGGAGATCGGACCATTGGTGGCGCTTTAACTGTTAAAAAGTTGTAAAAAGGCTGTACTTCTATGGCAAATCCCATGAAATAGCCAAAAGTGGCCCTCTTGCTGCCCGATTTGTGTACAACTTCACAAAATCGGGTGAGCAAGTGCATCAAGCATGGAAACTTTTATGGACATCGGGCCATTGGTGACGCTTCAACTGTTATAAAGGCAAAAAAAAGGCTATATTATCCTATGCGAAATTACATTTAAATGACCAAAAAAAATGGTCTGCTCTTTTTAGAACTTCACGAAATGAGGGGAGCATGTGCGCCATATGATTCTAAAGAAGCATGCAAAGTTTTACAGAGATCGGGCCATAAGTAGAGCTGTTACACTTTAAAAAAAACACCCATAAAACACCACATTTATGTTTTTAATGGTTTTGGCTGAAAATATATATAACTCAGGGTGTGGTCGACTTAAAATATAGCGAGACTTCTTTTTCAAATGTTTGTTTAAACAGTGTTGTGACGCAAGAGGCAATCAGTTCCATGACATCACAGAATAACATGGAATAACAACTTTGAGTGGGACTCTGGAAATGGTGAGTAAAATATCAAGAGAGTGAGAGCAGAGTCTTTTGATGTAAGTCTGCCTCTGCAACAGAATTATGGCTCTAAATTGGTTTCAAGGGACTGCAGCGATGCATGAAATAATGTCCTGTGGCATGTTGCGAAGACTGACTCCCAATGGTAGCACACACTGAAATAGCCATGCAACCAAGATTTCCCGTCTCATCCTGTAGCGGGAACGTGCATATTTCCCCTTCTGATTAACAACCACTATCAGAATAATCAAATCTGGCAAAGATTCAGCAGAAATGAAGTGGTTCATCAACATCCTTTTCAACTCCCTCACAGAGAGCTCTCTTATGCCACACAAAAATGTGCTATAATGACTGGAATGTGCAGACATGAATCTGGTTTACCCATAATGCCTCTTTCTCATGCAGGTTTGTCATTAAAGGACACTCAGATCAACGGAAGACACCCTCTTAGCACAGAAGACCAGAACAGCCATGGAAAATAATAAAATAACGGCGGCTCCAGGTAAACTTAACTGCAATTTTCCAGCCCGGCACTGAGCTTTTCATGAGGAAAAAGGGATGAAAATCTTGATCTAATTGAATCTCCCTGGTAGCTTTCACCATGACTATGGAAACATCAAAGCCCATCGTGGAATGATGGATTCAAACTATTTATCATATTTATTTTGCTTTTGGCACACTGGCCACTGAATTTAATTTTATCACCAGTTCTGTACATATTCTTCATGTTCTAAACCTTAAAGGCTGCTGTACAAACGTTTAGAAGCAAAATCGTATTTGTACAGACAAATATACAGCCCACACGCAGACAGACATCCACACATGCCTCTCACCGCACATATTGTATTGCAACTGCATCGCACATTAAATATCACATAAACAGAGATGATTCACACTTTACTATGTGTTTCATTGCATTTAGTAACAAAACAATTTGGCAGTAAGAGAACAGAGGGCAAAAAAAAAAAAAAAAACTAACTTGATTTTAATTAACCGTATGGTATTCATTTTTTCATCAGTGTTTCTATCCATATTAGAAAAAGGGAGCAACAGTGCCTGACCTTTCCTATGGTTTCTATGGCAACTGAAAATGGGGTAAGAATTTCAAGCACGTTCAATAAATTCCTCTTTGGTATCTCAGCACAAAAAGCAAAGCACTAAGCAATTAATCAGGGGCTTTTTGGGAGGAAAAAAGTATAAAGGACACAGAAAATGAGTCTTATCCAGACAGGAGGTTGAGAAAGCCATTACTTTTCTACTTGATATATTCAAATGATCAACCCAACAGTCAGAGGCAATTTTAATATGTCTTAGTAAATATAGAGCATGTACATGCATGCGTGGGGGCAGCTTTAATTTAGTAGATATCTTCACATATTAACATGAAAATGAAAAAGAAGTGGATTTAGAGAGTAGACCTTTATTTAAGCGAAAGGGCTCTCCTCACATATTAAACATGAACCTGCGAAAAACTGAATTATTGTAATGTCAGGTATTCCCTCAGGCGCGTCTGAAAGTCTAGCACTCTGCTCATGTCAACGGAGATGTAGAAATCCAATGAAAACTTCAAATATGGTACACTTTCTCAGATGTATGGAGAAAAAAACTGAAGTGTTCAGGGTATCACACATTAAACAACAATAGTTTTGGCAAAAAATAAATGTAACCATTTTCAAGGTACATTTTAAATCCTATTTACTTTTTAATGCCAATTCCTTTTTTTTTTTTTTTTTTTTCAATTTATCATTGAAAGCTGCATAATCTTTCTTCAAAATGTAATAACTTGCTACGCCTCTGAAATAACAGTACTTTTGTCTAATGTCACATCCCCTGTATTAAAATCTATTCTATCTTCTACCTCTATTCTGGGATGTAACACCCCAAACGTATGTGTAATACTACTATTTATTATTATTATTAAGTAAGTAAGTAAAGTTTATTTATATAGCACCTTTCACAGAGAAGGAGGGGTCACAAAGTGCTTTACATTTAAAATAACATCAAAACAAATAAAATAAATATACATTAATATACTATACAAATACCACCACTACAAATTTAATAACAGGCAAACCATATTGTTAAATAAAAGCTTGTCCAAAAAAGATGTGTCTTTAGATGTTTTTTTAAAAGATCCCACAGAACCCATAGTTCTCAACGTTAAAGGAAGAGAGTTCCAAAGCCTTAGATCCACTACACAGAAGGCACGATCACCTCTTGTTTTAAGAAGTGTCCTGGGAAAAGCTAAAAGGTCTTGGCTTGAAGACCTCAGAGACCGTTCAGGGGTGTGTGCATGCAATAGATCTTGGATGTAAGAGGGTGCTTGCACGCAAGGCCAAACTAAAATTTTGAAATGCACTCTAAAACTGATAGGAAGCCAATGAAGGGCCTTAAGCAGAGGAGTAATGTGCAACCTCCTGCTGGACCTAGTCAAAAGCCTAGCAGCTGCATTCTGTACAATTTGTAACTGATCCATAGAAGATTTGTTCAAACAGAACATTACAATAGTCCAACTGTGAAGAAATAAAAGCATGAGCAAGCATCTTAATTTCTTTTTTTGAAACCATAGATCTAGTCTTAGCAATGTTCCTGAGATGGAAAAAAAACAGGAACGAACTACAGACTTTACATGACTGTTAAAACACATAGATCTGTCGAAAACGATACCCAAACTTCAGAGGATGTCAGACCACCAATGACATGCCTAATCTTAGGGGTAATGTTATCTGGGGCAATAATCCAGACAACAATATTAGAATTATTATTACTGAATGAATATACAAGTAATCTGAAAGTATAGAAAGGCTGAAAGTATATTTGAAGGGGTTTTCATTAAATTTTCTGACTCCAGAAGGTGTTTTTTTTTTTTTTTTTTTTTTTTATATTTAAAAATCACTTGAATCCAGAAACAAACACTTACATTATTCATGCATAAAGCTTCATTTGAGCAAACATAAATTAATCATTAGTTAAATTAAATGAATCCATTTAACTGCTAATTTTCAAGATGCACTCTTTTCCTGAGCCTGTAAAAACAGCTGTAGGCCAGTGATGTCAGCGTGTTGACGCTACAGGCAGATTTCCAGAGGACGCATCATCACAATTAGCGTGATGAGCAGCTACGGGGGGAAATAGGAATAATTAGAATGTTTTTCTGACTGTTTAGGTCAGTGTCTGCGACATTTGATAGACTGATTCGTGTGTTCCCTCAAACCACACAGTTTCACACTTACTAGCAATGCTACTGTGGGGAATCGGTGGGAGATGTCATTAGATTAATGTTTGCTATCTGTATAATTACACATAATAGTGTGCCATCATTTATGGGCTTGCTTTTGCTCTGATGTGTACTAATGTATACTAGCATGTTGTGCCATGCAGCCAAGCCTATAGTTAAACTGCACTTACGCAATTAAGATATATTAAAGGATATTTATTGCATTTTGTTACATTTAGGCTAAAAACTACACAAACTTTTTTTTTTTTTTTTTGTAACTGGCTAATTATCTTTTTAATACTGTGAGTCATCATGCTCAAAAATTAATTTGACTTAATTAAACAGAAGAAAAGAAAAATGTAGGCTGGGACTTGATTTTACATTAACATTAACAGTAGCCTAAAAATAATACCTTGTTTATATAGAAAGATTGGAAAACAATTCTTTGGAATAGCGTTCACTGATTAATTATTCACAATAAGACCGGGAACTTGATTTAAGTAAATAGGTTTCACTTTGATCATGTTGTCTTTAAAGATCACTTTGAAAGAAAGAAAAGGATGGTTTTCTTAATTAAAATGTTGGCCGGTCTATACCAGGTCTCTTCACACTTTAGCTTAGATAGTAAGATTCATTAAGGAATTAGCTTGTAGCCCTAAAACTAGTCAACCATTAACTGAATAAATAAATGCAAAATGGTGCTGCCCTGTGCTGTATCATCAGAACAATTGGAAGCAGATTCTGCCTTCAATTTAAAGCACTCTGGAAAATGTAAGACTTTGTCACAAAATATAGCAGTATGAGTTCCTTAAAAGCCATGAAATGCACATTCCTCTGAGACCAATAGTCTCATTAGTGCTAATGGGATGAAAGAAAGGCAACAAAAGGCATAAACTGACATTTTAGCTGGCTTAGTCTGCCCTAAAAACAATCTCTCTCTCATTCCCTCCCTTCCTCTCTGAACCTTGATCAAGGTTACTCACTGAACAGGAAAATTAAGCCGACAGTCTTGAAAGTATGCAAGCCACCAGCATCAGCATTAGCCAAACAAGACAAATTGAAAGGACACTTAAGAAAAGAAAGTGACATATTTTCCTGAGGTTCCACTGTCAATATTGCTTCTAAGTTGAACATATTTGAGTTCTAGTGTTTATTCAACCAAGGCATGACCTGGTTTTTCACAGCAGGGAAAAAGTAGGAACTTCCCTGCCCTACCATTAACAACCTACATTTAATGATCCTTTTGCTCTTTCTCAATGTAAAACCATTTCGTCTGTGCCAATAAAATAAAATAAAAAAAGCAATGAAATCTAGACAAAATATATTTTAAATATACTGTAAACAGCATAATTGAAAGTGTTGTTGTTTTTTTTTTTTTTTTTTTAATTGAAACTATATTTTATTTTACATGCAGGGGCAATTAAAACACTTTAACCAACTTTAATCTTCTCAGATAATATATATATAATGAACTAATCTGTCCTCAAAAACCAGTCAAAATATTGTTCATGACTGCACAATGGTCTGCATCCACAAACATCTATTTATTCTAAACAAATGGATGCTGCAACTTCGGAGCAAGAAAGCCAACCTTCTTATTTTCCGATATTTGCAAAGAGTGGAGTGCCAGCACCCTGGGCACATGCAGAAGGCTGATAAAGTTGTTATTGGCAAATGTCCTTGGTGCTGGCGGAGCAGTGCTCAGTAATCCTTCTGTTGTCTCAGCACTCCTCCATTAGTCTCCCTAAACTCCACGACTCACTGTTACAATAAGAGGCTGCTCCTCTGCTGATAATGCTGCCTCCATTCACCCTCAGATCTGTTTATTGACTACAAATTGACTGCAATTATGATGGCTGCGGACAGTTATTGCCATATTTTATTTGCATGTGCAAGTTTGCAATGTCTTTATTGTGTGCTTCCATTCCTAAACACAGAGGATGATGTGTGTTTGAAAGTGCTGTGTATTTCATTGGCTCAAAATTGTATGTATGTATGCATTTATTTATTTATTTCATATTTAATTCAACAAACTTTGCATTTGTATTCATCATATGTCTAAATGTGTCAGTTGTCTTAGAGGCACATTTTATAACTTTTCGCCTTCTAAAAACAAAACTGCATGCATTTTGCACAAGAACATTGTTTTGGTTGTGCTTTGGATCTGCATGACTGTGTGGATGAATATGGTTCTTTCTTATACAGTACATAACTTTTTTTTTTTTTTTTTTTTTGTCACCATTATACTTCTGAGAAAGTTTAAATGGTTTAACTGAGAGAAAGAGAATAGGTTTAACTGAAGAAATAGAATGGGTGACCACATTGGGTGACAGCTATTTATGGTGGTATGAAATGGAGGGCAAGGCTATGAAGACTTTTTCTAAACATTCCTGATAAACATCTGAACTCATAACACTACATTCACGGTGTAAGTGAACTGTAATGAAACTGTAATCAGCTACGAGAATTGGTGTTGAGACGGTTTCCGACAGTTCAAAAAGGAGCAGTACTGCATCAAGATATTTCTGTATCATCTGTGTCCTTTGCTATTTTGTGGTCTCCCAAACAGAATGCTTGAAAGGATGTCGATGTTTGTGTGTGAGATGTCTATGAGTACGACTGAGTATGGGTATGAGTAAGAGAGAGAGAGAGAGACGAAAGAGTGTTTCTTTCATCTTTTCATCACAGCCAAAGATTTTTCTAACAGCTGAAATAAGTAAACTTGGAATTTCTACTATGCATTCATGCTATTTAGAGGGATTTGGTATTGAGTGGAAAATTACTGTTACAGAAATCTAAATCTACTATGATGTCTCCAAACTTCATTTCATATTGTGTAGCTGGTCTGCCATGCACTTTATGTCAGTCAATGAACAAACTATAATTTACAAACAAGTCTGTAATTAAAAATAAAGTAAATGGGAAAAGAAAAGCAATAAGTAAACTAAAAATGGAAATAGGATGGATAAAAGTACTCCTTGCCAAAGTATTTAACCAATAGAAAAATAAAAAGAATTTTAAATAATTTTAAATAAATTAAATGTAGAAAGGAAAAAAGAAATTGACAAAAATAATGAAACAATTAAATGGTTTTAAATATGTCTATGCATGTATCATTTCTAAAGTAACATCAAGAGAAAAATTAAAGCTGCAAGCAGCGATGAAAGGGCCCTCGCACCCGTGCCACCGCCACCCGGTGGCTTTAGGAAAACAAAGCACGGTGGGCAATATGCATTTAAGTACATAAATATAAGAGGACAACATTAGTCATTTGTTTTTGCAACGCTTCCTGCTACCAGCTGGTTGCCATATGACTATAACTGAATTTTGGCATGCAGATGTCTTCAGGCCAGGGCACTTATCAAAAATGAGAAGTTTGATGCAGATTGGACATTGTATGCTTGAGTTACAACAATTTCCTGTTTCATGACTATAATAACATGCACGCTTTAGCACTCAACTAAGTGTTGCTAGCATGTTTTAGAATGTTTCACGAGTTTGCACTTACAAATAATCAGATAGTAAATAGTATGCGTAGTAGTATGCGTATTTGGTGTGCTGTCCAAAGAGAGGGAAGTATTTTGGCCCGAACCCAGAGTACTGCCCCTGTATTCTGGTTAGGAAAGTAACCAGGCAAGTGTGAGGAGATGGGGTGGCGGAGGGATGCTGTAAAACTGTCAAGGAATATGGGTGAGTCGACTGTGTCTATATATATGCTTTCACTTATGCTGATTGGGTAGATATGTTGATTACTGATTGCTAACAGATGGCTGAAATGACATGATGATTAGTCAGATTATTTGAACGTTGCTCCTCCTGAATTTTGTTAATAAAACATAATTTGTAGCATGTTTAGCACTCAATTGCATATTTTAGTATGTTGCTAGTAGTACAGTACATCAGTGTTAAACACATCACTAAGTGAATATTGTCATGTAGATGTGTTCAGGGCAGGACTCTTCTCAAACATGTGAAGTTTGGGGCAGATTGGACATTGTATGCCTGAGTTACAACAACTTCCCGTTTCTTGCTGTTAATCGCATACATTAGCACTTAGCCAAGTGTTGCATGATTTAACGCGTTTCTAGCATGTTTGGTACTTCATGACATATTTAAATTTGTTTCAAGGAGTGAATCACAGTGTAAAGCATGCCATTTCTTGTAGCCAATAGGTGGCTCTATGACTAACTGAATATTTGCATGTAGATGTCTTCAGGACAGGACTCTTATCAAACATGTGAAGTTTGGGGCAGATCGGACATTGTATGCCTGACTTACAACAGCTTCTTCTTTCATGGCAAAACATCAGACTTTGTCATGCCACCACGGACACACCTTTCAACAAAAACTCGAGATATTCGCAATTTAACATCGCTAAGGTCTTAAGATTAGACTGACAACATGATGTTGTTCTGGTTAAATCTCACTGAGGAGTTAATCACAGTGTAAAACATGACATTTCCTGTTGCCCGCAGGTGGCACTATGACTGTAACTGAATACTGGCATGTAGATGTCTTCAGGCCAGGACTCTAATAAAACTTGTGAAGTTTGGGGCAGATCGGACATTGTATGCCCGAATTACAACAACTTCCTGTTTCATGGCGAAACATCAAATTTTGGGGACACGCCCTTCAGCGAAAACTCTAGATCTTCGCAATTTAACGTTGCAAAGGCCTTTAGATTAGACTGACCAAATATGATGTTGATCTGATTAAAGCTCTAGGAGGAGTTTGTTAAAATACAATGTCTGGAAATTGCAAAAATTTTGCTGAGAAAATTCAAAATATCTCACTTCCTGTTTTCACTTCCGGACTTTTTTGTAGGTATTGGGCTGTTACATGTGTCTACCGAATTTCATACTTGTATGTGAAATTTAGCGTGAAGGGCGAGCCATTTTGCCACACCTAATTCTGAAACCCATATCAAATGTAAATTTTCACCACTTCTGACGTGTATGCAAAGTTTTCAAGCATGTTTAGGCCTTCAAAAATGAGATTCATTTCGGAGAAGAAAAATAATTGACTTAGCAGTTACAATAAGGTCCACACACCATCGGTGCTCTGGCCCTAATAATTAAAATTAGTTGATTAAAATTAACAATTTTTTTTATAATTTTCAAATTAACGGTTAAATTAATACTTCAGCTACTTCACTTCAGAAATCTCATAAAATACTCTTTAATAGGAAGGGGAGGAGGGTGAGGAGAGGCTGGAGAAGGACAGGAGACATGAGGAGCCAGCAGAGGGGAATACCATGGCAAAACTGGTGGAGGGAGGAACCAAGGCGGAGCCCTGATTGTCTTCTTGGGAAGAGCCTGGGCATCGACCGACGGCGGGGGACCAGGATGAGGTGGAATCCCTATCAAAACCATAAAGATGATGGCCCAGGGCAATATTGCAGGCCTGGAGGGCCGAGGTGAAGTTGTCGGCTCAAGTGACCATGGCAGAGGAGGGGGCCTGCGAGGAGCAAGGCAGAACTGGAGAGAAGGAGGAATGCAGTGGAGCTGAAGGGGTGGAGGACTGAGGCGCAACCAGAGGTCCGGAAGTCCGTGGCGAAACCAGGATGACCAGAGACTAAGGGTGTACTCAGACTAGGCCCCCAAAGCCCGGTTCGTTTGACAAGTGTGATCGCTCCGTTCCGTGCCCGGGGTGCGGTTCGTTTGGCTGTACCTGGCCCGCTTGGAAGAGGTGAGCCAGAGCACGGTTCGGTTGGGCTTGAGCGTGCTTCGCATGCAGTGTGAGCGCTAACTGTGCCGGAGCACAGAACATTTGCTACTTTTGTGTGTACTACTGTCATCATTACAATAGCAAACATCTTTATTACTACTCTGATAGTACACTTATCAATTCATGTAATTGATTCGAGTATTTGGGTTTATAATGGGTCTGCTCCTCACCTTTGATGAAAAGGAATTGTAGTTTGCGAGTAAAGCTGCAAATTCCTCCATTAACATCAGTTGCCTTTGTAATCCTCTGATACGTGCAAGAGAAAATCGCTGCGCAGCATAAATGATAAATATATTAGGCAGTCTCTTAGCGGAAGTGCATCTCTTCCCATTTTCTTCCATTCAAAAAGTTGCACTGTTTATGACATAAGCGTGCTCCGGCTCGGAACGTTAAGGGCAATGTGAGTGCAGGCCAGCGGCGGAGTGGGGAGGGGGGACAGTCGCACTTGGGCTCGGTTCAAGGCAACCGTGCCTAGTGAGAGTACACCCTAAGGTAGAGCCAGAGGGACGAGGGAGCCTGGTGGAGCCTGTGTGATGGCAGAACATGGCTTAGCTGAGGGAGCACGGAGCCAAGGCAGAGCTGAAGGGCTGACAGGTCAAGGTGGAGAAATGGGTCTGAAGACCTGAGGTGCAGTCAGGGCATCTGCCTCACAGAGCCATGACGGTGGTGAAGGAGCCTGAGGCGGAGCCGAAGAGCTTGCAGGAGTCAGTGGCGAGGGCTGAGCTGAGGAGCTCTGAGGCACCAGTGGGACAGGCAAGTCCAGAATCATAGCTGGATTAAGCAGAGGTGAAGATAGTTCAAGGGTGGGGAAAGGGTGAGAGTTGGCTCCGTTGTATCAATGAGCGAGTGATACTCATCTGGCCCTGGGGTGGACTGTTCGAATGGCGCTGTTTTCATGGTGGACCTGGCAATATACTCTGGCCTAGGGACAGATATGACAACTGGCACTGGCTCTGTGACTCTTTGAGGTTTTCTGACTCCATGGTTGGAGGGGGTTCATGCTCGTGGTCCGTGGCAGGCGCTGGCTCAGGCTTTGGTTCCGTGGCGGGCTCTGTCGTCATCATCAGGTCTGTGGCGGAGGTCTTCTCTTGCTGTCCAGAACACTCTGTGCTGGGACGATAAGCCCTATCTGGAGCAGACAGAGAGATGGCTGCTGAAGGTGTTGAAAGTCCCGGGGAGTCAGAGTTGATGGCATCGTCCTCCACGACTCCCACAGTGAGGGAGGATTGGCAAAAACCCATAGGGCATACTCTATGAACTTGGAGGAGAACTGTCCAAGAATGTCGTCCATTCTGCTCCAGAAAAGCTGTTTAAGGGTCTCATCATCCGAGCTCGTCTTGTTGTAGAGTTCAAGAAACTCCTCAACGTAGTTCTCCATCAAGCAACTGTTCTGCAGGTAACAGTCCCATATCTTGTTTAGGTTGGTCATTCTGTCATGTAGCTATTATCTCAATAAATAGTCTTTAATAGGATACTCGAATACTCAAGAAATAATAACGAACATTAAACTCAAATAGTCCAGAGGATAACTGACAAAGAACTGAACAAAACAGGAAGAACTTATACACAGATGTAACAAGTGAACTAATGATCGACAGCTGAACATAATAAATAACCAAGGAGACAAACTAGTAAATAATAAAGGCTAAACTGAACTGAAGCACAAGAAACAAACTCATAGGAACAAAAAGAGTCCTGACAGTAATAGATCCAGAGGAGTTTTTAAATCTATGTTCTCTTACTAACACTAACCCCACAATCAAGACCCAACTAGATCAACGGTAACCATGAGCAAATTGATGAAAGTCAAACAGGAAACATAGGTGTAGATTTGTGTTGTTTAATAGTCTCAAATTCTACACATGGTTCTTTCTACTGTAATACATATTCCTTGCCAGTCAAATTGTGGATGTGTCTTGTAAGAGCAAGGCTAATCAACGACCTCTTTACAGACCTTAGAATTGTCCAACAAATTATTTAACATGACTTGGTGTATCCTTCATCTGACCTCAATTCCATGGGCATGGAAGAATGTATTAAAAAGGCCCTTGCTTTAGGTTTGCATACATCCTTCCATCTCCCAAAAAGCATCATGTGTCTTCTTTTATAAAGTGAAGGACAAAGGGCTAAAGCTGTGCATGGATTATGAAGGTTGAAATGCAATAACTATAATGGGGTTTTGTCTGTACCTCTTGTGCATGCCATACTTTAGAATAGGTCAGAGGTGCCAAGATGTTCCAAAAATTACATTCAAGGAGAGAATACGATCTGAATTAGAATTAAGAGAGAGAGATGAGCAGAAAACTACTTCATGCATGGGTAACCGTTGTTTAACCTCTTTGAGTTTCACTAATAACTCCTCTTCTAAATCTTCTTCTATACCATTGGATTAAAAGTAAATTTTCCACTCTCCACTATATTAGAAACATTACCAATTTCTCCCTGGTGGTGAAAAATTCAGTTTACTGTAGAATTCTCTTACAATTGCTCTGTGATGCAATGTATCCAGTTATACTGTATCCATTACTAGGGATGCATCGATACCAATACTAGTATCGGTATCGGCCGATACCAAGCTCATGTACTTGTATTTTTACGTACTCGTAAAAATACCAAAGATACCAAACACCGATACCAATACTAGTATCGGTATCGGCCGATACCAAGCTCATGTACTTGTATTTTTACGTACTCGTAAAAATACCAAAGATACCAAACACCGATACCAATACTCGTATCGGTATCGGCCGATACCAAGCTCATGTACTTGTATTTTTACGTACTCGTAAAAATACCAAAGATACCAAACACCGATACCTCACGTGACGTAACTGACAGAATCTTCCGTGCACAGAGACACCGGGCGGCAGCAGCAATGTCAGCATCAGAGGTGTGGAAATACTTCAAAATTAATGATGACAACCCACACATTGGCAACTTCATGTTTTCAATCACAATTCGTTATCGATTAGTGAAGGCGGGATAGGCGGAATCGCGCTGAATGACACAGACCAGAAGCGCTCTCTCTCTCTCTCTCTCTCTCTCTCTCGCACACGCTCTCTCTCTTTCTTGCGCGCGATCCCAATTCTCAGCGCGCGATCAGTTCTCCTCGCACCTGAATGGTCAAATGCACACATAGTTGTCAAAATGTCCATCGTGTGGAGTATCTCACATAAATACAGTCGGTTATGGCTTAAGTGGACGTAAACATTTGGGTGAAAACAGGATATGTGTCAGTATCCATGGATTCTAGAATTGGCATATATTGTCTTTTAAGGTCCCTTTTACTTTATATGCTAAGGTAACGAAGTGAGAATTTCCAAACAATACTGAAGCTGAAAACCGCAAATATCACTGCAGGAAAACCCAGCAAGGAAATATTCAAAGCTAATTTTGTGAAAAATCGAGTTAAAGGTTCCAAAACAAAATCATCTAGCAACCATACCTTAAAATCCCTGGTAATACCACAAAATCTGGTAAAAACCAAGTCAAAACCCATATCTATAGGAAAAATATATATTCAACTTTTTGAACTGTTTGATTAACATTAATGAAACAGACAGCCTATATTAAGACCTACTGTATCCTACCAAACTGATCTAATTTGATGTTATACATCAGATGTTTTCCCCAACAGTTAACCAAAGTTTACCTAAGACATTAGAGATAACTCATTTTTGTGAAAACCTCAATTTCGACCAAAAATGATATTTTTCACTTGTTTTGCCTGTAGCTCGAAATTAGTCTGTAAGTATTCCAACTCATTTGGCCAGCACAGTTCACATATATTTTTCATAGATCAGTGGTTTTCAATTAGTTGCAATGCAAAAGGGGAAAGGGGGTCATCATTTGCTTACCCTCATGTTGTTTCAAACCCTTAAGAGTTTCATTCATCTTCAGAACCTTCATGAAAATATTTTTGATATTCTCTCATTTTCTTCTTAACAAAATTATCATGGAAGAGATGCTTACTGTATATTTTTGTTGTTGACATCAAAGGATGTGCATCCAATCATCTCTACAGTATTATGGTGCAAATTCATTTCTGACTGTGTAGAAGGCAAAGTTTAAATTTGATTAAAGGTTATATAGTTTTGAAGAGAGTGTTTGATTATTGCTTGGTCATTTGAGGTTTGTAGTGTTTGTAGGTTTCAGTGTCTTAGCAACTGAGAAAAAAGAAAAGAAACTGAAATGTAATGCAGGCTGCCTGGAGTCAGTATAACTTTATTCCCACAGGATTGAAACTGACTCTCAATGCATTAATCTAGTCTGGGATCAGACTTTGGCAGACTGGCGAGTGCCTCATTGATTTGGTTATATCAATTTTCATGTCAGTAGGTACTGGTCGTGTTACTGCAGCAGAAGCAATTAACATCTGCACTGGCCAAGGTATGGTAAGGCAAGTGCTACAGGGATAAAAACGGCTAAAACTGTTATATTGGATAGTGGTTAAAACAAGACAAAGTTGTGTTTTTAAAAGAAAAGCTATTGCTTTTAATGGCGTAGAGCCAGAATGAAGTGAAAAGCCACAGGTAAAGAAGGGTTTGTGTTGATGACTAATTGAAAAGCAGCCATTACAAGATTCATGTACATTAAACATTTTCATGTTAATTAATCACTACTGTCACTAATCACTAGTTGTACAGTCAACTACTGCACAGTATGTCATTCATTACTAGTGAAAACAAAAAAAACAACTGGTAGTTTTTTCATTTCCATGTGCAATCAGAGGCTATAAAAAGGTTGAAGTAGAATAAACTGAAATGAAGCGAAACTAATAAAGTAAAATACATTTTTATCTACCTTTTATCAACTGAAATAAGAACGTGTCTATATCAAGGACATTGTATAATACCTGGAGAAAGCTATCCGCTACCATTCCCATTCATTGATCACGTCCCAAATGCAGCTGTTTCTGAAACCTTGGATTTAGGAAACTTTTTTAATTTTTTGGCTAGATCACTTCAACAGTAAATTGAATGTAATTAATGACTCTGGAGCAAATGACCAAAGGGAGGAAAATGGTTTGTACATGAATAAAAACAGGAAGTATTTTCTGTGTACTGAATCCTGGGTCATTACATTAAAGATTATTGAACTTCTCTTTAAATATTTAGTTTATTTTTTGTTTTAATCACAACATTGCAGTTTGGTGAACATATGAGGCAATTTTAAAATATTTTACTACTTTGATTTAAGCAAATGTTCCTATTTTGCTCCAAGGTGCATGTATTAATATCTAAATTGAAAACTTAGCAAAGTATTTCTTCATGAAGATATTTTGTTCTTGGGAATATGTTTCACTTGATAATCAGTTTAAAAGTGTTAAAGAGTGTAAAACAAATGTCTTCCATATCATTTTTTCATCTTATTAATCTTTTGTAAAATCTAACGGTAGTTTGATATATCTATATGGTATCTTATGGTAGTTTGCTCATTTCCATGTGTAAAGCCTTTAGCTTAATGTGATATGTAGTTCACTCAAAACTGACTTTTTTCCCCTATATACAGTAATCACCCCTTATGTTGTTTCAAAACTTTTTTTTTTTTTTTTTTTTTCAACGGCAGAACACAAAAGATGATATTTAAATGAATGTTGGGGTTTAATAAACTCCATTGACTTTAAATGTATATTCTTTAAATAACCTTAAATGTATATTATTTTGTGTTCCAGAGTTGAAAGAAATGCATACTGGTTTGGAATGAAATGAGGGAGAGTAAATAATTAGTGATCGACCGATATTGACTTTGATATTGAACCGATACCGATACCGAAAATTTGTGTGTTTATGTGCCCGATAACCGATATGCAGAACCGCTATTTATTTACTGTTATACTTCTGTTTTTGACACGATTACAACACCACTGAACTGAACAAACCATTTTATTTTTAACAATCACTCCCTCCTTGCATAGAAAACAAAACAAATTTATACACCAACAAATAGAGGGGTCTGAAAGTGCAATAAATAAATAAATAAATAAAAAAGTGCATTGCTACTAAACTGTTTTTGTTGAAAATTATTAGTCTTTCATCTTAATTTTAATCTTCATATTACAAAAAATAATTGTATTTATAAAAAGCATCAGCAGCAACCCTAATGTTAACAATAAGCAAAATAAATGTAGAATGTCTGATGTTTTCAAATGGAGAAGATAAATTAAATTTGTCTCGTCTCCCCTCAGATGCGCTGTAATGGCGATCCTGCGCACAATTCTCAAAACACCCACAAGATGGCGACGTTTAATGGTAAATCTGATATTACAAAACCGATATCCGATTATGGTAAAATGCTTAAATATCTGGGAAAATATCGGTAAATCGATATATCAGTCAATCTCTATAAATAATGACAGATTTTTTAATTATCCCTTTATTGGCAAAATTTGAAGAAAAATATCAAAACTTTCTTTATGTTGACAACCTCAGGTAAGTTTTACTAACTCAGAAATTGAACTCTATAATATTTTGTTTTAAGGCAATGTGTTGTGATTTAAATTTTTAAGCTGCAGTCCGTAATTTATTTTGGTTAAAAAATGATCCAAAATCAATTTTTGAGGAAGTACATAACCAACCAGTGTTCAAAACTATCTCTTTACCTTAGCCTGATTCACAATGGTAAGCTTGTAATAATGTTTTATAATAAAATCGGTACTGGTGGGTTTCCACAGGAAATTCGAGCATGTAGCCTTTCGTCTTTGCATCATGTCACGTCTGTAAACAAAAAGAACGAGTCCCAGCTAGTAGGCTAAATCACATGTGAGGATGGCGGATCATTTATAGCCTTTTCTCACAGCAGCTACAACAATTAAACTTATCATTTTTATGGCGGATTATAATCCAGAAAGCTCCAAATGACAATCATCAGTGACAACTGGAGATTCACTCGTAGACAAAAGCAAAAGACGTCGGACTGCGGAGTGGCTACAGAAATTGATATCTACAGGTAATGCTAATACACACTAAATACACACATAGTTACACAATGCTGATGTTCTTAACATTAACAATTTGAGAACAAAGTATAACAATAATAATTTATTCACCATTGGCAGCACTATTTATGCTTTTCTCTGTTGGTCAGAACAAAAGTGGCAGATTTGTTACTTACTCCTGCAGATTATTCTTTTTTTTTTTTTCTGGTGAAAATTCTTCTTTTGGTCATATTTCCAAGATGTAGAATCTGTGATTCTGAAGACCAGTAACACTGATGTGGTGACTGACAGCAGATTCATCCATACTGAGGAGCCATGCCGATCAACAACCCACGTAAAGATGATCATTCCGCATAATGATAATACTGCAATTGCAGGTTTCAAAAACAGATGGTGATAAAGAGGCAAAATACTGTTGTTATATAGCACACGTTTAGTCTTATTGTTTAAATCTAATTTTCTTGATTTTTTTGCGAGTACCATGTTTTACCATGCCTCAGAGAAAAACACAATTTTGTCAAGTAGCTAACATAGCATAATCAGATGCAGCTTTATTTTTTGTAACAGTAATACATAATTTTCTCCATCATACAATACGTTTTAAAATTAATTGCATGCCATTTATCAATACAGCCCATCCAGCATTTAATATATTCTAAAATCGATCTAGCTTACTGCAATGTGTCTCAAACAATGTCTCACAGCAGTCACCGAGCAAACACACAGAGTAACGTTATAACATCATTTTCAACACTCTCAAATGTATCTAATATGATAAACAGAGCTGCGTTACCTCATTATGACCAGAAAAGCGGAAGCGGCGCCGGCGGCATAATAAAAGTTCCGCTGCTCGTGAGGCGTGTGTTGCGCAATCGCTCCAGCGGCCTTGTTCAGCTCCCACAACACTCGGTGCTGCTCTGCTTCATACTACATTAACGTTAATAATTGCATCCATGAACATTCTTCCCGAGTCCTATCCCTATTCTTTTGCACCGTCTGTTGAGGTGAAGACCACATGTCCCAAAATTCGGCGCTCAAACTTGGCGTCATCATGCTACGCCTTTATTTTGAATAGGCCACTAGCAGACAGAATTCTTACATACTGCACCTTTAATTATGAAAAGGTATAATGCACTACATTATAAATACCTTTATAATGCATTATACATAAAGGCTTTAAGTAAAGTGTTACCCAGTTAAGAATTGCATATCTTTATCTGCAACACCAGAGATAGGAAAGAAAGGTTTGAGTTTTAAAACATCATACGTACACTTTCATAGGCAATGCAGGCTGCCTGGAGTCAGTATAACTTTAATCCCGCAGCACTGAAGCTTTCTATCTCAGTGCATTAATCTAGTCTAAGAATCAGAAGGCAGGAGAGTGCTTCATTTACTTGGTTATTTCAATTTTCACATCAATAGGTACTGTTCTTGTTATTACAGCAGTAGCAATTGACATCTGCATAGTTTAAAGTGGCCAGTGGTACAGGGATAAAATCAGCTTAACTGTTACATTAGAAATATAATGGCTAAATCAAGTCAATATTGTGCTTTGTAGAGGAACAGCTATTGCCTTTAATGGTGTAGAGCCAGAGAGAGGTGATATAACCTTTCCCAGCTGAAAAGAGAAAAAACACAGGTGAAGAAGTGTTTATGATCAAATGCAAAGCAGCTGTTAAAACACTCATGTTCATTGTTTCGAAACACGTAATCACTTTAGTCAACTGCTGCACAGTAGGTCATTCGTTCCATTACTAGTGAGCATGTTTTAGCAGGTAGATTACTCATTTCCATTTGTAATCAGGGGCTTTTGAGAGGTTATCCATTGCCAAATTAAGTCAAGAAACCTCATTCAGTAAGTCAAAACCTTCAGATCGGCTGGATCCACACTGGGACAGGGAAGACTAATTTCATAGACAAAAATTGTTTTCATCTGCAGAGGGAACACAGACAACATTATTTTTATTATTAATTTTTAATGAGCAATTTATTGGTTATGTAATTAAAAAAAAAAAAAAAAAAAAAAAAAAAAACATCCCTTTTCTTAATTTAACATTAAGGTTTATACAAAAAATAACCCCTGGTCAAGAGCAATGACAATTACTGAGTGAAGCATAACTCTTTGAGTCGTAATGGAGGGCTGTCATTGCATTCCTCTCTTTCACTAAAGAACAATGGTCCATGGAGGTTCTAACGATAATTGCAATAGCCGCAAAGAATTTCCTCACTCATGGGAACCATCATTATAACTTCAAAGTGTGTATTTAGGAGTGCATTCACAGAAGAGGAAACACTATCAGGCTTTAATTGTAAGGCAGTAATTATACCTTTTACACAACCATGGGCTATCTGCTGTAGAGCGATATGATGAACTAGGCCTCTTGATTAGGCTTTTTAAAATCAACTCTTCTCTTGTCAGACTCTAAGTAATGGTGTGACATTTGCATACATTTGAAAGAACTTAATAATGTTGATTTAGAAACATTTCAGGATGGGGGATTGTGCTATAAGTATAGGGGGTTACCAGAGCTAGGCACCATTTGGCACATAAAAATAGCAATAATGAGACTTAATATTGACCATATAAAAACAACATATGATCACCAACTGTGGAGAGTTCTTTGCTTTTTTTTGTTTTTTTTTTTTTTTCCACATAACAACTGAGTTGAAGATTTAAGTACAATGTATACACAAATTTTTTCATTATTGTTGGTAGCCTACAACAGAACCCAAAAGGATATGCTCAAGCAATCTGTAAACAAAAACTACAACAATAACTGTAAAGCCCAAACAAATGCTTATATGGAACGGACTATTGCACCCCTGAGTACTGAAGCATTTTTTTTTATTATTATTATTATTATATTGTAAATCTCTGGCCCAAGGGTGTTTTGTAGAAAATCCCACCCTGAAATGTATATACAAAAACTAAAAGACAGACATGTGGCCTGTTGCACAAAGCCGGTTTCAGTTTCTACCCAGATTAGTTTGAGAAAACCCTATTTTTTTCTGGCTCATAACGATCTCTTAATCTTCAGAAGAGAAATTAATAGCGTCTCTCTCGCGAGAAGTGAAGCAAACGGACGCTCTCCATGTTCCGTGTGATGGCTGTTTGCCGCATTTGTCACACTTTCAGGTGAACGCACTTCAGAGTTAATCACATACACATACTGAGCTGACAGAAAACATTTATACCGAGCTTTGTGCGCCCGATGAAATGGATTTGTCAACTCCAAACCTACTCTGAAACTCAGAGTTTGTTCAACTAGTTTCATACCACAGGCCTCTGCATTCCTTGTTCAACACATCGACTCTAGTTTATGTCGGCAGGAGTTTGCTTGATTCAGCATGATGAATTGTCGTCGGGGCTGTCAGTGAGAGAGATTGCTCTGATTGGCTGTTCAGTTTAGCAAACGAGTCAGTGCATGAGAATAAAAGCGAAAGTGATTATAGTGAGCAAAGAAATCAAGACGGCACAGACAGAAAGCTGTTCTAATTTTATGTCATCTTGCATTCCAATACCGTAAATATATTTCATAACAACATGAGCCGCCTGGAATAAAGAAAGTGATCAGCATTATTGATATTCAAAGTTGTAAGCAAGCACTGCTTTGTTTACGGTTTGTATATCTGCACTCCTAGTTTTAGTTTCCCTATTGATGCCTGCTTACATAGACGTTTTTTTCCCTTACACGCAGGCACAGAATGCACATGCTACTGTAGTTGGCAGTCATTGGTTTTTCTTTTGGTCTTTTCAAGCACAGATTTTTGGTCAAGACACAGCCGACCCAAGGCAACAACACAGTCGGCTTTTGTCACCACTAGTTCTTTGACGTCGACTTGGTATGTCACAGTCTTAAATGGTTGCTGACCTAAGTAAAACAAGACTACCAACATGTGTTAGAGTTGGTGTGTCAGGGTACTGTATAATGTGTTTTAGGATGTGCATTTCCACCAAACAACAAAAAGCAGGAAACTTTGCAGGATTCAGTGAAGCAAGAATAAAAACTGAAAAATAATCTCAAACCAATAAGCAGTGATAGAAATTAACTTTTCCATTAAGGGGGCAATAGTTAGTTCACCCCAAAATGAAAATTCTGTCATTAATTACTCACCCTCATGTCATTCCAAACCCAAAAGACTTTCTATCTATATGAATTGAGTGGTTTAGTCCAAATTTTCTGAAGAGAATCGATCGTTTGTTATGATGAACAGGTTTAATTTAGGCATTTACTCCCATGTAAACATTGATCAGCGAACATAAGCAAAAGCTCAACCGAACCTAAGTAACGTGCGAGAACAAACCTCTTCCGGAAGTTCAATCGTGCTGCTTACCAGGTTAATTCTTGTGTGTTATGCAGCACGTTTGAGTTTCCAGAAAAGGTTTATTCTTGAGCGTTATTCAGGTTCAGTTGAGCTTCGGCTTATGTTCGCTAATCAATGTTTACATGCAAGTAAAAGCCTAAATTAAACCTGTTCATCATAACAAGCAAGTTTGAGATTATTTTTCAGTTTTTATTCTGGCTCCACTGAATCCTGCAGTTTCCTGCTTTTTGGTGTTACACCCCTAGTATATACTCAAACTCACATGAACATCAATATTAGGAAATTGAGGGGCTTATCTGAAAAGGAGAACATAGATATTTCAAAGAACAGACATAAACACATCTGTCTTTAAGTCGTTGTGGTGTTCACACTATGTGACACTACGTAAATGATCTGCAACAGGAGTTTACACACTACACGAGCTGACGTGAACTGTCACCCAATAACTATTTGAAAATATATTGGGAAGAAGTTACATTAGATTAAATTTTAAATTAAATTCAATTAAAATTAAATGAACCCTTTCGCACATCATTTTAAAATATTCTGGCTGACCTCCCAGAGTTAAGGCCACCATTAGAACTTTTCCTTTATTGTTTCCATGACGACTCGTCATGATTGTCACGTAACACACCGAGGCTACACTGTATGACAGATGTATGGCTTTTCTCACCATGTCATCAACTATCTTATATTCTGATTCTCATATATTTGCAAGTCAGTGTTTTGTTATTTATAAACCTACATCATGATCTTGATCTTAATCTATAACGCGAGATGGGCGCCGCCTTGTTTGTTTGCGCTTTAGTTCAGAGAGTCCTGTCAGTTGGATTTATAGGCTACATCACGTGAATTCATCCATTTGTAGCGAAATACATGTGGCCAAAATAACATTCTGTTTCTAGAGCAATCATATTTTTGAAACAGCAAACTCAGTAGATAAACCCAATAATATGCTACTAGAAACAACTCTAAAATGTCAGAAACGGTCCTGCCATTTTAAATCAAGTTGAACTAACGTTACAGGAGATCGATTGCTCTAGACAGTGCTCTATAATTAATTAGAGTAGGGTATCATTTGTTTTGTCCTGCTAATTATTATTTTATACCAATAAAAATAATTAGAAACTGCCAGATAACGATCACCTGCTTTTTCCAGTTATGGCTAGCATTGGGCGTGTTATCTTAGCTAATAATATTTATTAATTAGCTTATAAAGCCCACATTTAACATTACCGAATAAAGCTCAGTGATCCATCAGATCCTATAGGTCGGTTAGTACAGTTTACTGCCGAATAACTCATTTTGTCGGTGTGAAATCAGTCCTCAGAGAAGCTGTCAATAACAACTGTCAATCATAACGACACGCCCCGTTTCTATAGCATCAAATTGCTAGCTAAAATCAAACTTATCGCAAAAACGGACAATTGAACATACATCAGCGTGATAACAACTACCTTAAATGACCAAAACCATCTTTCGGAAAATTTGATTGGAAGTGTAATTTATTTTTTTTATTTTGACTCAAGTGCCATTCGTTTACATGGAGAGGGTGGGGTTTATGACCTGTACTGCATCCAGCCACCAGGGGGCGATCAAAGAACCCACAGCTTCACTTTACAGGATGTATGAGGCACACCCGCTCCAGATATTTAGCATGCTAGATATTTGTCTGGCGTCAGTGAGGTGTCGGCGACGCGTCAGCGAGCCTCTGTGATGCGTAGTTGAATAGTTCACACATAAAGATTGGCGAGCGCCGGTCAACCCCTGATTTTCCCCCGATCACAGACCGACCAGTTGGCGAGATTGTTAACTTGCAAATCGGGCTTTAATCGGGTTTAAAATCCTGTAGTTTAAGCTTGGCATAAAACGTATTTTGTGGCAAAAAACATAACGATAATTTGTCGTTTTCATCCTATTGTTTACTATATTTATTTGCTTGGTCAGTTTTGTTGTGGGTTTTGTTTCATTTGCCGCTGTAGGCTGCATAAGGACCTATCGAAGTAACTGAAAACATTTGGCAAAGTGAAGTGGAACTGCACTGCGGTCAAGACCTGCTTAGAACTACTTTAGCATGTGTTTCCCTGAAAATAATTGCACACCTTAGAATGTTGGTCAACCAATCAGATTCGAGCATTCAACAGCCCCGTAGTATAAAGGCTGATTTATACTTATGCGTCAGACCTACTCCGGAGCCTCTGCGCCGTAGGCTATGCGTCTGTTTTCATTTATACTTCTGCGTCGTTGTCCACTTCGACGTGCATGCAGACCACTAGAAGGCAGTGTCCATGGTCATATTAAGTTTCAAGGCAAAAGAATGACTTTTGTTGCAGTTTGACTCTATGTGTCCCCTGAAACAGAGCAATTTTCATTCCTATGGAAGTTGAAAATGCTCACTCTTCTCCTATTGCTCCACACCAGTTCCCTTTCGATACTTCACTCGTACTGCGTATGGGAAAAGGTCTCCCTTTTTCCCCGCTGCTGAAGCCTTTTTCAATAACGCAGTGTAACTGCATCGTCATTGGTTCACTCATAGACAAGTTGTTGAACCTATGGCGACAAAGCGCGCGAATATTCCCGCCGAAATGGGCGGGGTTAGGGGCTATATAAGCAGGCGTTTCGCCATAGGATTTCAGTGTTTTCTCCTTCAGCGACGACTCTACTTCTCTTCGCTGATCTCCGCCTGAAGCCGAAGAAGCTCGCCGCCTTCCTGACAGCTCTCGCCGCCGTCTGAAGAGGCTCCCGCAGCGGACTCGCCTGGATTCGCCGGACGAGGACAGCGCCTCGTCTAGCCACCGCCTCCCGCTTCCCGCTCCCGGCCGCTTCCTGTGCGTCCCCTGCCGCCATCCGGCGCGCCGCCTGAGAGCTTCACCCGCGGCTTAACGCCGCTCTAAAAGAGCGTTTCCACAGCGGTTTTCACCGCTTCTAAGAGCTTCCGCGGCCCTCGCCGCTCTACAAAGAGCCACCCAACTGCCGTTTTCACGGCACCGGCATCTCCCGATGCCCCGTCACTCACCCCCTGCACGATAGCGACGGACACAGCGAGTGCGTCGCCTGCCTGGGCAAGCCTCATGCGGACGGCGCGCTTGCTGGAGACTCATGCCCACACTGTGAGTGCATGAGTCTCAGTTCCCTGCGCTCGCGGGTCGCCTTCTTCACGGAGGGCGATCTCGCCGCTCGCGCCCTCCCGTCTCCTTCCTCCCGCGAACCGGCCAGGAAGAGACAGCGGGGTAGAGCGACTCAGCGCCCGGAGTTAGGCGAGCTCACGCCGGCCCAGCCCCCGCGTGCCTCGCCCTCTCCTCCGAGGGAACTCTCTCCCGTTCTGTTCTCTCGCCCTGAGCAGCGTCCCTCTGTCGAAGCAAGTGACCTCGTCTCATTCGGAGGAACAGACGACGAGCAGGATGACTCCATGTCACTTGCGGCTTCCGAAGCGGAAGCATGGGTTGGTGAGCCGGATGACCCCGCTCCCCCGCCTCCCTTGGAGCCCATTGAGCACGGCCAGGGCATGGATGCCGAACTATTCCGCATCCTGTCCAGAGCCGTGGAAGAGATGGACCTCGAGTGGGCCACTCCAGAGGAGCCGTCTCGCAGCCGCCTGGACGAGTGGTTCCTGCCAGGCCGCCGCCAAGCACCTCGCCAGCGCTCAGCGCCCTTTTTCCCCGAGGTCCACGAGGAGCTCACGAAGTCGTGGTGTGCTCCGTATTCCGCCCGCCTTCACACAACGCACCGCTCCGCCCTCACCGCCGTCGATGGCGCCGAAGAGAAGGGATACGAGCACCTGCCACCCCTAGATGAAGCGGTGGCTGCTCACCTGAAGACCAAGAGGGCTCTTCCTTCCAAGCCCTGTCGGACCACCTCTACTTTGGCTGGACGGGCTTACACCTCGGCGGGCCAGGCTGCCTCCGCGCTTCATACAATGGCCATATTTCAGGTCTTCCAGGCCAAACTCCTCCGCTCGCTGGACAAGTCTGGAATTGACGCGCCAGCTTTCAAGGATCTTCGCAGCGCCACCGACCTTGCCCTGCGAGCCACGAAGGCCACGGCCCAGGCCATCGGGCGTTCCATGGCCAGCCTGGTAGTTTTGGAGCGCCACCTGTGGCTCAACCTTACGGAGATCAAGGACCTGGACAAGACAGCCTTCCTAGACGCCCCGGTCTCTCCCTCTGGTCTCTTCGGGCCTGAAGTGGACGGCTTCACCGAGCGCTTTACTGCTGCGCAGAAATCGTCTCAGGCTATGAGGCATTTCTTGCCTAAGCGCTCCAGCTCTGCTTCTGCGTCCAGCCGCCCCAGGACTGCGCCGGCTCAGCAGAACAAGCCAGCTCCACCCGCAACACAGGCTGCGCCACCCAAGGAGCATCGCCAGCGCTCGCGCCCTGCGAAGCGCCCTCCCTTCCCGAGACGCCAGGGACCCCGGCCCAAGATTGTGCTGGACCCGGTGCCTCCGAAGTCGTCCTGATTCGTCAGGAAGGAAGAGGATGGGGGATCGTCCCGTTGCGACCGGACAGCCCCAAAAGCTCCCACGAGTAATTTCCCCTCCGCCTCGTTTACTTCCGGGCGTGGGAAACATGCTCCAAGTGACAGCTGGGCCCACACCTGTTGCGCCCACCCTAAACACCGTTTTCACGGCGAACAATATTTTACCTCATCAAAAAAAGAGCAAATTTCCTCTTCCACCTCTCTCGGTGTACGACCCCCTCAACGGCGGTCTGTCGCCCGATATCATTCAACCCCTTGCCACTCGGGCCGAGGCCTGGCAGGCCATCCCCGATGTGTCAGAATGGGTTATGGGGATCGTAACCCAGGGCTACTCGCTCCAGTTTGCACGACGGCCCCCTCGCTTCGGCGGGGTGCTTCAAACCTCGGTCAATCCGGACGACGCGCATGTCCTCCGAACCGAAGTCATGACGTTGCTAAGAAAGGGAGCTGTGGAAATAGTTTCCCCGACAGAGAGCGAGTCAGGCCTTTACAGCCGCTACTTTCTGGTCCCCAAGAAGGATGGTGGTCTCAGACCCATTCTAGACCTCAGACTTTTGAATCACTCCCTCATGAGACGGAAGTTCAAAATGCTGACGCTGAAACAGATCCTCGCGCACATTTGCCCCGAGGACTGGTTCTGCTCGCTGGACCTGAAGAATGCGTATTTTCACATCCAGATAGCCCCCCGTCACAGACGATTCTTGAGATTCGCATACGAGGGAGTGGCGTACCAATATACGGTCCTGCCCTTCGGGCTGTCTCTGGCTCCTCGCACTTTCACCAAGTGTATGGACGCGGCGCTTTCCCCTCTGAGGCAAATGGGAATCCGGGTCCTAAATTATCTCGATGACTGGCTCATTCTAGCCCGTTCGCGAACCGAGCTGGAACACCACAGATCCGTGCTCCTCAGCCATTTACAATGTCTGGGTCTCAGGGTCAACTTAGCCAAGAGCTCGCTGTGCCCCACCCAGCGAATCTCGTTTCTGGGGGCAGTTTTCGACTCAGTCCGCATGACGGCAGTAGTCTCGCCGGAGCGTGCTCTAGCGATTCAGCAGCTCACGGCCTCAATCAAGAACAAAGCCTGTCTCCCTCTGAAGTTTTTCCAGAGGCTACTAGGGCTGATGGCTTCCGCCTCCCCGGTGCTGCAGCTCGGCCTTCTTCGGATGCGGCCTCTTCAGTACTGGTTGAAGTTCCGGGTTCCTCCCAGCGCCTGGCGGCACGGCCGCTTATGTCTCAAAGTCAATCAGGCCTGTCTTCTAGCCCTGAAACCTTGGATGGACCCTATGTGGTTCAAGCGCGGAGTACCCTTACAGGCGGTCTCACGAAGGACGGTGCTCTCAACGGACGCTTCCAACTGGGGTTGGGGCGCTGTGTGCGAGGGCAGACCGGCCTTCGGCTCGTGGAGTCACGAGGAAAGCCGTCTACACATCAACTGTCTAGAGATGCTAGCAGTGATGAAGGCCCTTCAGTCTTTTCAGGCTCACTTGACAGGACGTCATGTTCTAGTCCGATCGGACAGTATGACAGTGGTGTCATATTTAAACCACCAGGGCGGTCTCTCGTCCTTATGCGCTCTGGCGAAACGTCTTCTGGAATGGGCTCTTCCGAGGCTTCAGTCGCTCAGAGCGACTCATGTTCCTGGCAGGAACAATCTGGGCGCAGACATGTTGTCACGGAGCAACATCCCCTCCGACGAGTGGATGCTCCACCCCCAAGTGGTCCTCAAGATTTGGGAGTTCTTCGGGAGGGCAGAGATAGACCTCTTCGCCTCAGAAGACAACTCTCATTGCCCAACATTTTTCTCGAAGGAAGTCGATGCTCTGGCCCATACATGGCCCAGCACGCTCCTTTACGCCTTCCCTCCGATCGCACTGATCCCTCAGGTCATCAGGCGCATCAGAGAAGACCAACACAGAGTCCTTCTGGTGGCCCCGCTCTGGAGGAACCAGTTTTGGTCCTCGGAGCCGATTCCCCTGAGACAGGACCTCCTCTCTCAGGCAAACAGAACGATCTGGCACCCACAGCCGGAGCTTTGGGCTCTGCACCTCTGGTCCCTCGATGGGAGCCGACCAGCCTCCCCGGGGACGTCCTAAATACCATTTCTCAGGCTAGAGCCCCGTCCACGAGACGCCTCTATGACCAGAAATGGTCTGTCTTTGTTGATTGGTGTTCCTCATGCAACATAGACCCTGTGGAGAGTGACGTATCCTTCATACTGTCTTTCCTCCAAGAACGCTTGGAAATGGGGCGCACCCCTTCTACTCTTAAGGTTTACGTAGCAGCCATTGCGGCGTTCCATGCTCCCATTGCTGGCCAATCAGTGGGTTGTAACGGCCTTATAATCCGTTTTCTGAGGGGTGCTAGGCGATTGAATCCTCCTCGCCCCCTCACCGTTCCCACTTGGGACCTCTCGCTGGTCCTCAGGGCCTTAAAGGGAGCCCCCTTTGAGCCAATGGGTTCAGCCGATCTCAGGCCCCTAACGCTAAAGACCGCTCTGCTGTTAGCACTGGCATCGGTTAAGCGCGTTGGCGATTTGCAGGCCCTCTCTGTGAGCCCTGCATGCCTTGAATTTGGGCCTGGAGACTCGAAGGTCGTTCTGAAACCTAGGCATGGCTTCGTTCCTAAGGTGCTCTCAACCCCGTTTAGAGCTCAGGTCATCTCGCTTTCTGCTCTTCCTCCCTCGACGGATGAACGAGAGCTAGAGCTACTCTGCCCAGTCAGGGCATTGAGGACCTATGTGGAGCGATCGCAGCCTTTCAGGCAGTCGGATCAGCTCTTTGTTTGTTTTGGCGGCCGCACCAAAGGGTCTCCGGTCTCAAAACAGCGCCTTTCCCGTTGGATAGTGAACGCTATTAACCTGTGCTACTCCTCACTGGGTGAAGACTGCCCCATAGGAGTCAGGGCCCACTCCACTAGAGGAATGGCTTCCTCGTGGGCTTGGTCCAACTGAGTTTCCATTCAAGACATCTGTGAGGCGGCCGGCTGGTCTTCGCCGTCCACTTTTGTCAGATTCTATCATCTCGATGTCCCGACCTTGCAAGCTCGGGTTCTTTCAGTGTGATTAAGCGGCCTCTGGCGAGTTCCGCCTCACACTACCCCAGGAATTATTTCCTTAAGTGTAACTAGGGTTCGATTAAGGCTTTGCCTTCTCGCTTGTCTTTTGGACCCACTCCCATGTGTCCAATTTCAGGCTATATCGTTCCCAGCCGTGGCACGGCGTGGTTGAATTAGTTCCCCATACGCAGTACGAGTGAAGTATCGAAAGGGAACGTACTCGGTTACTAACGTAACCTCGGTTCCCTGAGATACGGAACGAGTACTGCGTCACTTGCCGTGCCACGAGGCTGTAGCTTCAGGGTCGTCGCTTCAGTCGATTACACTGAAATCCTATGGCGAAACGCCTACTTATATAGCCCCTAACCCCGCCCATTTCGGCGGGAATATTCGCGCGCTTTGTCGCCATAGGCCGCACAGCTATGCCGCACCGTCATTGGTTTAACAACTTGTCTATGAGTGAACCAATGACGATGCAGTTACACTGCGTTATTGAAAAAGGCTTCAGCAGCGGGGAAAAAGGGAGACCTTTCCCCATATGCAGTACTCGTTCCGTATCTCAGGGAACCGAGGTTACGTTAGTAACCGAGTACGTTTTTTGACCTGTGGGAGGGGCTCTAGCAGACCAATCATAGCGTTTGCAGTCCGCGTAGAATTGATGCGTTGTTACATTTTTGAAGAGGTGCACGTCAGGCTACGTCGTAGGCTATGCATGGTACACACAGCCTACGCCGTAGCAACGGCATACACTCGACGCAGAAGTATAAATCAGCCTTAGGTACTTAATAATTACTAATAAACAGCCAATATTCTAGTAATATGCATGCTAATAAGCAACTAGTTAAAAGACCCTGAAATAAAGTGTTACCAAACAATCTAGCTTGTGTTTTATACATTAAATCGGAGCCTGATTCTTTTTCAAAGACAAATGGGAAAAACAGCTTCAACAAAAATCAATCAGTGGACCACATCAAAGAGTTTTAGGCAGTTATTGCTTTGTGCGTGCACAAGGAGAACCAGCAAGCCCTACACAGGCATTAGCTTGTACATAGACGGTTTACCCCATCATGAAAAAGACTCACGTTGAGAGGTCACAAGGGGACCAGAACGGGGCTGCCTCTGCTATCAAATGGAGGTCAACAGGAGGTTGGACCAAGAGCACGAGTGATTGGGCCAGCCGGCTGAGCGCAGCTGCAAACAAAGGCCCTTCAGACTGCTGGCCATGGACATCAGCAATGAAATCTCCATTACTTTGTTAAACTGTGTCTGAGGCAGTGCCCTCACTATTATGTCAATGTCTAGGCTTAATGCTGATTCATATACTGCAGAGAAAATCCCAGATTAAGACCAGATGGCAGGACCCACTTTTAGCAGGGAAACTGCAACACTTTAATGACCAGATAGGATCCTCATAATGATAGTTTTTTATTTATTTAAGCAAATAAGCATTTTTTTTTTTTTTTTTTTTCATGCAAATAACAGAATATGGGCCTCTTTCCACCTGGCACTAATGCGTGTTTTGTATACTGACATTATCTGGAAATTATTTAGCTAAATAGCTTTTACATCTTGCATTCCAATGCGTCTCCAGTATGATCAGATAAAGAGCCAGTCACACTTTCCCACACACCACATATAACATTTTGCATTTACAGAAAATGTTTCATGTTTTACTGAATTTTAAAAACTTTGACTTCAAAATGCTTTCCGTCACTTTGAGAGACAAAAAAGGGGATTTGGTCTATTGTGTTTCTCTAATTTAGAAGCATTCCCACAGTAAAGGATTCCAAAAGGGATTAGAAGTGAAGAAAAGAAGAGAAAATAAAGTTTTAAAGAAGCCTATAAAATTGGGATGAGAGAAATATGAGTGAATATTTAGAAATAAAACATTCTAAATGTCATTATGTGTAATAATTTATGCAGTATTTTTCACTAAATCAGGTGAGAGGACCAGAGGTCTATTTTTATTTTCACAAGCCTTTTTTTTTCTTTTCTCGAAAGCAAAGCCTGGAAATAGCGCAAAACTAAATTAACATCATGTGTTATTACGATATTATACTAAACAATGACATTGTAACTATACTGTAAATACTGTTATACTGTAAATTCAGTGTAACTAAGTTTGTTATACTGTAGATTCAGTATTAATAAATATAATCAGTTTAATTTGACATGCTTTTTCAGTAATCCATTATTTTTTGTTCTGTAAAATTCCATTGTAGCTGACAGTATGTATGTTTTTTAATGACTGATTCTAATTGGTTGATGATCATTCTGTGTTTAATTAAGTAAATGCAGTAAATGCACAGCTAAAGTAGTTCCAGGCAGGTCTGACTGCACTATACAGTTCTATTTTACTCCCCCTGTTATTTACTCCCAACAACAGAAAACAACAGAACAGCTGGTGGTGGTGGTGGTGCACAGTACTGTATATAACAAACAATAGGATAAAAGTGACAATTTCCCCACTATGTTTTCCCACTAAATTATCTTTTGGAATAATTTGGGATGAGAATCATGAGAAATTAGTTGTACACATCACAAATGTATTGAAATACAACATTTAAATAATGGCATTCACATTTAAACGCCATTTTCTTCATCCATGCACCTGGATGAGGAGAAGCACTTTCGTTTCATTTTAGTTACCTTTTTTTTTTTTACTTCTGAGTTACAGGCGTAAGGGGATGATCACACTGAACACAGTTTTGCTCTTAAAATCACAAGACACATAATAGTTACTATAGTACTCCAGTCACTATAGTGCGCAATACCTGTGTAGCGAAATCGTACAGGTATTTAATCAATTTATGGGTTAGATATATGCATATAATAAATCATAAAGCCTTATGATTAATTATGATTCATATATCGACCCAAGAGGGAATTATGCACATATATGTGAATCAATTACAACAAATTATAATCAATTACGTACAAGTTCTAGCTTAATAGTTGTTTAGAGAAACTATCCAAATTTGTCCAGCAAACTGTTAGTTTTCACAGACTATTATAAAAGGAAGGTTATTCTCTGGCCAAGAGAATAAACTCCTATTCTAGCATCAAAGCATAAAGCAATGGTGCCGGATCGAAAAAACGTTAAAGAGATCTGGGTTTTAGTGAATGAGCAGCAGAACAATCGAGCATGAAAATAATGTGTTTAATATATGAAAACTACTAATACATTACATATACACAGAGGATATACATATATACAAAGCTAAAGTAAGGCAGGAAAAGAAAGGTGATCACAGATTGGCAAATTACAAACAGTTAACCTTCGAGAGCCAGCAAAGAAAACTCACACAAATCTTAAAAAGTATTAATAACGTTTCAGAGTTTCAGAGCGCTCGGTTCGGTAATTGGTTCTTCTTCAGGAGGGTGTCCTCCGGCGGGTTTTTCAAACAAGGTTTACTGATAGTAACATAACCGGAAAGAGAGAAGAGAGAGAGTCCAAGGAAATGGTCGTCCCGGAAGAAGTTAAGCGCGTGATGGGAGCGCTGTCGCCTGAGGCAGTTCAGAGGCAATCGAGAGACAATCAGGAGAAACAGGAAAATGTTTGTGCTTGTCTTTTATGGACGAACAAGCAAACACACCTCCTGGGGTGAAATAGCCAATGACATAGGTGCCAAGTTGGCGGGCAAAAACTTTCCTTTGTCTTGTCTTGTGGCTTGATTTGCATAATTTATGGAGGCATCAGATAGGAGTGTTTAATACCATTAAAAATAGAACAGTGCATTTTGCAGTTATGTGACATACATCGGTGAATGAGACGTGGAAAGAGCTTTAAAAAGAGACCAAACTTGTCAGATAAGAAAAGCATATAAAAGAAGTTATGGTTTACAGACAAATTTATCATTAGAAATTATACTAGCACAACTACAATCCTAGCTAAGCTTATACAGTGGGAATAACTATATGCAATTTGACATACAACGGCTGTTACATTTAGGCATAATTATATTTTACACATACAGTCTTCAATGCATGTTTGTGTGACTGTGTGTGTCCGTGTGTGTGGTGTGTTGGAATTTGGCTAGTCTGGCCCTTAATCTGCATGAGGGCCCCTTTGATGTCCCAAGAGCCGGAAGCATGGCTGCCTGGTCAATTTCAGCAGGGCCGCAAAATTGTCAAATTTTGTCAAATTGTCAAATTTTTTTTGCCAGTCTTTTACCAGACCGGCTGGCACCGATCCATGATTTACATAGACCGTTCAGGAGGCTAAAAGCATTGTGAAGATTACAAAGTTTATAGACCAGTCTGATACGTGTACATATGCTACACCTGCAGAGCCGGTATTGAAGAGAAAAGGCAGGGTCATGAGTCCGAGATGCAGCACAATGGTCATACGTCCATCTAGCGCATGTGTACATAGAAAAACGATTAAAAGCAGCGTGTCTCATGTGTTATATTAGGCTTGTTCGACTTGATGCAGCCCTGCACAGACCAATTGGCGGCTGACTTGAAGCAGCGCATGCCAGTAAGAAATTTTGTCCGACTTGAGACAGCGTCGACGCCATGTGACTGTGACGTATGGCATCAAAGTACTGCTAGAGCAAATTGAGAGCAGTCGCCTGAGTCAGCCAGTGCAGCTTCTCAAGAGCGGCTGCACAAGCTCTGATGACAACACAGCTGTTTTACGATTGGTCGGATTCACTGCATGACAACAATCATGTGTATTCCGTGTTTATTTTGAAACCTTTAGTTCCACTAATGCTTACAAATCTGTATTTTTATAACAGTTAAAGCTCTTTTCATGTAGTCGCGATGTTATATTGTGTCATGTTTATCATAATAAAATTGATAAAAAAACGTAGACCCCGCTACATTGGTATTTAAATAATATATGCTAATGTTAAACTTTATTCTTGTAAAAACAGAAGCTGTAAGCAGTACATCAAGTATTGAATGAAAATGTCACTGAAACATCAGTGTATTAGTCAAATATTGCATTTATTTCACTTCAGCTGTGAAAAAGTATGCAAACGCGGCACGAGTATCACTACAGAAAGCAGAAAGTGTCCGACTTAACGTTTCCGTTTTTAGCTCATCCCCGCCTGCACGCAGCTACTCTCATCGGTCAGTTACATCCACCCGCAGCCGATGTCGAACACACCTATTGTCATTGGTTTATTTAGTCATGTGGTTATCAGTTCTGTTTTGTGATTGGTTCATTGTCTTGATTGTTCACAGGTGTTCCTTGTTTTTCATTAGTCTCTCTGTATATATAGCCCTCATGTTTCATTGTTATCTTTGATTTGCTTTGTTCACTGTAATCTGCTGTTGGTGGTGTTTCTGTTTTAAGTCAAGTCAAGTCAAGCCAAGCCATGTCTATGTTTTGTACACTGAACAAAATTATAAACGCAGCACTTTTGTTTTTGCCCCCATTTTTCATGAGCTGATCTCAAAGATCTAAGACTTTTTGTACGTACACAAAAGGCCTATTTCTCTCAAATATTTTTCACAAATCTGTCTAAATCTGTGTTAGTGA
Organism: Megalobrama amblycephala; assembly: GCF_018812025.1. Taxonomy (NCBI): domain Eukaryota; kingdom Metazoa; phylum Chordata; class Actinopteri; order Cypriniformes; family Xenocyprididae; genus Megalobrama; species Megalobrama amblycephala. The sequence continues at coordinate 22,160,778 of NC_063066.1, read as the reverse complement.
GCACTTCTTTGCCGAGATAATCCATCCACCTCACAGGTGTGGCATATCAAGATGCTGATTAGACAGCATGATTATTGCACAGGTGTGCCTTAGGCTGGCCAAAATAAAAGGCCACTCTAAAATGCGCAGTTTTATCACACAGCACAATGCCACAGATGTTGCAAGTTTTGAGGGAACGTTCAATTGGCATGCTGACTGCAGGAATGTCCACCAGAGCTGGTGCCCCGTGAATTGAATGTTCATTTCTGTACTATAAGCCGTCTCCAAAGGCGTTTCAGAGAATTGGCAGTAGATCCAACTGGCCTCACTACCGCAGATCATGTGTAACCTTACCAGCCCAGGACCTCCACATCCAGCATCTTCACCTCCAAGATCGTCTGAGACCAGCCACCTGGACAGCTGCTGCAACAATCGGTTTGCATAACCAAAGAATTTCTGCACAAACTGTCAGAAACCATCTCAGGGAAGCTCATCTGCATGCTCGTCGTCCTCATCGGTGTCTTGACCTGACTGCAGTTCGTCGTCGTATCCGACTTGAGTGAGCAAATGCTCACATTCAATGGCGTCTGGCACTGGAGAGGTGTTCTCTTCATGGATGAATCCCGGTTTTCACTGTACAGGGCAGATGGCAGACAGCATGTACGGCATCGTGTTGGTGAGCATTCAACATGTCAACATTGTGCAGGGGTAGGCAAGTTCGGTCCTAGAGAGCTGCTGTCCTGCAGAGTTTAGCTCCAACCCTGAAAAAAAAACCTTCAGCTGCCTATAGACTTAGTAATCCTGAAGAGCTTGATTAGCTTGTTCAGGTGTGTTTGATTAAGGTTGGAGCTAACCTCAGCAGGACAGCAGCTCTCTAGGACCGAACTTGCCTACCCCTGACATTGTGGATCGAGTGGCCCATGGTGGCGGTGGTTATGGTATGGGTAGGCGTATGTTATGGACAACGAACACAGGTGCACTTTATTGATGGCATTTTGAATGCACAGAGATACTGTGACAAGATCTTGAGGCTCATTGTTGTGCCATTCATCCACGACCATCACCTCATGTTGCAAGGATCTGTACACAACTCCTGGAAGCTGAAAACATCCCAGTTCTTGCATGGCCAGCACACGTAAGCGCACAGTATGAATTGTCATTTATTTTCAATTATCGAAAATGTTAATAGTGAATTTTTCAAGTCAATATCTACCATACATGCGGTAATAGGCTATAGCAGCATACATCTACTGCATGTAATAGGCAAAAATTAAAAATTGGGAATTTGTCCCCAATCGCCTCATGTTTGGCTCATGATTCGTCTTTGGTGCATTTACACCTGGCATTTACTGCAATCCAACTGTCATCAGATCATGAAACGCATGTTAATACAGGTATAAAGTCTATATCAGGGATTAAAAAGTTTTGTTGTGTAGTGTACCAGATTTATTTTTTTATGTGTTTTGGGCAGGGATTTATTTATCAATTTTTGTTACTCACAGGTTTAACCGATAAGATTTTTGCTTTCAATCCTCTATCTGTCCTTCAGTGTTGACCTCACCAGGTGAGTGAATTTTGTTGCATTTCAGAGAAAGAGAGAGAGAGAGAAAAAAAGAACCCTAGGAGAGGTTTCTCACAAGCAAAAATAATGAGTAGCCCCTTGAACCTTTGCAGTCTAGCTTAATAACATTTACACTATCATCCTAAATTGACATTGTGAATGACCACTACAGCAATGGCAAGACCAGGCAAGTGCACATATTCAGATCAAAAACCCCTGACAGCTTTCAAAAAGAGAGAAAAGTTAAAAAAAATGCTCCGGAAGTGCCTGTAAGAAATAAAAAAGGCTAATTTTCAAATTAAGCTGAGTGATTTGGGGAAGGGAAAAAAAGGGTCAGTCGAAGAAGAAGTGTGTAGTGTGGGAGGATCAGCTGATTTCCATATTAATTGAAGGAGATATGTGTGAGCCGGAGAGGTGAGGAGCTCTTGGCTGTGCTGCAATATTATCCTCAGCTCCACTAGTCACTAATGGCTGAAGTACCCAAACTCAGCATGACTAATAAGACACAGGGGGATGGAGAGGGGCTGCAGCACGTCCTCTGAGCACAGCGGCATCAATCACACAAAGGAAAAACAAGGCAATTAGTAAGACCACAAAAGAATAAAAAAATACTTTACTAGCTGTAACCAACAACCTTTGGTTGTGCTCCCAAAGCTTGCAAAAGTTGCTAATGTTAAATATGATTGGCTTTTGACATCCATATGGATGTGTTTTGGTTTGCGCTGTATCGCTGCTGTTTACTCAGGTAATTGTACCTTCAGGCCACTACTGAATTCAACAGTAGATCTGAGAAGTGGACACTTTTTTTTTTTTTTTTTTTTTTCCCCTAAGTCAACATGAAATGAAAATTTACCTTGTTTTTCTTCAGTGTTCATGTTCAACTATTTTTATGTTCCTGGATGCACTGAGCATTATTCTCAAAAATATTTCGCTAGACATAATCTTTCAACAGATTTTAAAATGACTTTCCTTTTCATCTGACAACACTTCAATCAGTAGTAACATTTAGGCATTATTTTAGGCTACTTTTGTTCGTAATGTAGCATAAATCACTGAAAATATATTTACAGTAATTTCAGGCAAATTCAGGAAATGATGGACCCACTTTATAATAAGTGTATTTACTATGTACATACATTTAAATTAACTCCAATATTTGTGGAGTCCACTCTATTTCTTTGTTTTTGTGTTAGTGAAGGAGAAACCAATTATCACTTACAATAAACAGGATATTTCAAAGCACTACCATAGATCTTCAAGAATGTGGGAGAAAGAGAGAGGAAGACAGGATTGAAAAGGACCATAAGCGGTGACTCAAACTCAGATCAGCCAAAGCGCAATGATGTTACACGTTGGAGAGCTGCCCATGAAAAATGAAAACATACCGTATGGCCCTCAGTATGTCTGAAAACACACCATCTTTAAATAGAATAAGACATTATTTTGTATTGCTTATACCAGTGTGATTTTTAGTATCATTGAGATATGTTTTTATTGAATTAGTTTATATTTTTATATTTTCCATTTTTATTTTATTTTCCATTAGTAATTTTTGTTATAGTTTTAAAACTCATTTAAGTTTATTTCAGTTTTTTTTTTTTTTTTTTTTTTAAATAAATTAAGTTAAACTAAATGAAAATGACAAATATTTCCTTGTCAACTACCAGAAATGAAATGAGTTAAAAATTATTAGACCCAACTAGCATCTGCAGTTCTATAATACTTATCCTTACAGTTTGTTTGGCAAATTGTGGAAATGAGTATTCCAAAAATCAAACTATATGTTTTGTGATTTGTGCCGCTCAACAACCTTTTGCCATCATTACTGTATTCTCAGGCCTTTCCCATATGGATGACTATAGGAATTTAGCCTGTGTGTCACTTCATATTTAGAGTCCAGTGAAACAGGAAGTCATGACTTGTCACTTAAGTATTCCTGATCACTAAGGTGAACTGTATTTCTTTGTTTTTGTGTTAGTGAAGGAGAAACCAATTATCACTTACAACACACAGGATATTTCAAGGCACTTGCATAGAACTTCAACAGCCAAGCTACAGTGGAGCTTTAAAAAGGAGGTTCATAACAGGTGAGATAATTCACAGCTTAACTATCTAATTTTCTGCATCTGATTGTGCATGACAATCCCACCGAGCCCCCGTCATTGAACTCACTTCTATCAGGATCTCTATCAGCTCTTGCTGTTGCTGACTCAATGCCCATCCTGGTCCCAAGATGCAGGAGACGATTCAGAGTTTTTTCGCTTTCCATTTGATTAAAGCCAGAATAAATTTACCTCAGGGCAGTTACGCAGAGGGAATCACAACCCGCGCTTGGATGAAACTTTATTGTTTGATAGACAAGGCTAGGGTTATGTTCCTTTTTTGTACGCACAACCTTTTTGAAATCCAAATCTTTCATTTTTCTGTGACACCAGGAGATAAGGCTGTGTTATGGGTGTTTTTTTTTTTTCTTTCACTGACACATACTCTGATAACAGTTCAAAAGAAATAACTTGAACATTCTTCAAGCCCACTCACTGAGCCTCGATGTTTATCTTAAAAGCTTTGATTGAATATTAAAAGTAGTCTTGATACGTTACACTGATATTTAGAAAAGCTCATTCATGATAACAAGAGTCCTCTGATCTGTTCAAAGCCATGACACATGGTAGAAAAATTAATTCTTAATTTGCTTTTTGACAATTTTGCATACAATGCAAGATTGGATTATATATGGAGACCTACATACTTGACACTAGAGATAATGACACAGAAACAGGCCCTTGGTCTTTGCAGCTTAATTCATTTGAAATAATCAGGATGAAAGGGGAAGGGGGAAAAATATTTAAAATAGATGTTTTTAGTTAATTTCACAACCTAAATCTTCATTCTGCTGCATTGCCCCTAAATAAAGCGTGATATGTTAAATAGTAGATTTCCATCTAATTCTCTCATTCGAAAAATGGAGATGGGAGGGGGATATATGACAGGTGCACCTGATATATAACCATGACAAGCTGTGCTTACACGGATATTTTAAGCTTTAAAGTGTAATAGGTCCCTGTTACACAAAATTCACTTTTACGTGGTGTTTGAACATAAATGTGTGTCGGCAGTGTGTGTACACAACCACCCTATAATGATAAAAATCCTCCTTTTTTAATCAATATAAATCACATGCAGTGTCTAAGAACAAGCCGTTTTCATTGACATCATACTGCTCAGGCCCCGCCCACGACTGCTGATTGACTTTGCCATATTAGCATAGTTTCCGCCCTGAGCGAGTTGTACACTGTCCACCATTTTCTCCAGGCTGGAGCAGCTGTAGTGACAGGAATGTGTTTTGTTGTTGGATGTAAAAGTGAAGATAACAGTCTTCACGTATGTTTAGAGCAGCTGAAGATGCAGTGGATTCGTTTTATTTTTGAAGGTGACCCCAAATACCTAAATTCGTGTACGACTGGGTGAATCATTTTACACTAGAATGCTTTGTGAACCAGGGTCAAAACAAAAGGACAATACAAAACAGGTTTTGCTAAAAAGTTGGGTAGCACTTTATTTTACAGTCCTGTTTCCCATGTACATACTGTGTACTTATTATAGTAATTGCAATAACTGGGTACTAACCCTGAACCTACCCCTAAACCTAACCCTAACCCACGTAGTTACCTTATATTACCCAGTATTTTCTTAGGTAAGTACACTGTAAGTACATGTAAGTGCATGTACTGTAAAATAAAGTGCAACCAAAATTTGTTACTCAAGGATGGACCAGTACAAACTGTTCATGATCCATCTTATAGTCTCTGGGGCTATACTGGTTACGGCAGTAATGAAGGGGAGAGCACGCACTTTATTACAGTTCAGTGGAGTTGTTTTATGGATATAAATTTTACCAGTTTATTAAGCACACCCTGAAAAGGCATAAGGTCTAGTGTTAGTTTACTGATTACTGTTAGTTTTAATGAGAGTTTTTGTGTAATTAGCTGTGTATATTGATGATAATGCAAGGGAGAGAGCGAGTTTACGGATAGGACTTTATTGCGCACTTATTGTACTGTGTTTTATTCAGCTCTTACGGTGATTTTCTTTCAAACTGTGTTGAAAACGGATGCTTCATCTTTTGTGTGATGTACAATAAACTTCATAAAACTCATCAGTAAAGTTTTGGCCATTATTCGAACAGAGCCCGCTACAACAGGCTTGATAAAAGCAAGATGAAAACATAAGTTATAACCATAATTTAACTAAACTATGCGCGTTCTATCTCCATGCAGCATATATTCTGTGGCTCTGTAGGCATCATTGTCCGACTCTGGTTCGAACATATAAGGCTGAACACCACTACTGACAGTTTCTAACATTTTCAGTGCATGAGATTGTCCTGTTTTGTTGTTGCATGAGCCCTTAAAGCTCTGCCCTCTTCTTGAAAGGGGGCTGGTGTTCTGAAATATTTGGTGTCTGAGATTTTTGGTGACACTGGGTGGAACTTACATGAATATTCACGTGATTGCTGTTTGACTGTGTTAAATAGCCATTGAAAATATTAGTGCATGCTCCTCTGCTTACATAAAGGTAATTAACATATGTTTCACCATTAAATGAAGTAAAGCTTATATTCTAACTGTTATTTATGCACAACAGTATATTATGTTATGTATGTGTTACATATGTTATGTTATGTTATGTTATGTTATGTTATGTTATGTTATGTTATGTTATGTTTGATATAATGATTACGGTCAATGATTTTCCAGAGGTGTCGTTTAAAATACTCTAAATGAGATGATGGCATTTAAGGGGGCTTTTGTACTGGGCTCGTTTGCTGTGGTCCGAACCCGGGCGTGATCATTCCCGGTGCCGCCCGGAGCATTGGTCTGGTTACCCACTCAATTTTATTCTATCAAATACTGGTGCATTTGCGTTCATCTTACGTCATCGCAAACGTGCACGGTGAATGATAGAAAACAGAATCCGGGTCAGTAAATTGTGTTTCTTATTAATTTGGTGCTATTATGGGCAGCAGAGTAAACGACACTTGGGTTTACTGTATGCACATCACATGTAGCCGGCTTTCCACTGCTTGCAAGCAGACTTTTTTGAGGATACAGTTGATTGCTATTCATTTAGTGTGCACCCAGGTTCGCTTGACAGCTTTCACATTAGCAATTTTTCATGTGAACCATGCCCCGTTTTGCTAGTGTGAAAGCCCCCTAAGTAGACAATTTTTGTTATGTTTCTTTTTTATCTTGAGGGTCTTTAAAGCATATCATTTAATAAGTTTGCCGAAATGTATGGTAGCATAATAATAGTGTAAACTCCTGTGGTGGAGTTAGCAGAAGCACTTCTAATCTGAGTAGACTTACATTTTTAGAGTGATTATATATATATATATATATATATATATATATATATATATATATATATATATATATATATATATATATATATATATATATATATATATATATATACAGGTGCTGGTCATATAATTAGAATATCATCAAAAAGTTGATTTATTTCACTGATTCCATTCAAAAAGTGAAACTTGTATATTATATTCATTCATAACACACAGACTGATATATTTCAAATGTTTATTTCTTTTAATTTTGATGATTATAACTGACAACTAAGGAAAATACCAAATTTAGTATCTCAAAAAAATTAGAATATTGTGAAAAGGTTCAATATTGAAGACACCTGGTGCCACACTCTAATCAGCTAATTAACTCAAAACACCTGCAAAGGCCTTTAAATAGTCTCTCAGTCTAGTTCTGTAGGCTACACAATCATGGGGAAGACGGCTGACTTGACAGTTGTCCAAAAGATGACCATTGACACCTTGTACAAGGAGGGCAAGACACAAAAGGTCATTGCAAAAGAGGATGGCTGTTCACAGAGCTCTGTGTCCAAGCACATTAATAGAGAGGCGAAGGGAAGGAAAAGATGTGGTAGAAAAAAGTGTAAAAGCAATAGGAATAACCGCACCCTGGAGAGGATTGTGAAACAAAACCCATTCAAAAATGTGGGGGAGATTCACAAAGAGTGAACTGCAGCTGGAGTCAGTGCTTCAAGAACCACTACGCACAGACGTATGCAAGACATGGGTTTCAGCTGTCGCATTCCTTGTGTCAAGCCACTCTTGAACAACAGACAACGTCGCCTGGGCTAAAGACAAAAAGGACTGGACTGCTGCTGAGTGGTCCAAAGTTAGGTTCTCTGATGAAAGTAAATTTTGCATTTCCTTTGGAAATCAGGGTCCCAGAGTCTGGAGGAAGAGAGGAGAGGCACACAATCCACGTTGCTTGAGGTCCAGTGTAAAGTTTCCATAGTCAGTGATGGTTTGGGGTGCCATGTCATGTGCTGGTGTTGGTCCACTGTGTTTTCTGAGGTCCAAGGTCAACGCAGCCGTATGCCAGGAAGTTTTAGAGCACTTCATGCTTCCTGCTGCTGACCAACTTTATGGAGATGCAGATTTCATTTTCCAACAGGACTTGGCACCTGCACACAGTGCCAAAGCTACCAGTACCTGGTTTAAGGACCATGGTATCCCTGTTCTTAATTGGCCAGCAAACTCGCCTGACCTTAACCCCATAGCAAATCTATGGGGTATTGTGAAGAGGAAGATGCGATATGCCAGACCCAACAATGCAGAAGAGCTGAAGGCCACTATCAGAGCAACCTGGGCTCTCATAACACCCTGGCAGTGCCACAGACTGATCGACTCCATGCCACGCCGCATTGCTGCCGTAATTCAGGCAAAAGGAGCCCCAACTAAGTATTGAGTGCTCTACATGCTCATACTTTTCATGTTCATACTGTTCAGTTGGCTAAGATTTCTAAAAATCCTTTCTTTGTATTGGTCTTAAATAATATTCTAATTTTCTAAGATACTGAATTTGGGATTTTCTTTAGTTGTCAGTTATAATCATCAAAATTAAAAGAAATAAACATTTGAAATATATCAGTCTGTGTATAATGAATGAATATAATATACAAGTTTCACTTTTTGAATGGAATTAGTGAAATAAATCAATTTTTTTGATGATATTCTAATTATATCACCAGCACATATATATATATATATATATATATATATATATATATATATATATATATATATATATATATATATATATATATATATATATATATATATATATATATATATATATATATATATATGTTTGTTTACAAAACTGCACACATGAAAACATGTTAATGTAGGCCTACATTACATATGTTTTAATGATTATAATAGGCCATGATGAATTATAACCAATATATTATCTATAGCTAATATAACCATGATTCTTTTCCAAAGAAGATGGCTTGTGCCATTAAATATTCCTGTACACCAGACAAATCAGATACTTTCATTTTTCATTTGTATTGAACATGACAGTGTATTTAAAGCTTAATAATACAGGTTTGTTGTAAATATCATTTTATTTTTTTGATTGAAGATTGGGAATGTTTCCTGATAATATGGAGGAAAAAAAAAACAAACAAAAAAACCACCACTTTAGGATTTAATAAATATTCTTTGAAATTATTTACCAACTGAACAAGCAATTAAAAATTACAGGACAATCACAGTGGCATGTATATGTCTAATTATCTTGATATAATAATACTCAGACTTTTGTTAATTATACACCCCATTTTTATACACCATAAAAATTATCTGTGGGGTATTTTGAGCTAAAACTTCACATACACACTCTGGGGACATCAGATACTTATATTACATCTTGTAAAAAGGAGCATAATTGGTCCCCTTTAAGCTTTGTGATAGTAGAAATGTGGCGACTGGTAGAGGAACCAAGCCATCCTTGAACCAAGCCACACAGATGGCACACTGACTATATCAAATATGGTGATACAAATAGCATGACATTTAGTCGTGTGACCTGCAAAAAACAATGAGGATTGATGTTAGTGGATTTCTGAGGTTTGCCAAATTTAACGGTCTGTGTATGTATAGGTTGAGCAATGTTTTGATTTCAGAGTGAATGAAGGCTCAGATTTTGATAATTTCATCATACAAAGTGCCCATGTTGCTTCGAAAGACTTAAGATATACCAATGAAGTCATATGGATTAATTTCACACTGCCTTTGTCCTTTTCAGAGTTTGAATCTGGTTTCAAGTCAAGGAAGCTATGTGAAACGCTCATGTGGTTCATTATAAAAACTTTAAATCAGCTCTGAGCAAAAACAGTCAAGAGGCTCAAGTCAGAACAGACTTCTGGAAGATAAAAAAAAAAAAAAAAACCTCCACCCAAGCTTTTAGAGCTCAAGCTTTTAAAAGAATCTTTAAAATCTTTAAAACTCTCACATCAAAAACAGATGCTGTCCCATATATAAAAACAGTAATGGTAGGACAGTTATTAGGGCCGGGCATTGAATATTAAAAAGTGCCATCTGAAATTTTCTTATAAAATAAGCATTTTTATCAAGCTTGTATGTTTATGTTCAGTTATTTCATGTTAATTGCTATTAAAGTGAAATTACTGAACCTAAACCTACAAGCTTGATAAAAATGTTCATTTTATAAGAAAATTTCAGATGACACTTAGAGGCTTTTGCATCTGAAGTCTTCATATGGTTTTTCTTGTTCATTTAGTACAAAGACAAAGCAATATCAACAATAAGTTTAAAAAAATATAGAGATATACATCTTAGCTATATCGCCCAGCCCTATAGTGACCACCACAGCAACTCATCTTCTCAATTTCTCTCCATCCAGTGTAGATCCAGTTACAGCTCTTAATTTTTTTAGTATTTCTTTCTCTTCTTACTACCTCTGTCCTCTCAATATCCATCTGTCTCCGCTGCATCAGCTGCCAGGACATCTGCAGCCATCCAAAACTTTGGAGGTAGTCATTTTTTACACCTACCATAAGCTATTTTCAGCCAAATGTGCAATCAGAACAGTACAATGGAATCACATTGGGCACCATATTGCACTCTTTGTACTCCCATCAGTATTTCTCACCTGGCATAAGAACTTGAAAACCGTTCAAAACCTGCAATCAATCAATCAAAGTACTGTCTAGTGTCAAGCACAGGACTCTTGTTCTTGGGGTTTAGAAAGTTTGCCTAATACCATCATAATACGCAATAATATTCAGTCCATCCTTGTGGAACCTGATTTAATAGAATCTCTTATGGACAAAAAAGCAAAAACTGGATTCATAATTTGACCTTGTGACAGTTTCACCCACTCAAACTCTCACATCAATGCAATCAAAACAGCCACTAAAATATGTGAAGGAAGCAATACATCATAAAAGACCTTTTAGCCCCACATGGGAGCCCACCCTCAAGCATCAACAGATTAATTCCAGTCAACAGACTCTCTCTCCTTTATCATTCTTGCTTCTGAAATAAGTCAAATGGCAAGTTGGGGAGCCTGGGTTGCACAAGCAGAAGCCAACCTTCAAAGTCAGGCCAATGACATAGTTCCACAATGTTCCAATCTATCACAATTATTATCTTGTAGTCCTCTGTTTGAGTTCCCTATTAGCACATACCAGACGAGAAAAGGATTGGATTTGAAAATGAATTCTGATTGGAGCTGAGGTGTTAGCACTCATGTTCCAGTCCAGTCACATCAGGCTGTAGACCTCATGCGGGAGACCTGGTTTTCCCCTCTATCATTTAGATCTTTTATTGACAATCACTCAGCACATTAATAAAATGTAGTTAAATGCCCTTTAAATAAAATAATTATTGAGGCATTTGGATCTCAGCCTATAACCCAATCACTGTCAAAGCTGATCATATTCCTGAAAGCAAAAACTAAGAGCTGACTTTTGATTTCCGTCCAAAAAAAAGGCACACAAGGGATTATGAAAGATATAGAAAATTTAGAAATTGAGAAATTAGAAATTGAGTTTCCGCCAAAATTAGTATTGTATCTGGTCGGTACTGAAAAGTCATTTATTAATTTTGCGCAAAATGCGATATCCGATATATATATATATATATATATATATATATATATATATATATATATATATGCGATATATTAAGAAGATGAGGCACTCGAGTCGGGAGGAGGAAAAATGCCGGCTGTTGCTTGTTCCACGACAGCATCAAACTTCTGTCACGGTCCCCAAAACTGAATCATGAACATTTTTAACATAAGTCGTTTTTAATACCAATGTACTCAGCAAATGTGTTTATTTTAACCGTGTGGTGGTTCCAGATACTTTTTAATCGGTAATGACAAACGGAGACATAATTCATTTATAACATTAACAAGATGACTCTTGGAATTCATTTTGGGAGCGACGACTGAATGTATTTTTAGTCAAATGCCTGTATATAAGATTAGTATTGACAAAGTTCAGAGGCTGTCATATGTGTGAATCAACTTACTTTGTTGTATATTTTCAATATAAAACATAACTTTTATATTGATGGATTAATCGCATTTTGAAAAAAAAAAAAAAAGTGTCATGGTTTTATTGTATTTTGGGGGAAAAAATAATCCATTTTTATAATAAACCTTTGAAAATCAAAATCTGGAATTTAATTTTTAATGTTTTTATAACCAAAAATGCTATGTGAAAGTTTGAAACAGAAAAGAGTGGTTTTCATCTTGCCACTTTCTTGGTAAAGAAAACACATTTTTACTCAAAATAATCAAAATGGATTTATAACTCTTCATATATATATATATATATATATATATATATATATGTACACTGAACAAAATTATAAACGCAACACTTTTGTTTTTGCCCCCATTTTTCATGAGCTGAACTCAAAGATTTAAGACTTTTTCTATGTACACAAAAGGCCTATTTCTCTAAAATATTGTCCACAAATCTGTCTAAATCTGTGTTAGTGAGCACTTCTCCTTTGTCGAGATAATCCATCTACGTCACAGGTGTGGCATTTCAAGATGCTGATTAGACAGCATGATTATTGCACAGGTGTGCCTTAGGCTGGCCACAATAAAAGGCCACTCTAAAATGTGCAGTTTTATCACACAGCTCAATGCCACAGATGTCGCAAGTTTTGAGGGAGCGTGCAATTGGCATGCTGACTGCAGGAATGTCCACCAGAGCTGTTGCCCGTGAATTGAATGTTCATTTCTCTACCGTAAGCCATCTCCAAAGGCTTTTCAGAGAATTTGGCAGTACACCCAAAAAGGTTATTTCAATCTCTCACTAGTGCTCCTTATGAACCTAGAGGTACTGGTCCACGTTTCCTCTTGTTTAACTCACCTGGGAGTCCATTCAGCCGCTGTATCCTGGTGACATGAAAGAGGCGCTACATCTGGTACCAAGAATGGGAAGGACAGGACTTCTCATTGGTCCACATGCAGTTTCTCCCCTTCACCCATCTAGAGACTTAGAGACTAATTCCTAAAGTTGGCCAGTGACTGTCATAAAAATTCCTTGTGACCTCAGCAGCAATGGGTGAAACAAAGAGAGATCACAATGATCCATCCAAATCTATTCAAACTATGTTTGAAAACCTTGGAACTGATGCAAACTACACACATCCATGTCATACTTATTCACACAAATAAGTATTCTCAGTGACAGCTATTTGTAGTGCAACATCTGACACAAATTCAGCTGTTAGGCCGTGTGTCCACCAGAGCATTTTTAGCCAGTTAGGCACTCTGCTTAAAATGCCTATCTGTGAGCGCTTCTGCAGCGCAGCGTTTTTTTCCGTTGAGACGCTTTGTTGCTATGATACGGAATATCCGCGGCACTGTTACTTATAACTGATTTTGCAGGTAATTTGTTTCAGACTTAAAATGTTGACACAATGTGAAATGACTTTGCTATGTATTTTCGGAGAGCAGCAATATTAATTTCTCATCCATTTTGTTCCGTTCTCTATTTGTTGATGTTGTTGTACAGCAAGAATGTTGTGACGGTTAGTATTTGTCCCGCCCCTCCTCCACTCTGATTGGACGGCTGGCTAAAAAGTGACAGTGATGAGCGCAGCGTTTTACTCAAAGTTGAACGTTCTTCAACTCGAGGCGACCAGTAAAAAACGCCGAGCTCTCAGCGCTTGAGCCTGAAAAAGACGCTCAGCGCCTCGTTACGCTCCTGGCATTTAAAAAACGCGGCACTCCCATTGAAAACAATTGAATAGTATGCTAGCAGCTGGAAAAAACGCTCTGGTGGATACACGGCGTTAATGTACAATTGAATGAATGCATGACAGTTTAATCTTTTTCCATCATGTTTAGTTTCTATTTGTTTAGAATATTGCCAAAGGTATTCTGGTGGTGGTTTGGAAAGTGGGAAATGCATTAGTAAACTTTAAAGACACTGTAAAGATTTCCAATTGTGTGCTTTATGCAAATGAGTTCCACAGGGGAAAGAAGGGTGGGCCACACTGTGTGTGGGCCACACCTCTGATGCCAGCAGCCAATCACAGCACTTGAATGGAGAAGCGCAAAATTGCAATCTCTTCCTCATGGGAAAGGGATAAATGTACTCTTTAAAGGGATAAATGTACTTGTGAGGCAGCAACAGAGATGACCACGTTCTGAGCCTCCAGCCTGTGAGGAAAGAGACATTAATAAACACTACATTCAGAGTTTCCATCCAGTGAAACAGTAATGACATTTGCAACAAGGTTAAGCTCAGGAGAGCAAACCTTCACTTCAAGGTACCTTTTTCTGCATGTTCCAGATTGTTAAGGACCTTCTGCACCTACGCCAGGGCCTCATCTGCGTGTTCCAGATTTTAGGACTCTTTGGTGCTCCAGGAGATCAGCATCCCACAGAGCTTCGTGTTCAAGGCTTTTGAAACAGATTCTGGCTCCTCTGTCACCCAGCACAACCAGTGGAAGATGTCACCGTCATCGGACTCAACCACGTGGAATGTAAATATCACTTAACTAAACCTCTTTCCAGAGACCTTGGCATTGTTGTATATTATCAGTATATAATGTCTTAATTCCCATTAGATGTAATATAGCTGATGTTAGTTAATAACAAATAATCTTTCATTTATTTGTTTAGTGCATAATAAGGTTCTCCACCCTATTATTTTCAGAGAAACAGTTTATCTTTCCATAAGATAATGTAACTCTTCCATAGCCACACTCAACTTAATCACTTGTATTCGATGTATTTTATGCACTTTATTCCTTTATCATTCATGGTATTCATTTTGTAGTTGTTAGTTATTCTTGTTTATCTTTTGTTAATAAAATGTATTTTATTACACTTGTGTCTTCCTTGTGCTGATAATACAGAAGAGGCTCTACAAGTTAGCAATCTTACCATTCTTTCAAACAAATCAGCTGACCACTTTACATTAATTTTAAATTAATGAAAAGCCCCTGTTGAGAGTGTTCTCATACTGCCAAGGTAAAAGACCTTGACTGGTGCCCTAAACTAGGAAAGGGGGGGAAACGGTCATCTGATGTACTCATAAACACACCTTAAGAGACGTGTGATCCAAAAATCACAACGTCAGGTGACGTGAGTACCAATCCTTATTTTACTTAGCATCCTTGGATGGGTGAAAGTAAAATCACTACACTCATTACCAGTGTCATCCACGGGCCTGTCAACGTTTGAGTGTACTTTTAGTTACCAGCCACCAATTTTTCTGAGTCTGGAATCCGAAGTTGTGGTTCCCTCTGCCCACGCCTTTATCCAGAGGTGTCAATGCATCTGGAGTAAGGCCAGACAGACCCTCCTCTGGGTGGGCTTAAGCACCAAGGCTCAAGCCAATCGCCACTGGTCGAAGTCTCCCGTCTACGTTGTTGGTCAAAAACTGTGGCTTTCATCTTCTGATATTCCTCTCCACACCGTCTGTAAGAAACTTGCTCCCAAATTCATTGGCCTGTTTACTGTCACCAAGATCCTTAGTCCAGTGACAGTCCGCCTCAAACTCCCTCCGATGTACAGTAGAATTCATCCTGTCTTCCATGTTTCTAAATTAAAACCCACTTTTCATTCTGCCATTAATCCGCCTGCCCCAGTTCACCCACTGCTGCGAATCGTAGATGGGAAACCTGTTTATTCAGTCAGTCGAATTCTGGACTCGAGGCGGAGGGGACAGGGATTCCAGTATTTGGTGGACTGGGAGGGTTCCGGTCTGGAGGAGAGGTGTTGGGTTACTGCAAAAGACATATTAGATCACTCCCTTATCGATGATTACAGTCGCCAGGTAGGTCCCTCTGGTAGCGCCAGGAGGCACTCTTAGGGGGTGGGGTAATGTCACGGTTCGCAGGTTTGCCTGTTCATGCTGACTGTTTCTTGTTGTGCTGTCATGTGTTTGATCGCCTATATATATATAACAAGAAAAGCAATTTCTAAGAAATCCCTCTGTTGTAAAATTCTCTCAATTTCATGAATGTTACTTTTATAGAAGATTTTCTAAAGACATGTTCATTTCAGCTAGTGGTGCACAGGCGGCAAAGTGAAGCAGGGCAGAGACAAAATAGATCCAAAATTGGAGAGCGAGAGTGAGACCAGGGCTGAATACAGTGGGGAACCACCTGGGAATCAGGAGGGGATGTAGAGAAAACAAAAACTAAATGATCTACTGGGAAAGTATTCAACATGAAACAGCAGAATATGGGACAATTAGGCTGGTACAATCGCTTGCATGGAGTACAAACAACAATCTGGCACAATAAGGCACACGAGAGGGGAAAAAATAGGAGATTAAAAGATATAATCAATACTGAACAGGTGAAGGGAGTGAAACAATAATGAGGTAAGGAAAGGAACAACAAGGGTCCGGGATAAGACGCCACGATGACAGCGAAGCACATGGTGAACTGTCAAATCTAACCCATCCAAACACAAACACAGAACAGAAAAAGGGAAAAACAGATCAGATCAGCCCAGAGATATGACAGTAGTGCCCCAGGAAGAGGCCTACCCTCCAGTACAAGTCCTCGATCAGCGACTGGTCCAGAATATCTTGAGCCGGAATCCAACTCCTCTCCTCCGGACCATAACCATCCCAGTCCACAAGATACTAAAAAGCCCCGACCTCGACGTCTGACATCCAGCAACCTTCTGACAGTAAAGACCCAAACCTTCTGACAGTGGTATGGCCCAAATGACCCGGGGGAATAACCTGCAAGAGGCCACCCTTGACAGCTATTCCTTCTGACCACACATGTAGTGGGGAGCAGGAGTTTGGTGACAGTCGCCCATCATCTTGGTTCATCTGGAAACCCAGGCCAAGGCTTCCTCAGCCCTCTTCCAGGTGCAACAACACTGGTGGACAAAGGCTAAGGCAGATGGAACAGCAGCATTGGGCTCCTGTGAGGGGAACAATGGAGGTTGAAACCCAATTAAACATTGAAATTGGGACATACTTGTGGCAGCCACCAGCAAGGAATTATGTCCATACTCAATCCAGGATAACTTGACTCCAAGAGGTTGGATTCTTGGACGACAAGCACTTACCCAGAGCCAGAATGACTGCCAGCAGCTCCTGATTCCCTATGTCATAATTCCATTCTACTGGGCTCAGGCGGTGAGAGAAGTAGGCACAGGGGTGTACCTTCCATCTCTAGGGGACCTCTGAGAAAGGACCGTGGGGTAGGAATACCCCACTGCTTTGCCATACCACTGTCCATGATGTTCCCACCAGCCCCAGAGTCCACCAAAACAGAGCAGGAGTAACAGAAAGAAGAGTGCAGGACGAGGGGGAGGAACTAAGGGGGGAAGCACCCATTAGGATCCCCCTGGCTACTGATGGGCCCTGGCTTTTGACAGACATTTTGTTGTGCCTGGCCCTTCCACATTAGAAGCATAGGCCACAAATGAGTCATACTTGTTTCTGCTGAGGAGTGAGATGCAGGTGACCCACCTGCATTGGTTCAGGGTCAGCTGGGGAAGGTGAGGGCAAAAAAAAAGTGGGGTCGCTAGTCATCTCTCCAAACCTGTAGGGGGAACGAACAGCCAAATGCTTGTGCTATAGGCAAAGGCAACTCACCACACGAACAGCCAAGTCAACAAGATTATCAAAGCCATATGGGAGCTTGAGGGGCTCGAGCCTCCCACATTGATGTATCCCAGTCACTGGCAGTTCCTGTCAGCAGGATTATGATGTATGTCACCTTGGTCTCTTCCATGGTTTACAGATGAGGATGTAGGGCAAAAACCAGAGAGTACTGAGACAAAAATGCTCGACAGGAGTCAGGGTTACAATCATAGTGTGGCGGTTTGTTAGCATCAGTGTTGGGTAAGTTACTCAAAAAAGTAATCCACTACAAATTACAAATTACTTCATTAAAATTGTAATTTGATTACATTACTGATTACTGCATGTAAAAAGTAATTAGATTACTAATTACTTTACATTCAAGTTACTTTGAAACCTACAAAAATACGCAACAAACTGATACTCATAGTTCTTTCTGTATTTTAATATTGACTGAAAAATATTACAGAAGTATGAAAACAGCAACTTGACTTAAAAATATTAGTTAATCATCTATAGGTAGCTTATTCATTCAAATGCAATCAACAGTCACCTGAGGGCGCTCAATGACCATGTCATCTGTGAGCGTGAGATTATAACATAATAAAAATAACTTATAAATATATGAAATATAAACTAATAAAAATATGAAATATTGTACACTTGTTAATGTTTATTTTTGTTTGCAGTTTTTTTAATAATATTTAATGATTATGAACACATATTAAGCATGACAAACCATTCAATCGATTAAACTACAAAGCTGGCAGGTATGGTATGTATGATTACAAAATAAAGTCATTAAGATTATTATTGATATTATTTTATAAAATAACATGTAGGATAAAAGTAGACCTAGTATTATCACGTGTTGAGCCGTTTCTGTGACAGCTCCAGCTCTCCGACGCACAGTTATAGTCTACATCAGCCTCCGAATTTACTCACTTCATTTCGTTCACTCTTTGCAGATATAGTGCACTCAGATGACATACACTATATAGGGATTAGTGAATCAGAGAACGAGTGAGCGGTTTCAAAAACAGCTTAAACATTCCTTGCTGTGTGTAGCATGTATGTACATTTGAAAACAGTATTGTTCAGAAGTTACCTTCTCTCCCGATCCTGAACAAATCGCCTAAAAAGCCAATCTAGCTTGTTTAGGAGGTTGGACCGCGCTCGTCTTGGGAGCGGGTATCCTCCTCCACGCGTTCTCCGGTGATTCATATGCATCAGCGCCAACGTGATTTCTTTAGAAATGCACTTTACCTATTTTTTTTTTCTTGCGCAAGTAACGTAATTTTATTGACATCAGTAACTGTAATCAAATTACATAAATTTAAAATGTAATGCGTTACATTACTGCGTTATCAGGAAAAGTAATTAGACTACAGTAACGCGTTACTATGTAAGGCGTTATACCCAACTCTGGTTAGCATGATGTTCAAACTCTTGACGGAAAGAGGAGAGGCTGGCAGTGGCGTCTGTTATGCTAGATGAAGCCTCCCTGCGAAGTTCCTGTAGCTGGGCACTCAGATCGGACAACTGAGCAGTTAGTAACTCGACCTCCCGAGATCTGGTCATTAGCTGGGAGGCATGCTGGCCCAAGAGAGTGACTGCCGACCTGAGGGGATCTGCACCCGCTGAGTCCATAATTAGCCAGATCAGTATACTGTATACCAGTATACCAAGTATACCAGTATACCAAGAAATACAGTTTATTGAGTTTATTGAGAAGAGCATGAACAAGGTGGTGCAGTGCGGTGGGGGGAGCTGTTAGGGACTAAATATTTATAGCTTTTAATCAATACTAAACAGGTGAAGGGAGTGAAACAATGACAAGGTAAGGAATGGAACAACGGGGGCAGGATAAGATGCCACAATGACACTGAACCACATGGTGAACTGTCAAATCAAATCCATGTGCTCCAAACAAATACAAACACATGTCAGAGACCAGGAAAAACTGAAAGATCAGACCAGGAACTTGACATGAACTACTAGGGAAGCATTTTTATTAGTTTTCTCAAATTATATTATTAGTTTTATTATTTTTTCTCAATAAATAATTGACAAGGTGTATATAGTCTCATTTTTGATTGGGTTCTCTTTATCCACTTTTAAGACTTTTGTGAAAATGTGATAATGTTTTGGGTCATATTTTTGCAGAAATATAGAAATTTCTAAAGGGTTCACAAACATTCAAGCAGCACTGTATACAGTACATATGAAATGTCTGTATTTGTATAGCATTTATTCATTTTTATTTCAATTTCCAAAAAGTAAATTCATTCTATTAAATATAGTTGTTAAATTATTCTGTGCTGGTCAGGCACTACTGCTAATCTAAACTTAATTAATTATTCATGCCAACATTTTAACATGAAGAAAAAAAGCAGCTCTCTCCTCTGAAACAGTTTCACTCACTTGCTTCAGCATACTCTTTGATGTACAGTAATGGCCTTTTCTGTTTATATGAAAAAATAAAATAAAATAAAAAGCTTTTCCAAGAGATGCCATTTTCATAAGCTTTCCTGGATCACCACATCAGTGTCCTGTACATGTTTGTTAGAATAGACATTCAGTGCGCAGAGTTTCATTGCATCATGTCAGAATGTGAGGTTCAGATTGCAGGATGAGTTTAAATGAGTAGAAAATATGCAGATGCTAGCTACAACATTATTAAATGTACTATAATTTTTCAGTAGCATGTAGCTCTTTTCTAAAGAGTAGCAGTGTAGCCCAAACGCTACAGCACTCTTTTAATCTCAGAACTGAAACTTTATCATACACATTCTATTGTTATATTACAAAGCAATCATATTTTGGCAGGCAACTAGTTTATTTCTTTGTAAATAAAAAAGCCTCACAATGTCACTGCTAAATAAATGTACTCCTCCATGTTGTTCCTCCAACTTGTAAACTCGGAGCTCAAAGAAAATTCCAAGTTTCCTACTCGTATCTATAACTTTGTGGTGCCGTTCGTGTGCGTTCAACTCGTAAAAAGGATCTTTCTGACCTGACTTGAATGCACGAATAGGACAGGCCTACATGCAGACCAGCCTCAGTCAGCTGCGGATCTGGTGAGTGGATCGATCATATACTGCATTGCAAGCCAAAGGATATAAGGCTGGTGGATGTAACATAGCCCCCACCACAGCTGGGTAGACGGAACTGAAGATCCCCATGGAGGAGCAGAAGACCACCATAGTGTAGGATTATTCATGAATGAAGCCCACTAAATTAACACAACTCCACATCCCAAAGATCAAAGACATTCAACTCTCAATTTGTGAGCCATAAAACTGCTAAAAGATACTGTTCTCCCATGTTGGCCAGTTGGAGATCATTGATTTTAGAGACACAGCCAATCAACAAGGGAGCCCTCTTGTAGTCTGTTGACTTTAGAAAACAGATGGTTCAGTCACACCACAACGTAAGGTGTAAATTCTCACAGGAGAGGTGGGTGTAGGACCCACCCAAAAACATATCTGACTGGTTAAAACACTCGAAAGGGTGCAGTCAACAAACCAAAAACCATGCATTGTTTCGTTGCTTTTTGCCTTGGTTTTCGCTGACTCGTGTGGACTGACCATTGTCCTGCCTGCACGTTAGACCTCCTCAAGAGCTCACTAAAACTCATCAACTTCCTGCAAGAACCTTCATTGAACTTTGCTGAAGAAGACTCGCTTAAAGTCTTTTGTTTCCAGAAAATTACCAAGACACAGAGAAACAACGTGTAACCGGCAACTGACACATGAAGATTCCTTCCTGCAAAGCCAATCCACTCACCACCGAACGCTGTCCCTCAGAACTCTTGACTGACCTCCAGCCAAGCAGCACTGCAAAGATTCCTTCAACTACATCACGAAGGGAACACGCACTTACAGGAGCATCCAAACGCAAGTAACACAGTCTCCTAGTTTTGCTGAGCTGGTGCAATTTTTGTTAAGCAAATTAACTATGGTTGAATTGCTAGTATGTTAGTTCTCTCAGGTTGTGGTCAAAGAATATTGGAAGCTAGACAATTGGGGACTCCATTCACCTTACGATAACAATCTCACAAATTACCCTGTAACTGTATGAATGTGTGTTTGTGTTTGTGTGTGTTTTCTTTAGATTAGTTTGTGTGTATTAGTTCAATAAAGTCTTGTTTGATTTTTCACATATACCAGTGTCTTGTGCTATGTGCTTACAAAATTACTGCCTTAAACTTTAGATTTTGCTACCTTGCTCACAAACAGTAATCATAACGTTATATTATTACCGTTGGTCATGGGATAATATTTTGTCCATAAATGGTAAAATACCCTAACCTCAACTTTTCGGTGGACAAAATAGTTTATAGTTAAGTGTTAAATATTATTTCTGAATTTTTTACAGTTTAATTTGGTTCTTATTCACTGTAATTTAATTACCTTAAAGTTATAATTGATGTGACTGGCCCTTACAATAGCAAGGCATATGAGACTGAAGGTCGCCATGACGGAGCAGAAGATCACCACAGCTGAATAGACAGGGATGAAGATCCCCACTGGGGAGCAGAGGACCATCATGGCAAAGCAGACAGAGCTGGTGACCACCACGACGGAGCTGGTGGGACCGAAGACCATAGCTTCAGCATCTATTTATAATGTAGGGGTGGGACGATTTAGATTCTAGAGATCAACTGATTGGACAGAAAATCTGATGAGAAGCTGAAGTGCAGGGTGATGTCATCAAAACTGTTGATCCATACTGGCAGAAGTGAGAGACTGTAAGAACTCTTATACAGGTGCTGGTCATATAATTAGAATATCATCAAAAAGTTGATTTATTTCACTAATTCCATTCAAAAAGTGAAATGTGTATATTATATTCATTCATTATACACAGAATGATATATTTCAAATGTTTATTTCTTTTAATTTTGATGATTATAACTGACAACTAAGGAAAATCCCAAATTCAGTATCTCAAAAAATTAGAATATTACTTAAGACAAATACAAAGAAAGGATTTTTAGAAATCTTGGCCAACTGAAAAGTATGAACATGAAAAGTATGAGCATGTACAGCACTCAATACTTATTTGTGGCTCCTTTTGCCTGAATTACTGCAGTCGATCAGTCTGTGGCACTGCTCAGGTGTTATGAGAGCCCAGGTTGCTCTGATAGTGGCCTTCAGCTCTTCTGCATTGTTGGGTCTGGCATATCGCATCTTCCTCTTCATAATACCCCATAGATTTTCTCAGGCGAGTTTGCTGGCCAATTAAGAACAGGGATACCATGGTCCTTAAACCAGGTACTGGTAGCTTTGGTAATGTGTGCAGGTGCCAAGTCCTGTTGGAAAATGAAGTTAATTAAACTCCATAAAGTTGGTCAGCAGCAGGAAGCATGAAGTGCTCTAAAACTTCCTGGTATATGGCTGCGTTGACCTTGGACCTCAGAAAACACAGTGGACCTCAGAAAACACAGAAAACACCTGCACGGTGAGGAGACGGGGTGGTGGAGGGATTCTGGAAACTGTCGAGGATCCTTGGGTGAGTTTGACTGTGATTATATACAGGCCTGAACTCATGCCGATTGGGTAGATACGTTGATTACAGATTGTTGACAGCTGGTTGAGATGACGTAATGATTAAGATGATGAAATGATTGGGTATCTTATTTGACTTGTTCCTCCTGAACTACGTTTATAAAACATCATTTCACGAGTTCACACTTACAAATAAGTCAGGTAAATTAATTGGTAAACGTATTTGGCGTGCTGTCCGGGGAGAGGGCTCCGAGCTCGGTAATCGGCCTGAACACAGAGTACCCCCCCAAAAATGCAAAATGTTGGCTACGGACGGCAGCCGGGAACTGTAACCCCCCAAAAATATAGAAATAAGGCTGATGTTTGCAAGGAGAAAGCTGTCTGCCGGATCGGGAGGGTTCTATCTGATGGGAGTTCAATACTCACAGCGAACCAATGAATATGAACCTCTTCGACCAGCAAACTAAGATAAGATGTTTATATATATAAGTTTAGATGTTTTGGCTGGGGGCATCTGCAGCATCCGACGGGAGTTCAATACTCGCAGCGATCGGATGGGTAAAACCCCACCAGCTAGAACATTGAGAAGGAATGGCATCCGACAGGAGTTCGTTACTTGCGGCGACTAGAAGGGTAGCTTCAGCTGAGGGGGCCCCTTTAGGTGTCTGACGGGAGTTCAATACTCACTGCGATCGGACGGGTAAGCCCCTGTTGGCATGGGGTGAATGTTTAGTTATTTTAGATTGGGAGGGTTCTAGCAGCGTCCAACGGGAGTTCAATACTCGTTGCGATTGGACGGGTAAGCCCCCCCGCTGATGGTGGGGTGGACGTTTAGTAATTTTAGATTGGAGGCTCGTGTGGTGTCCGACGGGAGTTCGATGCTCACTGCGATCGGATGGGTAAGCCACGGTTGGCATGGGGTGAATGTTTAGTTATTTTAGATTGGGAGGGTTCTAGCGGCGTCCGACGGGAGTTCAATACTCGCTGCGATCGGACAGGTAAGCCCCCCCGCTGGCAGAGGGGTTAATGTTTGGTAAGGGCTCTTGTGGCATCCGACAGGAGTTCAATACTCGCAGCAATCGGACGGGTAAGCCCCCGCTGGCAGTGAGGTTAGCGTTAGTTATTTTGGATTGGGAGGCTCTCATGGCGTCCGACGGGAGTTCAATACTCACTGCAATCGGACGGGTAAGCCCCTGCTGGCAGTGAGGTAAACGTTTAATTATTTTAGATTGGTAAGCGCTCTAGCGACGTCCGACGGGAGTTCAATACTCGCTGCGAATGGACGGGTAAGCCCCTGATGGCATAAACGCAAAACGTTTAGCTATTTTCAACTGGGAGGGCTTTCGCGCAGTCTGACGGGAGTTCAATACTCGCAGCGATCGGACGGATAAGCCCAGCCATAGTTGAACGAGAATAGAAAATGTATACTGTTTCTGAGGTTCTTATGGGAGCTCAATACTCATGGTGTCAGATTGAAGTTTGACTGATTTGACTGGGTGGTTTGAATCATCTGTTTAGAGGGTTAGTTTGAAGACCGGGAGATTTCTTGCAACATTGGATGAGGGCGAGTTTGGGCAGAGCTGGGCTCCTGCGGGAACGGGGGTGACATCACTGTCACTGTCACCACAACGGGGGTGACATCGGCAGTGGAGAAATTAGCCAGAAGAACTGATCTGCGGGAGCCGAGGCAACATCACTGCTGCGGCAGTGGAGAAATTAGCTAGAAGAACTGATCTGTGGGAGCCGAAGTGACATCACTGCTGCGGCAGTGGAGAGAAAAAGCCAGAGAAACTGAGCCCCTGTGGGAGCCGAGGTGACCACTGCTGCGGCAGTGGAGAAATTAGCCAGAAGAAATGATCTGCGGGAGCCGAGGGGACATCACTGCTGTGGCAGTGGAGAGAAGTGCCAGAAGAATTGAGCTCCTGCGGGAGCCGAGGCGACATCGCTGCACTGGCAATGAGATCATTCCCATTTTATTGGAATGATGGTATTAGTTGAGTTTGATATGGCTTGTGGGTATGTGTGAGAATATGAGCTGGAGCTGAAAACCTAGCTGATAAGCGTTTGTTAGGCTTCTTTAATGTGGAAACAGTTTGATGTAGTTCTTAAAAGCTTCTTATGACCAGTGACCAAGTGTTTGAATCTGATGCTGGGAAAGGCCTTATTGAGCAGCTGTGGTTGTTACTCCTATGGGGAACGAATTACTGGAAAAGTGATCTGCTGGGAAAAGTGGTCTGCTGGGAGCTTGGAGGTTCTTAATGCTGTTTACATGATATAAATAAAGTAATGTTGAGAAGAGAAAATCAGGAAAGGCAGGCTGGAGGAATGGCTGGGAACGAGGCCGCTTGCAGAGGCAGCCTCATGTTCGGGCTGGCCCCTGGAACCTAGGGAGGAACAAGAAGTGTAGAAAAGAGGGAAGCTGGGAGTCCAATAAGGCCTCTGGGCCTGCGCCGCTAGCAGAGGCAACCTCACGCTTGGGTCAGTCCCTGGAGCCTGGGGAGGAACAAGAAGTGTAGAAAAGAGGGAAACTGGGGAGTAAAATATGGCATCTGGGCCTGCGCCGCTAGCGGAGGCAGCCTCACGCTCGGGCTGGCCCCTGGAACCTAGGGAGGAACAAGAAGTGTAGAAAAGAGGGAAGCTGGGAGTCCAATAAGGCCTCTGGGCCTGCGCCGCTAGCAGAGGCAACCTCACGCTTGGGTCAGTCCCTGGAGCCTGGGGAGGAACAAGAAGTGTAGAAAAGAGGGAAACTGGGGAGTAAAATATGGCATCTGGGCCTGCGCCGCTAGCGGAGGCAGCCTCACGCTAAGGTCCGTGGTTGAGCTGTAGACCAAAGACAAAAAGAGAGTTTGAGACTGATGACCGGGCCTGCGCTATTAGCGGAGGCATCCTCACGCTAACATCTACAGGCCACAGACAATGGATAGGGTAAGAGACGGTGGGATGAAATGGCTGAAACAGCGGAGGCATCCTCACGCTAGGAGGGAAGGCATTCGCCAAGAGGGCGAAGAGAGCTGTATGTGGTGTGGCACCTGGGAAACTGCGGTGTGTGGCTAGGCGGAGGGAGGAGGAGAGTGGGGAATCTGGGGCCCAGCCCAGGCTCACTGCGGCCTGACGCCTGTCTTCTAGTGCATGAATCGAAGCAGCAAGAGAGAGGAGATGAAAAAGCGACCTGCGGGATTATGCGCATCATGAAGATAGCTGAGCAAAGATAGCAGTTCCTGTTTAGAACAGTTTGGACCATCTATGAAGATGGAAACAAATAAAAAAATATCCTATTTTTCCTTATGTGGTGAGGCCTAGAAATTAACTGTATTTAAGTTAAAGCCCATAAATTCAGTTTGAGTTCAGCAAAACTGTGCAAGGCTGAGAAGTCGATTATTAATTTTTATTAATAAGCCTAAAATGCTTTATAACCTGCATATATTCACCTCTTGCACGATTGTTTGATACCATACTGTCGTTTACAGTTTGTACTGTAATTGATTGATGTTGAACAATCATCAAACAGCAAAGTAGGCTACAGACTGATTTAGATGATCGTTTGTTCTTTTAACTGTTGCTGGTTTGAGTCACGTGCACCTTCATTTAGTAAAGATCAAAAGAGACTAGCTTGTAAAAAGAGAGCTTTGCATAATAAAAATGTGCAACTTGGATTTATTCAATTGTGTTCAACAAGCATTAAATTTACCATGAACAAGCTGCTTGAATGATTTTTTTTTATTTTTTTTTTTTTTTTTTTTTAAATTTATTTGTTTACTTTTCAGTTCTATTTCCCAATACTTATCCAGACCTGGTACTCAAATTGCTCAAATCAAATTCCATGCTTTATCAACCTGCATAGGAACATACAACATAACAGTTTATTCACTGGTTATTTGTCTATGGTTCGTTACGTTACTTACAGATTTCTGCTAGTTCTAAATATAGATGAACATACAGATGAATAGGAACGGTAAAATTTATTTAAATGCATCAGCAAAAGAACGATTTTAAGAATTTGTCCTACCAGTCTGTGCCTCGTCTCAATAGTGAAGCTGTGGGTTGAAGTTACAGAAATGCATACTATTACTTTAAGTTTCCAAGCGATTTGTTGATAAATCGCAGAACAGCGATGACAATAAGTTCCGAGTTTCATAGTGATTCAGCGTGCGAACTGAACGTGATATATGAGCCACTGTTTGCGTGTTTAACTGCAAGGAAGCGGCACAGTAATTTATAACGGCAAGTCACAGAAACAATCCCCCGATCAACATTGATCCAGATGGAATGACTGAAAATTCAGGAAAGAAGACGAGAAGGATTTAAACTGTGCTTCTTGCGGGGTTGAGCCTATGGAGTGGAGAGTGTGAGCCGGCTGGGAACTGGATCTGCGCTGCGGCGCGGCTCCGGGTTTACTGAAGGCCTGCTGCGGCGGCCTGGCGCTGGAAGAAGGCCCGTTCCGTCGCGGGAAGAGGCGGCATTGCCCGAGACTCAAGCTTGGTGCTCGGCTGCCTTATTGTCATTTTTCTATGACAGTAATGATTGAATGGGCCAGAGTAGGGAAATACACAGAAGGATATCGCGGATGATTCGGACGTGGTGACAGGCCTCGGCGTTTTGGCATGCAGGGACCCGTTTGTTTGGGCTGACGCCCCTCTGAAATAATGCCGTTGGATTGGAGAAAAATTGTTCTTAAGGCCAGAGGATTGTGGCAAAGATTCCTCGAGGATGAAAGATTCTTCATCGGACGCGACTTCAGACATGTTAGGAACTTAGGGCGGGACCAAATGCTGGAAACTGTCGAGGATCCTTGGGTGAGTTTGACTGTGATTATATACAGGCCTGAACTCATGCCGATTGGGTAGATACGTTGATTACAGATTGTTGACAGCTGGTTGAGATGACGTAATGATTAAGATGATGAAATGATTGGGTATCTTATTTGACTTGTTTCTCCTGAACTACGTTTATAAAACATCATTTAGAGTGTGGCACCAGGTGTCTTCAATATTGAACCTTTTCACAATATTCTAATTTTCTGAGATACTGAATTTGGGATTTTCCTTAGTTGTCAGTTATAATCATCAAAATGAAAAGAAATAAACATTTGAAATATATCAGTCTGTGTGTAATGAATTAATATAATATACAAGTTTCACTTTTTAAATGGAATTGGTGAAATAAATCAACTTTTTGATGATATTCTAATTATATGACCAGCACCTGTATATTCTAAATACGAATTTTGTCATTGCTTTGGAGCACACTAGCTTATAGATAAGAGTAAGGCTAACATATTCATACTATATATATATATATATATATATATATATATATATAGTATGAATATGTTAGCCTTACTCGTTAGCATGTTTAATACTAGCTACAGAATGAACATGAACGAACACCAGAAGGTATGTTGAAAGATACAGTACAACTTACTGAAATACATCATATCTCCTGTATTCGCTAAATCAGTGTTTCAACCACGGAAAGACATCAATAAAACGGCTTGTAAACAATAAGTCTATGTCACGTATTGCATTAAATTTACCTCAGAAAAACAATTCAGTGTCCACAGCTTGTTAGTTCGCTAAAGAAATGAACACTAGAGAGGAACATTTTGCTAAATATATGGGTAACACTTTAGATTACAGCCCGGAAAGTACTGCGTAAGTAAAACAAATTTACAGTGTAACTTTCAGTAATTACAGTGTACCTATAAAGTATGTTTATGTAGGAATAAGGGAACAATATGTACATTTTGAGGAATAAAGGGGTAACAACCAGGAAAACGAACAAATTATTTATACTGTAAATATTTTAGAACTCAGGGGTACTTATTCTACTATTATGATAGGCAACAATTTTACGTTTGGGAGCAATTTAGCAAGAACATACACTGCGTAGCTACATAATAATGTACCAATACATGAAGTTTGTTTTTTTTTTTTTTTTTAATTATGGGGTACATATCAGTGCATTTATACAGTAATTATTTTGATTGTAAAAGTGCACTGAATAAATATGGGCTTCAGTGTTTCAAGGCAAGTAAAACTATTGCAACTTTTGTTTTTAAATACTGGGGAAATATACTATTGTTTCATGTTCACCCAAAGGTCAGACCATGCAATGCTCAGAGAGACTGCAAAAAAAGACAGCTACATCTCAACAGACATCAGTTAGCATGTTAAAAGTTAAAGTTCATGACAGTAAAGACTGAACAAGTATGACTTGTTTGGAAAGGTTGCCAGGAGAAAAAGCCTATCAGCCCAAACACATCATACCAACCTGTAACGGTGGTGGAGGGGTGATGATTTGGGCTTGTTTTGCAGCCACAGGTCCTAGGCACCTTGCAGATGACCATGAACTCCTCTGCATACCAAAGTATTCTAGAGTCAAATATGAGGCCATCTGTCCGACCGCTAAAGCTTGGCTGAAATTGGGTCATGCAAGAGGGCAATAATCCCAAGCACACCATCAAATCTATAACAGAATGGCTGAAAAGAAAAGAATCAAGGTGTTTCACTGGCCCAGTCAAAGTACAGACCTGAACTCAACTAAAATGCAGTGGCAGGACCTTTAGAGAGCTGTGCATAAACAGATACCCACAAACCTCAATGAACTAAAGCAATGATGTGAGAGTCTGATAAAGTCATATAGAAAATGATTACTTATTGCATGCTAAAGGTGGGTCTACAAGCAATTAAAGCATAGGGTGTACTTAGTTTGTCACACGTCTTCTGCATTTTGGCTTTATTTTTGTTAAATAAATAATGACACGGTGTAATATGTCATGTGTTGCTGTTCATCTGAGGTGGTATTTACCTCACTTTAAAACCTGCTTTTGACCAGATTTTTTTATTATTATTATAATCTCCTGATATGTAAAATCATAGAATTTAAAAGGGAGTACTTTCTTTTTCACATGCCTGTATAAACATACATATAGTAAATATACCAAGATGGTTTACTCATATTACTATAAATGTGCTTTTACGCCATGTTGAAATTACCTTTATTATGAGATTCTGACTTGTTAAAAGCACTCGTAGAACTCATAATTACACCTTGCAAACTCTCAAATTTCTGAGAGCACTGACTTGTACCATGTGGCCTCTGCAGATTTATTTTGCCATTGATAGTGCTGCAAAGGAATGAATAATTCCAAGTCCAAGGACATGAACAGGTCAAAGTATAACATCACACGTTGTCATCTTGTTATTAGGGTTATTTCGACATTGCATGAACGCAGCATATGAATGGGAGAACATCTCAGGTTATGACTGTAACCATAGTTCCCTGAGAAGGGAGCGAGAAGTTGGGTCAATGATGCTTTGGGCAACGCCTCTGGGTGATTGCGTTCTGAAGAACGTGTGTCAACTAGTCCAATGGCGAGGTGACGTCATGACAAGGCAAGCATAAAAGCACATCCGGAATGACCGGCGTTAGCTTCAATTAGCCAAAGCAAGTCAATCACAGGGATGAAGGAAGTATGGCAGGGTGACGCAGCATCTCGTTCCCTTCTCAGGGAACTACGGTTACAGTCACAACCTGAGATGTTCCCTTTCGAGGGAACTTGCGCTGTGTCAATGTTGCTTTGGGAATGATAATGCCAAAATGCTATGCTTAGAAGTGCCTGTCCATGTGAATACTGAGAGCACAACTAAGATATGAGCACCTGTGAACCCAGGGCAGCACCCAAGTCCAGGCTGTAAAACCTTACAAATATGAGCGGAGAGGACCAGCCTGCTGCATACCACATCCTGTAGGGATACCTCCTTAAATAATAAGGCTTTCTAAGCCACCCTACTCATATCCTGGCCTAAAAGCAGGAGGAAACGTGGCCAACGGGTTTCTCCCCAGGTATACACCACCCGAACGGATATGGTAGTCAGCTAAGGCTGCCACATACACCTTCAGTGTGGAAGTGGATGACCCAGTGGAAAAACAAATCCGCAGTAACTCCAGCAAACTCCAGCAACCAATACGGCAGTTAACTGGGTCCCACAGTCGAGATCCACACCGTGAAGTGAAACTTCAATGCATGTCATTACCTCGTGGAGGGAGCTCTGAAGTGAAGTATGGTCTCCACAACCAATGAGTCTATGATTTGAGCTCCCTCAGAGGCCAAACCCACAGGTTCCATATCTCTGGGTGGGGGTGAAGGGTCACGCCTCCCACTTGAGAGAGAAGGGCCCTCCTGACCAGAATCTCCAAGGGAGAGCCGTAGAATAGGGACACCATGTCCCAGAACCATAGTTGGTGCTACTGGTAATAGACTTATTCTGTCCCGGCGGACCTTCTTCATGGATGTGAGAAGTTTAGCACATTTCGTGAAAGTGCAGATTGATAAAGCTAGACCGAAGGGAAGAACCTGCTATTGGTACTCTTCGTCCCTGAAAGTGAACCTCAGAAAGTTCCTTGTGGAAGGATGGATATGTGGAAGTATGTGTCCTGATATTTACAGTGACAAATCAGTCCTCGGATCTGATTTATGTCACAATCTGCCTGAGCGATTTATATTGTGCAGATTTAAGACTAGATGCAACCCATATCCTTCTTTGGAATGACAAAGTACTGGCTATTTGAAACCGGACTCTGCCTTGGTGGAGGAACACATTATATGGCCTCCTTGCTCAAGAGAGTTTTTACTTCCTGTTCCATTACCAAAACCTGCTCTTTACCACCGCAGTGGTAAAGCCCCTTGAAGTAAAGAGAATGATACCCAAATGGGATTTTGTAGCCTCTTTCTACAGTCTGCCGGACCCATTGTGACACATTTTGCAGAAGTCTCATGCTGCCAGAAGGAAGCAAACTGGCAGGGAACAACCCTGCTGATTCCTATATTTCCTCTTCAGTGGATGTGAGCATCCGGATGACGCAGCATTGAAGGAATGACTCAAGATGCACTGATGCAATATCTTGTGCCTGAGGCATGAGCTCGCTGGAGACTGCTGTGTCCTGAAGCACAAAGGGTGGTGGGGTTCGCAAAACGGCCTCCTTAGGGCACGGGGGAGGAATGGGCACCATATAATGAAGTGGGAACCATTATCTTCCACCCGAAGGGGCCTGCCCTCTTTAGTCCAGCACCTCTGGCATCAGGACTTCTCTTTGGCAGAAGCCTTTTTTGCAAGAACCATGATCCTCAGATCCTTATTCTGCTTCAGAGGCTTTGGCTGAGAATGTTGTCCCGGTCCCCAATCTTTTTGAGGGGGAGCACGGGAAGCAACACTCTACCTTATACAAGGAGCTTGTTAATGGCTTGGGGCTGCTCCGCCCAGCAGCACCAGAGAGGAAGATACTCCAGGGCTCTTAACAAGTATGCCTGCTGCTGTATGCGCCTTACCCACAAGCACCAAGTAGTTCTAACCAGCCTGGAGTGTAATGTCTGGCCTTAGGTATGGCACCTTGAAAGGACAGATAGCTCGCAAGCTTCTGTTCTGCCTTCTGAATCACCCCATACCCGTGCACTTTCAGCCCCCATATTAAAATATATTTTTAATTGAGAACTGAAAAACTAAGCTGAAAAAGGTTTTAATCCACAATCTCAAATTCTCATGGTGGAGATCGGGAAAGAATGCAATGCCTCGACATGGAGGTTGTAATTTTGATGACAGGAAAAGCTTGTTTAATTTGCTTTTTGGCCAAGCACCCTGTTACCCTGACCTGCCGCCATAAAATGTTTCCCTTAGCCACAGCCTGAGTTAAAATCTCCACAAACTCCTTACACAGATGATTGAGATGGCAAATCTTCATTTCCCACAACTTGATGCTCAGCACATCCACTTCCTCAGAGCTGGACAGCTGCAGCACCGTATTATACCATTTAATTCCTCAAAAATTAAATGCAGCAGAAGATCAACCAGACACATTAACACAGTCTGGATGAAAGGCTGAACTAATACATGAATCTAACTATTCAAAATCAGATAAGTATTTTTATTTCATTCCTCAAAATTAAATGCAGCCAAATGAACATTTAAGTTCTCAAAATTAAATGCAGAAAAAGATCAACCAGAAAAGATAACACGGTCTGGGTGAAAGGCTGAACTAATACATGAATCTAACAAGCCAAAGAAATTTTTGAACACAGCCCGCCCCTTATACATATATATATATATATATATATATATATATATATATATATATATATATATATATATATATATATATATAAGGGTCATTATGATGACAATTATATATTCCGATCCCAGATAGATCCCCCGGATGAAGGCAGAGAAAAGGCAGTGCCTGTCTCTAACTCCTCTGCGAGATCCATTTGCGAACCCCACGATGCCAGCTTCTGTGCTGCCTCAACGAGTGACAGGCGGGAACGGAGCGTGCAAAGAGATAGTATCTCACAACTTAGGTCATAATAACAAACACAGGAAAACAGGAAACTTAGGAGAATAGCAATCCAACTAAACAGTGATGACAACAGATAGATAATGACTCAAACAGAGGACTGTAGCTGCATTTCATTTTGGAAGCTGCATCCTCCAGAGGTTGCATTTGAAGGTTGCATACGTCATCAAGGATGTCTTATTTAAGAAAAGTAACCGTATAATGAAATTCACTGTTATTCCTTGTGAGGTGTAAAATACTGTAATTTCTTTCTTGCTTTGCAATCTAACAGTAACTTTTCTTAAATGAGACTGCTTCGATGACATATGCAGCTTTAAAATGTGACCTCCAGAGGACAAAGCCTTCGAAATGAGACGCAGCTTATATATACTCTGACAAGTTGACTGAGGGAGAAAACATGAGACAGGTAGGGTTAATCAATCAAACAATGGGTAACTATCACAACAAATTAGAAGCGGGAACAAAGGCACATGGAAAACAAGAGAATACAAACATAAACCTAACACATATGAATATCAAGGCTCTTAGGCAATCAACATACTGGGATCTGCAGCATTTTTTTTTTTTTTAAACCATTGATACATATTAACATTTTCTAATTAACTGCACTCTCCTCTGGAGATCCTGAATGATCTCAGCTCTCAACCCCTGAGGCTATTAATTAAAGCATACAGACTCAACATACGCAGCCACTCATGCTATCTGCCTTATCTTCACTGAGGAAATATGACAGACCATTTGATAAATATGTTATGTTCATGAAATGAAATCTCACTGTAGGCTTTTAATTAGCACACAGTCACTTTATGCATGTTCTCTGACTGTTATGTCCCCTTATGGCGTAGAGGTATAAGAAGATGTACATAAAATAAATTAAAAACATTGTTATAAATTTAGTCTCTGGAAAATACTGTGGGTGATCGACATAAGGACAGCCAAGATAACAGGAAGCATGTGGTTCACTTTATTTGCAATAAAGAAATAGAATTTACACACAAATGAAAACACAATACATATGAACACATTTACAACTATAAACAACTATACAAAAGAAACAATTTTTTTTTTTTTTTTTTTTTTTGTATTTTCCTTTTCTCTTCTCTCTGGGCTGGGTGTGGAGGGTGGGGGGGACCACAGCAACTAATAGCAGAAAGGGGAACCACAGAAACCAATAGCAGAAAGTGGAGGGAACAAAAACCTTAGCGCGTAACACTGATTATGTATTTACACATTTAACAGATCCATTTTAGCAGTCTGAACAGATATTTGGTAGTCTCTACAAAACAAATGGAAAATGATTGTAAAGAGTCTTTTGTGTCCAAAGTTGCATACTTCCCTACTATAAAGAAGGTGAAAAACAATATGTGACAAAAGAAGTATGTCCAATGTCACAGTACTGTAAAAGTACCTGGATGACTTCTGGTGAGAAGTTTGCATACAATGGACACTTTACCATCTCATGAGGCCATGGGAGAGGATTTGTGAATGGCAGTGAAGTGATGCAGCTGACAAGGTCACATGATAATGTAAAGTAGAATTAGATAATGGATGATGGAAAGAACCCAAAGCAGGTTTACTGAAGACACAGTTGAGTATACAGGATAAGACAATGGATCCAGATCAATAATGTAAGTAATAATGGTAAAGGCAGAGTAGTATACAATAGAGTCTTTGGATGGTAGTAATGCTCACTATACAGGAACACATGAGGAGTTGACAAATGAGATGACAACACTGGAGTGAAATGGAAGATGAAGAACAGATAAGTAGTCTTTCAGGATGGTATTCACAGGTTATGAAGTCTGTAGCCATAATGGTGACCAGACAAGGGGTGACACTGATGGACTGAAGGGCTGAGGTGTACCTACAGGCTTGAGGGACCGAGGTGGAGACAGGGGCTGAGCAGACTGGGGTGGAGCCAGTTGGAGTAAGGACAGCAGTATTACCAGAAAGAAAGAAGAGCCCAGAAAATCTGAAGGGGTGGAGGGATGAGGCATAGCGGGAAGACCATAAGTCTGTGGCACAACCAGGGTGATGACTGACCAAAGAGGAGCCGGAGGGATGAGGGAGCCTGGTGGAGCCTGAGGGATGACAGACCACAGTGGAGCCGAGGGAGCATAGTGCCAAGGTGGAGCCAATGGGTCGGAGGGCCGTGGTGCAATTCATGGCTCGGAGGCTTGATGTGAAGCCAGGGGATCCTCAGACCAAGGCGGAACTGATAACTGGGAAGCCCAAGGCAGATCTGAGCAGCAAGGCAGAACCACAGATGGTGGAGCAGAGGGACTAAAGGGAGAGAGTGGAGGTGAGGCAGAGGAACTGGATGGATTAGGCAGAAGAGGAGGGAGAGGGAGTCTGGGCAGGACCATCCATGATGAAAGAAACTTGTAAGCTGGGCAGAGTCAGTGGTGACAAAGGTGACTTGGAGTTCGGCATTAACTAATGGCAACAAAGGAGACTTGAGGCTTTGGCAGGACCAGCGGGAATGAAGAGCACTTGAGGCTAGGTGGGACCAGCAGGGCAGGAAGGACTCCAGACAGGATTGGGAATTCCAGACAGCCAGAGGGGAATGGCAGAGGAGGAGGCTCAAGGATGGGAGGGAACAAGGGTGAGAATTGGATTGGTGTCATCCAGGTCAATAAGCTACTCCAGGGAGTCCAACTCCACCAATATTCCTACTGGGACAGACATGAAGACTGGCTCACATACCTGTTCAGACTTGGCTTGTTCTGAGTCTGTGGTAGGCTCTGGCTTTAGGTCTGTGGCAGGCTCTGGGTCT
Organism: Megalobrama amblycephala; assembly: GCF_018812025.1. Lineage (NCBI taxonomy): Eukaryota > Metazoa > Chordata > Actinopteri > Cypriniformes > Xenocyprididae > Megalobrama > Megalobrama amblycephala. The sequence goes on along the minus strand of NC_063066.1, from coordinate 22,124,660 downwards.
GAGGGTCTCACTGCTGGGTAGCGTTGGCCTAAGGATTAGAGCGGGCTTGGAGATGACTGGATGAGATATGGTACTAGGGAGATGGGCTGGTGGGTCTGCTCCTCCACTATATCCACTGTGTAGGAAGATCCGCAAACCCACAGGGTGTAATTGATGAAGTCCACCAGGGAACGATGACCCTTTCTCAACAATAACATCTGGCCGAGGATGTTGTCAATCCTGCTCCAAAATATATATAATTAAGGGCCTCATCATCTCAGCCCAACTCATGATAGATCTCAAGGAAATCCTCTACATATTTCTCCAGTTGGCAACCTTCTTGAGTGAGGCTGAACAGGAACCCATTGGGGACGTAAAATGAATTAGGGAGTGCAAAAGGGTTGGTGGTGACTTCTGGGTTCATGGTCTGGTTATCTGTAATGAAGACAATGGATGATAGAAAGAACACAAAGCAGGTTTATTTAAGATCCAGGTAAGTATACAGGACAAGGCAATATCCATAATGACGACCAGACAATGAGTGAACTGAGTAAGTGTCCTTTATTGGGCATTGATGAGACTGATAGGAACCAGGTGTGCTTGATTAGTGAGCACAGGTGAGAATCGTGAGGGATGCTGGGTAATGTAGTTTGTAAATGAGAGTGTGCGGTGAGAAGTGAGGAGGCAAAGTCTAGTGTGTGTGTGACAGCTAATGACAAAATGGCGAATGTAGAGTGTCCAGATTACATTCCTACTACACACATTCATTCCATATAGAACATACTTTTTTTAATGGTCATGAAGTAATTACTTATTCAAAATAAGTACATTGTAACAGCCAACAGTTCTGTTACTTTGAATCATAGTAGGTTGTAGTACTACTTCTGTCTTCTAGGGGCTCTAAGCTGCTCTCCTCCTCTAGCTTAAAACCAGGTGAAGTAGTAGAGGAAGAGAGTATTGTTTGGTTAAGAGGAAGCATGGCCTTCTTCTCATGCAGTCTTCAATGCTGTAGAGTCCAGATTGAGAAATGTGTTTCAAGCTCAATCAATATAAGTGATTTTCTATGTTTAGTTAAGTCTTGCATTTTCTCACTAGAAGACTTTATTCATGAATTGTAATTTTGTTTAACGTTTGTTCTATGTTGTATGGGTTTGTTAGCAAGCTGACGCATATTTTTTTACATTCTATTGTAGAAGGACTCTTTTATATTGGTAGTTTAATACTACTAATAGGCGTACTATGTGGATGCAAGAAGCATTTCCACATTGAGACTACTACATCAAATTCTATGGTGGATTGTTTGGGATGATTCTTCACTCAAGGACTAAAGCTTTTTTTCAGGAGCACATGGTGGATTGTTATTGTGTTGGACTATCGTTTGATGCTCACTGAACCGTAAATCAACATCATCATCATCATTGTCCTCTACGATATGTACAATGGACATTCATCAAAGGACAGTAGTGTATATATATATATATATATATATATATATATATATATATATATATATATATATATATATATATATATATATGCCAATTCATATTTTTAATTAATAATTTAGTTTATCTCATCTGACTCTTTATTTGGATTGGGTACAAACTTTATTTCAGATAAACACATAAATATACTTCTGAGGGCATATTTTCTTTAATCTTGGTTTAATATTATTTAAAGGTGCTGTAGAACGTCTTTTTAAAAGATGTAATATAAGTCTAAGGTGTCCCCTGAATGTGTCTGTGAAGTTTCGCCATAGATACGCCATAGATTTTTTTATTTTTTTTTTATTAATTTTTTTAACTGCCTATTTTGGGGCATCATTAAATATGAGCCAATTTAGGCTGCGGCCCCTTTAAATGCTCACGCTCCCCGCCCACGGAGCTCGCACTTGCCTTTAACAGCATAAACAAAGTTCACACAGCTAATGTAACCCTCAAAATTGTTCTTTACAAAGTGTTCGTTATGCAGCATGTCTAATCGTGTAAGTATGGTAATTATTTGGAGGTTTACATTTGATTCTGAATGAGTTTGATAGTGCTCCGTGGCTAAAGCTAACATTACACACTGTTGGAGAGATTTATAAAGAATGAAGTTGTGTTCATGAATTAAACAGACTGCAAGTGTTTAAAAAATGAAAATAACGACAGTCTTGTCTCCGTGAATACAGTAAGAAACGATGGTAACTTTAACCACATTTAACAGTACATTAGCAACATGCTAAAGAAACATTTAGAAAGACAATTTACAAATATCACTAAAAATATCATGATATCATGGATCATGTCAGTTATTATTGCTCCATCTGCCATTTTTCGCTGTTGTCCTTGCTTGCTTACCTAGTCTGATGATTCAGCTATGCACAGATCCAGACGTCCTGCCCTTGTCTAATGCTTGAACATGAGCTGGCATATGCAAATACTGGGGGCGTACACCCCGACTGTTATGTAACAGTTGGTGTTATGTTGAGATTTGCCTGTTCATCGGAGGTCTTTTAAACAAATGAGATTTATATAAGAAGGAGGAAACAACAGTGTTTGAGACTCACTGTATGTCATTTCCATGTACTGAACTCTTATTATTTAACTATGCCAAGATAAATTCAATTTTTAATTCTAGGCCACCTTTAAGGTACATATATTAATTATGGTTGGTGGGCCCCTCCCTTAAAATTATCATTAACTGTGCCTTTTTGAATAGAGAAGGACGGTTATAACCTACTAAAGAGAGTATGCGATTTCGGACACAGCCAATGATATTATTACTGAGATGGACCACTGGTATTACAATAAACGTGAGAAATTAGAATGTCCAATTTGGCAGCTCTAGTATAGAGTACCCCAGGGATGACGTGTTTTTGTAGGCCAACCCGGAAGTTAGTAGCGCACAGGTTCCCTCGATTGAAAGCCTATGCATTTTTCTCATAGACTTTTGGAAAATCGCAGAAAATAAACTCTGTGTTTAACAAAGGGTAATGACACTTACACGTTTTGTCTATCAAGATAATCTTTACAAGTTAACAACATTTATAGATTTTGAAGCCTAAATAAAGTCGTCAGATTAACAGTAGGCTATAAACGGACTACAGCACACCATGGTCGCGGATCAACGTCACCACCACCAAGCTTCCTCAAACTTTATTTAGAAAACAACTTTATTTATAAACATGCTCGCTGATTATGATCTGTGCTGTTATGAATACTTATCCACTTTTTCATGAGAAATGCTGTCCAAATGTCCCGTTTTTAATGATGACGTCTAAAGTCCCCGCCAAAGGAAGTACAGTAAAAGACACAGTAAAAGTTTAAAAAATCATAAGTGGGTTACAAATTACAACGTTTTATGTTATAGATCAAAACGTGAAAGTATTTAGAGGCTTTGTTAACCTCAGACCTTATTTCAGGCGATTTAAAAAAACCCATAGACTTTACGGCGTTGGAACCGGAAGTCCTAAAATGCTAACTCGCTTCCGGGTTTTGCCTACAAAAATGCGTAATCCGTGAGGCACTCCATACAGTAAGAACATAGAAACAACATCTGTTCCCTTTCATGGGAACTGTTGACACTGCGTCATATATATATATATATATATATATATATATATATATATATATATATATATATATATATAAGACACTGCGTCATATATATATATATATATATAAGACACGCAATATGGCGAAAAACAGCAGTTGAATGGGAGTTGAGCATGTCCAGGCAGCTCTCAAGGGAGCTGTCTGTGGTGAAAAAACTCACTCTCAGGACACTGAGATCACGCCGGGCACTCTTGATAAAGAGAAAGACGGTGCCGCGGCCAGTGTTCCCCGCGGATCGGGTCCCACTTCTGCTGAGGCAGAGCGGCGGCTCCGTTCGTGGGGTTCACAAATGAATCTGACAGAGGGGTTAGAGACGGGCGCCACCCTTTCTCTGCCCTTACCTGCCAGGTTCAGTGCCATTTCCCAGGTGGAAGCATGCTCTGCAGTTTCTTCCCCGGGTTGAGGTACCGGTACTTCACATGTCCAGCTCTGAGGAGGTGGATATTGTGATATTGATCTGAGGACTCGCCACAACTGACAGTGTTCATTCGTAAAAATGTCCCGAAGTGTAAAGAGAAGTATGCACTAGCGGGAGTTTTTTAGCTCTACTCCTGTTGGCTTTATTCTCGAGGGAATAAAGGTCTAAAGCAAGGCTCGGATCTCGCGTTTGCCGAGGCAGCATGTATATATATATATATATATATATATATATATATATATATATATATATATATGTATTTATATTTGGAGGGAACTGAGCAGACGGGAGTTTCCCTTTCTCTCTTTCCCTAAAATCCCTTGTGAACTATTACGAGCTATAATTCTTTTTGTATTCTAATATATTCAGCCTGTCATTCAAAAAAAAGCTGGCTGCATTTAATTTGAGGATTAAATGAAATATTGAATACATTAAATTCCGAGGAATTTAAAAGAAAAGAAAGGAGACCAGTCTGTCAACCCTGCCACCTCGTGTGCTTCAGGGCGCAGCGGTTTCCAGTGTTCCTCCAAGAAGAGGAGGTTTGTAGAGCGGTCAGTTCAGATGTTCCCTGCCAGTTCGCCATTTCAGGGCACTGGTCTGACCGTTCATCCAAAGAAAGTGTCGCCACCCGTGCTCCCCCGCAGAAAGCTTGGGGACAGGGACAGGTGAAGTGGGGTAAGACAGATCTGCGGACTGTTATTATCACCAAGAAGGCTTCGAAGAGGTCCTGACGCCAGTGGCACGGGACATTGGAGGGCAGCCTCCTCCGGAGAGGGTCGGGTATTATAATACTTGGTACCCACCCCTTTTCGGTGCCCTCAGGGGGCCGTTCTGCTAACCCTGCCACCCAGTGTGCTTCAGGGTGCAGCGGTCTCCACTGACCCTCTGAGGAGGGCTGGTCATCACTTGATTCGGCTGTTCCTTGGCGCTTCAGGGCACCGAGTCAAGTGCTCAACAAACACCAGAGGCCAGTCTCGAGAGACTGGTTCCCTTAGTACATTTTCTGGCAGAATGGAAACGTCTCCCAAATACTTCAAAATGGGTGCTGCTCACAATAGAAAAGGTTATGTATGTAACCCTGGTTCCCTGAATAGGGAATGAGATGCTGCGTCACTTTGCCGTACCCCCAGCGTACCTGTGAGCGTCTTGCTTCAGCCATAATCCAGAAGCTAGTATTCTTTGTTCTAGGTATGCTTTATAGTTTCCTGGTCCGTGACGTCACCTGCTTCTGACGTCTTGTCACGTTATTGGTTAGATTCACAAGTGCTTCACGACGCAATCACGCAGAGGTGTTCCCAATGCGTAATGACGCAGCGTCTCGTTCACTATTCAGGGAATACTGAGTAACCTGAGACGTTTTTTTGCTAATTTGAAATATGCTTTTGAAATATGAGTTTGGAAAGTAAGACTTCAGTAATTCCCAATGTAAATGATTTATGACTGTAAATAGCTTCACGAGTATGTTCCCAAGGCGGTCGCCGAGTGAACATTGGATCAAATAATACACTGTTTCCAAGTCCACTTCATAGTTCAGTGAATATATAATGTTAACTGCATAGCCTTCAATAATAACAAAGACTATAGAATAACACAAGACGTGTCACTCGTATTGTTTTGAATGGGAGAAAGTGTAATGCGCAATATGGCGGAACAAGTCCCGCCTTCTAAATAAGAGCCAATTGCCGACTGGTAAAGTCATCGCGTCACTGCAGCGGCCGTTAGAAGCACCGGTTTCTATAGAAACAGTCAGACGCGCACCTCCGAAATGAGGCACAAGAGACGCGCATTTAGGTCTGCGCATGCGCATTAGCTTGATCTAGCATAAAAATAGTTTTTTTTTGTCACGATTCGAGCGTTTGGAAAAAAAATTATGAGACAGTTGTTGTCAGATTTCATTGGTGATTTCAAATATGAAATGTAATCGAAAGCTTGGCAAACAGCTTTGGAGCTGCATGATGCCCAGGTGTTTCAAAGATGGCCGCCGAGTGAAATGACTTGTCTTAAAGGGACTTTGATAATAATGAAGGTATTACTGTATAGACATATTTAAAGACTAGGATACCACGAAGTTAGTCCTTACCAAAGTCATAGTGTAACAGTTATCTTCAGTTAGTTTCGGATTCATGGACTTTCAATTTGTTTTAAATTGTCACGTTCAGATTCCTGCCACTCATCTTTCTCCTTGGTTACCGTCATTATTAGTTTGTATGTTTCAGCTGTGTTCTTATTATCCTTGTTTGTGTTCACTAAAGTTTTTCCTTCTCCTGCATTCCTTATCCGGTCACTGTTATACTCAGTAGGCGTTAACCCGTTCACACACAAGTTTAAAATATTCTAGCTGACTGCCCCATCTCACCTCCCCACCTGAGAGTGAGTTTTTTAAGGTGATTTTTAGAATGTTTGCCCTTATTGTTTCCATGGTGACGCGTCATGCTTGTCACAGTAACACAGTCACGTCACAGTAATGACACAGTATGACAGATGCATCACTTTTATTTTATTTTTCCTGTTTTATTTAAAATATTCACAAACTTGCTTACAATGTCGTCAACTGTTTGATATTCTGATTCTCAAATATGTGCAAGTATGTGTATTTTGTCGAAGGTCGAGCAACCATCACCAGTGCCTTCTCTAGAGGATCCTGTATGTATGCAAATAAAGTTGTATATACTTGTATATCCAACTTCGTATAAACAGCTGGGCGATAATGTAGTTTACATTTTACTATGATATATATAATCAGGCAGCCAAGATTTGCTTGGTATTTGAACTACTTCATGTTCCCATTTTAACTACAGCAAATTGATCATTATTTGGCAGAACACAATCTTAACACAACACACATTGAATCTTTGAGGCACTTAATTTCACAGACTCAATTGACCTATTCCTTGCTAATGGCTGAGTTAATCTTTGAATCAGTAATGATGAGTGAATGGTATTGTAGGCAGGAACGCTGTTTCTTTGGTTTTGGAAGGTTACATAAGCTGAACCTGGGAGCTGACAGCACTCTCATCTCTGAAGTGGATCGGGTTTAGCTTTATTATTCCACAACTCTTTTGCATTAAAGGATGGTATTAATGCTGGCAATGTATTGAAGCCAAATTCTTACATAAGCTCTTTTGTAGTGTCATTGTCGCACTGAAAGCACAGGGATAGCATCGCTTCCATAATGTGAAGTGGCACACATCTCACAAGATACACTATCTGGAGGACTTATGATGTTTCAGACAAGCGGGTGGAATGTGATTTTAGTTTCACATATGGGTGGGTTTGATACGAGTTTGCTGGAATGAAAACCACTGGTCTTTCATCACTGTTGGACAAGTCTCATTCTCTTCCTCCATTTATAATGAGTCTGTTCAAAAGACCATGTTTTTCACTGCTCTTTGCAAGTACATCAATTTATTCTACTAACCCTAACCCCCTATTCTACTAACCCAAACCCTAACCCTAACCCCTTACAGGAGGAGGACTTATTTCCAAGACAATTGGGCTATCCCTGTGCGGGTGACATACCTAAACCTACCCCAAACTGGATAACCAGGATAGGTTGTCTGGGGGGCGATGTTGTCTTTTCACACACCTAACAGTCTACTAATACTCAACTAATACTTTAATGAGAGTTAGTTGACATGTAGGTGCAACATTACTTATAGTTAACAATGTCTAAAGGAGACTATCAGTGTAAAAGTGTAACAGCAAATAAATTTCAGTTTCAGATGTTCTTTTTAAGGGTTTACTGTATAACTGTCCAAATCTGTCTTTGTTTGTGGTTGGCATGTGCTCCCTTGTCCTGCCTGTTTTCATTGATTTTCATCAATCTTTTGATATTAAATTTTATTTAAAATTTACAATGGATGTTTGATTATAAGGGCAGCAAAAGGCTGTATCAATTCACATCCATTTGCATGTGTACAGTACAATGACAGACAATTAAATAAACAGTATAAATGACATTCAGTAATGTAACCTACCTGGTCTACTTTAGACAGATTGACAAATAAAATGGATTTCTGAGGACTCTGGGCTAGAGATAGACTGATAGTGGCTGATTTCTAAAGCCCCACCCACCCATTATTTAGAGCTTTACTGATTACACAGTTATGTAATGTTTTTGAATGATCTTAAATTGAGGATTTTTTTTTTTTTTTTTCCTCTGGAAATAGTACTTTTTATTTAATTAATGATAATATGTTTTAAATTAATTTGATCATTTGAATAATTTAATATTTTATAATTTAATGACAGCCCAACAATATAAATCTCAGAGGGGTGAAAATTAATAATGACCCCTTAATTTTATTGAATTGGCCTCTGGTATAGATAGAAAAGACAATGATTTCCTTCCTTAGTTTCTTATTGCATGTGGAGGAAGTTGATTAGTATGTAACCTAAGTGGAATATAACCTCATAATCAAAATGCTGATGAGTTTCTACAGTGCCCTAAGCATCTCCTCTTATGGCCTGAGGGGGTAAAAAGGGTGGAAAGATTAAAAGTTTGGAGTAATACCAGGTGAGTGAAAATGATGAAGACATGTTAAATGGAAAACATTTCGTTTTTGGCAATCTGGAAATGTTGGATGTGTATAGAAATCCAACCTGCCAAATTCCCACTTCAGCCTATTTCGTGATGCAGGAGGCAGAATACTCAGTTTTATTTGAGCTCTTGGGCTATCAAATACCCTTTCTTTTGCTCGAATACTGCATCCCACAAACAAAATGGTGAACATAATTGCGTAATGAATCTTAAAGTACTCTGCCAAGCGTTAACTAGCTCTTAGTACAAGCAAGCTACAACGTGATTACAGCGCATTTCATTTCAGCCATAATAACATTTCATTACCACACAATCCCAAATCAAAACCTCAGTTTACATAAGCGATGATGCTGTCACCCCAAAGAAATAACAGACATAAAGAAAACAGTGCTCACGTTCTAGATAGCAGTTGAGAGTTTGCAATAATATGTTCCCTGATGTGAGGGCACAAAATTCCTTTTGACAGCTATGAAATACAGTAAACCCTCGTCCGCTCTGAGCAAGTATTTATCTTTAAAGCCTCACATTTTGATGCCACGAATGTTTAAAAGTGATGACAAGCTTTCTTTTTTTATACCTTGAACAAAATATAATTTCATGCTGGATTAACTGTATTGACCAGCTGGAGGGCAAAATAATTTATGTGCGTGCGTCTCCGAGATCTTCATTAGGTCATTTCTATTTGTATTGTGTGTGTGTGTGTGTGTGTGTGTGTGTGTGTGTGTGTGTGTGTGTGTGCGCGTGCGTTTTTGTGATTTATGAGGACAAAAATTTGTATAATGACATGGGTATTACACTGGTATTACGACGTAAACATGAAATATGAGGATATTTCATGAGTCCTCATATTTAAAATATCTTTAAAAACATACTAAACAAATGTAAAAATGTAAAAATGCTGAATGTTTTCTGTGATGGGTAGGTTTAGGGGTAGGGGTAGTGTAGGGGGATAGAATATGCAGTTTGTACAGAATAAAAACCATTACGACTATGGAATGTCCTCATTTTGATAGCAAAATAAACCTGTGTGTGTGCGTGTGTGCGTGCGTGTATAAGAATGATTGAAACATGTCCATGTTACATTTCATCCCAAAACCAAAAGAAAAATAATTTGTATTAAGTAAAATCCACTTTTAGTATCATCAAGATTTTTTCCCCACACTGTGACATTACTTTCATGACAGTTAAGCACAATTAAGCACCCCAAAAAAGGCTATTAATAATAATACTAATAATAGTAATAATAATAATAACATAAATATGGAAATAAAAAATTGCTTAAAACTATTAATGCACTACAACAAATATAACTTAAGTACACCAAAGTAGTACTTAATAGTAGTAGTTGTACATCAATCTACAGTCCATTACCCATAATGACAAAGCAAAAAAAAATAAATAAATAAATAAATAAAATAAGATCCAGTTTCTCTGGATCATCTTTGAGATATTTCTGCACTTTGTATATAAAAATAAATATAAGCAAAAACCAAGTCATGAGGTCAAAAGAAGTGGCTGCAGAGCTCAGAGACAGGATTGTATAGAGGCACAAATCTGGGGAAGGCAAAAAAAAAAAAAAAAAAAATCCTGCTGCATTGAAGGTTTACACGAGCATAGTGGCCTTCAACGGTGTGTGACCACTAGCGCATAGCGAGCATTTTCAGTTCATTCCTATGGAAGTTGAGCTTTACATTCTTGTGAGCTTTTTTGCTTTTCAATACTTTTGCAAAGTTATCACAAATCTGATTTTTGCTTTGGCATAATGGGGTGTAGAATGTATAAATTAATGTGGTGTGAAAAGGGTTGCAACATACAAAATGTGAAAAGAAAATAGGGGTGTGAATATTTTGCAAGGCACTGTGTAAATTTAGTTTTTATCATTGCATTACAATAACGTGATTTTAAGGAGGAACAGGATTAAATTATCTTAAAAATGTTTAAAATATCCTAAAATAGGCTTCATTGTCTTTAAGTAATATCTTTTCTTCAACCAGAAATGTTTTCAACAGATTTTACAACATTCACTGATAAATGCATGAAGACATCATAAAGATTGTTTTGATTAGCATTAATCCTGTGCTAGGCTTCCATGGAATTTGTTGTCAAATATTTGACATATTTTCCATAATTTCCGCATTACACTGACACTGTCAAGAGAAAAACAGTTCGACACTGCATCATGGCGTTAACGCTATGGGAAAGCTCCTCGTGAACCGGTGTCATGAAGCATGTGTGAATACACATCAATCTTGATTGGCTAGCACAGTTATCTATCTAGGAGCAGGGTATGCATGGCCAGCTCTCGAGGGGGCTGGCTGTGTTCACTGTGAATGCTTTACAGTGAAAAAGATCATCTTTATGCCAGGCATCTACACCTGCGGGTCTCTTGCCAAGGTGGTGTGGCGATTGTGATTATGGAGCTCATAGATGGAGCTGGCTGAGGAGTTAAAGGAGTTAGTGGAGGCTATGACTTTATGAGCTGCGCCACGGCCAGACTAAACTTGAACTGGTCGGCAGAGGAATCTGCTCTCAGCAGATTAGGTGAGCGGTTCCTCTCGAGTCACAAATGTTCCCCTCCCATAAGCCTTCATTTTCTTTCCAATCTCTATGAGAAAGTGTGAAAATTGTGGAATAAGCTAGACTCTGCCTGTCACCAGTACAGGGCGAACGGAGGTAGTAGTGATGTGACGGACGACTGAGTTGGTGATATACCAATAATGCCACTTCATACTTACACAATTCCCCACTAATCCTGGACCTTTCACAACCCTGACAGGCAGCAGTTGTCATTCATCTGTATTCAAACATAACAGGCTGGGCTAAAGAGGAGAGTGGGCAATATCACACTCACATCTCACATCTCACATCTTTATTACTAGAAGTTCAAGGTTGGTAGCGGTGTGCTCCCTATATATTTGAATGGGTTTATATAGTCTCCCCTGTCCTCCCCTCCAGAACTTTGGCTGGAGGTGGAAATGCATTTATGCTTTCTCACTGGAAATGTAGGAGTTGGCAACCATCAACTGATAAGGGCTATTTGGTAGAGAGTAGTAGGGAGAGGTCCCCCTCTCTCTCAGTAGCCCCTCCGGTGTATACTGGAGGTAGTAGCCTGACGGAATTGCATCCCCTCATTTCCTAGGAGGCCCGATTGTCATGTAGAGCACTTCCCTGGGGGTTCGGTGGTAAAAGCCTTTTGGTAAGACTCTTTTTTGCCCCCTCCAGCTCAGAGGTGGGGTGTCGACAGGTGATAGAGAGCAGAAGGCGTTCCTTTCTCTGTGCTCTCTTGCAAGGCTTTCCCAAAAGTACTTCTTTTGCTATCCTTCCTTGGCCAGTAGCCAGTTGAGAGAGCATGGCTCTCTCCTGAGCTATCTTCCAGGCTTTAAGGACAGGTTGCTAATTTCTATGCTCCCTTTGGCTAGATTGCCCCTTAAAGCTGATGGCCAAGGATTTGGACGGTTGGAGTATCAGTACTTTAGTCTGTCCTTTTCCTTTCAGGCATGGTGGTCGGATGCAGTGATACTGCAGTCTCACTAGCTATGCTGGATAAGTAATTGAGGGTATTGAGCTGCGGACCTCACACTTCAGGTACCTAAGCTCTTGGTCACTAGGTGTGTTGTATGGCAGCCTTTGGCTGCAGCCTAGCTGGCTGGATAATTTTACAGCACAGTGAGCAGGTATTTGTTCAGTATGGTGCAGTGGGTATTGGGTCCCCATAGCACCAACAGCATAATGCAGCATCTCTTTCCCCTTGTCAGGGAATCGGGTTACATACATAACTTAGACGATCATAACAAATCGTAGTGGTAGCACTTTATTTTAATATAGGTAATATAGGTTATAATATAATATAATAATCTTTTTTTTCTGAAGCAAGTGTGAGTGGAGCTTGTTTTATTGTTTACTAGACAATTGTAATTCTGATCATTTAGCAATAGCAACAAAGCTGTATGATTTAAGGAATAATTAACATCTGTAGAACGAACTGTGTGGATTACACATTGAAGTTTATTATTTGAGTTATTTCAAATCCCTTTCAAAAAACTTCAAATATCTGCAACATTAATAGTGTGATTTGCCTTAGGAAACACTATAAGAAATAGAATGCTAAAAAAAGGCTTAAAATGAGAATGACAACTGCTGCCTGTCAGGGTTGTGAAAGGTCCAGGATTGATGGGGAATTGTGTAAGTATGAAGTGGCATTATTGGTATATTGCCAATTTAGTCGTCCGCCAGCTCGCTCTCTCCTGCTACTCACGATCTGTTCAGCTGGCTCTTATGCCAGACACCAGCACAAATATACACACACACTGCCCGTAAATACAGTGAGAAATGGCATACTACACTCATCCAGTCATTATGAATCATATACCCTAAGAAAGAGTACAGAAGGAACAATAGTAATGTTAAAGGTGAAATATGTCATTTGAAAATGTTTGATGTTTCAGTATACATTTCCACATCATCATTAAATATGCAGACAACTGTGGGTTGTGGGTTGATTCCTCCAAAACGTGTAAACACTGTGTCTCTGTGGTGTTATCAAAACATTCCAACATAGCAACAGTGGTTCAACCAATGGCATGAGTTTGGGGCAGGGCTATTTGTTTGTTCTGCCAATAAAAGACAGGGGGAGTTTTCCCAAACCAGTTTGAAAACATTCATTAGGTGTGTGCTCCTTCAGCTGGATTTAACCAATCGGCAATATTTACTAGTCGGGGAGGAGTTGAAAACAGAGCCATCAAGTCATAAATTTTCTCTGCTTCCCATGACAATGTTTTATCACAGATGAAATAGATTAGATGCAACATTTGTCAAATATTTGAAACAATTTTCATTAAATATTTTATGTACTGCTGCGCCATATGTACAAAATAAAGTTCAACATAAGCATATACTATTTACACACCAATTAAGTGGGGTTTATATGGTTTATCAGTTATATTTTGATAAACATGTCACAATATAACATTAAGATTACATGAAAAGAGTTTGTATAATTATAAAACACAGATTTGTGGCCATTAGCCAGAATAAATAAATATAATCAGAATAAACACAAAACACATGTGATCGTTGTCATTGGTGAATCTGGCCAGTTGTGAAACAGCTGTGTCGTCATCAGAGCTTGTGCAGCCACTCTGGAGAAACTCCGCTGACTGCACCAGACGACTGCTCCAAATCACTCTCACGGTATGGCATACATCACAGTGATGTTGCATTGTGCCATCTCAAGTCGGACAAGATTTCTAACCAGCATGCACTTCAAGTCAGATGTTGATCGGTCTGTGCAGCGCCTCAAGAAATCAAACATACCTATTATATGTACAATTTTGTTTGGAGACTGTATCACAGTTTGTTGTTCAGGGAAGAAGGAGATGGGAACCGGCAAACTTTCAACAACTTTAATCATATAAAATAAAGCGAATAGCGATAGATGCTGTTAAAATAGCATATTTTCTTAGCGATATATACTATTTACACTAAGTGCAAATAGCTGTAGATGCTATTTACACTAAGTGAAAATAACAATATATTCTATTTACACTAAGTGACAATAGCAGCATTTTCTTAGCGATATGCTATTTACACTAGGTGAAAATAGCAATAGATTCTACTTACACCATGTAAAAGTATCAGTTCTTTGCAATAAGCAATAATTTATTGAATTAAATTATTATTATTAAATTATTGCAAATAATTTGCAATAATTAAATAAATAGTTAGATGCTATCTATACTTTATATTGGCAGATACTATTTGTACCTCAGTATTTTTGTACATTATCAGGATGCAATAATATCATAAATGATTATATTTATTAACATTATTAAAGGTGTCCTCGGATTGAAAATTGAATTTACCTCGGCATAGTTGAATAACAAGAGTTCAGTACATGGAAATGACATACAGTGAGTCTCAAACTCCATTGTTTCCTCCTTTTTATATAAATCTCATTTGTTTAAAAGACCTCCAAAGAACAGGCGAATCTCAACATAACACCGACTGTTATGTAACAGTCAGGATCAATATGTACGCCCCCAATATTTGCATATGCCAGCCCATGATCAAAGCATTACACAAGGGCAGCCAGTATTAACGTCTGGATCTGTGCACAGCAGAATCATCAGACTAGGTAAGCAAGCAAGGACAACAGCGAAAAATGGCAGATGGAGTGATAATAACTGACATGATCCATGATTACATGATATTTTTAGTGATTTTTGTAAATTGTCTTTCTAAATGTTTCATTAGCATGTTGCTAATGTACTGTTAAATGTGGTTAAAGTTACCATCGATTCTTACTGTATTCACGGAGACAAGAGCCATCACTATTTTCATTTTTTAAACACTTGCAGTCTGTATAATGCATAAACATCTTCATTCTTTATAAATCTCTCCAACAGTGTAGCATTAGCCGTTAGCCACGGAGCACTATCAAACTCATTCAGAATCAAATGTAAACATCCAAATAAATACCATACTTACGCGATTAGACATGCTGCATCACGAACACTTTGTAAAGATCCATTTTGAGGGTTATATTAGCTGTGTGAACTTTGTTTATGCAATGATAGAGTGGAGAGCTCGGGAGGGGGCGGAGAGTGTGAGCAATTAAAGGGGCAGCAGCCTGAATCGGCACATTTCTAATTATGCCTCAAAATAGGCAGTTAAAAAAAATTAATTAAAAAAAAATCTATGGGGTATTTTGAGCTGTAACTTCACAGACACATTCAGGGGACACTTTAGACTTATATTACATCTTGTAAAAAAACGTTCGATGGCACCTTTAAAAGGATGCTGCCTTATTGGGAGAATAAAAACCTTCCCTACACCTTCCCCTAACCCTACCCAATAAACACGTTTAATATAATAAAACACTCGTTTGTAGTTTATTTCCACTTTTACAACATTATTTTCATTTTTATTGAAAATAGATGCAAGCTTGGCAAAAGGGAGATTCGAACCCGCGTCAATCACATTAAAAGTCAGGTCTGTGAGCCTTACTTGCTATTGCTGCGACACTGAAGACATTGAACCTATCTTATTTAAAACCAACAAGGGATTGTATTTGCACTTAGTGTAAATAGACACTCCGTAAAATAAAACAACAACAAAACGAAAGTAAAAGTGGCAGCCCCTCATGGACAACTGCCGCACAAACATAAACAAAGCATAAAATAAATAGTCCAGGCCTGGTCCTCTCTCGTCCTTCACTGTCGTCGCACCTCCTTTTATGCTCCCGGAGCTCCTCTGTGAGAAACTCAAGACCAGTGCGACGCACAGGTGGTACTCATCATCAATCACTCCACCGGCCTTGCCCTGTTCTCGCAACCCTTGGCCTTGTCCTGCTTGCCACAGAGACGTTAGTGGCACTTTTCGCAGTTAAGAGACAACATTTAATAACAAAACTTTTGTCTCAAATTCAATGCTTTTGAAATATCTATTAATTGTCAGCATGCCAGTCTTGAGAATGTTACTTTTGCCATCAGCACTTTTATGTCTATAAATCTACTGTAGCATATATATTTTTCAATTAGTGCCTAGGCATGATGCTGGCGTGGAGGGTGGTGTTGTCTGTCAGCGGTATGACTGGCACACTTTGGCCTCTTGCCTGGACGTGTTCACCCACCACAGTGCTGTTGAGGTGGGCAATGAGGGAAGATTTATCGATGCCGTCCTTATGTATGCTGACCCACGCAGCGCAGGAACAGAAGCAAAAGCAGCAGGGTTGAATCCCACTGTGAAGCCATTTTCCAGCAATTAAACTGCACTGGTACTTCATGCCCATTGGCTGCTGAAAGAGAAAAGTTACAGGGTATATGCAAAGGTGACATTAAGATGCTATTGAACTAATTCACTGAAATAAATCAAGAGAAAAAGCCTTATATGCTCAGTTTCAAATAACATACCCTAAGTATGAGCAATAGTAGTGATTCTTTAGCAAACACCACTAATAACATATTTCTCAATGGCCCAAATTGTGAGAACTGTATATTATATATATGTGTATATATACTGTATATATATGTGTATATATATATATATATATATATATATATATATATATATATATATATATATATATATATATATACAGTACAGTCCAAAAGTTTGGAACCACTAAGATTTTTAATGTTTTTAAAAGAAGTTTCGTCTGCTCACCAAGGCTACATTTATTTAATTAAAAATACAGTAAAAAACTGTAATATTGTGAAATATTATTACAATTTAAAATAACTGTGTACTATTTAAATATATTTGACAAAGTAATTTATTCCTGTGATGCAAAGCTGAATTTTCAGCATCGTTACTCCAGTCTTCAGTGTCACATGATCCTTCAGAAATCATTCTAATATGCTGATTTGCTGCTCAATAAACATTTATGATTATTTTCAATGTTGAAAACAGTTGTGTACTTTTTTTTCAGGATTCCTTGATGAATAGAAAGTTCAAAAGAACAGCATTTATCTGAAATACAAAGCTTCTGTAGCATTATACACTACCGTTCAAAAGTTTGGGGACAGTAAGAATTTTTATTTTTATTTTTTTGAAAAGAAATTAAAGAAATGAATACTTTTATTCAGCAAGGATGCATTAAATCAATCAAAAGTGGCAGTAAAGACATTTATAATGTTACAAAAGATTAGATTTCAGATAAACACTGTTCTTTTGAACTTTCTATTCATCAAATAATACTGAAAAAAATATTGTACACAAATATTTTGTACAATTGTACACATTAAATGTTTCTTGAGCAGCAGATCAGCATATTAGAATGATTTCTGAAGGATCATGTGACACTGAAGACTGGAGTAATGATGCTGAAAATTCAGCTTTGCCATCACAGGAATAAATTACTTTGTGAAATATATTCAAATAGAAAACTAAATTAAACTAAATAACTAAATTGTAATAATATTTCACAATATTACTGTTTTTTACTGTATTTTTAATTAAATAAATGTAGCCTTGGTGAGCAGACGAAACTTCTTTTAAAAACATTAAAAATCTTAGTGGTTCCAAACTTTTGGACTGTACTATATATATATATATATTATATGTTATAATATTGATATCATAATGGACTTGCTTAGTAAAAGACCAGCAGGATATAAACTCATTAAGATTGTTTCATTGATAATCAATCAGTCTACTGAGAACATTTCTTCCTTTCAATCACTCTTGGCCCTATTGGTGAGTTCTTGCATTTTTTTTCAGGATCAATAATAGTGAACAGATCATTACTACAGGCACAAGGTTCCTTCACATTTAGCTTGAACACAGATGTGAGTGTTTTTTTGTTGTTCTTAAGAAGCAATCTTTTGCTTAATTTCATATTAGGAATGTAGGATATTCTAGTCAATGATGCATTATTTGAAAAAAAACATTGTTTATATGATGCATTTCAAGGGATGCCAAATACATATGACAGAGATCTTGAATCTTGCTTCACTACATTTCATGCTTTTCATGCAATTCAATTATTCAAATATGAAATCTATTTTTTATGAACTGTTCAGAGTGAGAGACTGTCAAGCAACAAGCACATTTTATTAAGTTCTGAAGCACAGAAATTCAAATAGCAATAATTATTTTACCCATAAAATGCTTTTTCAACAAGAAGAATTTGTAGTAACAAAATGTAGTAGTTCATACAGACGACATTGCAACAAAACGGACATCAGTCTTTTGCAGACCTGTGGTTCAGCATACTATAATAACACCATACATGTTGTTTTTGCTAAACACTGGAATTTTAAACGTATGGTTTCATGGTGCAATATAATGAACGTAATGCACAATAATCAAATCATGTGTGTGGAAACTGAGCGTGAGCTAATAATATGCGCGAGATGCCTTTATAATCAACAGTTTTCTTCATGACCATCTGTTGCCTTAAAGTCATTTGCACCTGCTATAGGAAAAGTCAGAATCGAACAGGCTATGGAGCACTGTGGCTCTCTCCAATCTAATTATTCCCAGCGACTGTCATAGCCTCTGATGTACGGACAGGCTGAATACACAGAACAGATGGCTTCTTATAACTAAGGTTGACTTAGTTTATAAAGACCCCTGTTAAGCAAATCAAGTGCTGGATGAAATCAAGAATAGATTAAGCTTGAACTTACTGAGTCCAGTGTCAGTTTGCAATAGAAGAGTGATAGTCTTTATTACACTCGCTAAAGAGCCTGCTGTATTCTTACGGACACAAACCTTGATCTTAAATTCAACAGTTTTATTAACCTTTGTTAATGTTAGTTAATAAAAATGTTCATGTTAGTTCACAATGCATGGCAGAATTTTAATTAAAAAAAAAATTCTGTCATTAATCACTCACCCTCATGTCATTCCACACCTGTAAGACCTTTGTTCATCTTCAGAACACAAATTAAGATATTTTTGATCAAATCTGATGGCTGTGAGGCCTGCATTGCCAGCAAGACTATTAACACTTTCAGATGCCCAGAAAGCTACTAAAGATATATTTAAAACAGTTCATGTGACTACAGTGGTTCAACTTTAATGTTATAAAGCAACGAGAATACTTTTTGTGCACCAAAAAAGAAAAAAAGAAAAAATGACTTTATTCAACAATATCTAGTGATGGGCGATTTCAAAACACTGCTTCATGAAGCTTTGAAGCTTTACGAATCTTTTGTTTCAGTGGTTCGGAGCATGTATCAAACTGCCAAAGTCATGCCCCCCAGTAGTGAACCATTGAAATTTCGTAACAATTATGATGTAACAAAGCCTCATTTGCTGAAATCAAGTGACTTTGGCAGTTTGATACACGCTCCGAACCACTTATTCGAAAGAAAAGATTCATAAAGCATTGAAGCTTCATGAAGCAATGTTTCGAAATCGCCCATCACTAGATATTGTTCAATAAAGTCATTATTTTATTTATTTATTTATTTTTATTCTTGTCGCTTCATAACATTAAGGTTGAACCACTGTACCACATGAACTAAATATGTCTTTGTTAGCTTTAGCTAGTGTTAATTATCTTGCTGGCAATAGAGGCCTCACTGAGCCATCGGATTTTATCAAAAATATCTTAATTTGTGTTCCGAAGATGAACGAAGGTCTTACAGGTTTGGAATGATATGAGGGTGAGTAATTAATGACAGAATTTTCATTTTTGGGTGAACTAACCCTTTAACTATAACAGATACAACTTTAGATCTTAATGCATTAGTAAATTTTGAGATTAACATTAAATAAGATTAATAAATGATGTAGAAGTATTCTTCATTGTTAGTTCATAATAACTTATTATAGTTAAAGGTATTTTTTGGAGAGGCTAGCAATAGTAAGCTAGCTTTCAAATCATAACATTGAACCCTTCCTTCAGAGCGCTTTCCAAAGCCACACCTCCTCCAAAACACATGAAGGCACACACACACACACACACACCTGCTCTCAGCAAAGAGTCATAAGAGACGGTGTTAAACTACCTCATGTCTCAAAGCACAGAACATTACAATAAAAATGAATGTAAATAACTTAGAGAGCTTGTACCTGACTGCTACTGATTCTTTTCAGTGTTGTTGACATGGAAACGCATAATTCCCTGTCTGAGGACGTGAACAGCTCCGGTTAGAACATTGACGTGAACTGTAAAAGGTGGCTGCTGTTTGTTTGCGGTGCTCCATGACTGATGTCTGTCTACATAAACTCTGCATGAAACCCACTGATGACGTATGATGTCTGCGCAATCAGGGTGCGTGAGGGTATGTAAAAACATAAGTTGACAGGCAGGTAGGACAATGTATTATTTAATTCAGACCAAACACAATGATTGGATGAATATTTTGTGGTTCTACTCCTTCCACAGACATATACATTTATAAAAATACATTTAGACCATTTAAAGGTGCCCTAGAATCAAAAATTGAATTTACTTTGGCATAGTTGAACCAAGAGTTCAGTAACAAGAGTTCAGTACATAGAAATGACATACAGTGAGTCTCAAACACCATTGTTTCCTCCTTCTTGTGTAAATCTCATTTGTTTAAAAGACCTCCGAAAAACAGGCGAATCTCAACATAACCACGTAACAGGTACTGTTACGTAACAGTCGAGATCATTAATATGTACGTCCCCAATATTTGCATATGCCAGCCCATGTTCAAGGCATTAGACAAGGGCAGCCAGTATTAACGTCTGGATGTGTGCACAGCTGAATCATCAGACTAGGTAAGCAAGCAAGGACAATAGCAACAAATGGCAGATGGAGCAATAATAACTGACATGATCCATGATTACATGATATTTTTAGTGAAATTTGTAAATTGTCTTTCTAAATGTTTCGTTAGCATGTTGCTAATGTATTGTTAAATGTGGTTAAGGTTACCATCGTTTCTTACTGTAATCACGGAGACAAGAGAGCCGTCGCTTTTTATCATTTTTAAACACCTGCAGTCTGTATAATGCACAAACACAACTTCATTCTTTATAAATCTCTCTAACAGTGTGTAATGTTAGCTTTAGCCATGAAGCATACTATCAAACTCATTCAGAATCAAATGTAAACATCCAAATAAATACTATACTCACATGATCCGACGAATGCATGCAGTATGCATGACAAACATCTTGTAAAGATCCATTTGAGGGTTATATTAGCTGTGTGAACTTTGTAAATGCACTGTATTGTAGTCGAGAGCTCGGGGGGCAGGGAGCGCTCGATTTATAGGGGCCGCAGCCTGAATCGGTGCATAGTTAAAGATTAAAAAAAAATAATTAAAAAAAATCTATGGGGTATTTTGAGCTGAAACTTCACAGGCACATTCAGGAGACACCTTAGACTTATATTACATCTTGTAAAACCTGGTTCTAGGGCACCTTTAACTTAGTTATTTGCTATCAGCATATGGGGAGACTTTCAACCAGTATAACAATAAATGTTTCTGTAGAGAATTACCTATTGCAACTTTAACTGTTAACAAGTTTGTAAAGTGTTACCGAAACTACTGATATGTCTAGTAAACATGGGGTCACACACTTTATATTAGGGTTACTATGTATTTACATCAAAAAAAAAAATATTAATAATAATTGTTACATAAAATGCACTTATTTTGTTGATGTTGTATTGCAAAACACGTGCTGCTATTGAGGTAGATACGGGTAAGGTTTGGTGGTATGGATAGGTTTAAGGGTTCATTACAGATGTAGTTACATGCAGGTATTTTTTTTTTAAATAAAAGTACAATGTAAAAACATGGATGTACACAATAAGTGCATTGTATCAAATGATTCATTTAAATATTAGTGCATAGTAGTTAAAGACACAATATAATGTGGGACCAAAAATGGTAATAAAAGCCACGCTGGCTTTCTAGTCCATTATGATGATGTCTGTTCTAATCTTTTATTAATAAATGCTGAAAAGCATGTCTTTTGATGGTCTCCTCTTCAACATTACTGGCACATACACAGCTTTCCTTTTATCTATTAATAACAGCGAGCATGGGATGCCACTCAACAAAGGTTACTTTATTACAATGTTCCACGTTCTTTTTTGAAACATTCCCAATGTGCATGTACTGTAGCGAGTCTCCGTACTTAAGTGACCTGTATAGAGAGTTTTCCAAAGTGTTTCATAAATGTGTGGTGGTAATAAATATTTCAGATTTATTCTTTTATTTATCAAATTGTGGCCACATGACATTACCAATGTTTTATACATTCAGCACTTCGATAAGGAAATTTCATGTTCCTTCGTGTTTCGCTGTGTTGACTTAAAAGATAATAAAGCCTCTCTGGAATACTGAAGTCTGTTCCAGCATCGCTCTTTCTGGGATGATTGTTGTCTCAGGGTGAGGTACAAGTAGCAGTGAGAGATCTGCACAGTGCTGATAACAAACACACGCAGAAAGCGCAGCGCACGTTCAGAACATGCCCAATCTTTTTTTCTCACAACAGTCAATTTGTCCCAGTTCCTTCATACATGTCCCTGTGTTTAACTGCCACACTGTAGATACACTGACGCACTTAAGGCACATTTAAAATCTATGAATGTCATTGCGTTAGATAACAAAATATCACTTTTGTTGCACATGTTCATACACTCCTGTTGTGGAAACTTGAGGAAAGCTGATGTCAAATATCCTCTAAGGCCTGGGACACATCTTAACCGATTTTAAAACTGTGGGAGACCACAGACATAAGGACAGTTTCAAACTATTTTTAACATTATAATCCTCTGAACGCACACACTAGACGATTCGGCCAGACCGCGAGACCACAAACTTGCCGATTATAGTAACCATTTCACAGTGGCAATTCACAGACACAAGATCTCACAGAAACTTGCGTGATCAAACATGACTTCAGAAGAAAAACAAATATAGAGGAAGATCGACGTTGTCAGATGACTCTCCTGGCGTACATTCTGTTTTGCAGTGAAAAAAAAGGAGAAAAAGAATATGGGTGAAATCTTGGCTGAGAAGACTTTCTTTCTCAATAGTCCACTTTCGTGACATGTTTGTGGCTGCTATGTTTCAGCTATAAAAGCACACAACATCCATTGACCCTCAATCAGATTTGAGGGTCAAGTTTACAGTTTAAAGGTGCCCTCGAATGGAAAATTGAATTTATCTTGCCATAGTTAAATAACAAGAGTTCAGTACATGGAAATGACATACAGTGAGTCTCAAACTCCATTGTTTCCTCCTTCTTATATAAATCTAATTTGTTTAAAAGACCTCCGAAGAACAGGCGAATCTCAACATAACACAGACTGTTACGTAACAGTCGGGGTGTACGCCCCCAATATTTGCATATGCCAGCCCACGGTCCCAACATTATAAAAGGCATTAGACAAGGGCAGCCAGTATTAACGTCTGGATCTGCACAACCAAATCATCAGACTAGGTAAGCAAGCAAGAACAATAGTGAAAAATGGCAGATGGAGCGATAATAACTGACATGATCCATGATAACATGATATTTTTAGTGATATTTGTAAACTGTCTTTCTAAATGTTTCGTTAGCATGTTGCTAATGTACTGTTAAATGTGGTTAAAGTTACCATCGGTTATTACTGTATTCACGGAGACAAGAGAGCCGTCGCTATTTTCATTATTAAACACTTGCAGTCTGTATAATGCATAAACACAACTTCATTCTTTATAAATCTCTCCAACAGAGTAGCATTAGCCGTTAGCCACGGAGCACTATCAAACTCATTCAAAATCAGAAGTAAACAATATAACAGTATACAATACTCACATAATCCGACGCATGCATGCCGCATGCATGACGAACACTTTGTAAAGATCCATTTTGAGGGTTATATTAGCTGTGTAAACTTTGTTAAGGCACTGTTCACGGCAAGCGCAAGCTCTGTGGGCGTGGACCACGGGATTTAAAGGGGCCGCAGCATAAAATCGGCGTGTTTATAATGATGCCCCAAAATAGGCAGTTAAAAAAATCTATGGGGTATTTTGATCTGAAACTTCACAGACACATTCAGGGGACACCTTAGACTTATATTACATCTTTTAAAAACATAATCTAGGGCACCTTTAAACTCCTGTAGTTTCAGCCCAGATTTATGAAACAAATTATTCATGCATTTTATGTTTAAAATAAGAACATCTCTCTACATCCTTTTAGAATATATTTACAAAATATAATTAAACTTTTTAAACTTAACAAGACAGATATCTTATAGGGCTTAAAAGGGTACACGTTATTCTTTATTTCACTTCCTTTCTTGTTATATTTGCTGCTTTACCTCAGAATTGCTTTTCCTCAAAGGACCAACTTGTCTATAATAGTTCAGTGAAGGGCAGTGG
The DNA here is from genome assembly GCF_018812025.1 of Megalobrama amblycephala. Classification (NCBI taxonomy): domain Eukaryota; kingdom Metazoa; phylum Chordata; class Actinopteri; order Cypriniformes; family Xenocyprididae; genus Megalobrama; species Megalobrama amblycephala. The sequence goes on along the minus strand of NC_063066.1, from coordinate 22,100,318 downwards.
AGCATGCCATCTCCCCCGGAGGTGCATTGTCTATTAATAGGTTTATGGGACATCAAGCACCCTTCCCCCTATTTCCACCAACTCTAGTCCACATGCCTCAGTGCAGCAGCACTCTGTGGAATACTGGAAACACTTACAAAGCATCTCCTGCTACCTTATGCCTCCGTGTGCCACTTTCACATCTGCACGTCGCCAGAGGGGTTCTTTCCCCAAAGAAACAGGAATAAAAGGTTTTGTGTCTGTGACAGCTAAAGGAAGCTTCCTTTTAAATGATTATTTAAGGTTATGATTGACAGACTGAGATGCAGTGTTTTCAGGAATTGCTAGATCGACTCGCTGCAGAGATGATAGGCAAATCAAATTATTTGGTAATGAGTTCGCAGAGGGTTAGAATTATATATCTTACACAAATATAAAACATAACCCTATACTAATGGCATGTAGGGGCGATTCACTAACAGTTGAGAATTGCACATACAAATTCAAACTGCACAGTGATTTGCAGCGATTTATTGAAATGAAACACCTCTTTTCTATGTAAATTTGGCTTGTTTCTGTTGATCGTGGCAGCAGTTATTCATCAAATGATGGAGACAGCCATTATAATTGGGTTGAACACACTTCAAGCCGATTCAGGTGTCTGGACTGCAGTGTTGGAGAGATGCCGTTCATTTCCTGCAAAATATGCCTCATGTGCTGCATCCTTCAATGGGAATTGCACCATGCAAATAGTGTTGTTGAAGAGTGTGATGGACAGCCGATAGTGCTTCTCTATTCCTGGATTTCAAAACTGTACATTCCAACTGTCTCATTAGTTTGCAACTACATGTCAACTAACTCTCATTAGAGTATTAGTAGACTGTTAGTACACCATCAAGTTGGGGTTAGTAAAATAATTCAATTCAATTCACATTTATTTGTATAGCGCTTTTCACGATACATATCATTTCATTGCAGCTTTACAGAGAATGCATGTCAATAAGTTGACATGTACCTGCGAAGTTACTTGTAGGTCTGTTGGGGAGAATAATATTAAAGTGTTAACAGATATTTGTCACATGTATGTTGATTTCATTGTGTTTTGGCTTGGTTTAGTTCTAGTTCCTAGGCTTGTTCGAGATGCATCAGCGCTGAGCAGACAGATCGCTGTATTACATCACCGTGAGAGCGATTGGAGAGCATGCATACTTTTGAATCACTCTCACTGTACTTTGATGTCATATGCCAATCGGTCTGTGCAGCACAGATGCATCTCAAACAAGCCTCCTGTCTCCTTTGTTCTCATTTTCACGCCACTAGTTAGTTTCCATGGTTTCTAAATAGTTCACACCTGTTCATTCCATGTTAAAAAAACAAAAAAAAAACAGCATATGCTGGTTAAGGTAGGTTTTGAAGCTGGTTTGAGCTGGTTTATGCTGGTCAAGTGCTGGTCTGTGCTGGTCCTAAGCTGGTCCATGCTGGTCCAGAACCAGCATGGACCAGCATAGGACCAGCATAAACCAGCTCAAACCAGCATACCAGCTTCAAAACCTACCTTACCAGCATATGCTGTTTCTTTCAACAGGGTTGTTCTGTTGATTAGCTTACCTTGTGTATTTATTTCCTCAGTTCCTTGTCTAGTGTTAACGTTGTGTTATAGCATGTAGTGTTTTGTTTCCGCTGTTTATTAAAAGTCAGGTTAACCGTCTTCCTGCGGGCTCTCTTGGATTGCTGCAGCTTAACCCTGACAATATTCAGCAGACTGTCTATAATACACAGGCAGTAACATGTAATTGCAAAGTTACTTAAAGTTAGTAGAATGTCTAAAGTAGACCATTGAAATAAAGTTACCAACTCTTGTTCTAAACCACAGTGTTTAAATCCAGAGAAATTCATAGTTTTAACCAGTGTAAAGGCCTGTGTCATTGCATTGCAATTTCCGGTCCTACTTCCATAAAAACCATGGAAACACCAAAGACACTTTAATACATTATGCATTTTATTAGACAGGTGAGCAACTGTTTGGATACCTTTGTTGACAGAAAACAGCACTGCTTTACCCTACAACTTTATACCACTGCTTCATGCCTTGAGTCCCGTCGGATTGCTTTCCATCGGCTGTGGAGGTGAAGACAACAACTCAGTCTATGGTCTCCAACATTTAGGGAGAGAAGTTGGTGCTGGTTTTAGCATCTAAACATTTCTAGTTTGTAGATTTTTTGTAACCTTTGCTCTACCAGAAAGACTCGGGAGACAAAATAACATAATGATGAAATTTATTAACAACCAGAAAGCTATACAAAAAGATAAAGTTCTTTGGCGTAGGCCCCGTCCGTAGCACGCATCCGAATGGTTGCAGGCTCGGCATATCCTGCCCGGAATAAAGGCAGGGGTGTAGCCGACCCCCCACAGGGATATGGACAGGGACCATCCTGCTGGTGGTGGGGAGGATGGAGGTGGAGATTGGCGTCAGCATCTGCGAACTCAGATAAGTGTAAGTACCAATGCTTTATACCTGAGTGTTCAATAATGATTGGTTAGATCTGATCTAATGATTGACGTAACATTAGAGTCTTCCTGGCAGAACTTACGCTAGAGCTTACATTTATTGCATTTTGCTCTTAGCCACTGTTTTTATGCACCTTTTGCACTACTTTGCATTTAAAGTATTAAAAATCAACAACTGACTCCTGGTGTGATTCTCCTTTACGACCACCTGGGTCCGTTATTACAAACAGATTCTGTGGCTTCTGTGTTTAATGAATCAGGTGCTAAAGCAATAGAGACAACACAGGCCAATTCATTCTTAGAGATTTCCCCCAGCCTTAATTTACTAAAATCTCAAATGAAGGGTACAAATTTGCTTGTGAAATTGACTGAATTAAGAGTGCTCTTTGTGGGTCAGGTGACTTACAATTAAGTGCAAGAAAAACCACATGTGAAAATAGGTTGGACACCCTCCAGAAGGAGACTTCTGCATGTGATAATCGCAGCCATGCCACCTACATACACACACACACACACACATACACATATATATATATATATATATATATATATATATATATATATATATATATATATATATATATATATATATATATATATATATATATATATATATATACATATACACACACACACACACACACTTGGAACCATACAGTATGTTCATTAAGAAAAATGTGCAAAAACTGTCAAGGTGTGTTTTCCTGTAAATCAAGATATTTTAGTATTTTATTAGTGTTTCATAGCCTTATTCATGTGCTTATGTTTATACGTTTTCCTGTCAAGAAGTCACTGTAGCTACTTTGTGATATTTGTTAATTGATGACATTAGTTTATGAATTGTGGCTAGTAAATAGCTAAAATGTACCTACCATTTGACTTCTACAGTGTTGTTTATTTTATATCCTGTCCTGCTTGTTCTGTGTCATAAATATGCCACTGGAATCTTGTTACGATATGGCAGCCCTATGACAAAACTAGTGTCAAAAGGTTCAACCAACTGCCACAACACCCTAAGATATACAACCAGCAGCCATTTTATTTTTATGCCTGACTGTGAAGTGCAACAGCAGCTGTAAAATCCTTGGCCGAATCAATCTGCTCTACACAAGTTACAAATGCTGGATAAGTACCATGTTATGTGTGTAATTTTTTAATCTTAAATACTTTATCCTGTCCCATCATAATATTCAAAGACAAATATAAGTAAACTATTTATGTTATGTGAGTGAAACCACACGTATGAAAAAAAATCACACTTTGGGCGGCCTTATGTTAAAATGAAATTATATGCATATATATTTCATCTTAAATATATTTAATCATATAGACAAAATATACGCTACAGTAAATAAGTAATAAAAGATGCATTATAGCCTGAGTTGCGAGATTCCTTTACATACGTGTACAGCTGGCTTATAAACGGTCTGTAATCTGGGTCTGGTTTTTGAAGATGGGACACTTGGTATTGCTCGAGAAACTTGCTGCCTGTGCTCATATAGAGAGTGTCATATATTTGCTGTGAGTGACAAAAGCCTGTAAAGTAAATGTTGGTGGAAAGCCCTTATATGGAGATGTTTGGGCTTGTTTATGCAAATAACCTCAGGCACGTGCTCATTTAGAATACTTAATATTCATTAATATTCATTAACATTCAAAAGAGGTTATGAACAAATTAATGTGCATACACACGTGTTGTGAATTCTGCAGAAAAAAACAAAACAAAACAAAACATAGTGATAGGCTTTCTCTGTGTGTACAAATATACAAATTATCAATTATAATTATGAGTAAATTAGACCCCCCCCCCCCCCACACACACACACACACACACACACACACACATTTTTCTCATTGTCACATTTTGTTTTTGGGTTTTGCTTCACGTTTATGTTTTCATGTCTTTTATTTTGTAGTTTTATTTAAGGTTTCTGTTTTTTTCATCTGTTTCCCTTGCCCTTAGGCTTGTTCGTCGCGCAGACCCATCGGTGGCTGACTTGAAGCAGTGCATGTTGGTTAGAAATTTTGTCAGACTTGAGACAGCACTGATGCCACATGACTGTGACGTATGGCATCAAAGTACCATGGCATTCAGTTCCACTAATGCTCACAAATCTGTAATTTTATAACAGTAACAGCTCTTTTCATGTAGCCGCAATGTTATACTGTGTCATGTTTATCAAAATAAAACTGATAAAAAACATAGGCCCACTTTAATGGTATTTAAATATTATAGGCTTATGTTGAACTTTGTTCTTGTACAAACAGACGCTGCGTTAAAGGATTAGTCCACTTTTAAATACACTTTTCCTGATATATTTACTCACCCCCATGTCATCCAAGATGTTCATGTCTTTCTTTCGTCAGTCGAAAAGAAATTAAGGTTTTTGAGGAAAACATTCCAGGATTTTTCTCCTTACAGTGGATTTTAATGGCTACCAACAGACTGAAGGTCAAAATTACAGTTTCAGTGCAGCTTCAAGGGCTTTAAACGATACCAGATGAGTAATAAGGGTCTTATCTAGCGAATCGATCGGTCATTTTCGAAAAAAATACAACCGTTTATGCTTTATAAACAAAATATCGCCTTGAACGTACTTTCCGCTTCCGCATTCTTCATAACGCTTACGCTGAATGTTCTACGCCTTCCCTATTCTACTTACAGAACGAACGTGGCACCAGTTTCGTTTTTTTGCGGAAGCGTTATTACTCATCTGGTATCGTTTAAAGCCCTTGAAGCTGCACTGAAACTGTAATTTTGACCTTCAACCTGTTGGTAGCCATTGAAATCCACTGTAAGGAGAAAAATCCTGGAATGTTTTCCTCAAAAACCTTAATTTCTTTTCGACTGGCGAAAGAAAGACATGAACATCTTGGATGACAATGGGGGTGAGTAAATTTATCAGGAAAAGTGTATTTAAAAGTGGACTAATCCTTTAAGCAGTACATGAAGTACTGAATAAAAATGTCTCTGAAACATCAGTGTATTTGACAAATATAGTTCAATTTTACCTATAAATGTATGTATAATATTTGTCTATACTAATGTAATATTTATATGAGTTAGATTTGGCACATTATTATGGTCAAAACTACATTGTACTTCAACAAAAATACTTTACAGCTCCCTTTAACAGTCCATTAAAATGTTTCAATACATAGACACAATATACAATATGGTGCGATAAACCTAAATAAATAAATAAACTAACATTAAACAAAGGGCGCAGCTTGCACAATCTACTCCTCCTTGATTGTCTCGTTTAAGCTGAGTTCAGACTGCACGATTTTAGCCCCAATTTTGGCTCGCCGACAGGTTTTGAGAAATCGCCGACAAATGCCCGAAATCACAGGCAAATCGGTGCTCGTTCACGTGAGTGACAATCACGCAGTGTGAATGAGCAAAGACGTGATCTGAGAGAATCACTGACGCCCGTGAGATATTTGGCATGCTAAATATCTGGACCTGTCGGCGATTCAAAATCCTGCTGTGTGAAAAGTGTTCTGACTGAAAACTACATCGGCGATGACCGACAGCCAATGAGAGAGCAAGATGCAGAGCAGCGGGGAGTTCGGGGAGGAGTTATAGACCACTCTCGTTGCAGAACCAACACACAATTATTCCTCGCGTCTCCCCAACCATTTCCTCCTCCATATTCTTATTTTCTTTTTCTTGTTTTCGCTACAAATCAACACACAGGCCATTCGTATTGCAAGCTTCTTGCGGGCTACCATTTTTAATAATAATCCCAGTCTCACGTGAGAATGCGTGACATCGCGTTGTTTCCTTGTCACATCTCATGTGTGTTTGGTTGTGAAACATAGTTTGCATGCCAGACAGAGTTGTCGGAGATTCTTCCTATTGTAAAGTCATGCAGTGTGAAACCTTCTGTCGCCGATCCATCGTGCAGTGTGAACACAGCAGCGACTGAATGCTGGCCAAGATAGTCATGCAGTGTGAAAAGAACAGTGACCCGACTACTTTGAAAATCGTGCAGTCTGAACTCAGCTTAAGATGACGCAGAAGTGCTTTCCAAAAAGAGAGTTTTTTTGACCCCTACACCCTTCATCCCTTCGAAGCTCTCAGTCCGGAGGGTAAACCCTTTGAAGGGATTAGGGCATAGGGATGAGCCCTTCCGAATGGAACGCAGGGCCAGTCACAGCCGATGTCGAACACACCTCATACGTGATCATGTTGTGCTTCCCTTGCCTAATGTTTCATGTTCTAATTGGTTCCTTGTTTCATGTGTCATGTTTTCATTGATTGTTTTAGTCATGTGGTTTTCTGTTCTGTTTGGTCATTGGTTCGTTGTTTCATTTTGTTCAGGTGTTTCTTGTTTGATCATTAACCTCTGTGTATATATAGCCCTCATGTTACTGTTGTTGTCTTTTGTCTAGCTTTGTTTGTGTAACTGCTGTAGGTAAGTCTAGTTAATGGCCAAGTAAGTCAAGTTTATTTTTATTGTTATTTTTTATCATTTATATTGTTATCATTTTGTTTGTTAATGATTGTCTTCAATAGACTGCACATGGGTTCACCTTCAACTTGCCTTTAGTGGACTTTCATTACATTAATTCTGTGCAGATCTGTGCAAAATATAATCATAAGTGCTTCCCTCATGTTGTCAGGTAATAAAACTTAGTGTTGCTGTATGTACAAGTCTGTGAACTAAATTTTGGGCTGCACCTTCGGTAGAGTCAGGCAGGAGAATGATGGTAATTGACATGCCTCATTATGGTGGTTTTCATCTGCATTGCAGCTCTCAAATAAAATATGTTGCCTATGGCTCAGGTTGGATGTCAATGACATCAAGCATCATTAGTTCTCAAGTGTCTAGCAATCAAATGTCATGATGTCAAACCTGCAGCACAGGTTCTATGTTGAGCTGAGTGTGAGAAATTTTCAGTAAGAACTTAAATTTCGGTCTGTTTCTCAAACAAAACTATAGTATGGCTCCAGAAGACTTGAAATATATAGTGCACAAATTGTATGGTGCTTTTATAATGTGCTTACTTTTTTATTTAAAGCTTAACAGTCCATGAACTTTAATAAAAAAAAATAAAAAAAACACAACTGGGTAACACTTTATTTCAATAGTCCACTTTAGACACATAACTTTGCAAATACAAAGTTAATCCAGGGTTGTTCTAAACACCAGGTAAACCGAATCCTGGGTTATCTTGCTTCACGTTTCATGCTGCTCATTATGTACCCGGGGTTAACAATTAGTCCTGGGTATTCATAAACTGATGTTTTGCATTGTATATTCCTAAACCCTGGGTTAATATTCATATTTGCGGTGTCAGTGTCATTGATTGACTTATTCTACTAACCCTAACCTAACAGTCTACTAATACTCTGAGAGTTAGCTGACATGTAGTTGCAAAGTTACTTATAGTTAGTAGAATAAAGTGGACCACTGAAATAGTGTAAACATAAAGTCTAAAGATTTTGATCTGTTTCTCAAATCTGTGATGTTTTCGACATGATTATATGCTGCCAGAATTTGTTTTGTAGTGTGTGCTTGGCCTTAGTAGCCAAACACTGCAATGCGCTTTGCAGGTTATAGAACGTTATGTCACTGTTCAACTGTCAGTGGAAATATGCTGTAGCACAAACACCATTTGGGGGCAAAGGTGTATTGGTGTGAAGAAAAACTTCACTACAGACAGAGAATTTGAACAGCTTAATGTGTCTTATCACAGGTCTGAGGTCAGCTTAAAGCCCTGGAATGAACAAACAAACAGAGCATTCATCATTTCCCTATGAAATGAATGCAGTCTTCTTGGACATCGGCCAGTTTCGGCTTCCACATTTGCATTTTTTTTTCCCCCTCACAAGAATTCAGTTTACTTGATCTCCAAAGCATATCAAGGTCAGGCTATGCAAATAATCATTAGTGTGTCTTCTGCTTTGTTTATTTATTAATAATAATATATAAAAAAAAAAGAAGTAGCAAAATATTAACCAATGGCATCTCAGGCAATTTAATTTAATGATATCACAATATGGTTCTCTGTCTTGCCTTGAAGCCTGAGTGTTTTTGGTGCTACGAGGAGCAAACATCATGATTTGTCATTCCACAATGGAAAAATACATTGATCAAGACATCAGCTCACAGGATTCCTGTTGTGTTTTGTAGTTGAATGCTTTCATTAGAAGGATTGATTGTACTTCATCCGTACCTTCCCAAGACACACGTTTGTGCTGGAAGGAGAGCCACTGCAATTCATTTCCATTGTGTTCTCGATCTTTATCCATTTGTACAGGCTTTACCAGGATAACTGTCAGTAATGCGTGACCTAATATACGTACTGAATATATGCTCCAAATGGTTGTGACAGCCAAGTAATAATGGTGTCTTAAAGAATTCAATACTTTCTTGGCATGCATGTTTATGTTCTATATAATTCATACACTTGAGGATTTGATAAGTAACCGTGTTCCATTCCTTTGATATATGATGCTGAATGTTTTATAAGAAATACATGTTTAATCGGTCAGAAACTCTCCATAGAAAATCGTGAATTAATCTAATTAAATGTAATGCAGTTTCTGTTTCTACATGGTGCTAAAACTTAAAACTGCTTACCTCAAGCTCTTTTCACCTTCTTCTTTTGCCGCTTCCTCTTTTTTCAGCACACATAAACAAAGACCATGGTAAACACACTTTGGCAGTTGTAGTTTTTAAGTGGTAGACCAACAGACTGGGCCATCTAACCAATCAGAGCAAAGTAAACCAATCACAACAGACTGTAACAATGCATTTAGGCTACGTTCCACTCCACTTTTAGATACACACTCGCAAAAAATACAGAAAGTATTCAGACCCCCTTACATTTTTCACTCTTTGTTATATTGCAGCCATTTGCTAAAATCATTTGTTAATTTTTTTTTCCTCATTAATGTACACACAGCACCCCATATTGACAGAAAAACACAGAATTCTTGACATTTTTGCAGATTTATTCAAAAAGAAAAACTGAAATATCACATGGTCCTAAGTATTCAGACCCTTTGCTCAGTATTTAGTAGAAGCACCGTTTTGATCTAATACAGCCATGAGTCTTTTTGGGAAAGATGCAACAAGTTTTTCACACCTGGATTTGGGGATCCTCTGCCATTCCTCCTTGCAGATCCTCTCCAGTTCTGTCAGGTTGGATGGTAAACATTGGTGGACAGCCATTTTTAGGTCTCTCCAGAGATGCTCAATTGGGTTTAAGTCAGGGCTCTGGCTGGGCCATTCAAGAACAGTCACGGAGTTATTGTGAAGCCACTCCTTCGTTATTTTAGCTGTGTGCTTAGGGTCATTGTCTTGTTGGAAGGTAAACCTTCGGCCCAGTCTGAGGTCCTGAGCACTCTGGAGAAGGTTTTCATCCAGGATATCCCTGTACTTGGCCGCATTCATTTTTCCCTCGATTGCAACCAGTCGTCCTGTCCCTGCAGCTGAAAAACACCCCCACAGCATGATGCTGCCACCACCATGCTTCTACAACGTTGGGACTGTATTGGACAGGTGATGAGCAGTGTCTGGTTTTCTCTACACATACCACTTAGAATTAAGGCCAAAAAGTTCTATCTTGGTCTCATCAGACCAGAGAATCTTATTTCTCACCATCTTGGCAAACTCCATGCTGGCTTTCATGTGTCTTGCACTGAGGAGAGGCTTCCATCGGGCCACTCTGCCATAAAGCCCTGACTGGTGGAGGACTGCAGTGATGGTTGACTTTCTACAACTTTCTCCCATCTCCTGACTGCATCTCTGGAGCTCAGCCACAGTGATCTTTGGGTTCTTCTTTACCTCTCTCACCAAGGCTCTTCTCCCCTGATAGCTCAGTTTGGCCGGACGGCCAGCTCTAGGAAGGGTTCTGGTCGTCCCAAACGTCTTCCATTTAAGGATTATGGAGGCCACTGTGCTCTTAGGAACCTTAAGTGCAGCAGAATTTTTTTTGTAACCTTGGCCAGATCTGTGCCTTGCCACAATTCTGTCTCTAAGCTCTTCAGGTAGTTCCTTTGACCTCATGATTCTCATTTTCTCTGACATGCACTGTGAGCTGTAAGGTCTTACATAGACAGGTGTGTGGCTTTCCGAATCAAGTCCAATCAGTATAATCAAACTAAAAAAAGCTGGACTCTAATGAAGGTGTAGAACCATATCAAGGATGATCAGAAGAAATGGACAGCACCTGAGTTAAATATATGAGTGTCACAGCAAAGGACCATGTGATATTTCAGTTTTTCTTTTTTAATAAATCTGCAAAAATGTCAACAATTCTGTGTTTTTCTGTCAATATGGGGTGCTGTGTGTACATTGAGGAAAAAAAAAAGAACTTAAATGATTTTAGCAAATGGCTGCAATATAACAAAGACTGAAATATTTAAGGGGGTCTGAATACTTTCCGTACCCACTGTATATAATGCTGCATTAAACTGTTTCTTAAGGGAAAAAATATAAATAATAAATCAACTCCGTAGCAAATTCCATGAGTCAACGAGACTGAGGGAAGGGCATAAAAGAAAGGAACTGGAACGCAGCCTTAGTTACCACTTGTAGTACACTTGAACCCATCTTTCATACACTAGTGTACTACAAGTGGTAACTAAATATATATTATTATTATTATTTTTTAATACAGAGATGTTATATTAAAAGCACATTTTAAGGCATATTCATGGGTAGTACACTTAAATGTTCTTAAGATTATCTTAAGAAGTACTAATGAAAAAGTTTTAGTATATGGAGTACAAAATTAGTGCGTGAAAATAGAGCACTTTAAGTACATTATGGAAGGGTATTTTTTTCACCTGGGACATTAGGTGTGTTTGACATCGGCTGCGGCTGGATGCAACAGATTGGCGAGAGTTGCCACATGCAGTCGGGGGGAGCTGAAAACGGAGACGTGAAGTCGGACATTTTCTGCTTCCTGAAGTGATGCTCGCTCATGCTGCGTTTGCATACTTCATCACAGCTGAAGTGAAATAAATGCAATATTTGTCAAATACACAGACATTTTCATTCAAAACTTTATGTACTGCTTACAGTGTATGTTATAAGCATATACTATTTAAATACCAAAGAAGTGGGGTCTACGTTTTTTATCCATTTTATTTTGCTGAACATGACACAACAACATCACTACTACATGAAAAGAGCTTTTACTGTTATAAAAATACAGATTTCCTAGCATTAGTGGAACTGAAGGTTTCAGAATAAACACGAAACACACGTGATTGTTGTCATGCGGTGAATCCAGCCAATAGTGAAACAGCTGTTGTCATCAGAGCTCGTGCAGCCGCTCTTGAGAAGCTGCGCTGGCTGACTCAGCCGACTGCTCTCGAATCGCTCTCGCAGTGCTTTGATTCCATACGTCACAGTCACGTGGCATCTGCGCTTTCTCAAGTCAGACAAAATTTCTAACTGAAAAGTAAAAATTATCGAAAGTAAAATGTGCACGGCCGCACGGGCATTCATAACGGTGCGTGCGTGACACATGCGTGTCTACTGACGTGGAGCATTTTCAGTTAATTCCTATTGAATCTCAACTTCCATAGGAATTAATTGAAAACCCTTGCTCTACTCCACACTGTCATTTACTTTCGCTTTCAAATTAGTGATTTTTAAAGCGAGATGCAAAAGAGGGTGCAACCAGAGTATATTAATCCACTTTATGAGAGTGGATGTTACAGTCACTCAAAAGGCCTTCAGTTGTAACTGCAACATGATAAACATCATCAGCTCTGTTTGCAAACCGCTGCAGGCCCTATAACTCAATAATAATTGCTTATCACTTTAGCATGAAGAGCATTAAAGCCCTCAATGACATATATTAGTATCATTGGCTAAGGTTAACAAGATTCGTCAAGAGTCATAACTCATTTGATTAAGGCTCCAAGCCTGTCCTCTAATAACAATCAAACTCAAATAGACCTGATTAAAAAACTCATCAGACATATTTTGATTGCCTGCAAATGCACTTTTCAACTGTTATAATGCTCTAACTATAACACTTTCAGCTATTGTTTAATCCAGTACCAATTAAATAGTATAAGAATGTATTACTGAGCAATTTAAGCAGAGTAGCGCTGCCTTAGTCCACCACTCACAGTCTAGCACAACCCGCTGTCTGGTTTAGAAAAAGAACAGGATTTTTTTTTGCACTGGCCCCCTGCAAGTGCGAAAAAGTGCATAACCCCTTACTGAACAATTGACCTTCAGATAGGGACATCACACTGATATCAGTCACATCCAAGCCCTTCAGCATCCTCTGTCATTCTGCCATCCAGATTACAGTAACATATATTGTTCCCTGAGCTTCCCTGTGAACACTTGAAGACTGAATTGACTGATTCCATCAAAAAAGAAATAATATTGCAAGCGATCATTTAGCTGTTTTCAAGCAAGCCACATACAAGCTGGCGGTAACAGATTTATTTATTTATTATTATTTGATTGCGATTTCGCAAAAGTGTGCTTGAGAGGACAGGTTTCTTAATTTATTGTCTGCCAAGACAAGCTTTGCTATCACTATTGCTCATACTTAGGGTTAGCGATTTGAGCAAATATTAAACATCAGTATGTAACTCATCCTGCTTAATGTGCTACAGACATGAATAAATCCTCAAATCATGTTTCTTACTGAGGAGAGACTTGCTATTTCTTTTATAGGCTTTTAGATTTATGATTTTCACCTGGCAAAAACATCTCATAGATTAACCAGACATGTCCACTGGGCAGAGATGAGCTGTGTTGCTGATACACTGTGCAATTGGCAGCGGAGCAAAGCAAGCGGTCGGAACATCAAAAGCTTGAGAAATCCTCAACTTTATGCAAACGAGAGGTAAAAAAAAAAAAATGCTGAGCGGTGCATGCAGTGATGTCTGTCATGAGCTTTACAATTTAAAGTGTATTAAATTTACACTGTAAGTATATGAAAGCAATCACAGACTATACACATTTGCTGAACATTTTACACTCACCCCCACCCCCAAGTTTGTTGTTTAACACCATGCACCATTACATTGGAGGGACCTGAGCTACATAGCAGTGTCATAGCAATCTTACAGAACACCCTAGCAACCACCTAGCAATGAAATAAAAACATTGGAAGACCTTCGCAACTGCATAGCAAAGCCCACCTGCAATACAGCACCCAAGCACCACTCATAATTTCCAGAAAAATGACTGTGTTAGCATGCAGACGAGAAAACAGCATTTCAGCTGAGTCAAGAGGCCTTGACTGTTTGGTAGAGGTCCAGTAAAATTCATATTTGCCAAATGTTTTTTTCTTAAAACACAAAACTATTGACCCTTCTGGTAAGGGGAGCGCATCTTCCTCTTTTTCTGATTTTTTTTTTTTTTTTTCCCCTTCAGAATTTGGTTTGAATTGGGATTAAAAATCTCCTTTTTGTTCTTACAAGCAGATCAACTAAAGGTCATCTCTTCAAGGTTTGATCAGACTGTCAGTATTGTGCATTTAAAAGGGCATGGCATCTCTGCAGAGAGTCAGGCCCTACTATCTCATTCCCAATCTGTGCACTCCATTTCATTCACAGTGGGCTCATGTCTTGCTCATGTAATCTCATCTGCACGGATAGCCCACCCTGTGACATCTGGGCCTCCTCCAAAACACTGAACCATGACCAAAACCTCAGAATGAAAGGGCTCATCGCAGCCCTCACTTGAATTTGACCTTTGAATCTCCTGTCAGTCATCCTACCTCACTTTTTTTTTTTTTTTTTTCTGTGTATGAATTTATTGCTAAGAATATAATTTGTGTCTTTTTATGTGGTACTTTTGGAGTTCACTGTAAAGCTCCTTGCTGACAAATCTCAATATGAAAACCGTTCCAGCACAGATTTGGTTCCGAGTCCCAGCGGACACCATGAAATGTGGTTTTATTTAGAGAGCATTCCTGAGTCGCACTGAGAATAGCCGTGAGATTATACACACATCCAAGAATTGTCATTCAAGTGTGCCCATTGTTGGCATCAAGGACACGAACATCGTTATAGAAAGAAATTGTCTGTCGGCCTCCAGACATCAATGAGGCACAATCAGAGATTACTAAGGCTTTCTGCTTAATGCATCTTTCCACCATTTTGACATGTATGCAAAATTAAATGCTAAATTTGTTTGCTACTTGTCATTCAAGTGATGAATTTCATCCGAACTGACTTATAGTACACAAATCCCCCTGCGGCGAGTTGAGGTCAAGTACCTTGTTGGAGGGTAGGATGAGTAGAAAGCAGGTGTGTGATCTCAGTAATTCTAATTTCAGGCTTTGGACTTAACCTGCAGCTCTTGCCTTAACAGCTGATATTCTGAAATATAGTTGGTTTAGTGCATCAAACATAGCTGAATTAGCTGTAGTTTTAGTGCTGGAAGTGCATGTGGATTTGATTTTAAAACATTTCACCATATCCTGTGATGGCTAGAATTTTGTTTGGCCAATGTGATTTTTTTCTTATTAATTTAAAGTGGGACACAGATGTGACCTTGAACAACAAGGCTGCATATTGGTTTGTCATTTAAAAATAGATCTTATTTAATTATGAATGCTATAGCATATAAGTCTGTTTGATAAGCTATGCTTCCATTTTTGAAAGAACTAACCCAGATATCAGATTTAAGAAAAAACAGTGCCATCCAGTGGTATACATTTAACAATTTCTATATGGAAAGGCATGAAATTCATGAAATCAGGTAATCATTAAAAAAAGGACAGCATAAAAATGCAATTAAGGTTAAATAAGATTTGTTTAAAAATACTTAAGTTACTTAATTGAAAATTAATATTTTACATTATTATATTAATTGAATATTAATTATAAATAATACAAAAAAAAAAATCTTCCTCATAAAACTTTAAAGAACTGTCTACTGTAACACACTATGTAATAAGCATCTCATGTGAGCCATTATAAATAAATAGATTCAGAGCTCACAATATTTGCATTTAGCATAATACACCATCAAAGTGATTGTAATGATCCCAGAGCTGTATCATGTGAGAAAAGCAAACACTGATTCCAGCTCTAATATTCACATAGTTGAAATTAATTTGTTTACATCAGTCACAGCTTTTTGCTCACCTTTATTAAGTTATGATAATTAGTTTGCAGCTTAATGGGTCACTACAATCCAAGCAGTGCTAATTACTGTTACCTGTTGTTCTTTCTGAGTGCCGCCTCTATCTCAATAGAGTGTCTGATAAAGTGTGGTATGTGCATCATACAGGATAGATCAACAGTGATCTTTTTTTTTTGTAGCTGCAGAACAGAATCATAGAAGTGTGTGATGCATTGAGACATTCATTTCTCTTTGCATGCAATTGTATAGCGCTTTTCACAAAATAAAACATTCAAAAGCAGCTTCGCATAAGCCCCAGTGGACAAGCCAAAGGCACCAGTGGCAAGGACTAAGATGTTCAGGTAAAATGAGGAACATGTAGACTCAGCTGGGACAATCCACCTCCTCATGGAGGAACATACTGTACAAACATACATGCACATCTTTAATAGAAACTCATTCATTTGTTATTATTGTTACCCTTCATGCAATACACCATTCTGGAAAACTGTAACATTTCATCTTGTCTGGAGGAGATTTAAAGGTGCCCTAGAACCTTTTTTAAAAAGATGTAATATAAGTCTAAGGTGTCCCCTGAATGTGTCTGAAGTTTCAGCTCAAAATACCTTATAGATTTTTTTTTTAATTCATTTTTTTAACTGCCCATTTTGGGGCATAATTAGAAATGAGCCGATTCAGGGTGTGTGGCCCTTTAATTCTCGTGCTCCACGCCCCAAGAGCTTGCGCTTGCCTTAAACAACATAAAAAGTTCAGCTAATATAACCCTCAAAATGGATCTTTACAAAGTGTTTGTCATGCAGCATGTCTAATCGCATAAGTACAGTGTTTATTTTGATGTTTACATTGATTCTGAATGAGTTTGAGGCTATGCTCCGTGGCTAACGGCTAATGCTACACTGTTGGAGAGATTTATAAAGAATAAAGAATAAATAAAGTTGTGTTTATGCATTATACAGACTGCAAGTGTTTAAAAATGAAAATAGTGATGGCTCTTGTCTCCATGAATACAGTAAGAAACAATGGTAACTTTAACCACATTTAACAGTACATTAGCAACATGCTAACGAAACATTTAGAAATACAATTTAAAAATATCACAAAAAATATCATGATATCATGGATCATGTCAGTTATTATTGCTCCATCTGCCATTTTTTGCTATTGTCCTTGCTTGCTTACCTAGTCTGTTGATTCAGCTCTGCACAACCAGACGTTAATACTGGCTGCCCTTGTGTAATGCCTCAATCATGGGCTGGCATATGCAAATATTGGGGGCGTACACCCCGACTGTTACGTAACAGTCGGTGTTATGTTGAGATTCGCCTGTTCTTCGGAGGTCTTTTAAACAAATGAGATTTATATAAGAAGGAGGAAACAATGGAGTTTGAGACTCACTCACTTTCCATGTACTGAACTCTTGTTATTTAACTATGCCAAGGTAAATTCAATTTTTGAATCTAGGGCACCTTTAAAGACATCTTCAAAGTGAATATGAAATCATCTTTTTAACAATAAGATGTTTAATGTGGTTGAGCAATGGCGCAGTGCATTAGTTACTGCTCTTATTTAACTCACATAGGAATACAGTGTTGTGTTGTCTTGGTAACGTTAACAATGCTGTTTAATGTCTATTAAGTGTTTAGTGGCAAATAAACATGACATAACATGCAGTTGCTTTCTTTGATCAAAAACATTGTTTGTCTGCAGTGCATGTTTGTTTTTTGGCTCAAAGCATTGAAATTCCCTCATGGGTTACTCACGAGTTCACACTTACACATAAGTCAGAGTAAATGGTAAGCATATTTGGCACACTGTCTGAGGAGAGAGCTCCAGTTGGGGTGGTGGAGGGATGCTGAAAAACTGTCAAGGAATGTTGGTGAGTCGACTGGGTATATAGGCTTCCTCTCATGCTGATAGGATAGACAAGATAATTGTTGTGACAAGTTGAGTGGATAGATTTTTTGCACATGCTCCTCCCGAACTTTGTTAATGAAACATCGTTTCACAAGTTCACAGAGTAAATGGTAAGCATATATGGAGTGCTGTCCTAGTCTGGCTATCACCAGACCAAGCTCAATTTAAAATTGAACATTGGTCTGGGGAGTTTGCTATGTATTTCCTACTGCACAAGAGGCGTGATCAACAAGCATTAGTCACGCAATTGGATAGTCCTTCAACCAATCAGATCAACGATCCGGGTGACATACTTTGCAGAGCGATGCGAAAACTCCAGACAGGTTTACCGTGTGTCTCAATCAGCTCCCTAGTTCAGTAGTCAGGGCACTGATCAGGGAATCAGCCACATTCACTTTCATGATATACTGATTCACGACCTAGGGAACTAGGGAGCTGATTGAGACGCAGGTTTAGTTTGTATTGGTTTGTAGCATTGATCCGCGGTTTGCAGACGCAGCAATGGCATCGAGCGATTTTTGCAGGTTGTTCAAAAAAACATGAAAGTGATCGGTATTTATTTACACCCACTCGAGCAATTTGTTTGCTAACTAAAGAAGTCATTCAGCATCGTCGAGAGTTTAAAAGGCGACTCTGATACTGTTCTGGTTCAGTGTAAATGAACGCGGAATATAGCCGCCCTAAACTACATCATTGTCATGACAACCAAAAAGAATTCCAGTCAGCTCAGACGGGAAGATTCAAGAAGCAGGGAGACGAAACATATAGAGCAAATAATAAAAATATTGTCTACCATCAAGGGGCATTGAAGTAAAAGAGTCCTGTACTCACATCGTGAAGCAAACCACCAAAATAACAGCAGGGAATCATTGTGTGTCATTAATCGCTGTTTGTAATCTTCCTATGAAGAGACTGTCGGATCAACGCTCTGCTACATTTCTCTCAGAAATGGTAAATGCTTATAACACTATCGGCGTCACTGTGATTGTGCATTGTTATTTTGGTGTGACGGTCGTTCGAGAGACGGGTAGATCAGATAGAGTTTAAAGCTGCTTGCCGTCGCTTCTCTATCGTCATCGTGTTATACCCGCCAATAGCGCTCAAGGTGGAAAAGCCAGTCTGTGACAGTGTAACAGTGCAGCAGAAATTAATGCACGGGTTTCCAGACTGAGTTGCCGAGTGAAATCAAATCGCCGGCAGATCAGGCTGGGTTTACCCAGACTAGTGCTGTCCGGTATTTGGCCCGAATGGTTTCATGGTTTAATGACTCTTTTCCATTCTTCATTCCATGTTCCATTCCCATTTCCAGCTTCATTCTGTCACTTTCCATCTAACCCATGAATGTGTGATTGTGTTTGTTAGATTAGTTGTGTTTTAGTTAATAAAAATTTGTGCACAATACATATTTGGTTCTGACTCCCTGCCTGCAGATAAATGTAATTTAAATGATTGATCTTGTTACACACTCGAAGCGCTGTAAATGCTAAGAAAGACTTATTTTCATATATTTAATATAACTCTGATTGTATTCATCTGAAAGAAGAAAGTCATATAAACCTAGGATAGCTTGATCGTGAGTAAATCATGGGGCAGTTTTTATTTTTGGGTGAACTAACCCTTTAAGGTTTTAAAAAGAAGTTATTAATCATTTTATATAGATTAACTTAAAGTGACAACCATCAGTTAATATTTAAAGTCTGTTTATGAAGTATTTACATAGACGTTTAATGTGGATGAGCTTAAAGAGAGCACACTGAGCTTAACTGTAGCAGCAACAATTTTTAATAAATAAAAATTACAATATTTTGCAAAATAAATAATCTAGGTCAACAACTATTATTGACAATATCTATGAAACTATACTTTTTCTTATTGATGTCACTCTGAAGCTGTGTGATTTTCATGGTAGTGCACCCTTTAAGCTCACCTAACAATAATATGAAGTCTTTAAAAATTGCAGCATTGTAAAACCACAGACCATCAATAAACTGTAAATTTATAATATTATGGATTTAAAAGTACAAGCCAGTAATGCCTGAAAAGTAATATATTAGTTCTGTAGCATCTGCACTATGTTGCTAAAACTATATTTTGGATCTAACTGTAATTATTTTCCACATGCAGGTTCCAGGTTATAATATGCAACCGTCTAAACATTAATCTCTAATTTTTTCAGTAAGTAGTTATAACTACCCCTTGACACACTTAAGACTAAAATTTTACTCTGAGCGGCTTTATACATTTAGCCCCATATGTCCCTCCTCAACAGCTCTCCGTGGGAGATTCCGGTCAGGAGGGACCTTCTATCTCAGGTGAGGGGCTCAATCTTTCTCCCCTGCCCACAAATGTGGAAACTGTGGGCTTGGCCTCTGAGGGGGCCCAGCTCATATTTGATCATATTGTCTCACAACTGAGCTCTACGCTTTGAAGGGGAAACTTTTCACTTCATGGCGTAGGGCCCAGTCAACTGCCCTGTTTCTTCAGGAATGATTTTCTGAAGGGTTATCTCCATCCACGATAAAGGTGTATGTGGCGGCTATATCTGCTTACCACACTCATTTGGGTAGTTTGTCAGTTGGGAGACCAGCCTTCTTTCCACCTCTTTTTAGTTCTTCGTACCAGGAAAAGTTGAATCTGCTTTGCCCTGTGAAAGCCTTTTATGCCTATGTCCACAGAGCTGCCCTGTGGCGTAAATCTGTTCAACTCTTTGTGTGTTTCGGGCCACCCAGGAATAGGTGCCCAGCATCTATGCAGAGGATAAGCAAGTGGATAGTCAAGGCTATCTCTCTTGGGTATGAGGTGACCGGAAAGCCTTCACCATTGGTAGTCCGAGCCCATTCAACCAGAAGTATGGCTGCATCTAAAGCTTTAATATCAGGAGTCTCGTCAGGATGTTTGTTATGCTGCGGGGTGGTGTTCCCCACACACCTTTGTTAGGTTTTACAACCTAGATTTGGATTCCACTCCTGGGACCAGTGTGCTCTCATCCTAGTGTGCACGACAGATTTCACACAGACAAGCACTCAGTATGGTGGCGTGGGTATATGCGTTCCCATCCCATATACTTCAGACGCAGTGTGAGTTCCCTCGAAAGGGAAAGTCTCAGGTTATGTATGTAACTATGGTTCCCTGAGAAGGGAGCGAGACACTCTGTCACCTTGCTATAATTCCTGCATGCCTGTGATCGTCTTGTTTCAACCTATTAGAAGCCAACACTGATAAATAAACACTGATAAATAAAGAATGCTGATACATTATATGAGTACTGTTTAAGGTTTGATAATCATGATTTTAGTGCAGAAATCAATGATTTAAAACAGAGAACATTATCTAGTAATGGTGAAAATATCGAAGTTTATAAGGCAAAACGTCTTTTCAAAATATAGATGTTAAAAAAAGTCCAGACCCTGATAATGTAGGAGGCAAGGTGTTAAAGACCTGGAATATTTCATCGCATTTGTTAGAGTCTCTTAATTACAATAGGTCTTCTTACAATCGGTCCCAAGAATATGGGAGAAATGTAATATAGTTCCTGTGCCAAAAAATAGTGTGCCTAAGAATTTAAATGATTTCAGACATGTTGCTTTAACGTCATTAATTATAAAAATGTTTTGAAAAAATAATTAGGGAAATGATTTTACAGCAAATAGACACTAGCCTGGATCCATTACAGTTTGCCTATAAAGAGGGTAGAGGTGTGGAGGATGCTATACTTTATCTTTTAAATCTTATTTATAAACATCTGGAAAAACCTAAAGCATGTGCCAGGCTTTTATTTATTGATTTCTCTTCTGCTTTTAATACCATTCAGCCCTATTTGTTAATAGTGAAATTAAAGGGTTACTTCACCCAAAAATGAACATAATGTCATTTATTACTCACCCACATGCCATTTCACACCCGTAAGACCTTCGTTAATCTTCGGAACGCAAATTAAGATATTTTTTGTTGAAATCCGATGGCTCAGTGAGGCCTTCATAGCCAGCAATGACATTTCCTCTCTCAAGATCCATTAATGTACTAAAAACATATTTAAATCAGTTCATGTGAGTACAGTGGTTCAATATTAATATTATAAAGCGACGAGAATATTTTTGGTGTGCCAAAAAAACAAAATAATGACTTATTTAGAGATGGCCAATTTCAAAACACTGCTTCAGGAAGCTTCGGAGCGTAATGATTCTTCGAATCATTGTGTCGAATCATGATTCGGATTGTGTACCAAACTGCCGAAATCATGTGACTTTGGCGCTCCAAACAGCAGATTCGATATGCTGATTCATAACACTCCGAAGCTTCATTAAGCAGTGTTTTGAAATCGGCCATCACTATATAAGTCTATAAGTATATATGTCTTTTTTTTTTGGCGCACCAAAAATATTCTCGTCGCTTTATAATATTAATATTCAACCACTGTACTCACATGAACTGATTTAAATATGTTTTTAGTACCTTTATGGATCTTGAGAGAGGAAATGTCATTGCTCCATATGGAGGCCTCACGGAGCCATTGGATTTCAAAAAAAATATCTTAATTTGCATTCCGAAGATTACCGAAGGTCTTACGGGTCTGGAACGGCATGAGTAATAAATGACAGAATTTTCTTTTTTGGGTGAACTAACCCTTTAATATCTCATTTTAATATTGATTTAAATGTTGCTGGATGGATTTTAGATTTTTTAACAGGAAGGTCACAGTGTGTTAAAATTAATGATGTATATTCTAAACATTTATTTTGTTCAACGGGGTCTCCTCAAGGATGTTGTTTGTCACCCTATGTATTATGTACACAAATGATTGTCGCAGTTCATATGAGAACAGGCATATTATTAAATATGCAGATGATTCTGTCATAGTGGGTCTTCTGCAGGAACAGGATCAAGGGCATGGTCTTGTAGTGGGTGATTTTGTCATGTGGTGTAGTAATTTCCACCTTTAGTTAAATGTGGAAAAAACTGAGGACATGTTAATTGACTTCAGAAGGTCAACATTAAGTCCAGGGGTGACAAAGATAAATGGTGTGGATATTGAAATGACTGTGATAACTACAAATATCTTGGGACAGTGATTGATAAGTTCATATCAGTTGTTTTTTGTAACAAGCTTCAACAAAGACGCTAAACATGATGCTGACTTTTCATGTTTATTAAGTCTTTTATTGAATCTGTGTTTTCCTTTTGTATTGTAACTTGGTTTGGTAATCTTACATTGACAAACAAGAATAGGTTAAATAGTCTTGTGAAGGTGGCAGGAAAAGTCAAAGGGGTAAGTCAAAACCAGCCTATTGATATTAAGAGACAGGTTCTGAATAAGGCACAGTCAATTAAAAAAAAAAAAAAAAAAAAAAAATTGATCATCCATTATATAGAGAATTTCAATTGTTGCCTTTGGTGCCTCGTTTTAGGGTACCAGGTGGTAGGACAAAGTGTTTTAAGGGTTTTTTTTGTTTTGGCTATTAGGATGTCTTTTTTTGGTATGAACTTTGATGTGTGCGATATGTATGGTATATTGTTAGTGTATTATGTATTGTCTGTCTGTTACCCTTTTTGCTGCAAAACTAGTTTCCCCTAAAGGGGACAATAAACGTAAACAAACAAACAAACAAACAAACAAACACCGTTTTGTCTGGGTATGCTTTATAGTTTCCTGGTCAATGACGTCACCCTCCTATGACGTTGCAATCACACAAAGGTGTTCCCAATGTGTTTTGTTGTTGTTGTTGTTGTTATTATAGTAGTTATTTAATTTTTCTGCATTAACTTCCATTAAGTGCCCTCAGTACAAGCATCAAAATTGTATACACAATTAAACAAACAGGAGGACATAAAATAATAAATGTAATTCAATTATTTGGTGTTTGGTGAGTGAAGTAAACAGTTTTGATGAATGTTTCATACAGCATCCCTTGCTCAATCATTTTCCTGTTTAAATGGAGCAATTTGTTTGTCTGTGTGCAATCTGCTGATGCTGGCCTCTGATAAAAATAGAAAGTGCATCAAGAAACTCAAATCATCCTCCAACCCCATCCTTTTTCTCTTCCAGTTTCTCTCTCAATGCTTAGAAATGACAAACAAAGTGTGACTTGGGCAAGTCAGTATGAGATAATAGAGTTGTAATTGGCATAACGAATCTTGTTAGAGACACTTGGTGACTGGCATTTCAGTTTTCATGGAATTACAATGGTGTCCACATTTCCAATATTTATCATCACTGAACAACAATACAGTGCACAGTGGAACAGAGAAAGCAAGATTGTCTAAAATTGAAAATTTAATCATTATCATTCATTCAGCTCAGTCTCCTCTAGGTTTTAATCTAGATCTACAAAGAGAAAGCAATCCAATGTTGCCAGAGCTAAGTAACCTAGATGGGTAGTTGAGAACGTAGTATGTCTGATAGATACTCTGGTGCTAGGCCGTGTATTGATTTAAAAGTAAAAATAAAAATGTTAAATTCTATTCTCAATTTGACTGGTAGCCAAGTGCAGAGAAGTTCAAATGGGAGTAAAGGCTGATTTATACTTCTGCGTTGGACCTACGGCGGAGCCTCTACGCTGTAGGCTGTTTTCATTTATACTTCTGCATCATTGTCCATGTTGAAGTGCAACATGCAGACCACTAGTAGACAGTGTCCGCGGACCGCGGTCATGTTATATATCAAGGCAAAAGCCAAAGAAGAAGCACCTTGTCATATACGTTGTCAGAGATGCTTCAATAGTGATGGCAGCAAATAGGCAATGACTTTTGTTGCCGCTTGATGGCACGTGTCCCTTGAAACAGAGCAGAGCAAGTGACCTAAGCATTTTTTTTTTTTGAAGTTGAAAACGCTTGCTCTTTTCAGTTTTTTTTTTTTTTTTTTTTTTTTTACCTGAGGGAGGGGTTCTAGCAGACCAATCACACTGCTTGCGGTCCACGTAGAATTGACACGTTGTTACATTTTTGGAGAGGTGCACATCAAGCTACGCCATAGGTTATGCATGCTACACACAGCCTATGCCGTAGTTATGATGTACACTCAACACAGAAGTATAAATCAGCCTTAATGGGATCGAATTTTCAACTACCAGTCAACAGCCTGGCTGCAGAATTTTGAACCATTTGTACTGTAGATGCCCATTAGATGATTGGTTAACTCCATAATAAAGTGAATTGCAGTAATCAAGGCATGAAGTAATGAGCGCATAGATAACAATTTCAAAGTTCTTTAGAGAGAGAAAAGATTAATTTTATAAGACGTCGTAAATGAAATTAATCTGATTTAAAGGGGTCATGAATTGAGAAATTTGGTATATAAGAGGTCATTGTACTATAAGAATATCCTGTAATATCCGGTAACAGTGTCAGATGTTCTTTGTCTATGCGTCAGTAAATCAAACCAGTGACTAAACAGTCAACTACACATTGTTTCTCTTAGTAGGATGAAAATAATCTGTTATTTAGTGATTACATTTTATAAAGAAAGCGATCAAAGAACGTTATCAGCTACAATGTTCATCACTGCAACCTTTGATGCCACTGTCTAAATATAATGCCATCCGTGGCGTAACTTGGTTTTAAAAAGTGGGTGGGACAGATGTGTGTGTTTGTGTGTGTGTGTAGGGGGGAGGGGGTGTAGATTGCATATATGTACAATAATAAATGCACAATTAATGGCATAGTATTCATGTTTAATGTGTAAGTTTCATCCTCACATCTACTTACTACTTTGTCTCGAGAGTATTTACATTAGTGAATAAATACGTAGATCGGTATTAGAGATTTGTGTGTTCTATTGGGCTGGTGGTAGAATTAAACGTGCCAGAGGTTCTGGGGTCTAATTGGCCCTCTTATAGTGTTTTTTTTTTTTTTTTCTTCCTCATTAAAACCAAAGCTGTTTATCAGTGATTGTTTATCAAGAGCAGGGAGGATATGTTTATGTGCATTTTGTTTTGTGATTTCACCGGAACGAAAAGAGAGTCTCCGCAACTGCACTAAAGCGATAGATTGAAGCACTCGTCTTAAAGGATTAGTTCTCTTTCCAATTAAAATTTCATGATAATTTACTCACCCTCATGTCATCCAAGATGTTTGTCTTTCTTTCTTCAGTTGAAAAGAAATTAAGGGTTTTGATGAAAACATTCCTGTATTTTTCTCCATATAGTGGACTTCAATGGACTCCAAATGGTTGAAGGTCAAAATTACAGTTTCAGTGCAGCTTCAAAGCGTTCTACACAATCCCAGACAAGGAATAAGGGTCTTATCTAGTGAAACGATCGATCATTTTCTAAAAATAAAAAAATAAATATATACTTTTAACCATAAAGGCTTGTCGTGAACTAGCTCTCTTCTTCTTCTTCTTCTTCTTCTATTAGAATTCCGGCAGTGTAGACGCTACTAACTGTATTACTGCCCTCCACAGGTCAAAGATTGAACTAATTGTTATATACTTGCACTAGCGTATTGTATATGACAATTTAGTTCAAACTTTGACCTGTGGAGGGCAATAATACACTTAGCAGTGTCTACACTGCCAGAATTCTAATAGAGAATAAGAAGAGAGCTAGTTCAAGACGAGCGTTTATGGTTAAAAGAATTGTTAAAAAATTTTAAACAGATCGTTTCGCTAGATAAGACCCTTATTCCTCGTCTGGGATCATGTAGATCCCTTTGAAGCTCAAATGAAACTGTAATTTTGACCTTCAACCGTTTGGAGTCCATTGAAGTCCACTATAAGGAGTATAATCCTGGAATGTTTTCATCAAAAACCTTGATTTCTTTTCAACTGAAGAAAGAAAGACATAAACATCTTGGATGACATGAGGGTGAGTAAATTATCATGAAATTTTAATTTGAAAGTGAACTAATCCTTTAATCTTGATTTATAGAGGGTATGCGCGTGACGTCACTGTCGACCGTTATGAAAACACACGACCTTTAGGAAAACACACAAAACACATCCAAAATGGGAAAGAGCTTTGTGATTGACTGTACAAATAGCTTTGACACAAAACCTGAGGTAGCCTATATATTTAAAGACTGCTGAAAGCTACAGAAAAAAGAAGCAAATGGATCACTGCAATTCACAGAAACAGCTGGACTACAGCAGAGAAACATGGATTTGCAGTTATCATTTTGTGTCAAATTGTTGGATTTTGAGGTAAAATCATACCGTATTGTTATATATTATGTTGACAAATTATCAATTAAATATTTTCCATCTTATATTCTGCATAATTGTGTGTTTTAAAATAAACAACACTAACAAAAACTATACTATAAAACTATATATGTTTTAGGGCTGGACATGACGATATAACATTGATATAAGTGATTACGCGGGTTTAAACCTACCGATATTGTAGTTATATAAAATATTCACAGGCAGATTTGCTTTATGTATTTCCCCGGCGTCGAAATCAGGCACATAAATGTCAGGAAACACGACTCCTGGCTACATGTCAATATCCATGGATTAGGTTTATTTGACAAGTTGTAAGAAACACTTTCGAGTCCAACCTTTAGTGTAATCGTTTGTTTTACTCGCGTTTTTGCAGTTTCCTCTATTAAATCCAGACATGCAGCAGGTTCTTTTGCCACGCAGTCCAGCTGAGGGAGCGCGTTTTCGGCAGGAAAGTGACGTCGATGCATACCCTCTATACTTGTGAAGGTGTGCACGGCGAAAATTACGTCACAATATGACATACCATTTCATCAGCTGGAGTGCACGCCATTTTTTGTAACTTTGTGCCATATCCATATTGCTCTAATGTCACAAGTAATAATCCCAAGGTTTACTGGATTTTACACGATTCATTGGTTCTTTTGTAGTTTGAGTTTGATGAAGTGTATCATAAAAACAAACATTGTCTCGTGTGTACTTTATGTCTTCTCACCTCTGCTTCCTGATGGTTTTGAGAACAATTACTCCGAGATGCCCCTTGTCGTTTCAAAGAATAGTAGCCTTGTTCGTTTGGGGAAGAGAGTGTGCAGTCGGTGGAGGCTCATGCTGCGGAGCCAACCGAAAGTATAAACAAGGCTTGAGACTGCGCAGTGTGGATGAGCGCCAAGAGACACTGTTGCACTACTGACAACAGCGGCAACAAGCACTCGGCATCTCGCCGCCAGATTGCCTCTTATTTAACAAAAATGAACAAATGACTAATCAAAGATGTTTATTTTGTATTAGATACATCCATGCCACGAAATGCTTCAAAAATTGGTGGGGACAATATCGACCCTGGCAAAAAGTGGTGGGGACATGTTCCACCCATACCACCCGCAAATTATGCATATGCCATAGATATAGATGTAATGCAACACCTTTCACGATTGGTTAACTTTAAGACCTGTAATAGTCAAAAGCCAATCACAGCAGTGGGCTTTTACACTGAAGTATCACAGCAGACACGCCCTTATACAGAGCGTTCAAGGGCTAAAAAGGTACGAAAAATGCCATTTATTTCTAAATTATGATGTAAAAAGCATACTAACATTACAGGTGCACCCCAGGAAACATTATAAAACAATAAAATAACACAGTTCATGACCCTTTTAACAACAGAATTCATTTGTTTATCAAAATTGAGAACCTGAATCAAACATGAGAACTTTAATCGCCAATGTACAGATCACCAAAGTCATAAAAATCACTTGGTCTAAACAGTACTACTTCAGTTTTAGTCTCATTTAAAACCAATTGTGTGTAAACCATAATTTCACCTTCTGTAAACACGCTAGCACCCACCAAACATTAGGACATTTAATGACTGTTGAAAAGATGTCCATCCGACACATCCCGTCATGGTTGAAAAATAGTTCCAAAATGAAATTTGAGCAGGCATCTTTGACATTATCTTAATGAATTAATTATTATATATTGAACTATACATAGCTAAAAGTCAGAGTAACAATACATCCAACCCTAGAGAATTATAGACGTGTACAAACGTATCTGAATGCATTTTTATAGGAAATGTTCTGTTACATATTTTTATCGATTTATGCCGTCCTACCACGACTATTTTTGTAGTGAGGGACTGTCACATGTCTGCCTGTTTTGCACTTTGTTCTGGTAGTCTCATGTTCTCTTTTGTTCAGTTTCCCACCACTTGTTTGTATCCATGGTTACCTTAATTAATTAATTTGTACCAGCTGTGTCTTGTTAATTAGTCTTGTTTTCTTTGTATACAAGCACTCAGTTTCAGATCAGTCTTTGTCCTGTATTGGTTATGTTATGTGGTGTTTGTAAGTATTATTTTCTGGTGATATTCCTGTTCCATTAAATGTTAATTGATGATATCTCCTTTGTTGTGTATTGAATACTACAACACCCACCGTGACAGAATACAAGACTGAGACTGAAGGTATAGATCTAACCGCACTGCTAATGCAAATGGCCACAGTGTCACCACATCCAGTTATGGCAGCTAGGAATATGGACATGACTGGCTGCGATCTGACTGATTACCTCACTAGGATCCTGATGGAAAGGTAAGTGAAACCGGTGAGTGAAAGTTACCTCTGTCATCCTATCATGGCTGCCAGTCCAGTATCCTGTTGCAAGATGGCCACCATCCCAGAGCCTCGTCCTAAGATGGCCGCCGCCACGCCTGAGACATTGGTCAAGATGGCCGCTGCATGCCTGAGCCCTTGGTCAAGATGGCCGCTGCCACACCTGAGCCCTCAGCCGTGATGGTCTCCACACTTGTGCCCTTAGGCCTTTTAGTGGAGTATGTCCTGGAACCCAGAGTTTGTTCCAGGCCCTGAGTCCGCTCCAGTGTCTTCTCCAGCCCCTGAGTTCGCTCCAGTGTCTTCGCCAGCCCCTGAACCTGCTCCAGTGTCTGCTTCAGCCCGTGACCAGAGTCCAATGATGGCTTCAGCCCCTGACCAGAGTCCAGACTCCACTCCAGCCCTGGAGTCCTGTTTGCTGGGCAAGACTTCTATAGAACTGGAATCATTGTGTTTAAATGGGAGGTACAATTTGGTGTCATAAGAGTATAAGTGAAATGATACTCCACATTTGAAAAAAATTAAAATGGCAGCAAGTATAAAGAAAAGTGGTGAAGCAAGAATAGATCCCTGCGGAACACCACAGGAAAGATGTGCTGCTGAGGAAGCATGCTTTCCAATGCATACAGAAAACTTCATGTTGGTTAAAGACTGGAACCAATTTAAAATGGTGCCCTGAATGTCTACATAATTTTCCATATTGAACATTACAGTTCTGAAATTTCACTGTGGTTGATGAAAATACATTTAGATCCCAGTGATGTTTACACTATTATCACATGACAAGGCAAGTTCAAGACCTGAGGGAAAGCATTTCAGTGAACAGACCTTAGATTACGGTTTCTTACATGCTATAACTCCATAGTATGACTTCAGAAGATGTTGAATAGTGTACCAGTCTATAGACTACTCTTATGGTGTTTTTATGGTTTCTATCTTTTTCCTGCTCAGCTCTGATGGTCTTGATCTGACATCCAAACAGATTCTGATCATATGAACATGGGTTTGTACTGGTGCGCCCAGGTGAAGTGAGGAAAAAAAAAATAATAATAATAAAGTACACTTCCATAATGTGCTTAAAGTGCTCTATTTTCGCACACTAAATTTGTACTTAATATATTAAAAATTATTCTTTAGTACTTCTTAAGATAATCTTAAGAACATCTAAGCTTACTCAACTGTGCTATTTTGAGACGCCATGAATATGAACTAAAATGTGATTTTATAAAACTATCTCTGTATTAAAAAAATATTTGGTTACCACTTGTAGTACACTAGAACCTATCTTTCATACACTAGTGTACTACAAGTGGTAATTAAATACATTTTTTAATACAGAGATAGTATATTAAAAGCACATTTTAGGTTATATTCATGGTGTCTCAAAATAGCACAAATGAGTACACTTATAGATGTTCTTAAGATTATCTTAATATACTAAAACTTATTCTTTAGTACTTAAGTACAAAATTAGTGCTCGAAAATAGAGCACTTTAAGTACATTATGGAAGGGTATGTTTTTTCACCTGGGGCTTCAAGAAGAGAGATATTAAAGGATTAGTCCACTGTATGTCCTATGCCTTCCCTATTCTACTTATGGAAAAAAACGAAACTGGTGCCACGTTCGTTCCATAAGTAGAATAGGAAAGGCCTAGGACATACAGCGTAAGCATTTTAAACAATGCGGAAAGCGGAAGTATGTGCAAGGCGATATTTTGTGTTTATAAAGCATATACAGTTGTATTTATTTCGAAAATGACCGATCGTTATGCTAGAAAAGACCCTTATTCCTCCTCTGGTATCATTTAAAGCCCTTTGAAGCTGCACTAAAACTGTAATTTTCACCTTCAACCGTCTGGAGACCATTGAAGTCCACTCTAAGGAGAATAATCCTGTAATGTTTTCATCAAAAACCTTAATTTCTTTTCGATTGACGAAAGAAAGACATGAACATCTTGGATGACATGGGGGTGAGTAAATTATCATGAAATTTTAATTTAAAAGTGGACTAATCCTTTAAGGGACTGACTAAGGGACTTCAGGACTGCTGAAATCAGAGCTACAGATCTAAATACAATGCGGAAATTTGTGACGAGCAGGAGACGTCTCTTAAAACATTCAAAAATACATTGTTATTGAGAAAGTGATATTACATTATATGTGATATACACTCACCTAAAGGATTATTAGGAACACAATACTAATACTGTGTTTGACCCCCTTTCACCTTCAGAACTGCCTTAATTCTACGTGGCATTGATTCAACAAGGTGCTGAAAGCATTCTTTAGAAAGGTTGGCCCATATTGATAGGATAGCATCTTGCAGTTGATGGAGATTTGTGGGATGCACATCAAGGGTACGAAGCTCCCTTTCCACCACATCCCAAAGATGCTCTGTTGGGTTGAGACCTGGTGACTGTGGGGGCCATTTTAGTACAGTGAACTCATTGTCATGTTCAAGAAACCAATTTGAAATGATTCGAGCTTTGTGACATGGTGCATTATCCTGCTGGAAGTAGCCATCAGAGGATGGGTACATGGTGGTCATAAAGGGATGGACATGGTCAGAAACAATGCTCAGGTAGGCTGTGGCATTTAAACAATGCCCAAATGGCACTAAGGGGCCTAAAGTGTGCCAAGAAAACATCCCCCACCACCACCAGCCTGCACAGTGGTAACAAGGCATGATGGATCCAAGTTCTCATTCTGTTTACGCCAAATTCTGACTCTACCATCTGAATGTCTCAACAGAAATCAAGACTCATCAGACCAGGCAACATTTTTCCAGTCTTCAACTGTCCAATTTTGGTGAGCTCGTTCAAATTGTAGCCTCTTTTTCCTATTTGTAGTGGAGATGAGTGGTACCCGGTGGGGTCTTCTGCTGTTGTAGCCCATCCGCCTCAAGGTTGTGCATGTTGTGGCTGCACAAATGCTTTGCTGTATACCTCGGTTGTAATGAGTGGTTATTTCAGTCAAAGTTGCTCTTCTATCAGCTTGAATCAGTTGGCCCATTCTCCTCTGTCCTCTAGCATCAACAAGGCATTTTCGCCCACAGGACTGCCGCATACTGGATGTTTTTCCCTTTTCACACCATTCTTTGTAAACCCTAGAAATGGTTGTGCGTGAAAATCCCAGTAACTGAGCAGATTGTGAAATACTCAGACCGGCCCATCTGGCACAAACAACCATGCCGTGCTCAAAATTGCTTAAATCACCTTTCTGTCCCATTCTGACATTCAGTTTGGAGTTCAGGAGATTGTCTTGACCAGGACCACACCCCTAAATGCATTGAAGCAACTGCAATGTGATTGGTTGATTAGATAATTGCATTAATGAGAAATTGAACAGGTGTTCCTAATAATCCTTTAGGTGAGTGTATGTCCTTATTTTATATTTTTACAACTGTTTTGGAAATCAGAATAACAGGTTCTCAAGAATGTGTAAGAGATTTAGGGTCTTGTAATGTAAAAGGGCATTTAAAAGCCACTAAAAAGACTGCTAGGTTGGCAGTGGAGGAAGATGAAAATGTCTGTACTGCAATAAATGTTTTTCACAAGTCGGTATGGAATAGATTTGCTCTGAATAATCAAAGTGAACAACATTGACTGCTATTCACAATAGAGAATAGTGGAGAAAGCTATTTCACAAACATTCTTGTGCCAATCTGCTACTGTTTTGAGATTGAGCTGCTCTTATGATGAATGGGAATGCTAAAGAATAGCTCTCTCCAGGTTTTAATGATCTCTTGTCTGAGGCAAGTGACATTAAAGGAAGGGATTTCACTGGACATTAATGTTGGAAACACCCATGAGTACAAGATGAGTCATCAATATTTTTGGTACACAAATGTAATTATTATTATTATTGTTGTTATTTATTTATTTATTTATTTATTTATTTATAAATGTATCTTGTCAACTTTCAGGAGCACAGTAGAATGACTAATGGTGCGAGTTTGGGCTGGGGCAATCTGTTTGTTCGAACAATGACAAAAAAGGTGAGTGTTCAGGAAACCTGTTTGAAAACAGTTTTTGAAAACAGTTTTTTACCTGCCATCTCTTTGGTGAGACTAGTGATAGTTGGATAACACTTTATTTTGTTGGTCCACTGTAAACATTCAACAGAAGTAAATGACTATAAGTAAATGTCACAGTGAGGCTCTGTGATTAGAGACTCGTATTATGAAAAGGACTCTTACTGTGACACAGGACTGTGAACATGCATACACTTCCCTTTGTAATACCAAACACACAGTATCTGTTTTGCGAAAATTGAACACCAGTTAACACAGATATGTTTGTATCACTGATTATGTGTTGTGTTGTTCCTGTCCTCATCTTGCCATTTCATTGTTAGTTTAGTGGTCTATAAATTTTACTATGTTGATTTATGTATTGTTGTGTTAAAGTAAAACAGTACCAGTAAACATGTTAAATATGTATTGTTTTCATATAGCCTCTTATATATTATAAATATTCATACTTAGTACTGGAACATTTTCCTATCCCAAACAGAGAAAACTCATTCACAGTAAATGCCACCGTTTTGAAGATCTCATTCCTGCCAATAGAAGGCACAGTTCATTGTTCTCATGTGTGAGGGGAAGATTGGTGATCTGCTTAATTCTTGGTTGGGAATTGTTAAGCATTAATTCTAAATGGTTTAGTAAATCTAGGAGGGGCTTCTCAGTCTGGTAGCTTGTTGAGTGCTTTAGAGTGAAATTGCTGTCTTTTGGGTCAATTTATTGGCATAGCCAAAAGTTTGTTTGTGTATAACTTTTGAACAGATTATTCATTTATTTAAATGCACCTCTTGAAATAAACACTGAACTTTTGACGTCACTTCATTTTTACACCTCCATCTGCCGGTACATTCAGAGCAGTGGTGCTACTGCTGTTTAAAACATCTTTGGGGCCCTTTTTGTTGCAGTTGGCACACCACTGTCTTTGTTACAGTAACTTTGCAACTACATGTCAACTAACTCTCATTAGAGAATTGTTAGGGTTTTAGTAGACTGTCTGCTCAATATCTGCTAACACGTTTTGATGCTCCCCAACAGACATTCTATAAGTAACTTTGCAAGTACATATCAACTTATTCTACTAACCCTAACATCTTATTCTATTAACCTTAAACCTACCCCTAACAGTCCACTAATTCTCAACTAATTCTCTAATGAGAGTTAGTTGATATGTAGGTCCAATATTATTTATAGTCAAAAGAATGTCTAAGGGGGACCGTTAAAAAAGAGTTTAACCAATAGTTTGTGTAAAGCTATTTGCACTTTGTGCAGCTATGACTGCTACTCCATTGCTGAACAACTGAACAGATAAAGGTTTTTGGTTTACTTATAAAGGAGATTTACATTAATATCAGTTGAGTGCCCAATCCCTTCTTCCTAGAGCGGTTCCTTCTGATCTGACCACAGTGTGTATTTCTTGTTTGTGTGCTGGTTGCAGGGGCAGGAAACTCAAAAACCATAGCAGTGAAAATCCATCCATTGCCACAGCACAGTGGGAATTATAGAGCTCAGCCATTTTTGTAAGGAATTTTCAATGTGCTCATATTCCTAGTCATTGTGAAGAGCTTTCCATAATTAAGTAGAGACCCTAAATGATGACTGAAGCCAAGTAAAGGGTTTATCTTTTATTTTTGCTACCAAATACACACAAACCCTCCTACCCTAGTGTCACTGTGTAAACTATGTAAACAGTTATATATCAAAAGAGAACATTAAGCCAAGCATCTTACATTATTACAATCCGCAGTTAAACATATTCCAAATGCCAGAGAAATAGGCCTATAGAATAATTTCACTGCTATGGACTATAAAGGTAATGGTACTTTAAAAGTTAAACATTAAAACAGCAGCAGTGAACAGCACACAGGAGATGCAAACTGTTACAATCACAGCAGGTTAAATGAGCAGAGGTTTGTGGGCTGCTGCAGGTTTCTCTCCAATAAATGTCGAGTATGTGGTGAAAGGGAATAGCAAAAAGACAGCTTGGCAGATTTATGGAACAAAGATAACTGGGGAAAAGACCATTAGAGTGAACTATACTTACAGAACCTTGATGCTGAACATCAAGTGCCAGTGATGCGATGTTTCTGGCCATGTAGCACCTGCAGATTCTTTGAAGAATCCTAACTTTAGAAACAAGTTCAGTTTTAACAAGACACCTTATCATTTTAACAGTTTGCATGGCACATTGCAGCACTGATTGAGTCATGAGCATGTAATGTAGGTTTGCAAAGAGGCTATTATTGAAAGATTGGGGAGCACAGACTATACTGGATTAAGTCCACAACCTGTGTGTTAGCACTGTGTATGCATATTTGGCGTTCTGTCCGGGGGGAGGGCTCCGAGTTCGGAATGTCACCTGAACTCAGAGTACTCCCCTGTATCTTTGGTTAGGATACCAGTCAAGTGTATGGAGACGGGGTGGTGGAGGCCCGTCTCCATACATAGGCCTTACACAGTTACAAATAATTAGATAGAGTAATGCACATTTGGCATGCTGTCCGGGGAAGGGCTCTGAGCTCGGAATGTCACCCGAACACAGAGTACTCTCCAAAAAAGCCAAGTCCAAACACTCGCTGAGAGATCGGTGTTGGTGTTAGGCGGAGGAGAATCACTTCTTAGGCCAGAGGATTGAGGCAAAGATTCCTCGAGGATGAAAGATCCTTCATCAGATGAGAAGAGCTCAATTTCAGACATGTTGGGAACGTAGGGCAGGGCCAAATTATATATAACATATATTTATAATATATATATATATATATATATATATATATATATATATATATATATATATATATATATATATATATATATATATATATATATATATGTAATGTAACTGTAACTTTATAACAAATTTAGTTACATTAGTAAAACTACATTAATTATATAACATGCATCTGTGTGTTATATAATTAATACCTCTTAAGCAAACTAACTCCAGAGCAGGTTATGTTCATAGAGTATGTAGCTATGACTACTTAAATACCTTGAAAGTTACCTCAGTTTTTGGAACTGAAAGTTGAAGTTATCCACTTACTTAATCTTAAACATACCCAGGTATGTCACATAACCTGCTTTCTGGAATACCCCCAGGTTGAATGATTCTGATTGGTTAAGAAATAGATAAACTTAGAAAATATCCACACATGCACACATCTCTATCAATTATACGGCTGACACCAGGACCTTGTTTTTTGGCACAAAGTGACCTAGGTCACAGATTTCAGGAAATTTTCCCAAAACATACAGGTTCAGACAATATTCACCATTATTCTCCAGTGATTGAAGATGAAAAGTACAATAAATGCTTTAACATACATGCTGAATCAGCAACCATCACAAACCACCATCAACCCATTGTCACCAGATCAGCACGCTCCACTCCCTCTCCCCGGAATTCTGATTCACTGCGCTTGCACCTCCTCATCAGTACACACTATAAAGACACACTGTTCTCCCTTGTCTGGTCTGGTCTCTACGTACAAGAACAGACTCCTTCACCTGTACCTACCTGGTTACACGTACCTGCTATTGTGGATACCCATCTTCTGTCATCCATCATCAGTCTTCTGCCCTTTGTCTGCTCCATTGCAGTTCCTGGACTTCACTGTCAAACCTGCAAAGAGACCATAACCATTACCATCAAGCCAAGTCATCATTACATCTCTGAACTGTTATACTCGCCAGTCTGCATACTTGTCCATTTCCGTGCCTCTCTGTGTTGTATCAACTTACCTGTCTGCCTCCTTCTGTTGTGTGACACTGAAGAAGTCCTTCAAATCATTCAATATTTAGAAGGATTAAATATTGATTCATACCTTGATTATAAATTACTCAGAAGATGTTTTTATTTTTTATAATGTCAATCTCACTGTGTTGCCTTGGATACTAATCAAACCTGGGGCTCGGTTGTTGTTTATTGTCTAAAATTCTTCCTAGATCCATAAGAGGTTAAGATGAGGTTTGCCTGCGGCCCACCTTTAAATATTTGATTTGAAGTCAGCTGGTCAATCTTCAAAGCTCAGCCCAGCCTTATTGAAATCCCACCTTTATGCATAGATTAAAAAGAACAAAATAAGTTTCAGTCAGCAACACTAAAAAAAAGCTGTGAACACTGTAAAAATGTATGAAAATGGGTGTGTTTTCATTAAAGCATAGCATAAGATAATATGCCTACTGTAAAATTACTACCATTAGTACCATTACCTCAATCTCACTGTTGCCTTGGATACTAATCAAACCTGGGGCTTTGTTGTTGTTTATTGTCTAAAAATCTTCCTAGATCCATAAGAGGTTAAGATGAGGTTTGCCTGCAGCCCACCTTTAAATATTTGATTTGAAGTCAGCTGGTCAATCTTCAAAGCTCAGCCCAGCCTTATTGAAATCCCACCTTTATGCATAGATTAAAAAGAAAAAAATAAGCTTCAGTCAGCAGCACTAAAAAAAAGCTGTGAATGCTGTAAAAAAATAATGAAAATGGGTGTATTTTCATTAAAGCATAGCATGAGATAACATGCCTACTATACTGTAACATTACTGCCATTAGTAACTTTTGGTAACATTAGAACCATAACAGCCTTTCTTTCTTTCTTTCTTTCTTTCTTTCTTTCTTTCTTTCTTTCTTTCTTTCTTTCTTTTCCTTTATTTAGCCACAGTAACACACTGATATACTGAAGTAATATATTTTGTGATAAAATCACCCGTGTAAACAGCGATTTCAGACTCCATTGCTAGGGAAACAAATACACTAAAATCCAATTATACACAAATGAGCTTCTCTACTACTTCTTGTGAAATTGATTTCTTTATATTTGATATTAATATTCCCCATGCTGCAAAATCCTTATGTTTATTCAACTATGTGTAGGTAAAATATAGGACAGATTGCGTCCCGTATTGATTTGATTTGAACTCTAACAGTGACGTTTTTCAGATGCCCACATTCCCATATTGTGATTGAATTGACCAAAAAAACTAGATGAGAAAATGGCCATTTAATTGTCATGAATAAAAACTCACCATCCATGTAATAATTGCATGTTAGAGATCTTATTGTGAATGATTCATCCATGTATGTTTTGTTTTTTGTTTTGTTTTTCACCTAGTGATGTTTAATCGACATGTCAATTTCAGTTTTCTGGTGAAGTATCAGACTTCTCAGTAAGAAAGAGTTAAAATGTGGGACTTTTTTTGCAGTATCTTTCATATTTACTGAAAAATTGTGCGTGCTTGACAGCTGCATTCATTCAGTAGCTACTGAGGCTATTCCAGAAACAACAGACCACACTGTGTGTCTTCAATCATCACAGTTTCACTGAAGCCTGAACTCATGCTGGTTTTGATTTGTGCATGAGGATTGCTCTAGTAAACATATGCAAGCCATGTACCACCTATTGTGGACAAAGAATGATATTCATATGCATTCTGTAATCACTGTTGTATTTAGTCACTAATTCTGTTTAAGATGTCCTGTTTGAAACTAGTTGACTATATAAGCCTACAGTTTATATACTGATTCTCTTCACAGGCAAATA
The DNA here is from genome assembly GCF_018812025.1 of Megalobrama amblycephala. Classification (NCBI taxonomy): domain Eukaryota; kingdom Metazoa; phylum Chordata; class Actinopteri; order Cypriniformes; family Xenocyprididae; genus Megalobrama; species Megalobrama amblycephala. Next base: position 22,061,781 of record NC_063066.1, on the reverse strand, counting down.
TAAATCAATTATGAATTTTCACAATCCCAGTGCTGATTCTTCATATAAGGCCTCTTCATTCTCTCAGCCACAGGGGGCTCCACCACAAGGATTCACACACAATTTGAAGATTGAATACAGTAAGCTGTTCACTTTAAATTTTGAGGGAAGTGTAAGAAAAGAAAAGAAAAGAAAAGAAAAGAAAAGAAAAGAAAAGAAAAGAAAAGAAAAGAAAAGAAAAAAATAATACTGTTCTGCAAGGATGCATTAAACTTATTAAAGTGACAGTAAAGACTTATTTAAAAAAAAAAAAAATGTAATGAAGTCTAATGTGACATAATAAGCAGATATAGTTGGCATGTATACTTTAAGTGTAGCAGGGGATAAAGGCATTCCTGTGGGCAGTGGACTGGGTCGGCGTGGTTCTGTTCGAGATGTTCACAAGTTTTTCATTTGAAGTCCGAGTCAAGTCTGAAGTCTTTATCACTAGAATCTGAGTCAAGTCTGGAGTATTTTTTCACGTGCCCGAGTCGAGTCTCTTATGTTTACGTGCAATACACGAGCATATGTAACCAAATTCTATGACAAGTGTCCAATCTACCACGACATGTAGGGAAATACATTTGACGCCTAAAACCAGTCAAATAAAACACAAATTCTTTCTTTATGATATTAGTAGTTAAGGATAAAAGACTTGAGATGTTTTTAAAATATTCACAAGTCCTTTTTGTCGGGTCGAGTCGAGTCTGAAGACAAGTTTGATGTCTATTAAAATGCGACTCAAGTGCAATGTGATTCCGAGTCACTAACTCGAGTGCCCATCTCTGACATACCATGATTTGAAGAGATGCCACTTCAGGGTACACCTTTTTGGTTTCAGGTCCACTTTAGACATTCTACTGATTATAAGTAACTTGTCAACTACATGTCAACTAACTCTTTAATTAGAGTATTAGTAGACTGTAGTAGACTTTTAGTAGACTAGGTTAGGATTAGGTGTTAGGGTTTGAGTTAGCATGAGTTGACATAGTTGTAAAGTTGCTTAGAGTCAGTAGAATGTCTGTTGGGGGAGCATCAAAATAAAGTGCTAGCAGATATGAAGGAGACAGTCTACTAATACTTTAATGAGAATTAGTTGAAATTTAGGTGCAACATTACTTATAGCTAGTACAATGTCTACAGTGGACCATTGAAATAAAGTGTTACCAAAGTTTTCTGGTAGAAGGAGTTCTAGCATTTAAAATGGTCTCAACAACCTCAGTTGAGAGACTGGAATCTCTAGGCTGGTATTGCTCAGGGACCAGACCCACAGCTTCCATATCTCAGGCTGGGGAAGAAATATTGTGCCCCAAACCTGGCAGAGAAGGTCCCTTTTGGTCGAATCTCCAGAAGAGAGCCTTCCAGGAGAGATTTCATGTCCTAGAAACATACCTGGACTGGCCAAAATTGAGCAATAGACAAACTCCTTCCCAATAAACTCTGGCTAGAACTCTGGGGAGTAGAGCAATTGGGGGAAATGCATACAGACGTAGCCTAGGCCCTAGGCCACATCTGCTCCATAGCATTGGTGTGAGGGCAAACCTGAGCAGACAGTGGGTTGACTTCTCAAAGGTGAACAAGTCCACTTCCGCCCAGCCGAACCTCTTCCAAATGAACTATCTCGGGGTGGAGTCTCCATTCCCTGTGCCTTAGCCCCTGTCTTGACAGGATATCTAGTACCACATTCAGATGCCCTGGAATGTAATCTGCTTTGAGAGAAAGCAGTTTGTCCTGTGGGGCTTGAATGCAGTCCTCCCTGGTGATTTACTGTATATATGATATTATGGTCGTGTTGTCTGTCTGTACCAACATGTGATAATCTTTCAGGTCTGTGAGAAAGTACCTGAGAGCCAGAGATACAGCCTTCATCTCTAAGCAATTTATGTGCCAGTGAAGATGTTGGCCTTCCCAGACTCCCTGGGTTGGGTGACCGTCCAAGATCGCTTCCCAACCCTTAAGGGATGGATCTGTGGTCACTGTCTTGCGACGACAGCATGCCCCCAGTGTGGCACCTAAGGTAAGAAACCAGGGTCTTCTCTACACAGAAAGGGAACAAAGCCCTCTGTATATTACCCCTATTTTCTTTGTGGGGTTGCCCAATGGGTGAAACCCCCTGGTCTTGAGCCAAAACTCAAACTGACTCATGTGCAGGAGCCCTAATGGTATAACTGGCACCTTTTGGCCAATGTGCAGGAGCCCTAATTGGCCCTTTTGGTTAAAAGAGAGTTTAGCTCCTGCGCTAACAACGGAAACTGTTCTTGTTTCACGAAAGTGGGAAGGATGCCATTGAAGCAAGGACCTGATCTGTGGGGGTTGATTGTGTGCTGGCAGGTTCTCGGCTCACTAGAGAATTATTTTGATGAGAAAGTGGGCGACCTTCCCTGAAAATATTCATATTAAGTGGAGATTGGGCAGGTTCACTGCACCCTGAAACACCAGAAGTGGTGGGGTAAACGGAAAACTCCTCATAGGGCATTGAAGAAAAGATGGAACACGATGTAGCAGAGTCACCATCTCCTCCTCAAGGGTGCATGCCCATGACGCCTGTGGCCACAACCATAACAACCCGGTGAGGGAGGAATTGGCTGAACTCTGCTAATTGTCTTTTAACAACCTGAAACCTGTCAACAACAGAGTTAGCCACGTTTCGAACCTGGAACTGAACCAAGGGGCACAAAGTGAATTCTCACAGTGAGGGCAATTGCCTCCCTCGAGAGATGATCTAGCTTGCTCCGCTCCCAAACATATCACACAAAGATCATGTTCGTCATCCCTCGTAAGAAAGCGAGGGCATGGCGGAACACACTGCTTATTTTGCTTGTCTGATGTCATAACATTTCTTTCACAACAAACATAGATGGTAGACAAACTTAGTAGTAGATTTTTTTTTTCACTCCTAAAACACACAATGGACTTTCCACACACACACACACACACACACACACACACAAACAAATGGCTTCCTAAAAACAAAAAAGCTGATGACGCTTTTTTGGGGGTGACTATTTATGGTCTTCGTGATGCACTGACGTTGCGTCACCTGACCGTTCTTCGGCCATGTTTTCCACACATGCTTCAGACACCAGCTCACACTGAAGCATTCCAATAGCGTTAAAGTCATATCGCAAAGTTGAATGCCATTCGAAAGGGAACTGTTGTGCAGGAGCCCTAATAGTATCATGTTGGTGACTGCTGCCATGAGGCCCAATACACTTTGGTATTCGTGGACAGAAAACTCTCGACCAAGCTTGAACTCTTTCATGGTGGTAAGAATGGACTCAGCTCAAACAGGAGACAATTGTGCCCGCATGGAAGTCAAATCCCACACCACTCCCTGATACAATGAGAGGATGCTCTTTTTGACATTCAATCTCAACCCCAAACATTTCAGGTGTGCAAGAATGACATCTCGATGCCAAACTGCTATTTCCATCGACCTGGCTAAAATCAGCCGTTCCTTGATCATCTCTCAAGGTGAAGGCAAGCAAGGGAACTGTTACTTTAAATGTTATTAATATCTTAGAACATTACTGTTTTTACTATATTACTGATCAAAAAAAAAATTTTTTTTTTTTTTTTTTTACATATTTGGTTCTTTTGATTATTTGATCATTTACCTATATATATATATTAGTAAGTTCACAATATTATTTTATCAGTCAAGTACTGCCAGACATTCATAATGAGTTTCATGTTGATGCAAAATTTTATGAACCCAATATCAGCAGCAAAATCCACCTGACCTAACATTTACCAGGTTTTTTGCTAGTTTACAACCTTATGTGTATTTGCAAAGAACCAGCAGTATGCTGTACATACTGTATGTATATTGACAAGTGAGCTATTGATCTGTTGAATGGAATTAAATGGGAACTTAAGAGTGAACCAGGGTCACACTGATTGTTTTCTAATCATAGCCTAAAGTATTGACCATTACGGATTCTGCTCACACACAAACGTAACCGTAACAATTTGTGTCATCCATTTCAAATTACAGATGATCGTTTAATCAGAGGCAAAACTGGGCCCAGCACTCACTCTCAGTTTCTACAGTGTGATCTTCACGGCCCAGTAATTCTCAATTTTTACTCAATAAGCTTGACAGAGGCACAATCAAACATTATGGTTTATTCTGTCCTTGGAATGCCTGTGTTAATGCTGAAAGAATTGCTGTAATTAAGGGTCAGTAATAGGATTATTTTGGTGATCTGACCTGATATGTGTAAACACAATAGCTAATAGCTTTATTTAGCTAAATCAGTATTTGCATGCTCTTACTAGCAGCTTGTCTACTAATAAAGAGATTGTCAAGGTCAAGCAGTAACTGAGAAACCTATGTTATGGAAAGTCTGGCCAAGGCAAACCCACACAACAGAGCCCAAATAACTACCAATACTACTAATTCCAATAGTAAATGCACAAGAACAGGCTTTAAAGTTTAAATTGTCTAGCAGTCTATCGGTACAAGTGTGCTATAACTTTTCTAAGCAATCAGACTTCATATTTTCTTCAGATTTTGATTGTGATGGTGGGTTGTGCTATATGCCCAAAAAGATAATTTCCTGAAGACTTCCTGGCAATGTTTCAGGCCATATAAATAAGAAGAGACACACAATTGTAGACCATGAATAAAAAACTAAAATAAAAAATAATAATAATTACAAAAAAATAAATAAATAAATAAAACAACTTGTTTACTAAAATGACTTACAGCATTTTGACTTTATTAAAAATAATGTGAGGATGGAGATGCTTCTCATTTTGGTAATTATCCTGCAGTAATATCAGAACTCATCTATGGATACAAAACACATCTCTGTAGGGACAACAGATAACAGGGAAGAGCCAAAAGCTTCTAATTAAACTGTTTTGCTGCAAGTCTCATACAATTTAATGTAGCAATTGAAACGAGCTTTATTGCTATCCATTGAAAGTCTCTGTGATAGAGCAAGATTCATCAATAACACGTACTTGAATTTTTCAAAGTAATACACAAACAATTTCATTTCTCATAGCATCAGTGCTGCTAACAGGTCATTGTTGCAGAGATCAGTTCTGCTGATTGAGTTGAACTAAATTATAGAGGCTATCTTTAATGAATATCATAATTTTTTTATACCACCATAAACAATTACAATGTAGCTAGGAGCTACAATAACTGTTATTTGAACTAGTGAGTTAAAGTCAAATAAAACATAAAGTTTTTTCATTAACCATAACCTATGGAAGGCTGTTTTCATTACAGTTAAGTAAAATACAGTATATCATAGTAATGAGAAACTTTCTATAATTATGGCTTTGTATCTTATAATAATCCGAACATTTCTCATAATTATGAGTTAATAAGTCATAAAATGTAGAAAAAAAAATATTATTAAAAAAGTAACTCAATCTTGTAATGGCTTCTCATTATTATGTGATGTTAATTCATAATTATGAGAAAGTTTCTCATTATTGTGACGTAAAGAATTTTTTTTTTTTTACTGTGGCAGAAATGGGATCTGCCTCATCTCAAAACTAACATTTTCGGCAATGTGCTGTTGCAGCGTAGCATGTAAAAACTCTACTGATAAATATGAAATTTGATTTATATGACATGTTTCTTCAATGCAAGCACATGCATATTCATTATTACAAGAACATTTCTTATTATTATGAGCTGTTCTCATTTTAGTGAGAAAGTTTAATGTGAGGATGGAGAAAGTTCATATTTTAATTTAATTGATGCAAATGGGTTTCCAAAGAAAACACTGAAGGCTGTTATTTTCTTAATAAGAAAGAAAATGTTATTAAGAAAATATTTGAGACCTTTTCAACAATAGCACTTAGAAACATTCTTGTGAGGGGTCAGGACATGGATTTATATACAGTAGAAAGAGAGGAAGAGAAAATATACAGAAAAAAATAATATTATTTTCAACCCTCATTCTGACCCTCTGTCTGAAATTATAAGTTTTTAAGGTGTGGATTGTCAGTAAACAGCCAGTTATGACTGGCTAATGTCATTGCATAGAAAAATAGTATCAATGCCCACTCGCTATTGCACGTGAGTAAGTATTTTGAAAACATTATCCACATAAAATCATCATTTACAGACAAAGCATTTAGGAATTGTTTACTTATGGCAGAGGTCTCCAAACCCAGTCCTGGAGGGCCGCTGTCCTGAAAAGTTTAGCTTCAACCCCAATTAAACAAGCCTGAAGGCATAGAAGAAACTTTCAAGGAGCTGGTTGGAGCTAAACTCTGCAGGACAGAGTTTGGAGACCTCTGACTTACGGTTTGTGATGTTGATGGTGTTACGGTTGGAGTTGGTGTCATACAACAAAAGTTTATGCAAAATCTCCATTACAATGTGCCTCATTAAAAAACAATCTGCTGTCAAATTCTCTGAACAAACATAGATGCAAGCAAGCTGTTTACAGGATGTGTCAAAGTGAACATTTCTTTACGCTTCTGTTTACTCTTCCACTTGTCCTCTTGTCGACAGACTCAAGAGCTTGGAGAAAAGTGAATGGGCATCTGTATACTGTATCCAGTGTGGACAACATTAGTGATTATAATGGGTTCTATTTGCTTGTGATGTGACGGTCTAATCCAGTGTAGGAAAGTGTTGGGGAAAGTGGACGAGGTAGGCATATGCAAATTCAAGTCCCCCATATATCTAAGCAAGTTGTTTTTCGATATTGATTAAATAAATGTTTTGTTTATAATGAGGAGGACATTTTAAACTCTGAAACTTGCAGGATGTTTTAATGTTATAAAAACCTCTTATATGTCAAAAGATCAATGCAAATTTGATTTCTCATGTCATGGCCCCTTTAAGAACTTTCTTAATGTCTTTCTTAAGAAGTATTTTGTGTGTGAAACTAAACAGAAAAACAGTGTTGTTCACTTTGGCTTACAGTGTGATGCTACAGCCAGTATCTAAGTTTTTACACTTTGAAAATATTGCCATGATGAGTTGAGATCAAGTACGCGGTAGTTGGGGTACTAGTTGGGGTACTTGGACTCGAGTACAACATTTCGGGGAGAACAGAATCAGATGCATTTTTACCTGGACTTGACTTGGACTCGAACGTTTTGAACTCGAAAAATTATCCCGAGTCCAAAAGAGTCCAGGGATTCTGTGAAATATACTTGGGACAGTTGATGGAATTGTCACTGGCCAGATCGGGTCAGTACTGCATTGTCACAAAAGTCAATAATTTGCATGTGTTTTTAAGTCTTGCCTGTTTAGACAATCAATTCGATAATTGCAAGCTGTCTAAGATGAGTTTCTGTGTGCACACACTTGCATGGACCATCGGCCTTTCAGCCTTTCCAGACTCCCTAGGCATGTCGGTTCCACCTGGCATTGCTCCGCCTTCGCTGCAGACTTGCAGACCGTCCGCTGCTCCACACCTTTGGCTTGCTCCATCTCCACCCTCGGTCGCTCCAGCTTGCCTCCAGATCCCCACCTTGATCTCAGGAGGTTGTCGCTATGGGTCTTATGAACCTTTGTCATTTCTCGGCTCATCGGCTGTGAGGTGGGCTCCATCCACGCCATCCTTGTCTCCTGTCATCCCCATGGCTGCCTTCATCAGTATTCCTCTGGCTCCTCCCTCCATCAACGCCACCGTGGGGCACTCCTCTGGCTGTGGCCTTGATGAACAGCCATCACCCCCTGTTCAAGGTAATCCCTTGGCTATCTCCACCGTCATCACCACCCTGGACTTTGTTGTCCGTCCACCTCCAGAACCACCTCCTGCCTGTCTGTGCCATCCCTTCACCAGCCCTCTTTGCCATCCCCTCACCCTCTTCCTCTCCTCTTGTCCTCGGCGCAAGTTTGCACCTACTGGGAGGGGGCGTTCTATCACAATCACGTTTGTTTGTACTCTTTGTGTTTCGTCATCATCTGCATTAGTTATTCATTTGTTGTCACAGACACTTATGTTCAGCAGTTCACTAATTATTATCATCATCATTGTCACCTGCATATATGTTTGGTTCTGGTTCAGTTCAGTTAAACAGATTTGAGTTGGCCCTGAGTTATGGAAATTACATGTAGGACCTTTATGCACAGTGCATGCCATTGTACAGACTGTAAGTCTATCCCCTTACCATGCTTTTTCGGCTCTTCAGGTCCCAATAGGCTGTTCTCATTCACCAAACTACCCCGATTACCCTGCCTCGAATTCATAAATTTATATCGATGGATAAGTCAAATCCCGCCCTATGGCTTTTTTTTCATTCAAAAAGCTGTGTCACTCAATTATGTCACAATACGGAAATCAAGTTGGCCATAACTTCCATTACATGACTTTAAAGGGTTAGTTCACCCAAAAATGAAAATTCTGTCATTTATTACTCACTCTCATGCCGTTCCACACCCGTAAGACCTTCGTTAATCTTCGGAACGCAAATTAAGATATTTTGGTTGAAATCTGATGGCTCAGTGAAGCCTGCATAACCAGCAATGACATTTCCTCTCTCAAGATCCATAAAGGTTCTAAAACATATTTAAATCAGTTCATGTGAGTACAGTGGTTCAATATTAATATTATAAAGCGACGAGAATATTTTTGGTGCGCCAAAAAAAACAAAATAACAACTTATATAGTGATGGCCGATTTCCAAACGCTGCTTCAGGAAGCTTCAGAGCATTATGAATCAGCGTGTCGAATCAGTGGTTTGGAGCTCAAAGTCGCATGATTTCAGCAGTTTGGCAGTTTGACACGCGATCCGAATCATGATTCGACACAGAAGAATCATAACATTCCAAAGCCTCCTGAAGCAGTGTTTTGAAATCGGCCATCACTATAAGTCTTTTTTTTTTTTTTTTTTTTGGCGCACCAAAAATATTCTTGTCGCTTTATAATATTAATATTGAACCACTGTACTCACATGAACTGATTTAAATATGTTTTTAGTACCTTTATGGATCTTGAGATCAACTCGGACCCTTTTGAACTCGGAGTGCCTCGGACCCTTTAGAACTTGTCGTTGGACTTACTCGACTCAGATTCGACTAAGGGTGACTCGAACCCAACACTACGTTGTACACTGAATGTTTCTGAAACTCTGAAGAGATGCATGATGAGTCATTATAGATCACACATAACATAAGGAGAAAAAAAATGAATCTTATGCTGCTGTTCCAAACTTTAGGCGATAGCAGATGTTTAATGATGTTCTGCATGCTTGTGCCTCTCTGCTCACATCTGCATTCAGAATAAAGCTCGGCTCAGCAGAGGCATCAAAAGAGATGCTATAAATTCCAAGAGTAGAGATTGGTGCTTCAGAGATTTCTTTAGCAGGTATGCTGACTTTTCTTGGATCTCATTCCAGCCGGCACTTGCAGTTTAGGGTCATTTGTTTTTTTTAGACGTAGGGTGCTGATCTTGTATCATAAAGCATCGGTTCTGATCCAGATGGCTCACAGCCCACACTGAAAACAGTGAACCAACCGTGTCATTTATTTAAAGTGCATTTTTATATTGGTCAGGTTTTCCGGTTTAAACCTGTCTTGTTCAGTTTTGTCTTTGTCTGTTTCAAATAACACTTATAATAGAAAAAAAATAAATAAATAAAAGAAAGAAAGAGTTAGTTGTCATGCTTGGTTGCTGTTAATAATCGCATAATGAAGATTAACTAAAAAAAAAAAAACAGGCTTTAATCAGAACTTCCACAAGAAAATACACAGTATGATCATGGGAAACAAACAAAACCAACTAAAGACGACAGGACACTGATCAAACAAACTGAGGGCATAAATACACAAGGAATGTAATCAAGGATAAGATAGAACAGGTGTAGAGCTACTTAATAAACGAGGAAACTAACTAATGTATTAATGTGGGATGGGTTTTCCCCTTCATTTGGTTATCCCTTTATGGGAATGAGCAATTGAGATAATTGCTGTGTATTAAATGCTTGGGCAGGAAGCATTAGAACATAGCACAGTATTGCTTGTTTTAGTATTGGTTTGTTCTTTCTATTTTGAAGTTTGTCACTGTAGAAATTTATATTGCTAGGAGTTGCATTGAGCGCTGGCAGAAAGTTTTTAGGTATGAAGACTATTGCAGTGCTAAGTTTTTGGTTTGATCTTGTTTTGCTTAACCTAATTGAATTATCATTTTCTATTGTGTGTTTTTAGTGAAACATTCGTGAAGGCATTCTAACATCCTGATGTTTGTTAATGTACACTGTAAAAAATGACCGTGATTTTAACAGTAAAAGACTGTAAAAATGCTGCGGTGAAAAACTGTTGATTGGTTTACAGAAAGTTTCCGTACTATATACGGTGAATAACTGTAATAGATCTAATGGTACATTTAATGTAATTTTACGGTAAAATACCGTTAAATTCACAGTTTTTGGAAGTGAAAAATAACAATTCATTGTAAAATTTACAGTGAAAAACCGTATATTGACATTCCCACAATTCCCTGCGTGATACTTCACATTTGATATATTTTCGTTGAAATAACTCTGTTTCTTCTTAGTTTTTCTCATTTTTTTCTAATCAGTTATGTACATTAGGGTTTTATGTTACATCTAATGTTGTTAAATTAATGTTTATTGCATTTTTAAATTTCATGCATGTTACCATGATGGTGTTTAGTGTGTGTGTGAATGACACTGTGTGCACCTTCTATATATTAGTATTGTCCTTCTCAGCTTGTGGAAAAGCTGCTTGTGATGAACTTTGATTCATCATGTGACTCTCATCACCACTGTGTTTGGTGACTGTCAGTGTATTATAAAGGTACAAAACAGATATTAGTACTTCATTAGGTTGGTAAATTAACATTATATCAGTTAATGAAATACGTTATTTTACCGTAAATTTAACAGATTTAAAATGTAAAATTCACATGTAACTCCGTAAGTATGTTTACTGTTTGATGTCATTTTTACAGTATTGTTCTGGTAACCACAGCTGCCGGTATTTTTCCGTAGAAACAACGGGATTTTTTTTACAGTGTATGGATTTGAGTATGTATGATTTAGTTATTGCTTTATATTATATTATATTATATTATATTATATTATATTATATTATATTATATTATATTATATTATATTATATTATATTAATTATATATTATATTATATTATATTATATTATTGTTTTATTTAACTCTGCTTTGGTTTGATCATTTTGAATCAGGCTTTTAAGGCTGAGTTTGTAGCGCATGTTGTCATTATTTGTATTTTGATCTCTTTCTCTTTTCCTTATGTTGAATGATTAACTGATTATTTGTATAATGTATCCTTCCTTCCTTCCTTCCCTCCATTCATCTGTCCATCCATCCATCCATCAATAGTATTTTTGGTTGAAAAAATTTTGCCAGAGTGTGGATGTGCAGAACACTGACTAGATGTACTGACTGCAGAATATGAATGTGGGTTTTACGAATATTTCTGTTTTATTATTATTTAAAAACTAATTTGTTACTGTCAAATTTATTAGTTTTTTTTATATATATAAGTTGGTCCAAAACTGTTTTTCACAGCATATTTTCCCTTTTGTGTTGGAGGACTGTAGAGCAGCTTTAGATGACAATTAATTCATGTGACAAATCTCCAAGCATTCCCTAATGAAGGCAGCCCATCTTCCTGGAAGCGTTTCAATGTTTACGACAAGTTATATAATTCATCACATTCTCATTAGTTTATAATGGCATACATGTGACCATTGTAGCGCAGTTGAATGATTTATGTGATCATAAGGGAAATTTAGCATTTGCTTGCAAATTTAGCTCAACAAAATAGAGTTGTTTTCTTCTTGGAACAGAGTATACAAAACAAAGAGCCCATCTCAGCTGACACATCAACGACTTCAGAACAACACGCATAATTACTCGCGTAATAACCTGAGAGTGCTCTGTACACTAGGTCAGGGGTTCTCAAAAGGCAGTCTAAACCTATGCTATGTCAGCTCTCAAGGAAAACACTTAAGAGACTCAAGTGAGAAAACAGGTCTGCAATTTTCTTTAAGAGCACTTTTGGTCATTAAGGTTGGGGTGTCCATGTGTCTATGTGGAAGGTATATGTAGGCATTGGTATTATGGCCCTCTATACTCTAGAACAGATAAGAGCCAGTGCACTTTTCATTTCTAAAAGAATCGTATTACAATAAAAGTCAACATTGCATCAAAGCTTACCCAATTTTGGGGGGTTTCCTTATGTCACCTTAGTCTTGTGGCTTATTGGTTAATGTTAACCAGTAGCTATCCAGCTAGCAGGGAATGTTCTCAGAACGTTCTGGCAAGGTTTGGGCAAAGTTATAAACAAAGATTCGTCCAATAACTAATAAAATGTATGGTCAGAGTTATCTGGTCTTTAATAATATTCTCAAGAGGTTAGCAAAAAAATGTTACTTATACAATGCTCATGGAATGTTTTTCTTAAATTTTTTAGTTGGATGTTCATTAAATGTTTTTTTTTTTTTTTTTTTTTTTATGTTACTACTACTAATTTCAGAATGTTCAGAGAACATTCAAAAGTAACATTCCCATAATGTTTGCAAAATCCTACAATGGAACATTTCAAGAAAAAAAAATGTTTTTAGAACATTTAAAAAACTTGACGTTTTGAACATTCAGAGAACATTCAGAAATAATGTTTTCTTAAAGGGGCTGGGGGGTCTAATGCTATTTCATGCATTCTGACTTATTTACACTGTTAAAGAGTTGCATTCATGACCAAAGTTTCAAAACACAAGTTGGACATATGACAGAGTATTTCTGTGCCAAATACACCCCTTCCGGATTCGAAAAAGTTTCGGACCCAGAGCGAGAGCAAGAGCACGCCCGTCAACGTGCTTCGTTTGGGTTACGGAAGCCGAGAGATTTTTTAACAATGTCACAAAAGAAGTGTGTTTTTGGTTGTGAGGGAAAGATAACTTTTTTTCAGCTTCCCAAAGAACCTAGCATTAAGGGAACAGTGGATGCAGTTTGTTTGTTTGTCAGCATGATGCCTAGGTTAATCTGAAATTGGTTTGGAAAATGAATTATGCATAGAAAAACGTTAAAACATTGTTCTAAACATGAACTTTAAGCTATGCACATGAAAGGTGCCAATTTGCATCCCCCTCCCTCTCAGAAAAGATTAAAAGGCTTGTCTCTGAGACAGAGAATTGTTCTAGTTTCTGGGTTGCTGCAGTTTCCCATTCTGGTTCCAGGCTCCAGTTTCTGTTCCAGTACCGGTTTTAAGGTTCGGGTCCCAAGATGTGCTAAGCTAAGTCCAACTCTACGGAGTTGTGAAGTTGCTCTCTCAAGATTCAGAAACAAGGAAGTTCTGCAAGAAGTGGATTTGGGGAGTTTGAAAACTGCAACGGAGACAACAACGACAAGCTTAGCCCCCATCTTCAAAATAGCTTCTGCACTTCAAAATCCTCTCATCAGATATCCTCCAGATCTGCGTGTTCCAGACTGCCTAGATCTGCACTGACTTCAGAATCTAAAAATCCTTCCATCTGCATGTTCCAGAGAATAAGGATCGTCTGCACAGACATCAGAACCTTCAACTTTAAGGCTTCTTCTTCTGCGTGCTCCAGGAAAAGGACCTTCTCTGTGCTTTGGGAGTTTAACGTTCAGGTATTTCATGTTCAAGGCTGTGAAACGTATTCCAACTCCTTTCTTCACACTGCAACGCTGCCCAGCTCAATCAGTGGAGATGTCACCCTCAGATTCAGCACAACCAGGCAGACGTAAATATCACTTACTAAATCTCTTCCCAGAGACCTTGGCATTAGTGTACAGGATATTGTCATTATATGATTATCTAATTTGCATTAGATTTTGCATAGCTGATATCAGTTAATTACAAATAATCTCTCGATTTATTTGTTGAATTCAGAATAAGGTTTACCTTATTTCTTCTATAGAAACTACAGTTTATCTTTCAATAAAATAACTGCAACTGCCATAACTCATTCACTTGCATGTATCAATCTTTTTTGCACATAATCCATTCAGTAGTTGTTAATTACTCTTGTCTGTCCTTTTGTTTATGAAATACTTTTTATTACACTTGTGTCTTCCTTGAGTTTATAGTACAGTAAGAGGCTATACAAGTTAACGATATCTCACAAATCCTTCAGATTGGTCAGATGACAAACTGAATCCACTTTATATAATTCTAATTTAATCAACAATCTTCCATGATTGTTCTTTACTGTCAAGGTGAAATTTCTTGGATGGTGCCCCGTAATAGAGAAAGGAACTATCCGACGCTGTCACACCCACCTTAGGTGTTGTGTGACCAAAAACTCAATATTAATATTAATATTTAAGACCATAAATCATTGCACGCATAAGCAGGTGTCTGAAGCACGTCTAAACACGGTAATCTGATTGGCTGAACGTATGGACTCATGAGTCACGAACCTATAAATAGATGCCAGAAGTGCTCGTCGATAGATTTAATTTGTCTGAAGAAGATACACAGGTGTAACCAGGGCATGGCAACGTGACACAGCGTCTTGTTCCTCTCTCAGGGAACCAGGTTGCGTACGTAACCTGAGACGTTCCCTTTCAAGTGGAACACAACGCTGCGTCATGACTTTGATGCTATGGGAACTTCAATTCCAACATCACCACACCCAAGGTAACAGAGCCTGTCCACAAGGCTGTAGGAATGCTTGTTGAGCACAGTCTGGACTTGAAGGACTTGCAACGGGCAGATAGGCCTCAACCATATGTCACCATCAGGGCTTGACATTAACTTTTTTGCTCACCAGTCACTGTGGCTAGTGGTTTTTCCAAAGTTACTAGCCACTCAGCATTTTCACTGGCCACAATTTTGCTGTTTGGGAAATTACATTTTATATGATTAAAGTTGACTTTGGCATGCTAAAATTACTTGATTTTGAGTCATTTTACTTGATTAGCTAGATTAAAAACCCTTTTAAACTTTCAAATGCAGATTAACCACCCAAATCAAGACTAGGCCTACATGGTATATCAGCCGCTATGTACGGGTAGGCAAAGGGTGGATACATTTTATAATTTTATAAGTTATTTTTGTTAGGCTATATAAAAAGAACAAAGAAGCAAATTAGCAAATTACAAATACAATAGTAAATTAAATAGCCAAAACTTTTTTTTCAGATACAGTAGGTTTATTTAACATTTATTTAACATTTTTAGGAATTTAATTGGGCTGCTGAATGCATGGACGTAATATACTAGCACACATCCAGTTATTACCCACCTGTTTATGTCCACTTAATCCATAACCGACTGTATTCACGTGAGATATTCCACACGATGGACATTTTGACATCTGTGTTTGTGTGGATTTGACTACTCAGGCGCAAGAAGATCTGATCGCATACGCGCAACGGAGAGAGTGCTTCTGTTGTGCGTCATTCAGCGTAATTCCGTCTATCCCACCTTCAAGTTAATCGATAACGAATTATGATTGGATTGTAATTTTGTGCTACGACGAGTTTGACTACCTTTGATTAGTCTAGGCTGAAATTATATTCAACCCACTAAGGTGGCTAGTGGGAGTGGTTGCCTTACCCACCACAGCTGAAATTTACCCGCATTTGGCGGGTTGGCGGGTGTTAATGTCAAGCCCTAGTCACCATGGAAGAACCAAGACAACAAGGGATGCCACCCAAACCGAGGTTCCGTCCAAAGGTATGTGGCTATTTCTGCTAATGGAAATACAGGTAGCAGTTACATATACCGATAATATAAGACACATATAAGATCCCCCCGAAATGTTATTTAAAGGTGCCCTAGAACGTTTTTTCACAAGATATAATATAAGTCTAAGGTGTCCTCTGAATGTGTCTGTGAAGTTTCAGCTCAAAATACCCCATAGATTTTTTTAAATAAATTTTTTTAACTGCCAATTTTGGGGCATAAATGCGCCGATTCAGGCTGCGCTCCTCCTCGCGCTCCCTGCCCAAGAGCTCACGACTGCCTTAAACAGCATAAACAAAGTTCACACAGCTAATATAACCCTTAAAATGGATCTTTACAAAATGTTCGTCATGCATGCTGCATGTTCGTCATGTGAGTATAGTATTTATTTGGATGTTTATATTTGATTCTGAATGAGTTTGAGGCTGTGCTCCGTGGCTAAAGCTAACATTACACACTGTTTGTTACCACACTGTGTTTCGTAGGTGGAAACCTGGGGACTCATTGCGAGGGGATACCCAACATGGTCTATGGGGGCTGCTGCCCTGACAACTTATGTCCCAATATGGTCTGTAGGAGAGTGCCATAATCCAGCAGCATTGCTGAACAGCGATAGGGCGAAAACCCCTCCGGAGACTACTGCTCTCCCGAGGGGGCATGCCCTCAATTCCCTGAGCTGTTGGTGTCAAGGCTTTTCCATATAAAATAACCACAGAACGCTATCCATGGCGACCATATCAGCCATAAAATGACCATTTACACAGGGTGTTTGCTTGGTGGCACAGAGGGCCAATTCCATGATCCGGTGGAATTCAAAGAGGAAGAGGCATCCCGTCTGCTCAACCTTTTTTCTGATTTTACTTATTGTGGACCCAGCTTACCTTGGCGAAGCTTGAACTGAAACTCCCGATAGAGCACATATGAACACGTCAGGGGATTTCATTCACAGATCACTCTTGAAATGCTTGTTAAACATATTGTGAGTGTCATCCCTCATAAGATATGACAAAAGCATGGCAGCATACATCTTATATTTATTAATTCACTTTATTAATAACTGAAAGTGACGTGTGGCCAAGAATGTGGTCCCGTAATGAATTTGTGCTCCGCATTTCACCCATATAACATGTCTCTATTTGGATTGGAAGAATTTGCAGTGTGAGCTTCCAGATTCAAATGGGACACGTAGTCAGGAGGAAGAACAAAAGAAACGGGGACACCCGTCTGAAGCTCCACTTAATTCAAACTGCAATTCCCATGATCAAAGCCGCTGTGCCACCTCGGCAAACAGGGGACCCGAACCACAAAGCTCAAATGTCTGACTCTCATCAATTATACTACAGAAGAGAGCCAGACAGGTTCGGATATTGAACCACACATGCCATACAAACAAGGACAAATCGTGTGAGTCGTCCACCGTAAAAAGCAGGGGCTCGGCCTCACAAAATTTCGATACTTTAGACCTTACATTTTACCGACTAACTCCTGGGCTAAAGATTTTTCACACACACAATAGAATTTTTTAATGTAGGAAGCATAAGTAAACATTACCATACTGTACCAACTCCATTTCTTCATCACCTCTCTAGGTCTCTTATTAGGTTTTTACTGCTCTCTAGCGACCATACTCAGTATCACAATGAGTCACAGAACACAACACAATCTTTGGGTAAATGTACTATTAGAACACACTGCAATAGTATAAATAGCTGCTAAAGGCTGAGTTGGTGGAGGAGTTTGAGATGGAAGATAATACCCTATCTCTCACATTCTCTGCTGACCCCATTCTGGATCCTGAAGCTTGCTCTGCGAATTCTTCGGACCAGAACGAGGAACTCATGTTTTCTACCACTAGAGTTTATTTGAAAAAGTGGTCTCTCTATGTATGCTTTTTTGGAGTGGATGATCAAGAATCCTCCAGGTAGTTACTTATGGAAAACCCTGTTGTATCAGTATGTATCAATCCTGATTTATAAAAGTTTTCTTACTTTACACTCTTATAATATAATAGGACATCCTGGAAATGTGATAACACAATTTTACTAAACTTTGTCTTTCAAAACTTCTTGGTAATGGCAGTATGTTTTTCACATTGTAAAATACTAGACTGTACTAGACTGTGTGTTTGTGTAATAAAATAAGAGAGAAATAATATAGCTGCGAGCAGCGATGGCGGGCCCAAGCCCGGTGGCACCGCCACCCCGGTGGCTTCAGGGCAACTGTGCACAGCGGGCAATAGGCACTTAAAACGGTTAAACATCAAAGGACTATGTCAAATTCACTCCACATTTACTGCACTACAAGGTGCCACTATAGAGCCCCTCCTCCCTGCCCATTTTCAAAGGATTACATGTGCCAAGTTTTAACATTATTCTGATGAATTTTGAAGCAAATCAGGTAAAAATAAGAGGGTGATCTCAATGTATGCTGAAAGTGACACATTTTCTGCTTCCAGTTGGTGGCGCTATTACTTTGAATCACAATAGTCACATCCATGTGATCAGCCTTGTACAACGAAGACTAAGCCGAAGTTTCATCAAAATCAATTAATGTATGCAGAAGTTATAACACTTTGTTTCCCTTTTCTTGCCATAAATTCGTTGCCTCGCCACGGCCAAACCGTTTGAGATATCCAAAATCCGTTTGCAATTAAACAACTTCAATGTGTTAGCAACAAGTTAAAAAAAGTTTGGTGTAAATTGGATAAACCCTGTAGGAGCAGTAGTATAAAATTCATAGCCTGTTTTTTCAAAAAATTAACATTCAAACCAAAATAGCTGACTTCCTGTTGGTCGGAGCTAATGAATGTAAATTAGAAAATTGTCCGGCTTGATGAGAACAATATGTGTACCGAGTTTGGTGATTGTAGGAAAAACTAACCCCCCCACTTTTGTCAAAAGGTGGCGCTACTGAGCCCCTCCACCACGCCCATTTCTATGGCTTTGTCCATGTCTACTGGTTGACAATATTGATGTGTGTGTCGAGTTTCATGCAATTTGAAGCATGTTAAGAGCCTCAAAAACACTCAAGAATATTATTACAGTTTGACCTGTTGCCATGGCAACAATATTTCAAATATCAAAAATCCTGTCATAGGTCTACATCTGCTGTGTATTGACATTACACTGATGAAGTTTGAAGCAAATCAGGTAAAAATAAGAGGGTGATCTCAAAACATTTCAAAAAGTGATACACTTCCTGCTGCCAGTTGGTGGCGCTATAACTTTGACTCACAATAGTCACATCCATGTGATCAGACTCCTATAACGAACACACTCGTGAAGTTTCATAAAGATCAATATATGTATGCAGACGTTATAACACATTTCCTGTTTCCTTTTTCTCGCCATAAATTCGTTGCCTCGCCACGGCCAAACCGTTCGAGATATCAAAAATCCCCTGGCAATTTTTAATCATCAGTGTCTTGACTTCATGCTGACCGAGTTTGGTGGCGATCGGATTAATCGTCTAGGAGGAGTATATCAAATTCCAGAGCATGCGTTTTTCAAACAACCCTTAATAGCTGACTTCCTGTTGGCGTGGTGTTTAACTTAGAGCACGAAAGTTGTTCGGCCCGATGAGGTCTATATGTGTACTGAGTTTCATACTAATACGTGCAAGCGTGTTTAATATATGGACCAAATTTTCAGACTTTTTTCAAGGGGGCGCTGTCGAGCCCCCCTGCCACGCCCGGGTACCAGCCTCTCCGGCGTCCTAATGGCCGCGGATTCCAATGTGTGTGCCAATTTTCAAGAGTTTTTGAGCATGTTAAGGCCCCCAAAAAGCCCCGGAAGACGGAAAAAAAAAAAAAAAAAAAAAAAAAAAAAATAATAATTCTCTCCCCCAATAATCCTTAGAAGAACAAGAGGGCCCTGCGCGAATTTTCGCTTGGGCCCTAATAATGGGTTGTGAATGGTGTTTCATGTTGACTCTACCTACAATGCCTGGTTTCTAATAAGTTCCCATCATAGTTCCCCAATGCTAACATCTATATTATATAGAAATACTGAACTCAAAGGAAAGCATCTAAGAAAATGGATTGGATCTCATGTGATATGATAAAATTATATTGCCCATCTCAATTTCCCACAGCTTGAATGTCAATGAGCTCTTGTTTTGGTGAAAAAGGTCCTTTGCATGGCATGTATGAGGTGTCAGTTTCATCAGGGTTTGATGTTATTGAAAGCATTTGTCACATTTAACTACCCCAGAATAGGCCGATACAAGAATTTATGCATTGTCAAGTCTTTCCCCATCCTCATTATACAGTGCATGACTTAATGTTTTTTTTTTTTTTCTCTCCCCCAGAAAGACTCCCTGAATAGAATCCATTATAACTTTAAGCAGTTTTCTTATTGCTTTAATGAAATTTCTCTCTGACTGACTGTTAATGTACTCTCTGTTTGCTCCTTTGGGTAGAGGCAGTAGTTAACCTGTCCATTTTCCACAGAAGAAGATGTCCCTCTGGTCCTGGTGTCCATGTATATTTTAAAGGTTAGAATTAATAAAGCTATAATTAATAGGTTATCTTACTGAAACAACCCACTTTCAATCCTTCAGTGGATTTTACACTAATCTTTGTTGAATTTCAATTGAGCAGCAGTTCATTTTTGTTTTAATTGCATGAGAACTTTTAAGCACCCACTATAAAACAGCAAAATGTGCATCTGCCCAAGCAACCAATGAATTCAGATGTTTAATTTAACATACCATTTACATTTGCGACTCTCGTTCTGCAGGGCATGAGCAATAACTGCAACTGGAGGTCAAATGAAGAAATAAAATGTTTGTCAACCTCCATTTTGTTCAATAAATGTCTGAAACTGGCTACTGGTTATATGAAAGCTGCTGGGTGTTTAATCACGCTGTCACATTTATGTGATCGAGGTTTGGAAGTGACGTTAACAAATAGGATCAGCAACTCATTAGGATTATTTCCATGGCAAGAGAGCTCGATTAATGATGTTGTTCATGAGCCAATTAATTAAATAAGTAGTATATCCCTCAGAACATTTACAAAGAATATGAAGTTATGAGTGCAGACATGAAAGCCTCTTCAGCATATGCTGTTTTTATGCTTGCTAAAATAGAGTAAGAGAATAATAGAACATCACTAACACATTATGTTTTTGGTAGCATCTCAATGTTCATAATGCATAAAGGCCTACAAAACAGACATTTGTATGTAGACATTTGTGGTGTTTATTAAGGAAAGCAGCCTTACAGTTGCTTATAGTGTTAGAGATTTGATCAAACTCCTGAGTGATAAACAGGTTACTTTTATTTATACATGTACAGTATTATATGCATGCATGCATACATGCATTATATACAAGTTTCATATTGTGAAGAAACCCACAAGCCATGTCAGATTCATAAGCATTCATGATGGAATATTGTAAACTCTACTGAGAGTGATGGCAAAGATTTGAAGTTTTCCAATTACAAAAGATTCACAGGAAAGATTCACATCCTCATCCCAGGCTAAGGTATGAATAGCTGTAGTTTAATAAGTATACAGCAAGAAATCCTGATCCTGGCAATTTGATGAAGTTAATCCGTGTAATGCAGATAAGTCAAATTAGGGGATTTTAACCTGAAATCTCTGTAATTGGCTCCTTTGGGTAAATGACTGATGAAAAGAGCAAAATAAAAGGCTGTAAGAGAGTGTGAGTGCACACAACAGGCTTCGGTGATTTTTTTGGCCTATGAGTGTAGAGCAGTTCCATTCCATAGATTTATTTGAGCTGCTAAACAAAAGCAGGGTCATTCTAGGGAACGACTATAATTTTTATTTCTAAATATTCAATCAAGAATATAATGTCTTAAATAAAAAAATTAAAATAAAAAAATACTTGCAGTGCAGTCTCAAGCCAAATTAATACATTTTAATATAGTATACGTAATTATGTCTTCAGAAAGGTAACAAGGTTGACAGTAACAGGGTTGAGTTTTATAGTTTAATTGGTAATACTTTACACTAAGGTTTTATTTGTTAACATAATGCATTAGTTGCATAACAAGCAATACATTTTACAGAATTTATTAACCTTTGTTAATGTTAGTTAAAACAACAGCTGTTCATCATTAATGTTAACTAATGTAGTTAACTAATGTTAACAATTAAAACCTTATTGTAACATATTACAATTGTAATTCATCATTACAAGAAAAAATTTCAAGGTGTCTCTTAGAAAGGGATTTAATGCTGAACAACAAAGAGGACTTGTCAAAGGATGTAATTTCTTATTTATGGAATAGAAATCACTTTAAAGTATAAAGTAAAAAAAAAAAAAAAATGATGGTAACAGGACTGAAACATAACATTTTTAAGTCATTTTAATAATACATGGTCAGCTAAAACCAAGAAATATACTCTGAATTGTTTTGTCCAAACCTGATTTTGCCATCTTTGTCATTGGAAACATAATTCTCAACCTGATTTATATTATGTTCTGGACCCTCATCACCCACTGGCAGACCCATGGAAGGTGTTTGGCAGACTATGGATTTGTAAGTTGATGTTGAGTGTCAGAGTTGTCACCAGCCTGGCTTCATTTCACCACATGTTCTCCAAATCCTCCTCCATCTACCTGATGGAGCACGCTAGTCAACAGCAGGGCCGTACAGCTGTTTTCCTCCTCTGTGTTTATACTGACTCAGGAGCTCTGCCAAAGGACAGCCATGTGCAGCAGTTGGATCTCATTTAACCAAACTGTTTCTCCTATGTCAATGAGGATTGTGGCCTTCTAAACCTTCACCTCTATGCTCATGCTAACTCATCATCTTCAAGAATAGAAAGAAGATGCATCAAAACCGACAAATTGCTGTTTCATATCACAATGACTGCACGTTTTCCAGGTGAATGCATTGTCAAGGCTGTTAATTAAGGGTTACTGAAGGTGTTATAGTTTAATTTTCACCACATCAAGCGTCAACCCATTTCTTCTGCTCTCTTCACTGCAGTGACATAAATGCTAATGTAATAAAAATAATATAGCATGTGCATAAGATGAACGATTAATTAAAATGAAATAAAACTAAATCATTGCTCAGCTATAAACAAAGCCCAAATCAAATTTAATGTGTCAATAACATCAAACCTCATTGGTTCTTGTGCCCCAACTCTATGTTCACCTAAATGTTAGAATGTCATCCAAACATGTATGACTTTCTTTCTTCTGCGGAACACACACACGCAAACTGAAATGTGTTTTTGGTCTATAAAACAGAAGTCAGTGGGGTCCAGTGTTGTTTTGACCCCAAAATTCTTAAAAAAAAAACTTCTTTTGTGTTCTGTGAAAGGAAATCATACAGGTTTTGAATTACATGAGGGTGAGTCTTGTGACTCTGTCTTTTATTTGATATAGACTTATTGATATATCTTATCTGAACATACACAGCCTCAGCTCTTGCCATATCACTTTGCTGGAAATGAAGTCAAGACTCTTGAGTTTTTGATCATTGTCATGCTGGATGATCCAGCTTCATTTGAGTTCCCTTTCAAGTGTGACTTGACGCTGCATCATAGAATTGATGCTATGGGAAGGCTTCCACGTGAACCGGTGTCTGAAGCACATGTCTAAATCTGATTATCTGAACTTACGGACATTGTGACGTAGTGTAGCGCTTCACCGAGTCCATAAATAAATGCCAGAAATGTGTGTCAACAGCTTCTTTGTCTTCAGAAGCTGTATGTTTGTTGAGCGTGTCACTAAAATCCTATGTGTATGTGTCTCAGTTTGGAACTAAGATTGGGGGATCCAAGGGGTCTGACTGTCAGCATTGCGAGCGATTCACTATTTGCAAGCTCCAATCCCATTTGGCCCTTTTCTCGAGGGATGAGGGCTGAGCCCCTGCACCCCATGGATCAAGCCTTGTTTACACTGTACGCGTCTGAGTTGCGTTACGGCTCCGGCAAGGTTTTGTTCCGTCTTCTGAGCGGTGTCAACTCACACCAGAAGCATTTCAGAAGCCAAGCGGCTGGATTCGCAAGACCACTAGATTTGCCTGTCTGATGTTTTTTCATTGATTTTTTTTTTTTGTGTGTGTGTTTTTAATGGCTAGATGGTTATATTTTGTCTGGTTTGATTGTGTTTATTGCTATGCTATACTTTATTTTGCTGTAGCCTACAGATGAAGTTAGTACACTTAAAAGTCCAGTTATGGACTATAAAACCAAAGAAATTTCAAGTCTTGTCATCAGTTTCTGGCAGTGATGTGAAATATGAGCGGGAGTTTACTCAGGGTGGTTATTTTGACTTTATTTTGTACTTGAGCTGCGCGTCTTGGATGCGGCATCCGTCCAAAATAGGCGAGGTGCCTATCTTTAGCGAAGCGGCGTGGCGAGCCGCTTCTAGGACGCTTCTGAAACGCACCGCGGCATGGCTGGTGTAAACACGAGCATTGACTAGAGTGGCCGCGTATCAGCTCCGGTAGCCGCGTTGCAGCCGTAACATGCCGCACAAGCGTGCAGTGTAAACAAGGTGGTTCAGCGAGGTCTGCAACCGGAGAGAATAGCGGGAGATGCTTGGTAAGTGAGTGGTTGAATACAAATCACGAACACCTGTGTCTCGTTCTAGTGATTGGCGCGGAGACTGTATAAGACGCCGTGAGAAGCAAGAGTGTGTGAGAGAGAGGGGAACTGCTGACTGAGGCACAGCACGTTGCTTGGAGTGAAGCCCTTGTGGATTGTGTCTACCGAATCTGGAGTGAAGCCCTTTGTGGATTATTTATGTTGCTGTTGTTGTGCACTGCACAGTCTTTCTGTTGAACTTTGTTCTCAATAAAAGCTCAGTCAGCAGTTGTTCATCGACCCAGACCTCTTCCTTCCCACACACGAACTTTAACTGTGCTACACTGGTGCCGAAACCCGGGAAGGAAGACGGCATGCAGTCATCGTCCTCCACCCCATTTGCGGACGTCATCGCGTCCCTCGCGGTCCTGCACCAAGAACAACACCAGGCCCTGCTGGATCTGCGACAAGACCAGGAGCGGTGCTTTCAAGCGATCCTCCAGACCCAGCAGGAGGACCACGGGAGGTTCCTCGGGAGCCCCGCGGGCAGCCAGCTGGGTCTGTCCACCTGCTGTGCCTGAACCCCTTCCAGCTGTCTCTCTCTCTCCCTCTCTTTTGTCCCCCTCTCTCTCTAGACCTGTCCCTCTTCCCAGGTCTCATCCGCCTGGCCCACCTCGTGTTCCGCTCTGGGGGCGGGGTGGAACGGGGGGGCGGGACTCCCTGCTGCCGGGACGGACCCCACTCATGCTTCTCCCCTTTCTCCGCGTCAGCCATTCAGCCCACTCTCTGCCACAGGAACGGCGGGCAGGTCTGGGCTGGCTTGTTGGCGGTGTGGGGATCCAGATCATTTTGTGGATAAATGTCCAGTTATGGAAGTTGGGACGATGATCCGGGTCCCCGACGATCCACAAGCTGCCCCTGGTCAAGCTGGCGGGTACCAAATACCTGTGAGTATCAAGGGGGGTACCTATCAGGCCTTGGTGGACTCGGGCTGTAACCAAACCTCTGTCCATCAAAGCCTGATTTCATCTGGGGCATTGGATACAGGCTGCATGGTTGGGGTTCGGTGTGTGCATGGGGATGTGGTGAAATATCCTGTAATGCCCGTCATAATTAAATTCAGGGGACAAAAGCATAGTGTTGAGGTTGCAGTTAACCCGCACCTCCGGCATCCAATAATTTTGGGAACAAATTGGCCTGCGTTCAGTCAATTATTGGTTTGTTTATGCTCGGATGCCTCTTGGGAAAAGAGAACGCGGGGTAAGCAAGCGCGAGTGCAGGTAGGAGAGACTGATCAGGGACCGGGGAGCGCTGCTGCAGGGGAACAGAGTGAAGCCGGAAGACTAATTCTTCCGGAGCGCAATGATTTTCCCCTGGAGCAGTCTCAGGATGAGATGCTAAAACATGCGTTTGAAATGGTCTGCGTGATTGATGGTCAGCCTCTCCAGCCTGGACGTCCGCTTACTTATCCATATTTCACGATTATAAAAGATAGGTTGTACCGAGTGACCCAAGACACTCAGACAAAAGAGGATACAACCCAGTTATTAGTTCCAAAGAGCCGCAGGGAAATGCTTTTCCACGCGGCTCATTCTAATCCGATGGTGGGGCATTTAGGACAGGCGGCGACACTAAATCGTCTCATGACCCGATTTTTCTGGCCGGGCATTCACGAGAATGTGGCGCAGGTGGTGCGCGTCTTGTCGTGAATGTCAGTTGGTAAACCCACCGGCCACCCCAAAAGCGCCATTGCGCCCACTCCCATTAATGCAGGTCCCCTTCGAAAGAATTGGTATGGACCTCATCGGGCCATTGGAACGATCTGCAAGGGGACATCGCTTTGCATTGGTCATTGTTGATTATGCAACTCGATATCCTGAAGCAGTGGCTCTCCGCAACATTTCTGCTAAGAGTGTTGCGGATGCACTGTTTCGTTTAATCTCCCGAGTGGGGATTCCAAAAGAAATCCTCACTGATCAAGGCATGGCGTTTACGTCACGCACGTTATGCGAATTATACGAATTATTGGGCATTAAATCGATTCGTACCAGCGTCTTTCACCCACAAACGGACGGGCTGGTCGAACGTTTTAATCGCACGCTTAAATGATTCGTAAATTCGTTCAGGAGGACGCCAAAAATTGGGATAAGTGGTTAGAACCTCTGTTATTCGCAGTGCGAGAGGTCCCGCAAGCCTCCACAGGGTTTTCCCCCTTCGAGCTTCTCTTTGGACGCCAGCCCCGCGGGGTGCTGGATGTCCTAAGGGAGGCTTGGGAGGGCGGACCATCTCAGGCCAAAAACGAAATTCAGTATGTGCTGGACTTGAGAGCAAAACTCCACACTTTGGGGCGGCTATCAATGGAGAATTTGTTACAAGCCCAGCACAGACAGAGCCAGCTGTATAACAGACGGGGAGAGAAAGTACTTGTATTGCTCCCTATTTTAAGTTCTAAATTACTTGCAAAGTGGCAAGAACCCTTTGAGGTTACACGGCAAGTGGGCGAGCTCGATTATGAGGTGGTACGGTCTGACAGGAGGGGGGCACGTCAAATTTATCACCTCAATCTCCTTAAAAAATGGAATGAGGCAGAATCAGTGATGCTGGCGACGGTGATTAGCGGGGAGGATGATCTCGGGCCAGAGGCGAATGTAAAAACTCAATCCCTCGCTCTGACCCCGGGAGGAGATCACCTCTCGCCCTCCCAGCTCACTGATTTATCTAAACTGCAAGCAGAATTTGAGGACGTGATCTCTCCCCTGCCGGGGCGTACCAACCTCATTCAGCACCATGTCGAGACGGAGCCAGGCGTGGTTATTCGCAGCCGGCCGTATAGATTACCTGAACACAAAAAAAAGGTAATTCAGGACGAATTAGAGGCAATGCTTAAGATGGGAGTAATAGAAGAGTCCAGCAGTAACTGGGCGAGCCCGATAGTTTTGGTCCCCAAAACAGACGGCTCGGTTTTTTCTGCGTGGACTATCGCAGAGTGAATGCAGTGTCGAAATTCGACGTGTATCCAATGCCACGGGTGGACGAATTGCTTGACCGGCTAGGTGCGGCTCGATTTTATTCGACACTGGACTTAACGAAAGGATATTGGCAGATCCCCTTGTCGCCATTATCCAAAGAAAAGACAGCTTTCACGACGCCGTTCGGATTACACCAATTCGTTACGCTTCCGTTCGGGTTGTTCGGGGCACCGGCTACCTTTCAGCGACTCATGGATAAAATTCTGTGGCCCCATGGTGCATATGCGGCTGCCTATCTAGATGATATTATTATCTATAGTAATGACTGGCAGCGGCATATGCAGCATTTGAGGGCCGTCCTGAGATCGCTGAGAGGGGCTGGGCTCACGGCCAACCTGAAGAAGTGTGCAATTGGGCGCGTGGAAGTAAGGTATCTGGGCTTCCACTTGGGGCATGGGCAGGTGCGCCCCCAAATTGACAAGACAGCAGCGATTGCGACCTGTCCACGCCCCAAGACCAAAAAGGAGGTTAGACAGTTCCTCGGGCTGGCTCGGGCCTTGGAGTGAAGCCCTTGTGGATTGTGTCTACCGAATCTGGAGTGAAGCCCTTTGTGGATTATTTATGTTGCTGTTGTTGTGCGCTGCACAGTCTTTCTGTTGAACTTTGTTCTCAATAAAAGCTCAGTCAGCAGTTGTTCGTCGACCCAGACCTCTTCCTTCCCACACATGAACTTTAACTGTGCTACAACCACTTCCTCACATCTGCATGGGTGCAGCCTCCCCACTGCCATATCCCATTCTTCCCCAATCTCCACACTGAGGTGTCGAGATCGTGGAAGAATCTGTACTCACCTTGTGTGCATACACAGGCATTATCAACGTACTCTACAGGGGTCGGTATGCGCGAGCAGAGGTATGGGTGGATGCCGAGGGTGGAAAAGATGCTCGCGGGCTATCTCTTCCCCTCATCCACACCGTCGTGCCCATAGTGTCAACATCATGACGCAGCATCTCGTTTCCCTCTCAGTGAAGCGGGTTACATACATAACCTGAGATGTGTTATAGCACAGATGGACATCCTGACATTCTGCTGTAGACAATCCTGCTAAACTTGGAATTCATTGGTCTCTCAATGTCTGCAAGCTTTCCAGACACTCAGGCAGCTAAACACCATTTGCTCACTTTGCCATGCCTCACAGTAAAGGCTGATTTATACTTCTGCGTCGGACCTACATCATAGCCTCTGAACTGTAGGCTACGCGTCGGTTTTCATTTATACTTCTGCATCGTTGTCCGCATCGACGTGCGATTACAAATGCAGGGAGAGGTTCTAGCAGACCAATCACAGTGCTTGTGGAGAGCTGCACATCTGGCTACTCCATAGGCTACACGTGCTACACACAACCCACAACGTAGCTACGGCGTAGTTTCGAGTCTTTAGTGTTGTAACGGTGTTGTTTTCTTTGTAAAGATTTTACTTTTTCCTCTAAAAGTTGTTTCAGTAGAGATGCAGTATATTAATTTGTCATTGTTACTTGTATTTACTAGTAATAATAGTAAATTATGCATAATTACAATTAACTAACACTAAACCAAATCTTAAAACAAATGATAACCATGTGATCTTTATCATTAAATGTTTACTTAAGTAATTTTCATGAAAAAACTTAAACACAACTTCTGAAATATTATTAGCAAAATTTAGCTTTTGAGAAACAGTTAAATGCCATGTCATATTTTGTTTTGTTTTGTTTTATATATATCTATATATATTAGTTAACTTCCAGCCCGAATGTGAACTGAGAGAAATTCTTTAGTGTTCCATCGAACATTTTGCTATGATGAATGTTGTACCCAAGTCACAACAGTGGAACACATGACTCCAATTACCCTCTTTTCAAGTAGTAATTAGTTTTCAAGATCCTTGGGGCTTGTAGGTTTTTGTGTTCATTAAAGATACAGCAAAGTAAATGTTGCATTTGTTGTTTTTACTATTAGTGGCAGGGATGGAAAATATACATAAGTATGTTACATAAAATACTTCTGAAAATATTTCATTACTATTATTTTCCTAGCTAATCTTGCCATAAGACTGTCTGAGGTGTAGAAAGCAAGGTTTGACATACATACATAAAAATTCACAGCTTAGTATAGATGATACAGTATATTTAATTTCTTTCAACTGTGTGGCTTCTTGTGGTGCCATCAGCTATGAAGCAGTTTTCTTACATATGATGTGATCTGTCATAGCTTATTATGAGGAGAGAGAAGCATTAAATTGTAACATTCAGTAGAATGAAACAAACTGAGCTGCATGCATGCCTTTTGTTTCTGATATTGATGGATCCGAAGTGCTTGCAGGTGTGTGATGTCCTCTCTGTTTGCTAACCACATGCAGTTGTTTGGACTCTGTCCAGGGTGCTGAACGCATGCAGCTGAATGACGGATAGAGGTCTCGGCTGCATAGTCCCAACACCACTGCTGAAGAAAGAGAGGCAGAGATGGAGTCTGACTGTCCTTGAGCACTATAAAGAAATCCTGAGGTGTAAGGAATGTCCTCCGTGACATTTCAGTGTCTGGTTCTGTGCTTGACTATGACTTTTCCTTGTGCTTCAGTGCTGTGTCCAGGCCAGCCACTGTTACACAATACAAATCAGTGATATTAACATATACACTAAGGTCCAACATTTTAAACTGGGCAGAACTCAAAGAGCTAATAAATATGCTAACAGTGGGACTATGGTGCAGGGAGATAGTTTAGAATGTCAGATGGGTCATTCCTGTTATGCAGGACCTTTTGAACTATGTAACTTTTTTTTTTTTTTTTAAATGAATACGCTGTTGTAATTTAAAGAAGTGTTTACTATAAAAGAGTATAACAAACTTTATAATTCGTATAATTCACTTTATGATTATTTACACCAGTGGTTCCCAAACTTTTTTTGCAGGGCCCCCCTTTATATAGAAAAATATTAAGCCAGTTCCGGATTCTTCAGGATTTTTTGATGAATATACATGCACCCAAAAAGGTACTTACGACATGACCTTCACAATTATGATTTGAAATATTGTGATTTGTCCTAGCTACTTAACTAGCCTACTTTGTGTCTTAACTTGTTTGGCTTATCTTCTCACCGCACTAGACACAAGAGCCACACTATAGCCACACTGCCAGAGCTGATGTGTACAGGATATGACAAAGCGAACTTTGCAAATCCATTTGTCCTTTGTGTCAGAATGGTGGAGTTCATCAGAAATAGAACGGGTCATCAGTTTACTGTCAGGGATTTGTTGTGCCGCGCTGCATCCAGTAACAGCAGCATCACTTCTTGAACATCAATGGGTTCTATTTGATTTTGTCACGCTGCTTACACCTGGTGTAGACACAATGTTTTGGTATTTGTGAATTTGGAGTATATTCATCATCTTCTTTATGTTTACCTGGCACTGACAATTCTTTCACAAAAATGACAATTTAGTGCAGAACAATGCATCATTCATTTATTTTCTACACAGCTCCCTGCAATACTCAATTCTGATTTTTCAATCGTGCCATCTAGTGGTCTATTATTGCAAGACAACAACTGCTACAACTGACTACAGACCTTTCAAGCAGTACTGAGAGACATTTTGAGATAATAAAAATATGTCATATTAATATCTTGTGTTCAATAATTAACTTATCTGGCAAGTAGCCTCGTAATACGTGGGATAATAACACAGTGTATCACCCTGTTTTTTTTTTTTTTTTTTTTTTGTTTGTTTGTTTGTTTTTTTTTAACATTAATATATCCAGTTTAATGTTTTAGGTCAATGACAAAAAAATGGTAAATCTACTCTGAAATTCATTTAAAATTCACCCTTGTGTTTACCTATAATACTGGAATAAAATAAATTATCAATTTAATATTTTCATCTACAGGTTTTTTGTTTGTTTGTTTGCTTTTTATCTTACTATGGTCAATGTCCTCAAAACAGCTATATCTGAACTCTTTTCATTTTCCTTCATGGGGTATGTAATTGGGGTATGTAAAAGACTTTTTATGCTCAGAATGTATTACCAATAATATATTTCCAAATGCACATGTAAAATAATAACGGCATATAACGTAATGAGTATTACATTATTAATGTAATAAAAATGTTCATGTATTATAATAAAAATATAAAATAAAATAAAAAATGTATACCTCTATATATCTATGTACAGTATCATTTGATGACTTGATTTGTCCATTTGTCCAATTCATATTTCTATTCTGAGATCAGGTCAGGTCATTCTAATAACATACCATTCTAAACAGTGCAGGTTTTCAGTCAGAGCTGAACAATAACTCAAAGGCTCAAAATGTGGTTGTTGTCTGACCTCTAGTGCCTATAAGGTGAGTTACAAAATGAAGAACTTCAAGAAGAAGAAGAAAAAAGAAAGAAAAAACAATTAATCCTGTTCCATTTTCTGTTAAAGCACATGTTTATTTTTTTGTTTAACCAAAAACAAAATAAATAATTAATAACACATAAAATGATTGCATCATTTATATTATAGGCTATAATTTATAATTTTATGTGCAGCATGACTTCATAAACATTCTTAATAAATGTCAAATGCATTAATTATGTAATGACCGTACTAAGAGAGGAACCTTTTTTTTTTTTTGGAGCATCTTTTCCTCCCCTGAATTTCTCCACAACTGGTAGCATTACAATCAACATTCAAACACAATACTACTAAGATAACATTTTAGGTGTGTGTGTTCTTGTATACATGGTTAATGAGGACACAAATGTATATAATGACATGGGTATTACAACAAACATGGTTTATGAGGACACATACTAAATGGTGTTTTTTTTTGTTTGTTTGTTTGTTTGTTTTTTTAATTAAAAAAATGCATGTTTCCTGTGATGGGTAGGTTTAGGGGTAGGGTCAGCGTAGGGGGAACGAATATACAGTTTGTACTATATAAGAACCATTACGTCTATGGAGAGTTCCCGTAAACCACATTTACAAGTGTGTGTGTGTGTGTGTCCGTACTTAGGGCCTCTCAGTCAACATTAGTGTGCCACCTGGCTCAGGCTGATGATACTAGACCTCTGCCAATAGTGTGTCTGTATGTGTTCAGCAATTAGAATGTAACATTTACAAGCAGTTTATAAGATACCACTATGATTCAGAAACTGCACCACCTATATTTATGCTCAGGAGCTGCTACTATGTTACTTTATTATTGCTTGTTTCAGAACATCAAATAAATATAAATATTTAAAAGTGTCCTTCTTAATGCTTGTATTATTTAATTTAATAAAAGAAAAAAAAAAAAAAAATCAAACTTGATGCTGCATCCATGCCACTAGGTGTCATTATATGGCCAAGACATCTGCCATGTGATATTACCAGCAGTAGCTATAAACAAAACATAAAAAGAGATTAATTACTGAATGCACCCTTAAGCAAACAGTCAGTGCTAAAGAACAAATAGTGATGTAATGTTATTAATGTTAACTATAATCAATCAGTTTTTAGAAATGACAACAAAATTAAGCAGTTTTTACTCAAAATTAGTTAAATATGTTGGAGTTTAAATGACTGATCTGTTGCTTCATTCCATTACTTTAAATCTTGGTTACTCTTTATTTCAATAGTCCACTTTAGACATTTTACTACTTTGCAAATACATATCAACTAACTCTCATTAGAATATTAGTAGACTGTTAGGTGTTGGGGTTCAGGTTAATATAATAAGCTGACATGTAGTTGCAAAGTTATAGTTTGTAGAATATATATAAAATAAAGTTGAAAACTGCCATCTATCATTCATGCACAGCAATAAAATATGATGTTGTGATTCATATTAACATTAGAAATTATGGTGCCCCCTTGAGAATTCCCAATGCAAACTTTAGCAGATCTTCTGGATCTTCTGTCTTGCCAGAAATTGTACAGAAGAAGTAGGCTTAAGGTGAAAGTCTTCCAGGCCATCATGTTTCTAGGCCTCTTTCCCATTTAAAAGAAGTAAAGCCTATAACTGGACAGAAGTTGTCAGTTGGACTGTTCTTACCAGAGACTGGAGAGAAGACATCAGCTTCATGTAAAAGACCTCCACAATGTCAAGGCGCCCGGCCTGCTAGCAATTTTTTGGAAATATTAGAGAGAAACAACACAGACCCCTCAGAATTTACGTCGCTACTGGTTAAAGTAACCCGCAACATGTGGTAGACACACATTTGTGCAATGCAGAGCGTCGCTCGCACTGTATGACAGAACAGACTAGTTGTCCAGTCCACAAGGGTTCCCGTTCGAAGGAACTCAGTGTTGCTTCATGAGGTTGACACTATGGGAACACTTCTGAACAGAGCGGTGTCTGAAGCACGTGTGGAAACATGTTAATTTCATTGGCCAATAGTGCAGTCAGGTGACATAGTGTAAGCGTGTCATCAAAACCATAAATAGGCACTTAAAAATGTGTTTAGGAGAGGAGTACGAAGAAGCAAGCTAGATGAACACTTGATTATAAGTGGTCAGGGACAGCCCCCCACAGACATCTGCCATTCTTTCCAGACCTCCATACTGAGGTGTCAAGATCCAGGAGTTGCCCATACTCAGCTTGTGTACTCAACCCACAATGTCAAATTACTCAACTATTTCTCCCCTACATCTGGCCTCGTGGGTAGGGCCTATGAAGCAGCAAGTCAAGCTGACAAGTCCCTGCACACCATGGAGGTTCTGCAGGTGTACCAGGCTGACTAGATAGAATATATTGTGAGTCAATGAGGGAAGTCCGCCGGGCCACAGATTTAGCTCTCTGTGCCACCAAGTCAGCGGCTTGTGTCATCAACTGTTCAATGGCAGCTATGGTTGAGAGGCATCTGTGGCTCAACCTCTCCGGCATCAAGGACTAAGAGAAAGAGAAAGGGGTCTTGGAAGGCCAAAATCTCATTTGGCACATAAATTGCCTAAAGATGAAGGATGTATCAGTTCAGTTCCTTGTGTCTTGTTTTGTATTTTGGTCTTATTTACAATATGAAGCATTTGGATTTATTTTGGTTCATGATGAGCTTGTTCTTGTTTGCCATTACTATCAGCCTCTTTCCCTATAATTTAATGCACTGCACATAAAAGACAGGTAACACTTTGTAGAGGTCTGCACGGGCTTTAAACTGAGGCCCGAACCTGGCCCATACCCGAGATCGCATGACCCGACCCGAACCCGAACGATACTGTTATAGTTTAACCCGAACTCGACCTGAACCCACATTGCTACAGAGATGTACCATTCTATCATAAGCCAAGACAGTTTTGTAAGACCTACACTGAGCTATTTATTGTTTAAATGACAAGATCATATCGTACAAAGTAGTAGAAAAGACGCAGAGGCCATTTGACATGATCACACTTCATTTCATTCATATAGTTTGCACTCCATCATGTAGCCTATCATATCGTACAATGTTTTAAACATTTAAATACACATATCAATTAAAATAATACAAAATGTGTATGATGTAGTGTTTTAGGAGATAGTAGCCTGCTTGTCACAGTTTCCGTGGACTGGACTCCATCTCCCATCATCCTCCCTGGCCCACACCTGCACACACTTCCTCATCACCTCTCCTGATCTGCACATCACACGCACCTGCTTCCCATCAGCTCTCAATCACATATATATCAGCATGCCAGTCACCTCACTCTGTTCTGGTCTCGTTGATGCATACATGTTTAAAGGACTAATCTATGTTTCTTTCCAGTGTACCAAAGGACCTTCTGTTTTCACTCCAGCGATCTCCCTGTATTATCTGTGTCCCTGTGTCTGTCTACCTACCTCCATCTTGTGTGCACTCGGTTGACCATCATCCATCCATCTATGAACTCCATATCTGCAAGACAAAGGACAGTACCAATACCCAGTTACCTTTCCTCTAAGTCTTATTTACCAGTTCACTTACCTGCATCACTGTTGTCACCCTGCTCTTTGTTAATAAACTCCTATCTACGTTCACCTCTGTGTCTCTGTTCGTAACAGAAGTCTGGACCATCATAGCAACAAACAGCAGCACCATGGGCCTATTTCTCCTCCCAACTGATTCAGTCGACCCCAATATCACCATCTCGGCAGTGGACTGCCTGTGGGGTCTCAGGCAGAATGCTCATCTGCTGGGCAGGTATGTGGAGGAGTTTTCTGAGCTCTCTTGTCAGAAGGGCTGGCCAGATGCTCCCCTTAATGCCTGTTTTCTGATGGGTCTGGATAAGGATATTATTTGCTATAGCGAACCTGCCTATTATTTCTCTAGTCGAGTCGATTAATCTTCTCTATTTAAATGGTTCTAATTTTGAAGTTGAAGAAGTTAAAGAAAAGTAACCTCATCCAGTCCCATCAGAAACATACATAGCCTGGTCAGCTCACTTCCCGCCGGTTCCCTCCACATACCCCTCCAATGAATCTGCCCATTCCTGCCTGCCTGTATTTCCCAGAGGATGCAAATGGATTTCAAACAGCACTGACCTGAGGTCTACGGTAGTCGACCCGATGTTAAGATTTGTCAGGTCAGCACTAAAGTCTACCTCCCTTCCAGCTACAGCTGCTAATGCCACTCCAGAGCCTTGTCACAAAATGGCTGCCACTTCAGAAGCCCTCTGTGAAGATGGACGCCGCCACTTCAGAACCCTTGGTCAAGATGGCTGCCGCCACTTCAGAACCCTTGGTCAAGATGGTTGCCGCCACGCCTGAGCCCTCAGTAAAGATGGATGCCGCCTCAATTGAGACCTCAGCCATAATGGTCCCCACGTTTGTGCCCATAGGCCTGTTAGTGGAGTATGAGGGGATGTCTTGGGACCCTGAGATGCTTCCAACCCCTGAATCCGCTCCAGTCTCTTGAGTCCACTCCAGTGTCTTCTCCAGCCCCTGAATCAGCTCCTGTGACTGTCAACCCGTGACCAGAGTCCAGACCCAGTCCATGAGCCATATACCCGTGGCTGTAGTAGCCAGGGAGGCCTCACCGGCATGGCATCCCGAATATCCTGACCCGCCATGGTGCCCTGAGCTCCTAGATCCACCCTGGAGACCACTTACCCGTCTGCACCTCCACAATCACCTGTCTGTAAGGCCTCCCTGCCTCCCTGCCTCCCTGCCTCCCTGCCTCCCTGCCTCCCTGCCTCCCTGCCTCCCTGGTTCCATCCACAGCGTGAGGACGCGCCTACCAGTCTCTCTTTCTGTCCTGGACTCCCATTATCCTCCCTGGCCCACACCTGCACACTTCCTCATCTCTCCTGATCTGCACATCACGTGCACCTGCTTCCCATCAGCACTCAATCACAGGACTATATCAGCACACCACTCACCTCACTCTGTTCCGGTCTTGTTGATGCATACATGCTTAAAGGACTAATCTCTGTTTGTCTCTAGCGTACCAAAGGACCTTCTGTTTCCACTCCAGTGATCTCCCTGTATTCTCTGTGCCCCTACACCTGTGTCTACCTACCTCCATCTTGTGTGCACTCCGTTGACAATCATCCATCCATCTACGAACTCATAACTGCAAGGCAAAGGACGGTATCAATACCCAGTTACCATTCCTCTAAGTCTTACTTACTAGTTCACTTACCTGCATCACTGTCACACTGCTGTTTAATAAACTCCTATGTTCACCTCTGTGTCTCTGTTCCATCTGTCCGTAACACTGCTCTTTACAAAGCTGATTTCTGGGAGATGCAAGAGAAATGTGGCTATTTGATTTACGAACATGCTTGGCTCATTTCATTCAGAGTTTACACTTATTTGTCTATCATACACTGTTTAGAACATCTAAATATACATATCAAAGGTAGTACTTCACAGTAGACCTACCCTTGACAAAGCTTTCACTTCCACACACATTGTGTAGTAATTTTAGGGATGCAGTTGAATTTTTCAGGAGTAAATTCTATTCCACAATGTGAATTCTGAAGGAGGACCACTTCTGACTATAGGTGTGAAAAATTAATCTAATAAGCATTACAGAATTGAACACCCATTGGCCTGGTTTCACAGACCGGGCTTGCTGTAGATTAGGCCGGGATCAGACCTTAGTTTAATGAGGACATTTAAGTAGCTTTTATAAACCTGTCTTAGAAAAAAAAAAATAATAATTACTGTTGTGCATCTTGAGACAATTTTACTGACATATTTTAAGGTATATCAGTGCTAGTTGCTTTCTGTTAAAACAGCTCAAACTTGCATTTTAGTCTCGGAATAGGTTTAAGACTTGTTTGTGAAACTGGATGATTAAATTATGAAAGATCATGCTGACAAGTTAGAATTTAACTATTAGTATCCATTAATATGTGTGGCGATTTTTCACTTTTTGTTTTCATCACTGTGCCATTGTAATATTTTATGCATATACTGTACTGTGCAAACGTTCAGAGAATATACACTAAGCTGTAACAAGCTTTTGTTTATGTGTAATTTAAGACAATGTACAATCAACCAGTTTATATTTTAAAGTAAAACCTGACAGGGTGCAACAATTTTACAGTTAGAAGAGCAAAATGTGTTTGTATAAAACAAGAAATACAGCTTTTTCATGATAACAGCGAATATATCTGGCCACTAAATGCCATGATTTACTATGGCAGAATCACGTAGCTATTACAGAGATCCATGTACAGTAAACAAAAAAATTCAATTTAATTATCATGAATCATAAATTCAATATAAAATTCTAATTTATTTTTCTTAAAACATTATTGAGAACAACAAAGTTTAATTATCTTTCAGTGCAATCTAATACCATGATAATAAAATATATCCTAATAAAATTTTAAGAAATTCTAGAAAGAAAAAAGAAAACATGGGATTGCCTACCATTTCAGCTAGTCACTACTGCACCTCAAAGATTAATGCAGTATCATTATCAATATATATATATATATATATATATATATATATATATATATTCAGGAAAGGCTTATTAGTTATATTTGCAACGTATCAGCCTGAAATCTTCATTACTAGCAGACATAGTCTATAACATCAATCTATAAATGTATTTTTAAGTTATAATTATGTATGCTTAGGAGGAAATTAAAATAAAAAAGATGCATAGTCAAGCAAGGATCTTAATAGGAGTCGGCCAAAAGGAAGCTGCTTATGAACTTACATGAACTCTTCTTTGTCACCAGATGGAGCCATTGGCTTTAATTCAGTGTTTTTAATTCAGCACCAACATAAAACCCCATTTTCAGAATAGAAATGAAAGAAAAAAAATACATTGTGGTAACATTTTATTTTGATGGTCCCTTCTGAACATTCTGTTGACTATAAGTAACTTTGCAACTACATGTCAACTAACTCTCATTAGAGTATTAGTAGACTGTTTGCTTAATATCTGCTGTTTATTGTGATGGTCTCCAAACAGACATTCTACTGACTATAATTAACTTTGCAAGTACATGTCAACATATTCTAACACTAACTCTAATATTCTACTATCACTCTAATGAGAGTTAGACATGTAGGTGCAACGTTACTTATAGTCAACAGAATGTGTTGAAGGGGCCATTAAAATAAAGTGAATCCAACATTACACTGTACTCCTATATTCCATTCTGTTTATATTCTATTCATCGTGGCATCTGCTCATAGCTGTCTCTTTGTAGCAGCAGCATCAACATCCAGAAAAGGTGTCTTAGACACTGTTGTGTCAGATACTGTCAACAGTTCTAGTTAAATACCTTTAAGCTAAAGACCTTGATATATAACTTGGAACAGGTCACCAGCAGTCTGACATGTTCTTAAGGATCGGGGCTACGAAAAATAAAGTAACAGTGACAACTGAAAGCCAGAAACACAAATCAACCCCATCAACATTAAATGTTTAGAAATCCTGTGTAATTCACACAATACAGACCAAAACAAAAAGCTTACTTTCCAAAAAGCTTAAGTGCTGTAGATGCTTTCCAAAGCAGAGAGGGCCATCAAGAGGCTTCTGCCACATGATACAGTATTATTATATTGTGACCTAAGCGAAAAAATTGTTGCCCAGAGGTTTGCTCTTTCATCTTAGTTCAGGAGGTTGGATTTTGAGACTGGGAAAAAAAAAAAAAGGAAAAATAAGATTAGAAACAATTGTTGAAATACAGTAAGAGATTAGAGCTCTAAAATGAATGTGGATAGCAGCTCAGATCATTTGATGAGAAATTGATTTCATATTAAGATCTCTGACATGATTGCAGACTTTGGAAACATTGTTAAGATCTCTTCTGAAACTCTGCAAGAGACTTCACTGAAAAAAAAAAAAAAAAAAAAAAAAATGTTTCTTTCCTATGTGGACTGCCTTTGTTTGCAAATGACCATATCAATCATACTTTCCTCAACTAAGAATGTAGTTTAGCTCTGTGTAATGAGTCTTCATTCCATGGGATCTTAATTGGTTACTGTGTAACAGTGATGCCATGTGTGAATTCATTACTATTTTCCCAGAAATCCAGAAACAGGTCAATTCTAAAGTCATTTAAAAGCATAGAATTTCCATGTCACCAGGATAAATTCTTTGTGATTTTAAATTGTACACGTTAAAGCATTAAATGGAGTCTTCCCTTGCACCAAAGAATTTCAGAGCATCCAGAGCGAGTGTCTTCAGTTGCCTAGCAACAACAGCCCCAGTAAGGACCGACCGTGTGTGATGCTGTCTGGGTTTGTGAAGGTAATTCAGGGGGCAATCTGATTTTAAAATAGGTCTATTGTGGGCGGGACCTGAACTTTACATAATTATTGCTGTAAGCTAGAACTCCTGATTTAGGTTGAATGCATGATAGAGCCATAGAAAAATGATGGCACTGACCCTAAAATAGCAGTTTAACCAATCGACCCCATCTCTGCACATGTAACTTTCGAATTTTCTGCAGAGGTTATCCTAACCTCACTCGGTCAGCTTGTCAAGCTCTCTTAGTCTTTTTGGCCCAATAATACAGAAGTGCGTCACGTGGATTTCATATCCCCTAGAGGTTTCAGAAAGTCTCTGAAGCCGATCATTTGTTTGCTCTTGGTGTTTTGCCATCTGTTTTAGCAAGATCAAAGTGATGCACATACAAAGCAAAGCATGTCTTTAAACCGGAGGACGCTTTGCATGATGTTTTGCATTAAAATGGTTTACCTCTATTAAAGGGCATATAATAAAGTGGCCCTTGGCTGTTTTTTTCCCCCTATATTTCCAGGTTTTCCTGCCTTACTGAGGCTATGCTCTTTTAAAACAATTCCACACTGCCTTCAGCAAATCACCTTCTCTTTCAAGCCTCTCTCCATCCCTGTGCTTATTAAACTTTCATGGCTGATTTTTTACTTTGATAGCATATGCATATTGTATGGGAGGTGGGTGGAAGCAGGTTACACCGTGCGACTTGACCGGCCGTGCTGCTCTATAGCTCACGCGAATTAAAGATTTGTATTGTGTCACAATTGCTTCATGTCGTTATCACAACATGACATGCACATGTTGTGCTTTTCAGAGGATTGTGGCGATTTGTAAAAGTTTAAATGCAAAAGTGGTGTTCAATCAAAGGTATTGGGCAAACATTTCCTTAAGCCATTCGACGGTTCACTTGTGTTATTGTTAATATTATTACCCTGTTTACTTTCCAGATAGAAATATTCTCCATATTTCAGTCTTTTTTCAATACCTGTCATCTTTCTGTGATGAAATAAATCTATATATGCATATAGTACAAGAGTTATTCTAGCAGACTGGGGGAATTTATGACTGCAAATGTTTGGTGCTATTATAAGCTCGATCAATTTCTTGCTGTAAAACTTCATGTTGTAGTAGATATTACATCACTAAGAGGTGGCAGTAAGACTTTGCTGGTAACATTTTAGAATACTGTTCTGTCATTAATGAATGATTACTCATGAACAAATAAGTAACACAATATTAACACTCTAGTAAATACTATTAACTAACAAGAAACTCTGATTGACAAATTAGTAAGTAATAGCGCTCAGTCGAATGTGGTAGCTCACTATTAGCTAATCAATAATCAATCTATCTATTTTTTCAAACTTCCAAGTGGACTACTAAGAACTACT
Source organism: Megalobrama amblycephala (assembly GCF_018812025.1). NCBI lineage: Eukaryota > Metazoa > Chordata > Actinopteri > Cypriniformes > Xenocyprididae > Megalobrama > Megalobrama amblycephala. The sequence goes on along the minus strand of NC_063066.1, from coordinate 22,020,576 downwards.
ATTTACAGGTTCATAATTAACATGAATAATGCATAAGTAATTCTAAAGTAAAGATCATGGTAACCCACTAGTAATTCCTCAAGTATTACCAAATCCTTCATAAGGAATTGCTAATTATTTGGATCAGTATTCTAAAGTGAAAAGCATGATAACTTTGTCTGGCTATCACCAGACCAAGCTCAATTTAAAATTGAACATTGGTCTGGGGAGTTTGCTATGTATTTTCTACTGCACAAGAGGCATGATCAATGAGCATTATTCACGCAATTGGATCGGCCCTCAACCAATCAGATCAACAATCCGGGTGACGTACTTTGCAAAGCGACGCAAAAACTCCAGACAGGTTTAGTTTGTAGCATTGATCAGCGGTTTGCAGAAGCAGCAATAGCATTGAGCGATTTTTGTAGGTTGTGCAAAAAAAAAAAAAAACATGAAAGTGAGTGGTATTTACACCCACTCGAGCGATTTGTTTGCTAAACTAAAGAAGTCATTCAGCATCGTCGAGAGGTTAAAAGGAATTGGATTGATGCTTGTGCTTGCCGTCGCTTCTCTATCGTCATCGTGTTATACCCGCCAATAGCGAGCAATGTGGATAAAGCCAGTCTGTGACTGGTTCCCGCAAAAGTGTAACAGAAGCAGTAGCAATGAATGTACGGGTTTCCAGACTGAGCTGCCGGGCGAAATCAAAACGCCGGCAGATCAGCGGGCACGTTTTCATGAGACACAAAATTACGTACCGATGCGTACGTCTCGCTGCAGTTTCCGACAGAAACGAACGCTAGACGCCGGTAAAACGTCAATAGGCGCTTTTGCTCGTTTTCACACACGGTTTCGACGACGGCCGGGGTCTGATTATGGATGAATAAAGACTCATTTTCGCGTCTCCTCGCGCAATATGATGTCACGACTTCAAAACGCTTCTTACCGGAGCGCCCGATTTGTAAACGAACGTACTTTGGACTTTCCGGCTCTACGTGTTTCACTTTTTTTGACCACGACCAAGCTTGCTCGGTAGCTCAGCCGATACGGAGTTGGACTTACGACGAGGAGTTGACTCCTCCCCCTGCCTGGGTACGAATCCCATAAAAGGCGACTAACTGGGGCAAAAAAAAAAAAAAAAAAAAAAAAAAAAAGAGATCTAAAGGAGCTGAAAAACGGTACGATCGCGGACGCTCATCAGCCTTCCCACCATTCCCTGGATTCCTTGCACCTGTTGTCTTTGTCAGCACTCCCTTTAAGTTGGACTCACTCCCTGTAGGCTACTCCTTTGTCAGTTCTTAATGTTAATCTAAGTATGTAATGTGTGTTTCTCCTTCATTGTTATTAAATACCCTTTATTGTGGATATCCGTATATGCTTAATCTCTTCAACACCATACACCCGTAACATCTTTTAATAGTAGTTACTAGAATGTTAATAGTCTGTTACTCATTTTGTTCCTGTGCAATTATTTATTAATGATGGAACAGTATTCTATTGCATGTAATTTCTAGTTATTTACTACTGTAACTACATGTAACATTGACACTGTAAAATAAAGTGTTACCTCAATTTCTCGTTGGTGCTGGAACAACGTTCCTGTCTTGTCCTTTCCCTAAACCATTAACTACCCATAAAATCTGCTTTTATTTTGATAATGTTGAGGATATTGTTCAAGCACCTAAACCCAGCCTTGAACCTAACATGTCAGCTTGACATCATTGACCTATTTAATTTTAAATACTTATTATGTCTTATTATGAATGATTTACCGTTGACCATTATTCAAAAAGTTTTATTTTTTAAGTAACTTATTTTTATGCTAATAAAGGGCACTTATAAAATAATAATAATATAAAGTCACTTCCTAAACTTTTGTTGTTGATGATGATTGTTTTACTCAGAAATGTCACATTATAAAAGTAAAAAATCAAAATTCCCCAAAAATCAGATTATAGTTGCAACAAAGATTCTGATCCAGAAATATGTTCCACCCTAAATCTTAATCTTAACCCTTTCACAATTCATATTTCAGCATGCTTGATAACAACCAACAAAAAATTCCTGCATTCCTACATCAAAATCACTGTAAACATCCGTAAAATGTGTTTCCATCCTTGTATATGGATGCATATGAAGAGATTTAGCTGGCACGTCTGTTGCAAAGACTGAAATGAGATGTGGGAAGAGTGTGATGTCGTGTCCAGGCGCTGTCGAGCCAATCACATGCAAACAGCAGCCGCCATGTGCAGACACTCCTGCAGATGTTCCCTGATGCATTTGCACCATTCTCCCTTTCCCTCCTAAAATCACTTTGTCACATAGTAATGCATCATTTCACATACTGAATTTTTTAAATCTGGGCCTAGAAATCCTTTCTGAGCAAGCAATATCCATTAAGGGGAAAAATTATTCATGTGATTCCTATGCATTATTTATCAGTTGATGAAGAAAAAGATGTCCTCCTCACTTTGTCATTATTGTTGTCATCTGAAGCCGCACTGCAAAGGGCTGGATCCTCTATTGTCAGAAAGTTTTCCAGCAGCTCTGGCAGATAAGTGAAAAATGACTGCAGATTAGATACTGATAGGACTCCAGGTGTGCTTGAAGCAGAAAGGAGACAACATTGCAGGTCTTCTGGTCCATTATTCTGTGCTACATGTGTAAGATTGCTTCCTCATGCAGTTCTATGATTTTTGCATTTACATATCAATCAGCATGTCATGATCAAAGAGCTTAGAGCAAGTAGCAAGGAAAGATCAGTGTTCACAGTCTTCATGTGTTTGTTTTGTATAATAGGATAGATGTGAGCTGATAAACGTCACAACAGAGCAGGTGTTCAACCACCTAGAAGACTCTTTAGAAGCAAACAGGTTCCGATTATGGGTTCAAAAATGTAATATAAAACAAATATTTCAAATCGCGGATGCTTAGTCCATGCAATCAAACAATGCTACATACACATAATATAGAGACAGTTTTGATGCACAACATTTACATACTTAAGTGTGCAGTGTAAGACAAGAAATCTGCAGAAAAACGGAAGAAAAGTTCCTGGTAATTTTCTGCCAGGACATTATTAGTTAAGCGTTCAAATATTTCCTTTTTTAACACAGTTGAGCCCTATTTTAAAGCACATTTCTTAGAGTGATATAGTGACACACAACACTTAATTTCCAGTCAAATTAGCAAAATTGTATGGTTAAAAAAGGTCCATTGTCTTTTGTCAGTGCATGTTGATGCATGAAGCACAGTTCACACAAATCAAGCAGAAAACTAAACTTTAATGTGTATAATATGTACATTGTAGGATTACACTAGCATATAGATGGTCTCAAAGCTAATATGAACTAAAACCTACAAAATTCTGAATCATATATATATATATATATATATATATATATATATATATATATATATATATATATATATATATATATGATTGACAGCAAACATCAGATTTATCAAAACCTTTCAAACAAAGATGCCGACAAAGAGGCAAAACTACGGACTGCAACTTTAATATAGCAATGATGTTAGCATGTTTTTTGTTGTTGTTGTTGTTTTTGGCGGGGGGAGGGGGCGAGTGAAATTAAATAAATGTAGGGGAGCACATGTCCAAAAAGGTTGAAAACCCCTGCGCTATAAGACCTAAAGTATGTGGACATGCAAACACCACACCCATATGTTCTTTCTGACCATATCATTTAAATACCATTGGCATTTATAAGGAGTCGGTCCTCTCTTTGTTGTATAAGGGCTTACACTTTTCCGTGAAGATTTTCCACTAAATCTGTACATGGCAGAAGGGATTTTCTCCCATTCAGACACAAAAGCATGAGTGAGGTCAGGCACTGATGCTGGGCAATGGAGCTCAAAATCAGCATTACAATTCATCCCAAAGGGATCAGGTCTGGACTTTGTGCAGATCAGTCAAGTTCTTCCACAACACACCAGCATCCAACACCGTGGACCTAAAAGAAAACTCTACAAACTGTTGTACCAAATTTGTAAGCCCAGAATTCTCTAGAATGCGATTTTATTGTGTAGCATTAAAGTAGTGGTTCGTTGCGATTTCACTTTTTTAACTTTAGTTAGTGTGTAATGTTGATGCTTGAGCATAAACAGTATCTACAAAGTTACAGCACTGAAAGTTCAATGCAAATGGAGATATTGTCTTTTAAATTTATGGCAGTTTAATGCCTACAAAAACGACTGGTTTGGACTACAATGAGATTATTCCTGGGTTGGTGACATCATAAACCCTGCAATTAACATAAACCCCGCCCAGGAATCAAGCAACAAAGTGGGCGAGGCCATGTCGCGCAGCATTATGGAAGCGGAAGAGTTGTCTAAACCGGACACGTGCACCGCAACGCGACGCGTCAAAATATAATATAACCCATTATAATCAGTGATATTGTCTACACTGGATGCGGCGCGGAAGACAGCTTCCAGAATCTACACGAGTTAAAGGCTATTACTGAAAGATAAAGCAGTTCCCACTTTAAAAGCAGAAGCTGCTATTTATGGGCCCATAATTGTATGTTTTATTGTTGATACAATTTGTCTTTTAAATGTATAATGTTGCTATTTTTTTGTTGCATCAAGGACGTAAACAAAGATCAAAGCATTTTTGCTTCACTAGCCAGTTAGCTATATTCTATTGCATACTTCTCCATCAAATGCCAACAAACACCAACAAACTTCTATGTTCATAGACAAACAGTTGTTCATGCTATAAATTAAACAATACCTTTACAAAAATGCTAGTCGTGTATTCAGCTACAGTAAAGCTTTAATCAGGATAAAACCATATATTGAAAGCTAACAAACAGCAGTAACATTTACAAGTGATAGCATATCCAAACACTTTGACACAAATACAAATGGAAATACTTACCATTCATAAATGTCCTTTAAAAAACGTGCTTGCAGAGGTTCTGCTTGACCCTCTTTATCATTACTGCTATCTGGGTCTGATTCGGGTTCAATTTAATATGGCAATATAGACGCCATTATTTACATTTCCACTGAAGCACATGTAACAAGTAGTGGTAAGGGGCGTGGCATTTCCGGACGCTTCAGCGAATCACAATACACTGGGCCAGCTAACCAATCTAAGCACATTGCGTATTTCGGAGGGAGTGGTATCATAGAATCAGGAAGTCAAACCAGCTGTTCAAATGACAATGAAAACAGCGGTGTAGAATGAAGGTAAATAAATACAGCATTGTTTTAAAATGAAGCATTAAGACATGTTAAACTGCACCCTATAAACACAATCAAGCCTAGAAAAAAAAAAACTGAACCACCCCTTTAAGATTTGCTTCAATGAGCCAAACCAAACTTGTTCATTTGAAGGCTTTTGGACATGTAGTGTATATTGTCATTTTAGTATAAGTGTATACTAAAACATCCTTCTTGTTGTTGCTTAAAACATAAATGCATCTTGATACGTTGAAAATAAAAGTAAACCTCTGACAACCACAATAAAAAGCTTCTACAACAGTCAGACCGCTCTGCAACCTGCAGAAGCAGCGCTAGTTGGGATCACAGAAAAGCCAGTGTTGTGTTAACGGTTCCTGCCTCTCTCGTTCTGTTGCTCTGTGACAAAAGGAGCAGATGGAGGCTTTGCAGGTGGGAGAGTCTGGAACTTCTGTTCCTGGGGACGCTGGAGAAATAAAGCTGTGAGTCTATCTGAATATCGATCTCGCTGTGAGCTTTGGTACTGATGGTGATAAGTGTATACACACAGACTCTGCACAGCTGAACAGATTGACAGACTGGGACGGCGTTGAGTTTGGACTCATTGGAATCATGTTCTTGGAATCTTGTCTTCTCATTATATAGGTCAAAACAGGATTTTCTTTGAACAATGGCTCTTTGGAGCAACAGCACAAGTGATGATCGAATTTCATTTTGGTTTGTTTTTGAGTTCTTTTGGTCCTTGCATTATGATGAGTGTCTGTTTGGCATGTTTTCTCATTTCCTGTTTCTTACTACCTCACCTTTGTTTGTTACTTTCTGACTTTGAAAATGTTTCTCCCAGTGTAATTAATAATTCATTCAGTGGCTTCTTTGATGTGCTTCTAGAAGCTGTATTTTCTTCTAACCCCCTCGATACTTCCCAACAGTCCACGCTCCACCTTGCACAAACCTCTATGCTCTCTATAACAATGACCTCCTCTCAAAACAGAAATATGATGGGTTATTTATAGATTCATCAGAGCGAACCTTTAGCAGACAAGATAAACCCTCAATGGAATTATACATTTGCTGTACAGTATGTCTGAATCACTGTTATATTTGCTGACAACTTGTATTGGTAACAAAGCTCTAACTTAAAGAAATAGTTAGAAAATTGACTGCACCCTGTTCAGTGACATTGGAAAGTTGCATTCTGGGAACCCATCTGGTGGCACCACAGGACATTCAAACTTCCACATTTCCAAAATGTGACTTTGTTTGGTTACAAGACATGCACACCAAGGGGGTCGATAACGCTATCTGTTCATCTCAATTCATATTCATCTCAAGGGTAGCTGCTCAGCTGGCATGGCCTCTCCAGAAGTGTGCAACTTCTTTTTTTTTTTTTTGAACCAATCATCTGAGACGTAAATGCAATGTGACTCTGTAAATCACTCTGGAGATGCATGATACGCATGGTAACTCTGATGGCACCACAGTAACACACAAAGTCTCAAACACTCCACGAGTAAATATTCTAAGCTGTGACGTCACAGGCAGCAAAAAAATAAATAAATAAAAGCCCTTAAGAGTGCATACTAGGGCTGTCACTAATGATTATTTTGGTAATCAGTTAATCATTTTGATGATTAATCAAGTAATCTGATTTTCTTTTGTGGTAATAAAACTAGACAATAGCCTTTAAAATGACTTAAAATACATATACAATAAAAATGAGGCAATAGTAATTGGTTCAGATAAAGTATCAAAAGCAAGTAATCATATAGTTTTGTTGAACAACACAAATGCATAATATACATAATCATAATCAACTTGTTGCACATTATAACAAATGCCTGAAGAGGGCACTAATGGCCTGGTGATTGTTGTGACACTTTATAGCATGATCAAATCCTTAGCTGTGTCCCAATTCAGAGGCTGCATCCTTCGAGGGATGCGGACATCAAAGGCCACACCTTCAAAGTCTGCAAAGGTCAAACTGAGCGTTGTTAATTGGGACAGTCTAGCCCATGTGTCTACTGTCTAGCCTACGGAGGATTGTTCTTGTCACCTGGCAACGGTGACAGCTGCCGTTGATGAGCGGCAGTAATGTTTCTACAGAACTTTTTTCAAAACTGTCTGAAAACAAAACCGGGTTTGCAAGTTGTCTAAATACAGTCAAAAGTTAGGACACCCCATTGAATTCCATGGATTTCACTCAATTTAATCGAGTTATCATGACAGCCCTAGTGCATACAGTACTGTGTATGGGGTTAATAATATTCTTTTAATATTTTTATTCAGAAAGGAAACATTAAATTGATCAAAAGTGGCAGCAAAGACATTTATAATGTTACAAATTCTAACAAATGCTGTTCTTTTAAACTTTCTATTCATTAAAGAATGCTGAAAAAATGATCAGAAATATGAAGCAGTACAACTGTTTTCAACATTGAAGTGCAGAAATGTTTCTTGAGCAAATCAGCATATTAGAATAATTTCTGAAGGATCATGTGACACTGAAGACTGGAGTAATGATGCTAAAAATTCAGCTTTGACATTACAGGAATAAATGACATTTTAAAATATATTCAATAGAAAATAAAATTGCGGTACATTTTTACAGTATTACAGTTTTACTGTATTTTTTATCAAATAAATGCAGCCTTGGTGAGCAGAAAAGACTTGAAAAAATCTTTCCAACCCTAAACTTTTGAATGGTAGTGTATGCAGAAATATTATTGGGAACAAAAACATTACATTTCTGGGTAAATTATTCTTTTAATGGAAGCGGTTTTCATGTTTCCCGGTTTTAGGGCTAATCAAACCCTATATCTTATTTTGTTTTCCCTCTCAGGCACTTGGGAGTTATTATACTGCCTATAATAGTCTTGTTTCAGCAAAAGGAAGTTTTGCTTTCCTTTTTATGCTGCGTAGGGAAAATATATCCCATAGCTGTTCTTAATAGTTTGTGTGAAACCTCAGCCAATCAAATCACTGCTACAATCTAGTTATTTAAGAGTGATGGATTTATATTTGGTTATCATCAAAAGAACATAAAGTGTTCTAAAAAAATTCCATTTGTGCTAAAATACCATTTGTGTGTATATTTAAAAAATCATGACATGACAACACGAGATGAGATGATATACTGACTAAAGCAAACTGATATACTGCAAAAATAGATATATTTTTACACCACTATGCAAAGAATAATAGCTTTACTTCTCTCTTAAATTTATGCATGTGGCAGATGATTTTATCCAAACGGACTTGATTTTGTCAGTATATGTGCTTTCTGGTAATCAAACCCATGACCTTGGCGTTGCTAGTGTCATGCCTTACCAGTTGAGCCACAGGAACAACATTTTATCATCTGCATACAGCCCAGGTCACTGGAGTCTTTTGCACGTCCAATTGTGCGGCAGTGACTTTGCATGCCTGGCTTTGTACATTAACCTTCAAAACAGCAGTAAATTCTCAATTCTCTGGATGAAAGTATACGTTGCATTTTTCTGAGGATGCTGGTCTCACTGCACTTTGGTAAGGGTTCTAGATTTTTACATCTGAAGAAAAGTGTGAGTGGTAGAATGGTGATAGAGTGGTATTAGAATGATTTCAGAAGGATCATGTGACACTGAAGACTGGAGTAATGATGCTGAAAATTCAGCTTTGACACCAGAGGAATAAATTACATTTTAACGTATTTTGAAATAGAAAGCAGTCATTTAAAATGGTAATATTTCACAGTTTTAATTGTATTTTTGATTTAATAAATGCAGCCTTGGTGAGCGTAAGCGACTTCGCTTACACTTTATTTTAAGGGGTCAGTATTACAGTGTACACTGTAAAAAATGACAGTGATTTTAACAGTAAAAGACTGTAAAAATGCTGCGGTGAAAAACTGTCAATTGGTTTACAGAAAGTTTCGGTACTATATACGGTGAATAACTGTAATGGATCTAACGGTACATTTAATGTAATTTTACGGTAAAATACCGTTAAATTCACTGTTTTTGGAAGTGAAAAATAACAATTCATTGTAAAATTTACAGTGAAAAACCATAAATTGACATTCCCACAATTCCCTGCGTGACACTTCACATTTGATATATTTTCATTGAAATAACTCTGTTTCTTTTTAGTTTTTCTCATTTTTTTCTAATCAGTTATGTACATTAGGGTTTTATGTTACATCTAATGTTGTTAAATTAATTTTTATTGCATTTTTAAAATTTCATGCATGTTACCATGATGGTGTTTAGTGTGTGTGTGAATGACACTGTGTGCACCTTCTATATATTAGTATTGTCCTTCTCAGCTTGTGGAAAATCTGCTTGTGATGAACTTTGATTCAACATGTGACTCTTATCACCACTGTGTTTGGTGACTGTCAGTGTATTATAAAGGTACAAAACAGATATTAGTACTTCATTAGGTTGGTAAATTAACATTATATCAGTTAATGAAATACGTTATTTTACCGTAAATTTAACAGATTTTTTTTTACGTTGCTACTGTATTTTTTACGGTAAAGTTCTGGCAACCACAGCTGCCGTTTTTTTACCGTAAATTTTACTGGGAGTTTTTTTTATAGTGTAATTATACATTTAAGTAATGAGTAATGACTTTTAACTACATTTACTTACTATAGGGTTAGGTTTAGGATGAGGGTTTGATTTGGGGTTAATTGCATGTAATTATACATCATTTTTAGTTATTCCTACAGTAAATACATGTAACATATGTAACGATGACAATGTAAAATACAGTGTTACCGCGACTTATTTCAAAAACATTAAAAAATCCTAATTATTCCAAACATTTGACAGGTAGTGTATATAAAACAGAACCTTCTCTGAGGGCAAAGCCATCATTAAACAAATATAGTACTGTCAGACAATACAGACACTGCAAAGGATGTAAAGGTGACTGACAATAAGTCAATATCAGTTTAGCCTAATAACCTTTTAAATGTAAGATATTATCAAATATAGTATTTTTAAATAATGGGGTCCGAAGGTTGGGTTGAGGGGTTTAGAAAAGGTTAACAAACCGTGATCTCTGACATCTCTGAGATCTGCTTCCAAGAGTATTAGACATTCATTAAATATGCATTGATCCACAATTACTTTACACCCTCCTAATTGCTTGTAAAACAACGATTAGCTGTAGAATATCTCTCTGACCTCACAGTTCAGGTTTAGGCAACATATTGTTAGCTGGATTCTTGTGGGCAGCACAGAAGTCCATTTCGAGGCAGTCCCAGTCTACTGGATCCACCTGCGAAGCCCTGCTCACTGACATTGGCAGGTTGCATTCTGGGAATCCATCTGGTGGCACCACAGACAGGAGGAAACCTGCTAATTAGCTCTCTCTGTAAAGGGGCTGGGTCGAAGCGAATTCCCAGCTGTCATTAAACATACTCGGAAAGGGGGAGAAGGAAGAAAAGCACCAGGGATCCAATGCTCTAATTCCTCTTTTTAGAAGAAGAGAGAGCCGAGGATCCGGTTGTGCTGTGCTACGTGCGCTCGGTACCTAGAACCTCTGTGAAATGCACCGCAGAGTAAAACGCTGGTTCATTGGGACATGTGTGCTGTAATGAATTGCTTTATTGTCGCTTTGTGCAGCTTTTGAAAGAGGAAAATCCCTTTCGCACACCTTCTTTCCAATCCCACGCAGAGCCTCATAGAAACAGAAGGCTTGAAATCTCATGAAGTACTAAAGTAGAGTGCAAATAATAGCAAAATATGCAGAAATAAACATAATAGCTCTCTGATGATTGACTTGCAGTTAGGCGTTGGCAACAAACACATCATAAGTGGCTTTAGTCATTTTGGAGTCAAACATAAAGGCCGGAAAAGCTCCACTTTGGCGATTAAAGCTCACACACTGAGAATTCTCAATCTCCGTTCCCTTGAGCAATTGTGTTTGCACACATGGCCTAGGCAAGCATTCTCATTCAATGATTAAATTACTGTTTTATCCGGGAAACTATAGCAGCCATTCAGATCCAAATGACTTTAATCTCAGCGCTACGGTTGCCCAGTCACTGAGCCGACTGCTCGGAATTCTAACGCTGATCACCTGGCTGCATTCGACCAATCAAATGTTGCATGGGCCGCGCAGGGCAGAATTTGTCTTTGTTCGTGGGGAAACTGAGCAATTAGAATTCTAGGATGTTCCCTCCACATTTATAACCAATAAATAAAGCATTTACACTGCAGTATAGAACAGGAATGAAATGAAGTGATCTCGATGTAACTGCATTCACATATCAAGAAAAATTTAAAGGGGCACTGTAAAAAAAAAAAAATCCGTAGTTTTTACAAAATTATTTTGGCAGCTGTGGTTGCCAGAATAATTTTGTAAAAAATACAGAAAAAGTGTAAACACATTTACAGAACAAACTGAAAATTTTACAGTATAAAACTAATTTAAGAAATTTTGAATGTAAACCAATAAATTCAACAATGCACACTACTACTAAAATCTGTTTTGTACCTTTATATTGACAACCACCATAATAATGCAGGTGGTAAAAGAGAAAGCCACATGAAGAATCAGAGTTCAACACATGTAGCTTTTCCATGAGTTGAAGTATGTACTAATATAAAGAAGGTGCACAGAGTCATTCACGCAAATGCAAAACACCATCATGGTAACCCACAATACTTAAATAATGCAATAAACATTCATTAAACAACAGAAGATGTAACATAAAACCCAAATTAACATAAACTATTAAGAAACATGATTATTTAAACAAAATACTTTCAAATGTGGAGTGTCACACAGGGAATTGTGGGAAAATCAGTTTACAGATTTTGACTGTAAATGATTCATTGATTTTGTCTTTTTTACTTATAAAAATTGAAAAATTTACAGCAGTTTACTGTGAAAATTGCATAAATGACTGGTTAGAGCTTTTACCGTTTTTTTTTTCCTGTATATAATACGGGAACTTACTGTTAACCTTTTTTCCGTAGCATTTTTACAATATTTTACCGTTAAAATCACATTCATTTTTTACAGTGGGTGGTTGATTTTGATTTCACTTATTTGACTTTAGTTAGTGTGTAATGTTGCTGTTAGAGCATAAACAACATCTGCAAAGTTAGTACGCTCAAAGTTCAAAGTTCAAAGCAAAGGGAGATATTTTCTTTTAAAGAATTACAACGAGCTTCTTCCCGGGTTGGTAACATCACCAACCCTAAAATTAACATAAACCCAGAACATGCAACAAAGGGGTGAGGCAATGTTACTGCAATACAGTATGTAACACAAATGCAATAGCAATAAATGCAAAATGACAATATGACAAGTTATAACCGTAATTAAACTGAAGCATATATTCTCTGGCTTTGTAGGATCTTACAGCAGTTCCCACACAAGCGATTTATAGATTATCGTGATAGAATATGCTAATCAGTGACTTTAAGATAGTTAACTCCACATCAGCTACATAAATTCATCCATTGAGAAATGTCCTGTTGTATTCTATATGTTATCACTTCTTCTTGAATCTCTCCATCATTGTCAGACTCCGTTTTGAACATAAAAGGCTGAACGGTTTTTAGCATTTTAAGTGATTTTGCGGAAGGTAATCGGCGCTGCTAACATGAGCTCTTGAAACTCCGCCCTCTTCTTGAGAGCAGCAGCTCATTTGCATTTAAAGGGACACACACAAAAACAGAGCGTTTTTCCTCACCCTCAAAAAGTGACAAATTTAACATGCTATAAAAAAGATCTGTGGGTATTTTGAGCTAAAGCTTCACATACACAATCTGGGGATATCAGAGACTTATTTTACATCTTGTAAAAGTGGCATTATATGACCCCTTTAAAGTTGACAAATTGTCAGCATTGTTTCTCCTGTTTATATTTATCATGTAGATATTTCTGCCGTCTAGGGGTAGCTGTCATTTGGGGAAGTTGTCATAAGCTCTATATCTAGGTATTTTGTTCAAATGTATTTTTCTTAAAAAGAAGTTGGAGCAAGTCACATTTGTTTTACTTGTTGAATTTTTGTAATGTTCATTCATTATGATTTCTGCTGTCGAAAACAAAAATTTGGCTTGACAACATCCCCCACTACAACAACTGGTCTATATAGAAATTGTCTTTCAAAAAGAAACCTTAAAAATATTTCCTCTACAAAGTGTTAGAGCTAGCCCCCGGCTCCCCTATATAGCACACATCAATTAGTCCCAATGAGATTTAGGTTTAGTGTTGGTGTTATTTTGCTATTCTGTTTTTTAAATTGCCTTATTGGTTTTATATTGTGGAAACGCAATTCACATAATTCAATAGCAAAAAGCTCTCTATAGATGTCCTGGAAAGCAGGGTTACTCACACCCCCTCTCTCCTGAGTGCAGCATGTGTGTGCGCTTTTGGTTTCCTAGTAACCCTCGCCTGTGCTGGCGTTCCCGAACACTCAAGCGTGTCCGCGCAGCGCGCACTCGTGAAGCTCGTGTGGGGAGCTCACGAACACGCAGGACCAGAGCACCAGGATCATACACGCAGGAAAAACAGGAGAATGTGACTGGAGTGTAAAGGATGAAGGATGCGTTCGCTGGAAAAGGTCACACGAATTGCTTGAAGAACAGTGGGAGGAAATCTTAACACAACTGCAACGGATTACCATTAACACACACGTATCAAGGCTTTTTTGAGGGAACAGGAATACCAGGAATGGGGGATTTGATATTTCACCAAAGCAGGTGAGTTGTTTATGAGGAAAATTGAATTGTTTATGAGGATAAGTTATTAGTCACCAAACGAACAGACTTGAGAAGGCGGTGCGCACCGCTATATATGTCTTATCTCAAGATCTCTTGTGTCAGGATTGTCACTTAACAATTCGGTGAACTTGAGTGTACCTTGTGTGTCTGCGGTGTGGAGATGTGCAGCTCTGTAGATGCAGAATAGCTGAAGCGGGATTGTTGAAGTGAACTAGACAGGCTGTGATGCTGGTAAAAGTAACAGGAGGTGAGGGTGAGGATCTCTTGCACTTGTTACACCCCATCTGCACTGCTAGCAAGCGACGCGACGCGTAGCTTTCTAGTTGCGTCGCGTCGCGTCCCGCCGCTCGCCTAAAAAAGTCTTTGATTGATCGACTCGATACCGACGTCAGGATCCCATGCGCAACCTCGAAAGACGCGTCGCGCTCTAGAGGTCTGGACGGCTGCGTTGATTTTGAATAGTTTTGTCGCGTCGCTAACAGATTGTCAGCTGTCATTTTAAGCGTCTTCTATTATGCGTTCATGTTACGCGTGGATTCCATTGCGAGCTGATGATTGGATTTATGTTTTCTTTTCACCTCTTTTAGAGTACTGTAAATTTAATGTCAATATTTTACAGTTAATTCACAATTATGGGGACAAGAAAATCATGTTTTTAGAGGCGTTACATGCAGTACTTGCACATAAATGCAACATGCTGATGAACTTTTTTTAAATACTTAAACATATATTGTTATAACATATATATATATATATATATATATATATATATATATATATATAGATTATAGTACACATATGCCATGTAGCCTCAACTAATATAAGTTCATAAAAACTGCATGTATGGAAATGATAGAATAATTTGAAAAAAAAAAAAAAGCATGTCACAATATGGGGTACTACTGAGACAGCTTATTATCTACTAGCAGTTGCCCAGATTCAACAAATTCTTCATATGTACAAAAATACTGCATTATTAAATAAGGACATGTTCAACTGGCTGGTGTTAGTGCCGCTCATTTTTTAATTTAAGACAGACTTGATTAGCTTTACAGTTTTAATTTCAAGGACGAGACTGTCAAACTGTAGTTTAAAAGACTTGGGAGATGATTTGCACTGAATTGCAAAGCAGAGAGAGAGAGAGAGAGAGAGAGAGAGAGAGGGAGGGAGAGAGATGTGCCTTGGAGTTGTCATGGTGATTTGGTGAATAAGCAATTGTCCGTAAAGGCGACGCATTAAAAGGGATTGCTGTTGCCATTCCCTATCAGTGAAGAGCATATTTTAGCTCTCACTTGGAGAATGGTTAGAGTTGGGTTAGGGTTAGGCTTATTTCATTGTGAGACAATACACTGCAACTTAAGTGATTGTGATTGGTCGAAGTGAGCCTGGAAGTGGATGGTATCACCAAAGAAAGCCTAATTCCGTAGCCCTGCCATTCACGCTAGCTTATCTTGTGTTTTTACGCAGAGAACCTGTTTATGTGCTCTGGCATTTAGTGTCTTGAAGGATTATGCACGGTCCTGCTTTTGGATATCTTCTCTCTACCAATGTCTTTATTGGTATTTTGGTCCCGTAGACTGGTATTTTTGAAGTAGCCACTGATTTAAATCCATTCTGAATGACACATCCAAGTTCTGAGCTCTTAGTGATGTGTGCTTTAATGTTAAAGAAACAAATTGTTAGAAATATGCTGGTCTTTTTCATGCAGAGCAGACCACATAAATCCAGAACAACTGTAGCAATTTATGTTTTTACTTGTAGCTAGTATATATATCTTATATATGTCATATATATGTTATTTCTTGTTATTCATTATTTTCATTGTTTTTCATTATCGGTTTAAAACCATTGTACCAACCAACATTTACAGTACATGTATAGCCTGCACTTGGACTATCACCTTTATCCTTAAAATGCAAATAATAATAATAATAATAATAATAATAATAATAATAATACATTTTTAAACAATATTTCTGTTTTGTTTCTAGTAAAAAATATCTAAACATACTTTAAACAAGATAAATGCACAATAAAAGAAAAATGCATAAGATATTAATTCTTGTTTTCAGGGAATATCTTGAAGAATGTTATTTTTCTTATCCTGTTGGCAAATTGTCTTTAAAGGGATAGTTCAACCAAAAATGAAAATTCCGTCAGCATTTACTCGCCCTCAAGTTGTTCCAAATCTGTATAATTTTCTTTGTTCTGTTGAACACAAAGGAAGATATTTTGAAGAATGTGTTAAACAGTTTTGGGGCACCATTGACTTCCATAGTAGGTTTTTTTTTTCCTACTATGGAAGTCAGTGGTGCCCCAAAGTGGCCTGGTTACAAACTTTCTTCAAAATATCTTCCTTTGTGTTCAACAGAACAAAGAAAATTATACACATTTGGAACAACTTGAGGGTGAGTAAATGATGATAGAATTTTCATTTTTGGGTGAACTATCCCTTTAAGTACAGTATGAATTTCATTTTTTTTTTTTTCTAGAATAAATGCCATTAAGGGTGAGAAAAATTATATAATATAACGTATATTCTCCAAAAAAACAAGTCTTAATATCTTATGAAATTTGGTTCATAGGGTTTAATTTATCCTATTTGAAAAATATTTAGATTTTTTTTATTATTTGGAAATTACACAAAATGCTGCTTTTTGCAGTTAACTATAATAGGGCATGTTCCCAGATCAACATATATGTTGATCCTGAAATAACAGCTCATCAACTAATTTAATTTTATACGTTAGGGTTATTGGTAGGATTTGACCATTAACATTATTATGAATGTTTTAGGGGTTGTTTTGGATGGTGTTAGTGTTGTTTGCTATGAAAATGTCCAATTTGGCAAAATCGCTGTCATCCACTTTTCCCACATTTTGATGTAAAAGGATCAAAGGGATTTGGTTTCATGGTCAATACATTTTGAGGATGCTATACTGCAACAAATCATTGCTAGCTACTGGGGTTTCCTGTCTTTATTGTTACTACAATTTTCCATACGCTGAATGATGGGAACACTTTGATGTCATGCTTGAAAACAGAAAACAAGAAAAGCCCTTTAGCATCAGTCCTGCTGCCGTAGTCTTTCACTGTTAGATCAAATCAGGTGATCTGTTCTCTGAGTCACCTTTTACTGACCTCCATGGTTGAAAAACACTGGACTATTGCCATCACTCAGATGAAGGTCACTGAGAAGACAGTAATTCATCTGCCTCTGTGGTTCAGCTTAAAGTGTCTGAACGCAAAATACTGCAGAAGCTGGTAGAGAGAACTGAAAGCAAACAATAACCGATGTGGTTTTCTGTGTCAGTTTACCTGCTGAATCTGAACTGACTGATATCTTTTTAAAGTCTTTACAGGGATGAGAAAAAACACTCTTTTTTCTTTTTCTTTTTCTTTTTTTTTTTTAAATTCCAGACAGATGGTGAGGGCTTACATTTGATAGTTTGATAGAGTCATGAAAAATCAAAAAAATATATTTATTATATTTACCTTACTTGAACATTGCAAGTGTCATCTTCACTACAAAGGTGTCCAACAATTGTAAATTTACAAAATAATGATACACAATATGCTGCCCATTTCTCTTGCAAAACCTATTGTAGTCAAGTTTAGTCAAGTGTTATAACTTATCAATGACACTACATGAATACAGTGCCTATATACTTTTAAACTATTTTAAAATGGATAAGTTCCTCTTTTTCACACCAGCCCAGCAGTGATGCATACACATCAGCGTAAATAGCAGAAAAAGATAACAGGCTTGATTTTACAGATCATTTCAACTTCCATATTTCCTTTGCTTTCATTCAGAGCTGAATTTAATGGCACTCTGCAAGGATGTGAGCTGCCCTTGCCATTTGAAAGGACTGCCGGGGTGCACTTGGTACAATAGTGGTTTAACTTGCATTTGAATGCATTTGTATAAAGCACACACGCATGCACACACTTAATAGCCATTTCAAAGATTTATAGTTGAGCAGTAAATCTTGCACACATGTCTTTCAAAATGTCTCCATGCGTCCTCTACAAAACCCCTGAGATTTTCCGTCAATCAGACAGGTCAGTCCAGACTTACTTCAATAAAAAAAAAAAATGATTTTTAAGGAGATTTAGGCATTTGTTGGATGTAACAAAACAATTAAGTAATTAAAATATTCAGAAAAAAATAGTAACTAGGAGTGTGTAGAAACAGTTTTGATTAAAGGCTAAAAGGGAAAAGTCCTGTTGAAAACATAAGCCTACATATCCACTTCATGTCAGTCTCTTGGTAAGCGAGATGCCACTAAAAAGCAACAGGAATGGAATCTAAATGTTCTCAGCCAGCATTCCTCTGACCTTGCCTCAAAAGATCTCTTATACTCTCATAAAGCAGACTAAAGCACTGCACTTCCCAAAAGGACAAGGACGCCTTTATTCCAGGCTCCTTATTTCTGTTCTATTTACCAAAGAGTAGGACAAATGACCTTGCATCAGCTATTTTGTAGTGTTATACAAATGTGAAGGTTCTGCTTTTGTTCAAACGCCTGACATGACTGCAGGTTACAAGGTGCGTCAAAAAAGCAAGTATAGGAAAGAAACTGAATAGTCACTTAAAATGTTAATTATTGTTAATTAAAGACAAATTAGTGCACAACGGGAGATGCGGATGACTGTATAACCCTGGTGTCTTTTGCAATGGATATAGGATGATATGTTATGTGATATGCGCTGGGGGGTTGGTTGGGCAAATGTGACTTTGCTTTCCATGTATTACTTAAAGAACACTTTAAATACTTAAATAGCACAGCAAAACATTATTAAAGGCAAGTGAAGAAAAAACAAAACAAGTACACTAATTTCAAGCATATCTAAATACAATATAACAAATTTACAAATAAAGCAAACTCTAACTGTAGTAATCAGGTACAAACGTAATAATTAATTCCTAAACGTAAAATAACATTATAGTGTTTACTGTATACATTTAATACAGATTAATCTTTGTTAAAGCTGTGTTTTGTTGTTTGATAAACATTAATGGCACAGAGAGCAGCAGGTGTTTATAGGCTGCTGTCACTTTAAGACCGAATGCACAGATCCAGTATACTGATACATATCCGATTTCTTTCTCAACTGTGTATGTTCACTTAAGACATAACCGGCTGTGTTTACGAAAATACTTACTGAGATGGGTATTTTGGCATAATTTTGGGGCCTGCTCTGTACGGATCACGGATTAATTACGATTCGTTCAACACCTGTATACACACACAATAAATCTGGATAGTTAAGGCTCTGTAATATGATTGTTTAAAGCCGTTGCAAAATATTATATTCAGGGTTTGAAATTAACACCCGCCAAATGCGAGTAAAAATCAACTGTGGCGGGTAACGCTGTCAAATCACTAACCAATTACACAATACGGCGTATTGTGCAGAATCTGCGCATATCTGGTTTACTTGAACATACATGTCACTAAGCAACAAATAACGGTGTGCCTGTTCAGTTGCTTTGAAGTAATAGTGAAGATTAAAAAAAAAAATAATAATGTGGAGATACATTTGGTTAACAGAAAAGACATTGTTATTTTCCAACATCCTACAATTTTAGCAGACCCTGGCTTATCCTGAGATCCTGGTGTTCTTTGTAGGGGGAGAGCAGGGATGAAAGAACCATTTTTTAGAAAAACTTAATTTTAAAAGATAATGTTTTTAGACAGAGATATATTTTTGCTGTGGTTAAAGGTGCCCTCGAATGAAAAATTGAATTTATCTTGGCATAGTTGAATAACAAGAGTTCAGTACATGGAAAAGACATACATTGAGTTTCAAACCCCATTGCTTCCTCTTTCTTATGTAAATCTCATTTGTTTAAAAGGCTTCCGGAAAACACGCGGATCTCAACATAACACCGACTGTTACGTAACAGTCGGGATCATTAATATGTACGCCCCCAATATTTGCATTTATGCCAGCCCATGTTCGAGCATTAGACAAGGAAAGGCTGTATTAACGTCTGGATCTGTGCACAGACAAGGTAAGCAAGCAAGAACAACAGCGAAAAATAGCAGATGGAGCAATAATAACTGACATGATCCATGATAGCATGATATTTTTAGTGATATTTGTAAATTGTCTATCTAAATGTTTTGTTAGCATGTTGCTAATGTACTGTTAAATGAGGTTAAAGTTACCATCGTTTCTTACTGTATTCACGGAGAAAAGAGCTGTCGCTATTTTAATTTTTAAACACTTGCAGTCTGTATAATTCATAAACACAACTTCATTCTTTATAAATCTCTCCAACAGTGTAGCATTAGTCGTTAGCCACAGAGCAAAGCCTCAAACTCATAGAGAATCAAATGTAAACATCAAAATAAATACTTTACTCACATGATTCGATGTATGCACACAGCATTCATGACGAACATCTTGTAAAGATCCATTTGAGGGTTATATTAGCTGTGTGAACTTTGTAAATGCGCTGTAATATAGTCCAGAGCTCGTGTGGCAGGGAGCACGTGATTTAAAGGGGCGGCGCGCTGAAAAAATCAGTGTATAGTTAATGATGCCCCAAAATAGGCAGTTAAAAAATTCTTGGGCACCTTTAATAACTCAGAAGTGTGGTCTATCAATACCAGGTGGTATTTTGTACAAATGTAGAGCGACAGTATAATTTCACTTTGAACATAAGTTGCGCATTGTTACTTTTGACCCTGTCTGTTAGGACGAAAGTAACTCAAGTGGGTCAAAAGTAACACAACAATACAAGCTAGATTTTTTGTGTTACTCTTGTTTTAATCTGGTTTATTTAATTTTTATTTTTGGCTGGTAGAAGTTCTGAATGGCCTGTAAATTAAAAATTTAGTAGCCAAATTGGCCAGTGATTGAAAAAGTTAGTTTCAAACCCTGATTAAATTATAAAACATTGCAAAATCTTAGTAGTTTCCTTTTCTTACAAAAAGTGAAGAAATGTATTCTCTCAAAAGTCTGTGCCTTTAAGCTGTACTAGTTAACTTATAGTCAGAATTTAGAATTTAGAACTTGTATTTAAAATAATTTATTATTGATGTCTTAAAGGGTTAGTTCAGCCAAAAATGAAAATTCTGCCATTTATTACTCACCCTCGTGCCGTTCCACACCTGTAAGACCTTCGTTAATCTTCGGAACAAAAATTAAGATATTTTTGATGAACCAGCAATGACATAACCAGCAATGACATTTCCTCTCTCAAGATCCATAAAGGTAGTAAAAACATTTTTAAATCAGTTCATGTGAGTACAGTGGTTCAATATTAATATTATAAAGCGACGAGAATATATTTGGTGCGTCAAAAAAAAAACAAAATAACGACTTATATAGTGATGGCCAATTTCAAAACACTGCTTAATGAAGCATCGGAGCATTATGAATCAGCATGTCGAATCAGCGGTTCGGAGCGCCAAAGTCACGTGATTTCAGCAGTTTGGCGGTTTGACACGCGATCCGTATCATGATTTGATATACTGATTCATAAGGCTTCGAAGCTTCCTGAAACAGTGTTTTGAAATCGGCCATCACTATATAAGTTGTTATTTTGTTTTTTTGGCGCTCCAAAAATATTCTTTTATATTAATGGATCTTGAGAGAGGAAATGTCATTGCTGGCTATGGAGGCCTCACTGAGCCATCGGATTTCAACAAAAATATCTTAATTTGTGTTCCGAAGATTAACGAAGGTCTTACGGGTGTGGAACAGCATGAGGGTGAGTAATAAATGACATTATTTTCATTTTTGGGTGAACTAACCCTTTAAAATCATTAATTATTACACATATACTGTAAATTAATGTTTACATTAATCCACCAGGTTGCTTGAAACTATACAGTAAGTCTAATGAACTAAATTCAATGGTGAAATTTAAATCATTTTAAATGTCATTTTCTTACTGATCTTTGGATTCTTCTATCAGATTCCTGTTTTTTATGAATTACTGCAACATACAGAACAAGTGGTTAAGGGGGTTATACACACTGAAGTTTTTTTTGTGGAATTCATATCAAGTATTTAATATTCATATTTTTACAAAGAATATTCATATGATATTGATACTGTATGCTGTGGACAGAAAATATTGATTGCATCATTATTTAGTTCAATTAGTTCAGTCATTATATCACATAAAACTCAAAGAGCAGCGCTAGAGTAGACCTTAAATCAGTATGACAGCATATTACACACAGTGGCAGTAAGAGCCTCTTATTGGTTGTTCCATGCTTTGAAGAGACGGCTCTAAAAATGCATCATGCTCCATCTATCTGAGAGAGAGAGAGAGAGAGAGAAAGAGAGAGGAACAAATAAACTAAGAAAACTACTCTATAGAGAACAAGAGAGATGGAGACAGTACCATAATGGCAGCATTGTGTGTGTATAGTATATATACGTATTGTGATGATAGCCCGAAAGGGTGAAGAGGTTGAGCTTGTGTTTTATATATTTATATATTTGATGTTAAGGACACCACAGACATTGTGCTCTGGAGTTCTTTGGATAAATGAACAGAGATAAGGCCTTGCAAGGCTGTTCCCAGAGGCT
Source organism: Megalobrama amblycephala (assembly GCF_018812025.1). Taxonomy (NCBI): domain Eukaryota; kingdom Metazoa; phylum Chordata; class Actinopteri; order Cypriniformes; family Xenocyprididae; genus Megalobrama; species Megalobrama amblycephala. The sequence goes on along the minus strand of NC_063066.1, from coordinate 21,998,104 downwards.
ATCATTGATTCCTCAGGGCAGCCTTTTAAGGAGCTTAGTAAAAGCTGCTAGCAGGAAGACCATGTAGAATAGCTCAAATGGGCCACATCTGAATGCTTCCATCAACCTAAATGTGGGTCACGACCATTAGGGATTTAATAGCAGTTCTTTTCTTCATCCTTTTGTTAATTTTATAAGGTCGTAATGGGTAGCACACTGTAACAAAAATCCTGTTCAATTTACAGTTCAAAACTGGCTGCTGTGGTTACTAGAAATCCAGTGCATGAGAATGTTTTAGGCATTATGTAATGGCAATTTGGTATATTGTATATTTCACAGCTCATAACCATATATATGTTCCATTAACTACTACAATGTTAATATGCCATCCTACTTGAACTAGTAAAATCTGCTTTGTATTTAAACATTTCAGATTTTTCCCCCATGAACCATGGCTAATAAACATTATTATTATATTACCCACACAAAACGCACAGTAATGCAATAATAAATATGAATTTAAAACATAACACAGTTAAACCAAAATGTATTCAGACACCTTGAACATTTCATTCATTAATATAGTTTATTCACTATAGTTAAAAAAAAATGGTAATAAAATATGACAAGATCTCAGAGTTAAACTGTGTCAGAAAAAAATTCATCTTAATTATGTCAGATAACACTTAAGCAAAACATGGTCAGGTCAAAGTGTCTGAAGAATTTTTGGTTCCAAATTTTTATCGGTTATACTGGTAGTCCACTGTATGAAGAATTTTTGGGTATAATAGAGTATGTCACAGTTGTTTTTTTTTTTAATATACCAAAAATATCAAAAACGTCTGAATAATTTTTGGTCTGACTGTATATTAAAATAATACTGTACATAACTGCTTTAAAAATAAGAGAAAAAAACAAAACAAAACTAATTAAAATATAAGCAAATATGATGCATCACACAGAGACTTCTGGGAACGCCGCTTTAATGTAATTTATCAAACATGGGTATTTCTTAAATATTAAATTATATGAATAATATATGTCTATCTACATAAATGTCTGCTTAATTCTAAGTGAAATTTATTATATTTAATACATCTTTAAAAACTTAAGGCAATGCTTGGCAATTTTTTATACAGTGTGACTTTATTTTTCATTTTTAAAAGTGACTAGCAACATATCTAGCAACTTTTTGGACTGCTGCTGGTTAACATGTAGTCAGTCACTATATCAAAATATGTAAATGTGAACAGCTTTATTGGACATTTAGCTGTACAGTATATTATAATATAGTACTGTATGTGTGCACAGATTAGGAGAGAAAACTGATTTAGTGACTTTTTATGCAGGCTTTAGCTATTTTCCATTGAAAATAGTTGAACCAGAGAGTAAGAATTCCTTCATTTCCCAGAATTCTCTAATTTAAACAACAGCTTACAAGATGGAAACCTTAAACAGAACACATAAAAATGCTAATCGTGTATTAGAAGAGAACCAATTCTTCAATTCTTTTGCCTAACCCGGGAAGAGACAAAAAAAGTAAAGGATGTGTGATGTAAGTGCTTTCTGAAGACTTGACTGTGTATGTGACAGAAATGTGCGTAATGGGTTTTACCCTAGGCAAGGAGTTTTAAAGGCTCCAGTGTTTCAGATCTGAGGGTCAAACTGTTATTTTTCATGCCATATTTTCTGTTCACAGATTCAAGCCAAGGTCAAGTTGTACATACAACCCATTATTGCGGAATTAACATACAAAAGCCACCAAACCTTGTCAAATAACACCTGAAAGTAGAAGGTCAGGCTGTGCTAAAACATGGTGGGCTTGTGAAGTGGAAAACAGGGTGATAAATGAGAGCATTCTGTCTTGCGTTTGGACAAAGCGTGTGTTAGCGGTTTGAGACGTTTGAAATCTAGGCTGCGGTAATGCTGCGGATTATTGAAGTCTCTCCAGCTTTGGTCAGCCAGACCATTTGCTCCAGGGTTAGAGAGTGCAGATAGATGCATGCTGCTTGGTTTGCAGTGGGCAGCAGGGTTACCCAACACATCAAGCCCGCACTCCATCACATACAGAGACTGTTTACTGAACACTTACTCAGCTGTGATAGAAGTGTGAGGGTGAGACCTTTGAAGTAAATATGTCTTAAAATAACCCATGATTCCATCTGCATTTAGGGGGTTTATGTGACGTACTTGTAGCATTAGGTGGATTGATGATTGTCCGATGATCTGACTTCTTGTATGGATTCGATGTCAAATGATTGTCACTATTTTTCACATGTACACTGTAAAAAAAAAAAATCGTAATTTTAACAGTAAGATTCTACAAAAATGCTATGGTAATTTGTTAAAGGATTAGTTCACTTTCGAATTAAATTTTCCTGATTATTTACTCACCCCCATGTCATCCAAGATGTCCATGTGCTTCTTTCTTCAGTCGAAAAGAAATTAAGGTTTTTGATGAAAACATTCCAGGATTATTCTCCTTATAGTGGACTTCAATTGGCCCCAAATGGTTGAAGGTCAAAATTACAGTTTCAGTGCAGCTTCAAAGGGCTTTAAACAAGACCAGACGAGGAATAAGGGTCTATTCTAGCAAAACAATTGCTTATTTTCTAAAAAAAAAATAATAAAAATGTATATGCTTTATAAAACACAAATGATTGCCTCGCAAGTGCTTCCGCCAGACTGCCTTCCGTATACTTCAAAAAGCTTACGCTGTATGTCCTACGCCTTCCCTATTCAATTTACGGTACGAACGTTGTTACGTTTTTTCCGTAAGTTGATTTATTTATTTTTTTTCAGAAAATGACAGATTATCAGGAAATTTTTATTTGAAAATGAACTAATCCTTGTAATGGGACATTTCATGTAATTGGACAGTAAAATTCTGTTAAATATAGTCATCTTATAATTTACAGTGAAAATCTATAAACTGATATTCCCTGTGAGACAGATTTACACATTTATTTATTTATTTTTTTGTTTTTTTGTTTTTTTAAATAATTATGTTTCGTCTTAATTTTTTTTTTTCATTTTTTTTTTTTTTTCAAATTTTTCAAATTTCTTTTTTTTTTTTTCAAATTTCAAATTGTCTTAGTTTTTTTTTTTTTTTCATATGTACACTACCAGTCAAAAGTTTGGAAGCATTACTATTTTTAATGTTTTTGAACAAAGTCTCTTATGCTCATTAAGGCTGCATTTATTTCATAATAAATACAGAAAAAAAACAATAATATTGTGAAATATTATTACAATTTAAAATTATGGTTTTCTATTTTAATATACTTTTAAATATAATTTATTTCTGTGATGCAAAGCTGAATTTTCAGCATCATTACTCCAGTCTTCAGTGTCACATGATCCTTCAGCAATCATTCTAATATGATGATTTGATACTCAGTTATTATCAATGCTGAAAACAGTTGTGTTGCTTAATATTTTTTTGGAACCTGTGATACTTTTTTTCAGGATTCATTGGTGAATAAAAGGTTAAAAAGAACAGCATTTATTCAAAATATAAATCTTTTCTAAATCAATTGAACACATCTGTGCTGAATAAAAGTGTTAATTTCTTTCAAAAAAAGAAAGAAAAAAATTACTGACCCCAAACATTTGAAAAGTAAAATAAATTTTGTATTTATTATTAGTATTTTTTACAGTGGGTTGGGAACATGGGATTGGCCTCCAGTAAGCAACCGCATAGCACAGTAGCTATGTTTACATCCACCTATTTTTATGCACATTTTGGGATATCACATAAAAAATGCTGAAGGAAAAATGCCAAGATGTGCAAAACATGTGGTTCCACTTTATATCAGGTAGCCTTAACTACTGTGTACTTACATTTAAATGAATCATTTGATGAAATGCACTTATTGTGTACAAACATTGTTTTTTTACATTGTCTTTATAATTAAAAAATACTGCATGTAATTACATCTGTAATTAATGTCTATAATTACATTTATAATTACACTGTTGGCCATTCTCTTACACCTTAACCCACCCTTAAACCTACCCACCAAACCTGTCCCTAATTTTACCCGTATAGCAATACTCAATAGCAGCAAAAGTGTTTTGCAATACAATATGATCACAATAAGTACATTGTTCTTATAGTAGTTAAGGCAACCTAAAACAAATTGGGACAAAAAACTCTAATAAAAAACTTATGTTAACTTAAGTTATCTTTTTCTTATCCAATAAGAAGACATGCACATAAACTATGATAAAAACATATTTACAGAATAAATCCCTTGATCCGCAACAAAAAAACTTTGCATCAACAGTGGACGGGATTGGATAACTGGACTAACCAGAGGATCCGTTTCATCATACAGCATCTCAAATTTTGGTTTGGTTATTCTAAAAGTCAGAGTCTGTCAGCAGAATGATTGGGTTTAACATCAAGAGAACATGACGGCATTTATTGCGATCCATCTGGCGCTCTGAGATGCAACTCATTTATGATGGAGGAAAAAAGAGCCCAATTTCAGCAACTTCCATTTTTATTACAGATATTTTGTGCCAATTTCCCAGGAAGTGATGATTTTGTTCTCTTGAACACATGAAAACTGTGATTTATTCACAAATGTTTTATGCGATATTCCACTTTGCAACTTTGGATGGAAACATAGCTAATTACTCAGATCAACATAGTAACCACATTTTGTTTGGACTGCTTGTATTTTATTCAGAAAGTGTACAACTGTATTATTATCAATAACTTTTTGACCTTTCGTATGACCTGTAGACTTCATCGAATCAACTGTACACAATCTAATCTCCATTCATATGACAGCATTAATATTTAAATGTTTGGAGTTCTTTCCAGATTCTCAGAGATGAACACACAGAACCCCAGCTGCATGATAACTCACTTCACTTCCACATGCAATTTTCATGTTTTTTATCATTATACTGACCCAAATTTTTCCCACATTGACACTCATTTTGAGTACATATATTTTACTTTAACTATAGAGTCATACCATCTCAGATTGTCCAAAAAAATTAGCCTATATATTTTATTTTAGGTTTGCAACGTAATATACAAAGCAAGGAGTACGAGCAACAACAACAATACTAGCAAAATCCAGAAAGGCCTGCTCATTTTTTGAGCGATTACTTGAAATTGGTGGTTTTGCAATATCAATACATAGAGGTGATCACTCAATAAATAAATAAATAAATTAAATTAAAATGGTCAGTCGGCATTTACTGGACCACTTTATATGGATTTGCCCTATGTATATATAGGCCAACTGTCTTTAACAAAGAGCCTCTAAAGTTATTAAAAGTGGTGATACTTCTTGATAGTTTGTGGCTGGTAGAATTGATGCGTCTTCTACCGAGGTCTATTTTTAACTAAGGCCAGGTTGGCAGGGCCTTTTTAAAGACAGTCCTTGTCCTTTATGAAGCTTATAGCCCATCTGTGCACAGATGCTTCCCAAAACCACCTCGCTTATTAGAGTAGCCTATTCCCCTGTGACGACACGACCATTTCAGCATAAAGAGCACAGATTCCAGAATATTAATAAGACATTAATCTGTCACATGCAAGAGCGTGTAAATGAACGTGTGAAATGAGTTCTTGTTTTTCTGATTAGCTGGAATGATCTTTAGAGAGACGAGTTGCCCAGAATTCGCCCTAAATTTGGCACAAACTGAAAATGGGTTTGTGCCCCAAATTTCCCAAGTAAAATGTTTTATGAAATCAATGAAAGAAAGAACATATGCCAAAAATGAATAATCAATTATGAACCGACCTCCCTGGAAAGCCAAGATGCTAATTATGTTGTTTATATTTTGTTCTTAGTAAATTCGTTGTTCAAATGTCTTTTTTTTTTTTTTTTGTCTTGCATAAAGAAAGTTGTATGAGATTTGGGACAACATGAATGTGAATAAATCATGATAGAAATGTATTTTTTGGGATGAACAATTGGTTTAAAGTCTGCTTGTGCGTATTATAAAACTGCCTAATGAGCCGTTGGTTCTTTAATTAGGTTATTTGTGTTACTGCATATTGAATCTTTAATATCGCCATATATAGAGGCTTACCTCGGAATTGAGGTCATTTCAAAAATAGACAGCTGGCTTTGGTCCCTAAGAAGTGTACAGTGATGAATTTGTCGTTGTGGGTCAGTGTCACAGTGGTCTGGGTGAAGGAGACAAGGAAATAGAGTCATTACGGGAAATTCCCAAGCCTCTGTCTGCTTGCCAAAGACAGCGCTTCGTGTCTGGGGAACGTTAGGTTGTGTTTGAATTGTCATCCAAAGAGCAGACAGACCAGCTGCATTGTATCCTGCAATTTCTGTACCAGAATCAAGCTAAATTGATCAGTCTATCAGCACTTGCTTTGAAACATGTAATTTGCAAAAACAGAAATCAGGTATTGTATTGTAGTCTAAAACTGCTGGAAACCACACTGATCTGAACAAATATGCCATTAGCAGTGTGTGGCTGCTGTAATATTTACGCCTTACCTTGCATAGTGCGTCTCAAGTATAGGTGCACAAGGGAGATAGGGAATAAAGCAGGACTGGAGAGGGTACAAAACAGAGAAAAGTGAAATGGAGGTCAGGGAAAGAGGCTTGGAAGATGATAGCTAAGATAAGATGTAATGAGCCTCTTCATGTGCAAACAGGTGATGCGATGGCAGGATCTGCTCGTATCGGTATATTTCTGCATGCAGTGTTACCTAAAGTGTGGTGAATAAAAGGGACAATATGAAGTGTAGCATAAGAATTCTTGTTTTTAATTCAGGTTTCACTTAAAATCTGCATGAGCCGTAGTTGAAGCCAGGTTTGCAGATATACTCAGATGTAAGTTGCTACAAACCATTAAATGGTCACATTATACTATTTTAAACACCTTTTGCTATTAGTTTTGATTTAAAGTCAACTTAAAACAGCATTCACAACCCATGTTCTTCCATTATGTGATATAAGTGAAGTAGGTTATTAACCCTTAAATGCATGACTGTTTCACCAATCATTCTTACATATTCGGGTCTTTAGCGACCCGGATCTATATCTAACACGGATGGATCTCTACCTGTCGCGATAATATAAAACTCCTCTGATATTAGAGTAACAATTACAGAAGAATAAAATAAAGCATATTTTGTTACTTTTTGGAGCTTGGAAGGACTCATTTTGAGCAGATGTTTTATGTCATCATCACTGTCCTTGTCAGAGCTCATTTCCCAGTACATTTAGCAAATTATAGCTTTGAGAATATGTTTGAGATCTCAAAAAACTACATCATTTTCAACATCTTCAAAATCAATATTTTGATCGCTGACAGCTTCACCAGATCCATCAAGTGACAGTGACAGTAATATTTGATTGCTTTCAGAACTTGCTCTGCAGTAAATCGCTGAGCCGTTTTGCTAATGATACTTCCTATTCTCTCTTTTTCTGTCTGAATGAATTGTCACTTCATCATTGTGTGTCAGACATTGCCACCTTGTGGAATACAGGTGAATAATATACCTACACCTACAGAAAAAATATACCTACACTTATACACACGTCGGGTCGTTAGCGACCCTATAAAATGTTTACAAAAAATGAATGGGAAAACAGGCATTCTTTTATAATTTTATGTTTTTTTTCTTGTTATATTGTTTATAATGAATTGATTGAGGAATACTAAGAAGGTTGATGTCTATCTTTAAAAAATGAATGAGGAGGAGGGTAGTGAATGACGTCCCGGGTCGATAAAGACCCGAGGTATGCATTTAAGGGTTAAAGCTACAGTCTGTAACTTTTTTTTGTTTTTTTTAAAAAAATCTAAAACATTTTTTATCAAGTACACAACCAGCTAGCCTTCAAAACTGTCTCTATACCTTAGCCGGATTCACAACGACAAGCTTGTAATAATGTTTTATAATTCGGGTGGTACTGGTGGGTTTCCACGGGAAATTCGAGCATGCCGCCGTTTGTCTTTGCGTCATTACGTCACATCTGTTTACATGAAGAAGGAGTCCCAGCTAGTAGGCTATATGGCATGTGAGGATGCTGCAGATGGTGGATCGTTTATAGCCTTTTCTCACAGCAGCTGCAATAATTAAAATGATCATTTTGATGGCGGATTGTAATCCAGAAAGGTCTGGATGACAATCATCAGTGACTTACTGGAGTTTCACCTGTAGTCAAAAGCGAAAGACTTTGGACTGCGGAGTGGCTACAGAAATTGAAATCTACAGGTAACACTAATACACACTAAATACACATAGTCTCACAGTGCTGATGTTGTTAACATTAACAGTATAAGAACAAAGTATAACAATAATAATAATTTGCATGGTTTGACGTGATCCAAGCTAAGCGATCCTTAGATTTAAATCACCATTGGCAGGGCGATTTATTGTAATGCTTTTTTTCTCAGTTGATCGGAAAAACGTGGCAGACATGTTACTTACTTGTTCAGATGACATTTTCAGTGAAAATTCTTATTTTGGTCATACTTCCAAGACTACAATCTGAGATTCCCGTGTAGTGACTGACAGCAAACATTAGATTCATCCGCGCTGAGGAGCCGTGCCGATGCACAACCCACATAAAGATGATAATTACTCAAATAACTGCAGTTGCTGGTTTCAAACTGAGATGGCGACAAAAAAGCAAAACTTATGGACTGCAGCTTTAAATGAGAACTTGGATGAGGTTTTATCCATTGATTAGTGGAAGGTTGGCAGAATGGGACTGTGATAAATAACACAGCCAAAAGGAAAGGAATAGTTTGGAAACCCAATCTGAGAGGCAAATATAACTATATTAGCATCCACACCAAATCACAATATCGTTCTGTTTATTTTATGTGTGCGCTGCAGTTTTGTTGTCTGCCACTTTAAATGCTCGAGTTCTTTAAAGTTCTGATTGGCTGTCAATGTTTTTATCATTCATCAGCTGAAAAAATCATTCTAAAAAGTGATAATCAATATCATTCCTCTGTGCTGTTGTATGATGTCCACGTTGTGGTGTGGACTCTGCTATGCTTTTACATTTTGAACAATTTTTAGAACTATATCTTTATCATTATCATCCTTGGTGTGAACGGGCCTTAAGACTAGGAACAAATCTAAGAAAGTAAATATTATGAATGTTGTGTACATTAACCATGAAATCATTATGTTAAAGTGAATTTAAATCTCTTTAAATCAGATGGATATCAGCAATCGTTTTAAGCATTAGGAAGTTGCACCATTGCCTGGGAGCTTGAATGCTTTAGTTGTTCATCATTTATCTGTGCAATGGGAATAACTGTAGGAACTGTAAGTATATTGGAATAAAATGAGACACTTGTTTTTGGGTCGTGAAGGAATAATTCACCCAAAAATGAAACTTCTGTCATCATTTACTTTCCTTCATGCTGTTCCAAACCCATATGACTTTCTTTCGTCAGTGAAACACAAAAGGCAGAATGTTGTTACTGGCAGAACGTGGAGACTGACAGCCGCAGTCACCGTTCACTTTTCAAAAAAAAGATGCAGTGAAAATGAATGGTGACTGCTGCTGTCAGGCACTAACATTCTGCAGAACATCTCCTGTTGTGTTCCATGGAAGAAAGCAAGGTGAGTAAATAATGACAAAATCTTTATTTTTAGGTGCTCTATCCCTTTAAGAAAGCAGCATTTTCACCTTATATTCCCTTCAGTCAACAACACACTAATCCCAGTTTCACTGGACGTGTTTTGCTTGGTACAATCAGCAGATGTTTTCGATTTGCAGAGGAACTGACATGCACAAGGTTCATCTTGTGCTCTCTTATTATACATGCTTTTTACAAGGCACTCAAGATTTCTGTCTGTTCTGACTGTTGAAACCAGAACAGAGAATAAATGTTCTATTTATCAAAACCAAGTCAATCTCATCAAGTGTTTTAAGCTAGCCTGACGTGGTCATACTCAATTCTAGTTCGAATATGAGTCTGATACTGCTCCATTGGGCTTTGATTATGGGGGCGTATTTCAACCGATCCAGGAAAGACCTCAATTGGATAGACCTACAACCAATCAGAGCTACAGAGTATGTGACGTATGTTGAGCGACGCATAGTTGTCAACAGAACTCTTCTTAGCGACCATCGGGGCCAGCTGAAAAATCAAACTTTTGCCGAATCCCGTAGGAAGGACGGCAAAGACATCTTTCCCATCGACAAATGCCTTGATCGCGGTCCTCTGTTCCTCTTTTAAAATTAATGCGCTGTCGATATCTTCTATAATGGACGCAATGGCGGAATCTACACATCTCAGTTCTTCAACAACAGCCATCATTGTTGTAAACTAATTGACCTTTCGCAAGACTCGCCCCCCTTAGTTACTGTTGCTTTGTCCGACAAGCCGTGGCACTGTCACGCCACACAGAGTGGAAAATACATTGCGGAGCAAAGCGGAAACTGACAACACGTCGACAGACAAGACAGGACAGGTTACTTATGATATTAAACAGAGCCCCAGCTTTCAAACTGTGTAGTTAATAAAAACCCTTTTGTGGCTCTTTAATGTGTTGTGACCATGATCGTGACAGATTGCTGTAGCGCCTCAGCTCAAGAGGCTCGTGAACCGATCATCTCTTCCTACTAGTCCATTTATAGCATCAAATAAACATGAGAATGAATGTTGTTTCAAACGCGGAAAGACGTCAATATGCACAATTTTTCAAGTTTAACTCCACCGATGTTAATCTTCTAACTCCTGACTGCTTTGTCGGACAAAATAGCGGATGCGGCGTTCTGATTGGTTAGATCGCTTGTCAATCAAACTCCCCAAGCGCTCTTTGATGACGTGGCTGATTACGTTTCTGGTGATAATCTGTCAATCATCGCCCTGACAATGTGATTGGTCCGAACAGTTTCTGTTCGGGCATAATTACTCCTCTACGGATCAAGTCCAGACCGAACTCCCCGACCTCAAAATAGTGTGGGCGGGGCTAAGTTCGGCTGGCATCCAGGCTAGTTTTAAGCATTTCTACATTCATTCCAAAATAATAACTAAATGCAATAATAATTTAAACAATATATTTTATTTGTGTATTGCGGTTTTTATTTTTAAATGCTCCATTAACACCGTCTGTCACAGACACGAATTGTATTTTTAATTTCACCAAGCTGATTGCACTAAAACCCCCGCAGTCATCATGCTTTCAGTCCATTTCAAGTTTGATTTTGACGTGACATAAAGCGGTGATATCTGGGTGATCTGTTTACTTACTTTTCTAATTAGTCTTCCGATTGACGCCATCATTTGTTCAGTCAAACAGACGCGTGGAACGCGCACGTCAACGAGAGGCAGGATTTATCGCACAAACCAATCATATCCAATCATAACCAATTACATCCAATCATAGCGCGATGGAGACATTGCCTCCTCTCACGTGACTTTCCCCCATTCATTCTCAATTACCCCCCACAAAACCCACCACACGCCGGGGGTCTGATGATTTTATATGGTTTCCTATGAGAGGAAAGGGAGGCATGACTCCATAGACTGTAAAGCATGACTCCTCTGTGTAACTTTACCTGTGGGTGTCGCTGTTGGGCAGTGTTCCTTAAGAAATACGCGTGACTTGCGCTCTTTTCAACTAAAAACGTTTACACAACAACGCCGTTTTGGTGGCCTGAAAATGCAAACTTTTGAAAACGGGTTTCAAAGTTCAAGTTTTTATCGTGTAAACGTAGCCTAAAGGTGAGTTCCGTGTCAGAATGTCTGTTTTTTGTTTTCATCTGGCAATTTACCCAATAGTATTTTGACACCCTGGGTTGCCAGTTGGCGGAAAACACAGCGTATTGCAGCCATGGAAGCCAGCATACGAACTGAATCAGAGATGGCAGATTCTAACCGACCTAAAAAGCCTTGGCAGCCATTTAAAAAGCTCTATGAGCAGAGGCATATTAAAGCGCAGAGACATTTTCTGATCAACTTACAGTGTAAAGCCCCGTTCACACCAAGAAAAATAACTATAAACATAACTGTATATCCATCCACACCAACGAACGATAACGGTCTGTTTATTCTAAGCTCACACGCTGCAGTTTCAAAGTGTTTACAACATGTTTTTGCTGTTCTTGTTGCATTTACATGGCTTTAACCAGCAGATGTCCTCAGTGTGCTATCTTTCGAGTGAATAGCTAGTGTAATCGATCTAATCTAACAGTGAATTTAGCAAAGTCAATATAGTGGAATAAAAACAACGCATAGTCTTTTATATTGCAACTTCAAAGGAAGCAAGACAATGTTGTCGAAACTAGCACTGGATACCTGAGATAATTTTGTGGTACACTGTTTGCTAGCATGGTATAATGATCTCATCGTTAATACTTCTCGCTAGGGCTGCACGATTAATCGTATTTTAATCGCGATAACGATATCTGCTTCTCTCGATTGATTACGAATAATCGTCACAATATTGGCCCGCTCATTATTTATCCTGAAAATGTGTTTTTTCTTTGGGATATGCTTGTGGTTGCCAGATGCAAAGAGCTTAAATCCCCCAAATAGAGCTTTTCCCTTAAAAGGATACTTTCTTCCCGGTGTTTTACTTAATCTGTTCAATCTGGCAACTCTGTGCACGCACTCCCTCTAAATGCGGAAGAAGCGCTGATGATTTGAAAACAAACATGTGCGCTGGAGTTTAGCGATCTCCACAGTGAAATTCTGCTTCAATGAAAGTGTCATACCGCCAGTATTTGTTTCTTCACAAGCTACTTGTACTATTTGTGTGACTAAATCTGCCATTATCAAACTTTCAGCAATGAATTTCAACAAATGCAACATGGATCTCCACCTTACTGTTTGCAGAATGCACTTTTGCAACCTATGTGACAATTCAGTCAGGAAAATGAACATAATTTGGAATTATTGGAAATAATATTAGGAGTTTTGCCATTTTATCTTTTGAAGTTCCTAAAGGTTTTACCAGTTTTCATAATGTTAATCAGTTGAAAATCAGTTCAATATATATTTTTTTTATATCAAAGAGCATCGTTTTTGCTTTACGAATTTGCAGGGCAATCTGAATCTGTGGTTTGTCTCATTTGCAAACGAATTGTGTTGCTTTAAAAATCTAATGTGAATACAGATTACAAAGCGCTCACCAAAACCATGTGTTTTGTATTGATTTACCATCTAACGAAGTTATCATAGTTGGTTAAATGAAGTTGGTGTGCCACCTACAGGCCTTTTGGGTGAAGTGTAGGTTGGTAAAGAACATGCAAAATGGCCATAACTACATTACCCTTTTTGATAGAATAATCGTGATTAATAATCGTGATTATAATTTTGAGCAAAATAATCGTGATTATCAGTTTAACCATTACCGTGCAGCCCTAATTCTCACCATTTATTCCGAGGGTATGACCGATTGTTTTGCATATATCCATTTTCTTTAAAGTGTCCTTGAAAAGGGGGGTTGACTTGTCAAACTGTGGTGGCATTTTCTGGACCTCTGTGATTAACTTCTCCGCAATGTTGTCTGCCATTTTAAATGCGCGAGCCCTTCAAGTAGAATGGATTCTGATTGGCTGTCAGTGTTTTATCGTTCAACAGCTAGAAAAAAAAGTGATTCCAATGATATCATTTCTCTATATCTGTTATAGCTGTGGTGTGGACAGTGCTATTCTTTTATATTTAGTATGATTTTAAAACTATATCTTTGTCTTTATAGTTTTTGTTCTTTTTTGTGAACGGGCCTTAAGGCTCATCGCTTTCCATTGTCAGTTGCGCTCGTTCCCGTTGCGTGTCCTCAATCTGGCAAGCCATGTGAGCGTTGATTCTGAGGAGGGCGGGAAAACATCTCTCCTCAATATTTTGAATTTAGACTGCAGTACCATTTTCAACCACTAGCTTTCAATATTACATACTGCACCTTTAAAGCTTCTCTTTTCTTGACTAACGCTTCTCCTTTCAAGTATGGGAAAATGGTTCCCATATGCTGCATTCCCAAATGCACATTAAAGTGACTCAAACTCAGCAGATGCAGAGGTGGAGTTTATGTTAAGCAGCATTTACTGTGAACTGAGCTGCTCTGAGAGCTGAAAACACTGGGGGATAAGGAGCTGAACTTGTGTAAATAAACACAGTCCTGTGCTTCACACTAAAACATGCAACATATATATTTATTTAAGACATACTGTGATTTTGGTTTTATTTCAATTAATCATGAAGAAAGGCACAGTATGTTGTGTTATATTTTAAATAGGAATAAAATACTTCCTGTCAGAATAGTACGCAAAAAGCAGTGTCAAATGAGTAGGATGATCAAATACTCAATATTCATAATATAGTAGGTGATTAATACAGTATGTACTGCTGAGATTCTGCATTGGCTGAAACGAGGTGTCTTATAAGGCAGTATATATATATATATATATATATATATATATATATATATATATATATATATATATTTTTTTTATTTTTTTTTTTATTTATTTATTTATTTTTTTTTTTTTTTTACATAATATTTGGAACAGTGTTCTCATCAAGAGTGCACCTATAATGCCTAAAAATGTTGCCAGTTTTTAGGCAGATCAGTAGGTTTTGTTTAGAGCTAGTATGCAATGTTGTAGGTCGTACAACAATTCCTTAAAACCACTTCCTGAAAAATTGCTTACAGTGGCAGAGATGATATGCTCGGTTGAGCAGACCACAAAAATTTCATTACAAATCTACTTTGAATACATCCTCATTTCCTCTAATAGAATACTTGGATAATCTGCTCATAGACTTTAATGTTGTCAGACGTATCTGGCATCATCCTTACTTTGACCCTTGCGTGACCCAGTATCTAAACCACATATGGTCTGACGAATGCTTTTCATTTAGTGGAGATGCTTTTACCTTGAATAGCAAGAGTCTGAATAGATGAATACTCCAGTGTATTTACAGTAAAGGCAAGAACGGACGACACATTTGCATGGTGGGTCAGTTGCTCAGATCTGCAAGAATCTCTCTCATTTCAACAAGGACATTGTGCCCTGCAGTGACAATTGTTCCTCGTCTTCAAATACTTAAATATGCCTGTGAAATTTTTCAAAGCGCATTTATTCTAAGCGTGCAATATGTGACTCAACCCATTTTACTAGGGCAGTCTGAGCTTTTGTTGCAAACAGTTTAATGAAATAGGAAGTAGTGGAAAGGCACAGAATGTATGTGTTACCACAAAAGATGTAGAAACATGTTCCATGGCTCCTAAGGGAATGGCACTCTTTGTCTGTTTGTGGCCCACTTTCTTCCCAATGGTGTCCACTGGTTTCTGATGGGGGAAATGTGTGTCAACGACTGGTGGGTGAATGTTTGGGTCATTCTCTGTGTACTGTACTTTGTCTGTCTTTCAGGAAAATTATATTGCACTTAAAAATTTGAATAAAATTGCTACCAAGAGTTAAAAAAAAAGGATTAGGGTTCAAATCAAATCTTTGATTGAGATCCTCTTTTATCATAAAGTGCCCCAATTCTACTTTCTCAGATATTACCTTTCATGCAGTGTGTAATATAGCTGTTTGTGTATGTAAAAGATCAAAGTGCATGATAAATGGAGCTATTATTGCAAACACCTTTGCCATAATATTCTATTTTTGGATATACAAACAGTTATCCAAAACCTAAAGCGCTTCTTTCATGAGCTCCTATGTACATTTCTGTACAAGATTGAAAGTAACCGGCAGAGAGATGTTGAAAAATTCACGGTAAACACGAAAGCAAGATTGAAACCAAATTTTTTTTTTTTTTTACTGTAAGCATTTGTGGTTGTGAATATGGTATTACACAGTACAAAAGAAAATAAATACGTCAACCGTGTGTAGTTGGACAGAAACAATGGTTGTGTTTGAAAAAGGAAATCAAGATACTTCCTGTTAGATTTTTGTGTGTTACCTATAATTGCGTGTTGTGTTTTGCAAAAAGTGTTTTTCTGAAACTGAAAACTGAGTTGAAGGTCGAGAATTAGTGTATGGTTTTGCAGATTTGGTGTGTGGTTCTGGTGTTTGAGTGTCAGGTTTCAGAAATTGTGTGACGGGTAAGGATTTTGTGTGTAAGCAGTTAAAAAAAAAAAAAAAAAAACTGTAAGACAATTGTACTGTTACTTCAACCCTGTTATGCAACATTTTATTATCATTCATACATATTAGCTGATAAAATCCAGTACTCATTTGCTTGAGCTGTATAAATATATCCTGCTACCGATACAATATTAAATTCTAATCCAAACTTCTGTTTATTTCTTTCAAAATGTCAAGAAGTCAAGAAGGCACCATCTACAAAGATTTTCCCAGCTATCCATTTCTGTTCTCTCAAGTCAGTCTAAACGTATTGTGAAGCTTATCTTCACAAGCTTATCGAATGAGGAAAAGATATGTTGTAATGCTGCAGTAGTTTCACCCTTAACTCAGCAAATATGAGAGAAAGCCGCCAACGATCAGTGACAAATTTCCTAAATCCGGCGCTGACGCTGAACGTTAAGACAAACAGTGGTACAATAAAACAGCCCATCGTTTTTATCTGGCAAGCCCACACAACCTTACTCTCAGATTTACAGCGTCTGATGCCCAGCAGCACCAAATCTTAGAGCCGGGTTGCCACATCTATTGGTTATTTATAGTTAGTGGAAAGAGAGGCAAATGTGCATGAGTTACATAAACATATCACCCACCTGGGATATTTGTTTTCTCACCTATGAACAAATTACAATGTGATCCTATGAAATATGGATTCAGGGTGGCATAAAGCTTTCATCAACCATGAGCATTTCTCAAGTCTGATTTAAATATGCATGTTTGCATTGCTCTAACGCAACTCCAATGATCCATAGTTCACAAGCGAGGAAAAAACAGGAGGTAAAAGAGATCGTTTTTCTATTGTCTTTACAGCTGGATATCAGTTTGTGATCTGCAAAATGTTCTACCATCTTTTTGTAAGAAGAATAAACAGAATATCTGTCTGCATCTCTTTTGGGCTGTTTGCAGATCAACAGGACAGATTAGTTTAGCATATGTCTTGCTGTCTGAGTGTACAGAGATCTTCAAGAAAAAAGAAAAAAAAAAAAAAAAAAAAAAATTGTTTTAGGTCATATATTTGTAGAATACTTAAATTTGTCATTGGCTTTGTTCCAAACACTGCCATGCTGCTTACTGCCTGCACAGGCCCATACATCCTAACCCTCATCTAACCTCACAGTGACCCATTTGTTATGCCCCACATTGGCAGAAACTCCACATGCACCACACAAATTGTGCTCTGCGAGTTAGGTTAGCATGTTGCTAAATAAACTAACAAACATGAAAAATATGCAGTTCTTAGAATTGTTAGGTTAAATAGTCCATTGTTTATAGAGTTAATAATCACATTTTTTAAAACAAATAAAATAAATAAATAAATAAATAAATAGAGATCACAATTCTGAATAGACAGCTAAACAAAATAACATAATTTTATAGAGGTTCTATTTAAAAAAAATCAAATAAATGAATGAATAATTCAATGACTCACTCATAAAGACTTCACTTTTTTTAATTACTGGATGAATCAGCATTTTTCAACGAATCTCTTGAATGAATGATTCAATGACAAATACATTTTTACCGTTCACCTTCGGGTGTAATGATGTAATTCAGTGGTTCCCAAACTGGGGTACGCGTACCCCTGGGGGTACGTGAGGTGACAATAGGGGGTACGCGAATTCTACCTTAAAATAATATTAAAATCAAGCATGTGATTTTTTAATTGCCAAAATGTCGTAAATCCAGTACATTTAATCAAATTACCTCATCATTTGCAATCAAAAATGACTGTATCCACACAAGCAGCATGCATATGATTGATTGTGCGCAGTCTGCTGCCTTAAATCGCGCTAAATTACTGCCGTTCTCGCCAATGCACCTTTGTAAAAGTGGGGATTTAGCACTTACTCGCATGAAGAACAAATATAGACACAGATAATGGATTAATTTCGATTTAAGACTCAAACTTACTCTGATACAAAAACATACCTTGTGTGAGTTCTTGTATTTAATGATGATAACGAGCAAGAATGCAATTGTTCCCAAATATCCACATGACTGCAAACGTGATATTATTATACAACAGGTCAAAAAATAAAATGTAGCCTACATTTTAAACACAGTACTGTCGGTATTTACTCTATTTTGCAGTGAAATAATAGTTCTAACGAAAACAACAGCAGAACTACAACACACATCTGTGTTTTGCGAACAATTCTGCGGCTTTGAACGAATCGTGAGAGTCAATGATTCAATGATTCATTCACAGCCATTCATTACTGAATGAATGACTCGATGACTCACTCATAAAAACAGTTTTACCATCATTGCATATTTCTCTATTGAACATTTTTTATTTAAAACATTATTTATTTTATAAAGTTATTCATAAAGGTAAAAAAAAAAAAGATGCACTGGAAAATCAATTTAGGGGGCAAATATTGTCCCTTAATGGCAAAGGTGTGACTGCAGTCGAAGTGGAAGAGAGGGGGTACGCGGAAGGATGGTAATGCCTTCAGGGGGTACTCCAAGCTAAAAAAGTTTGGGAACCACTGATGTAATTGATCTTTATTTGAAGCATCAAGTTACTTTCACAAGGTGATACCTGAACTATAAACTTTTATCCCAGTACTTCTGTGATAATCTGAATTATTGTAACACAGAAATAATGATGCTGTGTATTTAAAAAAAGGTTGTGAAGCTGTTTCATATCTATACATGACAACTGCTCTCTCTGGGTCAGAACGCAGATCTGAATGTTTGCTGTGATCGAACTTGTCAGAGGTTTAATAGACATAGCCAAATCGTTGTCATTTAGAAATAAGATCGCGTGTGTTTGAATTCAAGATGGCAGTCTTTTAACGTCATGCAGCTTTATTTGTTAAGTACACAGAACAATTTTTGTAGATACTTTTTAGTTTTGTATGGAATATAAGAAAGCCTAATGGACATTTCTCTTCCTTCATCTGCCATCTTGGATTCATTTTCTCCCTGAGCTTATTGCAAGGCATTGTGGCATTCAGAGCTGTATGCAGGGTTTTATAAATACCAAGGTCCCAAAATTGGGCTTGCTTGGAGGCATGGCCACTCTGTACACTGGATGATCCACATTACAAACTGGAAATACAGAAAAGGCTAGTTGTAATATTTGCACTCTTTGAACTCCTCTTGTTCAAACAGGTTTGAGGACCAGAACTCCTTTTAACTGTTGTATATACTGTACAAATATATATTTTATACAATAATACTATATTTTTGTATTTTTAGGTGTTTGTGTTGTTGTTAAATTGAGCCTATAGTTTCCACTTCAATTAGCAAAGAACATATATCTCCCTGGTAATTAGAAATACATTGTAATAATGCTAATCCCATCTTGGGCAATACCTGATCTTCCTCTCTCATCTTCATCACCTGCTCGCTCTCTTCGGGCCCTATTATACAGTCGGTGCAATGCAGCACCAGGCACGATCCAAGTGTTTATTGCTGTTCCAGCCGGACACAGTTATCATTTTCATGTTCTGCACCACGTTATTTAAATAGCAAATGCATTTACGCCCATTTGTGTGCCCATGGACATGCTGGTCTGAAAACGAGGTGTGTTCAGGCGCATTGTTGGCGCATTGCTATTTTGAGGCAACTAAAATGTAACTGTATTTAGACAATAGACAACGCGCAGCAGCACACAAACATGCCAAATATTACAAATAAAAAGATTACAATGTAATGAATCCGCCATGGTGCGAGTGCAAATGGCTTTTAAAGGGAATGGGAGATGAGACTCTGATTGTTTTATTGAATGTTACACCCAAAACACACCCATTACTCATTAAGAGACTAGGGACAACCCTTTTAAACCATTGGCGGGCATGCCGACCATTTTTCCCGTCATTAAAGTACTTTGTATTAAAGTACTTTAATGACGGCATTAAAAGTACATGTCATTAAAGTACATGCTTTGTATCTCTTCACTTCCCAAAGCTGAGCTTTGATTGATTGTCTTCATGTTTGTCTGTGTCAGTAAAGAAAGCAAACATAGGGTCAACTGATATTTATGTTTTATGAATCATTTTCATAGACAAGAGAATTTACTGAAGGCTTTCAGAAAAGCTTGGTAACTGAGTTTGTTAATTCCCTTCATTCATTTTCAGATAAAAATGGTAATAAAAAAAGTTTATTATTTGGCATCCCGGATTATTTGTGTCATTGTTTAACATTTCTATCGTAAAACAGCTGTCAAATATATATAGAGTGGCGCAGGGATGACGCATTTCTGTAGGCCCAAACCCGAAAGCAAGTTGCATTTTGGCACTTCCGAAATAAGCTCAATATATTTTCAGTTTTATTCTAGGACATAAAACATACCAGAAATACCCTCTAAAGCCTTTACTTTTGTTTGTAACAAGTTGCTAAATCAGACTACAGAGGTTGTTGGGACATTAAACGCCATCAGCTGAACAGCTAAACTCATCTACGCACTAGTCCATTGTGTTTATAATCATCCTCATGTATAATCATGTTTTTAAACAAATACTGAAAAAGTGATGGTGATGAGTCATGTGACCATGATGTTCATTTCTTTCTGGCCATTTAGGCTTCAAAATTCATAAATATGTGTTAATTTGTGAAAATTATCTTGATGGACAAAACTTGTAAGTATCACAAACTTTGTTGATCACAGAGCTTATTTTGTGGGTTTTTGTCGAGGGAATCAGTGTGATGAAACTTACGGGTTGGCCTACAAAAATATGTTATCCCTGCAGCACTCTATTATGTTTAGTTTTATCTCGCACTTTATGACCATTAAAGGATTAGTTTACCCAAAAATGAAATTTCTGTCATTAATTACTCACCCTCATATCGTTCCAAACCCGCAAGACCTTCGTTCATCTTCAGAACACAAATTAAGATATATTTGATGAAATACTGCCAATACTGAGCCGGCCTTCGGACGTAAACATAGAAGCTCTGCACTGTGCTCACTGCGTCAACTGTATAGGAGACTGACAGGGAAGAGGAAAAAATGTTAAATAAAGTTATTTTTGTTTTGTTTTTGCACACAAAAAGTATTCTTGTCGCTGTAACATTAAGGTTGAACCACTGTAGTCACAATGTCTTAACAATGTCTTTACTACTTTTCTGGACCTTGAATGTGGTAATTTCATTGCTTTCTATGGGAGATTAAAAAAACCTCTCAAATTTCATCAAAAATATCTTAATTTGTGTTCTGAAGATGAACAAAGGTCTTACAGGTTTGGTATGACATGAGGGTGAGTACTTATTGCTGCTGTCTTGTTTACATGTTATAAAATTGCAAAGTGACCTTGAGTTTGTTGAAAGGTGCTATATGAAATAAACATATTATGATTATTATTATTATTATCCGTTCAGGATACTGTATGCCCAATGAGGCCTTAGAATTTAGCTTTTAGGAGGCAGCATAATTAAGGGACAGAGTATATTGCACAGCCTTGCATTGAATGTCTCCAATTGTGAGCAAGCAGTCTTTGAATTGAGTGCTTTTGTTCTCATTAATAATAAGTATGATTTCTATCAGATTAGGTTCTTAAAAGTTGAAATAATTCATTTATTAGTCAAGGTACAGTGAACATGGAGGCATGTTGTCTTGATTAATAGCTTAAATTTGACATTGTTCTCAACTTTCTCATTGCCTTTGTGTAAATTAGAGAAATACTTTTCTCATATTTTTGGTTTTTCTCATGCTTGAGACACTGTGACCTTTTTTTTAACCTCCTTTTAAGTGCCTTTCCCCTTCATTACCACATACTCATATGCTTATTTTTGTAATGATTAGTAAAATATGTGCGTATCTGCATCAGAGCAGTGGTCTGTAATCTGGCTCGTGTCACTTCCTGATCCTGTTTTCACAATCACATTTAGCACTGTCAATAAAGGTGTCAAAAAAGCCAAATATGTATTTCCATCTGTATCCAACTTGTATAACCTCTCTGCTATGCACATTTCTTCAGATACATTTTGAAGACTAGGCAAACTCATTTCAGATAAATGTGATTATGTGGGCAAACCGCATTGAGAAATAACACATTGAGACTTTCGTTTCAGACGGAGATAAACATCCTCGCTTTTGTGACACATTGTTTAGGCATTTAGTGGCTGCTTTTATCCAAAGCGACTTACAGTGCATCAGAGTATATTTCAATGTTGCTGTAGCAGCTAAAGGAATAGTTCTGCCAAAAATGAAAACTATTTCATAATTCACTTACTCGTGTCATTCCAAACTTCTTTTGTGGAACACAAAAAGGTCAGTTTTCGAGGAATATCCTAGCCACTCATTTTGATGTAATTAATATGAATAAAGATTAAAAATAATAATAATAATAATATATATATGAAAAAACACCACACCATGAATTATCATTAAAGTAGTGCATATCATTTTTCAATATTCTTTTTTGGGTGAACTGTTCCTTTAAGCTACATGAACTACATGAAAAAAGATAAGAATAGATGTATTCTCATAGATTAGCAATGTGCTCGAACCATGAAATCTCTTTTCCAAACGCTCATCTGAAATGTGATGAGACCAATCCATTTGCATGAAAAAATATAATCTGAATTTTCTCCTCTTGGTTACTTCTTAATTCATTTTCCACACGCTGACTGGAGCGTTTCAATAAAGCAGGTGTATACCTTCAGCAAAGCCATAATTAAAAAGTCTGAAGACTCTTAAATTACCATTTTACAAAATCATTTTGCTTCTTGGGAAGCGTTTGTAGTCTATAGTATTTATTTAAATTAGTATGCTAAATTCATATTTTCAGTGATCGCTCACGCCACTGATAAAGAAACAATTCCAAAGCAATTAAATGGAGGGACTTGAATGCTTTGGGTCATGATAGCACAATATTGGGCGCCTTTAACTCCACCTGTTTTATTAGTCAAATAGCAAAGAGGATTATTTCCCAGCTAGCGTTCATCTCAATTTGCTTCAGAACCATGATAATTTACTTTTTTACAACTTTTTTATTTGCTGATCTTTCGTACCTTTGGAGGCTGTCTCTCATAAGCAGAGGAATCAGTTTTGATGTATCACCTGCAGTTTTTTTTTTTTTTTTCTTTTTTGTCACTCTTTGCTATTACTACTGCTTATATTTAGGGTTAGCTTCAAATTGGACTATTATTGTGTACATGAATGAATGATGTCTCAAATGTGTGCTGTTACTTTTCTGTGTGATTGGACTGTCAAATCAAAAAAAATACTCAAAACACCCGAGTAAAAATGCCCTGGCAACCACTGACAAACACCCAGGCATTGTGGTGGTGAGGAAATGTACACTGTTTTTGTTGTTGTTTGTTTTGTTTTTCTGATTTTTCTAATCAGAATTCTTCTTGTCTTGCATTCAAGTAAAAATGTATAAAATATCCCTAAAGGGTTAGTTCACACAAAAATGAAAATTCTGACATTAATTACTCACCCTCATGTCGTTCCACACCCATAAGACCTTTGTTCATATTTGGAACACAAATTAAGATATTTTTAATTTTTCTCAGTGAGGCCTGCATTGCCAGCAAGACAATTAACACTTTCAATGCCCAGAAAGCTACTAAAGACATATTTAAAACAGTTGATGTGACTACAGTGGTTCAACCATAATGTTATGAAGTGACAAGAATACTTTTTGTGAAAAAACAAAAAAATAAAATAACGACTTTATTCAACAATATCTAGTGATGGGTGATTTCAAAACACTGCTTCATGAAGCTTCGAAGCTTTACGAATCTTTTGTTTCAAATCAGTGGTTCGGAGCGTGTATCAAACTGCCAAAGTCACGCCTCCCAGTGGTGAACCATTGAAATTTCGAAACAATTTTAAATCCTCATTTAGTGAAATCACGTGACTTTGGGAGTTTGATACATGCTCCGAACCACTGAATCGAAGCAAAAGATTTGTAAAGCTTCGAAGCTTCATGAAGCAGTGTTTTGAAATCACCTAATACAATCAATACATCATCAATCCTTCTTCCAAAACATGTTTTTGTCTTACCCTGATTCACTATGGAAAACCTATTATAAGCATTTATATTTTAGAACTAATGGGATAGTTTTCATCATATCTTGAATAGAGAAAAGTTGCTCCGGCTACTTTGACGTGTGTCTGGTGCGGGAGTGGCAGAGGTTAGTTGTTACAACAAGTGAGAAAGATTGACATGGAGCTGCTAAATCTCCATTCTCCGGGGAATCACCCATTTTAAACAAACACCGAACAGAGGAGAGTCTGTTGGGAAAAAAAAGAGAACACGACAGAGCTTGTAATAAAACAAGAATCAACATTGGCTTGGCTTTTTAGAGATGGCGAGAACTGATGGATTTTAAAAATGTTTTAAAAGCGACACAGAGATCGCGTCATTTTTATTACTCAACAAGGGAGTAAGGTATTTTATTGAACAGATAAATTGCCATATGTAGCTCTCTAAGAGTTCAAGCATTATCTGTTGTGAAGAGTTACATTCATCCGCACAGTCACGGAGATCCGAAGAACAACCAAAACAACGTTCCTCCACAAAATGCATGCATTTTTGTTTTAGTTAAAGTTACTTAATTTAATTAAAAAAAAAAAAAAAAGAATTAGCAGTATTGATTTCATAGTGACTTTAAAACAAGATAAATTTACTTGATGCAAAATTGCATTAAATAAGACCCTTTTTCAGTCTTTTTCAGTTTTAATATCTTTTAAAATTTTCTTTGTCAGGTACATTTACAGGATGTTATTTTTGTTTAGCTGTTGTTTTAGTATTGTTATGTCTATTTGGCACATTTTCCCCAAGATGCTCATTACCGAACGTTTTTATAATTCTCATTATTCTCAGTAGTGATTATCACTACTGTAACTTTGTTTTTGTTTTGTTTTGTTTTTTGTATTGACTGTGAAAGGAAGCTTACATTTTCTTGTGCTTTCAGTATTGTTATTGCTGTTGTCTACCTCTATGCACCTCTTACACTGCAGTGACATTAATGTGCATGATGTGCTTTGTGTATAATGTGAGTCTGATTGGATGGTGCAGTTGGTTGTTTGGTGAGTAGTTGTTTACTGTCCACTGGTCAGTGTAGTGTGTGTGTGTGTGTGTGTGTGTGAGAGAGAGAGTGTGATTGGGCTAGTTACCTGTAGATGTTCATTGTGGATGGCTGTCTCTATCATTACAGAGCTGTGTGTGTTTGTGAGTAATGACCAGCAGAAGACAGTCCTGAGTGCTGTGTTGTGGACTCAGGAGTCAGCAGTAAAAACAGTGCAGTCTCCCGCCCATAGAAATGGTCCCAAAGTGCTTTCAGAGAAGAAACAGCACAACAGTCATAACTTATATTAGACTCAGTTATGTGGTGTACAGCCTGTAGGATAGGTCCGCTGACTGTCAAATTGGCATCAGATTTCACCAAAGATTCGAGTACTGACAGGTGAAAGCTAGGTTTATTTATTCATTTATGCAGTTATTTTTGTTTGTGGAAGTATTTCAAATGAAAAAGTCTAGATCACTTTTCACCTCAAAAGTTAAAGGGTTAGTTCACCCAAAAGTGAAATTTCTGTCATTAATTACTCACCCTCATGTCATTCACAACCCTCAAGATCTTCATTCATTTTCAGAATACAGAGCCGGCGTTCGGACGTAAACACGGAAGCTCTGCACTGTGTTCACTGCATCAATTGCGTAGGAGACTGACAGAGAAGAGGAAAAAATGTACGTTATTTTTCTTTTGTTTTTTTCGCACAAAAAGTATTCTCGTCACTTCATAACATTAAGGTTGAACCACTGTAGTCATGTCGACTATTTTAACAATGTCTCCACTACTTCTCTGGACCTTGAATGTGGTAATTTCATTGCTTTCTATGGGAGATAAAAAACCTCTCAGATTTTATCAAAATTATATTTGATGAACAAAGGTCTTATGGGTGTGGAACCACATGAAGGTGAGTACTTAATGACAGAAATTTCATTTTTGGGTGAACTAACCCTTTAAAATCTTTATTTTTTTTATTATTATTATTATTATTTTTTTTTTACAATTTGACAACATTTTTTTTTACAATTATTTTCCCCTTAAAATGCTCATTATCATAATGCATCGGGTGTTTATGCATTGTTTTTGTAATTATTAATACTGTAAATTGTATTTCCAGTCATTTCTTTGGCTGTATATATATATATATATTCATTCACATATCATACAACCATTAATATTTCTTTTATATATATATATATATATATATATATATATATATATATATATATATATATATATATATATATATATATATATATATATATATATACTTATATATATAGAACTTTACCCAATTTCAAGTTTCTTTAAGAAAATATCATTCAAGGCCTTATTCATTACTTGGAGAAAAGAAAGAAAGAAAGAAAGAAAGAAAGAAAGAAAGAAAGAAAGAAAGAAAGAAAGAAAGAAAGAAAGAAAGAAAGAAAGAAAGAAAGAAAGAAAGAAAGAAAGAAAGAAAGAAAGAAAGAAAGAAAGAAAGAAAGAAAGAGAAATATAGCAATATATCAGTGCAACCTTATTTATAATGGATTTTGACAGTGCTGCATTTGGATATATCCAGACATTCATGATACGCTTTCAGCTGGAACAAGAGGAGAGACACATGTTCGACTTTTCAAGTAACACCAATGTCCTTTGCCCTTCACTTAGACCCTAATGTTCGCTTACTGAACTAGATTTCCCATGAGTCACATGGGTGAGTTTTGGGCTAGTCTATTATTTAGTTTACTGAGAAATTGAAGGTTGGTTATAGTACTGCAGTTGTACAGCAAAAACCTGTTTAAAAAAATGGATTTAGACCTTAGCACAATGTACATATTTTGCATGTTGTCTTGACATAAATCTTACTGAGATAACAGGCCAATCAAAGTATGCTCCAGTGAATTTTATTTAACATTTACTTAAAACAGCCAATGAAATCCATTTCATTGTGAAATGTCATTGGCCACATCTATGGTCATTCGCCCTTGTGAAGAAACGCCTCATCACTCACAACATAGCCGTTGGCCTAAAGAAATATGTTTTAATTATAAAGATGTAGAAAGGAAAAAAAAAACCTTGACAGTCAGTCTGTAAACAACAGTGCTCAAATGTCAGGCAAGTTACAATACTTTGAGATAATGTTAATTAATGTATTGTTAAGCATGGCATTCCACAACATCAACAATGATGGAGGACTCCTTGATCTGAGCTGTGTTTTTGTTGTGTGTCATGAGTTTTGAATGTAGATGTATAAGGTATGTGATCAAAAGAGTAAAAAGGAAGGGTAAGAGACAAAATTTACTATGGTATCATGCAGTGCTACATATCATCGTAACTGTGTATTCCATGTATATCAGTATCAGTGTACTGGATCCGTACATTATGTCTTAAAGTGACAGCAGCCCGGTATTCCTGCTGTCTGTGTTTTTAAAGGTGCCATCGAATTGAAAATTGAATTTACCTCGGCATAGTTGAATAACAAGAATTCAGTACATGGAAATGACATACAGTGAGTCTCAAACTCCATTGTTTCCTCCTCCTTATATAAATCTCATTTGTTTAAAAGACCTCCGAAGAACAGGCGAATCTCAACATAACACTGACTGTTACGTAACAGTCGGGATCGTTAATATGTACGCCCCCAATATTTGCATATGCCAGCCCATGATCAAGGCATTACACAAGGGCAGCCAGTATTAACGTCTGGATCTGTGCACAGCTGAATCATCAGACTAGGTAAGCAAGCAAGGACAATAGCGAAAAATGGCAGATGGAGTGATAATAACTGACATGATCCATGATTACATGATATTTTTAGTGTTATTTGTAAATTGTCTTTCTAAATGTTTCGTTAGCATGTTGCTAATGTACTGTTAAATGTGGTTAAAGTTACTATAGTTTCTTACTGTATTCACGGAGACAAGAGCCGTCGCTATTTTCATGTTTAAACACTTGCAGTCTGTATAATTCATAAGCACATCTTCACTCTTTATAAATCTCTCCAACAGTGTAGCATTAGCCGTTAGCCACGGATCACTATCAGACTCATTCAGAATCAAATGTAAACATCCAAATAAATACCATACTTACGCGATTAGACATGCTCCATGACGAACACTTTGTAAAGATCCATTTTGAGGGTTATATTAGCTGTGTGAACTTTGTTTATGCAATGATAGAGTCGAGAGCTCGGGAGGGGGCGGAGAGTGTGAGCAATTAAAGGGGCAGCAGCCTGAATCGGCGCATTTCTAATTATGCCTCAAAATAGGCAGTCAAAAAAAATAATTAAAAAAAATCTATGGGGTATTTTGAGCTGCAACCTCACAGACATTCAGGGGTCACCTTAGACTTATATTACTTTGTGTAAAAAAACGTTCGATGGCAACTTTAATGTTAATCAAACAAAAGACAAGGAAGTTACTCACTGCTCTTGACTGAATAGCTTTTGTAACAACTTTAATAATGATTCATCTTTAATTAATTCATAGAGTGAAGATTATGTGCAATGTTATTTTACATTTGATTACTTTATTCAATGTTTGTACCTGAAAACTACTGTTAGATACCTAAATAACCTGAAAGGTTATTTGTGTCTTTGCTGTATTGTATATTTATTTGTGCCATTGCTTGTAGTTTGATTATTTTTGTTCTTATTTTCTTTCATTTTATTTGACAGTAGTACTTTTCCCCTGTACATACAGTAGCACATACTGAACTGTACCGAAACAGTGACACTAAAACCGTGATACAAACCGAACTGTGAGTAATTTGAACCGTTACACCCCTAATTGTGATGCATCCAAGTGAAACGGCTTATGATTTTGTTGATTGGATGGTTAGATGGTTGTGGTTTGCTATTGGTGGAGAGAAGAGATGTTGCTGCAAGGGAGGGAGGAGAAGTTATTTTGATTCAAGATTACGAGAACACATAAATTAATTAAAAGAAATTATGATGTGCATGGATAAATCAATTATAATAAATACTACAATATTCTATTAAAAGAATTGTACATTTTGATTTCATGGTGACTTCATGATGACAAATATAATGTGATTTTTTTGCTTTTGGATAGATATTTAGAGTTATTTAATTAGAGTTAATTATAGAGATATGTATTTGTTTTCCCTGACAGTTTCCCTGTACTTTTTACACCTTTGCTGCTTGTGTACATAAAAATAGAGCAGAGGGAACTGGCTCCATCACTGCCCGAATACTTGAGTATTCTGCTGATTTATCTGTCAAGCACTGGAGCAATCAAAATGACCCAAATGCACATCCCCAGTATTCACTGTGTCTCAGTTGTGGAGTTGGTGCTGTCTCCACTTGTGGTGTGATGGCTGCTCCTGTCGTATGAAGGCATAATCAGCCCTGTTCCTCGACAGCCCAGCACAGGATGGAGTTTGAATGAAGACAAGGAAATTCTTGCAAATCCCCTGCTGGCACACTTGTCTCCACATTAAACAGCTCAGCCCAGCGTATTTCCCGCCAGCCCTTTAGATTGACTCATATTCCGGCGGATATTTCAGATTAACCTTTTTGAGAGCTTTCGGGACGACCAAAAATACGACGGCAGAATCGGTGGCCAAAAGCAGCGAGCAGCCAATCCGTGTGATATCTCTGCGTGAGGTGTTTGTTCATCTGGAATGAATTATATTGGTTCTGTTTAACAGCTTTAACAGCAGTTTTTAAATGTAAAACAAATTTTATGCTAGATTTTGCAATACACATTGTTTAATTCAGCTACTTTTCTTGCAGGTGTTAGAGATTGTTAGCATTCAGGCTCTATTTAATGGCAGGAAAAAGCATGACAGGGTTATTTCTTCCCTGCAAAATTGATTGTCAAACCTTGTCAAGCAACAAGGTGCAAATAATGTTTGAATATGGATTTTGTTGTTTACAGCAAGATCTCTGATGAAGACTGCAAAACGCAATTAAATAAGCAAAATGAGATCAGACAGATGAAGCTAATCTCTTTTCAAGCGTTTTAACTTGATACACATCTGCATTATTTAAAGGGATAGTCGATTATCCTATGATTTACTCACCCTCAAGCCATCCTAGGTGTATATGACTATCTTCTTTCAGAAGAACACAATCGGAGATATATTTAAAATATCCTTAGTCCTCCAAGTTTATAATGGTTGTGAATGGGGGGGGCAACGTTTTAAAACAAACAAACAAAAAAAATGCATCCATTTATAATCAAAATGATCCTTACAGCTCCGGAGTGTTAATAAAGGCCTTTTGAAGCGAAGGGATGCGTTTTTTGTAAGAAAAAAAATCCATATTTAAAACTTTATAAATTCAAATAACTAGCTTCCGGTGGATGACCGTACACATACTGCACAAGTCAACTTGTGCCAAATGAGTAACCCCTGAAGTGATGTATGATGCAGGATGTAGGAGTAGCGAAAGATTAGACATCTCTCGTGGTTCAAACAAATAGGGCTATGCAACAAACTCAAGCTCCTCTTCTCTTATATCGAAATCCTCCAACATTTCTCTTTAAAATTTCTCATTTTAGACTTAAAAATGTTATTGTGTCATAGTGTCGGGTTAAAGGTTGCTCTTCTGCCCAAATCAACCTGAGCAATATGCGTACGGTCATCCGGCAGATGCTAGTTATTTGAAATTAGAAAGTTTTAAATATGGATAATTTTCTTACAAAAACACATCCCTTTGCTTCAAAAGGCATTATTAACCCTCTGGAGCCGTATGGATTACTATGATTATGGATGGATGCATTTTTTTTTTTTTAAACATGGCCCCCCATTCACAACCCTTATAAACCTTGGAGGACTAAGGATATTTTTAAATATATTTCCGATTGTGTTCGTCTGAAAGAAGATTGTCAAATACACCTAGGATGGCTTGAGGGTGAGTAGGCCTAAATCATGGGATAATTTTCATTTTTGGGTGAACTATCCCTTTAATAAAACAATAATATGATAGAATTACTGCACTACCAGTCAAGAGGTTTTACATAACTGCTTATTCTTTATTATTAGATTTAAAAAAAAAAAAGTCATCAACACAATGAAAATAAAGTATGGAAATTATGTAGTGAAAAAAAAAAAAATGTCAGAGAGGGAGATGCAGTATCATAATGTGTCAGTGTCCTGATATCATAATGAAGAAAAACTTGTATTATTATTTTTTCTTATATAAAAAAATTGTAACAGTTATATTGTCTTTTATTTTGACATTCTGCTCCATATACTTTAGTTCCAGTTTCCCAGCTCTGTTTAGTTTTGGTTTTCATAATTACTCATTACTCCCTTGATAGTTTCCATAGTTACCCATTACTTTCACTTGTAGTTTCCCAGCTCTGTTTAGTTTTGGTTTTCATAATTACTCATTACTCCCTTGATAGTTTCCATAGTTACCCATTACTTTCACTTGTGTCTCATTTAGTTTCCTTTGTTTGTTCCCTCATATATATCCCTTGTGTTTGATTGTTATCGTCAGTGGTTATGTGATTGTTTTTCTATGATTATTACTCCTGCGATCTCCTGCATGTTCCTTGTTGGATTATTAATAAAGAGTGCTTTTGGTTTGGAATGCCAAGACATGACAATAATAAAACTACTTCACTGCTTATTACAGGGCTCGACAGTGTGACCATTTCAGTCGCATTTGCGATAGAAAATTACTGCGTGCGACTGTGACAAAAATATTTAGGAGCACCAGTGCTCCAAAGTTTGTTTTTTATTTTAACACTGATGAATAGAATTAGCAGATACAAACTAATTTTCTTTATGCAAGATTATTATTTTGTTAAAAATAATATAAACGATATACAACTTGTTTTTTTAATATGTAAAAATGCTAAATTTAATTTCCAGTGTTTTGCACCATACACATAGACGCTAAAGCAACCTCTAGTGATTTTCCTCTGGCGTCAATAGAATGACTTGCTTCAAGAGCCTGCCTAAATGACATTGATTAATTTTCATTCATTAAATTACTATTATTATTATTTTTACATTTATATTTTAACCTAAACATTACATTTCTAAACATTATAGCCTCTTGTTTAGCGCTCTAACATTATTGAGTTCCTGCTTATGGTCTCAATCCCGTTATTTTGCTTTTTACTCACATCTAAATTACTGTGACTTTTTCATCTGGCTCTGTTAGGTGATTTATATTGTTTTATATTGAGAAATTGCTTGGGATTAGGAGTCACTTTATAGCTATGCTGTTCAAATTGAAAATATACCAACATTTCTGACAAAATTATACCCCAATATGTGATTTTCATGAAGACAAAATTCCCATGCCCTCTGCCTCATTGGAGGTTTGACATGAAATATTTTTCAATTCTCATTTAAATATTCTCAATGCGTTACAGCCGCGTCGCTGGGACATTAACGCTTTCCGTGGCTTAATCCTACTAAAACAAGAACCAGGGATAACCTATTTTCTCGCACATTTCCTTGTCATCAACAGCATCTGCTAAGACAATGGCAACGTAAACGCAACGTAAAGTGGAAGGACAATATATTTATGTTAAGCGTTTCTAACGGTTTTCTATTAGTGGAAAACGCTGAACGTTGAAAGCGCGTTGCCTTCATATTCGGCCTGACCTGCTTGTCTGCATATCTTTATTGGTCATTTAATATCAGTGTCTTAATGCATTAAGCGTTTTCTTCATAACTGTATTTTATTTTAGGAAAATGCTTAACGTGTTATTAATTGTGTTCATAGTGGGCTGCTTAAGGTGTGGTGAATTTGCTCCTCCTATATCACCTACATTAAGACACATTAAGCATTTTTCACGTTAAGCACTTAGAATGTCCCGCTTCGCTGGACACGTTTGCCGCTAGTATAGCATTCTCTTGGAGATGCGGCAGTATCGGAGCCCTCGTGAGTGAGAATGGGGTGAAAATCAAGTATTATCATGTTTCAGAGACATGGCTCTCGAAAGTGTGGGAGAAACAACAAATTTACCAAAGAAAACTTGTAAATTGACATTTCTTCAACTTTAATCTATCCTTTTTTTAATTTTGGTTTGTAAAGATGCTAAATGTAACAAACAAAAATCTGAAAAGAAGTCAATATTTACTTTGTGCGCATGAAATTTGTGTATTCGGTTTTAATTTAAATTTGTTCTTTTTTTCAACATAGCATTTAAAAATACAACAACCGTTTGTTTTTTTGTTTTTCTTGACATGGTTAAAAAACAAAAAAGGAATGGACGCAAAAGTACACGGACCATACACCACTCAAAACACTGGAGTTTTGTTCAGTGCTGAGTTATGCAAGCTTGCGAATCCTCTCATTACAACAAACAAAGTACAGACACAATGTAAATAAGAGATTCATTGTACAGTATAGAGAATTTCCTTAAAGTTTGTGAGATCACGATGAACTTAGATGAGTGACAGCTTTTTTTTAATGATTATAAAGCGAGTTTGCAAAAGTAATATTTCTTTTACAACAATTCAATAAACATGAAGTTATTATTAAGTGACTTACATTTTAGGAACAGTACTCTCAGATTTTGCTCTATTTTGTCAACGAAAATAGTTCCAGACAAAATCACAGCTGAACCACTGTGCATCTCCAAACAAACACAGTTGTTTTGTTTATGGATGAATCTGCATTTTCAAACAAATCTAGTGAGTCAATGATTCAATGACCCATTCATGTATAGACAGTAAGTCACTTTCTTTGTTCCTGAATTAATCAGTTGATTGAATGAATGATTCAGTGACAAAGACAGTGACTTGCCACCCCCTACTGGTGGTTTTAGTTTCATTTTTAAAGTATCATTTCAGTTATTTAAATCATTTAATATTTCTTCAAAATATTTATTCAAAACAAGGAAATGAAAACAGGAAATTATATCACAGAGAGGAGCCATGCAGACCCTCATGTGCGTCTCTAAAAATAGATGATTTGAGCTTCGCATGACAAGACAAGGTTAGTTAAAGGGATCCCACACAGCAGGAGACTCCTAGGCGGATCCGCATTCAAGTCGCCAAACCCGCATGACTGTCACATTCGTTTTGGCGCCGCCCAGAGGATCAGCTCCGCCTCCGGGCCTTCCGGAAGCCACGACACCTCCGCGGCCGATCCGCCCCGGAGTTCTTTTGCTGTGTGGGATAGTTCACCTTAAAATGGAAATTAAGTCATCATTTATTCACCCTGGTTTTATTCTAATGCCATATGCCCTTCTCTTTTTTTATTGGCTATATATGAACTATCCCTTTAAGTTTGTAAAATGGCATGTCTTGTGATTCCCGAAAGGCTTGATATTTATGAATTAATATATTTGTATGATATTTGTGAATCATATTTTAAAATGTAAAGTATTGTAGATGTAATCAAATTAGAAGGAAACTTTTTACCTGATGGTTATACCATATGATATTTTAAATTCATTACACAAAGTCATTGAATTTAAACTTTTCTTGAAAATAATTTGGTTTATCAAAACCATTTGAACCCAGAGTACATTTCTAAGAAATCCACATTTTAAGCACGATTTTTTTTTTTTTTTTTTTTTTTTTTTTTTTTTTTTTTATGTGAGCGCTCTCATCTGTCATTGACCCATTTGTCTCTACCAAATTTATGTTAAACATAAGTTCAGTCAAGTGTGACAAAACTTTTGACTGGTGGTGTATGCGCTCAGCATGGGTTTCCACCCAGTCGAAGGCCTTGAGTGTGCTGTTGTAATTATCTGCCTCAGCATTAAAAATGACATAATGGATCACCCTTGTGCTTTGGTGTACTCAAGTCTGTTGTTAGCTCGTTGGCCATAACGTTAATTACATTTACATCAACTCATAACAGCCCCCGCCCCAGTCTGCGTCTGTTGTCATGACAGTATCTCTATGTCTCTCAGAAGCCTTTCCATTTCACATTGAACAATGTTGCTTTAATGACTATAATTTGTTTCAGTTTGTTTTAACTCTTGACATAACTAATTTTGCTCATTATGCAGTAACGGTTTACTGTTAGATCTTTTATATACCATGCCACCATAAATGCACCATCTCATCAAAGCTTTGCCCACATAAACACTGAATAAATAAGAGACAGGGAATATTCCACTGCTGAATTAGCACAAGACGCGCCGCTGTTGAACTGTAAGTATATCTTCCTCCGGCACCGGTAAGCAGACCGAATTAACAGCATGCTACAGCTTCAGCGTTGCGTATTTCTCCCTCAACATGTTAATGTTGTCATGGTAGGTCGGCTGCAAATGTCAAGGCACATCTTGCTATTAATAGAGCTCTAGTTTTACAGTTAACATCTGGGTCATGTTTTTTTTGTTTTTTTTTGTTTTTTTCTAGACAGCAGTTAATTCAACATGTACCCGTTGAAATCCAGTTCGTGTTTTTGACAAGCCACTTTGTGCTATGCAAATTTGAATAGATAGACTCTAATAACAGCTTCTGAATTAACGTTGATTCTTGCCGCCGGTGAAAACAAGGCTCATGTGTCAGAATAATAATAGTGCCAGTCCAATCAGAGCCTCCATACTGTGATGGAAATACACACAGACCAAACAAACAATTTAATATACAATGGACTCAAAAATCAG
Organism: Megalobrama amblycephala; assembly: GCF_018812025.1. Taxonomy (NCBI): domain Eukaryota; kingdom Metazoa; phylum Chordata; class Actinopteri; order Cypriniformes; family Xenocyprididae; genus Megalobrama; species Megalobrama amblycephala. Next base: position 21,962,553 of record NC_063066.1, on the reverse strand, counting down.
CCGTCGGTTTAAGTATAGACTTCATTGCATAGATTGTAAGTTGTAAAAATGTTGTAGTCTTTGTTAATTACCTCAGATGAACCAACTGAAATGGATGGAAGGCATTGAATGCTTAAAGAGGTACTTCACTGCTTGCAAAATGGGCTTTCAATAAAACATGGTTGCCTATACAGTAGAAAGGCAATTTTTTAAATGTATTTATTTATTTATTTTTTATTGGTGCTACCTAACTAGATAAAACTGAAAAATAAGGCTGTTGTCTTCCCTTTTGCCAAATAGGGTGGAAAACTTTCAGACCCATAATGCACTGGGCATGTTGCCGTCCAAGGTCTCGTATGGATATGCTTGACCAGAGTGAAATACCACCTTGCTTTAGTAGGAAATACTTCTTAGCAAACTTTTAGTCATTAGTGTCGACTTGTATTGTTCCCGGGTGCAAGAATTCAAAGAGTAAATGTTTAATGATCTGTTAGTTGTTTAAAGAGTAGACAAAAGCCCTATTCGGATGATAATTGTTTCTCATGTGGACGTCGGTAAAAATAAATTTGCATGGCACTTAAGTGATAAAACTCATTCAGATGATGATTTATTCAGTGAGGAGTGAGTTTTGTAATCTACAGACCTGGGAACGCGGTGCGCACATGGTTGCATGATTGTCTGCTGTAAATAAAATGTCATATGCTTGGAATAATCTGAAAAAAATTAACATTTAATTTAATAATAGGAAAATAATATCCTATTTATTATGTGATTATTTAAATAACCTGTTTAAAAAAGGAAGATAGACACACTATTGTTGAAATGAATTTCTGTCTTGCATTTTATCTCAAAATAAAGGATGTAAATTTTAAAAATATGGAAATTAGCGGAATTAATGCAGCCTCTTATTTGGGTCAGTGACATGACGGGTCATTTTTTTGTCCAAAGGCCTTAATAATAATAAAAAACAAAGTGTAATAAAGTGTAAAATGTAATAAATGTATATATTTTTTATTCAGGCATGATTTTATAACATCATATATCAACATAGTTCAAAACGGTATTAAAATGATGTGTAGAAGTCGTTGCTTTGTGTTACGCCCCGTTCTAATAAGAAAAGGGGCTGATGTGAGTTTGGTGGTAAACAGGGAAACCGACTCCAACTGACAGATCAAAATAAGATCCACAATCGATTTATTAAGGTGGAATAAAACATAAATAAATAAATAAAGGAGCCATAGCTTCATGGTGCCCCAAGGCCAAAACAACAAACAAAATAGCTTACAAATAAAACATAAATAAATGCCCTAACAAAAGAAACAAAAATACGGTCAACTCCCTAAAATAAACAAATCGCAAACATGGTCAAAATAAATGGCTGGAAACCCCTACGCTCCTAAAGCAAACTTAGTTAAATCACTTCACAACAAAAGCATGAACAGTTTACAAAAACAAGTGGTTCGAGATCTGCCGACGGGAGAAGGAATCCGGAGCTCCTCGCGCCAGAAGGCCAATGCCAGAATGAGCTCGCCATCTTCCAAGAGCACCGCCCTTTTAAAACGGAGCAACCGCAGGCTCAGCCAATGACGTTTTCTCTGCAGCAACCAATCCCTGCAAAGAAATGTAAAAATAAACACTCCACACAGAAAACCGAATATGCCGAATATCGTAACACTTTGTTATGAGAAAGAATGTCCGTAAAAATAAATTTCATTGATATCAACCACTATAAAACATGGAAAATGTTGTAATATTTTAAAAACTTGTACTAAATATAAAATGTTTGATTGTCCTTTTGCTAGCTAGCTAGCTAGATATCAGCCTGTTAGCATTGTTTGAAAATATTGTCATTCAGTAAAACTAAAATTTTGGTTAAACCGAATGACTTTTTTGGTGACAAATTTTGTCCATCTTGTAAAAAATGACGAAGCAGTGTTAATTGATTATAAAAAGCACATAATCTCATTGTTAACACTTAATAAAAATAACATTATGTTTTTAAAAACCTTATTCGTCAAAGACTCATTTACATTAGGTAAACATAAAGCTGCTTGGTTTATATTTTTAATGTATATCATTGTAGGCCATATAGGCTAAGATATTTTAACATTGTATTTGTGTAACGTCCCATTTCAAATGTTTACATGTTTTTTTTTTCCTTTTTCTCCTTTCGCTGAGGTGGAGCGGTGATGAAATATTGTTATTGTATAAATAATTCCCAGCATTTCAGTAATAAAAGTGTACATCTTTAAAATGCACGCAAATTACAGTGAAGCGCAGCAGTTATTGTTTGGTGTTCTGCAGTGGTCAAAAAGGATTCAAACAGTGAATTTTGAATTGATTTCCTCTTGTAGACTCAGAGATGTGGATTCGGAATGCAATTAAATTACCACACGACCTTGGGATTTGTCAATGTTGGTAATGTTGTTAACTTTTACAATTTGAGAACAATTAGGGGTGTAAGAAAATATCGATACACGTGAATATCATGATATTATGTTTGGCGATACTGTATCGATTCTCAAAAACACTGTATCGATATTTATTTATTTATTTGTTTATATCCAAGATTCATGGCTTTATGTTCAGTTTAAACCAGAGACTGTATAAAACCCAACCGCTAGATGTCAGTGTTATCTCAGAACGTAAACTGACGCGGAGCCGGAGAAGTGCAACTGGTGCATTGCTAGCGTTAGCATTAGCATTAGCAAACCCAGCTCACAAGACGATAAAATAATTCTGCTTCCACGGTATACAGAGCTGAAGTGTGGACTCATATTGGCTTCAACTATAAAGAAACCACAAGGAGATCAACAAGAGTCAGTTGTTTGCAAAATAGGTCATGTTAAAATCCAAAACTGGGTAAACGCATCGAATCTGAGAACTCACTAATATCCCGACGCAATAGAGTGCCCCAGGGATGACGCATTTTTGTAGGCAAAATCCGGAAGCGAGTTAGCATTTTAGGACTTCCGGTTCCAACGCCGTAAAGTCTATGGGTTTTTTGAATGGGTTTTTGCTAAATCGCCTGAAATAAGGTCTGTGGTTTACAAAGCCTCTAAATACTTTCACATTTTGATCTATGACATAAAACACACCAGTTATAACCCACTTGTGATTTTTTAAACTTTTACTGTGTCTTAAAATCGGCGGTTGCTAAAAGGGACTACTTCCTTTGGCAGGGACTTTAGACGTCATCACTAAAAACGGGACATTTGGACAGCACTTCTCATGAAAAAGTGGAAAAGTATTCATAATAGCACAGATCATAATCAGCGAGCATGTTTTTATATAAAGTTGTTTTTTAAATACAGTTTGAGGAAGCTTGGTGGTGACGACGTTGATCCGCGACTATGGTGTGCTGTAGTCCGTTTATAGCCTACTGTTAGCCTTTTATATCTGATGACTTTATTAAAAAAAAAAATCTATAAATGTTGTGTTAACTTGTAAAGATTATCTTGATAGACAAAACGTGTAAGTGTCATAACCCTTTGTTAAACACAGAGCTTATTTTCTGCGATTTTCCAAAAGTCTATGGGAAAAATGCATAGGCTTTCAACCAAGGGATCCCGTGCGCCGCTAACTTCCGAGTTGGCCTACAAAAACACGTCATCCCTGGGGCACTCTATCCGCGCTGCTGAGAGAGGCGTTCGATAGAATATGTAATATGCACTGCACGCTTTCCTCTCAATAACATAATAAACACACAACAAAAATGACAGCGGTGGCTGCCGAAACAAAGAATCTGGTCATAGCGATGTGGATGTTTGCACCAGCTCAGCAGTTCAGCACTTCAGTGAAGGCACGTTTATTTAAATAATACTTTATACAATAGACTGCTTTAAAACAAGCAGCTTTAAAGTATTAAATATAAAACAAACAGACATTCAGTCATGACTACACACTTTCTGTTGTTAAAAAGTTTAGGAATTAAAAACTGTTATACTGTGATCCTTTAAAACATATACACCTAAAGAATCCTGCAGTCACTTTACTATTTTCCCTTAAATTGCACAAAATAGTGATTAGTGATATAAATGCAAATGATACTTTATTGATTAAATAAAATAAAGTTGTTTGTCAGGTTTTATGCATATGGTGGTGTGCTCTTTATGACAAAAGTAGATCATCTTTCTAAAAAAACAAGAAATATTGCAATATATCGCCTTTCTTACAGTATCGCAATATATCACAATATATCGTATCGTAACCCCTGTATCTTGATACGTATCATATCACCAGATTCTTGGCAATACACAGCCCTAATAACAACATACCATTAAAATGTCTTACGATACTATACCAGCTAAAGTATCACGATACCAAGTAGTATCGTGATACCATGCAGTATACAAAATGAACCAAACTTTCATAAAAACATGAAAACAGACCAGATTTTTCTCTGAATACTTCATTAATGAGAATGAATAACAGGCTTGTATTACCAATCAAATGAATCACTGTAAACAAAATTCATCTTAGCACTGCACAGAAGCTGTATGAACTGACATTACGATGTAGCATTTATGCATTTACACTTCAATTACAATTGCATAAATAATGTTATGATATTAATGTTTCAAATATAAAAATTTGACTATAGAAATAAAAATGTTGGCGGAAAAAAATGATAGAATAGACCTACTTTTAGATGGGAGACTAAAGTCGCCAGTAGGTGGCAGCAAGTGTTAATGATTAAGTCAATGAATCATTCAACCGATTCGTTCAAAACGGCTGATTCATTCAGGAACGAAGCAAATGACTGTCTTAATTAATGGATTAGTGAGTCAGTGACTCGCCCAATTTGTTCAAAAACAGATTCATTTAGAAACGAAACAAAAACAGCGCTCTTGCTCGTGTCACAAACTATCAGGAGCATTTTTGCCATCTAACCCTGACTGGAGAGCAGTATGTATATTAAAACATATAATACATTTATAATTATAAAATCACGATTGATATGATTGATAAGAACCGAGTGCAAACACGCTATAGCTTATTGATGAATGGAATTGCATTTGTCTGAATCGTGTTCGCAAAGATATTTCTAGAAACAAACTATTTAATCTTTTCCAGAAGTGGCCAAATGAGCAACGGAAAAACTGTGAGAATTCATTATTATATAAAGATTTTATGATGTTAATTAAGTGAATTTCAGACCCTTTCTCCAGTTAAATTGCCTTGCGAACAACAACGTGCAAGCGCAACTTTATCTCATTGCAAAATTAACTGAAGCATCAGGAAACAATAAGGCGCTAATTCTACAGAGCATTTACTACACAGGGCACAGCAGACAGTCAACGGCAGTCTCTTTTAGCAGGCACGCATGTTCAATTGAAGTGTACCTGCCGCACATACAACATTCCTTACGGTACTGACGATACTACCGTTTAAAAAATACAATGGCATCGCCAGTATTTTGAAACTTTAGTATCGCAATACTACCGTAGTACTGGTACACCGTGCAACCCTAATAACAATAATACTAATTTGCACAGTTTGACGTGATATGAGCTAACTTTGCGATCTTTAGATTTAATCACCATTGGCAGATTTACTGTAAAACTCTTTTCTTCTGTTGATATGAACAAAAGTGGCAGACATGTTACTTACTTGTTCAGATGACATTTTCCAGTGCAACTTCTTATTTTGAACATACTTCCAAGACGTAGTATCTGTAATTCCGAAGTACAGTGAATATTCACACTGGTGCTGTGACTCACAGCCCACACATACACCTCAAAACATTAGATTCATCCACTCTGAGGGCACAACCCATGTAAAGTTGATAATTCCCCAAATAACTGCAATTGCAGGTTTCAAACAGAGATGGTGACAAAGAGGCAAAACCTACGGACAGCAGCTTAAATTACAATTCAAATCCAATAATACCACTACTAGAACCAGTGAATGCACTATTACCACAGGAATGAGTGCAACACTTATCATATGGTGTTCCGCAGTGGTCAAAAAAGATTCAAACAGTGTATTTTGAATTGATCTCCTCTTGACAAAAAACAGTAGGTAATTCGGCCGTGGATTTTTATGTGGGTGGTGAGAGAAAAACACTAACATTCTGGATTCGGACGGCAATAAAATGATCAACTAGCCCCTGTAAATGTTGAAAATACCTTACATCCCCAAGAGAAAGAGTTACCGTCTGAATAGGGCTAAAGTATGTTCAATGAAAAAATTACTACTTACATTAACTGTTCTGTTAATAACCCTCTATCAATTTGACTGTTTGTAATGATCAAAAATGATCTGTAGTTTTCACAAAAGGCCTGGAGCGTTTTGTATCATCCGATGGACTTTTGCTGACAAATAAATGTGAATTTCTTGGTCCAGGTAACACGGAAAATGAATAAACATTGCTCATTTACATATACTGCAGAGATTGTAACAATATAAAGAGGGTTGAAAATCGGCGACGTTACACTTAATTCAGAAGACAGACCAAACATTACACATCCCAGTTTCTTCAGCAACAGGTAAATCTGACCTACAGGTGAAGTGAGAAATGATACAAAATTATTTAGCATTTTCTCTAAGGAAATATTTTTAAATTCTTTATGAAGGTATATAATGAGGACACCCTTAATTAGAAGTGTTTATGCTGGGAGGTGTTGCAGCTCTGTTTGTGTGTGAAGCCTTCAATGTGAATTTTGGCCTTGTTCTTATGCCTCAATAGTCCTTTAATATTCTTTTAAGCATGTTTAATTGCAAGTGAGAAATAATGTGCTCTGTTTAATGAATGTTCACTTTTCTTTTTTTGTTTGAATATTGATTTTTGTGTGTGTGTGTTTGTGTATCCTAGAAGGTGTTGAACATCATAGTCAAACACTAGATGTTTTAAATCATAGCACCAGAACTAAAGACAGTAGCTTCATTAATTAAGTGCTTGGGTGTAGATGTGGGTGTAAATAGGTGTAGAAATACATAGGTTTTTGCTTTCTCTATTTTCAGGTCTGCTTGTTGTTGATTTTATTTTTACTTAATTTTCACAAATTGCTTTCAAATAAATCTCTTTATTAGTGAAAGGAGCTGTTTAATCTTAATAAAATGTATACTGTCCACCCAGGATGTCAAACTAAATATTATATGACCTTGTTTTATTTTGTATGCGGTTTGCTTTCTTTTTTTTTTCTTTTTTTTTTTCTTTTTTTGCTACCCTGATACCAAAATCTGGGGCATTTCTAAATGCAGTTTAAACCCCTGATTTGTGTCATTTTAATATTTTAGCAAAACATATTGAATAAACATAGAAATTAAAGGGTTAGTTCACCCAAAAATGAAAATTCTGTCATTTATTACTTACCCTCATGCCGTTCCACACCCGTAAGACCTTCGATAATCTTCGGAACACAAATTAAGATATTTTAGTTGAAATCTGATGGCTCTGTGAGGCCTCCATAGGGAGCAATGGCACTTCCTCTCTCAAGATCCATAAAGGTACTAAAAACACATTTAAATCGGTTCATGTGAATACAGTGGTTCAATATTAATATTATAAAGCGACAAGAATATTTTTGGAGCGCCAAAAAAAAAACAAAATAACTGACTTATGGCCGATTTCAAAACACTGCTTCATGAAACATCGGAGCACAAATGAATCAGCGTGTCGAATCATGATTCAGATCGCGTGTCAAACTGCCAACGGCTGAAATCACATGACTATGGCGCTCCCAACATCAGATTCGCTACACTGATTCATTTATGCTCCGAAGCTTCCTGAAGCAGTGTTTTGAAATCGGCCATCAATAAATAAGTTGTTATTTTGGGGTTTTTTGGCGCTCCAAAAACATTCTCGTCGCTTTATAATATTAATATTGAACCACTGTACTCACATGAACTAATTTAGAGATGTTTTTAGTACCTTTATGGATCTTGAGAGAGGAAATGTCATTGCTCCCTATGGAGGCCTCACAGAGCCTAAAAATTCAACTAAAATATCTTAATTTGTGTTCTAAAGATTAATGAAGGTCTTACGTGTGTGGAACAGCATGAGGGTGAGTAATAAATGACAGAATTTTCATTTTTGGGTGAACTAACCCTTTAAATGATAATAAAAAAATAACGTGGTTGAATGGTTGAACTTAGCAAATGCAGTCAATTATATAAAAATACATTTAGAGAATGAGAAAATGGAATTAGATTGTAACAAATTATGCTTTCACACTGTTAAATATTAAATTTTTAGTCATAGGTACATTTTTTTTTTCAGTTCAGTAGATTTTTTTTTTTTTTTTTGGTTCCACTTTGTATTAGGTGTCTTTAACTACTATGTACTTACATAAAAGAAGTAATTGTTAGGTACAATTATTGTGTTGATGTTGTATTGTAAAACACTTGTACTGCTATTGAGGTGTATACGGGTAAGGTTGGGGACAGGTTTGATGGTATGGATAGGTTTAAGGCATAATTACAGTGTAATAATAGATGTAATTACATACATTACAGCTGTAATTACTTTTAAATATAAGTACAATGTGAAAAAAAAAAGTATGCACACATGTTTGCATTGTATCGAATGAGTTATTTAAATGTTAGTAAGACACTTGATATGAAGTGGGTCCTTTTTTTAAACTTTAACAATATGTTGTGGTGGGAGAAGCCAAAATCACCACTTTAAACACATCTAATGTGGTAAGACAAGCTGATTTTTATGCCATGATTTTATGTTACATAACAGTTTATCTAACATATCTTTCAAATAGAAATAGTTCTCTAAAGACCATGAATTTTGTGCCAAGAATTATGTTGGAAGAGCAGAGTGCACTAAGAAGAAATTTCACCAAAAAAGCCCACTCTATTTAATACCTCTGAACCGTCGCATTCGACCGAAACCCTTTCAGTGCTCAGGGCAGATTTGCTTTCAGTGCGGCAGGAGTATTGCCGTTCTCAACGCTTGACTGTATTTGCATAGTGAAGGATTATGGCGGGCCGACGGAATGGCCCCTGCGGTTTCTGAAAGGGTCCCTGGAGAAATGTTGAGCGATTAGCTACTTTAAATATCCTGCTGAGGGACTGTCTTTTGGTATTAGGTCCTCTGTGGATCATTACGATGATGAGCTCAAAGGGTCAGTTTTATTTAACAAATGTTAGCCCTTTGTTTCAAAATAAAGACTGACACAGCCGTGGAAACTTTCCTCAGGAAAACAGTTATTTTTGTTATGCAAGTATAACGGGAGGAAGCAGATGGAATGTGTTTGTGGAAGTTGTGAGAAGCCTGCGGTGCTGGAAAGGTCTGTGTGTGGAGTTTATTCCAAAACTGTGTGTCTGTATTCTTCTGTTCGGATGATAGAGTGCCTACACTTCACAGGAAGTAGATTCCCTCTCAGACTGCAGCGATGGAGGCTTATGGCAGCAGCGATAAGACACAATAAGAAGCAAGTACACCTCTTCACACCTGCTTAAAGTGCTCGATCAGCAGAAACCATGCATGTGAGCTGTGAGGAAAGAGAGAAAATTAAAGGAGGCTCTACTGTCACAGTCAAAAAATGTGAAAATTCGTTGTAATTATTAGTGGTTCAGACGTGAAAGACAGCTCAAAATTCTGCAGCTTTTTAAAGAGAGGTGTGCTATTACTTTTTTCATAGGAATATCATAGAGACTTTGGAATAGGCTCTGGCAACCACCCACATAATGTTAACGTTATGCACACTGCACACATCATAATACAAAGATCATTCCTGTGGTAATAGTGCATTCACTGGTTCTAGCACTGGGATTATTGGGTGTGAATTGCAATTAAAGCTGCAGTCTGTACGTTTTGCCTTTTTGTCGCCATCTCTGTTTGAAACCTGCAATTGCAGTTATTTGCGGAATTATCAACTTCACATGGATTGTGCATCAACACCGCTGCTCAGCGCGGATTAATCTTAATTCGGAATTACAGATACAATGTCTCATCTGAACAAGTAAGTAACATGTCTGCCACTTTTGTTTAGAGCATAGCCTGTAAAAAAAAATTTGGATGACGCACTCCACTCTCTTCCATTGTAGTAAAGTGAAGCTGCCAATGTTTCAATATGGCGCTGATATCTTGTGCTGATTTGGGACCTGAGTCTGTGCAGTAGTGAACTCGGGACCCAATTTTGCGCAATAGTGAGCATGAAGTGGAGTCGCACACTATCAAGGCCCCGCCCACATTCCAACAGATTCGTTTAGTACAGTTTACTGCAGAAAAACTCAGTATGTCGGTGTGAAATAAACAGTTATGGAAATGTAGAAATTACAATTAAAGGTCCCGTTTTTCGTGTTTTTTTGAAGCTTTGATTGTGTTTATAGTGTGCAATATAACATGTGTTCATGTTTCGCGTGTAAAAAAACACAGTATTTTTCACATAATTTACTTATCTGTATACCGCTGTTTCCACTGTCATAAAAACGGGCTGATGACTTCCTTGTTCTATGAAGTCCCTCCTTCAGAAATACGTAACAAGTTCTGATTGTGCCAGCGGTTCCTGTGTTGTGATTCGACAGCAGCTTAGCGAACCTTGCCCGGAAAGGTCACGCCTCTTAACATAACGTGGAGATGCACGCGCTCAGTGTTATTGTAAACATGTCTTTCATTTTACCCTATCAATCTGAGCCGGAATCAGACCCGGTGATTGGACTGCGGGATGAAAATAACAGCGTTTCGACGACATGGCGACAAACACACTCTACAAACGCAACTCTTGTGTATTCCTGTGGCGGAGGTTAGTCAAAAAACTGTTTAGTGACGTCATTAAAGAAGGAAGTAGAGGGATGTAGTCCAAACTGGCCCTTCGATGTAGGCGACTTCTGTTAAATAAAATATCTCGCTTGGCATTGAACTTTGAGCTTTAAAATTTTACAGATTTTATTTATACTCTAACAACAACATTACACACTAACTAAAGTTTGAAACATGGGATCACGAAGAACGGGACCTTTAAAGTTCCAATCTCCTCCCTAAAATTCAGAAAAAAATTCAGTTGGTGCCTCAGTGACTACTTCGCTCAGAAAAGCTTTCAATCACAACTGTCAGTCATGATGTCACACCCCTGTTTTTATAGAATAAAAAAAAAAAAAAAAAAAACACTTGAACTTACATGAGCATGATAACTACATAAAATGACAGAAACCATCTTTAGAAATTTAATTGTTTGGTTTGTCTCACTTCCCATTAAATTACATGGAAAGGGCAGGGTTTATGACCTATACTGGGGGCGATCTAGACCCTTTGGCTTCACTTTTCAGGACTTGGTTCAGACCAACAGAAAAAAAATCTGCCAATGTTGATTAAATCTATCGATCGCAAAGTTAGCTCAGATCACTTCAAACTGTGCGAATAGTTATTGCTTGTTATACTTTGTTCTCAAATTGTTAATGTTAACAACATTGCGTGACTATGTGTATTTAGTGTGTATTAGCATTATCTAATTAGCATTATCTACCCAATGAACCATTAAAGGTGCCCTAGAATTAAAAATTGAATTTACCTTGGCATAGTTAAATAACAAGAGTTCAGTACATGGAAATGACATACAGTGAGTCTCAAACTCCATTGTTTCCTCCTTCTTATATAAATCTCATTTGTTTAAAAGACCTCTGAAGAACAGGCGAATCTCAACATAACACGACAGTTACGTAACAGTCGGGATCATTAATATGCACGCCCCCAATATTTGCATATGCCAGCTCATGTTCAAGGCATTATACAAGGGCAGCCAGTATTAACTTCTGGATCTGTGCACAGCTTAATCATAAGCAAGCAAGGACAATAGCGAAAAATGGCAGATGGAGCAATAATAACTGACATGATCTATGATAACATGATATTTTTAGTGATATTTGTAAATTGTCTTTCTAAATGTTTCATTAGCATGTTGCTAATGTACTGTTAAATGTGGTTAAAGTTACCATCGTTTATTACTGTATTCACGGAGACAAGAGCCGTCGTTATTTTCATTATTTAAACACTTGCAGTCTGTATAATGCATAAACACAACTTTATTCTTTATAAATTTCTCCAACAGTGTGTAATGTTAGCTTTAGCCACAGAGCATAGCCTCAAACTCATTCAGAATCAAATGTAATACATCCAAATAAATGCTATACTCACATGAATCCGATGTATGCATGCAGCATGCATGACGAACACTTTGTAAAGATCCATTTTGAGGGATATATTAGCTGTGTGCACTTTGTTTATGCAATGATAGAGTCGAGAGCTCGGGAGGGGGCGGAGAGCGAGAGCAATTAAAGGGGCCGCAGCCTGAATCGGCGCATTTCTAATTATGCCCCAAAATAGACAGTTAAAAAAATTAATTTAAAAAAATCTATGGGGTATTTTGAGCTGAAACTTCACAGACACATTCAGCGGACACCTTAGACTTATATTACATCTTGTAAAAAAACGTTCGATGGCACCTTTAAAATGTCTTACCTGTCCAGCAGAAAAAAGCAATTTCTGTGTCTGCTTTAAACCCGTTCAAAACATGGAGTTCATGGCACTTTTCAAAAGCCCTTCCAATATTTATTCATGTATTCGCATGGGCCCGGTCGCATTCCCTTTTTTGCTGTAGTCACTCCGCAGTCCAAAGACTTTGGTAACACTTTATTTTACAGTGTCCTTGTTACACGTTACATGTAGTAACTGTAGTAATACCTATAAATTATGCATAATTATATGCAACTAACCCTAAACCAAACCTCCAACCCTGATCCTAACCTTAAAGTAAGTACATGTAGTTAATTGTTATCACACAGTACTTAAATGCATAGTCACACTGTAACACGGACACCTTAAAATAAAGTGTAACCAAGTCTTTTGCTTTTTACTACTGGTGATTCACCAGTTGTCAGTGATGATGGTCGTTTTTACCTTTCTTGATTACAATCCGCCATCAAAATGTATTTCCCGCAGAAACCTACCAGTACCACTCAAATTAAAAACGGAAAAAAAACATTATTATAAGCTTACCGTTGTTCATCGGGCTAAGGTAAGGAGATAGTTTTGAACACTGGCTGGTTATGTACTTACTCAGTAATTGATTTTGGATCATTTTTAACCAAAAAACATTATAAACAAAATCCCTAAAGTATTTCCGGAAACATTTCCAAATGCAATTCTCGAAGATGGATTGACAGTTTTGCTTTGATCAACACGTCCAGCATTCATTCTTCTTGTGCCAGAGTTTATAATTTCCAGCATGTTTACCATAAAGCACTCAGCTTCTACAATTGCATGCATTCAATTACATGACAGACCAAACATTTATTCATGGGATGAGGAGGTAAATGCGCATGAATGCATAATCCTGGAATTGTACACGCTGTGGCATGTGTGTTAAATCAAAATGGGTGTTGGCTCCAAGCAACCATTCAATTTCCACCGTTTCACAGAAAATAAGACAAACAGCATTTGTAGTATTTAAGTATTACAGCTCTTATACGTCAGGTTGTGATGTTAAGCAGTAATTCAGAAGTTCCATCAATCAGAAAAGCCGAGGGACACTCCCAAAGGCCCGATATTTACAGCCAACATGTTTTATGCAATGCAGTTTAAAGGCTTCGGTCTTCCTGTCAGAATTCTAGGCTTGTGTTTGTGTTTTATGCAACACACCAGCCCTGGTTTTAGACTTTCTAAAAAGGGGAGGCCACTGATGAATGGATGGGCATAATGTAGTGTGTGTGAGTGGAGGAACACAAGCTGTGAAACTGGGTCTATTAAAATAGTTCAATACTTGTATACCAACAGTTAGAGTATAAAATACACATATGCAGTACACACTCAATTTTTAGTACCATGGTATTATCTGAAGTACCAAGAGTAACATGTAAATGCTGTGGTGCATAACTATGAAAAGCATTCAGTACCATGCTGTAAGGTGAATTACCATTGCTTTTGTATGGAAGTAAAGTCAGCCCGTGCACAACTCTCGACCTCTTTCTTTCTCACCAATCTTAAAGTGTATTTCTGTTGCATTCACAGCTTAGGGACTGGACTATGCTGTTCCTTTTCCTTGATACAGAGCCCAACCCAGAGCTTCATGAGAGGCTGTTTCCTCAGTTGGAGACTGGCTTTTTCCATTTAAAGGAATATTGCAGTCTCTTTGATGAAATATAGACGAGCGTTATGCATAAAGCACACAGGTTTTTAGATGTTTGAAGATCCGGTATTTTAAAAATGTGTTATAATTCTTATTTGTTTCTTTTTTTACTGAATTTATACAAATTTGCTTTGCACTCTAAACTGTCATTATTCATGATTAATATGCTTTTCTGTACTGCTCAAAGCAATGTTAATCCAAAATTTTAAAAACCTCTATAATTACTTACTAAATGTAAATGTAGTCCTGAGGGGTTTCACTTTCAGCTCATTTGAGGCCAACAATATATGTATGTATGCATGCATGTAAAAAATTATAATTTAATGAAAAAGTGGATGGATGGAAGGATGGATGGATGACAATCAAGTATTCCATAGAGATGTGAAATATCATAATCAACTGGTAAACTTCCCTAACTTGACCCCTTTCCAGAAATAAAATCAATCACAACATTTTAAATTTATAACATGACTTTTAAATCAAAGGTTTCTACTGTAAATAAACTGGCCAGCTGTTGTCCTAGCTGAGCAAACAACAGCTGTGTGTCTTTAGAGCTGATCATCACGTCTGGATCACCCTTCAAGTTCTTATCTAACCCAGCAGCATCTAAACATTAGGATTCAACCTAAAGGCATCCAAGTGGGTGATGCCTGTCTAGCTTCCCATTAAGAACCTGAGAATGAGTGATGTGACGTGACAAAACTAGAACGCTCTCTTTATCCGACATCAGTCGTGTGCTATGTGAACACGTTGTAATAGTATATGTATTTGCTATTTCACATTATAGACGTGATAGATGATGGGTAGTTGAGTATACGGTATAAGCTGCAGAAACTCAGTCCTGTGAGCCTCTGAAAATCCTCTTATAGACTCTGCAGTGTTTCTGCATGTTGGCTTTATCACCGGCAGCAAGGCCAACCACATGAAACAATCAATATTTTCTGTATTTCTATATTTTTTCCCATGGTGAAATACAGCAGGTGTTTAAAGGAATGCATCACCTAAAAATTGAAATCCTGTCATTATGTATTTGCGTCCGTTTCTTTTTCCTTTTTTAAACCAGAAATGAAATATGGAAAATGCGGTTTCTTTGTTTTTTTTATTTTAAAACTGATGAATAGAATTAGCAGATACAAGCTAATTTTCCTTATGCAAGATTATTATTTTGTTAAAAATAATAGAAATGATATACAACTTGTTTTGCCTTTTCCTCTGGCGTCAATAGAATGACTTGCTTCAAGAGCCTGCCTAAATGACATTGATTAATATTCATTCGTTAAATTACAATTATTATTATTTCTTTATTTATATTTTAACCTAAATATGACATTTCTAAACCTTATAGCCTCTTGTTTAGCGCTCTACATTATCGAGTTCCCGCGTTTGGTCTCAATCCCGTCTGTTTTATATGAATAAAGGCCAAAACGTCTGGCTCTGTTAGGTGTTTTATATTGTTTTATATTGAGAAATTGTTTAGGATTAGGAGTCACTTTATAGGCTATAGCATAGGCTATGCTATGCTGTTCAAATTGAAAATATACCAACATATGTTGACAAAATTATACACCAATATGTAATTTTCATGAAGACAAAATTCCCATACCCTTTGCCTCAGTGGAGGTTTGACATTAAAAATTTCTCAATTCTCATTGAAAGCAATGCGTTACAGCCGCGTCGCTGAGACATTAATGCTTTACGTGGCTTAATCCAACTAAAACAACAACCAGGGAAAAATATTTTCTCGCACATTTTCTTGTCATCAACAGCATCTAAGGCTAAGACAACGGCAACGTAAACAAATTGGGAGGACTGTATTTTTATGTTAAGCGTTTCTAATGGTTTTCTATAAGTGGAAAACGCTGAACGTTGAAAGCACGTTGCCTTTATATTCGGCCTGACCTGCTTGTCTGCATATCTTTATTGGTCTTTTAATATCATTGTCTTAATGCATTGTGTTTTTTTTCATAACTGTATTTTATTTTCTAGGAAAATGCTTAACGTGTTATTAATTGTGTTCATAGTGAGCTGCTTATAAGGTGTAGTGAAATTGCTCCTCCGATATCACTAGTACATTAAGCCACATAAAGCGCTTATTTTTCATGTTAAGTGCTTAGAATGTCCCGCTTCGCTGGACACGTTTGCCGCTAGTATAGCATTCTCTTGGAGATGCGGCAGTATCGGAGCCCTCGTGAGTGAGAATGGGTTGAAAATCAAGTCAAGTATTATCATGTTTCAGAGACATGGCTCTCGAAAGAGTGGGAGATACAACAATTTTACAAAAGAAAACTTGTAAATTGACATTTCTTCGACTTTAATCTATCCTTTTTTAATTTTGGTTTATAAAGATGCAAAACGTAATAAACAAAAATCTGAAAAGAAGTCAATATTTATTTTGTGCACATGAAATTTGTGTATTTGGTTTTATTTTAAATTTTGATATTCACTATAGCATTTAAAAATACAACAACCATCCGTTATTTGTTTTTCTTGATGTGGTTAAAAAACGAAAAAGGAATGGATGCAAAAGTACACGGACCATGTACTCACCTTTGTGTCATTTTCAAATCTGGCTTTTTATCTGTGGAACACAAAAGTAGATGGTATCAGAATGTTCAAGCAGCTCTTTTCAATGAAATTGAATGCAGGGATTGACATGACATTAAAAAAAGAACTATTAACTTTTGACAAAAATAATGCAACTCATGAGCTATATTTCAAATCAGAAGTACAAATGCTATTTGAGAACTGTGGGGGAAAGGATGATTATCTGTAAGTAATAACTGTTCCTCAAACAAAGATACCCTAGGCATCAGAAGGCTTGTACACAAATCATGGATCACTGTAGTTTTATGATGAGTATTTGTCATTTTTGGAGTTTGACATTTGTCTGTCGCCTTTTACTTTCACTGCATGTAAATGAACTGCAAGATTATTCTGCCTGAGATCTCTTTGCGTGATCCACTGAAGACAGAAAAAAAAACAAGCAGATAACAGATTTTTCATTTATGGGTGAACTATTTGTTCAGAGCCTGGGGAGCCCCAGATGACTGCATTAGAGTACTAGGGGTCTGTCTTTTTTTTTTTTCTTTTTTTTTTCATTGTTACATACCCATCCAAACTGAACAGACCAATTATCAACGCAACATGAGCCATGAGCCATTCCTTTCGCCACGCCGATGATAAAATCAAGGAATTTACTACTTTACTACTTAAAACATGGAAAAAGTCAAACATGACCTAAAACATTCACACAATCTAAAAATACTGATGAAAAGAGGAGAAAATATCATCTTGCACCAATACGAATTAGAAAGCCTTTTAAGCAACCTGGTCTCATGGGAGAGACGTACCCGAGGGCACGTTTTCGCGAGACACAAAATTACGTACTGGCGCGTACATCTGGCCACAGTTTTCGACAGAAACGAACGCTAGAGGCCAGTAAAATGTCAATGAGCACTTTGGCTCGTTTTCACATACGGCTTCGACAACGGCTGGGGTCGGATTATGGATTCGTAAAGCCTTGTTTTGACGTCTCCTCGCGCAATACCAAGTCACGACTTCAAAACGCTTCTTACCGGAGTGCCGATTTGTACCGGCTCTACGCGTTTCGCTTTTTTTGGCCGCAACCAAGCTTGCTCGGTAGCTCAGCCGATACGGAGTTGAACTTACGACGAGGAGTCGATTCCTTCACCCCCCCTGCCTGGGTACGAATCCCGTGAAAGGCGACTGAGGTCTAAACGAGCTGAAAAATGGTACACGATCGCGGACGCTTCTTACGTCGCGTTTGCTTTTGTTATCGCCATCGGGTAGGTTTAGGCATAGTGTCGGTGGGACGTTATTTTAAAGGTGCCCTAGAATTAAATATTGAATTTATATCAGCATAGTTGAATAACAAGAGTTCAGTATATGGAAAAGACATACACTGAGTTTCAAACTCCATTGTTTCCTCCTTCTTATATAAATCTCATTTGTTTAAAAGACCTCCGAAGAACAGGCGAATCTCAACATAACACCGACTGTTACTGTACGTAACAGTCGGGGTGTACGGCCCCAATATTTGCATATGCCAGCTCATGATCAAGCCATTAGACAAGGGCAGAACGTCTGGATGTGCACAGCTGAATCATCAGACTAGGTAAGCAAGCAAGAACAATAGCGAAAAATGGCAGATGGAGCAATAATAACTGACATGATCCATGATATCATGATATTTTTAGTGATATTTGTGAATTGTCTTTCTAAATGTTTCGTTAGCATGTTGCTAATGTACTGTTAAATGTGGTTAAAGTTACCATAATTTCTTACTGTATTCACGGAGACAAGAGAGCCGTCACTATTTTCATTTTTAAACACTTGCAGTCTGTATAATGCATAAACACAACTTCATTCTTTATAAATCTCTCCAACAGTGTGTAATGTTAACTTTAGCCACGCAGCATAGCCTCAAACTCATTCAGAATCAAATGTAATGCATCCAAATAAATACTATACTCACATGATCCGATGTATGCATGCAGCATGCATGACGAACATCTTGTAAAGATCAATTTTGAGGGTTATATTAGCTGTGTAAACTGTGTTTATGCTGTTCAAGGCAAGCGCGAGCTCCGGGGGAGGGGGAGGACGAGAATTAAAGGGGCCGCAACCTATATATCGGTGCATAGTTAATGATGCCCCAAAATAGGCAGTTAAAAAAATGAATTAAAAAAAATCTATGGGGCATTTTGAGGTGAAACTTCACAGACACATTCAGGGGACACCTTAGACTTATATTACATCTTTTAAAAAGAAGTTCTAGGGCACCTTTAAAACGAAACGGAGCACAAATGTCAAATCGAGAACCGCGGCGATTCGTCTAAAAAGCAACATCATAAAAACGTACCACATTCACCCTATTATCTGCTCCGGCAAAAAAAAAAAAAAAAAAGGAACACGCTTTTAGCGCCACTCAGTGGACATTTCGCAGCGAAACTGCAGCGATATGTACTCACTGGTACGTATTTCACGACTCGCGAAAACGTGCCCACGGGTACGTTTTCGTCATGAGACCAGGTTGCTTTTAAACTACTCATGACCACCTTTACTAGAATTTAGCAACGGCCCGGAGTCAATTATTCCGCTTATACTACAGTTACCACACCTCAAGACACATACAAGTTATACAAGTTCAGATGTTGTATTTCAAGACATTTGTCAGGTTTTTTTTTTTCCTTTAAAACACTATTGTCTGTGGGACTAATTTCTTACAAAGCTCATCCCAAGCCTCTGTTGCTAATTCCAAAATGTAATTTCAGAACTAATAATGGAGGCTTGAGCCTTGATAGCAGAATAATACAGTTGATACAGTTATTAACCGAGTTAGAGAGAGAGAGAGAATAAGCATTTGTGAATTAGCCTACCCGAGTCTGTGTGTCTCTCACGGCAGCAGTGTCTGTACTAATAGCAAAACTATAAGTTTATCTACCTCAAGAACCGCACAGTTATTACCTCGCTGGTGAGAAATGTCATGTAGCTTTTAAGTTGCTAAAATATTTGACTATTTAATTCGTCAGAACGTTTTTGTGCGAGTGTGCATCCGTACTATACAGTACCTGTGTACAGTTGAAGGAGAGAGGGAGAGAGTATGCGCTTTCAGGACACAATAAAACGTATTTTGTGGCAAAAACCACAATAATAATTTGTCGTTTTCATCCTATTGTTTACTATATTTATTTGCTTGGTCAGTGTCGTTGGGTTTTGGTTCTTTTGCGGTTGTAGGCTGTAGGATCAATTGAAATACCTGAAATCATTTGGCGAAGTGATATAGAACTGCAATGTGGTCAAGACCTGCCTATTTCCCTGAAAATAATTGCACACCTTTAAAACGTTGGTCAACCAATCAGATTTGAGCATTTATCAGCCCCATAGTATAATGTGGTATATTTTGAATATTTTAAACTGTAGAGTTTATAATAGATACTCTGTTAAGGGAATATATTTTTCACTATAGATTTATATTACCAACTGTGGCATATTGTAGCTATAGATTCTAATTGTGTAAGATGCTATTTTTCATAACAAATGCTATAGATTAATAAAAAAAGGAATGAAAAAAGTCAATATTAGCCTAAGCATGGTAATGAGAAACCATCAGAGGTCTTACCTGTAATTATAGCCTGTTACTTTTTCATAAGGGCAAGGACAACGTAAGAGCTTTAAAGTCTGGACATTCTTGAATTATAGACCAAACAATCAGTTTTCCCCATGTGTAAAATGTGTTCTGTTCTAATGAAGACTGATAGGAAAAACCTGACATCAGGTAATTAAATGTCAAACTGATAAGGTTCCAGATGCTTAAATAACATGAATTACATCATATATCCTATGTAAACAAGTAATTGTTAACTACTTTAGCAATTGTTAATTACTTTAGCATTATTCGTCAGAACACCGGCGTGCCAGTACCTCACTGCATTCTCTTTTGTGTCTTGTCACACTTAAATGGTATAAAAGCATTTGCATGAATAAGAGCATAATCATATAATGTAATGCAAGCTAAAGAATGACAGAAAGAAACGGTTGCTGCGTTAATTGCATGAAATATTTTTAACGCGTTAAACTGAAAAAAAATAATTGCATGCGTTAATGCCTTAATTTTGACATTACTAATATAATAAAGACCAGCCTGCGTCATTTGGTGCGACTTTGTGGGCATTCCAAAGAATAACCATTGTAGGCTACTGTGGTGCAATTGTCCACATTTTTTGAGAAATTCAACTTTGTAGAAGCATATGGAGTAGAATTACAGAGATTAACCTGCTCTCTGAATCACTTACTCATAATTCAGTTAATGTAGCACAGATGTGGAACTGCTAGCATTGGCAATATGTTCACATAAGAGGTAGTGGAATTAATTTATTTACACTATATTTGATGACCAACACTATTGATAAACGTTTTGCCTCCCGTACGAGTGTTCCATTAGTTGTAAGATTACAGATATTCCTGACAGTTAACCTCATCATGCAACAAGACTTGCATGTCTCTGTGAACCTCCCTGCGGTGTGAATGACAGTCGTTGTGGAAGTGTGAATATGGGCACAGTTGCCAGGATGAAGACGTTCAAAGTCATCGCATCATGTCACTGCTCTTGTGCAAGTGACACTGTTCAACTTGACGGCAGCTGTCACTCATGTCTCCTCAAATCACCAGCTCTCGCTGGAAGTGAATGACTTCTGATCAATTTGCCGCTTTGTCTTTGTAAACGCACCGTTAGTCTTACTGAATGTAAAACATACCGGGATGCTGTGTCTGTTATTTTCTGCACGCTTCATTTCACATATTCAGGCATATTATTATACCATTCTCATTGTCCAGTGGTGTTATCACACGACACAGAGTCAGGGTCTGATCTGTTATCTGGTGCACCTTCACATGTGATTTTATGTTGGGTTGATCGTTTTTGACCTTCAGGACATGCTCATTTGAACCAGGAACAAGGTTCTGTTCCCTAAAGCTTTGTCCTGACTCCTCCGTTTCGTCTTCAGGTGGGTTATGGGCTGCGAGTGTTGTCTTGCTGTGGGTCTTTCTTTGCCTTTTTCCCTACTTTCAGTAGGGCCCTATGATTTCTGCAATGTGGAATAAATGGATGAAACTGTAGAATCCAGTCATAAAAATGGAATTTACTGTGTAATGCTGATTGCCATGGAATTTGGCAAAATTTAAGTGAATAAATCAAAAGTAGGGCTGCACACTTAATCAATCACAATATGGACTAGTGTCTGTGAATATTAAACAGCAAAACAAACAAACAAAAAAAAATATTTAAATATGAAGTATGCAAGTGTTCATGTACTTCTCAAAGTAGTAGTAGTAGTAATAATAAAACTTTATTTTTTTTTTTTTTTAAACTTTAATTTTTCTGACATTCTTTGCTTTTAATATTAAAGTGCAGCTTTTTGTTTGCCAAAGGAATTGTTTAATTTTATTTGATTATATTTTAATAGATGAATTAATTTGTTAATACTTTATAACTTCATTTGATTGTATTAAATCATAAATCCAGAAGTTAAAAGAGAATTAAAGTTATAAAGAAAAAAAGTTATAAGGCCCTGTTACTAAAAAAAAATAAACAAATAAATAAATTATTATGTTTTAAGAATTATATTGATTAGACTTGCTTTTTGATTATTAAAATGTAACTAAACCGTTAAAATGGAATCCAGGAAAATTAAAACTGAAGACAGAATTTGGGAAAAATAAAATGGTATAAAAATTAGAGGGGCCCTAAAATGTCAAACTTTTAATAAAATGTTGTTATATTGTATACATTTCATGATTTCAATTAATTACACATGCTTTTTAATTACTAAAAGTTAGTATAACCATTCAAATATTCCCTTTTCATTAAAATGAAAAAAAAAAAAAAAAAATACAGAAATATTTAAGCGCAGTAAAAGTGGAATTTGGGAAAAATTTAAATGGATTTCAAAGGGCCCTGTTCCAGTGTGATTTAAAAAATGACATTATATGATATATTTCTCTATAGTTTCAGGACAATAATTTCACGATGTCTTTACATCTCTGCATATTCCTTGCTGTGTTTCAGAAGGTGTTAAGATGGTGGCCATGTATTATGCAGCGTTATGTGCACTGGCTGCTGACAATGAGTCCCAATGCACACTCCCATAACGGTCATAATTCACACTTCAGGGATAGAGATTCACAAGTCTCGACAGTGAGGTGTGGAATAAAGTTTAATGCAGAAGAATACTAATAAAATCTCCAACAGAAATGCCTGGTTGCCAATGAATATTATCAGTCATTCTCCAAATACCTGTATTGAATTATACCACAAGATGTGTTCTCACTGAAGTGAAGTAATTTACAATACAATACAATACAAATCATGTTAACCTGCATTTTACAGAAATGTAGTTTTTGGCTAGCTAACTAGTTGTCCTAGCAAAAGAGGGTCTACAATACATGTGGGGTATTCCAGAAAGCAGGTTATGTGACATATCTTGGTAAGTTTATGGATAAATAAGTGGATAATCACAACTTTTGGTTTCAAAAATAGAGGAAACGTTCAGAATTTGTAAGTAACCATAACAGTTTATTCGCTGAAGATAGCCTGCTCCAGGGTTAGTTTACATCAGAGATGTGCAGCATATGCGTGTCTTAATGATGCAGCTCTAGTGCTACTGTTGATTATTGCTGCTTCTGCAGAGTAAATAGACTTGCTACTGCTAATAGATACACAGACGCGTAGCAGATCTAGGCAGGTGGAGCTGGGGGAGGTGGAGGGGTTCAGAGGAACTCTAATAGCACGCTGCTGGACTAGCTTAACAGCAAACACTGAACCAGACTATTTAAATTTAGAGCAAGCAATCTCATTGACTGCAGGATCAGCAGAGGCCAATCAGCTTGTGCCATGCAGTAATGATGTGATTGCTTGCAGACTGCATGTATAGCACAATCAGCCTGCGCCCTCCACTACAAAATTATGTCAAAATGCCTGTCTTGGCGAGTATCCTATTAAACACAGTCGGTTATGTCTTAAGTGAACGTAAACAGTTCATGTGTGGATCACTATCAGTATATTGGATCTGTGCATTATGTCTTAACCCCTTAAGACCGGATGGAGCGTCGGCGCTCCCAATTGCGTGTCTCTCTTTAAAAGCCAATAAAAGTTGAATCCATATAGGTAGCACAAAAATTCTTTTTGCATACAAAACCAGAGACTTTAAACTTTATATCAAGCCTCCAACATGCTTCTGTTGCGTTGTTTTCACCCTCTAATGAGTCTGAGTAATATGCGTTTACAACAAAAATAGCACAGCCGCTAACTGAATACAAGTATGTATAATTCACGTGCTCATAACTTCATGAAAAATGCACAGATCATAGAAAATTGCACATCAATATTTAAAGCAGATTCTCAAGATTAAAATGAATCAATATAATATATTGCGTTGATCACAAGATATTACTCACTGGATGTATTTATTAACGTTACTGTAGTATGAAGCAGAGCAGGAGTGAGTGTTTGTGAAAGCTGAGCGAGGCCGCTGGAGCGATTGCGCAACACATGCCTCACGAGCAGCAGAACTTTTATTATGCCATAGTCGCTGGCACCGTTTCTGCTTTTTCGTCATGAGTATGAGGTAACGCAGCTCTGTTTATCATATTAGATCAATTTTAGAATATATTAATAAATGCTGGATGGCTTGTGTTGATAAATGGCATGGAATTAATTTTAAAATGTATTGTATGATGGAGAAAATGTATTACTGTTACTAAAAATAAAGTTGCAACTGATTATGCTATGTTAGCTACTTCACAAAATAGTGTTTTTCTCTGAGGCATGGTAAAGCATGGTACTCGCGGAAAATCAAGAAAATACGATTTAAACAATAAAACTAAATGCGTTGAGCTATATAACAATAATTAGTTTTTTTCTATAAATATATCAAAACAGTTGTTCTCTTGCCTATTAAAACATGTAATTTATTAAAGCGTCTTTGGTGTTTCCATGGTTTCTACAAAATAAAACCGGAAAAACCGAGGGTAACGCGGGTATGACGCAATTGACAGGCAACTCCTCACACGTCCCGGAGTCTTGGTTAAAATTGCAATTTTCTCACGATTTACAAATAGTTGGAAACATTTGGGATATTTTAAGTACTCAAGTGAACAAAATATATAACACTGGCCTAGTGGTTTATGGTCACCTTTAATTTCTGTACCTAATCTGCATGTAACTACTGTTAGATCTACTATATCTGTAAACCTGAAAAGCACTATTTAATTTGTACCTTTATAGCCATGGTAGTTTGATCATTTTTACTTATTTTATTACAGATTATGTACTTGTCTTTAATAGTGTTTGACATTTTTATTTAATATTTATATTTTATATTATTTTTATGTAGAATCTTTTCATTTGCATTGTTCTTGCATTCCATGTAAAAAGTCTGGAGAGTAAATAAAAAATGTACTAGCTAATGGCGACTCGAGCTTCAGTGTGTCCGTAGAGGGTTGTACACAAACAATTAGTTCTCTTACAAAATACATAATCATAACCATGCTGTTGTATATTCACCAATATGTGCATATGCGAGTCCCTGAATGTGAGTACTCTGTGCTCCCACAAAAGTGATGTGGAGTGTGATGAAATAAGAGAAGAGGGTTTCAATGAAATGTAACCACAAGTGGTCACAGGAGAGACTTTTGAAACACGTTCATATCAGTTGGAAATGGTAATGCACCTCGGTAGACCATCACTTGTGATCGGATCACCAAAAATGCATGTAAACACCAGGTGGAACAGAGCCGCAGGTGTTGGGAGCTGTTTTCACCACATCAAACACCAAGTTTTAGACAAGTGTGAATTTTAATATGGAGAGAATGGGTTGGTAGTCGACCAGGAGTGGCTGATCATAGCAGCTTGGCTGAATGATATGAACTAGACTTTACATTTCCGTAAGTTGTTTTCCCATTCATAATGCTGGAGTGTTTTGGGAAGTCTCTATGGCTACGTACACACTGCAGTTAAATTCGGTGGTCATCTCACCTTTTAGTGCTTAATCCCGTTTTGTTCACACACACTTCAGTAATAACAGGAGTGACCAACCGCATTCTTCAACCGAATTAACTTCCGGAAAATGCAGGTAGTGACGACCACATTTACAAAAATTCTACGCAGTGTGTACGGAACCGATCTGAACAAAGTTGTCAATGACATATTTAAACGTTTGTCTGAGATGTATCTTGATAGAAAACCAGCAAACAACAACAAGCCCATAAAAAAACTAAATAAAAGCAAATGTGAAGCAGCTTTTCCAAGCATAAGCAAAACACGACACTGCCTCCGTCAACATTGCTTTAGTTAATATGCTGAGCATAAGGAGTTTTTGTCACTAATTTTAACTCAGTTCAATTAACATTTATTTGTATAGCGCTTTTCACAATACATATCGCTTCAAAGCAGCTTTACAGAAATGTTGTTTTGTAATGTTATGTAGCAAGTTAAGTAATTTCAGAAAAGTACATACAAATCACGCAGTTAGCTAACAGTCTATTAATTTAAGCAATGTATTATTAAGGCAGAAACAATTAGCTCATTGAAGCAATTAATACATGTTAACAAATGATTATATAGGAAGATTTGCCTTGGTGGATTTTGATCCAGAGTTGCGTCATTTGAAGCCCTCGTAGGAGTTGGTGCAGTCTCTTTTTTTTTTTTACTTTGGTCATAATAGCGTATATACCAAACACGTGAGATGCCAGATCATTGCTATGGTTACAGCGTTGTCAATTAACGCAGTTTCGGGAGTGAGTCGTGCTCCTTACACACACAGAATGATAATTTAGGGGTCTCACTCCCGCATTTAAAGGTGCTCTAAGTGATGTCACGCATTTTTAGGCCAAAACATTTTTTGTCACATACAGCAAACATCTCCTCACTATCCGATAGCTGCCTGTCCCCTGAACACCCTGAAATAAACGAGGTCTCTGTAGTCACCACAAGCTCCGAAAATGGCAATAAAAACAAACTGGTGCAGCCTGGACCGCGAATCATAATAAACACGCTCCAACCAATAACCAACAAGAATGATTTTAAATGCGCGTTCATGACCGTTTCAGGAAACGCGGAGGGGAGGGGGAGGAGGAGGGAGGGTCTAGCTAGCCTCTGTTTTGTTTGACAACACTTCGAACGTCAACAGGAAGTTACTCCAGCCAGGATCGCTTAGAGAACCTTTAAATGTGGTTGTCAGTCCTGAACCTTTACAGTGTGTATGTGGCCTATCATATTCTGGTCTCTAGATATAGGTCTGACCACTGAACGCTTATGATGTTGTGTTTTATAGCTGTGAAATATCAGAAGTAAACAAGTGTTGTTATTTCAGTATCCAGAAGATCTCTTCATTGCTCATCAGTGCTAATTTTTTTAAAGGTTCACTCAAACATTACATTTTTGACAGAATATCCTTAATTCCCTTCAAAAATGTATGTTTTTCATCTGTGAAAGACAAAGGGAATGGTCCTCAAATATCATTCACATTTGCCTATATTCAAATACGCTGTTTAGAGAGGCACCATACCAAGTTTAAAGCAGAACTAAGTAACTTTTTTTACCTTTATCAATAGTTTTCTAAGTCCTTACGATGGTTAATTGACTTGTAGTGGTGTGTTTGAGGCGTGCACTAACCCCCTCTGGCACGTCTACGCCAAAAAACAGCACTTGCAAGTTGAGCTGCACCAACCCGAAACAATCTCGTCTCATGTTCACGTTCACGCGAGAGTGACAAAATGCTTTACGGTAATTCAAAAACAATGTATATATTGTGACTTTATAAGACAATTTCGAAAATTACCCACCTCCATCGAGATTTCTTGTACTGTATTTGCAAAACTACTGCGCTGGTGAGCGTTGTAGTCGTTGTAGTCCAGAGCTGCACTTGGAGTATTTACGACAGTGTGATTCACCGAAGGAACCTGTAGGGGGAGCTTCGCAAATCTTACTGAGTTCCGCTTTAACATCAACGAGATCTCAACAGTTTCATTGTTTCTTGTATCATTTTATTTTTTTCCCTAATTTATTTTTATTTTTCCCACAAATTCAGTGTTTTCCATATTAAATTGTAATAATCAGATTAATTCATAAAACCTTAACAATAAAATGCGTTATTACAATTTTAACAGTACTTGTGCCCTATGAAATGTTAAATTTTTTTTTAGAAATTCTGTGTTGTCTGTTTTAATCTTTCTGGATTTTGTGTTTTATGATTTAATGCAATGTTTATCAAAACAGTGGTAATCAAATAAATACATAAAGTTTAACAATTTAATATTTTAAAATGTAATCAAATGAAATTTAAACAATTTCTTTTTTTTTTTTATAAATTAAATCATAGATTAATAATTGTGTGATATTGTGTGACATTTTTTAAATGATGTTTTAATGAATTAACATTCTACATATATAACATAAATAAATATTCTACTGCACAATAGTATTATATTTCTATCATAATTCATTCAAGTGGAACCAAACTTTTACTTTGACAGGTTGCCGTGAAAACCTTTGGGTTTCTGTGTATTTGAAGGTAGTTTTTCTCAAATAAAATGGTAAAATGCTGGTGAAGAGACTCTGAAAATGCTGAAAACACCACAAGTGTCACAAGTGTTTCAGTATGAGTGTATTAGACCAAACTGAGCCACTCATTCACTTTAACACTTTAATTTTCACATACACTTCCATGTTACAATATTTATGACTTCTATTTTTATGACTGGATTCAGTAATTCTGCATTTTCCACATCACAGAAAACATAGGTCCCTAGTAGGTCTCCATATCTAAGAGTACAAAAATGGTACATTCATGTTGGGTTGAAATATTACTTTAAACAAGCTTGCTGAAGGGAAAAATATCAATTCTGTTTAATTCTCAAATCAATTGTTAAAATCCCTTCTCGCTTGAGTACTAACTGAATAGGACATGTCATGACTTTGAGAAAACAAAATGTGCGCAAAATAAAGTGTGCCAAGATTACACTGGATATTTCCTCCGCTTCAGTGGCCTTCTCTTCTCTCTGGAGATCAGCTGTACCGTCCACAGGCAACAGCTGATTACAGGAAGCAGCAAGTGTGCACGGATGATGAGGTGGAGGATGAAGAACTTCCTGCCAGACTTTGTGCAAATCAGCCCAAGTTTGGAAAGGAGCTGTGGAGTGATAAGTGCACCTCCAGGAAGATTCATATTGCCTCTGTCTGGTGGATACTGCTCCACTAGATACATTATAAATCATTTACAGAGTCATTTTGGAAGGCAATATCCGCTACTAAACTCAGGCTTTTCTCCTTGTTATTATTCCAAGCCCTCCGAGGAATGGAGGTCTGAGGGTCTTAAGCTTTAAAAATTGAAAATTGATCAGTAGCTGAGCAGGAAAGAGTTTCTCTCCACTGGGGATGACCCTCCTCATCATTAGCATTTACAGTGTTAGCACAGGCACCCGCGAGGCACTTTTCAGGGATGGGGACGAGGACCTGTGCCTGAAAAATCTTTTATTTAATACATTTCTGTAAAATTTGGACAGAGATGTTGCTATTTTAGCTCGATGGAAAACCTGCGTACAGTATGTTTTATTTACTGGTTGAGTGGCTCTCAACTGGTTTGGCTTCAGGACCTAGATTTTATATTGGATGACCAAACACAGTGAGTACCAAAATAGCTTACTGTACAAAAGAAACAAAAAATACCCTTAAAATCAAACATTAAAAATGTATGAATACAACTATGAAGAGCATAAGCTCAACAATAACACGGTCATTCGCTAGTTATTGGTGCAACATTTTCGGTAACACTTTAATTTAGGGTCCAATTCTCACTATTAAAGGATTAGTTCACTTCAGAATAAAAATTTCCTAATATATTCCTGATTTACTCACCACCATGTCATCCAAGATATTTATGTCTTTCTTTCTTCAGTCAAAAAGAAATGAAGGTTTTTGAGAAAAACATTCCAGGATTTTTCTCCATATAGTGGACTTCAACGGGTTGAAGATCAAAATTATAGTTTAAATGCATTCAAAGGGTTCTACATGATCCCAGCCAAGGAATAAGGGTTGTATCTACAGAAACGATCAGTCATTTTCTAAAAAAAAATAAAAACGATGTACTTACCATGTACTTACCATAAATGCTTACGATATGCCACGCATTACATAATCACGTTGGAAAGGTCACGTATGACATAGGTGGAAGTACCGCGCAAAACCGAGTCGGGCGTTTGACGCGCTTAACGCGTGATTCGCGCGAATCGCGCAAGTTGAAAAATCTGAACTTTGGCGAATTTCCGTGCCGCGTTAACCAATCAGGAGCTTGCTCTAGTAGTGACGTGATGTAGCGAGCTGAGGCAGAAATTCGAAACAACAATGGAGGACAAAATCATCGTCACTGTACATCTTCATACATTTATAGAAACAGAAATGAAAAGGATCGTGTTTGAAAGAAAGCGAGTGAGGAGGTCGGACAATCTGACAAGTTGTAAAAAACGGTCTTTACTTAAAGTCGGACAATTTTGATGTTGGAGAAGAAAATGAGATGGAGTTTGTCGCCCTACTGCGAGTACTTAGCCTATGTCACACGTGACCTTTCCAACGTGATTAAGAAATCCATGGCGCATCGCAGAGCAGTGCAAGATGAGCATTTGTGGTTAAAAAGTATATACATTTTTTTTTTTTTTTTTTTTTTTTAGAAAATGACCAATCGTGTTTGCTAGATAAGACCTTTATTCCTCAGCTGGGATTGTGTAGAGCCCTTTGAAGCTGCATTGAAACTGAAATTTGGACCTTCAACCTGTTGGTAGTCCTTGAAGTCCACTATATGGAGAAAAATCCTGGAATGTTGTCCTCAAAAACCATAATTTCTTTTTCGACTTTAAAAAAGAAAGACATAAACGTCTTGGATGACATGGGGGTGAGTAAATTATCAGGAAATTTTAATTCTGAAGTGAACTAATCCGTTAACTACTTGCTTATTAGCATGCATATTACTAGGATATTGGCTGTTTATTAATACTTATTAAGCACATATTAATGCCTTATTCTGCATTACCATATTCTACATCCCTTAATCCCACCCAATACCTAAACTTAAAGGGTTAGTTCACCCAAAAATGAAAATTATGTCATTAATGACTCACCCTCATGTCGTTCCAAACCCGTAAGACCTCCGTTCATCTTCGGAACACAGTTTAAGATATTTTAGATTTAGTCAGAGAGCTTTCTGTCCCTCCATTGAAAATGTTTGTACGGTAGCCTGTCCATGTCCAGAAAGGTAATAAAAACATCATCAAAGTAGTCCATGTGACATCAGTGGGTTAGTTAGAATTTGTTGATGCATCGAAAATACATTTTGGTCCAAAAATAACAAAAACTACGACTTTATTCAGCATTGTCTTCTCTTCCGGAATCCTTTCCATTGAATTGATTCCATTGAACTGATTCCATTGAATCCTTTCATCTGTCGGCGTTGGTAATGCACTTTTACGTCGCCGTGGTTGTTTTTGGCTAACTATTAATAAGCAGTAACCAGGAGTATATTGAGGCAAAAGTCGTAGTTAATAGTTTGTTGGTTAGTGAGAATTGGACCCCAAACTAAAGTGTGACCACATTTGCTTTATAGTTTAAATGTTTGGTTGGCACAAACCAGGTTTATCCTCGCTGCAAGCTAAACCGTATTTAATGTAGTATGGGTTGTATTTCTTTCTACCTTGCAGTTTTGCTTGTGGATTTTGTAGATGAGAGAATGTCACACTCTGGCTGCCTCTTAAAGCTTAGGCAGCTGACTTGTTGCCTCACTGCTCTATCAGACAATGACTTCACAGGCAGTGTTTGTGCACAAATGTACCTCACAAAATGATTTCAGATAGGATAATGTTCTACAACAAAACAGAGTGATAACTAGCAAATATTTAATACCTACAAATTACAATACAAATTTCCAGTTCAAAATTAAATAAAAAGTTGTTAAAAAATGTACATTTACACACAAACTGACCACCAACTGCATCTTTCAGACGGGATATTAAAGGCAGCGAAGGATACATCTATGCTGCCTTCAAAAATCAATCAGATGAATGTATCTCAGTAGACAGGATCAATGGATTCAGACCTGCCTTTTTGCTTTCCTAACTCTGAATCCTTCCTGCAGAGGAAGCATTTTTCAGCTCTCGGACACAGTCTCTGTCCATGTGTTAGCATCTGTCTAATTTGGCTACAGGCTAATGCTAACCAACTGACTGATGAACCAAAACACTGTTGAGTTTGATTGGGCACACAGAGTTTGACATGCTATTTTGCTATCCTATCTATGCAGGATTATATGGCTAGTTGCATTTATTAGCATTTAGCAGTGTTCACAATCACATCTGAACATAGCTAGTTGTGATCCACCAGGTGACTGTCAACCCTGTTTCTGAAGAGTGTAGGCATTGTGAGACATGTTTAAATCAATCTGCGGCAGAGCTTTTATTTGCATGTAGTTGTCCAATCCTTTGGATGAATTGAGAGCACTGACATATTTATTAGTGCTGTTCTATGCGCATGAAAAAAAAACCAAGAGAATAAAAGATGGTCTCATTTCACATTTGCCTGTTTTGTTTTTCTCCTGCAGGAGAGAGGATCTGATGAGAATACTGGACAGTGAATGAGGATACATCCAGAGGGGAACGGTGCTCGTGTATGTGTTTTTTCTTCAATGACAGGAGTAATCGGGCTGTGTTTGAGGGTCTGAAGGCAGGAGACACGTGCTGGAGGAGTTTCTCAGCGTACGTCGGCATCTAGCAGCAGCGCCCATTTTAACAGACCATGTGGTTAGCGGTGCGCAAAAACCGGCTCCTTTTGCACCAGCAGGACCGCTGCGGTGGCAGGGCTCGTAACATTTCTCTGTGGATATGGATTTTTTGTTGGTGTATGACACTCGTCTGGGGACAAGGCTACTACCCCACCGTGAACACGCAGTACGGGAAATTACGGGGCGCGCGGGTTCCATTGCCCAGCGAGATCCTGGGACCGGTGGACCAATACCTGGGAGTGCCATACGCCGCCCCGCCAGTGGCCGAGAAACGCTTCCTACCCCCTGAGCCGCCCTCGTCTTGGTCGGGGATCAAGAACGCCACTCATTTTGCGCCAGTGTGCCCCCAAAACATTCACAATGCCGTTCCGGAGATCATGATGCCAATTTGGTTCACCTTTAACTTGGATATAGTTGCCACTTACATACAAGATCAAAACGAGGATTGTTTGTATCTAAACATCTATGTTCCGACGGAGGATGGTGAGTGTGTCGGGTATAACGAAGAAAAAAATCTCGCTATTACATTCTATCACTTCCTGTGTTGTGTTTGAAGCATGAGTTGTCGTCCGGCGCATGCTGTGTCTGTGTACACCATTTCCGTTCCTCATCTTGACTTGATCTGTCATGAAGTCTTTCCATCAACTCTTCCCTTCCATGCCACTGTTATGGGTTCCTCTTTTGTGTTGTTCAAGAGAGCAAACCAAAAAGAAAGAAAGAAAGCCAGTAGAAAGCAATCAATGAGAAAGTAATCTTTTTAATGTAAGAGCTCAGATTCTAATCTGACATGAAGTTTGGATGTAATGATCTTGGTGCACCTCCCTCTCCTCACTGTCTTGACTGTTCTGGGGGATTAGCGATCCGAGATTAGCTTGCTTGATGCCAGAATGAGGCTTTTGTAGAGTTGCTAAAATGTTCTGGAACACAAGAGGCCTGTGGCATCAGTCCTAACCATGTAAGACCCTTTACTGTCCCACTTTCTTCTGTTAATGTTCAAAGCCTGTCTTGAGGAACTTAAGATCTTTGAAGAATTCGGTGATCAAGTTGCGCATTTGCATTCATGACTATCACCCCAGCACAAAGAGCATTTCTTACAAACTCTTACAGATTTGAAAGCAAAAGCACTAGCTCTGGTCCAAAACCTAGTGAGCTGCCTTCTAAGGATGCCTACATGCTAGAGAAAGCTCTGACGGAGACTTTGACAGATAGGAATGCGTAAAGTTCATTATGAGGGCATGGAAATGCAGTGTCAGTTGGAAATCAAAGGCAAGCACTGAAAAACGCTACTGTGCCTATTTTAAAGTCTCATTGGTCAACTGATGCCTATGTCACAGTACAGTTTGATCTCAGTTGTTGCTAGCTGTAGTAGGATTACCAAGTATTGTTTGTTTATCCGTCGCTGCCAGTTGGCATCATTATTATCATGTACCCAAGAACAACAAAACTCTTAAAATACGATTGCAGTATCTTCCAAAAAGTGGATAAACTTTCATTTGGATAAAGTCCCCCTGTAGTCAATCATTTTATCCCTTAAAACTTATTTTTGATCACCAAAATGACATATTTAAACGTTTTTTTTTCCTGTGAAAAAATAAATAAATAAATAAATAAAAAATCTTAATGCCTTAACATAGCTTGAATGTAACTCTACACCCTTGCTTCATTTGGTATAAATGAATATGCTAATTAGCCCCGCCTCCACTGACTCACACGAGCTCAGAGATCCACTTTGTCAACTTACTGAGGGAAACTCTGCACAATTGTATCGTTGGACACATAGTAGTAATTAATATGATTAGCCTTTTGCTTGACTATGTTATCAAGCAGCTAATAATGTGTTGCTAATGTTACACAAACCATGTTCCCATTCGACATCTCAGAGTCAAACAGCTGCCTTCTAACAATCAGTATCTTTACAAACGCTTTGAACAACTCACAATGTCAGTGGAGAAAGGCATATAGTTCATCATAACATCTTAATATAGGGGAGAGCGGGGTAAGTTGTCACACTTTTCACACTGTCTAACATTTACTGAGCACCATACATCACATTGGTATAAATGTCATACCAAATGAAAGAAGGAAGTCTTGGGCACATATGTTGTATTCATTACATTTTCATATCTTATCTCATTACGGAGTTGTAGACTGTTGAATAGAGAATGTGCACTTGTGACAATTTGCCCCATCGGCGGGTAAGTTGTCACACTAGATTTTCTAAAAATAAGAACACAACTACTTAATTGTTATTATAATTTTTAAATTCAAACCAGAACTGGAAATATAAACAATCATGCCTAGAGAATTTGGAAAAACAATTATTTCAATCCAGACAATACACATTAAGTGGCAAGACCACTTTACTTTGAACTTTAAACTCAAACGTTCTCTGGCTTGCACATAGATCCATGATAACTGAATGGAATACTGCAAATAACTCGCTTAACATGTTTAATCTCTGAACATAGCTGACTTAACATGTTGAACCTCTTTTTTGAGCATATTCTATGTGCTTATTTGTACTGGGGCAAGTTGTCATATGTGACGACTTGCCCCAAACTGACATGTGTGCTAATGTTGGCTAAATCTCAAGGTGAGCTCAACATAGCACATCAGCTAAAGCATCAAAAAACACGTTATTGTCTCCTCTATGTTGTGCAAAATAATAATTTTTAACATTCATATCTAACAAAGTTGTATTGCATAAAATTTAAAGTCCAAAAAATAAGAAACCCTGCATCTCCCCTGCATCATACACCCACCATATTGCTAAATCTACACAATTTTTCATATCAACAGAAAAGTATACCAGGATAACTCATTCACTGTTAATTCCAAAGCCCATCGGCACATTGAAGTGATAGGTTACAAGGTAGTTTGTGACATCACAGACACCAGCGATTTCAAACCTATTTTTTGAGACTGTCTTTTTTCATTGCAGTTTTAAGGAGAAAATGCAATGGCGATGGCGTTGACATGAATTTGCACATGGTTTTTCTTAAAGCATATTAAAAACACCACATAGACAACATTAAAAACTTGATGAAATTTGTAAAAAAAAAAAAAAAAAAAAAAAAAAAGGTTGTTATACCCTTGATCCTTACTGTTCTGCAGCCTCACAAGCGGCTGATTTTTAAAGAGTTAGTTTAACGTTAACATGTTGCTAAGCTAACGACAAAATACTAACATAAATAAGGCATAGTTCACAAATATTGGAGGGGGAGGGGGGGAATGAATGTTTCATTTAGAATTTTTTTTAATGAGCGTGGTGCAAATGCATTGCCTTCACTGTGAAGGATACAATAATTATTGCATTTTAATTTGGCTAAAATTAGGTATTTAAAAATACAGCATAATGTTGCCTCCTAGCTTTTGGTACTGCAGCAGACCCCAATGCATACAGTAGAATGCTGTCTAGTTAGTGCACTATGTTTTGGAACAGAGCTATTGTCTAATTGAAAATTACAGCTTAAAATGTCATTAAAAAAAAACTTAAGTCATAAAACCAAAATGGACTTACAGCAGCTCAATTAGAGCACACTTACAGCAATTCTCTGCATCTGTTTGGTCACATTCTCAAAGCACATTTGGTGCATCATACAACAGAGCCGTGCATTTCTCATACAAAACCTGGAGTGATGCAGCGGTGCAGGGATTGGATTGAGAAAGAGTTCTGTCAATTTATCTTGTGCTTGTAAAGGGTCTTATATAGCAGTGCATGTGAAACTAGGCTTCTTGTGTTCCAGGGTGCAGCAAATCAATTCCACCTTTTTTTGGAATATTTTCTGCCCAAAAGACAAAGCACCCCAGCTAACGTTCTGGACAGGTTCTCTTTGTTGTTCTTGTGGGGAGGGGGAGTGACGTTGT
The DNA here is from genome assembly GCF_018812025.1 of Megalobrama amblycephala. Classification (NCBI taxonomy): domain Eukaryota; kingdom Metazoa; phylum Chordata; class Actinopteri; order Cypriniformes; family Xenocyprididae; genus Megalobrama; species Megalobrama amblycephala. The sequence continues at coordinate 21,926,285 of NC_063066.1, read as the reverse complement.
TGCATGTTCTCCTCAAACGTTTCTTCCAGAGCCTTCTGTTATTTTGTAGTCTTTTATTCATTTTACAGTCAAAAGAATATCCAAGGAATGTGCCAGAAAACCCAACAAGAAAATATGTAGAAAAGGAGGTATGTAAGCAAGCCAACATTGGAGCCAAATACAGAGAAGAGAGCGACTGGTACGTCCTCTCTTGAACCCAAGGGATATCTCCGTCAACTACACAGTCTTGTACGCTCAGCAGCGTTAAAAAAAAATGTCTGTATATTTCTTTCAACATAGGGTTTTATTTTTTATTTTATTTTTTTATTTTTTTGTGAATATGTGCTATTTCAGACTACTATACAGTGTGTATGTAGACAACTCCCAGTTATACTGGTTGACATGCAAGTCATTCTCATGAAATGGTGCCATTAATGTTTATTTATTTATTTTTGTCATTTCATTTGAAAAGATTATTATTGAAATAATTTTGTCACCTGATTTTGCGCCTCAAAATTGTTAAAGCAATGTTTGGTGTTCACATGTTCAACCTTGTTACGTTAAAAACTTAAAAACTGATCTGTAGCAAATATGTTTTTGCACCATGTCAGCTCAACAGTCAAGAAGGCATCAACGCACAGGAATGTTGACTTATTGTGCTTTAATTCATTCTTGTCTGTTGAGCTTGACAAGGTCAACATAATGGTTTACTAAATACTAAAGATTGTAAGAGAAAATTACAGTTTTATTGAACTGTAAGACATTTTTTGACCATGAGCAGTTTTACTATTATATTTAAATGGGCAAGTTTTAATAGCAAGGACAGGGTTGGATAGAAAGTGCAGGGAGGAAATAATTCAGAATTTGAACAGAAAGTTCATACTGATTTTTAGAAAAACTGTGAAATATTTCTAGATATGATATGATAATAAATGATTCATAGATAATGAAAACGCATTGTATTATTATTATTAGGGGCCAAGCAACAAAAGTGTGTAGGCACCTATTGTAAAGTGCTCTTATTATTATCCTTCTGCCATGGGAGTCTATGGCAGCCCATAGCACCGCTTGTGGAAAAAGTTATGAAATTTGGCACACAGGTAAAGGACAGTCTGAACATTAACCACAGCAATTTTAGATTCTCTATCTCAGTACCTCTAGCCCCACCAACTGTCCAAATTTGCACTCACATTTATACAAATAACTTTTGAACTGTAAAGGCTAGAACTTTTTTTTTCCCTCTTTTTTTCAATTTTTCCTCTGATTCCTTGGCTCAAGACAATTTGATTGCACCCTATGATGTAATTTTCCACCATGAAAAAAATTCAGCCATTTTGAAATTTCCGAAAAAACCCAAAACAAAACAACAACAAAAAAATACTTTATCACACTCCTCCTTGACCATTGCTCTGATTTTCATGAAACTTGAACCAGATCATAGTCAGACAATGACGACAAAAAGTTATGGAGTTCAAGTAATAATGCGTGAAGGAATTCGGCGAAGAACACACCAAAATGGACATGAGGCTATATCTCTGCAACGCTTGACCATATTCAGACCAAACTTGGTGTGTGTTATAACAACCATGACCTAAGGTTACATGCACAGTTTCGGCACAGTGCCACCTAGTGGTCAAGAGATATTAAAAAAATGGCTATTTTTGCGTATAACTTCTAAACAGTTTGGCCATTTTAATGTAAAATGCTATATTTCATGAATGCATTGGTGTATCATTACGAAACTCTGTAAGTGTCCTCGGCATGATGCCTTGAAGGTACTCAAAAGTTTTGGGGCAGTGCCACCTTGTGGTCAGAAATATAGTCAGTCAAACATGTTGTCCGCCATTTTGAATTTCTCCGAAAACCTACTTTTTCGAACTCCTCCTAGACCAGGGGTTTTTAAACTGTGGGGCAAGACCCATTTGTTAATCGCCGAGTGGGAAAAGTTGAGTCGCGCAAAGTCTTGGCTGCAGCTAAATTTGCGTTTCAGTGAATGACACACACACAAGCACAAAAACTGTTTAGTCTAGGGCTGCACGATATACCAACATTAAATATAAAATGCAATATTGCTTAGTGTGAATCACAAAGGTTGCAATTTAATTATATAAATATATGAAACTGAATCTGAGGCTGTATCTCTGCAAGGCTTTGCTGAATTGACACCAAACTTTGTGTATGTCATTGTCACCCCACACTGACCTGAGCACATCAGTTTGGTGATAGCGCCACATATTGGTCAAATGTTTTAAGCAATGAAATCATATGATTTCGATTTTTCATCCATTTGATGATTTTTCAACCTTCAAAGGGCTTTAAACGATACCAGACGAGGAATAAGGGTCTTATCTAGTGAAACGATCGGCCATTTTCGAAATAAATACAACTGTATATGCTTTATAAACACAAATTAACCCCTTTTACGTGCTTCCGCTTTCCGTATTCTCCAAAACGCCTACGCTGTATGTCCTACGCCTTCCCTATTCTACTTACAGAAAAAAAAAAAAAATCTGGCGCCGTGTTCGTTCCATAGATAAGATCGCTTCGCTAGATAAGATTTTTCTATTCCTCGTCTAGTATCATTTAAAGCCCTTTGCACTGAAACTGTAATTTTGACCTTCAACCATTTAAAATCCTAAAATCATCAACAAATGTCTTGTATTAGTCATTTTTGCAGTTAGTGTGCTTGGCCCCTTAATTGCTGCTTCCAGCTTTATGTATTAATGATGTTGTTATTATTAGTATTCATAATCCCTGAGTACAACCCATTTAAATGTAATGGTGATTACTGTAACATGCAAATTGCTGATATTTTAGTGACAAAATGTTGTTGTTTTTTTAATTGCTACATTTTAATTCATTGTTTTTATTTTTGCATTACACTCCAAGAGTTAAGTAATTAATTACTATGACGTATTACTCTAAATCAAACATGTAGTAAGTCATGGACACACACACACACACACACACACACCATGAAAACATTTCTTGACAATGACCTATATACATTATATACGTAATGCTGAACTCATGTTTTAACAGACAGAGCATCCAATTTATTTAGTGTTGTGTCACTGTTGTCATAACGCAAAGCATCATACAGTAAGATATGAGTCACTGATGTCATACAGCTTGATATGTGTCAGAACATGTAATATCATATGACATGAGTGATTGTGAGTGTTCCTGCAGCCACAATATGGAGTCTGTCATTACAGAAACATCTGCACCAATGTTAAAATCAATGCATTGTTTTAAAAAGCAACAACCATGATGATAAAGTTACAATAAATGTAGCATGTGTTAGAGAAGCATATAATATATAACCTCGAAGCCAACAGATACGGACTAAAAGCAACAACTGAAATGGTGTTTGCTTCATATTTTCATATTCATGACATTTGCAATCTAGTTAGATGCAGGTTTTTAAAAACAATGCTTCTGTAACTGCAAACAATTTTTCAACAGGCAAATTCCATTTGATAATGGGATCCAGAAAGCTTTATTAACACATCTCCTATAATTATGCAATAATAATTATAACCTTGAAAATACCAACATCAAACATAAAACATTACTGTGAATTTAGTGTCTGAGTTAACATTTACACTCAGTAAATAGTATTAATAATCAGATCAGCTGAATTTAGGGATCCATTCTCATTGTGATTCATTGGATTTCATTGAGAAATGTTCCCAGTTTAAAAACAGCTTAAGCTGTATTGGCAGCATCTGTGACTTGTTGTCAATAACCACAAAATAATTTAGACTAACTCCTCAGTTTAAAACAAACAAACAAAAATAGTACAGTGGTGCATTAACAGTAGAGGTCTATGGGAAAATTGTACAGGAGGATTTAAAAGCAGAAATGTGAAGCTTGTATTTTTGTTAAAGCACTTAATTCTTCCACACAATAATGTGTGTTGTTTAGATGTTGTCTAAAACACCCTTTTAGTGGTGGGAATACTGTCTAGGTGGATAAAGGTCCGATGTTATTTCTGTAAACATCACTTTACAGGTAGTTATGTCATTTCTCTTCCTAATAACTTTGTGTGTATTGTGTGAAAGTTTGATATAGGTTTGCTCAGACAGGACTGTTAGTGATTGTATCGCATTAGTCTTAACACATTTAATGTTTAGTTTTTGTGGCTATACTTTTGAAACGTGTGTGTTTGGATAACAGAAAATCATCAATTTAGGCACTTTCCCATATAGACCTCTATCATAAGTATATTGTTGTGCTTTTTCAAATTGAAGGATTAGTCAAAATTATTTTCATGTCACAGATGCTGTCTTGCTGCCTTTATGATTGTATTGTGGGCGATTTAGAAAGTGAATCCCCACGACCTCCTCTAACCACTAATTTGCATTTTTAAAGAAAACAAATTAATTTTATATTGTATATGCATGTTGTTATTATATTTCCTTTAATAAAACTAATTTGTTCCTCATAAACTGTTAACTCACCAAGACCTAAAACTGGTGGATAACAAGCATTTGAAGAAAAATGGCAACATGATTCATTTTCTGGCAGTAATTTGTGCATTATTTAGCACCTGCATGTAGCACACTTAAAGGATTAGTCTGCTTTTGAATAAAATTTTCCTGATAATTTACTCACCCCATGTCATCCAAGATGTTCATGTCTTTCTTTCATCGGTCGAAAAGAAATCAAGGTTTTTGATGAAAACATTCCAGGATTATTCTCCTTATAGTGGACTTCAATGGCCTCCAGATGGTTGAAGGTCAAAATTACAGCTTCAGTGCACCTTCAAAGGGCTTTAAACGATACCAGACGAGGAATAAGGGTCTTATCTAGTGAAACAATCTGTCATTTTCGAAAAAAATACAACTGTATATGCTTTATAAACACAAATTAACTCCTTATACGTGCTTACGCTTTCCGTATTCTCCAAAACGCTTACGCTGTATGTCCTACGCCTTTCCTATTCTACTTACGGAAAAAAAAATAAACTAGCGCCGCGTTCGTTCCGTAGATAAGATCGTTTCGCTAGATAAGACCCTTATTCCTCATCTGGTATCATTTAAAGCCCTTTGAAGCTGCACTGAAACTGCAATTTTTACCTTCCACTATAAGGAATGTTTTCATCAAAAACCTTAATTTCTTTTCGACTGAAGAAAGAAAGACATGAACATCTTGGATGACATGGGGGTGAGTAAATTATCAGGAAAATTTATTTAAAAGTGGACTAATCCTTTAAAACAAAAAGATCATAATGAAATAAGTGTTGTTCCTCTGAAATGAATCAAAGCTTGTTTCTGACACAGAATAAAAAAATAAAAAGGAAATTGCGCCTTTTTAGTTTAGAAATAAAATCAGAATTGTTAGATACAAACTTGCAAATTATCATATAGTCCGAATTGTGAGATATAAACTAGAAAAAAAATCGGGAAACTGATTTTGAACGATAACTTATAAACCTTTCAAGACAGCCCGACTGTGAGCAACGAGGTTCTTAATCAATAGCATTTGCTTCTGTTGAAGCAGTCAGCCCACGTTATTTCAACTTATACTACGGGGGTTGTTGAATGCTTGAATCTGATTGGTTGACCAACGTTCTAAGGTGTGCAATTATTTTCAGGGAAACGCACGGCTAAAGTAGTTCTAGCAGGTCTTGACCACATTACAGTTCCATATCACTTTGCCAAATGTTTTCAGTTATCTCAATAGGTCCTTACAGACTAGCAAAAGAATCAAAACCTACAACGACACTGACCAAGCAAATAAATAGAGTAAACAATAGGATGAAAATGACAAATTGTCATGGTTTTTGCCACAAAACACGTGTCCTGAAAGCGTATACTCTCTCGCTTTCTCTCTCTTTCAAACATACACACAAACTGTATAGTACGGACACACACTCGCACAGAAACGTTTGGTGAGTGCTGCTCTGACGAATTAATCAGTAAAATAGTTTAGCAACTTAAAGGTGATAAAGAGGATCTTTTCGTCAACTGAGAAACCAAAGACTGTTACTGAGTTTTTGAAATGAGCGCATGCGTAAGAACAACCCCCCTTCCTTTCGAGGGAACGCCTCCCAAAATTCGTGCATGAGTATTGGAACACGAGTGTTTACCACCGGCATTCACTGTATCGTGTTAGTGGATTCATTATGTCGGACTCACCGCAGGTAACTCATAATCTGCAGTTGTTACTCCTGTCTCCTGACAAAAACATCGCATGCGGCGCCTGTGGAGTGTGGAAAGTTACTGGAGCGCGCAGCCGCGCTCGTCTCTCACAAGGAACATCACGGCAGTGATCGACAAGCCAGAGGACCAATCTTTTACGCGATGATCGCGTAAACGATTGGCTGATGTTTTTAAGGCCCTACCTCGTGCACAGATGATGTATATTAATATTATTCCTTTCAGTGCACCTAATAAATAGTCTTTTATCAGTTAGTAAAGACAGTTTCAAGTAATATTGCAAAAATGTATAAAACAAAACATCCTCTTTAGCACCTTTAAGATGCATAACATTTCTCACCAGTGAGGTAACTGTGTGGTTCTTGAGATAAACCTATAGTTTCGCTATATATTAGTAGAAATACAACATCGGAATAGTGTCTTGAGGTGTGGTAACTGTAGTATAAGCGTAATAATTGACTCTGGGTCGTTGAATTTTAGAAAATAATGCACACCCAAGGTCTTAAAATTGTTGTGCTTAACAGCGGAATTCCTGGTAAAAAAATTACACCCATCAGAGAGTTTGAAAAAGCAACACACACCAAAAGAGTTGTTTAGCTCTGCCTTCTCCAATAAAGCACTGTGAATAATAAAATTGATAACTTGAAACTTTTGTCCGATTTTTTCAAAAATATTTTTGCTTCAAATCAAGGTTTGAAGTGATGTGATTCACCTTGTTGCTGGTTAGCTTGGTTAATAATACTTGGTTATAATGCTTTAATGAAGATTTTTTAAAAATCCCTATTAGAGAAATGAATGGAAAAAAGTACTTTCGGAAACAGCACGGCTGAAAAAAGGAGGCGACCGCTGTTGGACACTATTACCTTTTTATATTTTTATTCCGCGGCAGAAACAAGCTTACATAGAAATGAAAAACATCATGTTCAAAATGTAAAAACATTTAAAGGGTTAGTTCACCCAAAAATGAAAATTCTGTCATTAATTACTCACCCTCATGTTGTTTCACACCCATAAGACCTTCGTTCATCTTCAGAACACAAATTAAGATATTTTTCATAAAATCCAATGGCTCAGTGAGGCCTGCATTGCCAGCAAGACAATTTACACTTTCAAACACCCAGAAAGCTACTAAAGACATATTTAAAACAGTTCATGTGACTACAGTGGATCAACCCAAAAATGAAAATTATGTCATTAACGACTCACCCTCATGTCGTTCCAAACCCGTAAGACCTCCGTTCATCTTCGGAACACAGTTTAAGATATTTTAGATTTAGTCCGAGAGCTTTCTGTCCCTCCATTGAAAATGTATGTACGGTAGACTGTCCATGTCCAGAAAGGTAATAAAAACATCATCAAAGTAGTCCATGTGACATCAGTGGGTTAGTTAGAAGTTTTTGAAGCATCGAAAATACATTTTGGTCCAAAAATAACAAAAACTACGACTTTATATATATATCCGCTTTCACTCCACAGTGACGCTGCTTCTTCTTCTTCTTTCCTGTTTTACAGCGGTTGGCATCCGCGACATGCACACTTACACACCATTTAAAAAAATATAGCAATACCAAAATACAAACAATGTAGAATAGTTTTAATACAGCGTGCGTCTCGCTCAGACTGTAAACGAAGCTCGGGCGCACCGGATAACACGTCATCAGCGTCACTGTCCGGAGCAGAAGGGGGCGGTAATGCACCAATAAGCTGGATGCCAACCGCCGTAAACCAGGAAAGAAGAAGAAGAAGCAGCGTCACTGTGGAGTGAAAGCGGATATACAACAGACCCGGAAGAGAAGACAATGCTGAATAAAGTCGTAGTTTTTGTTATTTTTGGACCAAAATGTATTTTAGATGCTTCAAAAACTTCTAACTAACCCACTGATGTCACATGGACTACTTTGATGATGTTTTTATTACCTTTCTGGACATGGACAGTATATCGTACATGCATTTTCAATGGAGGGACAGAAAGCTCTCGGACTAAATCTAAAATATCTTAAACTGTGTTCCGAAGATGAACGGAGGTCTTACAGGTTTGGAACGACATGAGGGTGAGTCATTAATGACAAAATTTTCATTTTTGGGTGAACTAACCCTTTAATGTTATGAAGTGATGAGAATACTTTTTGTGCAAAAAAACCAATAACGACTTTATTCAACAATATCTAGTGATGGGTGAAAAGATTCGTAAAGCTTCGAAGCTTCATGAAGCAATGTTTTGAAATCGCCCATCACTAGATATTGTTGTATAAAGTCGTTATTTGTTTTTTTTGGCGCACAAAAAAGTATCCTTCTCACTTCATAACATTAAGATTGAACCAACTTGAGCTAACCCTTTAAAGTGGACTTACAATCATTTTTTTAATTTATGTTGACCTGCTCGATATGACAGCTGTCTTGGACTTATACTGACACTTAGAGGTGTGGATGAAGCATTAGACAAAAGCAGATGTTTACGATTACCAATTCTACCAATGTAGAAATGCACCAGAAATGTCCAACCTGCCATTATTTATGTATTCCACAAGCAAAATTATCCAAGATCAGGGGAGTTACAAAGATAAAGCTAGCGGTATTCAACTGGTCAGGTGATCTCAACATGGCCGCCCCCATGAGGTGACCCACTCCATGTAAAATTATTCCGCTTACATACACTGCACTATTCACCTCATGATTTTAAACAAAATGTCAGATTCTTAGGTGTAAAACCTTGCAAAAAACAAAATAACTCAATATCTGTCACATTTGTGGGGTGTCTGAAAAATAATGGCATTGTGTTCTGCATTAGATTACGGCAACACGTTCCCTGAAAAGCTTCTAGAATCAGAGAATAGAGACAGGCATCACAAGACGCGCACTACCGTCACAGTCTCCCGTGATCTTGTTATGAGAAATGTAAATAACAGCTAAGCATCAAAACCAATGTCTTTACACAGCAGCAGCTGCTGCTAAACTGTTAACAACAGCGTTTGGGGGAAACTGCAGTTTGGAACAAATTTGCAGTGAGTTTGCGCTGTTGGTTAAATGATCTATGTGGTGTGAGAGAAAGTCTTAAGGGAGCAAGCCCTCCCTAGAGGAGCCGTCTGTCTGTATATGGGTCAGGAACGAGAGCTCGCATTTACTCTACCTCATTTATTTTCTTTTCTAGATGCTTAATATACTTAGATTTGCTGAATATACAAATATTATGGCTGATAGCTTAAATTTGCATTAAAAAAGAAACCCGTCTGAATGCTAGTTTTGTTTTTAAGCTAAATGACTGCCTGCATTAAATGGTTGTTTTGTTATGAGGCATTTATATTTGTGATGAACCGTTTGAATTTTTTTTTGAAAGGCCACATGCTGATTATCTTAATAGCATGTAATATATTAATGCAAGTTAAACGTTGAAGTTTTGAACTTGGAACACAAACATTTGCATTAGAAAGCACGATTCTGAACTCCAAAATTAGGATTTTAGTTGTTAGAGTGCAATCTTTTTGATCACAGCAAAAAATAACCTATTAGTCTCAACATGCAGCAACATGAAATCTTATGTAAATTCCAACAAATTTGCATAACATAAAATCATCAGTAAGGGTTGCCAGGCAACAGTACGCTTGTGCTCTAAGAGCCTGTTGATGGTCTATCCACTCTGTCGAGCTGTTTCAATCCAATTTGCCCTAGGGATTTACAAAAGAAAATGTTATCAAGACATTATGTTAGGTGGAAAAGCTGAAAATGTGACAGAGAATGGAGGTACACTTAGGCTGAATCACAGTCTCACACATACACACCTATAAAAGGTCTTACATTTAGTGAACACATTAAAGTTCACGTTCCATGGAAGAACATTTTTATGCAAGAACACGTTTATCCATTACCAGAAGTTTTTTTTTTTTTTTTTTTTTTTTTGAGGGAGCAACAGTAAATGACAAAATAATAATTCCCTATTCGCTTTAAAATCATATTTCTGATCCCACAAAATATATCCATTGACATAATATAAAATTGCCATTTCACAGCAATTTTTTGCTTTGTCATATCAAGTTCACAGAGTATTTTCGGCATAATTTGATCTTCAGAGCTTGTCCTGCACTGTAAAACTTAAGTTCAGAATACTCAAATGTTTTGAGGTAAAAAAAATTCTCAAATGTTTTTTTTTTAAAGTTAGTAGAACTTAAAATTTTTGTGACAAGTTGGGTGGGGCTGAGAGCCGTGGAAGTGGAGCAAGGCCAGTGTTTTGCACAGATGTTTCTCATTAACAATCACGTCACCGGCATCCCTTCAATCCCACAGTTCTCAGCCTTGCTCCACTCATCATTATGTTAATTACATACAGTTCATTTACATAAAGACATTCAGATCTTGGTTAAATATTAGATAGCAAATAACACATGCTATTATATCTATCAAAGAGACTGTCATTATATACTTGCATGTATATAATCAAACAACATAGAGTATATGTGACTCTGGACCACAAAACCAGTCATAAGGGTCAATTTTTTGTATGTATACATCATGAATATGAATATGAATAAATAAGCTTTCCATCGATGTATGGTTTGTTAGGATAGGATAATATTTGGCCAAGATACATCTATTTGAAAATCTGGAATCTGAGGGTGCAAAAAAATCTAAATATTGAGAAAATTGCCTTTAAAGTTGCCCAAGTGAAGTCCTCAGCAATGCATATCCACTCACAAAAATACATTTTTGATATATTTATGGTAGCAAATTTACAAAATATCTTCATGGAACGTAATCTTTACTTAATATCCTAATGATTTTTAGAATTTTCAATAATTTTGACCCATAAAATGTATTGTTGGCTATGGAGTCAAATTAATGCCTTAAAGTATTGCACAAAAATAAAGTTTTGCAAACAAAAATAAAGAATTGCAAAGGAAAAATAAAGTATTGAGCAGAAAAAAATAAGTTTTGTAAACAAAAATAATAAATTGCAAAATAATATAAAGTAGTGCAAAAATAAAAATATAATCAATTTCTAAAATCAATGACAGCTGTAATCCTATTTTATCTTTGCCACATATTTTTCATGCTCAAACCTACTAAATCATTTGCAACGCTCATTTTATTCTGCGTTTCAGTCAAGCGTGCGCTCACGATACCGGTTTTCCTTTGCGCTGCACTTTTCTGTGCGGTTCTCTTTATGGCACTGGTTTGACATGGGGGTGGAGTCAAGAAACGGGGGCACGCCCCCGCGAAACACGTCATCGGCAGGAGACGCAGATCGGAACAGAACAGATCAAGCATAGAGACAGAGCGCATTTATTATAATCTGAAAACCACGCCCACCGAGGGAAAAACAATCCAACCATCTCCATTGACTTTGTATTGCGTGAGGCTGCCTTCTTGTCTTTTCTGACTCATTACAAAAAACAGAACAATGCCTAAAAGCTGCTGTGTGACAAGGTGTACAGCTAACAAGCTAAAAAACCCAGAAATAAGTTTTTATAAGCTGTCGACCCCAAAAAACGAATGTTTAAGGACACAAAAGTGGATACAGGCAGTGAGACAGAGCGCAAAGGGTCATATTACTAAAAGAAATGCATTGGCGGGGGTCGTAATCGGCGACGACATATGCTAAACAAACCAACAAAAACAAACCATTCATTATTTTTAACCATGTCAAAGAATTATTTCACCTGTCGCCGATTATGTTCCCCTCCAATGCATTTCGTGGGGGCGTGCCCCCGTTTCTTGACTCCACCCCCACGTCAAACAAGTGCCATAAAGAGAACCGCACAGAAAAGTGCAGCGCAAAGGAAAACCGGTATCGTGAACACACGCTTGACTGAAACGCAAAATATAATGAGCGTTGCAAATAATTTAGTAGGTTTGAGCATGAAAATATGTGGCAAAGATAAAATAGGATTACAGCCGTCATTGATTTTAGTAATTGATTATATTTTTATTTTTGCACTACTTTATTTTATTTTGCAATTTATTATTTTTGTTTGCAAAACTTATTTTTTTTTCCGCTCATTACTTTATTTTTCCTTTGCAATTCTTTATTTTTGTTTGCAAAACATTTTTTTATTGCTCAATTCTTTTTTGTGTTTTGCAAAACTTTAAGGCATTAATTTGACTCCATAGTTGGCTATTGCTACAAATATACCTGAGCGACTTATATATCTATCCTTAACCTAACCACATACTCTTCACCACAATGGTAACCCTACAAAACTAACATTGAATTTGACTAACATTTGAAAATTTAACAGAACCCCCTGTAAAAAAAAAAAAAAAAAAAACACAACATTAAGCACTAACCTTGTCTCTCTATGTTAATCTTCAAAAACACCCAAAATAGCACTTAATTTCAACATTTATTTATACAGTCAAAGCACAAAGCATGCTGGGAATTAGAAATCTGCTGCAACTCAAATCAATCACATTAAGTTCAGCTTACTACAATGAAATTTTGAGTTCACACATTTTTTAAGTACAATGAACTTTCATTATTATTTGAGTGAAACAAACTCTTTATTTTATTAATTTCACTGTTCAGTTTTAGTGATGTAGGCCTACATATTTCCAAGTGAGACAGCACATTCGGCTAATTTAAAAAAAAAAAAAGGGAAAAAAAAAAAATAAATGTGGGTGGACTTTTTTGTGGTTGTTGTTGTTGTTGTTGTTTTTTAAAGAATGAAAGGTGTCTATATATAACAGTTTGTTGGAAGGGAGAGGCTAAAAAAGAGGAATTGGTGACCCAAAAAAAGATGATGGAGCAATTTATTACAGTTTGATTGTAGCAAAAGTCCACTGAAGGCGAGCTGGAGTTTAGAACCCATATGCAGCTTATTTACATAATCCAAAGTGAACAAAACTTGACTAAGAACATAACATGAACATAAATGTGAACTCGACTTTTCTTGACAAAACTAGACTCACCGACAGGGGGTTACAACATCAAAGTCAGACAAAGGAACAATAGAAACATGAGTAATGCAGTGACTAATTACATGACGAGATACACCTGAATAAAAAGACATGAAAACATGACAGTGAAGCCAAAACCAAAACAGAACTGACACTGATTAAACATTTTGTGTTTCTTTGGAATAATGAATCGTTCACAATAAGACCAGGAACATTTAAGTAATCAGGGTCAAATCTGATTTCATGTTGACTTTAAAGAAGTGTTTCTACTTTCGCGAAACTGAAAATGGGTCACATATCTGTTCTGAAAGGGTCATAAACAGCAGGGGGGAAATGCTACAAGTCAAAAATAAAATGCTAATATGCCTTTGATTGGGAACAAAATGACACAATAAATTGGCTCATCAACTTTCAAAAGAAGTCTGTATGTCCAATCAAAGCCATCAAATGGTATTTTGGCACAATTTCATCTGTCACCTGGTAGAAACTAGTCAGATGCCAACATTGACAGTTTGTCTGGCATTCACACCGTCAACCTGGAAAACTGCAATGTTAGTAACTTTCCAAGTTTAGCCAAGGACATTTTTGCATGTTTTGGTGTTGTGTTGGATCATGACTTCATGTTGAATGTAAAATTTGTGACACTTTATAATAAGAATCAATTTGTTAACATCAGTTAATGATTTAGATATCATGAACTCACAGTGAACAACATGTTTGCCAGAATTATTAATCTAGGCTAATGTTGATTTATAAATATACTATTGTTCAGGTTTGACAATATCTTAATAATATTGATAATAATCATCATTATCATAATTCAAAATAATTTTATAGAGACTGCACATGATGATAAGATTAAATGAAATAGGAAATATTTTTATTCACTCTAGAATTTTCAATGTAATCTCAATGACTTTTTAACATTTTATTAATTTCCATTTCTTTTCAAGCCCTGAAAATCACCATTTTAAGTTGCCATTTTAAGTTATTTATATGCTTGGTCGTTACATTTATCAATATTTATGTACAGGGTCGTATTTTTTAATTATACTTGATATATTTTAATGTGGAGAGATTATGAATCGTTTAGCTTCTTAATCGTAGCTTGGGTTGAGATCAAACCGTAATTGTTGGACGCCCTGCAGAACCGCCGCAGACTCTCTGTTGAAGACCCCTGCATTAACTAATGCTAATTTATACAACTTGAAATGTTAAAATGTATTAGTATAAATTAACATTAACCAAGATCAATGGCTATAAACGTATTCATTGTTATGCTATTGCAGTAATGCATAGAACCAAACTATAAATATTTTCTATTTTTGAATATTTAATATACATATTCCATATACATATGATCCTAGCAGGAGGCACTTCTAATGAATTCTGTAGTCTAAACTTCAGTGCAATCTTCAGTGTATCTAGTTCTGTTTATATATTCAGTTTAAGAATTCCCTGCTGTTAAGAGAACGTTTAATGGCTAAAGGATGTTTTTAAAGATTGCATTAATACCATTCCCCAAGTACATGGTCAATTATGTTTATTTGCTTATTAACATAATGTTCTGATGTTGGCTACACATGAAACCCGCACGCATGATGAAATGTCTTTTAGGGAGCTATTTCAAATGTCACTTATTATGAGAGAATTCCTGCTTTAGTGCAGTTTAATTGTTTGAGAGATGGGATCAAACCAGAGAACGTATTTACACGGCATTCAGAGAGTAGCAGGGGTTTTTTTCCCACGAGAAAGGCGAATTTGCAGTGAATTAGACAAGCCATCATATTCCAGCAGTCTGCCAACGTGATGGAAACGGCTAAGTGTCGGAATCTGAACTAGGCTCTGACTGAGCAGTGACAGACAATAAAATGGCATGGAAATTGCTTTTGGATCGCTCAACTTTACCGAGGTTTGAAATGTGTGCGCGTGTAGCCGCAGGCTAGAGAAGTTGCATGGCAAACAGCAATGGCATAAACGGAGAAAAGGGGTGGGCGGAAGTTAAGGAAGAAAGGCACAAGGGAAGCGGATGTCCCCTCCGCTTGATATGGAACAGCTCTTTTAAATGTGTGGCAGCCCATAGGCCTGGCATGAGCAGAGTCTTGCCAGTGGCGCTTCATTCAGTTCGACTTGAAATGCAAGACACAGCTTATCCAGGAAGTTTTCGTTCAGATCCCACACTGCTCACTGGCCCAGTATATCTGCCTGTTTAGAGCGCAGTGTCTCCCAAATGCTCTTTGTTGCTAGTCCTTCAAATAAAGGGCTGGTTATTCTTCCAAGGTCGGGCTGTTGCCGTTTTTGTGATCTATGCGTCGCTGGTATTTCATCCAGTCCAGAAGTACAGAACGTATGCTTTCAATAACGTTCTTTAGAAACTGCTGAGGTTTTCCATAAAAATGTTTCAGCGATCTTAATGTAATCATCGGTTTCCGAGCACGGTTCTTTTTCATAAGCGCTCTTCGCAGTCACTCTTGGTTATTGCCGCGGCGTTAAAGGCAAGGACAGCTCATAATGTGGCCCTCTGTTTATCCAGCACTTGTAATAAAAACAAAAGGCCTGTGATATAAAAGTCCTCTGGGCTACTAAATCCCTGGTGTAAATTTTTGGCTGTCCTTTCTCTAGGATTATAGTCTCCTTAACCTTTAAAGTCGACATCAAGTCAAAATTGACCCTATTTCTTAATAACATGTTCCTGGTTTTATTGTAAACAATTCATTAGTCCACTTTATTGTAATCTTCAGAAATAACTTTCCTTTGTGCTGACATTACCTAGGCCACAAATGGTGAGAGTAATAATCAATAGTCAAAGTGTACGCATTGCTTTACATTAAAAGATGAGGTTATGGCAATAATAGCAAATAACAACACATTCACACTCTCAAGGTGTCTGATCTTGTTGCGTGTTGCAGAGCTCTATGTGTTACTAGAAATAGTGCCTTTAGCTTCTGTTTACTAACTCATTACTTTCAATGAGAAATTTGTGGCGTCAATATTTTCTAAAGTAAAACTCAAAATGGCTTGATATTGTTTCAGGTTAAATGAGTCTTGCTTGTGTATTTTCCCCAAAAAGATAAATAAATAAATTAAATATTGATTATGCTTTCAAATCTACGCAATCAGGTTTTCCTGTATCTGGAAAAGAAAGGAGAGATGATTACATCTGTTATGAGTTTATGAGAATTCAGATGTTTTATGTAACCTGTGGTTTTACCACTCATACATTTACTTACATTTGCATAGATACTAAAATATATGATATTGACGCATTGACAGGATTTAAATCTTAAATCATTTACGTACAATAAGAACAACTTTACAAACGTATACATGTTGTTTGTCACAAAAGGACAGTAAAATGATCATAAAAGTAATTAATTTCTCTGTAATTCAAATCTTCAAAGTCATATGATTGCGTTGTATGAGAAATAGACCAAAATTCAAGTCTTTATTCAACTATCTTCATCTCCATCCTCAATATCGATCATAACCGTCAAATACCGCACTCATTAAAAATTTAAAATCTGCTGCTTTAAGAAGCTTTATGACAAGCTTTATGAGGTTTATGTTTACACTCTCGCCTGCTTCATCACCGATTGCGAAATGCCGTGTTTCAGGTGATGGACGTGTTTGAATGATTTATGCTCTGTTTTGCAGAAATGTTTAGGGTTAGGTTTAACGGATGAAACTATATAATGTGTATAATATATATTATACTGTTGGTGGTTATGTTTGAGTATGAGTGTTAAGGGATCTAAAATATCTATAAAATTGTAAAAATGTAACAATACAATATGATTTGTGATATAAATTTTCATAAATATTTTACATTTCTATAGCTGTAAATATGTAATACTTCTTACGTTTTAGATTCTGTTCAGCATCTATCCAAAAGTACAAAAAATATATGTTTTTGTAACTGTAAATGTTATATACAAATACCTTCATATAAACAAAGAGACCAAAATGGTTTTATCTGGTTGACAAATGGTTAGGTTTAGGGGTCATGAATTCGGATAGCAGCAAACAGTTTGGTCAGTCACAGGTCAGCTGAGCAACTGCTATTGAGATGAATGGGAATGCTAAAGGACAGTTTCTACAGGCATTATTGACCCAAGCCATTTTGGTACGGAACGCCCACTTTTCACCATCTTGTCAGTTCCTGCTAGATAGAATAAGTTCCTACTCTGCATTTTTATCTTGTTGCACTTGGAAATACCTGCACATTACAGAAGTAAAATGGGTTGTTAATTCAATTTCATATGGACTTTTAAGAACTGTTTCCAGTAAATCTTTTACCTCTATTTGATACTTAAAGTCCACCTGCAGTCAATGCAGTCTCTTATCTTTGATCATCAAAATTACATATTTAAAAATGTTTTCCTGCAAAAATAATTTCTTCGAGCCTTAAAGGTGCTGTAGAATGGAAAATTGAATTTACCTTGGCATAGTTGAATAACAAGAGTTCAGTACATGGAAAAGACATACAGTGAGTCTCAAACTCCATTGTTTCCTTCTTCTTATGTAAATCTCATTTGTTTAAAAGACCTCAGAAAAACAGGCGAATCTCAACATAACACTGACTGTTACGTAACAGTTGGGATCATTAATATTTACGCCCCCAATATTTGCATATGCCAGCCCATGTTCAAGGCATTAGACAAGGGCAGCCAGTATTAACGTCTGGATCTGTGCACAGCTGAATCATCAGACTAGGTAAGCAAGCAAGAACAATAGCGAAAAATGTCAGATAGAGCGATAATAACTGACATGATCCATGATATCATGATATTTTTAGTGATATTTGTAAATTGTCTTTCTAAATGTTTCGTTAGCATGTTGCTAATGTACTGTTAAATGTGGTTAAAGTTACCATTGTTTCTTACTGTATTCACGGAGACAAGAGAGCCGTCGCTATTTTCATTTTTAAACACTTGCAGTCTGTATAATGCATAAACACATCTTCATTCTTTATAAATCTCTCCAACAGTGTAGCATTAGCCCCATTAGCCACTGAGCATAGCCTCAAACTCATTCAGAATCAAATGTAAACATCCAAATAAATACTATACTCACATGATCCGAAGCATGCATGCAGCATGCATAATGACCATTTTGTAAAGATCCATTTGAGGATTTAACTGTGTGAACTTTGTTTATGCACTGTATTATAGTCAAGAGCTCAGGGGCAGGGAGCGCGAGATTTAAAGGGGCCGCGCACTGAATCGGCACATATTTAATGATGCCCCAAAATAGGCAGTTAAAAAAATTTATAAAAAAAAAAAATCTCTGGCTATCTATAGCTTGAATGTAACTCTACACCCTTGCTTCATTATTACCTGGTCCACTCGCTCAACTGTAGTAAAAGCTACACAATTGCAAGTGGAAATATTGGTTTAATTCAGCAAGAAACTTATTCAGAAGAAGAAGAGGAAGAGCAAATTATACAGGGTTGTCTACAAGTCGATGTATCAGAATTGTAACGAATTATGTATCGCTCTTTACAACGTCGGACACATAACAGTAATTGATATGATTAGCTTTTGGCTTGACTACATTATTAAACAGCTAATAATGTGTTGCTAATGTTACACAAACCATGTTCCCGTTCACCATCTCAGAGTCAGAGAGCTGCCTTCTAAAAATCAACAGTCTTTAATATTCCTCTGTATACGTCACATTGAAATTCATTTCCAGAAGTATAACAAAAGATAAAATATTATGACAAACGCTGAGGAATGAGAGAGTTTGTGAAATAGAGAATCCCAAAGGAGGATTTGAGACAGACAGTAAAGTGAATACCGTCTTGGATTGTTAGAAGTCAACATTTCGCCAATAGGTCCCTCGCCACATTGTGACCTTTCTGATATGTAAATCTGGGCTCAATCCATTGTCACTCTGACCCACTTCTCCTGCTCTTCAGAATGGGATGCACTTTACATTCAGTGAGCTTTTACACTGACGCATAGGTCAAAGAGGCTGCATTAGCTCACTGTAAATGCTGAAGTGTATGGAAACAGTGGACCAGATGGGCTGCCATCCTCTGAGGTTAATATCAATGCGATATAAAGTGCTCTAGTGCGGAATAGAGCTGGGACTCTTATTCAAAATCAGTTACATTTTAAAACGAATTATTTACATGACATTCATTTCTGTCAGCGGTTCTTGAACATGCATGTTTTATTGACGATACTATGGTTTTAAGTGAAAGGTAAGGAAACACTTTACAATACGGGTGCACTAATATGCATTCATTCATGCTTAACTAATGCACAGATAATCATGTGTTAATGTATGACTCATGAAGAACTAAACCATTAATTAATGATTACTGCATCAGCAACTAATAAAGAGTCTATATGATTAATAGATTAAGTAATATATGAATTGTTATTAATTAAATGTGTCATAATGTATTAATTCCTTAAAGGTGCCATAAAATTGACAATTGAATTTACCTTGGCATAGTTGAATAACAAGTTCAGTACATGGAAATGACATACAGTGAGTCTCAAACACCATTGTGTAAATTTGATTTGTTTAAAAGACCTCCGAAGATCAGGCAAATCTCAACATAACACCGACTGTTACGTAACAGTCAGGATCATTAATATGTACGCCCCCAATATTTGCATATGCCAGCCCATGTTCAAGGCTTTAGACAAGGGCAGCCAGTATTAATGTCTGGATCTGTGCACGGCTGAATCATCAGACTAGGTAAGCAAGCAAAGACAATAGCGAAAAATGGCAGATGGAGCAATAATAACTGACATGATCCATGATTACATGATATTTTTAGTGATATTTGTAAATTGTCTTTCTAAATGTTTCGTTAGCATGTTATGCTAATGTACTATTAAATGTGGTTAAAGTTACCATCGTTTATTACTGTATTCACGGAGACAAGAGCCGTCGCTATTTTTATTTTTAAACACTTGCAGTCTGTATAATACATAAACACAACTTCATTCTTTATAAATCTCTCCAACAGTGTAGCATTAGCCCCGTTAGCCACAGAGCATAGCCTCAAACTCGTTCAGAATCAAATGTAAACATCCAAATAAATAATGTTGATCTGATGCATGCATGCAGCATGCATGACAAACATTTTGTGAAGATCCATTTTGAGGGTTCTATTAGCTGTGTAAACTTTGTTTATGCACTGTATTAGAGTCGCGAGCTCAGGGGTGGGGAGCGCAAGGATTTAAAGGGGAAGCATCCTGAATCGGCGCATATTTAATGATGCCCCAAAATAGGCAGTTACAAAAATTAATAAAAAAAAATCTATGGTGTATTTTGAGCTGAAACTTCACAGACACATTCAGGGGACACCTTAGACTTATATTACATCTTGTGAAAAAGCATTCTAGGGCACCTTTAATAACATATTTTTTTAACTAATAGTGTACGTTAATGTGTTAATTACCACAATGGGTTGAAGCCATGTACTTCAACTTCCAGTTGTCTGCTTTAATTAATCATTAACTAATGTATCAATGTTGCATGTATATAATGTTGCAAATGTATCATTATGTTATGACTTTACTTGTTGAGGCACGTGACTAGTAATTAATTGTTAAGTAATATGTTAATGCATCAAAGTTAATGCATCAAAGATTTGTTAACACAAAATACAACTGATAATTGTTAGTTAACTCAGTTCCGTTAAATAATATTAACAAATACAACTTTTAATTGTAATATCGTATTAGTAAATGATACAATTAACATAAACTAAGATGAATAAATGCTTTAGAAGTATTTTTCATTGTTAGTTCTACTAATGTCAACAAATGGAACCTTATTGTGAAGTATTTCACAAAAAAGCATTAAAATATGATTCCAAAACAATGTTCATCAAAAGTACAGTCATTAGCATTTTTATGGAACCAGCATCATTAAATTGCTTATAATTCCCATACTTATATCTAAATTACAGGAATCATCTTGTTTTATTCATTGCATGTGCATAAGAAATGATATCAAGTACAGCCTTCATTCACCGAATTCATCATTCATTCATGTTATTGATGGTTAATAAATCCAGGGATTTTGCATTTGATTTGAAGAATTTCAAAATTTGATTTTGGCTGACATGTGTTCAACATCTGCCATATGTTAATGCAGAAACGTTTGGAAAATAAAAATAATATAGTTTATGGGAACTGCAACATGATGCCATTAAATCCAGATGCACTATAAAGGACATTTGAAGTGACAAGAGCCTTCTCGCCTCAGGTATCACAGCTGCCACCTCTCTCAAACAACGCATTCATTCAACTTAACCTAACAGTGTAATGCAACACACCTAGTGGACCACAACACACGTATAAAACAGGTCTTTCCATGCACTTTAAACGTGTTTGTACTGCTAAAACTTTGCATTTCTTGACTTAAAGCAATTAGTTCACTTCAGAATTAAAATTTCCTGATAAATCTAGCAAAACAATTGGTCATTTTCTATATATATACACTTTTTACCACAAATGCACATCTTGCACTGCTCCGCGATGCGCCACGCATTACGTAATCATGTTGGAAAGGCCACACATGACGTATAGGCGGAAGTACCGCAGTAGGGTGAAAATCTCCATCCCATGTTCGTCTGACGTCGTTGTTTTACCTTTTGAAGGCCGTTTGACTTAGTCTTTGCACGTTCGCTTTGTAAACACTTGCTCGGTACTTCCACCTACGTCATGCGTGACCTTTCCAACATGATTACGTAATGTGGCGTATTGCAGAGCTAGTGCAAGACAAGCATTTATGGTTAAAAGGTATATAAATTAAATTTTTTTTTAGAAAATGACAGATCATTTCGCAAAATAAGACCTTTATTCCTCGGCTGGGATCGTGTAGAGCCCTTTGAAGCTGCAATTTGGACCTTCAACCCTTTGGTAGCCATTGAAGTCCACTATATGGAGAAAAATCTTGGAAATGTTTTCCACAAAAACCGTAATTTCTTTTCGACTGAAGAAAGAAAGACATGAACATCTTGGATGGCATGGGGGTGAGTAAATTATCAGGAAATTTTAAATCTGAAATGAACTAATCCTTTAAAAGTAAAACATGCATTTTAAGATTTTTCATAAAAAGCACTTTAAAAGATTGACCTCACTTCTGTGATCCTTTCTCAAATGATTTAAGACATGAATCACTGGGTGACCAGGATTTTGCCAAGTAGGACACATATCTGGAACAGCAATTGACCCAACAGATTTTAGGGTTAGGGTTTTGATAATAGCTATGTTAGTTTGACACATGTGTTGTTCAGGACCAACAAATGTGATCAACAAATGTGCTGATTATCTAACTGTATCTGTACAAACACTGTTGATGACACTGGTGATGTGATGTAATTAGTTGCATCTGTGTTGTGGTGGTAGAGTTACTCTAGCATTCATTTGAAATGAACACTAATGTTGAAATGATTACGCTTTGAAAAGCAGAGTCAAATCTACATTCAGACAGAAGTGAAGCATAATGAAGTTTTCTATATCATTACAAATTGTAGCTTGTCGTGTTGATGCTTTTTAATGGTTTTATTTATAGTGTGTTAAGCTCTTGACCCTCTGAAAAGTATGTCATTTATTTTAATGAAACTCTGCAGCACTCATTGTATTGTACTACAATGTTTGAAAAAACTCTGTATATATGATTTGTATATTAAGAACAGACTTAATAAGAGGGTGGAACGCAACTGATCGATTATTTTAATGCTCTGCTGTCACGTTTTTAGACATTAAACCAAATGTACACCAAAATTCGAACCTCTTATTAGGTTGCGTTCTAATCGATGCACATTATGTGAACTTGATTCTGTATATAAGCAATCATGTTATACATTTAAGTGATTTGTGTTGTTGGCCAGTTAATGTAAGTTAATGAATACTGTCTAATATTGATCGCATGTAGCAGCTCAGGTTTTTTTGTCCATTTCTTGTCTTGATGATCATACTATTTTGAATTTTCCTGTGCTTCTCTGTATTTTCCCTGCTTTACTAACAGGAACCCATTCCAAAAAACAGGGCGAGGATTTATCCGATAACGACGGTGATGAAGATGAAGGTATTCTCTTTGGTGACGAAAGACAATTGCATGTCTTGGAATTTATTTATTTTTTTAAGCTTCTGTTTTCTGTACTTTGAATGCAGCCCTCCCTCTTGCACCTTTTTATCTTCTCTCATGGTCTAAAGAGTCATCTAAGTCCTTTGTGTGGCTGTGGAGGATGACAGTGTTGTGAATACATCAATACTTAACGTGTCAGGGAGATTTTTGAGAGGGAGAGTGAATTGCGTAGGTTGGTGCAGCGTGGCTTTGTATTTTTTCTTTCATCTGTTGTATATCAGAGGCTACAGATGCATAATTGTGTTGATTAGTGCGGTGACTCTCAACTGGTTTTGCTTCACGACCTAACATAGTATCAAAATTATTTATCGTACAAAAGTCAGAAAAACATCCTTAAAATCGGATATTGAAATCTATTTATACAACCATGAACAGCATAAGCCCAATAATATGCTAAATTATTAAGAGTTTGGATTCTAAATGTCTTTACACTTCATTCAATTCATTTAGGCTATTAATGTAATCTCATTAGTACTCATAGGTTTTGTACATGAAGCAGAATAACTGTTTGAAACATATGTTATTAATATACTGTATTGGCAGCATCTAAAATGTAATGCATTTACATATGTTTAATTCTGTTGAGTGTGATTTAATTCTTGTGCCGCATTCAACTTTTTCTGAAGGATTCCATGACACTAATTTATATACACTACCGGTCAAAAGTTTGAAAGCATTACTATTTTTAATGTCTCTTATGCTCATTAAGGCTGCATTTATTTCATAATAAATACAGAAAAAACAATAATATTGTGAAATATTATTACAATTTAAAATTATGGTTTTCTATTTTAATATACTTTAAAATATTATTTGTTTCTGTGATGCAAAGCTGAATTTTCAGTATCAGTATCCAGTGTTCAGTGATCCTTCAGCAATCATTCTAATATGATGATTTGATACTCAGTTATTATCAATGTTTGAAACATTTGTGTTGCTTAATATTTTTTTGGTACCTGTGATACTTTTTTCAGGATTCATTGATGAATAAAAGGTAAAAAAGAATAGCATTTATTCAAAATATAAATCTTTTCTAACAATATAAATCTTTACTATCACTTTTTATCAATTTAACACAGCCATGCTGAATAAAAGTATTAATTTCTTTCAAAAATAAAGAAAGAAAAAAAATTACTGACCCCAAACTTTTGAACAGTAGTGTATATTGTTACAAAAGATTTCTATTTTAAATAAATGCTGATATTTTTAAACTTTTTATTCATCAAAGAATCCTGAAAAAGTATCACAGGTTATAAAATAATATTAAGCAGCACAACTGTTTCCAACATTGATAATAAATCATCATATTAGAATGATTTCTGAAGGATCATGTGACACTGAAGACTGGAGTAATGACGCTGGTAGTGTAAATATATATATATATTTTTTTTGGTTTGACTATATATATATATATATATATATATATATATATATATATATATATATATATATATATATATATATATATATATATATATACATTATAATTATATATGTAATTAATACATCAATTTGTGAGTAAACTGTACATAACTTTACTTTTAGATGCTGTCAATACATCCATATGGTACATTCCAGCATATATCCAAACATACAAAAATGTATGTGTCGACGATACATATAAATACCAACAATACCTTCAATAATTCACAGCACAAAACACTTTGTGGTCGGCACAAAACATATATATCCTTGTCACAAGTAATCTTGTATCTAAAGTAGCCTGGGTCGTGTTGGCTTGCACCTTGCGTAGTTTTGTCCATAACTTTCAAGGATAAGGGCATGTTTGCAGCAGATGGTGTCAAAGTTGAAATTGTTTGAACCTTGAGAATTGTGTTACAGTGTTTGACCTGCATGCAACATAAAGCTGGCTATATCCATGATGATTGACGCCTCATTCCATTGAGTGTCATCTAGTCATGTAATAACTACTGTATAGTAGTTCAAGGCCACAATACAGTGCATAATACATCTTTTCATGAAGTGGTAATTGAAATATTTTCATTATAGTCTCAACGTTTGGATCCCATGTATACTCTGTCAGTCTGTGTTCAGCAACATGGAGGCACATATATGAGGCAAGCATGGGATATCACAACACAATTTTTAAAACAGGCGAATGGATTTAGATGAGGAGAGAGCGGCTGACAAGTTGTGGTAAGAGGATTAGCCATGGAGGAGGAAAAAGCATGCGCGCAAGAGAAGTTGCCAATCAGCAAGAGCATTGTTCAATTTCAGCATTTATCTTGGGATATTCTGGGCTCAGAGTGGATATCTGGCAAGATTAGAATAGGGAAAGTATTCTTCCCCAGTTACTGCAAAAGGCTTAAACCCCAGAACCTCAAAGCCTGTTATTGTTGTTCCTTTATGCTCCTAAACTGACAATAGATTTTATAGGTGAGGGACATGTTCAGTGCTGGAGTTATGGTCTAGTTGTACGCCCCTGCTGTGCCTTTGTTGGTTTAGACCAAGTTTGTGTCTGGCTGGGCACATTTACCGTGTTCAGGTGCTACAACAATACAGGTGAGATGGCTTCGCATTTGCCAATCTACTGTTGTACTTTACAGCAGTGTCTAAGGCTGAAATGGAAATTGAAGCAACTCATGTTTGAAGCGACTCAGTCAGGGGTATTAACAGCAGTGTTAATCGATATGCTTTCTTCAATACCAGTAGAGGCGAAGGCCTTGTAATGCACATGTCTTAGCCCTCCACATGTAGAGAAGCTTCCCTCGGGAGGATTTGGAGTTCCAATCCAAAGCGGTTGCATTACCTTTGCAATTGGCTGGTTCAGACAATCCAATTTCGGACTTGTGCAAATGTGGCGGCTCTCCATGAAAAATCCACTAGGCTCCAGCAGTCAAGCAGCATGTCCTTCCAGAGGCTTTTCCGCTTGGTCTGGAGGTTAGGTTTATGGCCATAGAGTCCCAGTGGGACGTGGATTCAGCTCTGGATTGAGATGTAGTCCACCGAGGTGTCCGTGATCTAGCCCAAGGCATGTTTTTGCATGAGGTGCCAATTACCTTGCATCAATGGCCTGCCTGTTTTTCCTTGACTCTGAATGGCCCAGGGATATGGCGTCAACAGTGACAATAGGGAACATGGCTTGTGAAGCATGCCAGAACATTAAAATAAAACAAGAATACAAAGCAGGCAAAAGTGGCAAATGAGCTGAAGGAGTTGCCCTAGATTGGAAGGTCGTGGTTGGTTAATAGTTGAGCCTCACTTCCTTGTTAAAGCATTTTGGTTATCTCCACTGAAGATATCAAATGTAAGAGCGCTACAAATGAGTTTTGACATTTGAACAGCGCCGGAATGATATTCCACTTGAGCCAACTATATATCAGTATGCCCCATTTGTCTAACAAGGCACGCAAGTCAAAGCAACAATACTCGGACTCAGAATCTACAATTGAGCTGCCAGTGCATATTTGTGTATTATTGTAGTAGTGATCATGGCACATTGTTCACCTTACAACCTCTACTCTTCTCTGGCTACATAGGATCATTGTGAATCTAGGCCATCCTTCCTAGGCAAACATTTCTAGACATCAACACCACACACTTAACCCTTTACCAGGTCAGCCAGGAGCCTTTAGGCAACTGTGTGAATCTTTCCATCTCTTTCTGCTCACTCTGACTGAATCCCAATTCATCTGCTTCTAGAATGCATGCTAGTAAGTCAATACATCGGTATTGGGACATCTGTGTCATAAAATAACACCTTGTTAACATGATAAATGCACATACCTTGCTATAGGTAAAAGTGTGTTTGGACGTACAGTATATTTCCAAAATCCATCTGAAACGGTTCACACATTCCAAGCAATTTGATGTGCTTTTATTCGGGATGCACCAATCCTAATCTGATTTACTGTATAGGATGGATACAATGTGACTTGGGATTCAGCCCAGATGTCTGTCTTTAGCATTGAAATAGACTGGGCCTATATGACATAATGTAACTAGCAAGCTGTTGGCATCATTTCTCAGCTGGTGGTCCTTATTTCAGTCATCAAGCTTGGCACAAACATACTGCAGTGCCTTTCATTCTGTAGAGCATCACTGGCAATTAAGTCAACCTCAGGTGCTGCAAAGCAAAGCTATAACACCTCCTACCAGTCTGTTTTTCATTAAGGTACACTGTTATGTTACTGGTACTTATGTAGGTGTATATTTAGGCACATGAAACTAATTGGTTATGTAGAACATGGCAGTAGTAATAAATTTTGCTTCCCACAGGAAGACATACCTTGTCTCTGCTGTCATAGTCTACCCACCACTGACAAATAGATGCACATAACCATTGGATTGGCTTGCTTATCCATGTGCCCTAATTGGGCAAAAGAGCACTTCACTCTTCCAGACGCCAGCACTCTTCCGATGGTGCCAGTGGCCAGGCCAGCTCCACATGCTGGGGTGTTAGGATGGATTTCACTCGGAAACACAGTTCGGTACCCACTGTCACACAGGATGGGTTAAATAAATGGCCAAACTGGGTGTATGCCTGGTTGTATAATTTTTGTGCCAGTAGTTCAAGGAACAGACTGCAGACATTTATGGCTTAAATGCATATGCTGGCTAATGAGTTGAAATAACTCACTAGCATCGCTTGTGTTACAGACATGAGTAATACTTCAAATTACTTGGAGAGGTGTAATAATTGTTTTCCAAGAGATTGAATTTATGATAGACAGCGATTTACGAAGATAATACATTTGTTTCAAAAAACAAACAAACAAAAAAAGCTAAAAATATACTGAAGGCCTGTTCAAACCAAGACGAATATTTGGTACAAAAAAAATCATCCAATAAACATTAATGGCTGTTCGGACCAACACGAACATTCGCATACTACCAATGCGCTTTTTTACGGCGAGTTGTTCTAATCTCTTTACCATTGCACTGCAAATAAAACTGGCCAACCAATAAGATTTGCCCTTTCGTTCACATGCTCAGAGCTGCTGCTGTTATATAAAACACATGTACATAAAACGATAGTGAATAGCAGAGGAAGAATGCAAAACTGGCTGTCTTGTCATTGTACTCATGTATTTGGTATTGTTTGATAAACACCATAGTGCAGGGGTCGCCAACCACTGTCATAGTGAATACAATAATCTGAATGGCTGTTTGAAAATATGTAAATACTGTTTCACTTCCTATGTTGTCTCGGACAAGAAACAGTAAGTTATGTAGCACTGTTGCCTCACAGCAAGAAGGTCCCAGTTCAAGTCCCGTCTGAGCTAGTCTCGCATAGCCAGACCTTCAGACTGTCGGCAGAAGGTCTGGACTCTATCGCAGCTTTCATTGGCCAAAGACCACCCAAGAGGACATTTGACTGACATATAACCCAACCAATCACAGTTCGTTTTGTTCCGCGTCATGTTTAAGGGCGTGAAGATGTAAAGTCGATGTCCCTACAGTAACAGACTGGCGTGCATCTAATAAATTATTCATTCAAGATCGTTGTGCAAGTTTACTGCAACAATGAAGCCACGAACTTCACATACTTTTGAAAATAAAGCGTTTAGTTGATCCTGGAAAGCGCTCTTTGTCACAGTTATAAACACGATGGCATCTTCTTCCACGAGGGGGTTTTGAGTCACAGCATTTGTTTCCAGGCGGACTGTTAAAAAACGCGACACACACGTCTCTGTAGAATTCAATGCTGTAGAATTTAACCAACCAGATGACGACTGAAAATCCTGAATTGTTTCCAGTTAAGTGTGCCATATGCATTAGACGTTCAGCCAATGGTCCGTGGGAGTGACGTCTGAGGCTGAGACTACGTCTGAGCCAAGAGGCCTTTCTGTATGGAGTTTGAATGTTCTTTGGGTGCTCCGGTTTCCCCCACAATCCAAACACATGCAATGTAGGTGAATTGGAGACAATAAATTGCCCATAGGTGTGTGTGAGCCCCAACCCATGTAATTGGGGCGACCTACCCTGGAAAAAATATCATTGCCAAGAAAATTCATGGACAGTCTCTCATGTATGTTGAGAGATGGCTCATAGAATCACCAAGAGTCGGATACGACTGAAATGGTAAATGAATGATGATAAGCGCCACCTACTGTCAGAGAGTGAAATTTCCTCTTCATTCTGTCTCTCTGCCATTTTTGAAATTTTGTGCCGAACATTCGTGTTGGCGAGAGCAGGCCTTTACACTCTTGAGGGTGAACTCTTTTGACCTGGGCTATTAAGCATCCTAGACACCCTAGCAGTTTCTTCATAATGCAAATGAGAGTATGGTCTTTTCTCTCTTTTTCTTTCTTTCTTTTTTTTTTTTTTGCATAATTATAAGCTCTTTGCAGGTGTGAGTGTGTGTAGTAGTGATTTTGGTTAGTAGTGTGTGAGGTGTCTGATGGTGGTGCAGTGGGTTTCATAGGAAACCGTCTACACCCTCAACCCCAGCACCCCCCCCCACCCCCCCCCCCACCCCCCTCTCGGTCTCTACCTCCTCCTCATTCATTGCTAGAGCCTGGACTTCAAAGAGCACATCAAACCACCTGTCTCTGTGTTAGTACCATTATATTTAATGCACAAACACGTCAGCCCATCCTCAAGATCTTACCTTCTTCAAAGGTCACTCGTCCCCATCTGGATTAAGGGTGAACCATTGAAATCAAAGTCTACGAACTGCCACATGCACCTTTTGCATTTCACTTTGGACAACATGTGTTTTTAAAACTTGTATTAAAAACAAATCTATTAACTCTTGTGGTGCAAACACCGCAGTATCGCCATAACCCACATACCAATATGCAGACTTTCTTACTATACTGTTTGCGAAAAGCAGTATGTGAAATGAGTAATATGCAATATTTATAAAATAGTAGGCATTAAATACCCGGAAGACATCTGGGCTGCGTTTAAGTCCAATTTTTTTATGCCCCTCTCTCGCTAAATTAACTCCGTCTCATTCACTCAAATGTACGTCATTGCTTATGTTGCCATTATGTGCCCACTACTGGTGGAACCCTTGCAATGTGTTTAAATGGAACACCTTTGATCACCTGGAATCCGCAATGGAGCTGATTTATTATTTATAAAAAATTACACAAACGAAAATAATAACTATACAATAAACTAGAACAGTCAGCTTATAGTAGCTACAAGTATTATGTGATTAAATGTCAAAATAACTCCAATATCATACAGTAGAGTTGTATGGGGTGGGGGTAAATTAAGTGCGCCCTGCATTGTGGTCTATGGATCTGCCTGAAGTGCACATATTGAGTAGACTCGCTCCATCGGTCAAAATCGAGGGGTTGAGGTTCTGTCCAAATAAACTTCCCTCGTCCACTTGACAAAGTTTAACGGACTTCAAAATGGCGGCAGGGATTCCACCGAGGAGAAGTGCTTAGGGAAATTCGCGAGCGTATTTCTAAAGGTGGAGTTAATCGCAGCCTCTGAATGCCAGTGAAGCAACGTGACTGATGTCATAGGTCACATGACATTGCCAGCATTCAGGATGTAGTATGTTGTTGTGTTAAGGTGCATTCACGCCATATCGTAATTACTATAACTACAAGATTCTGGCTCGTAAAAAGTGTCAATGTCCACGTAGAGCTCGTAATCACAATTTATAAGCTGGGAGTTTTCTGAAAGCTCCCACCTGTAGGGGAAAGTGGGGTGAGTTGTGCCAGTTTTTACTCAAAGTGACTTTAAAGTGAGGCCATGGCAGTAATGCCTTCAACTTAAGAATGTACATATATTTCAGGATGTGGTGCATGCCTGAGAACAATCACTTTGGATCTGAAATAAATTGTTTCAGAAATATAGCTTTTGGGAAAAAAGTGGTCTCGTGGCACAACTTGCCCCTGGTGCGAGGTAAGTTGTGCCTTTGGGGAGAATACGTAGGGGTAATTTGTGCCAGTCATTTCTGAACATTTTAATGTTATGAACTGTAATGCTATATGAAATCAAGACAAATTCAATACAAAATTACTCATTTAAGGTTTATTTAGATATTGTCACCCTATTAAACTGTTGGAATAGGCTAAGTCATATTTTGTAGTTTTTGGGAAAACACAAAAAACTTAAATACACAATATATGATATTTGTGAATCATTTCAGGCAAAAAGGCTTTGGCAATAGATGCCTGTTGACATACATAGAACGCTGTCTGTCAATTATAAGAATAACATAAGAATATGCCATGTTACAAATTATTATGCAAGTTACATATCAGTAAGATTTCAGTAGAATAAACATTCAGATTTTAGTTTTTCCTAAGAAAATGTTTGTTTGTTTATTTATCCATGTCTTATAACTGGTATCAATCTCAGACAAAATAATTTGCCAGGTCTATGGAAACCCTACTTAGAGGTTGTTCCACATTATTAAGCAAGTCACAGTTTTCATGCAAAATGGGGAGGAAGAAAGATCTTTCTGAAGATGAAAATACCTGTTTGCTGCTAAACACTGGCTTTTTTTTATAGCTGCCCATTTAATACAATTAATTTTTTTTGACAGGAACTTTCATTAATAAGCCTTTATCTGACCGAGTTCTGCTGTGCTCTAAATCACTCACAAATCTTATGATAATTCGATAATCTCCATTCAGTTTTCACACAATATTAGTTGTTTTCATGCCTTTTGCACCATATTGGACCATTTCATGCTTTTCATCTTCAGAAATTGCGTTTTATAAGTGTGTGGCATGATGGGTTTTGGTCTAAAATCAAGAATGTCACATAGTTTAACTGCTAAAATGTACAATTACAAATTAATAATATGTTGAAAATAATCATACGTGGGGATGAGTTGTGCCACTGGCACAACTTAACCCAGGCCCTCTGGCACAAATCACCCCGGACCCACAAGTTTGAAAAACTAGCATGATCAGCAGTTAAGAGCTAACATCATGCTAACTGTATAGACTCATTGTGTAGCCTGCTAAAGCACTAAAACATGTGTGAAATGTTTTCAAACTTATCTATAATTGTTCAGACACTACAATCAAAAAACCTTGATCATAGAAATTTTACTTTGAAAGTGAAAAAACAGTTTTTTTAGCTAAAATGTGCTTTCCTCTCATGCCATGTGTCTCTCTTCTTTGGAGGATGAGTAAAATGGATGGCTTTTCAAAATAATGTGGTCACATGACCAATTTCTTCTATGGTTTTCCAGAAACAATGGGTGGAACTACTTCCCCCCTGGCACAAATCACCCCACTCTCCCTTACCATGTGGCGTTGATCGTGGTGCCATAGAAACGCATAATTCCCAGTCGAGGACGTGAACAGCTCTAAATATAACAATGTGTTGTCATCTCAAGATTTCGGTAATTACGCGGTGGCGTGAATACAGCATTACACACAATTTATGCTTAATAGAACATACTTTTTAACGGTTGCAAAGTTCTTCATCAAACTATAGCCTACTGTACTCTGACAGTATGCGATTTCAGACACAGCAATAGACTTTGGGGTGGACTGCAAAACTCCAAGTGGCCACCTAGCAATGACCCAGAATACCTTAGCAACTTCATAGCAATATGCTAACAACATTAGCATTGTGGTAGCAAGATTTGAAAGAGCAAACACCACACACACATAAGTGTCTAGGTTGCTTCAGACAGGGTAAAAAGGCTGCATGTTTATGTATTATGTATTTTCCTGCAGAGTCCGAGCCATGCTCACTTTTTTTCCCCTTAATAGCTTCAAAGATATTCAGTTTGACCTGGAAATGTCGATCTTCAACATTTATGTTATCTGTGATGAGCTCAGCGGTGGGGTCTAAAGTCGAAACCTCGGCTCGGGAGCTCATACAATGCTCACAATAAAAATGTTTGACAGTTTCCATGTTTTACAGCGCCAGTGCAAGTCTGGGCCACTTATCAGTGCTCACGCTGTCCAGTTCCTCTAGAGTGACAGGCCGTTGAGAGGTGGCCCGTCGAGAATTTTGAAAGGTTCACAGATAGCTTGACGCGTCCTCCTCCTGAGCTTTACAGACATTCTGAGCATTGCCACCCAGGTCTGACATCCACCATATTTTAACACCCTAATCACAACTCTGATGGAGATGCAGAAGACTTTGTGAAGAAGGTTAAGTGTTGTTTCATTTTTAAGGAAGCAGGGGTCTTCACCTTCTTTAGTTCACTTGGAGATGATTGATGGAGGTTATATAAAGGATGCATGAGCCCCGCTGCTTTTGAAGATGAAACGTATGCATTTGTTTGTGAGTCTGTGTGTGTGTGTAATAGCAAATGAATCATGTTTCCATGTCAAAGAACATATCAGCCATTATTGTACATTCATGAAGCTGACATTTTGGTTAATGTTCTATAGTTTTACACCTCCTGTTTATTCAAATGATGTGTTTGTGAAATGCAAGTGTCTTTTCAATGCATTTTAACCAATATTTCTCTTCTTTTTCCTCAGGATATGACTTTTGAAGGACTAACTTGATTTTGATTTTGACATTATATATGAATTTTTGGTAGAGAAGAGATCAGTTAGCAGAGTATTATGTTTTTTTATGGTACATCATACCAACATGATGTGAATCAACAAAAGAGGTTACTGATAACATTGACATGACTAATCTTTGTATTGGTTTTCTAATTGAATTTTTCATTCTATATCTCATCCTGTGCATCCCTTGTGCAGGAAGTCTTGTGCATTTTTTCTCTCTCTCACCCTCTTTTTGCCACTCCATACATTGTCTTTCTTCCGTACAATAAGTGTCAACAGAGAATTGTCATTTCAAAGCAGTGTCTTATCATACTTCTCTCAGATACCAGATAAATCTTTAAACGTAACCGTAAATGTTTCAGCTGGTGGATCTGAAATGGAAAAAATTCTATACAAATCAGTTCTCGCTTGTTCTATCAGATCAGGAGCGTAACGTGTGAATGCATTCTTACCGTGTTAAAGGAGACATTAAGCAGACAGTGGCTCAGTGATTGCAAATCACATTGGTGTTTTGCACAAAAAAGCAAGTCGTAATTTGCTGTGACCACATACATGCAAATAAGCGCATATTTAATAGGAGGGGTTGAATGTGAACGGGGGCAAATGCACTGGAGTGGTGTTTGCGATTAGGCTTTCTCAAAGATTCTGAATTTTGATCTGCTGTAGCCATGGCAACCTTTAATACAATACAGCATTTTGAGTCTCAGCCCAGCAGGCTTGTGTCTCTTTCATCTCAGTAGAGAGACAGTTTTGTCAGCTTATGTTCTTTTTTTCTCTTTTATATTATGTAATTAATATATAATGATATTATAATATAAAAAAATAATGATTGATTGATAAATGTCTGCATAATAAATGCTGATTTATTTTAAAGGAATAGTTTGGGCAAAATTGAAAAAAAATATTTACTCATCCTCATGTTCTTCTAAACCTCTATTGGTCTTTCGTTCAGGAAACACAAAAGGAGATCTTGAAATAGAATGTCCAAGCTTCTGTTTTCCATATAACAAAAGTGAATGGTGGTTTGTACTGTCAAGCTACAAAAACGAGCCCATACAACTTGTGCACTATGTCTTCTGAAGTCATACAGACTTCAGGAATAGTCGTTTTAATTTACTTTTAAAATGAAAGAAATTTTTTGAGGTTATGTTATAAGAGAACCAATAGCATTTGGTGTCAACGATGCCATGTTTTTACCTGAATTCCAGTGGAGGGGAATATTTTTAGTGAATAATGGCATTAGGTTCTGGCCTTGTAATGTAGCGCTTATGTATTTGCCTCCGAGGAGGCAAAGGAGGCAGTGCCGTGTCTCTCATGCCTCCCCCAATTGACTTGTTATAGACCCCCTAAAAGCATGTGGTGGGTTTATGCAGCCTTCACGTGCTCTCGGAATTATCTTAA
Source organism: Megalobrama amblycephala (assembly GCF_018812025.1). Taxonomy (NCBI): domain Eukaryota; kingdom Metazoa; phylum Chordata; class Actinopteri; order Cypriniformes; family Xenocyprididae; genus Megalobrama; species Megalobrama amblycephala. The sequence continues at coordinate 21,891,307 of NC_063066.1, read as the reverse complement.
ATATGAGTTTCCTTGGTAAAAATTACAGATGAACGCCCTCCCATTTCAAACCTTGAATGCGAGTAGCTCGTAATCACGCCTTCAGAAGTGGGAATTATCAATTTTTCCAATAGCACCTGAAGGCAGCATTAGTGGGGGGTAATTGAGAATGAATGGGGGAAAGTCATGTGAGAGAAGGCAATTCCTCCATCGCACTATGATTGGATGTGATTGGTTATAATTGGCTATGATTGGTTCACGCGATAAATCCCGCCTATTTTTTCGTGCATGTTCCGCATTCGCAAATCATGCTGCCTTCACAAGCTCTCGGAATTAATAGGCTTTTTCGAGAAACTACGCTAGCCTGCCACTGGCTGGCAAGATCTACCTTTCCTAAGCTTTCCGTAGTGTGCTGAACCAACGTCATTCATGGCAGACCACATGGTTTTTGCGATAATTGTAGCCGAAAAAGTGGATGCGATTAAAATAAGAATATATATTTACTAGATAGTGTAATCTTACTTTTTGTTAATGCTTTGTGTGTTTTGTTTGAATATCAGATATTCAATATAAGGTTTGGTTAAATACAGGAACATCTCCAAGAACAAACACTTAACACCCGTCGTCCTTATCATCGCAGAATCTGACCAATGAGAATAAAGTGTGTCGTTATTAAGGCTTTCGCTGCCGATTTTGAGCAACTGCAGCACCTGACCTAGGAGGCTGGTCTCGTTATGCTCTCGTGGTACTTTGATGGCACATGTGATCGTAAGGCGGCTGCAAATTTTCAGACAAATTTTCTAATCAGAATGCGTTGCTTTTGTCAGGCGGCAGCCGATCTTTGCCGTGCCACATGAAGTCGAACAAGATTATTGTAAATATGAGTTTCCTAGTTAAAAATTGCACATGAATGCCCTCCCATTTGAATGCGATGAGCTCATAATGACGACTTCAGAAGTGGGAATTATCAAATTTCCAATAGCACGTGAAGGCAGCATTAAAGGGTTAGTTCACCCAAAAATGAAAATAATGTCAATAATTACTCACCCTTATGCCGTTCCACACCTGTAAGACCTTTGTTAATCTTCGGAACGCAAATTAAGATATTTTTGTTGAAATCGATGGCTCAGTGAGGCCTGCATAATGACATTTCCTCTCTCAAGATCCATTAATGTACTAAAAACATATTTAAATCAATTCATGTGAGTACAGTGGTTCAATATTAATATTATAAAGCGACGAGAATATTTTTGGTGCGCCAAAAAAACAAAATAACGACTTACGGATATAGTGATGGCCGATTTCAAAACACTGCTTCATGAAGCTTCGGAGCATTATGAATCTTTTATGTTGAATCAGCAGTTCGGAGCGCCAAAGTCATGTGATTTCAGCAGTTTGGCGGTTTGACACGCGATCCGAATCATGATTCGACACAAAAGATTCATAGCGCTCTGAAAGAGTGTTTCGAAATCGGCCATCACTGTATAAGCCGTTAGCACCAAAAATGTTCTCGTCGCTTTATACTATTAATATCGAACCACTGTACTCACATGAACTGATTTAAATATGTTTTTTAGTACATTAATGGATCTTGAGAGAGGAAATGTCATTGTTGGCTATGCAGGCCTCACTGAGCCATCGGATTTCAACAAAAATATCTTAATTTGTGTTCTGAAGATGAACGAAGGTCTTACGGATGTGGAACGGTATGAAGGTGAATAATAAATGACATTATTTTCATTTTTGGGTGAACTAACCCTTTAAGTTGTGTTCAAGCCATGTCGTAATTTCCGCAATTATGTGATTTCCACTTGTAAGAAGCATTCATGTCCTCGTAATTACAGCTTGTAAGATTTCTATGAGCTCCTATTTGCACCATGTGACCGCTGTGCCACCTGACCGCTGCAGATTCATTTATGCGTTGATAGTGGTGCCATAGAAATTCATAATTCCCAGTCCAAGGACGCGAACAGCTCCAAATGTAACGTCACGTGTTGTCATCTCGAGAGTACTGTAATTATAACATGGTGTGAACGCAGCATGAGTCTGAATGAACAAAAAGAAGGCGTTAATGGGAAGACTAATTAAAAAGTAAGTAAACAGCTCATCCACTTAGATATCACCGCCTTATGTTACATCAAAATCAAACTTGAAATGGCCTGAAAGCATGATGATTGTGTGGGGGTTTTTTTTGTGAGCAATCAGCTTGGTGAAATTAAAGATACATCTTTGTGTCTTTGACGAGCGTTTACCGAGCAATGGCGAGCATGATGACTGATGATCTGAAAATATGTTAACGATTAAAGAAGGACAGCTGATCATCAGTTTACAAATAAAGTATATTGTTTACATTGTTACTGCCTTTAGTTATTATTTTGGAATAAATGTAAAAATGCTTGACTTGATGAGATTGATACTTGGTTTTAATAAATAGAACATTAATTACATAGTTAATGTAAAAATACAAAATAGAATTGTATTTGGTTTCTTTTTTCAAATATTTATTTAATGTTTGTTTATTTAACCAAATGTGAATTAAGTGTAACTGGGACATGAATTTACATTTGATTTATTAAAAAAAAAAAAAAAACTGTGAGGGCTTTGCCTCCTCATTTCGGAACACCACTGCACGCCACTATTTATGTATGCACTACATTTATGGTGCTTTTGGAGCTTGGCAGCATAAAACAGCATTCACTTTTGCCTAAGATGATGTTGCATTTCACGGAAGTAAAACAATAATATGGGGTCGGAACAATCATTTTAAATTTTGGCTGAACTATTCCTTCAGTGAGCTCTCCGTAATTTTGGCCCCCCCAATTGCTTCCCATTTTTAAACCCTTCCGTGCCTGCGTGCCGCAGCAGTGAAGTCTAACAAGGCCATTAAATTTGCGATGAGCTCATCATTTAGGCCACTAAAGCGTGTTAGAGCCGCCTGCAATAGCCAGTTAGGTTCTGACCTTCCATATGGCTTCATCTGTTCATATCTGTTTTGCGCATACTGTTCATTACGAGAGACAAATGACTCGGCTGATATGAGATGCATCTCGAAATGTAATTGAGCTGGTGGCTGGTATCTGGGAGGACTGTGAGACGCATTGCTGTGTTGAATCTTGCTCTGACGGGGCAGTGGGGGAGTGAGAGTTTAATGGTGGCCACTCTTGCAGACATACGAGACACTGGAGCCAAACCTGTGATGGTGTACATTCATGGCGGATCGTATATGGAGGGCACCGGGAACATGATTGACGGAAGTGTGCTGGCCAGTTACGGGAACGTCATCGTCATTACGCTCAACTTTCGAGTCGGCGTCCTAGGTAAGCACTTTTTTTGTTGTTACATAACTTTCCAGGAGCAGCCATATTGGAAAAATAGTACCGAGAATGACAACTCCAAGCATATGGGCGCCTGTTGTTCTGTGTTTATTATTAAGACTGCTATTATGTTTACTTGAATATGCTGAATGCTGCTTACTGTATCAGCAAATGCAAAACACCAAAGCAAGAGATTATGTTGATTTGATGAATCAGTGGTATAAACTCTTGCCAAAGTTCGATCAGTTTGGCTATCCTTTTTTTTTTTTTTTTTTTTTTTTTTTTTGGCTTGCAGTGTTGTGTTGATTACTTGTTAAAATATGTGCAGACAAATGTTCAGTCATTCATTTATGCTTTTAAATTTGGCACATAAACACAATAAATGATATTTCAGAGTAATGGTCATTCAGATTGTCCGTCATGGTGTTCTCTCCGACATTTACAATTCTTTGCAGCCTTTAGCCACTGCCTGCAATGTGATATGCCACTGTTTACTGACGTCTTGCTCCCAGGAACAATACAAGTCGACACCACTGTGACTAAAAGTTTGCTAAGAAGTATATCCTACTAAAGCAAGGCAGTATTTGACTAGAACCCTGGTGTGAAATATAATAATTACTTGCACTCGTCACTTCAACATTTTTTTTTCTCCAGCCAGGTTGCATTTGGTATATTTTTTTTACAAATGATGTTTTGCTAATGGTACAATCTCTACAGGTTGTGCAAGGAATGATGGCAGCACTATGAACTTTGCATTCCCCCTTTATTAAAACACAGGACACCCCTCATTTGCATAGTGATAGCTGCTGCAAATGTAATTGAAATTCAGAGCAGACCGAATAATTCCAGGGAAGAAAAATAAATAAATAATAAGATATTAATATAATAAAAAATGAGCCTCCTTTTAATTATGCAGCTTAAAGGTATGAAGAGAGAATTATACAGTATGTAAAAGATTCCTCATTTACCTTGTGGCTATTCTGACTTATGAATCCTCCATGAACATGGCTGTATGTAGGTTACAGGGGTTTGATGTAAAATTCATGCATTTATGCATGCATGTGCCTTATTTGAGGATCACATAAAAAGCACTCTAGAATGAAAATAGCACTTGAGATGTGAATGAATACAGCCTGGAAATTTGCAACACAATAACAACAATCTGTGCACTGTACAGTCTTTATTTCGAGCACTGTTTAATAAGTCTCGCTAGAGTTTTATCATCTCGCTGCAGCGTTTCCACCTGTCCTGTGGATGTGATAATTATTGCTTCTAAGTGTGGACCCTGTCTCTCCAGGGGCCCTATTTGGAGACTTTCGCATGTGAACTCCACACCATGTAGATGGCTGAGAACTCATTACAGGTTTAATATTTAATTACAAATGCCAGATCACCGGCGAGTCTTTCCTGCTGTTGGAGTCCTGCGGATGCTGCGTCTGGCTCTTTGTGACTGATGGGTATGTGAATATTGTGGCACTCAGATTTGATCAGACACAGAGTTTGGTCAGAGACAATTTGTTTATAGAAATCCTGTCTCGTTGAGCCTCGACTTCATGGTGTGCATGCGTGAGTGTGGATAAGGCCGGGCTTTCTGGGACCCTTTAATGGCGTGTAATGACTCCTAGTCAGGGGGGAGTATCTTGTATCACTGCTCTTTACAAATATAATTACTCACTGGCTCTCCAGAGCATGTCAAATTCCTTTCCTTGTGGAGAAGACTTAATTACTGTTTCCAGATGCATTAAATATTAACAATGGCCACCTCTCTTTTAAAATCCATGGACCTTTGCCCTTTATCGTGGTAAGCCGGCAGAGCAGTTGCCAAATGTGATTTAGAAAAGATTTGAAATAATACTCGAGCTATGAAAAATATGGAATAAATCACCAGCACTTGGATTTCGGTTTGGTTGAGAAACCAAATATAATATTTATTATTATTATTATTATTTTGCAGCATATAGATATGATTTTAAAGCAGTATATTATGGCTGTTTAAGAAAGTGTTTTTCTTTTCCCAGAGCTCATAGCTCAAGGAAACATGAATGTTTGATTGCATTCCATTACATTTGCCGTTCTTTCTGACTCAAATCCACATTATACAATTTACATTTCTATGAACATCATCAGTATGGTTGTGCATATAGATTAAACGTCCATCTGCACCGAACAGTATGCATTCGTTCGCTGTTATGGGAGTCTAATTAAAAACATGTACGTGGCACAAGAAAAACGATTTCCATGCATGGATCTTCTGTGACTGGCTGGCACTGCCACATTGCAAATCAAATTCAGAAATTAACAATTCAGTCTTCTGCTCTTTGTTCATCATATGATATTAGGTATTGGTGCATTGATTTTCTACGTCACTGACAACTGTCTGTTACTGCAAATGGTTTCCGATTAGATGCTATGAAACCTTCTTAGCATTCAGAGTAAAATGTTGCATGTTCAGCTGTGATGTGAAATTAAATGTCACATGAATACCTAAAAAGCTGTAGCAAAATCCCCTGGCAAATATACGTTTCATCTAGGTCGAGAGCTTGAGATGCATTTCATGTAAAGAGGGAAATACAGCAGCGAAAGTGGCTGGGTCTTTCTTAGGATATTGTGCAATTTGTTCCTGAATGTCTCTGGAATTTTTTTTAAATAATTTTATTTTAAATGGTTATTGCTGAAGTAAGAAAATGTATTTCCCCACCTCAGGTGCAAAGAATGTGGCCATAACCACCATCTAAATATTCAGATTAGTGGACATCTAATATGAACCCAAACCCTAAAGCTTCCTATCACTTTCAAAACAAACACACATACAGGTTTGGTTTGCTATCAAAGTGAGGACATTCCATAGATGCAATGGTTTTTATACTGTACAAACTGTACATTTTATCCCCCTACACTACCCCTACCCCTAAAGGCAGGAACACACCAAGCCGACGGTCGGCCATCGGGCAGTTTTTGTTCATCGGCCGACTAAGTTTTCTCAGTGTGTCCCACACCGTCAGCTGAAGTTGGTCCTTGTTGGCTTTTTTTCGTCCGATTTGACATGTTGAATCGGCGTCGGAGCTCGTCGGTCAGTCGGGCCATCTGATCATTCTGATTGGCTGTTCAGCTACTGCCACCTGCTGGTATGAAAAGGCATTTCATTACGCAGGCGCAGAACAGACGTGCTACTTGGCCGTCAAGCGTCGGTTTGGTGTATCAGGGCAACTTTAGACCCAGACGCTGCCGACGTGAGCTAACCCCACATTCTGCTTTCGTTGGCACTAGTTCGTCTGTGTCGGCTTGGTGTGTTCCTGCCTTAAACCTACCCATAACAGAAAACATTCTGCATTTTTACATTTTTAATAAAACATTGTTTAGTATGTTTTTAAAGCTATTTTGAATATGAGGACTCATGAAATGTCCTCATATTTCATGTTTACGTCATAATACCAGTGTAATACCCATGTCATTATACAAATTTGTGTCCTCATAAATCACAAAATCACACACACACACACACACACACACACACACATATACATATATATATATATATATACACATACACCAATCATACATCAGTCATTAACATTATGACCACCTTCCTAATATTGTGTTGGTCCCCATTTTCCTGCCAAAACAGCCCTGACCTGTTGAGGCATGGACTCCAGTAGACCCCTGAAGGTGTGCTGTGGTATCTGGGACCAAGATGTTAGCAGCAGATCCTTTAAGTACTGTAAGTTGCGAGGTGGGCCTCCATGGATCGGACTTGTTTGTTCAGCACATCCGATGCTCGATTGCATTGAGATCTGGGGAATTTGGAGTCCACGTCAACACCTCAAACTCGTTGTTGTGCTCCTCAAACCATTCCTGAACCATTTTTGCTTTGTGGCAGGGTGCATTATCCTGCTGAAAGAGGCCCCAGCCACCAGAGAATACTGTTTCCATGAAAGGGTGTACATGGTCTGCAACAATGCTTAGGTAGGTGGTATGTGTCAAAGTAACATCCACTTGAATGGCAGGACCCAAGTTTTCCCAGCAGAACGTTGCCCAAAGTATCACACTGCCTCCACCGGCTTGCCTTCTTCCCATAGTGCATCCTGGTGCCACGTGTTCCCCAGGTAAGCGATGCACATGCACCATCCACGTGATCTAAAAGAAAACTTGATTAATCAAACCAGGCCACCTTCTTCCATTGCTCCGTGTTCCAGTTCTGATGCTCACGTGCCCACTGTTGCCGCTTTCGGCGGTGGACAGGGGTCAGCATGGGCACCCTGACTGGTCTACAGCTATGCAGCCCCATACGCAACAAACTGCGATGCAAACTGTGTATTCTGACACCTTTCTATCAGAACCAGAACTTGAGCAATTTGAGCTACAGTAGCTCATCTGTTGGATCGGACCACACAGACCAGCTTTCTCTCCCCATCAATGAACCTTGGCCGCCCATGACCCTGTTGCCGGTTCACCACTGTTACTTCCTTGGACCACTGTTGATAGATACTGACCACTGCAGACCAGGAACACCCCATGAGAGTTGCAGTTTTGGAGATGCTCTGATCCAGTAGTCTAGCCATCACAATTTGGCCCTTGTCAAATTCTCTCAAATCCTTAACACTTGCCCATTTTTCCTACTTCTAACACATCAACTTTGAGGACAAAATCCTTACAGGTGCCGTGATATATACATATAAACACATATAAACACAGACACACAACATTACTGTGCTGAAAATGCAATGCAGAGGGCAAATAATGGCTATAAGCAGTCTTAACTAGCAAATGTCATTGCACCACACCACATTATTATTTTCAGTTAGTATTTTTGTACTGCCAAAAATGTTTTAAAGTAACGATCACTTCTTATCACTTGATGATTTTTTTTTTGTTTCTCCCCATAATTAAAAATTAAGCTTGGTTGAGGCTTGTATGAATGAAATAGTGCATATGTTTCCTTTTGAAAGTATGAAATATGCTGCCGTGCAGAGAAACCTCAGTTTGAACCATCAAAAAAGAACATGTGATAATGGAACCATTATTTTCAAAGAGGGAAATTGCAAAAGACAAACTCTTTGTATGTTTACTGTAACTTTTGATCAATTTAATGAAAAATAGAAGTATTAATTTAAAAAAATAAATCTTACTGACCCCAAAATATATCACCAAAGCTGTTTATTTGATCAAAAAAATACAGTAAAAACAGTAAAATTGTGAAATATTATAAAATCTGAATATAATTGTTTTCTTTGTGAATATATTGTAAAATGTCATTTATTCCTGCGACCAAACTGAATTTTCAGCATCATTACTCCAGTCTTCAGTGTCACTTGATCCTTCAGAAATTATTCTAATATGATGATTTAATGCTCGAGAAACATTACTGATTATAATCATTGTTGAAAATAGTTGGGCTGCTTCATATTTTTGATAATTTTTTTTTTCAGGATTTATTTTTATAGAACACCTTTTATTTTAATATTTTTTTGTAATTATGTAGAAGTCTTTATTGTCACTTTTCAATCAATTTAATGCATCCATGCCGAATAAAAATATTAATTAAAGAAAAAAAATGTAATGACCTGAAAAAAAATGGTATACTGTATATCAATTCATGGGGACTCAAATGGTACCATTTTCTGAGAATCACTCCTCTATAAAGTTTTGTACATTCTGACACATTTTTGAAGCAAAGCGATAAGATTAAAATTGTGACAAATGTTTTATTCATATGTGCTGAAAAGCAAGAGTGATGAGGGGAGAGATTCAAAAGACATTTTTCTGTGAAACAAAGTCTGTGTGCTCAGAGAGACAGACATCCGATTAAATTATGAAAAACATAGAAAGAAATTACAGTTGTTCTAATCAAATGAGAATGAATCGGAAGAGGGAAAAAAAACATACTCTGAAATCAATTTATAGGACAAGTTAAAAAATGAAATGCCTAAAGGCTGAAATAAATCGAAGATGAAATTCTGCAAATGTTTGGCCTGTTAATGCGGTAGCTGCCCAGAAGCAAATGATGAGGTCTTCAAGTTCTCTCGCACAGTCTGCAAACTTTTCCCAAGTGCATCAAATGTCTTTTTCATAAGTTTGAACGAAGACAACAGAACCATCAAGGTAGTTAGAAACTTTGCGCTCCAACAATCCCAGGAGTCTCTGGTTTTCCTCAGGCAGTTTTGATTTACCTCCAGGGCCTGCCAGTTCCAGCGCTCATGCCTTTTGGCCTTGTGGGTGACATAAATTACAGAGAAACCTCAGTTAAAACCGCAGTCTCTTTATCCAAACCTGACCTCTGGGTTTGAGGGATTGATCTTCAGTATGATGGCTGCTGTCAAAGTGTCGTTTGAGTGCTATGACATTTGGGTTCTTCCTGCCTAGTTTTCCACAATTGAGAGATTTGTCAACAGTTCAAGTGAGACAGACCGTGTGATAAGAAACTCTTTTTTGGTCACACAAGCCATCGACTTTTTTAGAGCTCCTGCAACTCAAGAGGATTTGTGCTTGTTTTCTTAAAAGACTGTATGCTTTGCTTTGCTTTGCATATACATTTTCTGTGAAACCAATATGCATAATGCACAAAACAAGAATAGTTTGTAAACATTTTGCAGATGCTTTTATTGATAGCAATAGTAGACTTTATATGGTGAAAGTCTCCTTGGATGTCTTGCTCAAAGACAAAATACTAGTCACAGCTCAGGAACAGCTAGAACCGTCATCTCTGTTCACAAAGACAGTTGTTTTCCAGTAGACGTTCCTACCATGGTATTCAACTGGAGACAGATCGCTTTCTCCATATGCGGTCACTTCATTCTGTCAGTGTGTGAATGGCCCTTTCTGGCAATGTACTCTACCACAACCCAAAATGTGTCATTCACTGTAGCTCTCTTCCAGAACCTAGCTGTCTTGTTATCTACTGCCTAATTAGGGAGATACCTTCTTAGGTAGCATCCATACTGCAATGGAACATTTGATTTGGTTACTGAGCGACTGGTTTTGGAAGCTCTATATTCGGCACACCGAAACGCGTTCCTCATAAGCGCCCTAGAGACTTGACTAACAGTACAAAATACTGGGTGAAATAACTGTGAATTGTTCAATTCATTGCAGTATTGAACGAAATGTATAGTTTTATATTGCTTTTGTGTTGTTTTTCAATGAGCTTGTTCCAGTGGCTTCTAGTATTGCCTTTTCAGTGAAGGATACTTCTTAGGTCTTGGGAGCGCATCTATAATGCCTTGAAATGCTGTCCAGGCAGCTTGCAAGGTTTTATAATAGACCTTCTGTTTTCTGTTTATTACAGTTGCAAATACCTTCAGGTTTTTATAAGCACTATACAAGCCACTACAAGTCATGCTTTATAGCCTTTATTTTTCACTTATGTTGGAAAGAGACCAGCCATCTATGTCTTTCTTTGAGAAGAAAAACTTATAATGACAGGGAGCTCTAAGAGATGTGCTCCTCAGGTTGTTTTTTCTTAAAAAGAGATGTTCATTGATGGTTTGGGGCCAAGAAATGTTGCCTCTTGGCCAAACTTTGCATCCATCATGCATGTGGTGACATTTTGCTGACCTCTGAATCTTGTTGTATCTTTTTTTTAGTACTGGATTCTGTCTACTACAGTATAAATGGCTACTGGGTGAAGAATTCTCATCTTTTGGTCAGGGCATTACGTTCATCTGTCTTAGAGTAGGCATATTGGTTGAATGTGTCCCAACAAAGTTTGCAAAGATTGTTGAGTTTGGTATAAAGCAGTTCTTCTCTATTCCTGTATTCCATGTTCAGTTTTATCCGAAAGAGTTGATGGCCACGTTTTACAACATTGGTTGCTGTTCATATCGTGGCATTTCAGAAATTAAACAAAATATCATTTGCTAAAGCAACAAGTATTTGAGCTCTTTTATCATGATTCATGTCTCACATGACTCGTACTCGCGCTTCGCATTGTAAGTGTAATGCTGTACCAGGTGAGCCACAGAGTAAGTTTACTATGGTAGAAAAGCCACACATTTGGAGCTGATTATGTGATGCAAATGTCAAAATATATTGGTTTACAAATCATGCAGTATATGGTAAAAGTGTTTTGAGGGCATAACATAGTATTGTGCAAGTAACCACACAAAAATCTTGATTAATTTATAATCTGTTCCTGTTTTACTGCCTCTAGCTCAGCTGGAAACTGCAGTGAATCATATGTATAGGTACGTTTTTGGAGTTTTCCAGAAATGTAGGTGTTTTCAATGTGCCTGGGTTACAAAGTCATATTGATCTTTGTTTCGACCCCCTCTAGAGCAGATCAGGTCAGCTGGAGGCAAATATGTGTATAAATGTCTTTTTCAGTTGAGTTCTTCATGTATCAGGCTTCTAGTTTACAGTCTGTTGCCGATATCTCTGGCGATCCATTACTTCATTTGATTTGACGCTCACGCTGTAGCATAACTTTTTCTTCCTCTATTCCAGCCAGTCTGAGCTCATTTGTCTTCTACCATGAGGGATGGTTTGTCCATCATCAGGTGTGTTTGGGTCAGAAATGATCTGTCTGGAGAGACTTATATTGGCTCCCCGGCCAACTCTTGCTACTCGTCTTGTCAAGTGATTAATCATGCTTTGGCAAGTGAAAGAACCAAGGCCAGCTGTCTTAACGCATGTGGGAGGCAATATTCTCCACATTGTGTCGGCTGAAATGAGGAAGGTGGGCGTGGAGGAGCGGCAGAGAGGTGTGAAGTTGGGAGCCATGAGAGCGGAGGTGGGCGCCCAGTCCACTCACTTTATGTGACTCGACAAAAGAGAAACTCAAAAGCACATGAAAAAAGAAAGAAAAAGGCTTTGCTGAGTAGGTGTAATTATTTGCATGTGCCTCTTGTGAATGAAAAGCCTGTCGGAATTGGTCACAGGATGTTTGAATTTCTAAAGTGTTGCTTTTGAGGCAACGCTAATTCTGAGAAACCAACACCGCTCGCATGTAGAGTGGGAGGAATATCGGAATGGATGAATTGAACAACCAATATGTGAAGACTGAACTTGGTGTGAAATCCTATATCATTCATGCAGGATTAGAACCAGGAAACGGCTTTGTGAAGATTTAGTATGGAAGGTTTTTTGGAGGTATCTGATGTTATAGTGGGAAATCTTTTTTAGGCATTGGGAAATTGTATTTTATGTGGAACTCATATGACATTTCTGAAAGCTGTGGAGACCATGCTAAAATACTGCAGCGTACACACGAGAGCTGCCCACCAAAACAGCATTTAAAGGCTTCGTAGGCGCACTGCCATCAGGAGGCCCGGCACAGACGTACAGTCATCTGCACATTTTATTTACATTTAAGGGGGAAAATCTGTGGTATTTTTCAGAATGGATTTACACTTGGTAAAATGTTTGCTGCCGTCTTAACTGAAAGCATAATCAGATTAGCTAAAATATTTAATAAGCAAACACACAAGGGATTTGTGGAAGTTTATGAATGACAGCAGGAACGGATTGGAAATAGACAGCACTGAATCTTTTCCCGGTTGACTTGTGGGGCAGCACAGTTGTTAATCCTAAATTTTATATACAAATAATTTAAAGGGAAAAAGAAGTGAAGATACTGGCAGTTAGTATTTTGGTTTAATATTTTAGCTCCTATCCATTCTGAATCTGCACTGTTTAGAACTGTGAGTGAGACCTAGTTTTAGTCCAAGTTACAGATCCAACAACTTTATATTTTAATAATAAGTGAGAGAGTGAATATGTGTTGAGATGTTTAATAATAGTATTTATAATTGTGTAATATATAATAATGTTTTGAGGGTGCTGATAATGAGTCATTGTCGAATAAGTACATTAATAATGGTCTGTCATTAATAGGTAATTATGCAGGAAAATGAGGAGTACTACATTAACATTTCAGTAACTACTATTAACTAATATGGAAACAAGATGAACTAATCAGTAAGTAATAGTGAAATTAGGACAGATTAGATACCATACCATTACATAACAACCAACTAATGTTGCTTATTTAATACTTTTTTCTTTCTTTCTTTCTTTCTTTCTTTTAAAGGTGACCTATTATTGCCCCTTTGACGTAATATAATTCTCTGGTGTCCCCAGAATGTGTCTGTGAAGTTTCAGCTCAAAATACCCACAGATAATTTATTATAGCTTGTCAAATTTGCCCCGATTTGGGTGAGCAAAATCAAGCCGTTATTGTGGGTGGATTGCTTTAAATGCAAATGAGCTCTTGCTTCCCGCCCCCAAGCTTGCTCGTCATTCCAATACACTGAGGCATACATAATACAGAAGCTAACAGCAAATAAAACTCGCAAAATGGATCATTACAAACTATTCTTTATGCAGCATATAACATAGGTATGGCATGTATTTTGTGGATATTTGCTAAAATTTGATTCTGAATGAGTTTGATAGTGTGCCGCACGGCTAACGTGGCTAAAGCTACACACTGTTGGAGAGACTAGATAAGAATGAAGATGCGTTCAAGTGTGTTTGATCAGGGGTGTAGCTAAATTGCAGGACAGCTGCTGATGCTGCACTCCAGGACCGGTGTTACTCGTCGCTTTCAAAAACAATGGTGGCAACATACAGATTCAGGGGGCGGTAATATTATAATAAGATCCCTTTCCTACTTGATTATAGCACTTAAACGTGGGAAAAAGTCAGATTTTCATGATATGACCCCTTTAAAATGATCAAATTGCCATCTAGAGAAGAGTCATCTACTGTAGAAAACCTTCTTATGATCTGAATAAAAACAACAATGTTCTCTTGTCAACAACAATATTCATCTTTGATTAAGCTGGACTGCATCTACTGTATATTGTGTTTTTAACCACAAAGCTACATCCTCCAAATCACAGCATTGTCTGTATCTGACAAAAAAGTACATCTGTACTATATGTGTCAAACCTGAAATATATAAATAATAAAAGTAATTATTTGTGAAACCCATAGGAAGCCCTCTTTACTCAAGTGTTACCTCGTCACTCTTCAGGAACTACTAGTGACGTGGATTAATATTTTAACATGAACTGGCGTCGCGTCAGTTAAGTTTTTTTTCCGTAAGTTAAATAGGGAAGGCGTAGGATGTAGTGTAAGCATTTCGAACTGCGAGAGTTTTACACTTTCTTCGTTAGTAGAATATGGAAGGCGGTCTGGCGGAAGCTAGATATTTTACTTTATAACTTGTAACTTGCTTTATAACGCTTCAGTTCAGAAGGCCTTTATTAACCCCCCGGATCCATGTGGATTATGTTTATGATGGATGGCTGTGGATGGAGACACTTTCTTCAGCTCATACTCATTGATCCCACTCACTGCCATTATAAAGCTCGGATGCGTCAGGATATTTATTAATATTTCTCCGATTGTGTTCATCAGAAAGAAGAAAGTCATATATACTTAGGATGGCTGGAGGGTGAGTAAAGCTTGGGCTAATTTTCATATGAAAGTGAACTAATCCTTTAATAAAGTTTTTTGCACCATACAATATATATATATATATATATATATATATATATATATATATATATATATATATATATATATATATATATACGGAAAAACTATGATTTCCAACCTTCATTCTGACCCTCTGCCTGAAATTATCCATTTTAAAGGTGAGGCTCCTTTAAGGTTTGTCAGTAAATGTACTGAATGGCTAACATCATTGCATAGGAAACAGTATCAATGCCCATTCGCTATTGCAGTAAGTGTTTTGAAAACATTATCCATATAAAACCATCATTTACAGGAAAAGAATTATGAAATCATTTACTTACAGTCAGATCCAATACAGTTAGCTGCTTCATCTGTCAACAAAAGTTTCTTTGCTAACTCTCTATTACACTGTACCTCGTTTACAAAAAAAAAAACCCCAAAATGCTCTGACCAAACATATAATCCTCAGACGCGATCATCCTCAGAAGGACATCATTAAAATAAACCATCCACTTGTTTCCAACACTGGGATCCTGCTGAAGTCTGTACAGAGATGCAAACAAGCTGTTCAAGTGGGTTAAGTATGTCAGAAATGTGCATCTGTATACTGTGTAGACAGCATCAGTGATTATAATGGCTTCTGTTTGCATCGGGTGTAAGCAAATGTCAACCGTTAAGGCAATGAATTCCAGAGGGTGTGACTTAAAGGGTTAGTTCACCTAAAAATAAAATGTCTGTCATTAGGTAGGCCTATGTCGTCCCAAACCCGTAAGACCTTCATTTGTCTTCGGAACACAAATTAAGATATTTTTGATGAAATCTGAGGGTATCTGACCCACACATAGGCAACAATGTCATTGCACCTTTTGAGATCCAGAAAGGTATTATAGACATTGATAGTCAACATGACTACAGTGGTTCAACCTTAATGTTAAGAATACTTTTTGTGCGCAACAACAAAACAAAAATAATGAATTTATTCAACAAATTCGTCTGTCCCCTGTCATACTGCTATGCTATTTTCGTTGCAGAGCTTCAGCGTGGTTTCATCCAAACGCAGGCTCAGTATTGGCCGGCTTCTGTGTCTGCATCACACGCATGCATTGTGCTGCTCACGTGACCAGAGCCGTTCGGACGTAAACACGCCTATTAGGGCTGGGTAAAAAATTTTAATCGACTCTCATTTTTACAAACTGATATTGATTCTTAAATCCCAAGAATCGATTAATCTAGTCTGTTTTCAGTTGATGAATGAGCAGAATATAGCGTCTCCCATCCAATAAATCGCAATAATCTTTGTGCTTTGTTACTTTTGATATGAAGCAAAGTCTCAGATTTCAAATGACGTCCATCTTATTATGAGATAAAAAAAAAAAAATACCATTTTGGCGGTTACTATGGACGTGACAGATTGCTGTAGCGCCTCAGTTAAAGAGAAGCGGCAGCACGGAGTGCATGTGAACATCCTCTCTACGCCCTTGCCCATGTCATCCAAGATGTTCATGTCTTTCTTTCATCAGTCGAAAAGAAATTAAGGTTTTTGAGGAAACCATTCCAGGATTTCTACGCCTTTCCTATTCTACTTATGGAATGAACGCGGCGCCAGTTTCCTTTTTTCCATGAGTAGAATAGGGAAGGCGTAGGACATTCAGCGTAGGCATTTTGAAGAATGCGGAAACGGGAAGTACGTTCAAGGTGATATTTTGTGTTTATAAAGCATAAATGGTTGTATTTTTTTTCGAAAATTACCAATCGTTTCACTAGATAAAACCCTTATTCCTCGTCTGGTATCATTTAAAGCCCTTTGAAGCTGCATTGAAACTGCAATTTGGACCTTCAACCTGTTGGTAACCGTTAAAATCCACTATATGGAGAAAAATCCTGATATTTATTTACATTCTGATAAATATAGCTATGCACCGTTACATATTCATTATAATTTTTAATGTTCTTCAATATTTAATGCATGTTTGAATAAATCAGTTATGACAGCCGCGAATTAAATGTTTATATTTAAAAAAAAATTTATTGGAGTAGAAATATGATTATGTAATTCTAAACTTTATTTATAATAAAAACATCATTGAGTGTAATTTAAGTGTTTGTATATAAATAAGTTAATTTAACCTTCAATATTATTATAGTAGTACCAACTGACTTACATGTGTAGTTTACAGCATTAGTTGAGAAATTTTTTTCTTCTAGAAAATTTGCCATGCACTGTAATTGAAATACTACATCCAAAATAATCGATATTGAATCGAATCGAATTGTAATTGACCTAATCAAAAGCATGTGAATAGTAATTGTGAATAGCCCTAACGCCTATGCTGCTGCCTATGTGTGGATCAGATACCCTCAGATTTCATCAAAAATATCTTTATTTGTGTTTCAAAGACAAACGAAGGTCTTACGGGGTTGGGACGACAAGAGGGTGAGAACTTAATGACCGAATTTGAAATGCCTTTGCTTTTAAATGGTTACAGACTCACTGTTTTGTGTCAATGTGCAAAAATGAAATTGTCTTGACAGTTTTGTGAAGGGGTGAGTCAGGTAAGATAAACCGGTTTCCACTGTTACTCTATAGGCAAGGAGAAACAGGACAAAGACAAAACAAATATACCAATATTATACAATTTTAATGTATGTTCCTATAGTGGGTGATTATAAAATGTGCTATAATCCAATAACAATTATTAAATAAACAATTTTAATTATGTGCAAAGTTCCTTTCAAAATCATATTACAAAAGACACTTTACACTTACAGTATCTTAGCATCATACTAACATCAGACTCTATTGGAATCAAGTGCACACTTAGCAGATTCTATCGTATGCTTCGCATGAAGAGTGTTATTTGTGAGTAACAGTTGTCAAGTCATTCACATATACTGTTGAATAGCTGTTAGGATTCTCTCTAGGATTTAATTGCCTGCATAAGTAGTAGACACTGAGTCAGCTGTAAAAGTTTTGGGAAAGAGCTATGATGTGGTTTCTCACCTAATTTATAATACCTCTTTATATTGAGCACACGCATGGGAGGTGAAAATCCCATTGCACAGTGTAAATATCATCAGGAGTTAAGGCTTTTCCCAATACATACACTCAACTCCCTCAGGAGAAAATAAGGCTAGTGTGTGCTAATGAATTAGAGTGTGATGTTTGACTACAGTGGCTTCAGGTGTTCTGTGACATTCTCTCTCAGAAAGTGCCTGTCAAACGTTTCTCCCTCCCGCTGAGTCACGGTTTGAATACCACACCACCTCTGCATAAATAGCTTAGCTACCTCTGATCCTATCTGCTTGCTTAGGTAATTGGTGTATCCTGTAACTGGTTAATGCTAGTTTGGAGCTGCTAGCTTGTCGACCTTGATAGCCATCATGATTTAGGGTTTCTGTGGAGGTGCCTATGGAGACCGGAACAGGACAGCACACAAACGGAAGTTAGAATCCATCATGGCGGTGTTCATCGTTTGCTCAGGAAAAAGGTGGATATGGGTAAGGTTAGGGACAGGTTTGGTGGTATGGGTAGGTTTAAGGGTGGGTTAAGGGGTAATTACAGAAATTAATTACAGCTGTTTTACATGCAGGTATTTTTTTTTACAATATAAGTACAATGTAAAAACATGAGAGCATTGTTTAAAATGATTCATTTAAATGTTAGTATAGTGGTTAAAGACACAAATATATAAACCAAACGTCTCCTTCAGGTCTTGGTACATGTGTTTTTTTTAATGATTTTTGTGAAGTATATATTTAGGGCCCGAGTACCAATGGTGTAAGGGCCCTATTATAACTGCTCAGTCAATTATTCTTCTTCTCTGAAATTAATCGCATTTTTGAGGGCCTAAACATGCTTGAAAACTCATGAAACTTTGCACACGCGTCAGAAGTGGTAAAAATTTACGTCTGATATGAGTTAGAATTAGGTGTAGCAAAATGGCTCGATAGCACAACCTACAAAATTTCAATTAAGTGCCCTTCGCGCTAAATTTCACGTATAAATCATACCTACAAAAAAGCCCCTGGGTGCAAAATCTGAAAACCCAACAGGAAGTGAGATATTTTGAATTTTCTCAGCAAAATTTTTGCATTTCCAGACATTGTATTTTAACAAACTCCTCCTAGACCTTTAATCAGATCAGCGTCATATTTGGTCAGTTTAAACTAAAGGCCTTTGTGTCATTAAATTGTAAAGATCTTGAGTTTTCTCTGAAGGGCGTGTCCGTGGCAGCCTGACAAAATTTAATGTTTTGCCATGAAACAGGAAGTTGTTGTAACTTGGGCATACAATGTCCGATCTGCCTCAAACTTCACATGTTTTATTAGGGTCCTGGCTTGAAGACATCTACATGCCAGTATTCAGTTACAGTCATAGCGCCACCTGCGGGCAACAGGGAAAGTCATGTTTTACACTGATATACAGAACAACATCATATTTGGTCAGTCTAATCGTAAGGCCTTAGCGATGTTAAACTGCAAAGATCTTGATTTTTTGCTTGAAGGGCATGTCTGTGACGGCCTGAAAAAGTCTAATGTTTTGCCATGAAACAGGAAGCTTTTGTAAGTCAGGCATACAATGTCCAACCTGGCAACAGGAAATGGCATGCTTTACACTGTAATTCA
The DNA here is from genome assembly GCF_018812025.1 of Megalobrama amblycephala. Classification (NCBI taxonomy): domain Eukaryota; kingdom Metazoa; phylum Chordata; class Actinopteri; order Cypriniformes; family Xenocyprididae; genus Megalobrama; species Megalobrama amblycephala. The sequence continues at coordinate 21,871,970 of NC_063066.1, read as the reverse complement.
CTCCCTGAAACACATTTAAATATACCACGAAGTACCAAACATGCTAGAAACACGTTAAATCATGCAACACTTGGCTAAGTGCTAATGTGTGCGATTAACGCCACAAAACAGGAAGTTGTTGTAACTCAGACATACAATTGACCGTTCGCAAAGACCCATCTCTTTTAGTTACTGTTGCTACGTCCGACAAGCCATGCTGCTCTCACGCCACACATCATGTTCTCACAGTGAAAAATACATCGCGGAGCAAAGAGGACACTGACAACGTATAGACAGACAAGACAGAGCAGGTTACTTATGATATGAAACAAATTTTTGGGTCCCACTTTTTATTAAGTGGCTTTAACTACTATGTACTTACATCAAAAAATAAGTACAATGTACTTATTAGGTTCATATTGAATTGCAAAACACTTTTGCTGCTATTGAGGTGGGGTTAGGGAAAGCTTTGGTGTTATGGGTAGGTTTAAGGTGTAAGGGATGGGTCAACAGTGTAATTATAAATGTAATTACAAAAATTTATTACAGATGTAATTACATGCAGGTGTTTTTAAAATATAAGTACAATGTAAAAACATGTATGTTCACAATAAGTGCACTGTATCAAATGATTAATTTAAATGTAAGTACATAGTAGTTAAGGCTACCTAATATAAAGTGGGACCAATTTTTGTAATTTTTAAAGAAATTTAAACAATAAATACCATTTTGTGGCTCTTTAATGTGTCGTGACAGATCGCTGTAGCGCCTCAGATCAAGCGGCTCCTGAACCGATCATGTCTTCTTACTAGTTAATTTATATCATCAAATAAACATGAATGAACCAGATTTCAACAACAGAAAGACGTCAGTATAATTTTTCAAGTTTAAGTTCACCAACGTTAATCTACTAACTCCCCTGACTGCTTTGTCGGACAAAGTGGCGGATTCGGCATTATGATTGGTTAGATCGCCTGTCAATCAAACTCCTGGCGAAGGGTCAATTGAGTACTAAACATGCTACAAACATCCTAAAACATGCTAGCAACACTTAGCTGAGTGCTAAAGCATGCTATTATTGTCATGAAATAGGAAGTTGTTGTAACTCGAACATACGATGTCCAATCTGCCTCAAACTCACATATTTGATAAGTGTCCTGGCCTGAAGACATCTACATGCCAAAATGTAGACATAGTCATAGCACCACCAGCAGGAAGTGTGGTAAATACAAACAACTGACATTGTCCACCTGTATTTATATACTTAAATGCATATTGCCCACCGCGCTCTGTTTTCCTTAAGCCACCGGGTGGCAGTGGCATGTGTGCGAGAGCCTATTCATCGCTGCTTGCAGCTTTAATGCTGTTTTGTTATTTTATTTTATTTATTTATTTATTAATTTTTGTTATTGTTATTTTTAAAGATGAAAACTTGCTGGACTAAAGCACCTTTGGTTTTCTTGTTTATTCATACATAATTTTTCTGAAAATGAAAAATTGGTAATATGTTAAATCATGTTAAAATTTAAGTATCAAAACAGGCTTTTGAGGAAGGTTTTATTTGTTCATCTCTCAATCGTCGTATTCATTGCATTACATGTTTTAAAAACTACATAGCTTTGATCATAAAACTAAGCATTTAAATATCATCTTACTAAGACATATTAATGGCAGATATAGTGACGATTTATACGGATTGTAAGTATCTGCTGTACTGTTATAAAGATCTCATTGATTTACATTACAAGCATCAGAATTTCATCTTATTACTTTGTACTTTGTTCATATAAATATCAGCATCTGCACCGGACTGCATATTTTTGCTCAGTTTTGGCCTCTGAATAAAATTGGGGTATTTTTCCCCCTTGAGTGTGAGCCTCATATTCTCACTATATGTCATACTATATGAGCCTTATTGTATCAAATATGATACACACATGCAAAAGTTTATATTAAAAATTGCAAAAATATTTTGTCTAAAATAAAATCTGACTATTATTTCATATGTCAGGCTTTATAGTGTTAAGCTAGTTCAGAAGCCTTGTGGGAACACCAACAAACCAACATCTCAAGCATACAAGTGACTGGTAACCATTTATGGTGTTTGGTCTTTTCAACAAAGCAGCACTAAAGAAATAGTGGTGTGATGGAGGTACTGTGAAAAATGCTAATGCGAGCTGCTAATGTATGATGGGGCGGTGCTCATGTATTGGCTTTGTGCCAAGCTTTTCACGACCACATGCTTTCTTCTGTGTGACTGCATGCTGGTGCCATGACCTTCTCCATTAACCCCTCAGTGTGTGTGTTATTTGAAGTGTAAAGTTTATTGAGCTCTCTCATTGGAATGCTGTCAAAAGGTTATATCACAGTGCACCCCTGTCCATCACTGCTTAATATTTGAAGCCTGTAAATGAAATGTTAAATGTTGGTTTTTGGTCTGACGTGTCCTCTGTTTACTCGGCTATACACATGTCCCTCAGTGTTTGACTGGGCAAATGGTAATGAGCACACAGACAGAGCAATTCAATCAGCATTACAGTGCAAATGCTCTGAAACCTGGTTAATCTAAACAGAAGGACAGCTGTTTAGGAGGATAATAGTGTTGCTTAAAGGTGAAGTGTGTCATTTCAAGTTAAAATGTGTGCTTTCAATCCAGCTTGCTGTGACGACAGTGGGAAAAACATGCAACATTTGATTCTCCAAAAACACAGTGACTGATAGTGTGTGCTGTTAAAACATTGCTCTGTTTGTTTGAGCGTCCTGTCATAGCAACACCGACTCAGCCAATGGCATGAGTTTGGGGCGGGACTGTCTGTTTCACCAACCAATGGCAGATGGGGAGAGCATGCAACAAGCAACGTAACATCATTTTGCAAAAATGTTTTTTCAATGATCCTGAGTTGAAGTAACTTGGTCTCTTAGGGTGTTTTCACACTTGGTCCTTTTCAGGGGTCTGAGCGCAGTTTTCATGATTTTTGGCCCATATATGAACACTCCAAATGATCTAAAACCATTTAAAAGGAACCGAACTGAGACCATCTCGGGAGGTGTTCGATTTCATCTTACATTACAGTTTGCTAAAAACACGCAATCTGAAAACAAACCGCTTTGGGCTCACTTGATTTTTCCGTTCGCAAATTCCAATGTAGTTCATCAGATGCCTCCATACAAATCCAGCTGTCACAGCACACGTACTAAAGTGAATTATCTGTAGCGTCTTATTGCGTTCGAAGTGTAAAACACTCTAGGTTCACACATAAACAGGCTTTGTGTTAAGTAAATGTATCTGGGAACGAAATTGTGTATGTTTATCAGTATATTGGATCCATGCATTACTGTAGTTCTTAACAGCCTAATAAAACAATCAGTAGAATCAGTATACAGTTTTATTCATACAGTGAAGAATATGCAGTTTTATTTTTTCATTTGATTATTCAAAGCTACAAATGAGCATGTAAAGCAAATATATTTTTTTATTTATTCCGTGCAAAGCATGCCCCTGCCCCATGCAATGTTCTCACCTTTTTTCCTCCTTACCTGTTTGCATCCCTGTACATGGAAAATTTAAAGCAGTTAATTTCATTTGCATCTTTATTTTATTGTATTTGTCCTTGTTTTTTTTTCTATGATGATGTTATCAATGCCTTCTGCAATAAAAACAAAAACATGATTCAAGGAAAACAATTCAAAATAAATGTTATTTACAAAGATAGATGTGTGATATAGTGCAAGAATATGAATGTAGTATTGCAACAAAATTAATATTTTTGTGCAAAAGATAAACAACTGAAGCTCATTCAAGAGCATTTGTAGCAATGTCGTTTTACAAAATAATAATTAATAGTAATAATAATCTTAGCTAACAAAAATCCAAAAAGCAATAGTATGAACACAAAGAGGTCTGAGACCACATTCCTACTTAAGTGGAGTACTCTTTCATGGACAGGGACATTGTGAACATAAAGAGAACTGGGTCCTTTTTCACTTGGTTTACCTCTTGGTCCATTTAAAGGGGTTTGAGTTTAGTTCTTTTAAAGAGGACTCAAGTGTGAAAACACCCCTAATCAGACACGATGTAACGAGATTCATTCATGACAACCGACATAGACCGGATATTGACTCTCTCTAAACAAATTGATGTGATTTAGGTTGTGTTCACACTTGTCATGTTTGGTTCGATTAAAATGAACCCTGGTGCAATTGCTCTGTTAGTGTGGTTCATTTGAACGTGTGAACGCTGCTATCCAAACCCTGGTGCGCACCAAACAAGCAAACTGAGGCCACTGAAAAGATGGGTCTCGGTCCGCTTCCAAACGAACTCTGGTGCGGTTCAAATGATATATGAACACAACACGGACTGAAGACATGTAAGCGAACCAAAAACGGGAAGATGAGACCCTAAAAAGGACAGAAGCCTCATGCATATCATTTTTTCTCGTCATAGTCGCGAGTTTGCCCATCACAGGCATCAGACGCGCGTCTCCACGCAGCAGATCGTTTGTTTGTGTGACGGATGGATTCCCGCTGCTGTTTTGACTCCTTTACATATTTTATAAACTTCACGAGTTCCCTGCTGGCCAAAATACTATCATATGCAGGCTACGCACACACAACAAGCACATTTATCTCCGCACACAGCATTGTTTTGGATGTTCGGTAAGTTCGGCAATACGTCAAAAAATCTGACCAATCAGGTTGTGAACGTGTCTCTGTGCCTTTAGGTTCGGTATCTTTTGATTCGGTGATAAAATTGCCAATCTGAATGTTAATCGGACCAGGACTAAATGTTTTGTTTGTTTTTTTTTTGGTCCGGACCAAATGAACCAAATGAACCGAAGTCTGAACGCACCCTTAAAGGGGTCTGCGTTTGGTTCTTTAAAGGGGACTCAAGTGTGAAAACACCCTTAATCAGACATGATGTAACAAGATTCATTCGTTACAATGACAGCCAACATAGATATTGACCGGATATTGACTCTCTCTAACAAATTGATGTGATTTAATCACTTGCCAAATGACAGTCCAGAAGAACAGAAAATCAGAATAGAGTGCCATTAAAAAAGGCCCTGTTGTTTGTTGCTGCTGATGGCAGTGTGGCTGTTTTCACACTTGGCTTGATAGCTTGGTCTGAAGTTTGGTTCAGCCCCTCCCCCAGATTCTCTTTTCATAGGGTTGTTGTTGTTTAGCTACTGTAGATAATGACTAGGAGAAGATGCCAGATTCACTGTTTTTTTTCCCCCTTCGGTTTCACTACTAAAACTTCAAACACACAGATCGCCACTCGCATCTAATTCATGTACTGCACAAGATACTAAAAACGGAAGTCAATTTGAAATGCACGCAATAGCATAAAATATACAATAACAATCCACCTCCACAAGAACGGAAGGAAGGACTGCATTTAGACTAATTGCTTAACATCCCAAAGTACAGCATTCACATCAGCCAAACCCTGACTTGGGTCCACATCAATGCTAAAGCACCTTTGATGCACCTTAGATACAAGTATCTTGTAGAAGAGTTCAGGGACATGATCTGATGAAATGCAAAACTAAAAAATAATAAATCAATCCAGCTCAGCAACTCAAACTGCCACAGGGGCTGGTAGTTTGAGAACATCAATTCTTCAGTTCTTTGCCCTGAGGAGTTTGTCTGACTGGGTAATTCTTGGCTGACTTTTGGGGGGCTTCATATTTTCTCTTGCTCTCTCTCTCTTTTCTTGGCTTGTCTGAATCAATTGAACAAACTGGCATGATATTTGATGGCCCCTGAGCTCCAATTATTACAACAATATTATGGCACGGGTAAGTCAGGAGTTTCTCAGCAGAATGCCAATATTACAGGGAGGCTATTTGTATTTGCCGCTAGTCCTTTAGGGGACCAGCAAGGGCAAACGGCTCAATAACTCAATTTCTGACAATTAGCCCCTGACATATCTCTATGTGAAACTGATACATCACTATATTGTGGATGAAGTATCCGAAAAAAACAAGGATTAGCCATTTCAGTTCTCCACGGGCCAAGTCTCATGCGAATGAGAAACTGTCAAGAACAAGCAACATTATTCAACAAAATCAAGAGTGGGCCCATGTCTTTCAGAAGTTATAAATAATTTTGCTGCGCAACACTTTCATTGGGATCAGCTTTCGTGTGCAACATAAAGTTTACAATAATAATGAGGTTCATTCACTTTTTGCCTACTATGCGCTGGTGCAATTTCTTGTTGCCATGCACCATAATTCAAACTGATTGAATCAGATGACATAAAACAGTTGTTTTGGCTTTGCAACTACAGCAATACTTTACCAACAAACATTAACACGGGAGGAAGAAAGGCCATGATTGTTAAATCATTTCAGATTATGTAGAGTATGCTTATCATTTATGTTTTGCAGCTACATAATTATGGCTCATGTTCATATTTATGGCTGGACCCTTAGGCTGGGTTAATAGGCCTGTCATCACCTTACTGTTCATGGCTGAAGTGGCACAAATCCTAAAAACAGGGTGAGGCCGTGGGCCAAGACTAACCTTGCTGCATCAAAAAAAAAAAAAAAGGTCAACCCCCCCCCATGCAGTGCAGGTTAAGTTGGTATATAAATGAAGGCCAAGCACTCTCTGTTTAACAGCTTTTGCAAGCCAGGTCAATTGAATCAACCTTTTAATCATTTATGTATGATTAAAATTTAAATTAGAATGGTCATTTGTTTGATTCGTAAAAAATTAAGTAGCATGCAAACCTCACACAGAGATGAGATGATAGACTACAAATCAAAACAGTTAATTGGTTTTCAAGTTTCGTTAGATTTGTTGGATAGATTCTTTTATTTGTTTCTTATCATTGTCGGGTTTGTGTCAAACGCCTTTTTACTTCTCAGGAGTGGGGGTGGGGAATGTGAAGAAATGTGGGGTGAGGGTTAGTGATTTTAACAAACCCCATAACCCTACTTTTAAATTTGGCTCATTTATGCTTCAGACAGGAATGACAGGAACATCAAGTCATGCGGCTTGTTAAGGAGAGGTGTAAGATGGGTGAAAGACTTCAAGGTGGGCTTTTTTTCTTCTTTTTTCTGCGGGTATAAGCAGCCACCTAGAAAAACTATAGTATCCACCCCAAAATGAGGCTCAAAACTGTGACCATTTTGGTCGCATTTGCTCCCGAAAGGATTAGTTCACTTCAGAATTAAAATTTCCTGATAATTTACTCACCCCCATATCATCCAAGATGTTTGTCTTTCTTCAGTCGAAAAAAAATAACATTCCAGGATTTTTCTCCATATAGTGGACTTCAGCAGTTACCAATGGGTTGAAGGTCCAAATAGGAATTTCAATGCAGCTTCACAGAGCTCCACACAATCCCAGCCGAGGAATAAGGGTCTTATCTAGCGAAACAATCGGTCATTTTCTAAAAGAAAATAAAATTTTATATACTTTTTAACAACAAAAATGTTCGTCTTGGACTAGCTCTGCGATGTGCCACGCATTATGTAATCATGTAGTTTTTGCACATTTGCTTTGTAAACACTTGCTCTGTACTTCCACCTACATCACGCGTGACCTTTCTAACGTGATTACGTAATGCGTGGCGCATCACAGAGCTAGTGCAAGACGAGCATTTGTGGTGTAGAAAGCTATCGGTCCGTCCAGCAAAACGGTAAGTTATCCACAGACTATTACGACAGAAATTTTATCCTCTGGCCACGAGGATACATTTCTATGATAGCATCCAAACGTAAAGCAAGGATATTAGGATCAGAACGTTAAAGTGACTCGGTTGTTGTTAAATGAGCAAGTGAACAAAAAGCATGGATGTGATGTAGGGCTGGGCGATATATCGCATGCGATTCTCACGCGCATTTCGTCAGTAAAGCCGGTTCCCTGATTACCGCTAAATCGCCATCACCTGCTTTCAAATGGAGTGCCATTTAACAGACAGAGCCGTAGATCACTGATGAATCGCCTTCGATAATGAACGCGATATTTGCGTGGCTTATCAGTGAACTACGGCTCTGTCTGTTAAATGGCGCTCCATTTGAAAGCAGGTGATGGCGATTTAGCGGTAATCAGGGAACCGGCTTTACTGACGAAATGCGCGTGAGAATCGCATGCGATATATCGCCCAGCCCTAATGTGATGAGTTTAATATAAGGAACGGGTAATACAAAGGTTATACGGATAAATGTACACAAGTAGACATAGATACATACAAAGTGAAAGTAAAAGTCAGAAAGAGAGATGATCAACGAATGGCCAATTCCAACAGTTATCCTTGAAGAGCCACCAAGGAAACCCAGTATTTAAACAAATTTCAGAGAGATTATAATACGTGCTTATGGTTCAAGTCGGGGTGCAGCAGAGTTTCAATGCGCCTGGTTTGGTTGGTCCTTCCCGAGAGGGTTTCTCCGGCGGGGTTTTCAAACGAGGTTTAACTGGAAGTAAGATGACCGGAAGATAAAGAAGAGAGTCCGTCTCTACGGCAGGAACTTGTGCAGGAAAACTTGTGCCACCAAAAGACGCGTGTCGTGATGTTTTAAAGACAACAGACCAGAACGCCTTCTTGATAACGTCCTCCAATGATAGCGTTGCAATTTGGCGGTTTTCCACATCCCTTTGTCCTGTCTCCCGGATTAATTTATGGTATGTCCAATCGGTGCATTTTCTTCATAGTAATATTAAACATTGAACGATGCATTTGACAGAAATGTAACGTACATGAGTGAATAGCTCGGACTCACAGCTTTACGGAGAGGTCAAACTCGACAGGTGTCTCTCATCACGTAAAGAAGATACACTTTATACTCTACTACTATCGTTTAATATGAAAACTAACCTACTACAGTCAATTCTACGATTCTACACTAGTAACACATACATGCAACAAGCACTACAATGGCAGATACATTCATATTTGCAAGCATAATATTTGTGCATACAGTCTTTATGTAGGTCTTTTGTATGTGTGTGTGTGTCTGTGGGTGCGTGCGTGTATTTTCCCTTTTATGACCGCTTGGAATTCGGGCCTGTCTCCTAGAAACCCGACCCGTGGTGTTCGCATCTCCTTCGAAGTCGCAGAGGAGACTTATTGAAATAGTCATAAAAAAGAGTCTTGTGATCCATTAGTGTCTGCCGGGCCGGAATCGTTGTAAGATTTACAAACCAAAGTTTCCTTGAATTGACTTAAACACAGTTTATGGTGGGACCTGCTCATCCTTGAGACTGTGCAGACCCTACAGTGGTTTAAAAGGATCTAATTTTTTTTTTGAAAATGACCGATCGTTTCGCTATATAAGACCCTTATTCTTCAGCTGGGACCATGTAGAGGCCTTTGAAGCTGCATTGAAACTGCAATTTGGACTGTGTTAACTGTTGGAGGTCCACTATATAGAGAAAAATCCTGGAATGTTTTCCTCAAAAAATAATAAAATAATAAATAATTGTTTAGGTGCAACCTGTTTTCATTTCTCTACAAAATGGTCGCTAATTACTGCACAGCCTGCTGTGAGCCAATACAGTGACCGGTCAACCATTCAAGTAAACTTCATCTTTACGTACTTAACTTTAAAGTATTTTTTGTTGTTGTTTAGGTTGGTTAATATTAGCCGTCAATCACTACCTTTCACTGCCCTCTGTTGTCATGTGACAGGGAGCTAACTAGCATGCAAAATGTAAAGAGCTTAATAAAGAAGATGAAAAGAACACCATTACATATCATATACCCAGCACTTGATTTCCCCTGGTTAGCTACTTTACTAAAACACTCCCACATGGTACTTTTCTTTCCTCCCTTTTGTTTTGTTTTTAATTTTTGAAATTTCTGTTGGATCTGTTTAGCCTCCATTGCTGCTTAAAATGCAACTGAATAGCTTAATGATAGTCTGCAAATTAGTGCCTGATGAAAAACGTTAATATTTACAACATATTGTTGGAAAACACTTTTATCAGAATAATTTCTGCTAAGCTTGTGTATATTTTTAGTTAAGGATGTTAAGTTATTAAGCAATATCTCATGTAGGTTTTTTCCTTTGTGTTTTATATAATGACCACTAGGAGGTGCTTTTTTATTACTTGGCCCACCCGACCCATGTATTATCCACAGATGTAACCACGATCTGAGCTATAAACATTTTAGTTTAGTTCTAGATCGAATCTATTTTGTGCGATGTTATTTAAGTGAAACACTTCAGTCTCTACACATGCCTAAGATCTGAATGTGAATCACGTAGCATGTGTCCATTACCAGTCATGTGATGGAGATTTTCCTTCTTAGTTTTTGTTGATTCATAACTGGAGGTGTTCGAGCAAATCCAAAGATTTTAATAGCAACCTGGCAAATTAGCTCTGGAGCCACTAAACGCTTCACGCTAACATCTATCTGGGCAGGAGCTGCCTCATTAAGTTAAATAATTAATGAATCTGTCATAATTATGAAACTGCTTGCAAGCAAGACTAATTGTACTCATAGTTTAATTAGGCTAGACGCCTGCCACTCAAACGCTCCACTCCAGTTCTGTTTCATGTCGGCCGGAAACACTCCGTGTCCAAGATAACGCTCCAAATGGGAATTCACTTCATATCCCAGACCCCCAACATTAGTCAAATTGTGGAACTTAATTAATATTCTGAGCGAATTTCCACAGCCAGATGACCAGCACTAATTGCTCAGTGTTGCACCTGTGGTCTGTAACCGCTCCTGACTGGATGGAGCGTTTGCAGCGGTCTGCAAAATTTTGAATAAGAGAAGAGCTATCCATCTTTGTGGATTGTCCGGCGAGCTGCAGCACTGTGTGAATCAAGTGCACTGAGATGTAATGCATGCACAATCCAAACAACCACAAGGTCACACCACAATATCATCAGAGGCCTTGAGTGGCCCGATATGGAGCACTTTGAATAATGAGACCTACTTCCTCCTCCTTTTTGAGCCACCACCTCATCTACCCTCTGACAGAGCGAACAGAGCACTGCCAGACCAGCCAACCTTCAGAATAGGAGAGTGGAGAAATAAATGAGATGACATCGACATGCAGATGGAGAAGGAGAGAAAGACATGAGAGTTCAAGGAAGGAAGAAGAACCACTTCCCTAGCCTATCCACAGGCTAGACCCATTTCAGAGAATGAGAAAAACATGGCAAACTGACAGCTACTATGAGATCTAGGAGAGTCATTTACATAAAGTACAATCGGCTGGAAACTTTAGATTTCACTGCGACTAAATGATGCGTGAGCATCTCCAAAGGGAAAACAGAATTATACTAGATTTTCATATTTTTGGAAGAATATGTACTCACTGTTATTGAGAGTTATGCACTATTCTGTTCACAGTTAGTCTCACAAGGCAGGGTTTTGAATTAAATGGGCCCTATTATACTTTTTTACTTTTTCAACTTTAATTAGTGTGTAATGTTGCTGTTTGAGCATAAGAAAAGATCTGCAAGGCTGCAAAGCTCAAAGTCCACTCCAAAGAGAGGACTACTAGACTACTACAAGCTTTTTCTGGGTATTGTGAAGTCACAGTATTACTCATTTAAATAATCCCCACCTACAGAATATGCAAAAAAGGGGGCAAAGCCTTGCGAAGAGGTGCAGTTTTATTTTTGTTGTTTTTTTTTTTCTTTTTCCAAAACCCCTTTGTTTGGCCTTTCTAAGGCAGACAAACTTAAAGTGGTTAAAAATTCTTTTTAATACTGTTCCTGAATATTACAACCCCGACATTTATGTGTGTGCTGCACATTTTATGGAGGACAGCTTCCAGAACCTAAAAGAGTACAATGCTGGCTTTTCCTGAAAGATGGAACAGTTCCCACTTTGTCGAGACAATCAGTTATTTATGGATCACAACCTGTAAGTATGTTTTATTATTTGCTGATGTGTTTTCTATTAACAGTTCCAACCGTTTGCTGTTGCTACTAATGGCAAAGCTGTTTGGCTTCACTGGCCTGCTAACTAACATTACAGTGCTGATGTAGTGTTTACTGTAGCTTTTGTAAGATTGTTCACCACTCCTTTGGAAAATTAACCATGGTTTTGTGATTAATTAGTGTTTGTATTACCATAGTTTGCTGACAAATTTCATTATTAAATGGTGTATAACATTGTATCTAAAATTTATAAGAAAATTACAAAACAGAAAACGTACCACTCTGAAACGTGCTGTGAAATACGTACTTGAAATCTGTTCTGAACTATTATCTTGTTCGTTAAGATTCTCAGGGTCTGAATGTGCCTCAAATTGGTTTGAAATTGATGCCATCCTTAATATTTACACCTGAGCAGATGAAACTCGCGGTTATGGTAAAGGGCGTGACATTTCCGGAACACGCTCCTAGCGGTTCGCAAATCACACTGGGCCACCTAACCATTCATAGCACATTTCGTATTTTGTAAGGAGGGCCTTCATCAAACTATACGGTGCGTTTGAGCCAGACTGGGAAGAGAGGTGCTGTAGTACACTCAAAAAAATGAATTGTTGAATTTACTTAAAAAAGAAGTGTCAAGTGGTTCCACGCAACTATATTAGTAATTTGTAATTTAGTTGTATGAACAAAAGAAATTCAAATAAAGCTGACAAAATTTCTTTGAGTAAATACAAATCATTTGAATTTGTCACTGTTACATAATATTTATATGTGCAGTTTACTTAATAATGTTGTTTATTACGTAAAGTGAACACATTTATTGACTTAATTTACCTTATTAATTAACTATTTTCTCTACAAAATGCACTCAAAAAAATAACTCATTGAACAAACTCAATTGAATTGACAGCAGGAATTCCATCCATATTCATGCATATATGGGTGCTCACAGCCTAAACACATTCAGAAACATTACAGAAACTCCTCTAAATGTCCAACATAACTGAACATCAAACACTAACATAAACTAACAACATCTTTCACTTTACTGAAAAACACATAAAATAACACTTTAATCCCTAAATTTTCTAGCCTAATGCAGTCCCTTGGAAAGCATGCTGGGAACTACGGATCCACTGCCCAGTTAGTTGTGTCAACGTTAATTTGTGCGTTTCACTCAGCAATGTTAAGTTGACTGAACAAACACTTAAGTAAAGCTGACAATACTCATTTTTAGTAGAAACAACTCAGTTAAATTAAGTTCATGTAGTTACATGAGTTTAAGTAATGTGATCAATGTGAAGTATGTAAAATATGTGAACAATAATGCATTTTGTGAACAATCAAGCATGAAAACATATTCTAGTATGCCATAACACTTTGGAATGTGTTATGGAAGAAAAAAAGTATGTGCTGAAATATGCCTCTAAAACCTTTTTTTTCCCCTCTTAGTGTTGATGGATGGATGGATGGATGCATGGATGGATGCATGGATGGATGGATGGATGGATGGATGGATGGATGGATGGATGGATGGATGGATTCTTTGGGTTTGTGATCCCTTAACCTTAAATATGAGCAGTACTAATAGCAGGGACAGGGGGCAGGGGGGGGTGATATGGATGACTGACATGTCTCTGATCATATATCAGCCATCCTCTAATAGAAACAAGAATGCCTTCAGCGGGTATTTTTTATCCATCAGCTCAACAGGAAATGTGGCGCGAGTCGTGCTGTGACATGGGTCTCTCCCAGACAATGGCTCATCTATTTCTGCACTGTCAGCTCGCCCTTAAAGCACAGTTGTCAAACTTAATTGTATTACCTGCAGAGCTGGGAGCCCTTTTATTAATTTATTCCTGGAGGAGGGAGAAAATAGGATGTGAGATGAGGTTATGTGGCTGTGGAGTGTGTTTATACTCTCTGAAACATGGATACCGCAAAGTAGCATTAACTTGGAATGACAAGAGTAAACGCTTTGGTGTCCTCCAGTAGAGGAGCCAGTCATTTGATTCTTCCGGCCTCATTACACAGAATCTGAAGACAATCATCTTTGGCACATAAGCAGTTATTTGAGATATGACTAGTGTTGTTAATGAGACAGTAGTAAATTATGTTACAAAACCTACCTAGCCAGCATTTTAAGACATCGCAGTGGCACTCCTGGCGCTATGGTATGACCTTAAAACACTTTAACCATAGTGCATGATTTATAAACTATTTTGACGTTCGCATCACATAATCAGCTCCATATGTATGGCTTTTCTACTGTTGTAAACTTGCTCAGTAGCGCACCTGGTACAGCACAGCACTTGCGAGGAGTAAAATAGTTTTATAGTAATTTTTTAGTAAAATAAAAGACTGGTAGAAATTAGCAAATTCTTAGTTTTATCTACAAATTAGTTTTTATCTTATGTTTGCATTAAAACTATCAGTTAGGTTTAGGGTCGGGTTTTGTGTAGGTGCTACGTTATTTTTAAACACGATATAGTCTGGGTGTTCAATTCCGGGTTTTTCCGAGTCGACTCCGATTCTCAACTCCCAGAATTGACTTACATTAAATCAAAATCAATACAAGTTTGACGTCATTATTACACACTAAAAGTAGGCTGTTATTAAATAATTAAAACCTAATTTTAAAGGTGCCCTAGAATGCTTTTTCACAAGATGTATTATAAGTCTAAGGTGTCTCCTGAATGTGTCTGTGAAGTTTCAGCTCAAAATACCCCATAGATTTTTTTAAATAAATTTTTTTAACTGCCTATTTTGGGGCATCATTAACAATGCACTGATTTAGGCAGCGCCGCCCCTTTAATTCACGTGCTCCCTGCCACACGAGCTCTCGACTATATTACAGCGCATTTACAAAGTTCACACAGCTAATATAACCCTCAAATGGATCTTTACAAGATGTTCGTCATGCATGCTGCATGCATGCTTCGAATTATGTGAGTAAAGTATTTATTTGGATGTTAACGTTTTATTCTGAGTGAATTTGAGGCTGTCCTCCGTGGCTAACGGCTAATGCTACACTGTTGGAGAGATTTATAAAGAATAAAGTTGTGTTTATGAATTATACAGACTGCAAGTGTTTAAAAATGAAAATAGCGACGGCTCTTGTCTCCGTGAATACAGTAAGAAACGATGGTAACTTTAACCACATTTAACAGTACATTAGCAACATGCTAACGAATCATTTAGAAAGACAATTTACAAATATCACTAAAAATATCATGTTATCATGGATCATGTCAGTTATTATTGCTCCATCTGCCATTTTTTGCTATTGTTCTTGCTTGCTTACCTAGTCTGTTGATTCACCTGTGCACAGATCCAAACGTTAACTGGCTGCCCTTGTCTAATGCCTTTTATAATGTTGGGAACATGGGCTGGCATTATGCAAATATTGGGGCGTTCACCCCGACTGTTACGTAACAGTCGGTGTTATGTTGAGATTCGCCTGTTCTTCGGAGGTCGTTTAAACAAATGAGATTTATATAAGAAGGAGGAAACAATGGAGTTTGAGACTCAATGTATGTCTTTTCCATGTACTGAACTCTTGTTATTTAACTATGCTGAGGTAAATTCAATTTTTGAATCTAGGGCACCTTTAAAGAGGGGGAAGTTACAAGAAACAGTCTTGTTTGAATATTATTTCAGAGTTAAATAAACGAGAAAGAAGGTTCATTCATGTAATTATGGTATAATGTCAATGATGGCACTAAGCACCCATTGTCATCTTTTGTACTGCTTGGCCAATGTAAAGTTACTATGTCTGTTATTTTTTTCTTAAAGTAATCTACATGTAGGATAAAAGCATGAGACTGTGTTATTCTGCGACTCTGACGCACGGTGTAATGGCATTTGAATTCTTGGCTTCATTTGGTTCACTCCTTGCTGATATACTGCGCTTAATTGCCATGCACTATATAGGAATTAATAAATGAGTAACACTTTATTTTAGGGTAACTAGTTTAACTAGTTGCTTATTAGCATGCATATTCCTAGAATATTGGCTTTTTATTAGTACTTATTAAGCACATATTAATGCCTTTTTCTGCATGACCTTATTCTACATTCATAATCCTACCCAATACCTAAATTTAACAACTAACTTATTAACTATTAATAAGCAGTAAATTAGGAGTTTATTGAGGGAAAAGTCGTAGTTAATTGTTTATATGTGTTCCCTATACTAAAGTGTTACCAATAAATGTGTGAGCTATTTCAGACAACAACTGAGTCGATTCCTGTCCTAGAGTCAACACTGACACTAGGGCTGTTCAACGTTAAGGAACCAAGTCTTTTGGAGTCCACTCCTCATCACTACAATGCATCAAACTTTTAGTTCCACTTACTGGATATTTCATTTACAAACTGTTGCGATACATAAAACAGCCAACATAATAAAACATTGCCAGATTTAAATTCATTCGTTTAGGATAAAACCAAATGCACTTCTAGCACCACTTACTAGACATTCCACTGTGAATGTGCCAGGAAACATGCAACAAGCAATGCAATATCATTTTGGAAAAAAAAAAAAAAAAATGTTGCCACAGGCATGTTTTTCCAATGAGCCTGGGTTGCAAATAAAGATTAGACTGGAGGCTAAAACTTTTTCAAGAATCATAAAAACAGTGTTTATTTCTTTAAAGAATATCATTAGAAAGAAGCTAGTCAGAGCAGCTAGCATGTGAAGTTCTCGGCCACTGTGCTGTCGGCTATCAGGTGGGCAATGCTCAGCTAGCCAATGGGCAGCAGGAAAACAAAGCAACGATGACATTTTATCTGATGGAGAGTCCTGTGGGGGAAAGCCGTGGTGCTGAACTGTCAGGCAGATTTCTGTGAGATGTGGAAGGGATGGAAAAAAAATCCAAACAAACAGGGGCCCTGGCACAAGCTCCCATCACCAGGCGCACGGGTTCCCATGGGATCGCAGGAGGCAGAGATGAAACACAAAGAGATCTAACCTTTTTTATTCTTTCTATTTCTCTGGGAGAACAGAGTTCTTTGGTGCTGAGAGATTAAAAGGGAATGGCAGAGTGAGACAGATTAAAACGAATCAAAGCCCCGCGTTACTTATTTGCGATGAATGTCAGTTGAAGAAGAAAATATTGCATTTGTGCAGTGATGATGTGCTGTATAATTGGCAACATTTGGTGTTGTGAAAGAGAACATTTTACTTCAAACAATCCTTCATAAAGTATGTGCGTATAGGTAAAAGACTTTGCCTAACTACTCGTCCCATGCTCCTTTGCAAATTACTGTATGTAATTGGTTTACAGTGGGTTTGTGTGTCTTTATAATGTATTTTTTTTATCAGAAAAGACAACTGCTATCTTTTATACTTTAACGCTCTAACATCCAATATTAGTTAACATTAGGTAGATACACTATATTGACAAAAGTTTTGGGACGCTTGCCTTTACGTGCACATGAACTTTAATGACATCCCATTCTTAATCCGTAGGGTTTAATATGGAGTTGGCCCACACTTTGCAGCTATAACAACCTCAACTCTTCTAAACTCTTCTTTCCACAAGGTTTAGGAGTGTGTTTATGGGAATTTTTGACCATTCTTCTAGAAGCGCATTTGTGAGGTCAGGCAGTGATGTTGGCGAGAAGGCCTGGCTCGCAGTCTCTGCTCTGAGGTCAGGACTCTGTGCAGGCCAGTCAAGTTCCTCCACACCAAACTCGCTTATCCATGTCTTTATAGGCCTTGCTTTTTGCACTGGTGCACAGTCATGTTGGAACAGGAAGGGGCCATCCCCAAACTGTTCCCACAAAGTTGGAGCATGAAATTGTCCAAAATGTCTTGGTATGCTGAAGCATTAAGAGTTCCTTTCACTGGAACTAAGGGGCCAAGTCCAAGCCCTGAAAAAGAACCCCACACCATAATCCCCCCTCCACCAAACTTTACACTTGACACAATGCAGTCAGGCAAGTACCGTTCTCCTGGCAACTGCCAAACCCAGACTCATCCATCGGATTGCCAGGCAGAAAAGCATGATTCGTCACTCCAGAGAACACATCTCCACTGCTCTAGAATCCAGTGGTGGTGTGCTTTACACCACTGCATCCGACACTTTGCATTGCACTTGGTGATGAAAGGCTTGGATGCAGCTGCTTGGCCATGGAAACCCATTCCATGAAGCTCTCTACGCACTGTTCTTGAGCTAATCATGAAGTTTGGAGGTCTGTAGCTATTGACTCTGCAGAAAGTTGGTGACTTCTGCGCACTGTGCGCCTCAGCATGCGCTAACCCCTCTCTGTGATTTTACGTGGCCTACCACTTCGTGGCTGAGTTGCTGTTGTTGCTTCCACTTTGTTATGATACCACTAACAGTTGACCGTGGAATATTTAGTAGTGAGGAAATTTCACGAATGGACTTATTGCACAGGGGGCAACCTATCACGGTACCATGCTTGAATTCACTGAGCTCCTGAGAGCGACCCATTCTTTCACAAATGTTTTTAGAAGCAGTCAGCATGCCTAGGTGCTTGATTTTATACACCTGTGGCCATGGAAGTGATTGGAACACCTAAATTCAATGATTTGGAGGGGTGTCCCAATACTTTTGGCAATATAGTGTAGCTAGCTAATATTACGTAGTTATGTTACCAACCTCCATAAGCATACAAAAACATTGTTTTCTTTGATTTATGGACATGTAAGTAATGTAGTACTTCGCTGGGAATTTGTAAATTAAAGTGCACCCATTATGCTATTTTAAATGTTCCTACTTTTATTTTGGAAGTCTCCAACAACAGGTTTACATGCATCCAAGGTCAAAAAATATCTCTTAATATACATTGCACATCACCTCATTTCTCAAAGAGTCTTAAACAACTTAACTCACTTAAACTCTTTTCCGAGAGATACTCTGTTCTGATTGCTCAGATGGCCGGTTGTGATTGGTTGACCGCTTACAACATGTGTAACACACATTACCATAACTGAATTTCAGCTGCAGAGGCTTCCTAAAGCTGAGCGATTGTCGATTTTACCATATCAATTTGAGCGCGAGTCTGATGATGAAACTGTTATTAAACTAGTTATTAAACCCGAACCTCCATCGCAAGGGCGACTTGAGCAGGACGTTTCTCAGTGATACGCTACTCAGTTTGACATACATTATGAGATGTTGCATCTGTAATTCCTCACCATTAGCATTAACAAGTGTATGTCCATCAACAAACCAATGTGTATATTTCTTATTGCGGTGCACATGTGGGAACGGTATCATTAACTTTATCAATAACAGAACACTAATGTGAATGACTGGTGTAACATTAAAGTTTGTAAAACAAATCTTGCTCCATCTTTTATCAGAACGACAGACAATCTGCATTAATAGACAGTTTTAGGTAACAGTGGTCCCACAGCTGATTAGCAGAACTATTTTAGTAAGACAGTAGTAACGTGAGTTATCTGGTTAGCTGGAGACCTACACAATTTAAAACACAAAACTACGTATTTTGAACACCTGGTAAAAAATATATATCAATAATTAATCATACTTGCAGGTTGTGATTCAGAGGAGCAAGTTGGTCCAAATAAATTGGGTACTACTGTCTCATCTTTGATGGATAAGCATTTTGTAATGGATCCCATTTAGACCTCGCTGAGATTTGAGAAACAATTGTCAAAAGGTTGCTGTTGTATCGCTGTGGTAATTTTAACCACTGACTCTTCACATCCTCATCCTTTGGAAGTGCTTACAAAGAGAATTTGCTTTTGCAGTACAGAAAACAGTGTTTTCTCGACATGTACACAGAACCAGCTACAGTGTTTGAGGGTGGGTCAAAGTAGACGTTGTTTGCGGGTCGCCAATGAAGACCATAGGTAGGCATTATGCAATTTTGTTACATTGTTACATATGAATGTTATGGAAGTGAGACTGGAATTACTGATGACTCGTTTCTGCCGTTCAAAATCGATTCTTTCTTTTGGGAGACAATAACTTAATTTATGATGCACTTTGATCTTTAAAACTATATCTTGGACACTTGCGCAGTGCTATGATGCATACAGGTATGTTTACATACATTGTATGTCTTATGAATGTGTGTTTTTGTTTCATGTGGTCAGTAAAGGAGACTGAATATTTACTAAATATTTGCTATAAAAAGCTGGCATATGTCAGCTTTCTTTTTTAATATGTCATCAAGATATTATCGTGATTCTGAATGCGGTGACATGGGCGCTGTGCATGTGCTGAAATTTTGTTCAGAAGACATAAATACACATATAAACGAATATGTAAATCGAATTGCAATGATTAGGATTCATATAATAAGAACTTTCAGAATATGGATTCAGATTTGATTCATTCAAACTGACGAACATTAGTGCATGCAAACATACCTAATGATTTATGGTCATTGTGTCCAGAAGCATAAACTGTACTTTCGCTTAAAGGATTAGTCCACTTTCAAATAAAATTTTCCTGATAATTTACTCACCCCCATGTCATCCAAGATGTTCATGTCTTTCTTTCGTCAGTCGAAAAGAAATTAAGGTTTTTGATGAAAACATTCCAGGATTATACTCCTTATAGTGGACTTCAATGGCCTACAGACGGTTGAAGGTCAAAATTACAGTTTCAGTGCAGCTTCAAAGGGCTTTAAACGATACCAGACAAGGAATAAGAGTCTTATCTAGCAAAACGATTGGTCATTTTCGAAAAAATACAACTGTATATGCTTTATAAACACAAATCATCGCCTTGCACATGCTTCCGCTTTCCGTGTTCTTCAAAACGCTTACGCTGTATGTCCTACGCCTTCCCTATTCAACTTACGGAATGAACGCGGTGGCAGTTTCGTTTTTTTCCATAAGTAGAATAGGGAAGGCGTAGGAGAAGCTTTTTGAAGAATACGGAAAGCGGAAGCATGTGCAAGGCGATAATTTGTGTTTATAAAGCATATACAGTAGTATTTTTTTTTTTTTTTTAATGACCGATCGTTTCGCTAGATAAGACCCTTATTCCTCGTCAGGTATCGTTTAAAGCCCTTTGAAGCTGCACTGAAACTGTAATTTTGACCTTCAACCGTCTGTAGGCCATTGAAGTCCACTATAAGGAGAATAATCCTGGAATGTTTTCATCAAAAACCTTAATTTCTTTTCGATTGAAGAAAAAAAAGACACGAACATCTTGGATGACATGGGGGTGAGTAAATTATCAGGAAAATTCTATTTAAAAGTGGACTAATCCTTTAACCTCGGACCTCATAGTAGATCAATCTTGAAAGGTTTACATTATCATTAAAAGTCAGTTTCACTAGGGAGGTTTTGATGATATGTTGACTTTAAAATGATCATTTCAATCGATTCACTGAGCAACATTGATTTTTAAGATGAAAGTATCCTGATGTACAACCAGATAATAAGTAGGTATAACTTCATTTTTCACAGTAAAGGGGCAGTGTTTACATATTTGTCATGGGGATGTATGCTGTACATGCAATTATGATATTGAACACATTGCAAACAGGTTGTTTTGACAGGTCCAGAGTTTGTCACGGAAGCTCATGAGATTCCCCTCTTGATTTTCTACTGGCACATTTTATAACATTATTTCATTTCAAATATTTCATTCCTTCCACAGATGTTCACCCAAATGACATTTATATCTTATGTCAGATTCATAATAAATATATTAGGAATGGGTCAAGACTAGTGATCCAACTTTCTTAGTCTTTTTATCTTTAGTATTTTTAGCTTTAATGCTTTTAAGAGGGATGAATTTTGAGACACAGAGTGGGTTTTAGCTTGCCGCTTCACCACTACAAATATTAAAGCCAAAAAATCTTATAAACTAGAGCTCGAAGCCTCAAAGTAATAAATTTCACTTACAGATTGGCAGCATGTCAGTATTTGTGCACACAGCTTTACAGGCGAATTAACTGAGGTTAGGAGAAAGTGCTAGATAAATACTACTGTAAGGAAGTGAATTATACAATCTGATTGCTATAGATTCGAAAATATGTGGTTAAATGGTTAAGCTGGCTATAGATAAATATAATGTAGTAAGCTACATTGTTTACTGTCTAAGGCTTCTTTAAGACCAAATAGTGATTCAGACAACCCACCTGAAAATATGTTAATTGCACAACCTAATTACAATTAAACAATTAAACAATCATGTCAGAAGGCACATCATGGCCATATTCCAGGATGACAATATCAAGATTCGTCAGGCGCAAATTATGAAAGAATGGTTTCAACATTTATTTCCATCAAGAGGTGCATCAATTTTTGATCAAGATCTTGTATTGACAATGCAAGAGTCGAGCACTCTGTAAAGTCTCCTCCAGCACATCCCAAAGACTTTCAAAGAATTGAAGTGAAATTGAATGATTCTTCATGCTCCCTCCCAACCATTCTTTCACAATTTGAACCTGATGAATCTTGACATTGTCATCCTGGAATATGGCCATGAATACTGTACATCTTCCTACATGGTTGTTTAAAGCTGCAGTCCGTAACTTTTTTGATCCAAAATCAATTTTCTGAGCAAGTACATAACCAGCCAGTGTTAAAAACTTATTACCTTATAATCTCATTACCTCACAACGATTCACAAACAAGTTTGTAATAATGTTTTATAATAAAATCGGTACTGGTGGGTTTAAGCAGGAAATTCGAGCATGCAGTCGTTCGTTTTTGCGTCATTACATCACGTCTGTTTACATAAAGAAGGAGTCCCAGCTAGTAGGCTATATGCCTACAGTGACAACTGGAGATTAACCCATAGACAAAAGCAAAAGACTTCGGACTGTGGAGTGGCTACAGAAATTGAAATCTACAGGTAACGCTAATACAGACTAAATACACAGTCACGCAATGCTGATGTTGTTAATAAAGTGTAACGATAATAATAATTTTCACGGTTTGACGTGATCCGGGGTAAGCAATCATTAGATTTAATCACCATAGGCAGCAGTAATATTTATTGTATTGCTTTTTTTCTCAGTTGGTCAGAATAGACATGTTACTTGTTCAGATGACATTTTCCTGTGAAAATTCAAGACGTAGAATCTGTGATTCTGAAGTACAGTATCCACACCGGTGCTGTGACTAGCAGCAAACATTAGATTAATCTGCGCTGAGGAGCCGTGCACAACCCATATAAAGATGATAATTCCGCAAATTGCAGGTTTCAGACAGAGATCCCGACATAGAGGCAAAACTCACGGATTGCAGCTTTAAGAAATGAAAATCTCCACTCCATTAATTAGGGTTAAAAAACTGTTGCCAAACATATAACATGCTAGAAACATAATAATCACTGTAATAATGATCCAATCATAGACTCCAATCATTTTTCTTTTTAAAACCAAACAGCGACAGGGCCTTTTTTTTCTTGTATATTATAAATAAAACAGCTGGAAACCCTGCCACATTAAAATCTGTAGTGTTCCTAGATTTTCAAAATTTGTTGCAGTCATTATGTTCTAGAAAGAAAAAAAAAAAACTGCATAATATTGTGTACAGGCTTTTGAAGATAATAGACTTCAAAGGTTATTTGCAGGGGGCAACCAGAGCAAATGCCCAGCTCATTACTGTAGCATCACGATACACAGGGTTTCATCCCATATACAGGGCATTAGATGTGTTCCCATTATTTAGCCGGATTAAAAGCTTCGGAGGTTCAAAGCCCAAGTTATGTGTTAAGCTGGAGTTCAGAGCCCCAGGGACACTTATCAAATCCCTTGCCCAGTGCTTGCTTTGCACAAGCAGAGGCTCTTGAACTCTTGAAGATGCCAGTTTAGAGAGAGGCCTTTTCTCTAAGTTTACACGAGATAGAACAGCACTTAAGGTATAGAGGTCAGTCCGCTGAGACCTGTTTTGAATGGTACTCACCATTTCCTGTTCTGCCTCTATCATTGGCTCAGAGTGTCAGTTTACTTCAAATATTCAGGAGCTTATCAACTCATGTTATTCCCTGAGGTATCAGTCCATCCTACAAAAGGTCCAAACAGAGTTCATCAGTTTCCACCCACTTTTTCAATAACATGTCTTCTGGAAATATTTCCTCTAATTCATTTGTTTTATAGATATTTCACTAAATTCTTCAATAAAGAGGTGTGTCCTAAACCCGACCATCCAGCTCTGTGATGAATCACAACATAACCAATTTTCTTTAAAAAAAACCGCAGCAGTCTCTTATGCTACAGTATAATGCTTTGTCTTGTGTTCACTAAAAAATTCACTACTGAGGATTTCTTCTTGTTTAATTTTTTATGAATTATTGAGCCATTACATGAAATTCATGTTCAGAATTTTGTTTTTGCCTTCCCCAAGTGAACCTATGATTGTGATTTATATTCAGAGCTTGGATATGGTTCGATTTTGTGAGAATCATATTCGATATACATTCACCTTTGTTTGTTTATGTAATGTAAACAAAGAAAAGTAGATCCACATATTATGGTTGCAGATAAGAAACTTACATGACAACATTTTTCAGATATACATCTTGTAAGATTTTTTCTTGGTGTTAGATTCTATAGCTGCTCATATCCACTCTGAAATGGTAACAATAAGTATAACTCAATCAGATTTATCAGTGTAAAAAAGTCGAAGCACAGCTAACATAAAAAAGTATGCAATTTTGTTAATCCCACAATGTTGATAGAGGTAAAAAACACAACAATTTCCATTTCCCAAAATAACAGCAACTTTTCATTTAGCTGATAACTGAAGAGATCTGTTTGGTTGTAAGTAACATTCTTCCAAATATCTTCCTTTGTGTTCAGCAGAACAAAGAAATTTATACAAGTTTGGAACTACTTGAGGGTGTGTAAATGATGACAGAATTTTCATTTTTGGGTGAACTAACCCTTTAAGGCTAATATACTATGGAAAGTTTCACATGGCATTTTGAAACCTGTTCTGAGTTCTATTTAGGTTTAATTGTTGCATAGAATCATGGGTAAATAAACAGTTATTAGAAGTGATTGTTGAGTAGTAAGAGGCAGGACTTCAATTTGCAATGACAGCAACAATAGAGGACTACAAATTACAGTGCCATTAATGTGAAGTAACTGTTTCCTGAGCAATGATTGTGTATCAGTGCAAGCTGTTAAGAAAAACTACTGTCACTTCAGCTTGATAAAGGTGAGTTTGGTCCACGGCCTGAGAAGAGGAAATGGTGTGTGTTTGTTATGCGTATGTGTGTGCGTTTCTAACTTGCGTGAGAGCATGGAGCAGGTAGCAGTGCTTGGGAACTAATTGAAATGAGAGGCGATGTGCAAGTCTCCTCCAACATCGCCAAGCCATTCGTCAGGGTGACATCACCGTACTCACACCACATCCATCTTCTAGAGCAGGCCCAGGCTTGCACCGCTCGCCGTGATTAATATCCATACCTCCCAACCGCACACCGTCACTCCCAGCACATTCAAACACGAGCACACTGGGAGGCAGCGGGCAGCTTCTCCTGTAATCTTCTGCAGAGCTGGACAGCTGTGGTGTGGGCTCCTTTTCCATGCCTACGCCACTGATGGCAGAAAGGGAGTTGGCAAGGAAGAGTGGCGGTGTAGCGCTCCTTTATTGCCCATCCAATAGGAGAATACGCTGGCTCTGCTGGTAGCCACACGCTCGACAGCCCCCTAATGAGTTGGATGATGTTTTCACCTTAGAGTGTTAGCAAAACACAAGATGCAGAACAAGGAAAACCACAAGCCCACAGCAACCACCTGGCATGAGTTCCATCCACATCTGCACTGATAATTAAAGGAAGAGTTTATCTGATATTGAAAATGGACACAATTTACTTGCCTTCATTTTGTTCCAAACTTCTCTGACTTTCTTTTTTCCAAACAGTGAAAGCATATAGAGACCAGAGGCTGTCAAACTCCAAAAAGCACAAAAACAGAACAAACAAAAAAATATAGCTGCGAGCAGCAATCATCGGGGTTCAAGCACTTTAAGGCCTTTAAGCACATGCATAAAAAAGTATTATATTTATATTTTATTATGAAAAAGACCATTTACAGCCAATACAGGCGATTTAGTAAGGAAAAACGTGGGGTTTAAAGGTTTTTTGACAGTTATAGTGCCACCTATTGCCCAATCTACACTACTTTTTTTGGGTGTCCTCAGAGTGTGTCCATACATATGTGTACCAATTTAGGTGAAAATATCTCATTTAGTTTGGAAGTTATAGACACTTATATATATGAGAGCATAAAAAAATGACCTAAGAATGTCTTTGATTGGATTTTTTTGCCAATTCCTATCAAAATTTTGACATTTTGGTAGAAACTTTAAGTAAACCAACTTAGGTTCCGTGTTTCCTACAGTGGTTTTGTCTCGATCGGACTAATGGTTTCGAAGATATTCGCAAAAAGTTTTTTAAAAGCTAAATCACAATGTTGCACAAACCATAAGCCGAAACCTGGCAAGTCTGGTATTGTTGGAGTCGGCTAGGATTCAGGAGTCTAAAGATATAACCCGCGTGAAAATAAGTCAACCACACCCAGAGTTATATATATTTTCAGCCAAAACCATTAAAAACATGTTTTTAAAAGCGTTTTAACAGTTATAGCGCCACCAATGGTCTGATCTCCATAAAAGTTGGCATGCTTCTTTAGAGTCATATGCTGCATGTGCTCCGTTAATTCCGTGAAGTTCTGAATTTTCTTTTAGAATTTATAGGCTTTTGGGTATATTTAGCCACACCCATTTTCTAAATGACCCTGTTATAGCGACCCAAAGGGTAAAGTTCAACTCTTTTTTATAATTATTGATCTAGAGAGTCTAGAGAATTGTCCTGAGCTGGTTTTGGTCCGATCGGGCAAAAAACCTAGGACTAGTTTGCAAAAGTAGTTTTTTCAGCTATTCATGAATAATTAATAAATGATTTGATTGACAGCATTGGTTCTTGAGGCAAAGTTGTTCAGCATGAGGAGATCTATCAAATGATATTGTGTGAATCTGTGAAACACCACATGATTACTGAGGCGTAAAACTCATTAGTGCCAACTAGTGGCAGATTTCTTTCAAAATTCTTACAGACCTCTAGGACCATTAGTCAAACATGCCCACTGAGTTTTGTTCCGGTTGGCCTCCGTTAACCTTGTCTAATAGGTGCTCAAATTTCATTGGCCGTTGGCTGCCATGTTTTTTTAGATACGCCAGTGTCCTCATAGACTATCATGCCCTCTTGGACCAAGAAACGGCATGCCAAATTTCAAGTCGATCGGACTAACAGTTGCATAGTTATAGCTGTTTTCATGTTTTTTTCAAGTTATAGCGCCACCTAGTGTCCAATCGACACAATTTTTTTATTGTGACCAAAGATTGAGCCCATACACATGTGAACTGAGTTTGGTGCAAATATCTAATTTCTTTCTTGAGTTATAGCCATTTTAGTAGAAGTGGCTCTACCCACATTGTACGATTTGGTGGCCCTTAACGACCGTGAACCAAAATTTCGACTTTTTTTTTTTTGATATTCAGACTCCAGAGAACATTTCTGCACTGGTTTGGCACCAATCGGGTCAAAAACCTAGGACTAGTTCACAAAGTAGGTTTTTCAAAAATCCCCAAAATTTGAGCGAATCCGCTCAATGCATCTTGTCCACCCTGAGCCAAGGATTCCAACGATATAAGACACTTGAGCCTGGGCCTAACGGTTCAGGAGTTATGAGCCATTTCATACTTTTGACCGATGTAGCGCCCCCGTCAGGCCGATCGGGGCGAGCCTTGGTGACATTGTAGGTGGTTTGAGTACTACCAGCCCTCACCTCTGTTCACATGTGTCCTCATGTCAGATTTTCATATACTTTTTTGCTTCAAATCCAAGTTTGCAATGAATCACCTCATAGCTGGTTGGTTTGGTTCATGACTTAAAGGTCACCAATTATGCCCATTTTTACAAGATGTAATTTAAGTCTCAGATGTCCCCAGAATGTGTCTGTGAAGTTTCAGCTTAAAATACCTCGCAGATTATTTATAAATATATTTAAAACATTTGAATGGACTAATAAAGGGAGCTGTAAAGTATTTTTAAGTACAATGTTTTGACCATAATAATGTGCCAAATCTAACTCATATAAATATTACAGTAGTATAGAAAAATATTATACATACATTATACCTCCTGTACCCATTCTGTGACGTCAAACAACTTCCCTGTGCAAAGGATCATGGGGGCCCGAAGTACTTGTACCCTTCGAAATCCTTCATTCCAAAGGACACTTTGAAGTGGCCAGTTTTGAGCACTTAGGTTGGGAATGACCCTTCAATATGGCGGCCATGATTATTTTCACTCCGAAGTGCCCTTCGGAGGGCAATATATCCCGTTTGGAACGCACCGACAGTCTAACACAAACAAAACATCTGCTTGGTTTTGATTATCATCTATATCGCGAACACTCTCACGGATAGCATAGTTTTTCTTTCATCATTAAAATGTATTATTTCCACGCGTTTTAAACCTATATCAGTTTAAACTTCTAATGGATAGTTTTCTGAGCGCACTTATCTGAAGCACACACACAGACAGCTGGCTGTCAGACGTCAAGTCTCATGAGTAACTTTCACATTTTTTGTTTCGTTTAAACTGTCAAACACACACACAGTTGTGTGAACATAAATAGCAGGCAACATTATATAAATCGTATGTGAATATTAGATCTGTGGCGCATTCCCTTCAAAAATAAAACTAATCCAAAGCGTTCAGTGGCTCAGATGTCAGTAAATGAACACTGTTATGTTCACTCTCACATCCAACAACAAAACATCTCAATTATTTACCAGACATTGTTGTCGCTACAGCTGCTCCAGCACGGAGAAAATGGCGGACAGCATACAGCTCGCTGAGGGTGGAAACTATGATAATACAGGACTGTCAGTCAGTGGCTGTGGGCGGGGCATGAGGAATGTGATGTCACATTCCTAAGAGAATCAAAACGGCATGTCTAATGAGACTGCTTTGGTTTAATGGGGATTTAAAAAAAAAAAAAAAAAAAATCCACTAGGATAGTTCCCTGAGAACTAATTTCTCCCCCAGGCCATGTTCCTGGTTGCGCTCACACTGGGAATAGTAATTGTGAAGTGGCCAACAGAGGCGTCTTTAAGGCCGGGGCCGTCTTTAAAAACCGGTGGATGGAAGATGCCGTGATCGGAGCTGTGTTTGTTTTGTGTCATGGGTTTCGTGATAACGGAAATCGAATGTAAACGCATAATTTACATGACCGAAAGAGCAAAAAGTGGGGCTAAGAGACGAATTCTCCTATGACAACTTTCAGTATTACATATCATCGGGCGGAGAAAATAACTCAACCCTGCAGACAACAGGTAAATGACGTTATCACTATTTTCCATGTTCATGAAGTAAGTATGTTTACACTGCCTTTTAGAAAATGCCGGGTGCCGGTGTTTGACATGCGTTTGACCAATCAATGTACACTTGTGTCACTGATAGTTCCTATAGACCCCTTAATCGCCTACGTCACAGTGACGTCACCGCTCTAGCTGGAGGCAAAACATAAATAAGAACTCATAGCAGGCGCGCTAAAAGTTTGAGGGTTTGACTTTAAAATGTCGTCTTCTTGTGTTTTTGGCTGCCAGAATAGAAGGAACAGCACTTTTGGTTCAAAACTAAAGTTTTACCAGATCCCGGCAGACATTCCTTCATAGAAATCAAGAAGACAAATTGTGGTTGAATGCAATACGGCATACAGACTGGACGGAGACGATCATAAATAATGCTCGTGTTTGCAGTGCACACTTCATATCAGGTAAAATAATCGATGCATATGTAATGGTGTGTTGGTTTTATCTAGTACAAATCAGCAAGTTTCTGTTTTATAGGTGAAAAGTCGCCAATCTTCCGCGCACTAGCTAGCTTAAATGTTAAACAAACATACAGCGATAGATGAATGTGCCATCCTTTGAATGGTCTCTTAAAATTATC
Organism: Megalobrama amblycephala; assembly: GCF_018812025.1. Taxonomy (NCBI): domain Eukaryota; kingdom Metazoa; phylum Chordata; class Actinopteri; order Cypriniformes; family Xenocyprididae; genus Megalobrama; species Megalobrama amblycephala. The sequence goes on along the minus strand of NC_063066.1, from coordinate 21,842,199 downwards.
CACATTGCAAGCCATAATCATAGTTAGCCCAGCGTTAGGTTACATTAGACAATAAGCCTTGAAAAAATTCCCCGAACCACCCGAAAGTAATTCATATGTTGTCTAGGAAATATCCAAAACTTAAGTTAATTTACAAAAATAGCTGTCACGGTCCCGCAGAGTCAGTGACTGTACATATTCGGACAGTTCTAAACCTTCTTCTGCATCTATGTTTAATAAATCCCTCCTAAAACATGCTAGCTTACGCTTGTCAACATTGCGTCCAGCGCCTCTTTTTGCCTCCAGCTAAGCCCCGCCCACCAGGAAACGTTGCAATGTTTACAAACTTTTAAGGGGTCTATAGTGCTGGTTTAGACCCTACTCTGAAGTAGGAGCTAATTTAGTTCCCCCAAAAGGATTTCCTAGAACTAAAATCGTTCTAGTTCCTGCGGTGCGAACACGGCAAAATCCGGGTACTTCAGCCAATAATTCTAGGAACTATGAAAAGGCTCCTTCAGTGCGAAATCCCCTAATGCCGCTGAAAAGTGGGTGGGAACCAATGTACTGTATTGCAAGACTCAATTCTCAATTCTGACTGGTCAGTCGTTGAACTCATAATCGTCAGTGACAACGCTGTATTTCATAACACTCATCTGAGTACCTGAAACCAGCGCTACCTTCATGTCTCTCATATCCTACTGCAGATTCACACTGTCTCAAGTTTTTGGATCTTGACACCTCCTAATCTCAGAACGACTTCACTATATGGAGAAGAGCAGCTCAGAATTTTTTCTCTTTTTTTTTTTCATTATAATATCTTCTTCTGTGTTCCACAGAATTCATACAAGTTTGGAACGACATCAATGAGTAAATGCTCACATAATTTTCATTTTCAACTGAACTATTCCTTTGAGAACAAGCTGGAACTGTTGGATGACAGAGGAAAAAAGATGGTCTAATCAAAGCAGGCTGTCAAATCGAAAGGAGCAGAGCAATCGCGTTTGGAGTTTTGCGTTGTTTTTCTTCAGACCCCCCCCCACAAGTCTCTTATTATCAAAAGATGTAGCTCCCACTTGCGATCGGGGGTGAGCAGCACTTTGAAGATGCTCTGAAATGTGACCGCGTACGCCCGCTCCCTTAGACTGATTTGCTTTGATAACCCCCCGTCTGATGTACGCAACAGTTTCATACTCTTGTAGCTCTCAGGCTGAAGCTTACACTTAGCGTAAAAGCCTTTTGCTGTCTTTGAGATGCAGAGCGAGTCGCCCCCACCCTGACACACACACTTCCATTCAGTGCCATTCTGTGCTGGATGTGATTGATTGGGAAGTGCTCCATGAGAGCGGGGCCGTTCAATGCACACCACTCTTTTGTCATTCACAGGATTCCTGCCTGCCCAGAGAGAGCATGTCATGTAATCAGATTAAGAGAAGTGCTGTCACAGGACAGGATGGCTAACAGCTGGCCCATAAGCACCCTGATTTACTTTACGCTGCTTACTGCATACTCCTAAAGGCATTGGACTTTAGTGGAAGCAATCTGTTTTATCAGTCCCAAATTTCCCGAGTCGTTTATCCTCACCTATCAACGTTATGGGTTTTGGTTTGTAGCATTCCACCAAGGCACATAAATATGACAGGTTTTTGTGTCTTTGAAGTGAATGCGCTTAATACCTTTGAAATTGCATGTCCATTGCAATCTCATCAACTGCTCATTTTAACTGAATTGAAAATCAAAATTCCAAGAAAGCACTGTTTTTTTTTTTTTTTTTTTGTCTAATAGTAAAGAGTTTGGACTGAGATTCTTGGCGTCAAGAGCTCTTACTGTTATTAAGAGCTCAAAGATGGAAAGGCGGTCTTGTCAGATCTCATCTAAATCCAGGTATGACATTCCTCTAATGCTGTCCTATCATATATCTACAGTCATTAATTCCACACCAGTCACTCCATCATAAGCCTCTCGTTGATAAATGATGGAATTATATGATTTATAGGTCAATGATGTGGTGTTCGTTTTATTTGTCTGGATGTACTCATTTATTCAAAAATGCATCACAATGCAGTACATACAGGCAGTGACTTGAATGTGCCACTTCTGTGATGAATATGTTAATAAGTCCAAAATGTCATGGTGGTATAACTCAAAGATATATTAATAACAGGATGCAGCTTCTGTACATACATCAATGGTGTCGCCAACTGTTAACTGAACCGTAGAAGATGCCTCAGTGATATAGTAATATATACATATAGTAAATATAGATATATCAACATATATCTATGTAGATTATATAAATGTAGATATAGTAATATATACTAAAATAGATTGCTATACAAATCTTTACTATCCAACGCGTTCTTAAGATCAGCAGATTCAATGGTGTTTTACCAATACTAATCATCTGAAAAATGCAGAATTGTCAATCTTGTAAAAACTCGTCACTCGTATTGTTTTGAATGGGAGAAAGTGCAACGCGCAATATGGTGGAATAAGTCCCGCATTCTAAATAAGAGCCAATCACCGATTGGTAAAGTCATCGCGTCACTGTAGCGGCCGTTAGAAGCTCCGGTTCCTATAGAAACAGTCAGACGTGCGCCTCTGAAATGAAACACGAGACACGCATTTAGGATTGCGCATGCGCATTAGCTTGATCCATCCTGAAAAATACCGGTTTTTGTTATGATTCAGGCGTTTAGAATCAAAATTTATGAGACAGTTGTTGTGAGATTTCATTGGTGATTTCCAATGTGAAATTTAATCAAAAGCTTGGCAAACAGCTTTGGAGAATTTGATGTTTCCCCATTCAAAGTGATAGGAGCTGCACTTGAATGCCCGAGAGGCTTTTCAAAAATGGCCGCCGAGTGAAATGGCTTGTCTTAAAGGGACTTTGGGTGGAACCAACATAAAGGAAGGCATTTTGCTGTCATGTGACAAGAATACCATAAAATGGGTGACAGATATTTTGACTTTTTTTGTTAAATGGCAAGGTTCCAATTTTCCAACGGCAAATGGTACAATGTTTTCAAAATGGTACAATTCCTTTCAAATTCGAGATAAAATGTTGAGAATAAACTCTTAAATTATTACTTTATTTTCAACATTTTATCTCGACTTTTTTCTCGAAATTTAACAAGTTTTTTCTCATAATTTAACGAATTTGTTCTCGTAATTTAACGACTTTTTTCTCGTAATTTAATGACTTTATTCTCAACATTTTATCTCGACTTTTTTCTCGAAATTTAACACATTTTTTTCTCGTAATTTAACGAGTTTATTCTCAACATTTTATCTAGACTTTTTTCTCGAAATTTAACGACATTTTTCTCGTAATTTAATGAGTTTATTCTCAACATTTTATTTCGACTTTTTTCTCGAAATTTAACAAGTTTTTTTCTCGAAATTTAACAACTTTAATCTCGAGATGGTTTTAATTTTTTATTATTGCTTGGTCCTAATCCTCTTCCGTACATTTGTGTATTCAAGATGTAAGGAAAATATTTTGTTTAATACAATGTTATTATATCGCTCGGCATTATCATTAAATCAAAAGTCATTAAATTGCATAATAAAAATGCGTGAAACCAATATGAATAACCCCATTGATTTAAATGTGGAGTTAAAACACCACAAAATATTCAAAACAGTAATACACAATAGAATGAGTGATTTGCAGTTTTTTTAATGAAATTCTGACGAAGTGGACTTGTATGAAAACCATCCCAGTAATTCAGAGAAAAACAAGCCTCACCCCATACTTTCTTGGATGCCATTCATTGCATGCTGGAAGCACATCTATTTCACTCGTTGTGGCCTCTTCTTTTCCGCCCCTCCATCAGAGAGCAAGCAGAAATGAGACATGAATGGACCCTAGTGTTCAGAGAGCCGTAAAAACAGCTCTCTTGTTCTAGCCTTCCCCCGACTTCCCAGACACATCATTGAAGCGGCCAGCGAGTGTCTTTGAAGAGAGGACTGTACAGTGATACAAATGGCAGTCCCGCTCTTTCAGGGATGTGCTCTCCGCCCCTGCCTAGCCCTTTTTCCTTTCAAATCCCATATTTTCCAGAATTCAATGGCCTGACAGGGACCGGCATATGGGGGGGAGAGGGAGGTTGAGGTCTGGGAAGAAGGAATTGCTTCCCTGGAGTGAGGGGTGGGGGAATCGAGAATCCTTAAGGGAAGCAGGAACACATTGCCTCTTTATGTTTTTTTGAGGGTGGCTTTCCCTTTCCTTCGTCATCCTCACCCCAGAGCCCCTCTATTCAGCCCTGGGGAGAGAATCGAGGGGGGGTTATGAGACTGTCAAGGCAGTGATTGTGTAGCTGAGGTTGGGCAGGCGGGGTTGGGAGATAGTTCAGACACACAGACAGCCTTGTTAGCTGGCATCCATAGTGAAGGAAAGAGAGAAAGACAGACTGGCTGATGTCAAAAGCTACTACTCCATTGCATCATCCTCATCCTCCCTTCCTTATTGTCTTCCTCTATTAATAACAAAGCCTCTATCTAAAGCTCTGTAACGAATATTGTGTATTCTCCATTCTTTTTGCTTCAGCTTATGTGAGATTAGAAGGATAATTTACCCCAAATTGAAAATTTGATAACAATTTACTCACTCTCAAGATTTTTGTTGATCTTCTACATAAATCAAAGTACATAAATCAGGAGTATTTAATTTAAGTTCCAAGAGGTCCGTTCTCTATATTTCCTTCCCAGCAGAGGTCCAGACAATACTTTTTTGGAACAGTTATACATTTCCATTTCCACCATAGTACTTTGTAAAAGAAAAGAAAAAAATCCTACACACTCAAAATAGTCATTGAAGATGAGAATCTTGGGCCCCAAGAGCCAAAGCAGTGATGTCTATGAATTTTTATTAATATTTACCAAAAAAGTAAATATTTCTCCCAACTGAATATGAATATAAAAATGTAAGATCAGATGTTTTATCAGGCCATTATTAGTAGTATCATTATTATTATTATTATTTTTACATTTAGACACCTACATGTATGGCACATAAAAGTAGCAGGACTGGGCCTCTTGTTGGCGCTATGAAATTTGCTCCAACTATAGAACTGTTGGTCCAATTGACCTCAAAATTGGCATGTAGTCTGAGTTGCCATCATTGCCCATGATGAAAGTTGTGTATCTTGAGAATCATGGCTGCCATTCTGATGGCAACGTGCCGTCAAGGATCTAATGACTGTTAATCTTCTGTGCTTTTCCGTATTGAGATGAAACATTGTATGTACTATTGTAACCATCCCCTGACAGTGTCATATCAGTTTCATCTCCACAACGATATGCACAATCAACATTTTTACAGATAGTGTGCTTGGCCCCAATACTTGCAGCTATAATTATTACTGTATTTATTTAGTTTGATCATTTTTAACTGGGAAACAAGACAAGCATACATTTGCAGTGTCTGCAGTGGCATCCTAATATACAGTTTACTCTTTAAAAAAATCTGTAAAAATAGGGCACAATGTACTGTATTAATTTGACAGAATTTTCCATACTCATTTTTTACAGGTGTTTTACCTGTATTCTGAATTTTGAACTTGATTGTGTTGTGTTTTAGGGTTAACGGAAATGTCCGTAAAATTTGGATAATGTCTGGGTAATAATCTGCTAGTACTTTTTCTGTTATTTTACGGATTTTTTTTATTTTTTTTACAGTGTACATGACTCTTAAAATGATAAGCATACGATGTATAAAGCCCTTGGGAATGTATGAAATGTGAACGCGAGTGGAGATGTTTTAATATTCAAAGCATGCACAGAGCGAGGCTGTCTGATGAGCTGTCCAGGTGACAGGGTAGATGAACGGAGGGCAAAGCATTGAATGGACAGCAGTGAGTAATCCGCCCGACGGCTTTAGTGATGAAAGAAGGTGAGGAAATCTCCAGTGGGTTTGCTGTATATTTAATGTGGTCATATTCCAGCGTCAGCTCCTGCTCAACTACCACCAGCTCAATGTCATGTCATTGTTGCCGCATCGATCGATATCTGTGTGTGCGATTGAGCCAAAAATGTTTTACAATGGTGGAATGTGAACATGCAGGATTGACAGGACTGAGACAGAGCTTTCATCTTCTTTCAGTCTCCTTCAGGAACAAGAGCTATTGTTAAAAGCACTATGTAGATAAAGCCCAAAACTCTTATAGGAGAGTCTGTGTTTCATCACCTTCAGTGATGTTAAGCACTACTGATATTGTAAGTCACCTTATGAGCTTTTTTTCTGCCTGTGGAAAGCATTCTGTTCCCCTAGGGGATAATAATATTGTTATGTATTGCATTATCATCGAATTAACAAGTACCATCATCCCAAGAGCCCATATGATGCTGAAATTGTGCGGATAGCAGATTGCAGACTACAATTACAGTATTGCTGTGTTTTTTTTTTTGTTTGTTTTTTTTTTTTGTTTTTTTGTTTTTCTGGCAGGGTCCTACACAACATAAACATACTGAAGTGATGTACAGTAACAGGCAATAACAGGTTGAAGCGAAAGCATATATATAACGGCTTAGTTCAACCTCAATGCTTTGTAATATAACAGCCCTGCGTATAAAACCATAATGTGTAAAAACATCTTTAAAAAAATCTTTATTGCTTTCCAAAGAAAACATTTGCTACCACATTTCCAATTAAAATGCATCCACAGACCATGGAGAATACATTTTTAAATGTAGCCTGTGGGTTGGTTTCGTTGTCTTCTGTAATAGTTCTGCATCTTGTTTTCAAATTATTATGAATATCCCTAATTTAAATAGAATCATTTTCAGTCCAAGCCATTTCTGCTTGTTGTTGTTGTTGTTTTTATGTAAAATGTAAAGAATAAATAAATTATTAATAACAATAAAATGAAAAAAAATATATTATAAAAATTATGAAATTTATTTACCATTACTGTCACTGCAGGGAGATCAAGTACAATGCTCATATTAGTATTATTACTGTATTATTGTATAATCTGTTGTGAAATTCTGTAACTGATGCTTTTAATTTGCTCTCCGAGTTGTGTGTTGGCGTGAGCTCTGACTCCCGGTGAATAACAGCATGTTTGGTTGTGCTCATTACGAGTATTTGAGAAGAATAATGCAGCAATGTGTTTTGCATGAAAATAAGTGATTTAACTCGCATTTGATTCGGCGTGCGGCTCTACGTCAATATAAAGTGACATAATGAAGTGTAGAATGTCTGCCAATGCCCTTGAGATGATCAGGAAAGCTGCTCTCTATAAACCTATTTCCTATCTTTGCACGCTCCTCTGTACAGGAAGCAGCGTTTCAAAAAAAAAAAAACATGCTTTATTTGATATGCTAATATATTACATGCTGTTTAATTGATTTGTTCCTGATGAAAGCACAATAAAAATGCATTTGGGGAACAAGATGGTGAACCTTCCTTTCCGTCCATAGAGGAACAGCACTTCCTTCACATTACAATCGGTTGCTGTCATAAAAACGTGTTTAATCACTGTCTATTCCACATGCTAACAAGTTAAAGCTGTTGTCCATAACTTTTTTTGGTTAAAAATTATCCATAATCAATTATTGAGCAAGTACATAACCAGGGGTGGCCCGCTCACAATTGCTGTTTCTGTCTACTTTTTTTTGTTGTTGTTGTTGACAAGAATTGCGTTTATTTAAACGCAGAACCATCTCTTTAAGACCACAAAAACGGGAGACTTTTCAGACGCGCACTCCAACTTCGCCTCAGCGCCAGGCGCAAGTCAAACGCGCGCGGAAACGATACAGGTGCCGAATGAGCTTCAGCAGAACAACAGTGAACGGCGAACATTATATATAGCTATAGCGTACGTAAATGTTTCTCACCTGGTGGGTTGCAAGACCGCGCACTTTTCAATCACGCGCAAATATGGTGCGCTGTACTCACTATAAATGCAACGTCTTAGTTTTGTCGTCTATTAAGTCATGAAATAACCAAAAAAGGCAATTAAAGCTGCGTTAAAACTGCATGCATGTAGGCCTTTATATGCGTCACATGTCTCTGGACTAAAATATTCTGCTATGTGAGATCACAATATAAGGCACAAGCTTATATGTAATTTTTTAATGCATAAATAAATGTGAGAACTGTGCATTTGTACTAGAAGATGCTAATTTTGTGTTAATTTATAAAGTACAAATAAAAATGTATCACATTTAAATGCATCAGCAAATGGGAATTCAAAAGAGAACACTTTTATTTATTTTTTTGAGTTTAATTTTAAGTATGATAGAACTGTTGCAATTATTTATTTTGACAATATAGAAAGTTAAACATTTAGTGTTTACTTTTTTGGTTACTTTTTGAAACAGACAAACTCAGAATTCATTGGAATCCATCAGAATTCAACGAACTCAGAGTTCATTGATTATACATAAAATTCAATGAAGGTTGAATAATCTATGAAGTACAGTATGTAGTTATCTGTCTCATCCATGGAGATGCAACAACGAAGAACAAGCTATTGAAGATTAATAATGAAGATAATGAAGATTTCTGTGCCACCCCAGACTGGTTGCTGGCCCCTGCCTGGCCACCCCTATGAAAAAATCCTGGCTCCGCCACTGCCTTATCTTAGCCCGATTCACAAGTGTAAGCTTGTAATAATGTTTTATAATTCAGGTGGTTCTGGTGGGTTCTCGCTTGCCTGGCAAGTCCAGAATGATATATCTTCTACAAGATATATCAGTCCGCCCTCCGTCGCGCCTCGAGTCAACTCCAAACCGTACCGTGCAATCAGATTCATTTATTTCAGTGACGCAAACAGCGTCACTCTAGTGCGGCAAAAGTCCCTTCAATATCAACAAAGATGGTGCACGCAAGACCCGAGAGTTTGTTCTATTCAGCCGTGAATTCAGTTTTAAATGACCAAAAACACATTAAGTCATTAAAACCCCAGCAGCTGACAGCACTAGAAGCTTTTATTTTAAAAGAAGACGTTTTTGCGTTGCTTCCCACTGTCTTTGGGAAAAGCTATCAGTTAGCTCCGCTCGTTGCTTTGCTAATGTCATATCCACCTTTCTCTGATTGGTTTACTCTGCTTCCTGTTTGCTCGGATTTGCTCTGCCCTAGAAATCGAATTGATTCAATGGCGACCAGACTCATCCGCTGGTACAGCGGTGAGGCTGGATTTTCCAGGCAAGGTTTTTGCGGGAAATTTGAGCATGTCGCCGTTTGTCTTTGCGTCATTGCCTCACGTTTGTTTACATAAAGAATAGGGGTGTAACGATACGCTCAGGTCACGATACGGTACGTATCTCGATACAGAGTTCACGATACGATACGTATCACGATATTTTGAACAAAATGAAACTGAAATTCAAGATTTATTAAAAAAACATGAACAAATTTCAATAATTTTCCTTGTTGTACATACAAGATCACATTTCAATAAAATAAATAAATATAAAATTTTAATAAAAACCTTCTGTATTCAAATTAACAGTTGAATAGGGCTGTCTGTCACTGAAAAAAAATGTTAAATTTAACATGAACTTAGAATTATGAATAGGGGCCGTTCACATATCGCGTCTAAAAACGCGTGGAAGGCGCGGCCGCACCGCTTCTCCTTCTTTCCAAAGCGCTTGCGCTCCTGTGGCGTCGGTCGTTGCTATGCAACCATGAACTGAGCTCTCCAAGAGGATCAGGATGTTTCTGCAAAGGATAAATGATTTCTAGCCCTTGCATTAGTTTTACTACGAGATATATTGATGGAGATAAGATATAAAAACCACCATGAACAGCTATGATCAGCTGTTCGGCTGAGCTTTTGATGTTTTGTTACGGAAAGGCCATAGCTGATCGGTTGATTCTTGTCACACGACCTGCAGTGCGCTTGCGGCATTCTGAGAAGTTGAGAATTGCATGCGCGTCGCGACCGCGTTGATCCCATTATGAGCGCGCCAGCCGCCCGGCTACATTTGAAAATAATAACTGACTTGCACGCGGAAAAGACGCAATATGTGAACGGCCCCACAAAATTTCTTAAAGCAAAGCATCGCAAGCGTCTTTTGCTTTTCTGTGAGCACAGCTGTTGCGGTGAAAGAAAGCCACGACTTTTCTCACGCGACCATGCAAGAGACTGACATGAGAAACGTTTAAACCTGCTTGCAAAATTCAATGTGTGCCCGAAACACTTACTGAACTAGAGAGCTGATTGAGACACACCATCTACGATAAATCGTTACACCCCTAATACTTATAGTAATTTAAAAATGTGGTAGCATTGGATCTGGACAGGAAGGATAACTCTGGGAGTTGGAAGGGGTGTGTCGCGATTCTGCCTTCTCATATCGCGATACAGGTTCGTGGACCTGCGTATCGCGATTTCAGTTTCATATCGCATATCGTTACAGCCCTAATAAAGAACCCAGCTAATTAGGCTATATTGCATGTGAGGCGGATCATTTATAGCCTTTTCTCACAGCAGCTGCAATAATTGAACTTATCATTTGGATGGCGGATTGTATCGTATGACAAATTAACGTTTGAGATTAGACTGTACAGAAATTGAAATCTACAGGTAATGCTAATATACACTAAATGCACATAGTCACGCAATGCTGATGTTGTTAACATTAACAATTTGAGAACAAAGTATAACAATAATAATAATGTGCACAGTTTGATGTGATCCAAGCTAAGCGATCGCTAGATTTAATTACCACTGGCAGCATGATTTATTGTAATGCTTTTTTTCCCCCTCAGTTGGTCAGAACAAAAGTGGCAGACTTGTTCAGATGACATTTTCTGGTGAAAATTCTTACTTTGGTCATACTTCAAGACTACAATCTGAGATTCTGAAGTTCAGTATCCATACCGGTGCGGTGACTGACAGCAAACATTAGATTAATCCACACTGAGGAGCCAAGGCACAACCCACGTAAAGATGACAATTCCGCAAATAACTGCAATTGCAGGTTTCAAACAGAGATGGCGACAAAGAGGCAAAACGTACAGACTGCAGTTTTAAGCTGTGTCCAAAACACCTAGTCAGTACGTCTGTGTTTTTGTATAAAGTTTCCTCCCAAGAAAATTCAAGTGAGATTTGGACATATTTAAGCAGTGCATTAACTAATGTTAACAAATACAACTTTTGATTTTAATAATTTATTAGTAAGTGTTGAAATTAAAGGTCCCGTTCTTTGTGATCCCATGTTTCAAACTTTAGTTAGTGTGTAATGTTGTTGTTAGAGTATAAATAAAATCTGTAAAATTTTAAAGATCAAAGTTCAATGCCAAGCGAGATATTTTATTTAACAGAAGTCGCCTACATCGAACGGCCAGTTTGGACTACATCCCTCTACTTCCTTCTTTAATGACGTCACTAAAACAGTTTTTTGACTAACCTCCGCCCACAGGAATACACAAGAGTTGCGTTTGTAGAGTGTGTTTGTCGCCATGTCGTCGAAACGCTGTTATTTTCATCCCGCAGTCCAATCACCGGGTCTGATTCCGGCTCAAATTGATAGGGTAAAATTAAAGACATGTTTACAATAACACTGAGCGCGTGCATCTCCACGTTATGGTAAGAGGCGTGACCTTTCAGGGCAAGGTTCGCTAAACTGCTGTCAAATCACAACACAGGAACCGCTGGCACAATCAGAACTCGTTACGTATTTCTGAAAGAGGGACTTCATAGAACAAGGAAGTCATCAGCCCGTTTTTATGACAGTGGAAACAGCGGTATACAGATAAGTAAATTATGTGAAATATACTGTGTTTTTTTACATGCGAAACATGAAAACATGTTATATTGCACACTATAAACACAATCAAAGCTTCAAAAAAACACGAAAAATGGGACCTTTAATAACTAAGATTAATAGATGCTGTAGAAGTATTGTTCATTCTTACTTCATGTTAACTAAAGTGGTTAACTAATGTTAACTCATGAAACATCATTGTAAAGTGTGTTCCCGAATTCATTTACTTGGTTCAACCACTTCATACACTATAAAACTGGTAACCTGCAAGAGTTAACTTAATAAGCGCTTTCTACCTGATTTAGCCCATAAAATATGAATAATAATTAATTTGATTTAATTAAAACCAGTAATGTAGATCTTACGTTTTTTTACGTTGCATATTTGTAAGTGTAAAATGGCATTTTTATTGTTTCCACCAACCACAGATTTGCACGCACAGGATTGTGGGATATCATATTAGGCAGTTACGGATGCATTATGCTGCCTTCAAAAACTGAGCAGATGAAGGCAGCTTAGCAGACACGAGGTTATGCAAATATTGGATTTGGACAAGCCTTCCTACTTTCTGTAGATTTCAGACATGGCTATCAAATTGAGATCGCATGCAATTGATCTGTGAATATGACTGATATTACCCATTCATTGACTCCTTGATTGTAGAGCCAAACACTCTCTGGAGGGGAATTCCCTTTGATTGTAATGCTCTTTTGCATTATTTGATCACCATGTTGCTCATCTGCCATGATCAATATAGCACATTCTATAAAATATTACTTAATTTAAATACACATGGTGTGGAACTATTACAGTGCATTTTCTGCCTGCTTAAACTGAATTGCAGGTGGTAAGTGAATAAGGCGGAGGTTTGCACCGAAATGCTACATGCTAATGTCGCACAGCTGTTTAGTGAATCCCCTCTTATCTCTCTCGCCCACTCTCCCCTTCTCTATTTCAGTCTCTCGTTTTCTCTCGCATACGCACAAACACACAGTGGCACACATGTTAACACCAGCCCTGCAGTTTGAGGCTTCCCCTCTAGAGATGTCAGGTTGTCAAAGCTAACCATCCAGTGTTGGAGTGAAGACAGAAAGCAATCCAGATAAAACATTTAACCTCTGTGTATCAGAAAATTCATTTCCACTTCACCAGCGCTAATAATAGCTCCTCTGGGAGGCAACATGTAGATTAACATTGTTTCAGTGTTGTTGCTCTATTCCCTGCTAGCAAATCTCTGTCTTGTGTGTACATTTGTAAAGAATTTCTGATGTTTATATTAGAGACGTACCAATTTCTCTGCCAGTACTGATACCGTGCTAATTGGTTGATTCATCGGTGCATCCCTAGTTTATATAGAGGGTATGCATTGACATCACTTTCCCACCGGAACGCGCCCCTCTGCCGGACTGTTTGGTAAAAGAGCCTGCTGCATGACTGGATTTAATAGGGGAAACGGCAAAAACGCAAGTATAACACAAGTAAAACAAACGAGTGAACTACGTGTGCATTTACACGACAACGATATGCTTAAAACGGAGAAGTTTTTCCTTTGAGTTTTCCGCGTTGTCAAAACGATCCCCATTCATACGAATCAGTGAAAACGACTAAAAATGCTGTAATCTGCTGGCAGGCCATTAGATGGCGATGAAACACTTTAGACTGAATAAGTAATACGCTTGTGCATGACGTAATCCTTTTCACAGGTTCGCGTCTGTGGCTGCGTTCCACTCCAGTTTTAGACATGCACTCGCGAACTTCCCTAAGCACTTCCCCTCGAGGAATCCCTGCCACCATTTTGAAGTGCGTTCCACTTCGTGAAGTGGACGAGGGAAGTTTATGTGGACAGACCCTCACTCCCTCGATTTTGACAGAGGGAGCGAGTCTACTTCATATGTACACTTCAGGCAGCTCCATAACCCACAATGCAACACGATTGTGACGTCACCGCATATCGCAGTATTTAATTTACCCACCACAAACAACTCTATGATATATTAATTATTTTTTTAAATATTTAAAACACACATATATACATATAGAATACTGCATTAAACAATTTTGTTAGGGGAAAAAATAAATAATAAATCAGCTGCATTGTGGATTCCAAGTGATCAAGGGCTTAGGATGTTCCAATTCAGCCCATTGCAAAGGTTCCGCCAGTAGTGGGCACTCATGCAGCGTAAGCAATGACGTACATCCGAGTCAACGAGACTAAGGGAAGTTAGCGAGGGAAGGGCATTTTAAAAACGAACTCAAGAGATCAGGAATCAAAAACGATTCCACACTCTTCTTCGACAACTGCACATTGTGGTCAGTACTGTGCGTATTGCCACCTAGTAGACTCTTCTGTCCAGCTTGTGCATGCGCTGTTGCACGCGCACTGTCCACGCTGTCTTGAAATTTGGGCTGGACAGGGTATGCGGACGAAGTATACCTGGGGCTTTTAACGCGGAGACCGTTTTCAAAAACTTGCACTTTGAAACCCATTTTCAAAAGTTTGCATTTTCAGGCCACCAAAATGCTGTTGTCGTGTAAATGAACAGCCAAAACACAAAAGTTTTCCGTTTTTAGTTGACAACGGTGTCGTGTAAACAGCCCCTAAAGGTTGGACTCAATAGTGTCCCTGTTACAAAGATCCAGTAATCCATGGATATTGACATGCAGCCAGGAATTGTGTTTTCAGACATTCATGTGCATAAAGCAAATTTGCCTGTGAACGTTTTATATAAATACAATATAGGTAGGTCTAAATCCAAGTATATCAGTATTAAATATATCATCCAGTCCTAAAACTTGTATCAGTGTTTATTTAAAAAGAGAATATGATGGTCAATATTTAATTGATGTGTTGTCAATACAATATATAACAATACAATATATATGGTATGATTTTACCCCAAAATTCAACATATTGACAAAATGATAACTGCAAATCCACTTGTGATCTTTGCTTCTCTCTTCTTTAGCTTTCGGCAGTCTATAAAAATATACCTCAGATTTCTTGTCAAATCTATTTGTGCTGTCAATCACAAAGCTCTTTCCCATTTTGAATGTGTTTTGTGTGTTTTCCGCGGCATACGTGCTGAAAACCAGTGCTGTCACTCAGTCTGTTTGCCACTCAGTGGGCGTAACAGCAGTCATTCTGACCGATGGTGAAGTCACATGCAGACCCTATATACATAAATAGAGGTTGAGTGCAATTATTGGTCTACACTCTATCAAAACAGCATTCAAAATTTTCTTTATTAGTCACCTTTTCAAGTCAAGTCACCTTTATTTATATATTTATATTTTACAGATTGTGTCAAAGCAGCTTTACAGTGATAACTTGTATATAATTTTGGCTGCATAGCAGCTCTTTAAGAAAATGGTGTCAGTATCCATCTTAAGTAAATTCAGTATTGATTCATTCCGATGTAAGAATCAATAGTTATTAATTTAGTTAATGTATCTATATCAGCACTGGTGTAAACAGTGATGTCATCATCCAGCTCAGTTCAGTTCGCATACAATGGTGTCAAAGAAGGCAGATGAATACACTGTTGAATATCAAATGTCAAGTGTCCCCAGCTAAGCAAGCCAAAGGCGACAGCAGCAAGGAACCCAAACAACAACAGGTGACATCAGGTGGCAAACAGGTGTTAAAATAGAGAAATAAACCTTGGGAGAAACCAGGCTTAATCTGGGGGCCAGTTCTCCTCTGACGAACAGTGCTTTATTATGATTCAGGCAGCTATCATAAGTCCGATGGGATCACAACAGTCAAAGTATTTATTCCAGTTCCATCCAGTTGAGGATCGTATTAGGCTGTTATAATGGTGCATGTTTATCTTTAGTTGTCCCTCACAAACAGAACACTATAATTTATTTATTTATTTCAATTAATTTATGATTATATTTATGTTTGTGCTGTAGCGAATTAACTCAAAGGGGAAATATTAATAATTATTCATAACTCATTATGATTATTAATTATGATTAATTATGAATATGTAAAACAGTTGATCAGATTAACTGATTTAGCTACATTAAGATTAATGTTACAATCAATTAACCTGTTCGTCCAGTGGACACTTGTTGATTGTTTATTAATTCCACGAAATTCCAGGTTATGGAAATGCAACGTTCTTATTGTACAGTACTACTCAGAGCATGTAGTCAGGATCTAAATCACTTAAGAGGCAATTTATTAGCAGACAGAGTCAGAACCAAGTATGTATTGTGCACAATTCTTTATTAACTAACTCACAAACACATAGCTAAACTAACAAACACATAACATACACGAAGGTCACACACATACAAAGGTAAGACTGAGTAATGATCGAGTTGAACCGGAAGGGGAACTGTTAATGGAGCTATAGGAAAAAGTCAAAGGCAATCTGGAAAAGAATCATCAGTTTCCTCAGTAATAAAACACCTTTGCTGACAAAGGTAAGTTTTACAAATCAATACTAAATCGCTGTTTAGTGTTCAAATGTACGATACTTGCAAGATGCCTTTAGGCTGAGGAGCATCAGATCTGCCATCTGAGGAGAAATCTTGAGGAGTCAGTCCGAAGTTGTTGCCAGTATCTTCTTCGTTGGATGAAGTACTATGAAACAACTTATAGATGAGCACATGGCTGGGTTGTAGGCCTGCAGGCCTTGGCCTGGAGAGGCCTGCAGCAAGGAGGTCCATTCAGTCATCCAAAAAGCAAGGAAAGAGAGGGAGTGGCATTTTTCGCTGGCATTTAACCTCTGGTCAAAGTCACACCTCTTAGTTGTAGACCGGACCAATGAAGATGTTGTATTTCCGGGTGACAACACACCCCCTTGTCGGGGCTTTTATGACCGAGCAGATTAACTGGCTGAGTTTTTGAAGAAGAACTATTAAAGATTCTTGTAATATTAATGTGTTGCGCAGGTATGGACATACCGCATACACAAGCATTTAAATCTTCTCGATACGAACCCATAGACACGTGGCATAATTGAAGTTACCTTAAATGTCATAAAACTTAAAAATCATAAAACATGTAAATACAATGACTGCAATACAACAACAGCAATAATGGATACCATTTCCTGGGAATATGCATGTTTATTTATAGAACAGTCTGTCTATAAATTAATGCAGGAACGTCTGTGTTCTGTGTGGAAAATGCAGGTTTCCTTGTGTCTCTGCTTTTCCACGTGCAACACACACATTCTTCAGGGCAATATAACTAAGGCTGGTCTTCCCGTGGGATGGGGACAGACTCCAGAGTGAGCTTTAAACAAGTATTGGTTAACTATAACCAATAAATGTGTCTGATTTGTCTCAGTCATTACAGTGCAAATGACAATACAATAACAAGATTTTCGATTTTATGAAGAAAAAATGGCTGTGGTTACAAGGCAGTGCTATGCGTTTTCCAAGATATTCTGAGTGTTTTAGTACATTTCTGTGCTGTTGCTGAGGTTTTAAAGTCAAAAGAGCCCATTAGTCTATGGAGTCTCTATGATATTCTGGTTTCAAGATATGCCTTGTGTCATTTTATCATCTACCATGCAAAAAGTCAGATTTCTTGAAAAAGTAACACTACAACCCTCCTCAACTATAGCCGCACAATGTGAAATATCATCTAAATCCATTGCAAAAATGATGTGAAACAAATTCAAATCCAGGTTTATGAGTATCCCTCAGATATTGCAAGTTTCTCAACGCTATGTGTGCTCACTGTGTTACAGGGTTCCTCAGCACAGGAGACCAGGCTGCTAAAGGGAATTATGGGCTTCTGGATCAGATCCAGGCTCTGCGTTGGATAAGTGAGAACATTGGCTATTTCGGCGGCGATTCCAATCGCATCACTGTTTTTGGATCAGGAATTGGTGCCTCTTGTGTGAGCCTTCTGACCCTGTCCCATCATTCTGAAGGTAAGAGAACATTTCATTCCACAGAAGAATAAGTGAATTAAAATCCCCTTAATATTCAACTTTGCTTAATGATCTTTGCATTATAATGCAAAGGATCTGAAAAGTAATATTGCAAGTTAAATAAGTAAACTGTGGATAACTGTCAATTAGCATGGAAAAGCATGATGGCTCATCACTTAGTTTTATAAAAATGAACAAAAAGTGCATTAACATTAATAAATTATGTTACATAAAATAAATTTAGTCATTATTTATTGTAAATTGTTATCAATTATAATATATAAAATAAGGGATTTACAATAGACATTCTTAGATCAAATATATGTAATTAAAGAATAACTATGACACTTGTCAACCAATGTCAAGCACATCATAACCATAAGTAAAATCGAGGAAACCTAGTTACTTGTGCACAAGGAAACCAGAAAGGGACAAGGACATCCACTGGATCATCTGGGATTTACATAGAACTAACTGTACCCACAGAACTTACAACAGCATCCAGAAGTTCCTCCACCAAAAAACGGCCTTTTTTTCCATTTTGAAAACTGGGCGAAGAGTCAAAATTATACCTTGTTTTCAACAGCCTGCCACAGGTGCTGTTGAAAAGTTATATTTAACTCCTATGATTGCTATTAGTGATTCCACACAATAGATACAGACAAAAAAATGTTGTCTTTACTTATTTATGGTTGACTAAACTGTTTAACATGTGTCCTATAAATTCATGGTGGACAATATAAATGATAGATGTGTTGCAGATGTGCTATTTTTCTGTTGACAGCCTGTTTGAGATTTTGCATAAAACACCAAAGTGCTTTTAATTGATGCCAGCATTACTGGACGTTCATCCGACAGTAAATTGCAAACAAAGTGTGTAAATTAACATGCATAGTTATGTATTTATGCAGCCATAAAGAGGCGGCAGTTTTTCACAGGACTTACCAAGGTTACATTTATCATCTTAGCAGCTGTAGCATATCATCGTGGCCGACTCTAGATGTAAATCTAAAACACATTCCCAAGAGGCTTTTCTAAAATGTGAACCACAATGATAGGAAAGTCAATTGATTTTGTGGGTTTCCAATTGACAGTTGAACTTGGATATGTTGAATCATAAAACATGAAAACAAATGTTAACTGTAACTATCAATTCCTTTGAGATAAATATGTATATACGTTGCAAGCAACACATATATTATAAAGATAAGCCTTATGTTTATATTGTTGTAAGACAGAATTAGAATGGAGCTTTCAAAAATAGTAGATAAATTGAAGCTGCGATGTTGTACATGTTTAGATACAAGCAACTGATGTTGTATCAAGCTGTCTGTCAGAGGCTATTGTAAAAATAGACACTGTGATTCTTTCACTCTCTCTCTTTCTATATAGATTGAAAGTTGTGTCTGGGTTTCTCTATTAAGCGATCATTGAAGTTTCAGATAAGGTCTTAGGTTGTTTTAACGCTTCACTT
Source organism: Megalobrama amblycephala (assembly GCF_018812025.1). Taxonomy (NCBI): domain Eukaryota; kingdom Metazoa; phylum Chordata; class Actinopteri; order Cypriniformes; family Xenocyprididae; genus Megalobrama; species Megalobrama amblycephala. Next base: position 21,823,131 of record NC_063066.1, on the reverse strand, counting down.
CCTGCTATGAATAATTTTGTGTGATTGTTTGTACTCTGCAGATTGCATCAAAGCGTTATTAATTGCTTTGATTTACTTTGGATTTAGATTGATTTCTTTTACCATAAATGGATTTTCTATTCACATATTCATTATTGCCAAGCTTCATGTAGCATGCTATTATATGGTCACATCAACCGCCTTGTTCCTTTCTCAGTAAATTGGATATTACTGATGCTGATGTTTCCCCTGAATAGAAGTATATTCCCTACTTGGTTTGATGAGATAAAAAAGCAGACTTTGGGGGAGCTGGGTTTTACTGACAGCCTCTATAAACTATCAGGATCCTTGAAAATTGAAACAGGAATCCTGCCATTGCAAAAAGGGATACTCGCAGCAATTGCTACCAATATCAATCTGCTAGCTCTGCAATAGTTCTCAAAGCTGTGATTTTAGACATCACAGCAAGGGAAAGCAGCCTACCGAACTCTAATGACAAGGCTTAGAGGAATGCTGTACTAAAGAATCCATCTACTCTTTTTATAAAATTAAACATCACCACAACTTGAAAAAGACTGAGAAATATAGATGCCTTGGTTATAGTTATATAGTGCTTATTAGAAGAAATGATGACAGTTTGAACATAATAAAGAAACATGTTCAACAAATTGCTTGTGTGGATGTCCAGGTGTTTAAGAATTTAATCATGATGTTGAGAAAGATTTCGACTTACTTTTGTTTGATATCCCATTAAGCAAATGTATGTTATCGAGCGTATATCTGCAAATTAACACATCATTGCATCCTGTTTCAAGGAACGTCTCATCAGTGTTCTCACAGATGTGCAAATGCCAAAGAAAAATATAAATATCTTGGCAAGGTATGTGTTCAATCTGGGAATTGACTGTTCTGCTTAATTGGCTAAATATACAGTTGCCCTTTGAGTAGACCAATAAACATCTTCTGATGAAACAGATTTCATGCACTGTCCAGCAGTTGGACAGGACAAATCTGAGGCTGAAATCCCTCTGCAGGTGAATCCCACCCACAGTGCAAGAGCTATTCACATTTCCCCTGACCCTGATCCCCAGGAAAACACAATTACCCGAATCCCATCATTGGAAATACCAAAGGCCCGGATCAAAAAACACTTCAGCTCAATCCTCACAGTGCAGTGCAGTGTGTGAGATTGAGTGTGATGCTTGTTTGGCAAGTGTGTGTATTTGTGGTGGTGTTAATGAGGCCACTGTGACCTGTCTCCTCCTTGCAGTCTGGCTCATCATCTTATGGGGCCTGCTGCTCCCACATGGAGCTTGCCCTGTCTGGGCGTGTGGCAGGCCAGGAAAGAGGGCTTCATCTATCAGCCCACTCCACCGCAGGAGTTAGCCTGCCCGCCAGGCCCCTACTGTGGGATGGATTGCAGATGCATCCCACTGTCCTCCTCCATCATCAAGTTTACAGGCAATCACCTGCCTTGCTTCTTTGATGGAAATGGGGACCTTTATGTAAAGGGAGAGGACAGGGGTGGCTTGGTTTTTTGTTTCTGTGTATGGAGTTTTTGTAGGATGGGGCTTGGAGTTTTTGTGGGATGGAACATGTTTCTGTTTCAACATCCTTTATTCGTCCTGGAACAACACTTATATTGTCCGTCATTGTCCTTTGATCTTCTGGTAGGTTTAGGACATCCTGGAAGGCCACCTTCCTTCAGAGGTCTAGCTCCAACCTTAATTAAACACACTTGAACCAACTAATTAAGATCCTCAAGAGCAACAGGATTGATGGAGCAGAACGGAGCTAAATTCTCCAGGAGCAGGATTGGACATCCCTGGTTTAGAGTTTTTACTATAGCCTGCAAAACTCTAATCAACCAGGCTACACCTTCTGGATTTAGAGTTATAGGGACAAGTCCTGCAATAACATTCCTATTCACCAGTCATTGATGTCCAATTTTAGGGGTAGGGGTGTGGCAGGGATGTCCAATTCTGCTCCTAGAGGCCAGATTTCAGCTCCAACCCCAATCAGAACAAATTTTGAACCAACTAATCAAGATCTTCAGGACTTACAGGTGCCATGGAGCCGACTGGAGCTAAACCTCATAAGAGGCCACTCTGTAGGAAGTTGACTATGATTGGACATCCCTGAATTAAAATTATTGCTAGGGCCTGAAACAACACCCTTATCACCCAGTTTATCACTTCTGATTTTAGGCTTAAGGTCTGGGATTGGAACAACATTCTTTTCAACCAACTAGTGGCCTCTAACATCAAGGGTGGTTTAGGGTCAGGGCTAGGGAAGGACTATGATTGTTAATATTTTTGGAGAACCAACAAAGTGTGTTGATTCAGGAACATGTCCTACTGCATCTTGGCAAATCACATTATTCACAAGCATCCAGTCAAGAATCCAGATGTTCTTTCTTAAGTTGTGCTCTTAACCATTCCGGGCCACTGCATCTCCTGCAAATGCAGTTCATCTTCCTCTTCGCCGATCTTTCTAGTGTCAGTGCTTAGGGAGGGAGAGCAAATAAGAGGGAAGGAGAATGATGGAGAGAATAAGGAGTTCTAAATCAAGGACATTACCCAATCTCATGTGTTATTATCTATTTGGCATAAGGCTGGCTCTAATTGAACATGCAGATTTGCCTTTTTCTTTCTCTCTCCTAATAATAATTATGATGTCAAATGAGAGATGGCTCCACAGGCTGCTGCTGGAATATTAAACAACTAGAGCTTTGGCTGTGTGTGTGTTGGAAGGATGTTGGAGACCTACCAGCAGTGTTACTGAAGGTCATTGGGAGTCCTTTTTTTTCTATTCCTGTAACTAATCAGCCTAAAAGCTCTGCTCACGAGGACATGCTCCCCTTTTAATGGAACGTCTCATACATTAAAGGGGACTCGCGAGGGGCTACATTGGAGGATTCCTTCTACCCATGTCAGCTCTCATTTTTTATGAAGACTTTTGGGTTATTGAGGACCATAAATATGCACAATTAAATTGTGTTAGTTTTATTAGGGGGATGGTATTCATGATGGTATAGCTTTGTGATGTGATGCACGACTTTCAAGTGTGAACACTTCGAGCTACAAAACTGTGCATGAAAAAGAGGCACTTGAGTCTAATGAACTAAATGAGATGATGGTTTAAACAAAGTCTGTGATGAACAGATATGCCAGAATTAGTGTTACAACATCTTAAGAAACTAAGAGATATTCGCTGTGACATTTCGGTTCAAATAATGCACCAATAAGTCCTAGCCAGTCGACACATCAAGTCATTGCTTTTCTTTATGACTGAATATGGTCTGGTATTAATTGAAGCCATAATGTGGCTATACTTAAAGTGACAGTGTCTCATATAGTGAATAAGAGCTCTGAAAAGGAATCAATCTACTTTATGACTTTAATATCATACACATTCAAGTCAAGCAAGTCCATTTGCTTTTAGTGTACTGAAAGCACTTAGTTTAACTGTACATCATTCTCTGGCTGTCCTCAGTCACTCCACACAATGTTTTTACACGCCACAACAGTTATTCACACCTACGCTCTTCTGCTGGAACTGAGTTGATGCCTAACTTAAATAATTACACTTGTCTTTCAGACAGCTGTGTTGATTTGACTAATTGCCATTCTTTAATTTTTTTTTTTTTTTTTAAGGTTTTTATAAGCAGTGACTTAAAAATACTGGGTATCGTGGAGATGTTCCTGATTTTGTACATAACAAGTTGTGGATACATTTATTTCTTTTGGAGAATTAATATTTCATGACCTAATAACTGATGCTCAGAGAAATTTGATGCATTATAGTTTGACTTTAATCTGACTAAAGTCTTTGCAGGAGGGGATTATAAAAAGACTTAGCAAACAATCATGTGCTAGCATTAGCTTTATATTTTGACAGTTGGCTGTTTATTCAGCTTGTACATTAGAGGTACCAGAGTGAATGAATGTTACTGTATTTTACAAATGCGCATCTCAGAAGCATTGTGTATTTCTTCTCAAATTATTCATTCAAATGCAAAGTATGGATCACGAGTAGCATGTGCTAGCACAGTAAGTAAATGTGACGTGTGTCTATGAATTTTTATTTATAACCAAGTTATTCTATAGTTTAGGGTATATTTCATGTCCATTGATGATATTTTTAACAATTTTCTTCACAAGAGAAGGGCATGTATATTATAACCTCAAACAAATATTATGTGCCCCCTATGTTTCAGTTTGCTTGAAATTGCCTTGATGTCCCTTGAAAGGTTCAAAATAATAAATAAAAAATGTTCATCTATATCTTAATACTTCAGAAAATTGAAAAACAAGGTTTTTAAAAAATCAGTTTAAATATAATTTTCATTTAAATTAAGAAAATATGTTGTTGTTGTTGTTTTTTTTGTCCGCAAACGTTCTCTCATCTACGTTACCAACCAAGCAACCAAAAATGGTTAATCACAAAACCATGCGACCAGCATCATATAATATTTTTCAGTGGTGGATATTTAAACAAAATATTGTGTTCGAATACTCGTATTTTTAAAATATTTTATCAAAAAATAATAAACCTAGTGTGAAGAAGTATATTAACTCTCCATCAACTATGTTAGGTACATTGTTATGGTTAACTAAGTTACTAGACAGTTCTTGGATAACATAGTTGTCATGACCCTACTGTATGACCTTTTCCATTGATGATAATGATTGGTTGCCATAGAATTGGCAGTACACCCGTTCATCCGGTATACTAATGTCAATTTCACTTACGATATGTATTTTTCAAGTACTACCATATACTGGGACGTAGCTGAAACAACTGCTGTATCTGTTCAAAGACGACAAAGAGCGCTATGTAGAGTGTATTGAGAGGAGACCACTATTAACTGCATATCATTCTTACTAATGGTTATAACTTTATAACACAACAATAAATAACCCACAGAACTAACCCTCATTAACATGGCAAATACCATGTGGAGCCCTATGATCTATGCGGAAACACGGACGGAATCACGGAATTCAGTCACAAATGGAACTTACTGTATAAAGCAGAATTTGGCCATTTTTGGATTAATAAATCAAAAGTAGGGCTGTACAATGAATCAAATGCAATATAGACTAGTGTCTGTGTATATTAAAGTTCAAAAAGACTGCTATTGAAAATGAAGTCTGCCACACACACACACACACACACTGAAGTACGTGTGACGCTCGTGGTGTGTTCAGCGTTTCACCATTTCATTTGAGAAAAACTATTGGCATATACAGTATATACACACAGAAACTCAAAGGTCTTCATGACAACCTGTCAAAATAAAAGTTCAGTTTAACTTGAAGAAATTATAAAATATATTACTTTTGCACAGTAGAGTGTTTTATAAATTGATTTGATTACCACCATTTTTGAAAGTAAATTTATATTTGAAACTACAATGTTTTTATGTTCTTTGTACTCATGACAGTAAAATAAGCCACTATGAACCTTTACAAAGGAAAAATACAGTGAAATCCCTGTACACATGGAAATCTGCAAAAAAAAGAAAAAACAAATAAAATCAAATCACTGTGTAGCGGCACACAGTTTGTGTAATATAGCTGAACGAATTCACCAAGAAAAACATGTAATATCAAAACGTTGTTTAATGATTAAACATGGCAATGGTCAGATATGTTCCACTAATGAATACCAATAGTAATTTTATTGAGAAGCATATTCTTTTTTTCTTAATGTGAAATATATAACCAACTGCTGTTCAGGTATTATTAGCAGTAATAGTCTCCTTCTTTTTTGGAACATTATTCAGAAAATTCTTTATAAACCCTGCAGGTGTCATAAAGGTCACTGGCAATGAGGTGCATTTTTAATTGAACCATTTTTAATTTTGTAATTATTCTGTCCATTCACACCATTTTGACCCACTGAGACTGACTGCAAACATGAGGGGTGAGCCTTATCACACTGACAGGATAACCAACAAATCACAGTTGTGTTGACACACCGGCTCCTCTTATATGACTTTTCACCCATATTAACCTGTTCTTCCTTCACATTCAAAACAAAGGTTCTCGATGAGACAACAATAAGAAATGTTTGCTTCCCTCTAAAACGTTGTCCTTTGGGCTTGCTGTTAGACAGTTTTTGTTGTTGTTGTTGTTGTTTTTACTATTTGATCACCTATTTTGTTTTGTTTGTTTGTTTATTTTCTCATCCAAGCTAAATTCATCCATTTTTTGCACTACCTGTGTAAGAATACATTAGCATTTAGGTGTGAAAGTGAAACATGTCTTCAGGCTTAAAATACATATGAACACAAATATAAACAGACATGCACACTGGTGTGATGTTCCTTACACAGTGTTCAAGCTCATTTTGAAGGAGGAATGGTTTTTCTGTATCCTGCGTTTGTGTGACCCCATTTTAAGTACTTGGTGAGCACAACCTCATTCTGCAAAATGTCAGAAAAACAGGCTAAAACATGTACATCAAGAGCCTCTCTGTAAATTCACTGATCACATTTGACCTTTAGAAATGACAGAAATCTGGCAGTATCCGTTGTGTTGCGTTCCCTCTGAAATCAAACCTACAGAGCCAGTTTTATAGACGGCAGTAGGAGATGTTATTGTTGAATGTGGAACATCATAACAGCTTCCATTCGCTGGCCATCATAGCTGCCATGCACCAGCAGGTAAATGTCAGACCTGAGATCTGAGAATGGAAATGTGACTCTTTAAAATCTTCACTGATTTCTGTGTAGAAAGAGCCACTGCCGAATGCAGATGTAGTTTTAACAGAGTATGGCCGAATACGCTCTGACAGCTGAATGGAGCTCTTTCATAAGCTTTTAAAGCTGTGGTGTCTTTGTCTCTCTTCAAAGTAATCAGTGATATTTTTTATCAATGCTTTATCCTAAGCATTTCATCATCTGATCACAAGAAGCACTAAAAACCCTCAGAAACTCCAAGTGTGTCGTCTTCCTGCTCCAACAGACAGTTTGCTAAAACAGGTACTCTCTGGTTAAATCTCTCACAAAAGAAAGCCAAACTACTTCCGTATAGACCTTACAATACAGAGGTGTAAGGGACACAGGTCAATTTAGCTCAAAGGGAATTATTAATTAATATATAGGGAATTTTAAAAGAGTCACATATTTTATGACTGAGCAACTGAATCGTCCCCTTCCGGAGCTCCTCCGTGACAGATTCGAGACCGGTGCAACGCGCAGCTGACGCTCGTTAACACCCGCGCCACCGGCCTCGCACCTTTTCCTCACGGCTCTCGCCCTCCCAGGCCGGGGGTACCCACGAGACTGTGCTCTACTCCCCCCGGGTCCAGTCTCAGCGACTGCAGAACCTGGGTGTAAGGACAGAAAAGACGAGAGAAAAGGAGACGGAAGCACAGGGAGCGACAGACGAAAGAGGGAAGAGAGGCGAAAAAAATTCTTGGTCCCGTTCCCAGACACACTGCCGCTCGGCCCTTACCCACATGGAAAAAACCTATATAAACATATATGTTTCAATATAGGTTTTGATATAGGTTTTACATATATGTGACATATATAAAATTGGCCGTTTTCCTATATTATATGTACATATATGTACATATATGCACACATAATATAGGAAAACGGCCAATTTTATATATGTCACATATATTAAAAACCTATATCAAACCTATATTGAAACATATGTTTATATAGGTTTTTTCCATGTGGGACCAATTTCACGTGTTCGTGTAGCGGTGTGTTTTCTGCGTTGTGTCGTAATCAAAGACAGACTGCGAAAAATCTTGCCATCAGGTCCTCACTTTATTCTGTATAACACAAATGGCAATATATGAGGACTTGTGCAGCATACAAACAGCATGCGGCAGCAACGCACAACGCTGAGAAAGAGAGATATTAAAAGTAACTTAAGTAAAGAAAAATAATCAACGAAACATCTGAATGTACATCACAGAGGGGTTTTGGATTACAATCATACAAATATATCATGTGAATTCAGCTGTTACATGAAACATGGCCTTAATTGAATCACCGCAAAAACTTTGTGCGACCTACCGCTGTGATGTCTCATGCAGACTGGGAAGCAGCAAAGTGCGTCAACACCCCAAGTCAGCATGGCGGCAAGAAACCCCAAATATGGTCATGGCAAGTGGAATCACAAAATAATTGTCTAAATACATAACTGCTACATTCGCACATACATAAGTTCTTGCATAATTTTTTTCGTTAATTCTTAGTTTTTGCCTTGATAATAGAAAATATGAGCTAGGCATCATGTATGACAGTCAAAAATGAGATATGAGCTACAAAATGACCAGATCCTGCCATTAGCTATATAGAAGACATATCTTGTATGTATAGGGCATATATATGGATATGAAGAAGCAATACAGGAGACCTATATTTCCTGTATATGCACATATATGCACCTCAATTTTGCCTATATGTGGCATATATACACATATATGCAGTATATATACGCATATATGCAGCATATATATAGCATATATGCAGTATATATGCGCATATATGCAGCATATATGTACATATACACTGCATATAGGTTTCATATATGCGCATATATCCACATATAGGTTCTTTCCATGTGGGATAGCCAGCTTACAGGCTCTTCCTCGCAGTGCCATGCGATGGTACTGGATGTTCGGTGGACGGTTCGATCCTCCTCCGCCCCCTGGCGGCCGGGGATGGCTCCTCCGGGTGAGGGCAGCCGGCAGTGAGTCTCTCGTTCCCTGCTCCTCCCCTTCATGGTGGACGGCAGCAGGCTCCGGCCCACGGCGAACGGCGGCGACTCCTCCGCTCCCTCTCAGACGGCAGCCAACCCACCTCGACCCAGGAGCACGACAGCAAGCTCTCCGTCCCACCTGTTGATCAGTCGCTCCAGCCACCACCACCTCAGGCAGCCACTCGCAGTCTTCACACTCCCGCGCTGCCCGACCTCCTCAGCGCCGCGATCCCCCTCAACAGCGAGGGCTCTCCGACAGCATGTCCCTCCTTCCTCCTGGGTTTCGGCACCAATGTAACACAGTTCATACATACAGGAAGAAGGAGACGGGAACCGGCGAACATTCAAACAGATTTAATATATAAAATAAACAAATAACAAAACGAAAGCCACACAAACATAATAAAACCATAAAATAAGCCCAGGCCTGGTCCTCTCTCGTCCTTCACTGTCATTGCTTCCCTTTTATGCTTCCGGAGCTCCTCCGTGAGAGATTTGAGACCAGTGCAATGTTTAGCTCATTCCCTCGCATTAAATTCATAAGCACACAACACAAGACACTTCTCTTTAAAGGTGCCCTAGATTCAAACATTTTATTTACCTCGGCATAGTTAAATAACAAGAGTTCAGTACATGGAAAAGGCATACAGTGAGTCTCAAACTCCATTGTTTCCTCCTTCTTATATAAATCTCATTTGTTTAAAAGACCTCCGAAGAACAGGCGAATCTCAACATAACACAGACTGTTACGTAACAGTCGGGGTGTACGCCCCCAATATTTGCATAATGCCAGCCCATGATCGAGGCATTACACAAGGGCAGCCAGTATTAACGTCTGGATGTGCACAGCTGAATCATCAGACTAGGTAAGCAAGCAAGAACAATAGCAAAAAATGGCAGATGGAGCAATAATAACTGACATGATTCATTAAAACATGATATTTTTAGTGATATTTGTAAATTGTCTTTCTAAATGTTTTGTTAGCATGTTGCTAATGTACTGTCAAATGTGGTTAAAATTACCATCGTTTCTTACTGTATTCATGGAGACAAGAGCCGTCGCTATTTTCATTTTAAACACTTGCAGTCTGTATAATGCATAAACACAACTTCATTCTTTATAAATCTCTCCAACAGTGTAGCATTAGCCGTTAGCCACGGAGCATAGCCTCAAACTCATTCAGAATCAATGTAAACATCAAAATAAACACTGTACTTACGCGATTAGACATGCTGCATGACGAACACTTTGTAAATATCCATTTTGAGGGTTATATTAGCTGTTTGAACTTTTTTTATGTTGTTTAAGGCAAGCGCGAGCATTAAAGGGCCACACACCCTGAATCGGATCATTTCTAATTATGCCCCAAAATAGGCAGTTAAAAAAATGAATTAAAAAAAAAATCTATGGGGTATTTTGAGCTGAAACTTCACAGACACATTCAGTGGACACCTTAGACTTATATTACATCTTTTTAAAAAAGTTCTAGGGCACCTTTAAAAATGTAAATGAGACTTTATTGATTATTCTGACACATAAACTAAAATCTAACAAACTCATGGAAACACATTCACATGAGTTGCAGAAAGAAAGGAAGTGAGGAAAGAATGAATTTTAAGAGAGTGAAATGATGAAATCCCAAGTTTCTAGCAATATATGCACTTCATAAGACCTGATCTGAACGAACCATCAATCATTAATGTAACCCTTCTATCGCTTCTTAGGTGGGGTTATTAGACTTATTAGACATCTAGAATCTGGAGGTATACTTGGGTTCGACGTTTGTGTCTTTAAATGGGGATTCCCTTGTTGGCGTCTTTGGCTTGGAGAAGGGTGTTTCCCAGGTTCTTTTGATTTGCTGCAGGTCTTTTCGTGTCCGGATTGATGTTGTGGGAAGCCAATCACGTTCTGGTGTGCTGGCGGAGGAGTGGAGTCTCCCTCGTGGCTGAAGTTTGAAGTTTTGAAGCAGGCGAAGTCGTTGATTCAACTTTGCGGCAAAACTTAACTTAGAACACGAGACTGTCAGTGGAAAAGAAAAGAAACTAAATAAAAGAAAGGAAAGTAAGTGAGACACGAGTAGTAAGATGGCTTGAATGAAGCTGTTTTCATCTGATCTTGATCTGCCTTGATCTTTGACTCATCTTTTTCATCTTCTTGTCTGATTCTTTGTTCGTGTACTGAATTTTTAAACTGAGGTGTTTGAGGAGTTCTGACCAATATCGTCTTTGTTTCAGATGTGGCTTTTCTCCTCCTCTTATCATAAATTACATGTTATCTGTGGTCTCTTAACTTTCAGAGAGTACAGAGAGTACAGTTTAGACATGATTTCTCTTAAAATAATGATACATTTTGCACAGATTTCATTCATGCCATCCTTTGAGTTATTAGAAGTCAGTCACGCACATAATAAACAACACGCTTTTTCAATCAACCATTCAAAAGTTTTTAAGTGATCTAAGCATAACTTGTCACATGTATAGGTTACAAACATGATATAGAATTATGCAGTTGAATGATGTTTGATTACAAGTTCGTTTAGAATTGTTTTGGATGATTTTATGCAGTTTATATGGAAAAATAGTCTCTCTGGGTTTTTCCTGTGGATTTCAACTCTGTGTCACTCAGAGGTCACTCAGAAGAAGAAGGTCTGATTTGTATCTATGTTTTGGGGATCAAGCTGTGAGTCACAATGTGTTGTCTTTTCGATCATTAGTCTTTGGTTTACTGCCCAAAGTTGACAACGTTCTTCCTTAGCTAGGAAGCATGCATGGCCATAAAGTACTTAGCTTGGGGGTTCCCAGACTGAATGGCGTCCTGAGTGTTGATTCAGAATTCTATGGAATATTTTGTTTGAATGAATCATCTGCAAGATTCATTTGTGTCTGGTTCACCCTCCGATCTTACAGAGGTCATAAGGAATCAAAATTTCCTTGAAAAAAAGAAAAGAATACCTTGATGAAGACATGGGTAAATTTTAAAGAATGTAGAAATGACTTTTGGTTCCCACTTTAGACACTTTATAGTGTCTTTAACTACTATTTACTTTAGATGAGTCATTTGCAGGGTTTTTCCTGGGTCAAAAATGGTCTTCGGTGGTGGCAGAAGAACACAGTACAAAGTACCCTACCCATGTGAAATACAAGCCCAGTACTGACAATAGATCTAAAATAAATGCAAAGAAACAGTTGGTAATATTAACTTATACTATTTATTCATAATATATAATAATAAAAAAAAAAAAATATATATATATATATATATATATATAAATTTATATTTAAAAGGTCACTGAGTGACTGAGTGAAAAGTTACACATTACACATTACTGTAAAAAAAATGTTGCATTTACACTCCAAGGCTTAATGCATTGCTATGGTTATCACTGTCAATCGGATTCAATCGCGCATTTAAATATGGCAGTCAATCCAGAAACTTTTCAATGTGTCTGTCTGTGCTGTGCAATGAATCTCTTATTGACATTGTGTTTATGCTTTGTTGGTTATAATGGAAGAATTTGCAAATACACCGAACTCGCACTGAACTAAATTTTTTCATTTAAGCACATCTGATTGGCCATTACGTTCACATGCTCAACAGAGATGTCAACAATTGGCTACAAAGCTCAACACTGCAAAAACATGTTGTAAATTGAAACCTTTGATGCTCTTCACACTCACATGTGTGCTTTAAAGCTTTTTACGCTGGCTATCAGCAGGTACCGATACTGGAGAACTGCAGGTATCTTCACATTAAATGAAATCTTTAGTGGGACAAAGATTCATTTTGGTGGACGTCAAAAAATTTCCATGCAGGAAAAACCCTGATTTGATGGAATGCACTTATTGTGCACATCCATGTTTTTACATTGTACTTGTATTTAAAAAATACCTGCATGTAATTACAGCTGTAATTAATTTCTGTAATTATATCTATGAATACACTGTTGACCCTTAACCTGCCCTTAAACCTACCGAGCCCGATCACATGAAAATGCGTATCAATAGTACGAGTTTGTAATCTCGTAGAATATATACGGCAAAATGAGTTTTGGCGTGCTTATGGTACGCAGTTTTTCGCGTGCATATGATACGCACTTTATGGCGTATTATACGTACGAAACCCCAACCCCCCCACAACCATCCTACCCAAGAGCGTATCATATACACGGCATAAAGTGCGTATCATATGCACGCGAAAAAACTGCGTACCATAAGCACGGCAAAACTCATTTTGGCGTATATATTCTACGAGATTACAAACTCGTACTATTGATACGCATTCTCATGTGAGCGTGTTAACCTACCCAAACCTGTCCTAACCTTATCTGTATCCACCTCAATAGTAGCAAAGGTGTTTTACAATACAACATCAGCACAATAAGTACACTGACCCTAACAATTATTATTATTATTATTATTTTATGTAAGCACATAGTAGTTAAAGACCAAATATAAAGCGGGACCCACTTTTGATGCCATTCTTGGTGTCTTTAATGTAAAATACTAAAATCAGCTATTCTGTTTAAAATTGTGTTTTGACAATTAGGTTGAATAATTGAATAACTGATGACAAACAAAGCAGAATCCCAGAGATTCATTTGAAAGGTAAATTTATTCTATGACTTCTATACAGGCACATGAATACATACATATTTAATTGCCCATATTTTAATTGAAAATATGTCATAAAAGCAATCCTAAGAATACAAATTGAATGATTTCACTCTATTAGCCTATGGGTTTTAATGAATAGAAAAGATGTCTGAAATGCACATTCAACTCAAGGAAATTCTGAACAATAACCTCATGAATTATAATAAATATTAAATTTAAAAATAATAACAGCCGCCACGCGGGGTCTTCTGTGCCAATTTCGGGGGGCCTATCTTACCCTTAAAGGTCCCGTTCTTCGTGATCCCATGTTTCAAACTTTAGTTAGTGTGTAATGTTGTTGTTAGAGTATAAATAAAATCTGTCAAATTTTAAAGATCAAAGTTCAATGCCAAGCGAGATATTTTATTTAACAGAAGTCGCCTACATCGAACGGCCAGTTTGGACTACATCCCTCTACTTCCTTCTTTAATGACGTCACTAAAACAGTTTTTTGACTAACCTCCGCCCACAGGAATACACAAGAGTTGCGTTTGTAGAGTGTGTTTGTCGCCATGTCGTCGAAACGCTGTTATTTTCATCCCGCAGTCCAATCACCGGGTCTGATTCCGGCTCAAATTGATAGGGTAAAATTAAAGACATGTTTACAATAACACTGAGCGCGCGCATCTCCACGTTATGGTAAGAGGCGTGACCTTTCCGGGCAAGGAGCGCTAAGCTGCTGTCGAATCACAACACAGGAACCGCTGGCACAATCAGAACTCGTTACGTATTTCTGAAGGAGGGACTTCATAGAACAAGGAAGTCATCAGCCCGTTTTTATGACAGTGGAAACAGCGGTATACAGATAAGTAAATTATGTGAAAAATACTGTGTTTTTTTACACGCGAAACATGAACACATGTTATATTGCACACTATAAACACAATCAAAGCTTCAAAAAAACACGAAAAATGGGACCTTTAAACAATGGTCTAATTATCTTTTTACTTCAAAATAGTGAAAAGTTTCAAGTTTACTTTATTTATATAGCACATTTAAAACAGCTGCAAGACTGGCCAAAGTGCTTCACAAGAGAAACAGCATCATAAGAGTAATACATACTATAATACATACAAAATAACCAGAAAAAAGAAATAAAACACAAATAGAAAATATAATAGGCAGGAATATAAAACCTAGTAGGCCAATGAAAACAGATGGGTTTTTAGAAGAGACTTAAAAATGGTCAGGTCATTCGGATCTCTGCTGGCAAGTCATTCCAGAGGCAAGGACCGATTACAGAGAAAGCACGGTCACCTCTACGCTTAAGGTTCTGGTCACCAGATCTTAGGCTTCTCGAGGGGATGTACTGATGCAGCAATTCAGATAGGTGGCCGGGTGCTTGATTGTGTAATGATTTAAAGACAAACAATAAGATTTTAAAATGTATTCTAAATTGAACAGGCAATCAGTGAAGGGCCTTTAAAAGCAGAGTGGCGTGATCCCTTTTTTTCTTTTTTAGAAGAAATCTAGAGGCAGCATTTAGGACCAGTTGAAGACGGGCAATTTGAGCTTTAGAAATGCCACAGTATAATGAGTTACAATAATCGAGACGTGACGTAATAAAAGCAGGCACCGCCATCTCCAGAGTCTTATCAGTGAGGAAATGTTTAATTTTTGCAAGTATACGGAGCTGATGAAAACTGGACCCGATCACAGTGGAAATTTGTTCATCGAATTTTAGTGAGTCATCTAAAATAACACCCAGATTACGTACCTGTGAAGACCTAAAATCCGATAGGGATCCAAGGTCAAAATTAAATGCTTTTATATTTTCTGAAGGGCCAAAAACAATTACTTCTGTTTTCTCCTCATTTAAGGATAAAAATTTTTGAGTAGCCAGGATTTAACCTCCTCTAGACAGGATAAAAGAGCAGTCATTTTTCCTAAAAGGTAAATAGATTTCATCGGCATAAAACTGAAATGACACTCCATCCAAAACATTCATGTGTCCACAATCCCTCATTAACAAATAGACACAAAAACTAGCAATGTCTTGGAATACTATTTGCCTGAAACACCAAATTCATTTAATTGCCTTCAATTTTTTTTTACTAAATCTTACAAAATTCAATAGTCAGATGAAAATGGCTAAATTAATAAGAGTATAGCCATTAATTAAATGTGGTGAGATGAGATTTTGTGGCTTATATGGTCAAGAGGAAAACTTGTGGCATCTTAGTTACCATTTTAATTGTAAAGCAGCTTAAAAGCACACTGTAAAATGTTTATTGTCAAATTAACAGTAACTTACTGGCAACAATTATCCAGTAGTTGCTGTATTTAATACCACAGTAAAATTACCGTAAAAATAACTACAGTAGTTTTAATCATACTGTAAAATAAAGTACATCATTAAGTATAATGCTGTACTTTATTTTACAGTATGCCTAAAACTACTGTAGTTATTTTCACAGTTAATTTTTATTTATTTTAAGTTAACTGTTATATATTCAGTAACACAAATTATTGCTTCAGATCAACTTTATTTAGGTTTCATCTTTTACATTTCTGAACTTCAATACAGAAATTTACCAGCATATTAATTTCATCAATTAACAAAATACAATTAAATTCATACCACTAAAATCACATTAACACATTGTGCCAGTGGAAAATAAATGTTGGAAATATAAAAATAAAGTTTGAAGAGTTAAAGTACTTAATTAGTAGCAGTATACAACAATAACCAGTGAATACATATCATCTTACATCTTAAAACCACATGCCATAAAGAAAAGGGTCTTCTTTATTGCGACGACTCTTCCCCCCGTCTCACGACGGTTCAGCCCGTCTGCCAGCGCCGCTGCAGGAAAACGCCAGAAAATGAACGCTTACTCGTGTATTTTTATGGAAATGTATTAACTAAACCGTAGCTTTATATCTTGAAAATAACATCAGAATAAAACATAAAGTGAAAAAAAGAGAAAAGTTAACCTACCATAATGTTGTGGGCTTTCATCTTCATGATGAGTCTGTCATGCGTGAGGAGGTGTGTGGTTTGTTTTTTGCGGTCATTTGGTAGCCTACTGTATTTAGATATACAGTAGGCTAATATTTTCCCAGAATGCATTGAAAATCTACAGTAACATACTGTACACAGCTTATACAGTTGGAAACTGTTAAGAATACAGTAACAAGCTGTGAAAATGACAAAATCTACAGTAATATGCTGTACTCAGATTCTACAGTAGGGAACTGTTGAGAACACAGTATAATACTGTAAAAAAAAAACGGAAATCGTTTACAGTGCAGCAATTAAAGGTAGTGCGGCAAAAAAAAAAAAAAAAAGATGGATAAGGGCTGTGAAAGAATGAAAATCGCAACATTTTTGATTCACTAACATTATAGAAGTATCATTTGTTACTTTAAAGGGGTTATAATCAAACTCTCTCATTGATTTTTAGTTTAACCAGTAGACTGAAGCGTTTTGAAAGAGACGACTATTTCAGTTCAATGAAGTTTAAATCCCAACCCAAACCAGAGGACCCAGTGCGGATGCAGCAGAGCATGAAGTATTCTCAGCTGCTGCAATATGTCAGACCCCCAACTACCGACCGCATGTTGAATAACTCTGAGAAATGATCGATAGGTCTTAAAGCCGCTGCCCGTGGCCACATGTAGATGCTACTTACGTCTAGCGCAGTGAAAGCAACACTGAAAGTGGGAATGGATGAACGGGTAGTGTATAAAGTATAAAAAATAGCATTTGTCCCAGAGGGAGTGCACATCCAACTCTCCTTCAAAAAAAATGGAGAAGTGACAAATTGCCGCCCATATGAGTGTAGTTCATTCTGGGACTGGAGGCATCGGTCGGACACCTGAAGCAGCGAGACAGGTCTATAAAGTATAATGCGTGGTGATTTGAGCACTGACAAGAGGGTGAGATCAAGAGAAAAACTAAAAACATTAGCAACATAATGTGAAAGAGGATAAAAATCGTGTAATACATAATGCAAAGCCATCAAACTATAAACATTCTTTCTCCTCTTGTTCATTTCTCTGTACCACCAGAGAATGTCATAAACATAGATTTTAATTTTTAATTTTTTGGTAATGAGCACATGTATCTCAACTAGCGTTTAGCAGATAACATCAACCGTATTTTGAAAGCAACTTCCCCCCCAAAAAAGTAGGTAAAGTGGTAAAGGTAAAATGCTGTTGTATGAAATTCAAAGCATTTATTATTGAAATGCCAAAGCAGTTAAAAACAGCTAGTAGTTAAAAAGGTGTTTATTCTTCCTTGAACACCAAATGAGCCCTCAAAAAACATCACCGTGAGGCATGTTAAGCCAGTAGAAATATTCCCCAAAGTACCTCTGTGGATCGGCAGCCACTTTTCTGGGCTTTTTCTCTGGCTGTGTTTTTTTTTTTTTTGCCTAAAGTAAGTGACCTTTCGCTAGAGGAAGTGCGCTGGTTCAACGTGCTGATAATATGTCCTCAAAAACATTTCAGAAGCATGAAATACAATCCCGCTTCCCAAACTAATGTCAAAATTGATAGTATACTGCAATGTTATGTTTATCAGACAGTTAATTATACTCCATCTTGAAAGACATTAAAGCTAATACCTGCCACTTAGAATTATTATGGTTATGCTTGCTTTGTCCATATGCCATAGAATGCTATTGGCCAGTAAAATTTGTGGATCAGAACTAACTGTTGCATCATCTTTATTAACAGTCTGAAATCTAAATAGATGAGCCACATTAGCCGTTTGACTGATATATTAGGGTGCTTTTACACTTTGATTGCTCAGATTGTTTTCACACTATCTTTTGATTCCGAACAGCAGAACGTTTGCATTATTAAATTGCCAGCTGTTTTGCACTGTTTCTAAGCAACGACTGAAGAGAAATTGGCAAAATGCATAGCATTGCTCATCTCATTTTTATACTTTGTTTTTAAAGCATCAACACACAATGAACTGTACATGAACACATGAAGCAAACCCCAAATCTCTTTTTAAATCTTATAAAGCCTACTGTATTATATTTGATATGCACGTTTCTAAGGCTTCTAAATTACTAACAAAATCAGAACTTTGCCAACACATCCAACTTCAGCTTGTGGTGTCTTTTTGCTGTGAGATCTTTACTGATTTTTATTAAAAGGAATACCTTTGATATTGTTAGTAATATTTCAAAATGAACACTTACTGGACTAAAGAAACTTTGGTTTACTTGATTATCCATACATCATTTTTAGAAAAATCATGAGTATCAAATATGATCCATCAGAAATTTGAGGAAGGTTTATTTGTTGATCTTTCAATCATCATTGTATTGCATTTTATTATATGTTAAAACTACAGAGATCATAAAACTATTTAAATACCATCTTAATACTAAGACATATTGATGGCAGATATAGAGTGAGTACTGATATTTATATGCATTTTATGCATTTCATCTGCTATACTGTTATAAAGATATCATTGATTTACATTACAAGCCGAATCAGAATCTTACTTTTTGTCCATATAAATGTCAGCATCTGTACCAAATTGCATATTTTTGCTCAGTCTGTGCCTCTGAATAAAATTGAGGTATTTTATTTTTCCTCCTTGAGTGTGAGCCTCATATTCTCACTATATTAGACTATATGATTCATAAAAGCCTGATGTATCAAATATGATACTCAACAAACACACATACTGTATGCAAACTTTTTTTCAAGATTAAGCTAACAAGTTTAGTTTAAGCTTACAACCAGGGTTAGGTGCTTCTACATCAGTGTTATATATCATTTCCCTCTGATTTAGTTATAAGTTATGGGTAGGGTTGGGTTTAGGGGTAGGGATAGGGTTAGGACTAAATATTTGGATGTGAATGTTGTTCCGGGATCAATCTTGCTCGGCAAAATCACGGTGACCGTTGCGACTCCACATCATGCCAAAGAATACCGCTCAACCATGGTAAAATCACAGTACCTCAGAAACACTGGCTTACTGCCTTATTTATTGCCACAGGATCACTTTCTCACAACATACACCACCCTAGACTTGCTGCAGGAACAATCCCCCTGGAGAAGCAATCTAGCTAATCAATACTTTGCAGGTTACACCATCACAAGAGGGTGTATTTGAATGGCTCTCTCCCTGTCATTTCTCCATTTTTTTTTTACTCGTACTGCAAATTCACTGCCGTCTTCGTTCTGAGAGCTGCACTGCATGGTTTTCTTTCTTCCTCTTAGGCGATACCTACCCTTTCCTCCATCATTTCGCAGCCTCCTCCCTCGCACTCACACTCCTTCGCTCTTTTTCTTGGTCCGTTGAGACCGTGCCTCTCTCTGGCCCTGTGAAAAGCAGCCATTATAGTTGGATGCATGGCCGTCTGAGTTGGCACTCCTCAGCGCCCACCTGCACAGGAAGCCTAACACAAAGACCATGACAGCTGAGCGCTCTATCCCCCCTCACTCCCACCACACCCCCCACCGGCCTCCTCTGCATCGGCCCTCATGTCAACCAGCTCTTTGTCTACACATCTGATAACATCAAACATGATCGAAATAAAACTCCTGTTTCCACATGCTGCCTGAGAATCGGTGCCAATCAGCCTCCGAAATGACCGTCTCACTCCTCCGCACAGTCTCTCTCTCTCTCTTTAACAGCTCCAGGTCTTTGGTGCGAGCTTAACACCTCTCCTGCACCTTGTGAATGCTGCTCACATAATGCTTTGCTTATTTAAGACTTCATTAACAGCCGAGGTACATGCAGTTAGCAATAGCAACTCTCTGCAGATCCGGCCAGTTATTCAAATCACATCACTATTCAATATCGGTGAGCTTCTCTGCTGCGCTGAGCGTTTTCTGGTTGCCTCTTTTGCTGATAGCAACTGCTAAGATGTATGATGTGCATATTATGCACATTTTCTGTATGCATGGAATTCCTGGATGCCAAAATGTGAGGCGCACAACCAGAGCACACTGCGCTGGGTAATGTATCCCACAATGACCCTTCATTCCCATAGTGACAAATAATTTGGAAGTAATGTCAGCCATGATTTTTAACATCACTTCTTTTCACTTATCAGACTGCAGAAAGTCATTTTCACATAAAAAGCGATATAAAAATGCAAAATAAACATATTTATTTCCAAAGTGATAACTGAACACCACTCGCATGCAATGCAGAGAGGTCATGTGATAACAGTGTAGCGTACTACTCTTTGAAATGTTTATTGTTGCATAAACTTACTGTTTTATTTCACTTTATAGTAGTCACAATATAGTAGTCAGTATCCACCTTATTTTCCAACATGAAAGACTTCAGATTCATTAGCCGCTATTGGCAACTACAATAACAAAGTGCAGTATTTGTACTACTAACCATTGTGCTTATAATTACAGTGATAAATTAAAAGCATGGGTTACACTTTATTTCGATAGTCCAATTTAGACGTTCTACTAACTATAAATAACTTTGCATCCAGGGTTCTAAATTAACACCCGCCAACCCGCCAAATGCGGGTTAAAATTCATTTTGGCGGGTGTTAATAAAAACTTGCTAGCCAAAACTTACTAGCCAAAAAAGCCCGACCAACACACAGCAGCCTGTTGGTTATATCGGAGCAATCGTGTAGTGATTATATACACCAACAGAGGGGGCTGTGCAGCTACACTGACACTGCTACAATTGGTCGCGCACGCGCCGCTACTTGATGAAGAACATAACCTGGACCAGAGCAGAGCGCCATTATCATCAGTTATCAAAAGAAACATCGCTATTGGTTTCAACTTTTAGTAACATACTATTCATGTTAAATTAAATACGGTTATGTGTTTTATAACAGGGCTTAAACAAGGTGTGGGATTGTTTTGGACTATTTAAACGTCCTCAGTCACAAAGCAGCAATTTCCACACTCGTCTCAACCGTATCACGAGGTGAAGGTACACTCAGATATGAATAAATAAAACAATTATAATAAAATAATAATACACTTGCAACTTACTTAGTGCTTAAAATGAGTCTAAAATGCAGAATAATAGTTAAAAAATAGTTAAACGTTTAAAAAGTTGTAATTTCTGTACAGTAGCCTATAAACAGCTCATGAAAATGAAAATATTAAATTCAATAATAAATGTTAAAAATATTTGTTAAATGCCATTTTATTTATCTTATCTCATATTTATGTTGTTTTAATTTTGAAATGTGATTTTTCAAAATAGTGTAATACTTTTTTAGTTAGGCTTGGTTAACAGTGTTATTGTTTTTTGATGAATTGTATTAAAACCAGACCAAAAGTCCAAATAATAAAATTAAAGTAGTCTCAACTTATTGGGGTTTACAGTGAACAATTAAAAAACAAAAACATTCAAAAATGTATTGTCAAATAACAATTTTGTTGTCAAACAAATGAGATTTCGGTGATATTTTGACCACTCAAATAGGAAATGTCCATTTCAGAAATCTGGTCACCTTAGCATGTACACAAAAGAAAAAACAAAACGAGCAATTTTGTGGTGGGAACTAATAATTTTAAAGTTGAGGCAGTAAAGGTCCATGATGTGATTCAAATGATAGAAATGTTTGCACTTTCTGTGCATATTTTGTTGTATGCATTGTACTTTATATGTGTTTTTCATGCCAACAATGTTAATAAAATGATCAAATGCATTCAGTGGCACTCATCATTTCTCTTATTTTCACCGGGAAAAAAAATTTGGCTAGTGGAAATTCTGATTGGCTGGTAACTTTAGAGAGTTACCAGCCACATTGCCACATTGGCTGGTAATCAAAAAAGTTAATTTAGAACCCTGCAACTATATGTCAACTAGGTGTTGAACGACTTCAGATTTTTTTAAAGTCGACATCTATGTGATTAAAGTCAAGTCGACTAGTCGATGATGATGTCATTAATGAACAAATATGGGGCCGTTCACACGTTTTTCCATTCCAATGCGCTTCTTTTGCATTGTTTTTCTATGTAAATACGATCTAGACATACGTGTATATGACCATTGAGCTTGCGTCTTTTCGGCATTAGGCGGCCTGCGGGCCAAAACTGGCCCGCCAGCAATAATATCTGGCCCGCACCCACAGCCAGATTATTTTAATAGCGGCCGGTTCTGAAATAGATCTTTGTCTCGTGGTGCCATCTAATATTATCAACGTGTCTACACCAGAGGCGCCGCGCCGCAACAGCTCAAAGCTGTCTACACTGAACGCGACAAACCGACCGTTGCAAAGCACTCGGACTACGTCAGAAATAGAAGGGGGAATCTGTTTACTATCGGGAATGTGTTGTGTCGCTCCGCGCCGCATCCAGTGTAGACAATATCATTATAATGGGTTCTATTATCTTTTGTAGTATTGCCTCACACCACTCGCATCCAGTGTCTGTGTTATATTCTTTGAAAACAGCGACAACTTCGTTGCAGATAAGACACACCGGCTTTGCATTCACAAAACTTTGGCGCTCCGAACCATTGATTTGAATCGAAAGATTCGTAAAGCTCCGAAGCAGTGTTTTGAAATCAGCCATCACCAGATATTGTTGAAAAGTCGTTATTTTGTTTTTTGGGTGCACAAAAAGTATTCTTGTCGCTTTATTGACCTTATGTAGCCCCGCCCCTTTTTAGCGCTGCGCTCGCTGTCTTTTGACTTTCGGTTTGTATTTCCACAGCGATCTTATATATTTATGAATGAACTGCTCATTTTAAAATCTTACCGGTCTACTGACATTTGTTAAGACATCTGCTTTAAACATAACAATGCTCATGATAACTTTCATTAACTCTACAACAGGTAAATCCACTTCACCAGCTAATTATTCTTCAACAGCGATGCCATAGAAATATATAGGGCTACCGCAAAAATGGAAGTTCAAAGACAATTTTCTAACGATGTTTCTCTGGTAAATAAGGTCTATAATACTAAGGTAGAACCACTGTAGTCACATGAACTGTTTTAAATATGTTTTTAGTATCTTTATGGATCTTGAGAGGTTCAGTGACATTGCTGTCAATAGAGGCCTCACTGAGCCATCAGATTTCATCAAAAATATCTTAATTTGTGTTCCGAAGATGAACGAAGGTATTACGGGTGTGGAATGACATGAGGGTGAGTAATTAATGACATTATTTTCATTTTTGTGTGAACAAACCCTTTAAAGTCGATTAGTCGGTGCAACCCCTAACAAACTCTTATTGGAGTATTAGTTGACTGGTAGGTTTGGGTTAGTAGAATAAGTTGATATGTAGATGTATAGTTACTTATAGTCAGTAGAATGTCTGTTGGAGAGCATCAAAATAAAGTGTTTGAAGATATTAAGCAGACAGCCTACTAATACTCAAATGACTAGTTGACTTGTAGTTGAAAAGTTACTTATAGTTAGCAGAATGTCTACAGTTGACTATCGAAATAAAGTGTTGCCAAATAATATGATTACAGATACCAGTTTGCAATAGCAAGCAAGCAGCATAACAGACTATCTTTTTTCAGCTAAAATAACTGACACAGAAAGCCTCATACATTCAAGTTACAAATGTTGCATTCACTCTTACATTTAAAATAAGGTGGATACAGAGTTACAGTAAATGGTAAACTAGTATTCCATTCAGGACATAATAGCATACTACTCTTAGTATGTACTCTGTGCAGAGTATACATATTGACTGTATGCACAAAATACTTGGATGATTTTGTTTACCAAAATGTGCAGTATACAACCAGATCACACTGCAGGGGATACTGTATCCCAAAATTCAATGCACTCAACTTGAACTTCCACTTTGATGAATGAACATGAAGCGATATTAACCATTTTAAAATGGTTATCTCTTTCTTGACACTTTATTAATTGTACTGCACAAGACATTTTTACACAAAATTGCATTAAGATGACAAAATAAATGTATTCATGTCTGCAATGATAACTCAATTAAATATTCTCCATTATGATGTCTGTGTGAAACTACTGTTTGAAATGTTGCAAATTGCATAGAGCTTTACGTACTATTTTCAAAAAGTCAGCAGCAAGTACAAACATTGCATGTCTTTCTCTTCTTTTTATATTGGCTTTACAGTGTCTTAGAGTTGGTACCAATTTCAGTCATTTCAATTGCATTTGCAAATCATTCTGCCAAATATTCTAGATAGTTTTATCAGTTTTCATTTGCATTTTTCTCCCCGAACCACTAAGTTTGCTTTACCTGAACTTTTGTACATTGGCATCAGGTACCAAAATTTGCAAAAGATTGGTATCCTTTAAAGTTTTTTCTACCGCAGTACTTTTTTACAGCAATACATTGTGTAACCCTACAATAGCTTCAATCATATTGTGTTGTATTGATTAAATTCATGTCGGACTCTGTTGTTTGGCCTGCTCTCCAACTACTGCTATTAAAATGACCTATGCATGTTCCTATCAGCCCATCTCACTCAAGGGCCCTTCAGGCCCCTCACCTGCTCAAGAAAGACCATTGTCTGCTTTTACAGTCATTGCCTTTGATTTCAAAATATATGATGAGCTGCTTGTTTCCCCTTACCGTCTTGCAGCCTGACAAACATAATTAGAGATGGAGAAAAGAAAAATCAGGGACCGCAGAGAGTTTTTCCTTCCGCTCTAGCCAAATCAAAACCAATCCAATTTATTGAGCTGTGGGTGTGTTTGGTGCACATGGTACACTAAATTGTGGCTCGGAGAGAAGCTCTCATATGCGGTGACATGGGGAGCGTATACCATCTGGAGCATTAGGCGTTGAGGAACATTGCCACTGGAGTGCACAGCGACGGACAGTTGCTTTCATAGCGTGCAGGCATCACTCAGCCTGAAACGACTGCCTTATCTGTTGAACAGGATGAGAAATGCACTGGTTAAATCCCAAATGGGAGGAACATTCTTGTTAAAGAGTGAAATCTGTTAAAAAAAAAAAAAAAAAAAAAAGCCCAGCACTCAGCTTGTTTGAAAGAAAAAAAAGAAAAAAAACCGGAAATCTTTAACCTTCACTCCTGCAGAGTTGCAGAGGATTTTGAGTTTCAGAGAACACAAATGTTTCATTTAAATATATGGATTGTTTCAGTGCAGTAGGCTTAGTGACAACCTTTTTGACTAAATAATGCTACAGAGACAAAAGTGGATGACATTTACTAAAACTAGGTTTGTTCTGCTGGTGTTTTTTTTTTTGTTGTCTTTTTTTTTTTTTGTGGCAACCTTTATGTAAAATATGGGGGCATTCTTCATCACAGTGTGTCAAACCGCTTGGAAATAAACGTGCTAATGTAATGTATTGCTCCATGGAGTTGCGTGAATACTAGTCTCACAGGGCCAGACTTTTGACTATCAGCATAAAGGGTCCACATTCCACCTTATTCTGGCCAAAAACCACCCACTTAGACAGGAAAAGCCTATCTGAAAAACATGTAAATGTAAGAGAGGCCAGCTTGTAAGAGTTGTGCAAGTAAACCTCAATCCTCAGGCCTCAAGAGGCGCACCAGAGGCTGCAGTCTTTAGCATCCTTGTTAGTGGCGTGCCTTCCATGCCAGAAACACTGGTTTGAATGCTGTCTGGAGTGGTGCGGATGGGTTACATAAAGCAGTCATGGTTTCTGTTTTTATGAGTCATTATGGGATTTTTTTTTTTAGTAATTTTTGACTGTCGAAATGCCTTTCTTAAATGCTGTTTGATACTGGATGGATGGATGTTTACTGAAAGGTTTTTTGGGGAACTCAAATGATTCTTTTATGGCATCGCTGCAAAAACACCATTTTGGAACCTTTAGTTTTAAGAGTTTTAGTTTTAATGGTGCTCTAATATGTTTATTTTAAAAAAATAAGCAGCATCTACTTAGTGACTTGAAGCATAACTACATTTTTCATATGGGTAGCTTCACTGTAGTTTAGCTCATTTGAATTTTTTACCAAGTGCCTCAAACAAGGATTTGATGCCACCAACCGAACAAATTAGGTCTTCCTCAAAAGTGTTCATTGCAGCCACATGGCACCCTGACTCCCAAAAGTTGTGTAGCAGCTCTTGCCAGTTCTGCGTGCAACATACATCAGACAGTCAGGGAACGGGCTGTGGGCGGATTGTGGGCATGCCATGTGACTTTGTGAATGTTAATAGCAAACTGTGTTGCTTTAGCCTGAATTTCTCCTTCTTCTGATCAGAAAGAAGTGATGCAACTTACACAAGCCGCAGTCCCACCCAGACACGATTGTTCTGTGGAGCGTCCCTGGACTCCAACAAACGTGTAAAGGCTTTATTAGCCGCAACCAGCTCCGGTGCCGAAAGAACATCTGTTTGCTAACTGGCAGCATTGTTACCCAGTGGTCTTTGTATGCCATACTGCCAACACGCTCCCCCGTCTGCTAATAGATTCCTCATTAGGCAGCAGGTTCTTGATGGGGAACAGCACAGCTATGCAGTACTTCCTCTCCCATCGGTGTCTATTAAACAGCATTGCAGAGCCACGGTCCTCTCCTCGGACCACCAAAATTATCTCACCTTGACCACGATGGGATGCAGAGGGAACAGCTATTGACCTCACCTCTGAGAGTTTTGTCATCTTGCTTCTACATGCCCCACTATCGATCGCCTTCTTTTATGTATTAGGTCACACGCTTGCTCTGACTCAAAGATAATGGACTCTGACCAGAAACAACACTTGCTCGGGCTGCCGCTCGGGCTCAGCGAGAAGGTCAAAGCTGTTGTTTTTCAGTTTAGTCCAGAGTGTGGATTCACTGGAGCGTTCAGAACGCACCTCTATAATTTGATGAGAGCCACTGCAGAGTCCATTTCTCTGTGTCAAAACCGATAAAGTTCCAATGGAAACTGAGCAAAGGGGGCACGGAATGAGGCTGCTCAGAATGCATGATCTCCGTAACACTTCATCAGCGGCATATGAAGCTGTTTAGCTGGAGACTGTTGAAAAAAACTGTTTGGGCAGAAATGTCACAAGGTCAAGTGGACTTCTGAAAGGCAATTAGGTTCTTACATAATGAAGCTGATAATCAGTAACTCCGTTTTTCCAGTTCTCTGCGGATGGTCGGGCCTGCGGGAGAATTATGTGGCAGCAGCATGGTTCTTTCTTTCATCAGCCTCATGGGAGGCTGGATGTTTGGATTTTCATAGAGGAAGCACACCTGCCCACACCTTCATGTAGCCCAGCCACAGATGTGTTAGATGTAATGAAGCTCCAATTCAGTCTCTTCTGTGTGGACAGACAAACAGAGAGACAGACAGACAGATTTGGTTGTTATGGGCTTGAAAATGGTGAGCCATTTAACATATTTTACACAGCAAAGGCAGCTCAGCCAGCAGAAAGGCTTAAAGGGGTCCTATTATGCTTTTTCACTTTTTCAACTCTAGTTAATGTGTAATGTTGCTATTTGAGCATAAAAAAAGAACTGCAAGGTTACAAAGCTCAAAGTCCACTCCAAAGGGAGATATTTTCTTTATCAGAAAGTACTTTTCAAGAATTACAACAAACGGCTTGTTGGGACTACAACGTGTTTCTTCCATGGACCTTGTGAACTCATTTAAATAATACCCACCCACGGAATAAGCAAAAAAAAAAAAAAAAGGGGTCGAAGACCTGCTTTAGTAGCGTGTTGTTACCCAGCTTTGATAATGGTGCAGTTGTTTGCATTAATGTTCCTGAAGTCCTCCTGACAACCTGAAGTTTCACTGCAATTTCCCTGCAGAGATCAGACATTGAATTCCCAGAGCCAGAATAACATTGGAAATGTAGTTATTTATTATTTATTTGTTTGTTTGTTTGTTTATTTTTTGGCCAGTTTCCACAGCTGTGGCCCTAACACAGACTACATAACACTCCAAATGTGACATAATATCCGGAGGTAGCAAAGCTGTCACAGTACATTTGCATTCTGGTGCAAAATAAATAAATAAATAAATAAATGAAAGCGAAAATTTGTCAGCACACTAGATTCTTCTGCAGATATAGTCAATAACTCTAAGTCTGTGATCTGTAATTTAGGCTCTTTAAACATCAATATAGTCCATGATTACCATCACACTAATTACGTCCTAATACTTTGAAGGAACTTGAAGTATGTGTCATCAGAAAACATGCTTGATTGATGACATCTATTGAATTTGTTTTAATTACAGATGCTTTCAGCATGGCAGTTCACACTAAAGAGATTCATTCACACCATTTGATTTGGAAATAAGCATACCTTGCTATTCTAGATGGACAGATCAACTAAAGGAAATCCTCCCAGACCACTGAGTGCCCTATCATGGAAATCAGATGAGCTAATGGCCTGAGAGACCTTTGCATGCTTTATTAGCCCATGAGCTTCATGCACATGGTGTGTAAAAGCATTTCCACCTGAGGGCTTTGGTCCCTGTTACATGTTTGATTTATTGCCTTATTTTATTCAGCCAGTCAGTGCATTGCATATAGAAGCCCAGGCGTTATAGCGGCTCTCTGCGAGCCCTGAAATCTGGGGAAGTTATTTCTGGCGCCAGCTTGACTGCTAAAACTGCTGCAAAATGTAAGAGCTTGACATATGACCATTTCAGGGTAGTGAAACAGGTAGAATACCTTGATATTTGAAAAAAAGATAAAAAAGGATGAAAAATGCATAGACTTTAGATTAAAGAGGAATCAAATAATGAACGCTGTTACATTTAATGTACACATCGCATTTACAGTTAGTGGTGTTTGCTGTTGCTCAAACTCAGAGTTAGGTATTTGAACATTTGCATGCTAATGCAATGAATATGAAAGAACATTACAAGTATGATTTTTTTTTTTTTTTTAAATGATCAGATCAATTCTCACCATGTGAATAAAACAGACGGTAAAATCCCAAAAACTTACACTTAATGAGGGACCTCAACCATGTCTAGAGACCAGAATAATAGTGAGACTTAGAAATAGGCTATTTAAATTTGGTGAGTGACAAGCACTACTAACATTTCTTCATAAAATGTAAGAAGACTTGACATTAAAATTGCTTCATTCTGGTTGACTTGATTTTTATACACTCAGTGGAATAATTAGAACCTTTAAAAGAGCTCCATCACAGCTGTGCACACAACACTACTCAGTGTCTGCTCTTGTTTATCACTAAATGATAGAGAAATATCTCATTTATGGCTAATTTATTTATTATCTAGATGGAACTTTTAACACAAAAAAATCTTTTGCACTTTTTGTGTGGTGGAATTAAATTAAGGAGTATAACAGGGTCATGGGTGACCAAGGCTCATTGATGCACGTGGGGCCTGTGTGGTCTGATCCAACAGACGAGCTACTGTAGCTCAAATTGCTCAAGAAGTTAATGCTGGTTCTGATAGAAAGGTGTCAAAATACACAGTGCATATTAGGAGGGTGGTCATAATGTTATGCCTGATTGGTGTATATATATAGTAGTGGCCAAAAGTGATGTCTGGCCTAGGAAAATTGACATCTTCACCCTATATATAATTGCTTATTTTTTCTTTTTTGCCTTTATTTGCCTTTTTTTTTTTTTTTTGCTTTTTTTTGGTGTATTTTCTAAAATATCTCATATCTCTAAAACAAATAATTCCACTATTACAAAACAAGTGCCTAGACATATGGTACAAAATAGCAGCAATATTGTCTCAGAATTCAGCCCTCTTTTGACTCTTCCCAGATTGCGTTGTTTTTCTGATGCTTGGGGGTCTGGCTCCAAGGCATCGGGGCCAAGTTTCCACTCACTGCCGGACCCACATGCTACAAGTCAGGGGGTCAGAGTTCCTTAGAGGCCCTTCAGATTTGTGTCTCTGTGCCATATGCCTTGTAGAAAGACTACATATGGCTCTGTTTGTCAGGGGCCTAAGGCACGTGCTCGCCACAGGAGGTTTGCATCAGTGATGACAGGTAATATTAATAATAATTGGTAAAACTGTGACAGCAGTTACTAATCCAATTTTTGACTACTGCCACAGAGTATCTGTGCCATTTTTCAAGAATGCTGCCAATGATGCATTTGATCAAAGGCAGACGATCTGTAGCAATAACTGGAATGAGTGCAAAACAACTTGGTTATGGCCTGGAGTTGCCTATAATGAAATACCGTGACTCACCAAAGACATTCGGATACTCGAGTGTGTGCGCTGAAAGGAATGCAAAATCAATTTTGGCATTTGGGGCATTTTTTTTCCCAGCCCACAAGCAGCCTTGGCCTGTCAAGAGCTGGCTCACAGGACTGTGACTCGCCGGAAAGAATTCAAATAGCATTTCCTTCAGTGAACTGCCACAGTCCCTGGCAAAGAAAAATAATTGTATTGCAGTCCATTTTATATTTCTAACATAGACTGCACTAGAAGAGTAAAATGGATGAAAATAGTATATTCGTGTGATCTGAACTGTGACTTCTTGTCAGGAGTTCTAACACTGTTTTTACTCATTTATCTGCAATAGGAATGCAATTCTGTTTCATTAGTATACCATAATTCTCTTTTGCTCACTACTCACTCACTGGTAATAAAATAAACATGGCTGTGTGCAGAATGGAGTACCTGTTGACTGTATGCTACAATTTTTTTTTTTTTTTTTTTATAGCGTGTTTTAAGCATTATTTAACAGAAAATATTTTTTCAAACAGTGGACTGCTACCAAGGGGTCTGTAATACTTAATGGGAATTATCTGTTAGCATTATTGGGGGGTTAAAAATTCATTAGAAAATATGGATGAATTTCAAATTAACACTTGGCAGTCCAATCTAATGTACTATGCTTTTGTATACTCTAATATTGTCAATTGTATAGTAGATCTTCCAGATATTCTATTCATACAGAACATTATTACACTGTGCACAATATACATAATATAACACTCATAGTATGAGTAGAATCTGTATTTTCAACATAGCTGAATTATATTTACAGTATATAAAACATTAGTGATGCACTGCAATGAGTTTTTTTTTTTTTTTTTTTTACCAAAGCACTGAAACCAACTAATCAATTAATTGATCAACTTTATTTAAAAATCAACCCTCAAAGTTTTATATAAAAATTTAAGCTGTAGCCCTATGATAGGCAGTTTTTATATTATTTTTTAATGGTATGTTTCTATTCCAATTCATTGTTGAAATAAAAAAAAATAATGTAAACAGTGGCTGTAATAAATACTTGTCATTATTATAGATTTGTTCAAAAATTGCCTTCATTGTACCTTCATTACCTTTATTCACACTGTAAACCTAAGTTGGCAAAACTCAAAAAAATTGAGGCAAACGGTTACATCAAAATTTTTTAAGTTACGAAATTCAATGTTTAAGTAAGCAGAACTGGCTTTTTTATTTCGTACCCAAACATTTGAATTGTTCTTAAATTGAAATATTTGATTAAACTAATTCATACATTTAACTTAAATTTGTCATGTAATCTCAACACAAAAATTTTTTTTAGTGAAAACTTAACTATAACTAGATAATACAGAAAATGCTAATTTGCTAATTTGTTAACATTGACAATAGCATGGTATAGCACTTGCTGAATGAGTACAGCAATATAACACATTTAACATGCTTGCTCTCTAACCAAGCCACATGCACCACTTGTCACCATGATGGTAACTCTCCAAAAAAACATATTAACAGAAACTCTTCTAAATTAGCATAACACCCACTTAACATTAATCTTGCACAAAAAAAAAAAAAAAATTATAAAACACTAATTTTTAGCATTTACTCTCCCTATCGAGTGCCATGGGCAAAGCATGCTGGGAAACAGAAATCCCAGCTCAGTTTCAGTTAAACTTTTTGTGTAAATTAAAATAAATAAGTTCATAAAACTCAAAACAATGAAATAGTTCAGTTTACTTAAAATATATCAGTTCAGTGAACTCAAAAGTAAAAAAAAAAAAAAAGAAAGTACTAAATACTCATAAAAGTTAATTTGACTGAACTAATTTGTTTAATTTAAGTTTGTCCTACTCAAACCAATTAATTATTTTGAGCATTAGGTTTTTACAGTGCATGTTTATTTTGTGTTTTAACTAGTAGTAAAGCGGAAGAGATGATCGGTTCATGTGCCTTTTGAACTGATGTGCTACAGCGATCTGTCGCCTCACAACCCCAATTTTTTTTTTTTTTTTTTTTTCATTTTGTAATAAAGTGGACAAAATTCGAAAGCTGGGGCTTTGTTTCGTGTCAAAAGTAACAAAGCACTAAGCTTATTGCGATTTATTGGATGGGAGGCAGTGTTAATTTCATTGACGAATAATTTTCGTCATGATTTTCATCAACAACATTTTTTCACAGACGAAAACGAGACGATAACTAAATAAAAATACGTTTTGAATGACTAAAACTATGACTAAAATCTACTCTAATTTTTATCAACAAATAAAAGCGAGATGAAAATGATAGAGAGGGACAATTTGGGAAGATATCCAGAACTCAGTAAGATTTGCTGTCCTGTGTGGAAGATGTGCACATTTGAAGTATAATGTGCTGATCTAACCGCGGGAAACGCAGCGCTGTTGCACACTCTACAGGCTTTGCCCAGCTGCACTTCAGACTGCTTCACAATTAATGAACAGCGCACATTTATGCCAAGCGATTGCTTATATGAGGTAATGTTGATGAATTATGACAATGTTTACTACACAATGTTTATTTGGTAGTATGTTTTAGACGGTTGTAAGAATGCATATTTTATCTCCCTCATCTGAACTTAAATGAGCAGCCTGCTACAGTGCAGACTGGAGACATTTTCCAGTTCAATATTGTTATTTTGTTTACACATTAAACTGCATTGAATTTTTTTTTTTTTCTATTTAATTCTTAGTAAATACTGTACTTCTGTCACAGGAAGGAAAGACTAAGAACATTATTTGACACACTATTCAATATATTGTACAAGTATAAGGGTTATTATAGTTAACTAAACCCAAAACCATAAAAAAGTCATTACTTGAAAAAAACGTTAACTGAAATAAAAAAAAAATTATAAAAATGCAAGCTTATTTTATTTCATCTAGTTTCCAAGCTTTAGCTTAACCTGATGTACTAAAATAACTAAAACATAAATAAAAACTTACAGACATTTAAAAGCAAAAACTTAAAAGACA
Organism: Megalobrama amblycephala; assembly: GCF_018812025.1. Classification (NCBI taxonomy): domain Eukaryota; kingdom Metazoa; phylum Chordata; class Actinopteri; order Cypriniformes; family Xenocyprididae; genus Megalobrama; species Megalobrama amblycephala. The sequence continues at coordinate 21,789,743 of NC_063066.1, read as the reverse complement.
AACACACAAAAAATTACTAAAACTTTTAACTAAAATTACAACGAAAGCAGAAAAACTAAAAATCTTATCAAAATTTTAAACAAAAACTACCTCAATGTTGTCAACGTTGTCAATCCCTGACAAGTACTGAATTGAGCTCCCTTTCATGTCTTTTTGCACTTGAATGATCAAAAACTGTCCACTTTGGCAAGTAAAGTACAATTGGTTGTCTTAAGTGAACATAAACAGCCTTAGGTGCTGAACTTTTTCTTCATAAATGCAATACATTTTGATTCAGAGATTTGAATCTACGATGAGGCACCAAAAATAAATCTTTAACAAATAAATAAATATTGTCCGATTACCTGTGGCAGTGGTTTTCATGAGTTCACGCTTATAAATTATTAAATAGAGTAAAAAAAAATATATATATATATATATATATATATATATATATATATATATATATATATATATATATAATAAGCGTATTTGGTGTGCTGTCCAAGGGCATAGAGGGCTCCAAGCTTGGAATTTAGCCCAAACCCAAAGTTCTCTCCATATCCCCAGCCGAGAGTGAGGGACGGGGTGGCGGAGGGATGCAGAAAACTGTCAAAGTAACTATAGGCGAGTCGGCTCTCGTCTGTGTATATATTCCTCCTCTGGTGGTGATTAGATAGACCGTTTGAATGTGCTCCTCCCAAATTTTGTTTATAAAAAAGATGATGATTGAGATTGAGATGCAGACATCCAAGAGGCAGACAATTAACTGTATATACTAGTTTAATTACTAACTTACTCTTAGCTTAAGACTTCTGTCTATTCCTTAGTAAAAGTTGGTCTCAGCAGCTTTGTGAATAGGTTTTAAGAGAAAACTCTTAGCTAAGAACTTTTACTGCTATTTAGGAGAACTCTTAGTGGTAAGATAAAATGTTTTGTGAATACTGCCCCAGATGTATATCTGAGTATTGGATGTGAGAAATGCTAACTTAATGTATTACAAATAACTAAACCCTTTCAATTTTATCTACCGATTTAGTCGACTAAAATCTTACGATATTTAGTCGACTAAAACTAAAACAATTTTCGATGACTAAAATATGACTAAAACTAAATGGCATTTTAGTCAAAAGACTATGAATAAAACTAAATCAGAATTTGCTGTCAGTATTAACACTGATGGAAGGTATGCTACAAATAATGTTTAGTGAAGTTTTGACCACACATCAACTGAAAACAAAATAGACTAAATGATTTTGGTTCATCAAAACGAACAATCAAGAAATGTATATTGTCAACCCAGCTAGCATCCACATGGATAGCACGTTTACCTGTTGTAGCTTATCCACGTTGTACACAAAATACACTGCCAGTGTCAAAACACGCCATCAGAGAAGCGCTAATTAACTGTCACGTTCCGGGCAATAACTTTGGTCCTCCAAAACTGTTACGACCAAAACCGATAATTAATTTTTGGCCAAATATTTTTGGTTGCCTGAAATTATCCATCACTATAAAACATTGTACTGTTAATAGTGTGGGTGAAAATTGCTTCATACTGATCTGAAGTGCTAAATCAGTGTGAACTGAGAGCGCCTACATCACAAAAGGGTGGTAAGGAGATTTCAGTGGCGACTACTGACAGACATACACACACTCATCTCTTCTTACAGCAGGTAATCTCTCTGAGAAGAGTAGAGATGAAAATACCAATCTCATCTTTGTGGTTCACTTTCAATCTTTAATGTGTGTGAATGAGTGAAAACAGAGAGGCTATTTTCAGTTGCGTGTTTACTGAGAATGTCTGCTCGCATTAGCCAGAGCATGTGCACTGTCCTCCTGCAGGGCTTGTTATCGCTGTAGCTGGGGTCCGGTAAGTGGGCTGGGATGGATCCGTTTGTGCCCCAGATGGACACCATGGTAACAGCGAATCATAAGGGGGGGCCATGTTTGCGCCCTCAAGTCAAACATTTACCTGGCACTGCCTGTCCAGACATCACTGTAAAGTCAATGTTGATGCCCACATTCTCAAATTATGCACATGAAGTGCTGCTTTTTCTATTTTTAGCCTGTGCTTCAAGGCAAGGGGGAGTTTGACAGCTGTTTTGCATGACGTTCCGGGGATGTTTGAGCTTCTGTTATTTCCTAGAAACACAGAAACGTGTTGCTTTTCTGCGTAGCGATGGAGGGAATGTTACGCATGCTGCATGCTCTGCATGTGGCACCTAATGAGGAAGAACAGTCAGAGAAGAGGAGGATTTGTGAGGAGGAAGACAGAGGGCGAGAGAGAGAGAGGAGCGAGAGGGGGCACATATCACAGTAATTGCCCAAAGGTATTTCATTGCATTTGCACAGCGCGTAAGTGGGCGCAGATCAGCCTGAGGAAGTGTTTGACATAAGATGTGAGTGTTTGTGTGTAAGTGTGAATTTGAGCTATTTTTCAAATATCCGCATTGTGTGGGATACACCTGCAAACTCTACAGAGAGTCTTTATATAAAAAAAAATGCTAAACAATTGAAAAAAGCAAGATATGTCAGGGTTCTGTCACTTCTATCTGTTTATTCTTGGTTTGGTGACAGAGCTCTGACACTCCTATGTCTTGTCACGGTGAGCGTGCGGTTTTGAGTTCGCTTGGGCCATATGCTCTTCTGCCCATGTTAGTTGTTTTAAGTACGGAGCGTGGTGTTCGGATCCCGGCACTCACGTTTAGTTTGGTTTCAGTCCCATGTCGGGGTTCGGACATTCATGCTCCGTATCAGCGCTTCCCACAGGTTTGAAATATACTTGCGGTGGTAGCCAGGTAAAAAAATCCTCCTATTACCCACGGCACAAAAATAGTCCACTACATGTGACAAACAACAAATAATGTGTGATTTTTAACAATATTTTTATTTATTGAAATTCATTTTATTTACAGCATTTCTCCTTGCTTTGTCATATAGTGTTTCTCTCAGTGAATGGAACACAAATTTTACTAATACTAGTAAAGTCTATTTATTGATATATGTGTCAAATGTTCTTAATCTTTTCTTCCTGTGGGGGAGCATCCCAGCCAGAGACTACAGTAGTTTACTATGAATTAAATGGAAATCGAATTAAATACATTTTTATTGTGTAACCAAAATACCAGTAATGCCCAGAAGAAAAAAAAAAACTTGCACACACAGAACGAGCAGGTAAGAAACACGTAGGGTGAGGGGAGATTTTCCACTAGTTATTTGATTGCGGATGGTTTCATTATCTCAGGCGGATAAAAAGTAAAAGAGGATAAAAATAATAAAAGCAAAAATGTGTGCAAGAAATAGGTGCACAAAGCAATCAGTAACCATGACAGCAAATAATGAATAAGAACTAGGGCTGCACGATTTATCGTGATAAAATCGCACGCGATATGGCAAAGGCTGCGATTATTTAATGCGCAGCTTGTCAGAGCTGTACGGCTCTGTGATCAGTAGTAAATGCTTCTCCATCTGAAAGCCAGAGGGCACTCTTGCACAGAAAATCAAAATATGCCCTGCAGCAGAAGAAGATAACACGCATCATATCGCTGTAGCTGAATAAACAGAAGATTGAAACGCTTTGATTAATTAAACATGACTAATAAACACACGACTGCCTTATTCTGTGTAAGAAGCCACATCATCTCACAGAAGGACGCTCAACTGTCGCTATGAAGTGAGATTGGAGTAAAAACATGTTATTAAATGTTGTCTTTTGTTGGACAAGATGTTAATAAATGCTTTTCGTGTCTGAAAAGAGGTTTGACGCGTGTTGCTTTTTCAAATGTACATTATAAGCAACTCAGACTCGCAGTGCTTTCAGATGGATTAGCATTTGGAGCCATAGTTCATTGACAAGCTGTGCAAAAAAAAGAATCGCAGCCTTTGCGATTTCATAATCACACTAAGAATCATGTTTAAGCGATAATCGCGTTCAAGTTCAATGTTATTTTTCGTATCGTACGATATATCGTGCAGCCCTAATAAGAACTCAGGCAAACAGGAACAGGGAAAACCAAACTAAAGCACAATGAAACTAAATATAACCCTTACATTACACCCCCTTCCAGGAAGGCCCCCTCGCACAGTAACAATAAACAAAATCCAACACAGGAGGGAGGGTGGAAGTTTTGGAGGTGGGTGCAGAGCTGGAAGGAAGGTTAGAGGAACCAGGGTAACCTGACTGACAGTGGTGCATCCAGGAGAGCTGACGACCCAGGCAGAGCCAAGGAGACGAAAGGACCGGGTGACACGGTAGGACCTAGAAATCAAGGCACGGTCGGGGAGGAGCCAGGGTGCTGGAGGCCTGAGGCGGAGCCTGTGGGACTGAGGACCAATGTGGAGCCAGAAGGAAGGAGGAGCCTGACAGAGCTGAAAGGGTGGAGGGATGAGGCACAGCCAAAAGCCTGGAAGTCTGTGGTGTAGGCCAATGACTGACCAAAGCGGAGCCAGAGGGATGAGGAGCCAGTCAGGTGGAGCCGACTGGTCAATGGGCCGAGGTGGAGCCAGGGGATCCATGCTCCAAGGTGGAGCTGGAGACTAGAAGGTCCGAGGCAGATCCGAGCAGCAGAGTGGAGCCACCAGAGGAGGAGCCGAGGGACTGAAGGGAGAGGGAGGCCGGGTGGGACCATCAGCGATGAAGGAGAAATCCAAACACACAATCCAAACACAATGAGTAGAACTAAAGCTGAGGGCTAAAATACAAGAGGAGAAAACTAATTGAGCAAGAAACAGGTGCACAAAGCAATCTGTAACCATGACAACAAATAATGAATGAGAACTCATGCAAACAGGAACAAGGAAAACCAAACTAAAACAATGAAACTAAACATAACCCTTACAAAGGTCTTGCACCAACAATTATTTACAATATTTTATAGTATTTACAACATTTTGGCTTTGTACTCAGAGTAAACGTGCTTAAAAATACCATAAATAATAATTTATTACCAAATATGAAAAATTTTATAATGCATTTAAGAATACTTTTCCAATCAACTATAAAATGCACAACAGCGCTGTATTCTGCGTCAAAAGGACACGAGAAGCACGTGGCGGAGAAGGAGAAGCGCTGAATGAAAGTGCACGTTCACTCTCTGACAGCAGAGGGCGCTGATGGAACAGCAGAATGCAGCGGTTACCCCGGAAACCCCTTAAACAAAGCACCTATGGTACTGAACAGTACTTAAAATGCTTCAAATAGCCATTCAGTTTTTTGTAATCTCAATGTTGTTCATCACAGCACCAAATACTTAATACTTAAAGACTTAATAGGCTATTTATTTTCAAACTTAAACATTTTTATATTTTAATCTGGACTACAACATACCCTAATGATTAGAAATGTTCTGATTATTTGTTATTGTTCAGTAAAACTTTGAGACATACGGCTTCATTAGTTAACATGTTAATTCATTATTACCAAACTGACAATGAAAAATACTTATAAAGCATTAATTATTCTTAGTTAATGTTAATTTCTTAGTTACTGTTTAATAACATTACTAAAATCAAAAGAACTTATTTAATGGACCTGAGCTAAAACTAACAATGATCAATTGTATTTCTTAACTATCATTAACAAAAAATAATACTTTCTGTAACAAATATAGCTATTGCTCAATCTTAGTTAATGCATTAAATAATGAGACCTTATTGTAAAGTGTTACATGTTGTTCTTTATAGCCTAATTCTTTTGCACTTTAATGTGTTTGAAAATTTTACTTTATATATTTTTTGTGTATTGTATTATTGTATTTAAACATTCAGAGTTCTTTTTGTTATTACAAAAAGAGTTCTTAAACCAGTTATACTATGACAACACTTTTTTTGCAACTTATTTCATTATCGTGATAATACCGTACACCGTGATAAAAGCTTCAGCAATTAATCGCAACATGAAAATTTGATACCGTCACATGCCTAACTCAGAGAATAGAGCATTTTAGTGCCTTCCCACTTTTTCTGCAGAGTATGTTTCAGGAGTATTTTTCCACTCAATTTTTCCATAGGGATAAAAAAAATAACCAAACCAGCCAGCTATGATGTGAATCACAGCATAACAGTGATGAAGTATAAAACTATTGATTTGGCATATATTTACAAATATTTTTGTAGTTTGAGACCAAAAGGAGTCATTCCCAGTGCTTCATGGTAGAGGGCAGAAACTAAAGAGCTCTTTTGGAATTATTTATCAGTCAGGGGCCAAGTTATGTATGATTTTATTTCCTTTTCTAAGTCAATTTACAATGTTAGTCATGGTATCTTGCACCAACAATTATCATATTTTAGTATTAAATGATCATTTTTCACCCAAGGGCTCAAGGTTTTTGTGGATTTTAATTGTCATTTTAATGTCAATACAAAGTTCTGACTTGAAACTCTAGATGGTGCAGGCTAATAGGTCCTTTAACTCAACCTGTTCGTAATCACATCATTATCTATAGGATACAGCTGAATGGTTCCTACTGTATCAGTAGCCAATGAGCTCGCACACTCAACCATCAAATACATATGGCCAGCATTTGCCTTAGCAGTGCAGCGAGCTTTCAGAAACCCTCCACCTTCCCCAGCTCCACCTGTATAGATCTGCTACGGGTAATTCATGTACGCTATATTGTACAGCAGCAGCATGTCTTACTTGCTCACAGAAGCGTGTCGTGTATGTATTGGCAGTAGCAAGTCACATACTTGCTCTGCAGCAGCCTCAATAACCTACAGAAGCAATAAAAGCAGCAGCAGCGTAGCAGATCTATTCCACCAAGATCAAACATATCAACATTGTCATACCAATTACCATGCCAAACACTCAGAGAGTTGTCATGACAGAACTGAAGTTCACACACACACACACACACATCATATCACCGTATCACATTTGCTGGTGTAAATGCCAATGCGTTTGACATGATTTTTCCACTTGCAACACCTATAGCCATGTACGTAATGTATAATATAGGGGTTGTGCAAAAAATTATTTTTATCACTTTGACCAACTCTGTTGTAAATTTTCTGACATTGTAATTTTGTCAGGTCTTGAGATCTGGTCACATGATTTAATGAACAATATCACATTAATTATTCCACTACTTCTGTCTTTTCTCACTTCTCCCCTTTTCATCACCTCTTATCGTCATCAGCATTCTTTACAGAGAAACACAATAGACTAGATACCTTGTTTTTATCTTGCAAAATAATGGAAAACATCTATCAGCTGCTTTTATAATTTGTTAAGTGACAATACGCTTTTGCTTAATGCATTCTTTCTGATGTAATATGTTTCATTTTTCATGTTAGGTGAACACACTGCAAACTAAAAAGCATCCAGATACAATCCAGATATGTGTTTAATGCCAGGTGGAACGGGGGCCGTAGTATCTACTGTATTAATGTTCAGGGTGGATTGTGTCTGTGTACCTCCATTCATTTGTCTGTCACAGATTTAACTGCTCCATACGCCTGAGCTGTCCATAGTTTAAACTGTGAGTCTGTCGCCCCATCTGTCTGTGAGTCACGCTTCAGCACAGGCTTGAGCTATTCAATCCTTTCCTGCTTCACAGCTGAATGGCCTTATTTGCTTGCAACTTGCAATTCCCTCTTGCACTAGTTACATTAAAAAAAATGATTCATACATTGCGTACTACACAACAGTCCCACTGACGTTTCCTCCTCCTCGAGTCTGCTCTGCAAGAATTGCACATCTATTTTGAGGCTTTGTACAATTCTCCCAAAATAGACAGGAGGCCTCGTTGGTTGTCTGGTGTAGATGTACATTATGCAATGTATTGATTTTCCTCAAACATTCTGGTAAGGGTTTCTAAACCCCTGACACATACCCCCCGTTTTACAGACAAGGATTAAGTCTAGTCCTAGACTAAAATGCATCTTTGAGCTGTTTTAACTTAAAGCAACTTGCACTGACATATCTTAAAATTTGTCAGTGTCATTGTTTTGTCTCAAGATGCACACCAGTAATGTGTTTTTCTAGTGAAAGTTTATAAAAGCTTCTTAAATGTCTTAATTGAACTAAGGCCTGATCCTGGCTTAGACTAAGCCCCATCTGTGAAACCGGGCCTAAATATCCTAGTTCAGTGGTTCCCAAACTTTTTAGCGTGGAGTACCCCCTGAAGGGATTACCATCCTTCTGCGTACCCCCTTTCTTCCACTTAGACTGCAGTCACACCTTTACCATTAAGTATTACCATTAATATTTGCCCCCTAAATTGATTTTCCAGTGCATATTTTTACCTTTATGAATAACTTTATCAAATAAATGTTTTAAATAAAAATAAAAATGTTCAATTGATTTTCCAGTGCATTTTTTTTAACTTTATGAATAACTTTATAAAATAAATAATATTTTAAATAAAAATGTTCAATAGAGAACATAGTTTTTCCATCATTTTATGCAATGATGGTAAAACTTTTAAATAAACCACCAGTAGGTGGCAGCAAGTCACTGTTTTTATGAATGAGTCATCGAGTCATTCATTCAGTAACAAAGCAAGTGGCTGTGAATGAATCATTTACTCTCACGGTTCGCAAAACACAGACATGTTGTAGTTCTGCTGTGGTTTTCGTTATAACTATTATTTCATTGCAGTGTAGACTAAATACTGACAGTACTGTGTTTAAAATGTACATTTGTTTTTTGACCTGTTGTATAAAAATGTCACGTTTGCATTCATGTAGATATTTGGGAACAATTGCGTTCTTGCTCGTTATCATCATTAAATACAAGAACTCACACAAAGTATGTTTTTGTAATTAATCCACTATCTGTGTCTATCTTTTCTTCATGCGAGTAAGTGCTAAATCCTCACTTTTACAAAGCTGCATTGTTGTTACGAGCCCCTCTTTAAAGTCTAGTGGTAAGAAGAGGCGTGTAACAAAAAAAACGTGGAGAGAATGAGAGAACTGCCGTCTCCAGGTCCCAGGGCAGATACAATAATGCTCAATACCACAAGATTCAAAAATAACAAAATTTATTAAACAAATAGTAGGAATTAACAAAAAAGACTTCAGGAGGGGAGAGGCCAAAATAACAAACAAAAGGACTCTTAAAGTTAAGGGATAACTTACCTACCAAAATAAAATAAAATAAAAATACAAACACAATTCCCTAACTCCCTTTCTGCGTAAACACAGGAGAAAATATGGTTCAATAAAACAAAAGGCATCCACCTCCCTACAGAACTAGAAAGAAAAGACTTAGTAACAAGACATTTAAGGCAACAAAATAGGATAACTGATGTTCACAAATAACTCTTAAATTAACTGGAAAACTCAGTACTGCTCAGATTGCACTCAAATCAATTCATTATAAAGAATATAACAAGAAAATGTATTCATTTTTTGTAAAGATTGTATAGGGTCGCAAACGACCCGAGGTATGTATGAGTGTACATATATTTTTTCTGCACAACAATAATTGAATCTTAGAAGTTAGAAGTGACGACTCATTTAGACAGAAAACGAAATAATAAGAGAAACATGAAATGGCTCAGCGATTTACTGCAGAGCAAGTACTGAACGCAATCGAATATGACTGTAACTGTCACTGGATGGATTTGGTGAAGCTGTTAGCGATCGAAATATTGATTTTGAAGATGTTGAAAATTATATAGTTGTTTGAGATCGTGAATGGGCTCATATTCGTGACCTCAAACATAAAACTAGCCTATTATTTGCTGAATTTACTGGGAAATGAGCATAAAACATCTGCTCAAACGGAGCCCTTTCAAGCTCCAAAAGGTAACAAAATATGCTTTATTTTATTCTTCTGTAATTGTTACTCTAATATCAGAGGAGTTTTATATCATCACGACAGGTAGAGATCCTTCCGTGTTAGATATAGATCCGGGTCGATAAAGACCCGAAAATGTAAGAATGATTGGCAAAACAGTCATGCATTTAAGGGTTAATTGTTGTAAAGTTTTAGATATACACCCATTAGCTGAGACACTTCACAGCTCTTTATCTGAACACTACAGGCAAAACAATATACACAAAAAAAACAACAGCACTGGGACCAGAAGATAGTAGTATCTCTCAGAGGAAAGCCTCAGTCTCTCTCACGGACTGGAAGTCTTCAGATTCATTTGTACTCCACCTAACAAGCTGCAACAGGATTCAGGTGGCACCCATGAGCCTGTCAAGCAGACAGTAGGAGCAAGAGCAGCACAGAAAAAACAGTACACAGGGAGAAAAACTAAAAAGATACACAAGTCATAATTCATAGAAAAAAATAGATAAGATAAATTCTACATCCCTATGGACGTAACAAGAACGACAGTAATTTGGCGCGATTTAAGGCAGCAGACTGCACGCAATCTATCATATGCATGCTGCTTGCGTGAAGACAGTCATTTTTGACTGCAAATGATGAAGTAATTTGGTTAAATGTACTGGATTTACGGCATTTTGGCAGTTAGAAAAACATGCTCGGTTTTAATATTATTTTAAGGTAGAATTAAATGAACTACCCAATTTTGTCACCTCACGTACCCCAGTTTGGGAACCACTGTCCTAGTTGAACTGAGGCCTATATCTGGCTTAATCTAAGCCCTGTCTCTGAAACCAGGCCATAATATATGGATAATTTCACAGGTAATTTGAATTTATTGATCTGTAAAGAGTTATTTAATTCAAACATACACACCACTAACATATTTTAATGAGATTAGAAGAAACAACGAAATAGATATGTCACTGAGATAAACAGTCATAACCCAATAATAATGAATGACCCCAATCATTTCCAGTAGCTGTAACAGTGAGAGTCTGCGGCTCATGGCTGTGCAGGGTTCTGCTGTCATTACAGCAGCGCTGGACTGGACTGAAGCATTGAGCAGTGCTGCACACTGGAGTCTATTAGCACTTTATGTAAGCCAGAACAAAAGCAGAGAGAAAGAGAGAGTGAAAGGTGAGTGAAAGAGAAATGAATCAGAAAGGGGTGTGAGAAAGAGAGCGTTTGATAGAGAACAGGAAGCAGAGTGTTCTGTGAGAGAAGCACAGATGGAGAATGAGTGAGGGGGAAGAAATGAGATTAACGGGACTAGTGATTAAAACAATGCTGCGTATGAATGTGAAGAGGTCTCGGTGGGCGGCAAAGGAGGCTACACTATTGACCGCCGGTGTCACACCGTGATTAGTGGGAGGTATCAGCCGCAACAGGCAATACACATCGATCCCGTGAGCCAGACCCCGTCGATCGGGTCATTCTTAGCCAGACCTCTTTCGCTTTCATGAATCACTCCTTATCTGGACACAGCTCGCTCTCTTTCCTCGGCCCCAGGGCTGTTGCTCCACTTTCCCTCCCCCTCCCCCCCCCTTCTCTCTCTCCGGGCCTGTGCACACAGAACCTCTCTCACCGACTCTCACAGCTGTGGCTGGAAAGCACAAGCAAACGTGCAGTTACTTCAAATGGCCCCTGCATGCACTACCCTGAAAGCAATTAAAACCAAGGTCTATTTTAAGATGAACCACAGAGGAATCGTGGGTAGTGCGCTGCACTCCTAATCTCCAAAGCTTATTTGAATTATAAAAGAAAACGCACATTTCACTCTGTAGGGGAATATATGCTGTGACTGTTGTTTATGCCATTATTAACAAAGAAGCGTATACATTTGTGTAATTTTATGTTTTATGATGCCTTTCCTCTGCTTCAGTTGTGATCATGTATTCTGTTTGCATGTTTTGTAATTATTACACACAAAGCCTAAGGCTAAATCGATGGCAATAACAGACGCAAGGTTTGTCAAACTGCAGGGGGTTTGTGAGCTGATGAAAAGCTAATAATTAAATTGAATGTAATTAAATTCAATTAAATTAAAGAAGCATATAGTCTGTTGTGCTGCTTGTTTCAGAGTGAAGCGACACTGGCTGCATCCGATAGCTACTGCCTTTTCAGGCAATGACTTTACAGGCAGTGTTTGAACAAGAATGTACCTTGAGAATGAGCCTTGGGAACGCATTGTGCGCTATGTTCACTTCATTTGTTAACATTTACATCATTTCCAACATTCTTGTCGAACAAATTTGATAGCATTTCACCAATATTCTGCTAAAATAAAAGCCTGAGGATTTGAATGTTTGAAAGTGAAGAATTTAAGACATAAATATTTGTATTGTATCTTGTAGAGTTAGTGAACCTAACAGTGAACATTATCAGAGGAGTCTTTGTTCTTTGTGTCTGCATGTCTCAGCAGCAACAATATGAGACATTTTTATATAAATGATTTTTTAATTAAAAAAGAAAAACATTTACAAAAAAAGACTCGGTATCACTTTATTTCTGATGTCTACTTTAGACATTCTGCTAACTTTTAGTAACTTTGCAAATACATGTCAACTAGCAGTCATTAGAGCATTAGTTGACTGTCTGCTTAATATCTGCTAACACTTTATTTTAATGCTCCCAACAGACATTCTATAGACACTATACAGGTGCTGGTCATATAATTAGAATATCATCAAAAAGTTTAATTTTTTATTGTGAATTATTTTTAAAAATGAAACTTTCATATATTCTAGATTCCCTACATGTAAAGTAAAACATTTCAAAAGTTTTTTTTTTTTTAAATTTTGATGATTAGAGCGTACAGCTCATGAAAGTCCAAAATCCAGTATCTCAAAATATTAGAATATTTCCTAAGATCAATCAAAAAATGGATTTTCAAAACAGAAAAGTTCAAGTTCTTTAAAGTATGTTCATTTGTGCACTCAATACTTGGTCGGCAGCACATATTACAGCAAATGACTTGCTCCTAGCACAAATTACAGCATAAGTGAAGTGTGGCATGGAAGTGATCAGCCTGTGGCACTGCTGAGGCACTATTGAGCCTTCAGATCATCTGTATATTGTTGGATCGACTGTTTCTCATCTTTCTCTTGAAAATATCCCATAGATTCAGGGGTCAGGCATGTTGGCGGGCCAATAAAGCACAGTAATATCAAGGTCAGCAAACCACTTGGAAGTGGTTTTTGCACTGTGGGCAGGTGTTAAAGTCCTGCTGGAAAAGGAAATCAGCATCTCCATAAAGCTTGTCAGCAGATGGAAGCATAAAGTGCTCCAAAATCTCCTGGAAGATGGCTGCATTGACTTTGCACTTGATAAAACACAATGGACCAACACCAGCAGACGTCACGGCCCCCCAAATCATTACTAACTTCAGAAACTTCACACTAGACTTCAAGCAGCTTGGATTCTGTGCCTCTCCAGTCTTCCTTCAGACTCTGGGATGATTTCAACATGAAATGCAAAATTTACTTTTATCTGAAAAGAGGACTTTCGACCACTGTTCACTGTCCAGTTCTTTTCTCCTTAGCCAGGTAAGATGCTTCTGACGTTGTTTCTGTTTCGGAAGTGGCTTGGTAGTCCTTTTCCTATAGATGTCTGAGTGTGGTGACTCTTGATGCGCTGACTCCGGCTTCATTCTACTCATTGTGAAGCTCTCCCAAGTGTTTGAATCGGCTTTACTTGACAGTATTCTCAAGCTTGTGGTCATCCCTGTTGCTTGTGCACCTTTGCCTACCCAATTTCTTCCTTCCAGTCAACTTTGCATTCAATATGCTTTGATACATCACTCTGTAAACAGCCATCCCATTCAGTAATGACCTTCTGTGACTTACTCTCTTTGTGGAGGGTGTCAATGATTGTCTCCTGGACCATTGCCAAGTCAGCAGTCTTCCCCATTAGTGTGGTTTCAAAGAACAAGAGATACCCGAAATTTATACTGTAGGGATGGTCATTTAACGAAACTCAAATGTAAATATTCTAATATTTTGAGATACTGGAATTTGGACTTTCATTAGCTGTATGCTCTAATCAACAAATTAAAAAAAAAAAAATTAAAAAAAACTTTTGAAATGTTTTACTTTACATGTAGGGAATCTAGAATATATGAAAGTTTCATTTTTTTAAATATTTTACAATAAAAATATGAACTTTTTCACGATATTCTAATTATATGACCAGCACCTGTAAGTAACTTTCCAACTACATGTATAATACTCTGAGTAAGTTGACGTGGTTGCAAAGTAACATATAGTAGAATGTCTAAAGTGGACTATCGAAATGTAAAAAATTAGTGTGCAACCATTTCATGTGAAACCAACGCATGTCATGTGACCAAAATCAGAGAACCTTGAACCTGCAAATGTGTCTTTAAGGGGGACCTATTATGTAAAATTCACTTTCACATACATAAATATGTGTCGGCAGTGTGTACACAACCATCCTATAATGGTAAAAATCCACCCACTCCTTTTTTTAATCCCTGTAAATCATAAGCAGTGTCTTAGAATAAGACTGCTGATGGACTCCACCATATTAGCATAGACCCTACCCTGAGTGAACTGCTGCACACAGTCCGCCATGTTTATCTCTTTGCCAGAGCATTTAACAATAGCATTCAAGTAAGAAATGTATTCTTATTAAAGCTACTCAAGTTATTCAGTCAAGAGCAGTGAGTGATTTTCTGTTTTTCTTTTGTTGTTTGAGTCATATTAAAGGATTAGTTCACTTGCAAATAAAATTTTCCTGATAATTTACTCACCCCCATGTCATCCAAGATGTCCATGTCCTTCTTTCTTCAGTCGAAAAGAAATTAAGTTTTTTGATGAAAACATTCCAGGATTATTCTCCTTATAGTGGACTTCAATGGCCTCCACTGTTGAAGGTCAAAATTACAGTTTCAGTGCAGCTTCAAAGGGCTTTAAACGACACCAGACGAGAAATAAGGGTCTTATCTAGCAAAACGATCGGTCATTTTCGAAAAAAATGTAAATGTATATGCTTTATATAAACAAATGATCGCCTTCCAAGTGGTTCCGCCAAAACCGCACTTTCGTATTCTTCAAAAAGCTTACGCTGTATGTCCTATGCCTTCCCTATTCTACTTACAGAAAAAATGGAACTGCCGCTGCATTCGTTCCGTAAGTTTCAATGACTAATATTCATACATACATTCCCATAGGAAAGAAAAGTGACAAATGAGCTCTTAATGTTTCTCCTAGACAGTTACAAGATTAAATGCAAGTAAGTCTACTACTGAATTTCGCATTAGAGCTTTTGGTGAAGAGCTGAAGTCCACCTGACGTCAGAGATGGGTTTGTTTGATTTGTGTGAAAGCTGTTTTCTGAAACTCAAGAAAAATATCCTTATTTAACAAGTTATAAAGTAAAATATATAGCTTCCGTCAGACCGCATTCCGTATTCAACTTAAAAAAAGTTTAATGCCTCTCGCAGTTCAAAACACTACACCTTCCGTATTTAACTTAAGAAAAAAGCTTAACTGACATGACGTCAGGATCGGGAAAGGTCTGCGAGACATGACTCTGTCACTCAAACTCTCTCACTCAAACTCTGTTCACCCAAAGTGCAATGGCGCTATATGTCTCTTCTAAATTGGGATAGCAAAGCAATAAACACTACTAAATCCCCC
Source organism: Megalobrama amblycephala (assembly GCF_018812025.1). Classification (NCBI taxonomy): domain Eukaryota; kingdom Metazoa; phylum Chordata; class Actinopteri; order Cypriniformes; family Xenocyprididae; genus Megalobrama; species Megalobrama amblycephala. The sequence continues at coordinate 21,774,318 of NC_063066.1, read as the reverse complement.
ACTTAACATTACTCTTGCAACAACAACAAAAATAAATAAATAAATAAATAAATAAATATTTTAGCACTTAATTTTAGCATTTACAGGTGCTGGTCATATAATTAGAATATCATCAAGAAGTTGATTTATTTCACTAATTCCATTCAAAAAGTGAAACTTGTATATTATATTAATTCATTACACACAGACTGATATATTTCAAATGTTTATTTCTTTTAATTTTGATGATTATAACTGACAAATAAGGAAAATCCCAAATTCAGTATCTCAGAAAATTAGAACATTGTGAAAAGGTTCAATATTGAACACACTCTATTCAGCTAATTAACTCAAAACACCTGCAAAGGCCTTTAAATGGTCTCTCAGTCTAGTTCTGTAGGCTACACAATCATGGGGAAGACTGCTGACTTGACAGTTGTCCAAAAGACGACCATTGACACCTTGCACAAGGAGGGCAAGACACAAAAGGTCATTGCAAAAGAGGCTGGCTGTTCACAGAGCTCTTTGTCCAAACACATTAATAGAGAGGCGAAGGGAAGGAAAAGATGTGGTAGAAAAAAGTGTACAAGCAATAGGGATAACCGCACCCTGGAGAGGATTGTGAAACAAAACCCATTCAAAAATGTGGGGGATATTCACAAAGAGTGGACTGCAGCTGGAGTCAGTGCTTCAAGAACCACTACGTACAGACGTATGCAAGACATGGGTTTCAGCTGTCGCATTCCAGCCACTCTTGAACAACAGACAGCGGCAGAAGCGTCTAAAGACAAAAAGGACTGGACTGCTGCTGAGTGGTCCAAAGTTATGTTCTCTGATGAAAGTAAATTTTGCATTTCCTCTGGAAATCAGGGTCCCAGAGTCTGGAGGAAGAGAGGAGAGGTACACAATCCACATTGCTTGAGGTCCAGTGTAAAGTTTCCACAGTCAGTGATGGTTTGGGGTGCCATGTCATGTGCTGGTGTTGGTCCACTGTGTTTTCTGAGGTCCAAGGTCAACGCAGCCGTATAGCAGGAAGTTTTAGAGCACTTCATGCTTCCTGCTGCTGACCAGCTTTATGGAGATGCAGATTTCATTTTCCAACAGGACTTGGCACCTGCACACAGTGCCAAAGCTACCAGTACCTGGTTTAAGGACCATGGTATCCCTGTTCTTAATTGGCCAGCAAACTCGCCTGACCTTAACCCCATAGAAAATCTATGGGGTATTGTGAAGAGGAAGATGTGATATGCCAGACCCAACAATGCAGAAGAGCTGAAGGCCACTATCAGAGCAACCTGGGCTCTCATAACACCTGAGCAGTGCCACAGACTGATCGACTCCATGCCGCGCCGCATTGCTGCAGTAATTCAGGCAAAAGGAGCCCAAACTAAGTATTGAGTGCTGTACATGCTCATACTTTTCATGTTATGCTTTTCAGTTGGCCAAGATTTCTAAAAATCCTTTCTTTGTATTGGTCTTAAGTAATATTCTAATTTTCTGAGATACTGAATTTGGGATTTTCCTTAGTTGTCAGTTATAATCATCAAAATTAAAAGAAATAAACATTTGAAATATATCAGTCTGTGTGTAATGAATGAATATAATATACAAGTTTCACTTTTTGAATGGAATTAGTGAAATAAATCAACTTTTTGATGATATTTTAATTATATGACCAGCACCTGTATTCTCCCTTTCAAGTTTCATGGCAAAGCATGCTGGGAAATAGCTAGTTTCAGGTAATTTTTGTTAAGTTTGTCTAAATTAAAAGAAACCAGTTCATAAAACTCAAAACAATGAAACAATTCAGATGACTAAAATGTGTCAGTTGTGAACTAAAAAGAAAAAGAAAGTTCTAAATACTCATTATAGTTAATTTGATTGAACTAGTTTGTTTCATTTGAGTTTGCCTGCTCAAAGCAATTCATTATTTTGAGCGTTAGGGTTTACAGTGCATTTGACAGTACACTCAGACACCAATTAAAGTAATTATGAAATTACATGAGACAAAGATGCATCTTAAAAAGATAAAAACTAAAAACTAAAAACTCTTGTTTAAAAAAAAAGATTATTAAAATGTATGACTTTTACTTAAAAAATACTTATATATAATAATTAGTAATTTTAAAAAATAATTTAGTAACAGAAATCCTATTTTCTGTATCAAGCTTGTTACGTACTTTCAGTGTGAAACCATGAATCTGTGAGCTCTTACACTTAGGCATGTTTTGGAAAACAAATCTTACTGTATGTTTATTTCTATTTAGCCTAAGGGTTTTTCCCTCTGGGTTTGCAGATGTTTGCTCTAATTAAATTTGGTGGTAAACACATGGGCCAGTGTGTGTTGGTATTGTTTTCACTCTCTGATCTCGCTGATGTGTAACAGGTACTACGCACTGAGTAAATGTCTGTGGCACGTGTGAGTTGATCCAGCAGTAGCGAGTGTTTAGCGACCCGTTTGAAGCATCTGATGTCATGTTCAATTGTTTATGGTAAAGTCTGCTGATAGCACACGGCATCAGACGCTACATAATCCCTTGGCTCATTTCACACGCACACTGCAGCCCAGATCCCTGATGAGATTGTAATATTCTATAGAGCTGCCAATGTAAAAAAAAAAAAAAAAGTAAAATGCTATTTGGCCCTTGTGATTGCAATGGAATTGATTTGCAGCCAGCCAGCTCTCCTAATCTATATAACGTCTTGCTATCGTGAGGGAAAACAAGGACATTATGGTATTTCAGAAATCGGCCTGACCCTGGAGGCAATTTGTTGCATTATAGGCGTCACTTGACTGCTTCGGAAAATGAACTCCACAAAACCTCAGCTGCTACCTTTCACACGTTGTTGTCGCATGTGGTGTATCTATGGCGACGGATAATTCTGAGTCATAGAATAGAGAAGAAATAAAGAGGAATTGTCACTTGTAGGACTGGCCGCATCTCTTGCGTGTGGCGAGGTGACAGTAAACTGTGTTGATGAGTACGACTCTGCTCCTGTGGTCTGTTATGTAAAATCCATCAGAGCGCTGGAGTGGGGCGGCAAGAAAAGAAGAGAAGGGGGGCGGTAATGACATACTGGGCATAACCAGAGGCTGTCCCACGGAGGGATCCCACTTTACAGAGGCTATAGAGAGACGAGAGGGATTTGACGGCTGGGAGGGAGTTTTAGCTGTGCTGGAGAGACGGCTAAGGAGAATGAGCCCAGAGCACAGACGGGCTAAAACACATAATCTGTGTGTGTGTGTGTGTGTGTGTGTGTGTGTGTGTGTGTGTGTGTGTGTGTGCGTGTGTGTGTGTAACAGCCAATGGATATGAAAGTGGGGCTTGTGATGAATGCAGTTCTGAGAAAGAGCAATATCCATCCATCTATCCATCCACCCATCATCAAACTATACATGCAACAGCATGCAACAGTAAAGATACAAATAAAATAAACTGTGCTTTTCAGGGGTTTTTTTAGGTATCTAACCGTAGTTTTCAGGTACAGAAATTGAATAATGTAAAATAACATTGCATATAATTTCCTTGTCACTTTAAGAATACTGATACTGATACACATTGTTTTCTCGACTACTGATGTTCACTTAAAGGGTTAGTTCACCCAAAAATGAAAAATTCTGTCATTTATTACTCATGTCGTTCCACAGCCGTGAGACCTTCATTCATCTTCAAAACACAGATTAGCCAATAAGATATTTTTTGATGAAATCTGAGAGGTATATGACTCATCCATAGACAGCAATTTAACCACCAAGGTCCAGAAAGGTACTAAAGACATCATTTACACTAGAACCACCAGGGGTCACTGTATACCTAAAACCGCCATGCGGGTAAATTTTACCTGCGCACATTACACCTGTTTTTATATGGCTAAAGAACATATTATTTCACTGTATTATGTCACTGTCTTCACAAAGAAGTGTCTAGAGTCATGAAATGATTATTTATTATATGTTTTATGTTCAAGGCTTTTTTTATGCAGGCTACACTAATCACTTTTCATAACGCTCAAGCTAAACAAATCTGCACTGACAACGAGAATTAGAAGGAAGTAAATACATATTTGGGTGGTGTAATATTATAATTATTCATATATTAAGATAACCCATGTTATTTAAATTACTAAAATAGCCTATAGACAATAATGAACAATAATAATTCATCACACTGCATAGGCTGTATGATGCAATGACAAATTCAAGCACTTAGCTTCACCTTAATTATTTACATCTAAAGTTTATTGATGTTCACTCTCTGTAACTATTGTAGCAATCCTGTCCTGAAGAACAGTCAGTCTAATTTTTCTTGGAGGCTCTGGATCGCTGTCAGATGAGCCATCAGATGCTGAGCTGACCCAGGATGCGTCACTGATCTCACCACCATCAGACTCTCCATTACTCATGGCATTTAGGGCTTCTACCTCTTCAGCACCCATAAATCGCCGGCTTTTACTCATTGTGTCTTTATTTATGAAACCGATGACCGCTAACGTCTGACGTTGCCTAGCAATGTACAATGTTTAAACATAAGGGGACGCGAAAATGACAGCGCTAAAAATACAGGCATTATATAGCGGGTAAATAGTGTCAATGCGGTACTGACACGCTGTGATAGATAGTTTTTTGTGCACGCTCACAGAAAGCCGCCTCTCAGCACACGAGTACCGAACTGAGTTATCTTTCATGTCTTCTCGAGCAAATACACACAAAATTAATTTCAAAATGCCTGTTTTGACGAATATCCATGTGTAAACAGTCTTATGTGAACATAGACAGTTAAGAAAATATCGGATGTGTGTCAATATATGGTGACATCATTAGGTGTTATGGTGACAGCAGAATCATATACTGTCCCTTCAATAATGTTAAACAACAAGAGATAATTGCTCACTGCTCTTAACTAGACATCTGTAGCTTTAATATTATGTTTATTTACTTCATACAGTAATACAGCTTTCACAAGTAGGCCTACTGTAAAGTGTTTCATTTGTATCTTTGTTCTCTTGTATTTATTTGTGCTATTGCTTGAAATTTGTTTATTCTTGCTTATTTTATTACTGACTGTTTACTTGTATTTAATGTTTGAACTTTATATTAGTTAGGCTAGTATTTGTTTTTGCTGTTGATCATAAACTGGAATCGAGAATTGTGAAATGTCACTGGTATCTAAAATGTTGGCATCGTAAGGTTACATACTGTAGGTCAAAAACAATGAAAGCAATAACTTTATTTTGTTTATTTAGGCAAGGCCAGCGAATGTTTTAAATATTATAAATATTATATCATTTAAAAAAAAAAAATTGTATTGACTTAGTACCAATTTAAGCACAGTAGGCAACTTTTGACTTACTATATAGTAATATAGTGGTGTCGATTTAAAGATGCACCACTTAAGATGCACCACACGTCTCTTGAGGTCATAATGTTATGAACTGTGTAATATAAAGTTTTCCCTCAACCTTTTTGCGTATGAATTGGAAGTAGTTCATGCTGAAAATATATTGAATTCTGAGTGACCTGTCTCATAAGTGCAGTAATGATTCTTTCAAGGTTGGTTGTTATCGTTGATGCTAAGAAATGTTGGAAAAGAGCAGGCGCTTGTCACTCCGCAAGGTCAGTGGTCACGGGTTTGTACCTGAAGTGAATAATCCCCAGCTCGCAACAGCCGAGGCATGTTCTGTGCTGCCGTTTCACCGGTGTCTTGAGGACGGTGGCAGCTGAGGTCGAAAGCACAGCAAAGCAGCGTGTTTTAGCGAGGCCAAATGAGTGATTACCTCCAACTCCTGTCATAATTCACCATGACCTGAATCTGCCACCGGAGCCTCTCCCTGACTGATCGTAGTTCAGGTGCTCTGCTCTGATGTTAAGTGTAGTTAGCCTGTACAGGGCTTACAAATATGATGTGCAATGCTCACGCTTCAGGTCGGCACTAGGGAGACCTAATTATGCCTGTAATCAGCTTGCTAATGTGTTGAGTTGCCGATCTGCACCAAATTGTATACTTGTTGGAATAGGAAATAAATTCCACAGCTGTGACAATAAAAAATTATGTCCAAGTATAAAATGTTAGCACAAAATGATTAGCACAATTAGCAAGAACCCAACAATCTTTTTGTCAGCACATGAATCTAGAATACCATGGTGACCTTCACCTGAAATAATTTCTTGAATCCAGCATATGAATCACTGAGGCACTGTGTTGACCCTTCTGCTGATCTAGGATCAGCCACTGGGACAGAATTGTACTACATATTTATTAGCACTCTGACAGCATTTGTGGCCCAGATTGCAATGCTAACAATAGTAAATACATGCTCGTGTTACTCCTGTTTCCCTCCTCGCCCTGGAACGAATGCAACGTGTCAGCAGTACAATCAAACATCAGATATTGTTTGCTGTTTTTAGCCTTCCACCATCTGGCTGATTAGAGGGGTGTGCAAAAGGAGGGGTGATATAAAGTTCAGCGAATGTTGGGCGGGGCTTGTTTTTGTCCATGTGGAATTGATTGGCTGGTTGGATGGTTGTGGTTTGCTATTGGTGGATCACATGTAAGTGACAGGTTGCCCGCCCTCCTCATCAGAGATGAGAAGGGATGTTGCTGAAAGAGGGAGGGGAGGTTATTTTGATTAAAGATTGCAAGGAACATGAATAAAAAATAAAAAAATGCACACTGATAAATCATTTATAATAAACATTGCAATAGGCCTATTCCATAAAAAACAAGAACTGTCCATTTTGATTTCATGGTGATTAAGAGATTGAAGAATATGAAGTATATAAATGTGTTTACACAGCAAGAAGCAAGTTAAGTTAAGTTAAGTTAAAGGTCCATTGTGTAATATTTAGTAGGATCTAATGACTTAAATGCAATATAATATACATAACTATGTTTTCAGTGGTGTATACAGACCTTATAATGAACTGTTATGTTTTTATTACCTTAGAATGAGCCATTTCTATCTACATACACCGCGGGTCCCCTTACATGAAAGTCACCATTTTGCGCGCCATGTTTCTACAGTAGCCCTAAATGGACAAACTGCTCTACAGAGACTGGCTACACTCTACTGTCTCAGACGACGAGATCTTTGTCCTGTGTCGGCCACCGTAGCTTCTCTATGTGCTTCAAAAGGGAGGGGTGAGCGGTGGACTGAGTCATTGGTTGCAATTCGCAACCTCACCGCTAGATGACGTTAAATTTACACACTGAACCTTTAATATAGTTGATAATATATAGGTATACAGAAATTTGAACTTGTAAGCATACATGTAGTCATTTTTAAAGCTTTATATATTGATTCTGAAGCATATTTATTATATTACACATTATCTGTATATATTTATATACATTTAAACTAAATAGTTAATTATTCAACTAAAATTGCTCATGTGTAAGGGATTAAGGGTATCATTATATAATATATAAATCATAAAAATGATGATAATAATAATAATCGCTAAAAGCCAGATGATTTTGTCTTTAATGACCTTTAATTTTAAGCAAGAGATACTGGGAGAGTGAATTTATTGTCTCAGACATGTGTCACTTTGCTCACAACTGATTGGTCCAGTTTCAGTTTGAGATCCCCTGGAGCAGGTTAGCCATGGTGTGTAAGTTACTATGGCAGTGAACACTGCTATATGGTTGGCACAAACTAAACTGAAAAATACTTGGCTATCCACCTAAACTGGCTTCATGGTATGAAAGTGAAAGTGACATGTGAGGGCCAAATTTGGTAACCCATACTCAGAATTTGTCCTCTGCATTTAACCCATCCAAGTTAGTGCACACACATTAGAAGCAGCGAGTAGTGAACACACACACACACACCCGGAGCAGTGGGTAGCCATTTTGCTGTGGCGCTCGGGGAGCGACTGGGGGTTAGGTGGCTTGCTCAAGGGTACCTCATTCATTGAGAATTGAACCAGCAACCTTCAGGATATCAGCCTGACTCTCTAACCATTAGGCCATGACTTCCCAGAATAGGTGGCAGGATAAAATCAGACATTTGAAGGAAACTTTAACTAGCTGATTCAATAAATGCTAACTTGTTAATTGCTAACACAATGCTTTGATAGTATTAGCAAAGCAATTACTGAATGAGTACATCAATATAGAGCATTCAACTCATATCAGTTCTCAAACCAAGCTCATGCTCCATTTGTCACTATGATGGTAACCCCCCCACCCCCCAAAAAAACTAAATAACAGAAACTCTAAATTAGTTTTAATTCTAAATTAGCATAACTAAAAATTAAAGGTACAATGTGTACATTTTAAGAGGCTCTATTGACAGAGATGCAATATAATATACATAACTATGTTTTCAGTGGTGTATAAAGACCTTACATAATGAACTGTTATGTTTTTATTACCTTAGAATGAGTCATTTCTATCTTCATACACCGCGTGTCCCATGTTAAGTTGCCATTTTGTGCCGGCATGTTTCTACAGTAGCCCTAAATGGTCAAACTGCTCTAAAGAGCGCGTTTGCTTGCCTGGCTACTCTCTTATGTCTCAGACGACGACATTTTTGTCCTGTGTTGGCCACTGAAGCTTCTCTATATTGCAATTCGCAATCTCACCACTAGATGCTGCTAAAATTTACACACTGCACCTTTAAACACTACTAAATCTCCCACTTAACATTAATCACACAAAAAAAAACATTATATAACACTTAATTTTACCATTCACTCTCCCTTTCGAGTGTCATGGCAAAGCTTGCTGGGAAATAGAAATCCCAGCCCAGTTTCAGTTAAATTTACGTTTGTCTAAATTAAAAGAAACAAGTTCATAAAACTCAAAACAATGAAACAATTCAGATTACTTAAAATGTGTCAGTTTTTTAACTCAAAAGAAAAAGAAAGTTCATAAAAGTTAATTTGATTGAACTAATTTGTTTAATTTCAGTTCACCCTACTTAAACCAATTAATTATTTTGAGCATTAGGGTTTACAGTGTAACACAAGAACACATTAAAAGGATAGTTCACCCAAAAATAAAAATTCTGTCATCATTTGCTCACCCTCATGTAATTATGAAAGTCCATTATGGGGTCCAGTGTGGTTTAGATATCTACTTTCTTCTTAAAAATATCTTCTGTTGCATAATTAACATCAGAATACTTATACTGTATTTGTATGTTTCTGGCCTAACACCGTACTGCGTATTGAGAGCTCAGAAAAGCGTTTGGGACGAGTAAAAGTGCACAGATAGAGTCTTGGCTTCCCGAGCCCCAGGTGGCCATCTTTCATCCCACAAGCCACACTGTGAATGCTGTGAAGAGAGAGAGTCGATATCCTTGACATCTGCTCCCTCGCCCAGGGAGTCTGGCCACTGTCCTGTCCTGAGCCCCTGCAGCGGAGCGAAGAGCTCTGCTATTCACAGCCGCACACACAAATACACATGTGTCAGGTGCTGCTAACAGTATACCAGCATTGCATCTGACAGCACACCAACAGCACATTTCCCCAACCTCTTCAACTGAAGAGAAATTGCAAAAAAATTAAAGGTTACGCAGGTTAGTTGGGTTGGAAATATCACAGCTGCCCATCTGCAAGGTGCGAGTCCTCGTTATTTGAACTGCCTTGGACTCTCTTCATCGCTTGGCCTCCAGAAAGTTATCTTTGGGGAAATGAAGAAAGCCTAAGTAGTGGGTAAATTTCCTTAGTGTGCAGTGGGCCAACAAAAGAAAAGCCTCGCTGCGGATCAATTTGTGCAGTCAGGTAAGAAAGTGCCCAGAGCAGGGTGAAGCAGAGAAATAAACCTGGTACGAGCACAAAGAAGAAAAAATAACTTTTTTAGGCCATGAATTCGCACTAGCCCGGATATATCTCCTGATCATTTTCAAGGCATTCATGATCATTGAACAGTAGTTTGTGCATGCTAGCTCACTTGAGTCTCTAGCTGTGATGTGTACCACTGCAGAGGAGTGGTAATAGTAATATTGAGCGGTCATTAAGGTGGGAGTGAGGCCAAAACAGTTCTCGCTGCTGGGATGTGTGGTACGTTATGCTACCTACGCACTGCTGAGCCCAGGCTTCTTTGTTGTTGATAAAGAAGGAGTAGGAGTGTAAGTGTAGTTGAAGAATTAGATGCCGTTAGCATGCGCTTATCGCTGATCTAAGCTTTAGAGAGTAGAGGATGCATTGAAAGGTTCGGGCATCGACATGTGCGTGTTAAAAAGCGAGTCGTGAATCTCAGCACATTCAGATACACATCTAGACACAAACGTGGGTGTAGATTATAGCTGTGAATGTTTCAGCCGAGTGGATGAAATTGTGTTGCATTCCTCGGCCCATGGCCATCTGTGCCCATGTTTGTGTAATGATTAGGTTTAATCATATTCTGCATTCTGTGTTGCTTTGGCAGATGTGATTATCTGAGATCAATGCAAACAAACTCTGGAAAAATATTTAGGCCTAAACAGGTTACGCTGGTTATTGAAGTATTTTAATGAAAGGGTCACATTCTCCAGATTATAGCACAAGGCTTCTCATCTTTTTAAATGTGACTTTATAATAAGGTTGTCAATCGATTACATTATATTGAATGACATACATGGGATACTGATTAATTAATCACAAATAACTCATATATCAATATTTGCTAAGAAAAGCACCTAAATTAATATAACTCAAAGACATTGTTTTGGCAGACAAGTAAATCATTTAAAAAAGACAAAAGGTGTCTTTAGAATTCAATATGTTGTTTTTCACTGGCACACAGTCCACAACAATCCATTTATAAAGAAATGTAGTTAGGTCCCATTCGTACAAAACACATTTTTTCATCTGCAGTATTTTTTTAATTAATGGTCTTTGTCAGTGGCGTCCAGTGGCGTTCTGAAATGAGGAGGCACATTTTTTATTTATTTATGAATCAATGTAAATTCATGCATTACTCTTAACGCTGACACATCTTCCTTGTTAAATGAACATTACTTTACATTACATCAAAAAAGAAACCAAATACAATTCTATTTTGTAATTTTACATTAACAACGTAATGTTCTATTTATCAAAACCAAGTCAATCTCATCAAGTTAGTGTTTTAAGCATTTCTACATTCATTCCAAAATAATAACTAAAGGCTGTAACAATTTAAAAAATATATTTTATTTCTTTTTGATTGTCAACTTAGGCTATTTTGGATCATCAGTCATGCTCCATAAACACCGTCTGTCACAGACACGAAGATGTATTTTTAATTTCACCAAGCTAATTGCACAAAAAAAAAACCACAGTCATCATGCTTTCAGTCTATTTCAAGTTTGATTTTGATGTGACATAAAGCAGTAATATGTAACTGAGCTGTTTACTTACTTTTCAATTAGTCTTCCTATTGACAGCATCATTTGTTTAGTCAAACTCATGGAAAGCGCACGTCAACAAGAGGCAGGATTTATCGCACAAACCAATCATATCCAATCATAACCAATTACATCCAATCATAGTGCGATGGAGACATTGCCTCCTCTCACTTGACTTTACCCCATTCATTCTCAATTACCACCCACATAACCCACCGCACGCCAGGGGCCATGTTTTTCTATGGTTTCCTATGAGAGCAAAGGGAGGCATGACTCCTGCTGTAATTTCATCAGTGGGTGTCGCTGTTGGACAGTCTTCCTTTAGAAATACGCGTGACTTGCGCTCTTTTTAATGTCGTAATTTGTAATATTTGTGTTGTTTTATATGTAATATGCATTATTTTCTCATCCTTTTTTTTTTTTTTTTTTGAGGAGGCACTGCCTCCCTTGCCCGGTCTTTGTATATATGAGTCAGACTCATGTCTTTGGTCAATGTGTTGCATCTTGCTGTTTTTTCAGTGTCTCACTCCATGAGCATTGAATTTTAAGACAGAATGCCAAGTTTAAATATGTTCTCAGGACCTGTGCTTTGTGTTTTCTTCTGTTCAGCTCTGTTTAGCTGTTTTTGACTGCAAGAACGCATCATATATGAACAGCAAAAGTTCATTTATTTTGCTGTGTTAACCATGAATATAACTGAGCATAATTAAACCTGATTGGTGGACAGATTTTTGCTGTATCTAAAATCACTCACTCATTCGCTGATTTCTTAAAGGGAATACTGTGCACTATATAAAGAAAACAGGGAGTGATTTTGTAAACTGAAGAAAATAAAAAGTCATGCTGTTTGGTTGTGAAAAATATGGTTCATCCACTGTTGTACAAAGATTGAGTCCCCCTGGGGGGTAGCAGGGGGTAGCTTTTTGTCATGCCTAATCAAAAGTCCATCAGGGTATCTTGTTCTTGCTAATCAAAATAGCCTTTCACCTTTCCAGTTATTCTTTTGTAGCAGTTGAATAGAGCTGTTTGATTGTGGATTAATTGAGAGTCATACAGTGGCCGAGAGAGCTCAACGAGCTGCAACTGAAGAAAACATGCAAATAGAGAGAAAATGCCAGCAAATTAAGAAAACATATTCATCAGTTTGACAACACTTGCTGCAAATACTCACAATGCACATAAGATTAAGATGTTGCATGTGTTTTCATCAGTTGCAGCGTGTTGAACTCTCTCGGTCACTGTAGAATCACGATTTTTTTGTTTTTTGTTTTGTTTCAATTCTCCCAACATTCTGAACAGACACTAAACAAAATAATAATGTAATTTATTAGAAGTTCTGAAAAAATGTTAATTGCTGCAGTCTATTTAATATGTTGAATTAATCTGATTTCAGAAAAACTCATAAATACTTAACTTTTAACATTTTTGAACATATCTCTTGAATGAATGATTCAATGACAAATAATTTTTTATTAACAGTCTCTTGTCACCACCTGGTGGCGTAACAATGTAATCGATACAATCGTTATTTGAAGCACCAAGTTACTTTCAAAAGGTGATTTGCTCTATTTTGATCACTACCGTAGACAGCAGTGTTTATATCCGAACTATAATCTTTTATCCCAGTGGTATTGTGTGTTTGAAAACACTTTTTGTTTAGCTGTTTCATACTGATACATGACAACTGCTCTCTCTGGGCAGCAGCAGTGCCAACGCAGATTTGAATGTTCGCTGTATGATTTTGTCAAAGGTTTAATAGACAGTCGAATCATTGTCATTTAGGAATGAGATTGTGTGGGTGTTTGAATCAAGATCTTTTAACAATTAATCGTGCAGCTCTACAGTGGTAGCTTGTTGTAGCTGTACTTTATCTTGTTACACACTGTTTGCTGTGTCATGCTAACATCACAGTTTGGAGACCAGGATACCCTGCTGGAAAAAGAAAACCAGCTAAATCGGCATAAGCTGGTTGACTGTTCTTAGCTGCTCCCAGTCTTGTCAGGTTGTACTGTTGGCTGCTTTTAGAGGGGTTTTGGGCACTTTTCAGATGGTCAGACTGGGAGACCAGTTACTGTAAGACCAGCCAACCAGCTTAGGCTGATTTTCAGCAAGGTAACCAGTAAGCACTAAGCTAGCAGGCAAGCTTAGTGTTAGCTAACACAAAAAAGGGAAGTGTTTAATTTGGCCATGTATAGCCTTTTTCAGATTACGTGGTTTATTTCTAAGACATTAATGTGTAATGAGTACCCATAGAAAGTTCTTTCAACAACTACCCCTTTACTCATACTCAATTTAAAACATTAACCCCTGGTTTCACAGACAAGGCTTAAGCTAGTCCCAGACTAAAATGCATGATTGAGCTGTTTTAACTGAAAGCAACTTGTACTGACATATCTTAAAATATGTCAGTGCCATTGTTTTGTATCAAGATGCACACCAGTAATGTTTTTTCTACTGAATGTCTATAAAAGATATTTATATATCCTAATTGAACTAAGGCCTAATTCTGGCTTTGGCTAAGCCTTGTCTCTGAAACCGGGCCTAAATTACCAGTCCTTATTTATAATCATTTATTCCTGATGTTAAAGTTTGTCTAAAATTATTTTTTCTTCTCTTGCTGCAGGACTGTTTCATCGTGCCATAATCCAGAGTGGCTCAGCACTGTCCAGCTGGGCTGTCAACTACCAGCCGGTTAAGTACACAAGGCTGCTGGCAGAGAAAGTGGGATGTAATGTGTTGGACACTTTGGACATGGTAGATTGCCTGAGAAAGAAGAGCGCTCGCGAACTGGTGGAACAAGACATCCAGCCGGCGAGATACCACGTAGCCTTCGGCCCAGTCATTGACGGCGATGTCATTCCCGATGACCCTGAGATCCTGATGGAGCAGGGCGAGTTTCTCAACTATGACATCATGCTGGGTGTCAACCAGGGTGAGGGTCTGCGCTTTGTGGAGAACGTTGTGGACTCTGAAGATGGTGTCTCGGGCAATGATTTTGACTTTTCGGTCTCAGACTTTGTGGACAGTCTGTACGGTTACCCAGAGGGAAAGGATACACTACGAGAAACCATTAAGTTCATGTACACGGACTGGGCAGATAGAGACAACCCTGAGACGCGGCGTAAGACTCTGGTGGCGCTTTTTACTGATCATCAGTGGGTGGAGCCCTCAGTGGTGACGGCAGATCTTCATGCCCGGTATGGGTCACCGACCTACTTCTACGCCTTCTACCACCACTGCCAGAGCCTGATGAAGCCTGCTTGGTCAGACGCGGCCCACGGAGACGAGGTGCCCTACGTCTTTGGTATTCCCATGATTGGTCCGACCGACCTCTTCCCCTGCAACTTCTCCAAAAATGATGTCATGCTCAGTGCTGTTGTCATGACCTACTGGACAAACTTTGCCAAAACTGGGTAAGTGCATACATTACAACATGCAAAGTCTGGGGCAAACTCTCGTGCCCATATTTTGCTCATTTACAAATTCATACTTTTATTTTTGGGGTGTGTTCCAGTTTGTTGTGATTGGTTAACTGCTTAGAGTTGTGTTGAAAATGTAAAAGCCCTTACCATAATTGTGTTTCAGCTCCCGAGTCTTAATCAGCAGCTGTAAACAGTATGAAACCTATGGTAACTCGGGCATCAGTAGTAGAAGTCCATACAATGTTTGTAGCACTTTCAGCGAAAATTTTTTATTTAATTATTTAATACCTTGATACCAGAATGGAGGGCTGCCCTCCACTAAAGATTTTTCTAGTCGACTAATAATCGTTCATTTAAGCGATTAGTCTAATAGACTAATCGCAGGTTTATATTAATAAATCATATAAATCATAATAATAACCCTATATATAATACATAGCCTAATCAGCGCTCAAACGCACGCAAAACTTGTAGCAGCCCACTGGCAAAAGTAATGATTATGAATATGGTGTGAACAAAAACAGAAGGAGACTGTCTGAACATGTTAATAATTTATTGATAAACTAGTTGGGTGTTTTAAGCTGCAGGGATGAAGTCGACGATGCTGACTAGTGCTGATCATTCTGATTGGCTGTTCAGCTACTGCCATCTGCTGGTACGGAAAGGCATTTCATCTCACGCAGGCGCAGAACTGACATGCTACTTGGCCGTCGGCTGTTTAGCGTTGGTTTGGTGTGTCAGGCCAACTTTGGACCCAGACGAGGCCGACGTGAGCCAACCCCGCAGTCTGCTTTCGTCGCCACTAGTTCGTCGGTGTCAGCTTGGTGTGTTCTGGCCTTTAAGGTGTCACTGTTCTCCAATGGACCGGATCCTGTCAATTTTGTGTTTCTTTTCCAAATTCGAATGCCGTTTCATGCGTGAGATGTCGCAAAGGACGTGACGTGTGTGCAGCGGTTAAAGACTCCAGCTAGTGTGTTTACATGCTGCTGTTAGTTATTGAAGTTTTGATGGATGAACTTGTGGTTCAGTTGGTCTCTTGTCATGTCAAAAGTGATGAGACTTTTCAGTTTTATGGACATCGCCATCTTTAATATTACGTTGGTCACTGTCGTTATGGTTACTAGTGAGAGAATACGGGCTTGACTCTCGTTGCTCGTTCATACAGACAGTGTTCCAGACGCTACTGTAAATTGTTGTGTGAACGGGACATTTCAAGACTCACACTTGTAAGTAAATGCGATTGTCAATCCCAGAAACTGACAGTGTGAACGTGACCTAAGCCTCTTCTAGATTAACGGTTAATCGACCATTTAGGGGGCAGCCCTACCAGAATGCCAATATTCGACCACTACATCAGAATAAACAATTCTGATATTTATGTACCACTAATGTGCAATTGAAAAAAAACATACATTGTAAGTACCACTCATTGAGTATGTCTGTTGCTGTTTGCCTTGAGGAAAATCTGTTACTGAGTAGCATTGTTTACAACATACTGTATGAATGGGACTTGAGACCCCATGCAGAGAGAATTATCTGTGAATTTATCGCATTTCTGCCCCTCAGCAATATCGATCAAAACCCTTCTCTTCAGTTGATCACTGCCACCCCAGGTGACCGCTTCCCCAACAACACCTCCTCCCTCGCTCCCCCCTCTCCTTCCTGCTCAATCCTGCCCAGAGCACAAAGCATTATAGATCTGTATGAGGAGTGCTTGTAATCAGCTCTAACAACACAAATCTAATTTGACAACTGCTGTTACTGACAAAAATTGATTGGTCCTGCTGCTGCTTCTCCACTTTTACCAGTCACAATAAAAATGACACCCCTTGACTTTTAGATATCATTCTTAACTGTTAAGGGCACACAAGGTGTAGCTAAAAATAACATAAAGTGGAAATGCTAATGGCGAACAGGTACCGCAGGCTATTTTTTTTACACTGAATGCTCAATGCAACATTCCGCAAGCATATCAGAGAACTTTTCAGAACAACATCTGTCCAGAAAATGTCAAATTAGCTCAAGGGCATTTGGACATTTGTACGCTAAACTCTGATTTTCCCCCCATAGGGTAATAACTTTCTCAGTTAGACTGCCAGATTTTCTCTGAAATTGTCTGACTAGTGCAGTTTGTTATTTCTGCGTTGATATATTTCCGATGTATGTCACATAATGTTATATATACCTCAGAAAAGCCATTCAATGCCCAAAGCTTGTTAGTTAGCTAGGTAAATAACTCTATATTGGAGCATTTTGCTAAATAAATGCACTATATTACACTCTCTTTATATTTGTACTGTTAGTGATATATGTCTGTTTGAATGAATCTGTCATGAAAAAAAGATATGACAGCCACCATTTAAATGTTTGTTTTTCAACAACTAATTGGTGTACAAACATAATATAGGCCTATCATTAAATATGAAAAAATGTTTAAATGTTCATATACTTTTTATATTTCAGTGTTGATTATATCTAAAAATAAATAGATAGTGGATGATTTAATACTTTTAATATAATAGTAATGTACCAACTGATGGGATTCCCTATGTAGTTTAGAGCTTTAGTTGAGAGATTTTGTTTCCTCTGGCATGTATTATACCTGATATATTGCAATCGAATTGAATCATAAAATCTGTGCAAAACCCTGTATTATGTCTTATACTAAAACAGGAAATAGCCAAGAGTTTATGCCATGGCCTGATCAAATCACACTTGACTTGTACCATGGATGAAAACAAAGATACATTCAAAACAAACTTCTTTTTTTTTGCAGCCACTTGATGGTTAGAAATGGAAATAAAGCAGAAAGGAAATAAATCACTAGCTACTTTCTTCTGATTGTCAAAGACAGATGGTGTTTTCAATTTACGGGATGAGAACATTCTCATTCTATTGGACAAAAAAAACACAAGCCTGCAAGAAGTGTCATCAATATTTTGGTCCATTTTGTCATAAGAGAAAGACTAATTTGTACATTTCTGTATCTGTTTATGTGTAGTATTAGTGTACATTGTTCTTTTTAACCCATTATCATATCGATGACCTCAAAGGTAATTTCCAATTTACAAAATTTCCAAATTCTAATTTCAATTTTAGGTAACACTTTACAATAAGGTTCATTAGTTAAACATTAGTTAATGTATTAACTAATATGAACTAACCATGAGCAATACATTTGTTACAGTATTTCCTAATCTTTGTTAAGGTTAGTTAATGAAAATCCAGTTGCTCATTGAAATTAACATTAACAAAGATTAATAAATGCTGTAGAAGTGCTGTTCATTATTAGTTCATGTTAACTAATGTAAGTAATGTTAACTAATGAACCTTATTGTAAAGTGTTACCCAATTTTATAGTGTCTTGAACATATTTTAATGTAAAGACAAACCCATCCCCTATATCTAGCTTTAAAAACACACTGTCCATAAAATAATCAGCCAGCACATTTTAAAAGCATCCTTTCAGAAATACTATTTTGTAAAGATTATTTATTACATGACAAAGAGTGTATCCTCTTGCAGTCATTCATCTAATGGCTTTCAATAGAACTGGCATTATAGAATCAGTTTCAGGCACTACTGATGTGCTGAGTTTCGGATATTACAGCCCATAGAGTTGCTGTATTGTGAGGAGCGGATTATATAGGATACCACTTAGCAGTCGGCTTGTACAGAACAAAGGATTAGATGCAAGGATAATGAACCTCTCAATCACATAAAATATACACAAATCATTATTTCCATCTTAAGTAGCAAATTCTCTGGTTTAGTCCTGATGCATGCTGGGATACAGCCAGAAATGCGCACTACAGCATGTGAAGTGTGCTTACAGCTTCTCCGTGTGATGACCTAGATAGCGTTCTCTCTAAATTGGACACTTGTACCTGAGCCGGATACATACGTAAATATGGAACCTAGAGTGGACTAGGTGAACATTACATTAAGCTTGTGCCGCTTAATGTCAACAGCATGTATCATTCCCCAAAGCTAAATTCTTGTTTCCGCTTCATGGTGCTTACAAGCAGTGTTTTTCCCCCTGCAGTTGGAATACAACATAAAAACAACCATTAACTGTGAAATCTGGGTAGAAAGGCATGTTTGACAAAAGACTAGGGTAAGTGAAGTGACAAAGTAACAAATGTTCCCTTATTGGATGCCAAGCCTGAGTATGAGTCCCACATATAGGCTAATAGATACAGTATATATTCTCCATAAATATGTGTTGATTGACTATTTGGGTCGATATGCAGTAAGTATTGCAGCCCAAGCAATGTTATAAATAAAGTAATAGACTATAACAATACATAATAAACTGAATTATATTATATTATATTATATTATATTATATTATATTATATTATATTATATTATATTATATTATATTAAAAACATATATACAAATATTAAAATCACTGTATTAAAGGATATATATTATATTAAAGTGTTATAAATAAAATGTTATATAATTATCTTCAAAACTATTAGCTAAAAGAAAAAAATTGTAATTTTTTTAAATACAATTTTAAAAACTTCTGAAAAGATCCTGAAAAAACTGCATGTCCACAGCCACACTTTTTATATTTGATAACATAATTTCAAATTTCACAGGAAAGAAAAATTATCCTGAGTTTTATGAATAATATTTGTTCAGGAATTCAAAGTCTATGTCAATGTCTATGTCTCTTTTAAAACAGTAATAAGTGGTTTTATTATGGTGAAAATTCCTGTTCCAAAAAGGAATTTTCTATAGAACCTTTTAGTGAAAAGTTCTTAAAAGAACCATTTTGGAAGAACATGGTTAACCCTTTTCCAATATAAAGAACGTTTTGTAGAAAGGAAATGTTCCATGGATGTTAAAGTGCCCCAATTATGACTTTTTTAAGGTTCCTAATATTGTTTTGGGAGTCTCCTACAACAGGTTTACATGCATGCAAGGTCAAAAAACACTTTCGTTTTCTCATAATATACATTTAATTTCACCTCAGTTCACCAAAGATTGGTAAACGATTAGTTTGAAGCAGTTCAATGAATCAGTCTCTTTAAAGCCTTCCTTTCCATGAGCCTACACTGCTCTGATTGGTCAGATGGCCCAGTCCTTTGTGATTGGTCTACTGCATGCACCACATGCCCATTGCCATAACTGAATGACAGCTATCAATTTGCAAGATATTGTATACAATGTACAGACAGAAAACATAGCATCGATTTTACCGTATCAATTCGAGCCCGAGTCCGACAATGAAACGTCTGAAGTAGTCGATCGACCAGAAACTGATTCGCAATCACGACTGGAGTACGACGTTTCTATATTGTAAGTGTCACCTTATTTATTTATAAGACGCGATAGCAGCGTCACTGTTATACTTTATGTAGGTGCACCTGTGGGAACTTATCAGAATGCCAAGCGAAGCTGAAAACCTCTAACATAAGACAAACATTTAGGCCAGATGTGATCACAGACTTTTTCGTCATAACTATTAACAAAGTAAAAAATGGCTATATATCATTGTTTGACATTACAATGTGTGTTTAGTGTTTACAGAGAGAATACTTCAACTAGTTAGTGCAGATAGAGCTCCACTCTACTGTAATAATAAAAACGCAGAGGAAAAAAACTGTTTGTTTTACAGTTATGCAAGTGATCCGAGCCCACAGTTATGTTGTAAATTCCCACGTTAGCCGAGCGCAAACGTGAATAGCTGATTACACTTTGTAAGCAAGTCGTGCTCCATCCTTGATCATTACTCCAAGTAATAGAGAATACGAATCTGACGTCACGCCGCATTGAGTTCTGGGTAACTTCTTTGTTTATCCATCTTGACAGGATCGCGCAGCCTTTCCGTTAGTGAGTTTAGTGCAGTAATTTGTAAACGGTTTCCTCTCATGAAAACGCTTAATGCACTTAGACTGATATTAAAGAGACCAAATTCTATTTACAAATAAAGCACATGCAGAAAAATGGATGAGACCAAAATATAAACTTTCAGTATCACTTAAAATGTAAGCATTTTATACATTTTCTTCATAAAGTTTTTATAAAGGTATGAAATTGCTTAGTGTGGTTGTCATTTGTTAAAATAAATATAAAAATACAGTGTGTTCGTGTCCGTCTGTCCGCAGAATTTGACCCATAATCTCTGATTCTCCTCATCTGTGATCATGGAAAAGGGGAATTACAATGACAAGTTGTAGGCCTACTCAATATGCTCGTTTAAGCATCATTTAAACGTTTCCAACAAATAAATGAATCAACTTTTCTCACTGTGTTAATTACATAGATTTATTTGGATATTTATACGGTGGCTGAGCAGCGGTGAGCATCCAGCGTGCGACACGGTAAACAGAACAACATTGTAAACGAAATTCTACAAAACTTCAGTGAAAAAAAAATAAATAAATAAAATGATCATGCGATGCTATAAAATAGCTTCTATTCCCCGCAAACGATACCATTAAAAATGTTAACGTTCCACTTAATGGCAGAAACAAAACAAAAGGTAAGCAAGAATCCGTATTAATTTCAGTACGAGTAATAGAGGGCGATCCTGTCAAAATGGCGGCGCCGCCCCGGCATGCAACGAGGCGTGACGTCGGTTCGTATTCTCTATATGACTGCATTAATCTACACATTTTTAGATAATATTAGACCCACATCTGAATAGCAGAACTACAAAAATGTGAGTTAGCTGGTTAGCAGGAGACAGACTAGGGTGTACGTTACACAACATAACATACAAAACTACGAATCTTGAAGGATCGCTAGAAAATATAAACATCGATTATTAATCATACTCAGTAAAATGATGGGAAAATGATTGTACTGCTGTGGTATTGTTGAAAAAATGAATTTTCCCTAGCATCTGTGCGCGCAATAAGCGGGCGGGCAATATGCTAATGTTTCATCGTGACGTCACAACGAAACAGCTTGGGATTAGTTTTACAAAAGACTTGTTTAATTGACTCAGAGTCGACTCTTACTTTTGAGAGACAATAACTTTATATACGGTGCACTTTCAGATTTAAAACTTTGCAGGATGTTTTCATTCACTTAGAGCTATGTTACACACTTCATGAAAGGAAATTTTAAAAAATTCATAATAGGGGCACTTTAAACGTAATTCATAGAAACCATAGATGCTATTGTTAAAGAACCAGTCTGACAGCTCTAAGGTGTACATATTTCACAATTCAACAAGTCTTTTTGAATATAAGACATTCGATCTATCTTTGGGACAATTATTAAAAATCATTAGGCTCTGAAATGAATGGAAGAACAGTGGTAAAATGCTGCCAAATGTAGTACCATTAAATTGAATTTGAATCTCCAAGGCTTTTTAGACATTTTCTCAGCTGGTTTTTAACAGTAAAAGTGTAATAAATTAGCACCCTAATTAATTTCTCAAATGTTAACCAGTGGCCATTGGTCCTGCAGAAGAACAAAAGCATCCAAGAACCTTCTTCACACTTGATAACTGAATTGTTGGTGCATATCGCCTTTGTTCAGGCTACAAATGGACCTCAAATGCTGCCGTCTGCATTTCTATAGAGATTGTAGCGTTAGCATTTGATGGACAGGGGCTGTTTCCTCTGTATTCTTCTACTGTGTCATTCAGCCTCCAGTCAAACAGCCCATGCTGTGCTGAGCCAGAGACATCGCTGAGCAGAATACTGTTGTGCTTTTCCTTTTGCCCTCCTCTTTTTTCTGCATCTCCCTTCATGCTTTCTTGTAACAAGAACACAAACCACTCTCAGAAATGCTAAGGCCTGCTGGGATGAATCCAGATATTTCTGTTTGAAAAGCCCATGTATTTTTATGATGCTGTCCCTCGCGGAGGCATTCGCTATTCCACCCCAAGAATAAAACATGATTAATCAATAATCAATAAGCCATGATTAATAAATAAGATTTAGCTGCGCACATGCCAGCTCGACTGTAATCGCTCAATGATTTGACACAGCCTGCATTTCGTGTTTCATCGACGTATTTACATTGACGTCTGTCTTATTGAAATTCTGTTGCCTGTACCTCATCTGAATGGCAAACAGATGCTCATTAACTCATACTGTCTTGTCGTATCTGCCTCGTGATTGTGAAAACAAAAATAATAATTTCAACGCTGCATGTTAATGAGCAGTTTCCCTTACCGCTACACCCAGACGGAAATGGAGTCTCTTGAACATCAGTTGACCCTGCACCCAATCTCTGTCTGTGGCTTTTGAGCTAAATTGCTTCCCGCATCCGTTTGTTTTGTCTTTCCTTAGACTACTGCGAATCCACTCGGGAATTAAAAGGGATTGTGTTCGGTTTGTGTAACAGTCTCACAGCCCTCTCAATTAAGTCTAGCACTTGATATCACATAGGACAGGAGTTTTCAGCTCTGGCCCTTGAGATCCACTTTCCTGCAGAGTTTACCTCCAACCCTGATTAAACTCTAAATGCAACTTTCTAGTAATCCTGAAGACCCTGATTAGCTTGTTCAGGTGTGTTTGATTGGGGTTGGAGCTAAACTCTGCAGGAAAGTGGACCTTGAGGGCCAGAGTTGTGAACCCCTGCTGTATATCTCACAGATATGCAGATTTGCTTTAGAAAAGGTAAGGATGCTGCATAGGATCTTGAGGGGCCCTGGACGCCCATGATGAAGAGGCCGTGCTGCATGTCGAATGTAATGAGCACCATCAGAGGAGAGCCGAGAGATCAGAGCCGGACAGCAGTCAGGACACATGTTGACCATCACCCACCCGATCAATAGCAGTCAAAATGAAGAGTGCACAGGGGCCTGTGTCCTCCAGCTACCCATATTACTTCAAAATCATTGCCTTCTTTTTGAGTTACTGAGGGAAAATCTCCCTGACAGTGATGTAGAGGTGCTAATACATTTCAAATCTGTTTTATTTTGTGTGCGCGCGTGTGTGTGTGTAATGGTTCAGTATTTGAGCCTAATTTTAAAAATAAATATAGAAACGAATGATTGGGAGGGGTGTGCGATAATGACAAAAAAATATCTTGACCTATTCTGGGGTATTGTAGATTATCAGAAGTTATTTTGCTGTGTGTGTGTTATTGTGCTGGTATCTTGGCAGGTTTAGAACTGCCGTGGACAGCTGACTCCTAAAGTTTTTATTGTTCTTCATATTCTGTGCTGTAGTTAGTTCACAGCAGAAATTACATTTTCAAATAAGTTCATATTGATTTTTACAGTTTGTCTGCATTTTACCATTTTTACAAATTTTTCTTAAAGGTGCCCTAGAACTAAAAATTGAATTTATCTTGGCATAGTTGAATAACAAGAGTTCAGTACATGGAAATGACATACAGTGAGTCTCAAACTCCATTGTTTCCTCCTTCTTATATAAATCTCATTTGTTTAAAAGACCTCCGAAGAACAGGCGAATCTCAACATAACACCGACTGTTACGTAACAGTCGGGGTGTACGCCCCCAATATTTGCATATGCCAGCCCATGTTCCCAACATTATGAAAGGCATTAGACAAGGGCAGAACGTCTGGATCTGTGCACAGCTGAATCATCAGACTAGGTAAGCAAGCAAGAACAATAGCGAAAAATGGCAGATGGAGCAATAATAACTGACATGATCCATGATATCATGATTTTTTTTTTACTGATATTTGTGAATTGTCTTTCTAAATGTTTCGTTAGCATGTTGCTAATGTACTGTTAAATGTGGTTAAAGTTACCATCGTTTCTTACTATATTCACGGAAACAAGACTGTCGTTATTTTAATTATTAAACACTTGCAGTCTGTATAATTCATAAACACAACATAAACATTCTTTATAAATATCTCCAACAGTGTGTAATGTTAGCTTTAGCCACGGATCACTATCAAACTCATTCAGAATCAAATGTAAACATCCAAATAAATACCATATTTATGCGATTAGACATGCTGCATGACGAACACTTTGTAAAGTGTAAAATTTTGAGGGTTATATTAGCTGTTTGAACTTTGTTTATGCACTGTTTAAGGCAAGCGCGAGCTCCGGGGGCGGGGAGCGTGAGCATTTAAAGGGGCCGCAGCCTAAATCGGCTCATATTTAATGATGCCCCAAAATAGGCAGTTAAAAAAATTAATAAAAAAAAATCTATGGGGTATTTTGAGCTGAAACTTCACAGACACATTCAGGGGACACCTTAGACTTATATTACATCTTTTAAAAAGACGTTCTACGGCACCTTTAACTTTTAATTTCTTAACTTTATCATATGATATAAATATAGCCAACTCATACATAGAGTAAATCAGTGAGAGCGTGCACTCTAAATGTGTATGCACATTAGTCTAACCTAAACTGAAAAGGCTACATCATGTAGTGTATGCACTCTCTAGGCGTGTTTTTGTTTGGTTTTTGCAAAGTGAAGGACATACTTGATAATGTCAGATTGCACATTGTTAAAACAACAATTACGATAAAATCATAGACGATATATATTGCACACCCTTACTGATCATTGCCCATTTAAAAGTCACCATTATGATGCTAGGGTTATATGACAGCCAGCTTCCAATGTTTCTGAATGCATTTTAGTATGCTGTACAGTTGCTAGGGTATACTGGGTGTTTGCTATGGCTAGTTACTGTCTTCTAAGACTACTTATTACAGTAATAATATACTTAAAATATATTTAAGTGAGAACTGAATGTAACATTTTCGGGATACTTCACTGAATGTTAAATGCAATTAAATGAAAAAGTATTATAGTTTAAATTTATATTAAATGCAATGAATGTGATCTTTATATGTAATTTCATAATTACTTCTATAGTCTTTGAAATATGTTAAAGTGTTCTGCCGAATATACTGGTGAGCATTTATGATAAAGTAAAATATACTTTGATGTGATTTCTATTGAAACGTATGCCATTTATTTTTTTTAAATTTGTTTGTAATTACACATTAGTAATGAAGTTACAATTAATATCGAACACGCTCCAGTTCAAATTATAGTTAAGTACTTTACAGTGCTTTACTATGTTAGTCAACACAACAAAATAAGTGTACTTTAAAGTATGACAAAGATTAATACTGATTCATTAAGGAATGAAAAAAAAACATAATTGTGTATTGCATTTGATCCTGCTTCGACTTTGTTTGGAACTGTTTTTAATGGCAGAGCAAAAATAGGCAGGTGGTAATTTAAGTAACTGAAAAGATTGTCTAAAATATTATTCCTCAATATCAATGTTATTAAAGTGTTTAAATTCAATATAGAATCAATTTCACACTAACAAACATGCTTTTACTCTAACTATCATTTATTCACATCCCTAAAAGTAAGTATGAGTAATAGTAATGTGGAGTTAAACATCACCCAGCCACTGTGTATCTAAAAAATTCTTTAAACAACAGCAGTTTAAACAATTTAGCCTTAACAGCAAGATTCTTTGAAAGCATTTTCTCTCTGTCATGCTGTTTTATGTTACATATTCTATCTGCTGACCTTGAGAACAGCAAAGATAAGAAAAACTCCAAATGTAACACTGCATCTTTCAAAAGCAGCGCTAGTTGTGTGGACCTTGAAATGTACCGTAAGATGAAAAACCACATGAAGCAGTGCACACTACCTCCTGTACTTATAAATAACCACTATATAGAAAACTTTAAAATTAAAAGTACATACACAACCTTATGTTGGAATCAGTGCTATTCAGTTTCATTGGAGTTTTCATTGAAATAATGACCTTGACCAAAGTACTCTAAGACACTGAAGTGGAAACTGAGGCTTTTATGTTGCGCCATTGAATTTGGTGTCTCTATGTCCACAATCATCCAAGCGCTGCAAATTAGACTGATGAATAACCAATGCAGCCCCATCGAATTAACTCTGACTCTCTTTCACCTTGTCATATTCATCAGATTTATTCTGCTATAAAAATACATTTGATTTTTTTTCATTCATTTTGCATGCCTTTTTCCAAAAGCAAAACCTTCTTTCTTTCTTTCTTTCTTTCTTTCTTTCTTTCTTTCTTTCTTTCTTTCTTTCTTTCTTTCTTTCTTTCTTTCTTTCTCTGTCTTTCTTTCTGGCTTCTTGATGGTCTGTATGCAAGTCATAGATCTAGATTTTTTTTGTCCAATTTATTAAAGGTGCCCTAGAATCAAAAATTGAATTTACCTCGGCATAGTTGAATAACAAGAGTTCAGTACATGGAAAAGACATACGTTGAGTTTCAAACTCCATTGCTTCCTCCTTCTTATATAAATCTCATTTGTTTAACTCCCTGAGATCTGAAAACGCGCCGGCGCGTTTTGCAGGATTTTTTTCACATTGCAGCAAAACAGACTTAAAATACTCCGTCATTTCTTGTCATAGAGACATAAGTAATATATCAATTGAAACTATAGAATGTCTTCTTTTATTTGTGTACACTCAGAGTAAAAACACAATGTTGTGCTTTTTGTAAAATAAAGAAAACTAACATGATGCGTGATCT
This sequence comes from Megalobrama amblycephala, assembly GCF_018812025.1. Lineage (NCBI taxonomy): Eukaryota > Metazoa > Chordata > Actinopteri > Cypriniformes > Xenocyprididae > Megalobrama > Megalobrama amblycephala. Next base: position 21,747,144 of record NC_063066.1, on the reverse strand, counting down.
CTCCTCTCCCTCTGAACGAAGTCCAATCTGATAGTTCTCAGAAAATGAACTGTAACTTATGAATACTAATGACAAAAAAAATGACGTCTAAAGAAACGTTGAAATGTCAGGTTTTAAATCGTGCAAGTCAAATCGAAAACAAACATTCTGTGTTTATGTAATCTGTATGAAAAGAGAGCCATGTCAGAAGTCTGTGATTCAGCTCATTATCCGCTAATGCGGCCACGCCCACGGAGCCAGCGCTATTCACGCAAATTCTGAGGCAATACATGCATTCATCATCTCAATCGTGTATTTATTGTCTTGAAAAGTGTTTATCTGGATGTTAAAGCAATGGTTAGCGATCTCTAGAAGACATGCCGTTAGTTCCTAGTTCCTTTTCTTCTTTATATGAATTTGTGGCCTAAAGGTGTACAGAGAGCGCCCTCCGGCTGCAAGTATGAATTAAAAACACCATTCCTGAAATGTCCTCTTCTTCTTTAGAATAATTTGTGGACTAAAGGTGTACAGAGCGCCCTCCGGCTGCAAGTATGAATTAAAAACACAGTATCCAGCACTCATAGTGATGATAATAAATATTACATCTCAGTATAGAAAATTGACATAAATATATAAGAATCCATCAATATTTCTCCAAATGTGCATGCTTTTAAGCTAAATGAAATGCCATAGAGGTAACATAATTGTTCAGACACTTTGCATCACAGAAATACATTTTATTTTAAAGAATATAATAGAATACTATTATTTTAAATTTTAATAATATTTCACAGTATTGCTGTTTATGATGAGCTGAGACATTATTACAGAGGTTTTTTTTCACAGCCTATCTGAATGAAAGGCCTCATTAATATGCAAGTCATTTCCGGTCATTATTATGTGATTAAGTTTTTTGTTTTTTCAATAACCACGCATAAACATTATTCCTTCAAAAATACAAACATGTACATACATGTTCCTCACATATTATTGTAGCCTAGTTTGTGCTGAATACAGTATAATGACACTTTTGTCATTTATATGTTTATGAACAACTGAAAAAAGCAGAAATGTCAGGGCATGTCAAAACTTCTCCAAGCCCCAAATCAGCCTCAGACTCCAGAGGGTTAAAAGACCTCCGGAAAACAGGTGAATCTCAACATAACACCGACTGTTACGTAATAGTCGGGATCATTAATATGTATGACCCCAATATTTGCATATGACAGCCCATGTTCAAGGCATTAGACAGGGGCAGCCAGTATTAACGTCTGGATGTGCACAGCTGAATCATCAGACTAGGTAAATAAATACTATACTCACAGGAATCGATGCATGCATGCAGCATGAATGATGAACATCTTGTAAAGATCCATTTGAGGGTTACATTAGCTGTGTGAACTTTGTTTATGCACTGTATAACTGCACTTATAGTCGAGAGCTCGGGAGGGCAGGGAGCGAAAGATTTAAAGGGGCCGCGCAGCCTGAATCGGTGCATAGTTAATGATGCCCCAAAATAGGCAGTTAAAAAAATGTATTAAAAAAAATCTATGGGGTATTTTGAGCTGAAACTTCACAGACACATTCAGGGGACACCTTAGACTTATATTACATCTTTTGAAAAGACGTTCTACGGCACCTTTAAGTAAAAAGTTAATTGTCACAGTTCCCTTCTGTCCCGGACTTTCCCAGCATCCTCCATGTTCCACACCTGCACGCACTTCCTAATCAACTCCTCATCATCATGGATTTCCCGCACCTGTTCTCCATCATCTGCACTCCCTTAATGGACTCACTCCTTGCACTCCTTGTCTGTTCTATTGTTTGCCTTAATGTTAATGTTGTAGTTGTTGTATTAGAGAGGGTATGGTGTTAGATTGCTGTTTGCTCCTTCATTTATTAAACCTATCTCTTGTGGAAGTTCCTATTCAGCCTCATCCTTGCTGCACTACACTATTCTGTAACAACTAGCATACCTCTCCTAAAAAAATGGCTTAAGCTTTCATTAATTTCCATATATAAAGGGGAAAATGGTACAACGCAAGCATTAAAGTTTAGTACTACAGGGTTTAGAAGTATGAACAATGAGCCTTAGCAAGCACCACTAATTAAAATACTAATTAAATGACCATTAACAGTGGAATTTTGTCCAGACTTAATTTGCTTCTACTGCACTGCTAAGGTCGGATTCTTTGACGAAAATATCTTCAGACAGACCTCTCCCTTTGGTGTTAGGATGGTCTTTAGGAAGTCCAGCGTAGTTTCAGAATCTCAATGGCCGTAGAGTCGTTTCCTCTCAGGGCCTGAGATCTGAATGAGTAGCGCTGATCGAGGCTGAAGTACTGCTTCACTGGGCAAGCCCAAGTGGCCTGAACCAGAGAAACATTCGAGCGGTTTAGGAACCGATTTGAGTGGGCGACCTGACAGAACGCTGTCAGCTAATTCACTGCCTCCATCTGCACACACACTACCCAGATTGTGGGTTAGTGGAATGATCAGGGCACCAGCTCGTTCATTGGGGAATGAAAACACTTATTATACATTATTTATATTAACATGGTTACCTACTGTAACAGAGACACTAGACTGGCTTGGGCTTGGGGTTTTAAAATCCTTAAGCAGAAGTTTATTAACTCTTTCCCCACCATTGACAGACCCAGATGAAAAAAGTACACTTCCATAATGTACTTAAAGTGTTCTACTTTCGCGCACTAATTTTGTACTTAATATACTAAAAATTCTTCTTTAGTACTTCTTAAGATAATCTTAAGAACATCTAAGTGTACTCAACTGAGCTATTTAGTAACCACTTGAACCCATCTTTCATACACTAGTGTACTACAAGTGGTAACTAAATACATTTTTAATACAGAGATAGTATGTTAAAAGCATATAAGTTCATATTCATGGTGTCTCAAAATAGCACAGTTTGTGCTTTCCGTGTTTTCACTGTTATACAGAGAGGGCGCTATTACGCATCTTCTAAAAGAGTACAGAATCTCTGGATCAAAACAAAGGCAAAAAAGGAGCAGAAACAAGCAATAAAAACAAAATTGATTTTCTCAGCTTTTTGTTAAAAATATAGCTTTTTTTATGAAACTTACCCACATTCAAGTGTTGATAAAAAAGAATGCATGAAGCTAGAATAAAATGTACGGAAGAGGATTAGGGCCAAGCAATAATAAAAAATAAAACCATCTCGAGATAAAAGTTGTTAAATTACGAGAAAAAACTGGTTAAATTTCGAGAAAAAAAGTCGAAATAAAATGTTGAGAATAAACTAGTTAAATTATGAGAAAAAAGTCGAGATAAAATGTTGAGAATAAACTAGTTAAATTACGAGAAAAAAGTCGAGATAAAATGTTGAGAATAAAGTCATTAAATTACGAGAATAAAGTCAGTAAATTACAAGAATAAACTCATTAAATTACGAGAATAAACTCATTAAATTACGAGAAAAAAGTCGTTTAAATTATGAGAAAAATGTCGTTAAATTTCGAGAAAAAAGTCGAGATAAAATGTTGAGAATAAAGTCATTAAATTACGTTAATTTAATCATTAAATTACGACTTTATTTTGAGAAAAAAGTCTAAAATGTTGAGAATAAAGTCAACATTTTAAATTACGAGAATAAACTCATTAAATTACGAGAAAAAAGTCGTTAAATTACGAGAATAAATTCGTTAATTTAATGACTTTATTCTCAACATTTTATCTCGACTTTTTTCTCGAAATTTAACGACATTTTTCTCATAATTTAACGACTTTTTTCTCGTAATTTAATGACTTTATTCTCAACATTTTATCTCGACTTTTTTCTCGAAATTTAAAAACTTTAATCTCGAGATGATTTTATTTTTTTTTATTATTGCTTGGCCCTAATCCTCTTCCGTAAAAATGCTCTGTTCTTTCTTTTGATATATTGAATGCTAAGATATTCATACAACGAAATATTCTGGAGGCCATTACATTTTTGTGAAAATGATCAAAAACCCTGACAGTGCCTGGCGACTTAAAAAAAAAAAGATCGCTGGTAGGGAATGAGTTAAAAATAAAGTCCAGTATCCGAAAGAGTAATCTTACAACAAGCCATGGTCAGAATTTGGGGTTATTATAGGTAACTAAAACCATAAAAAAAAAAAAAAAAAAACTTGACTTATTTTCTTGAAATAAAAAAAAATTACAATTATTTTATTTCAGTTAGTTGCCTACGCAACATTTCTAATTTTTATTTAGTTTAACTTAAAAATTATATATACATTTTTTAAAAGTAATAATAATGACAAAAACACACAATAAAATTGCTAACACTTTACCTAAATTTAAAATTAAGATAATATAAAAATAAAAGTCAAAATATTAATAAAACTATAATAGTGTCTCAATTACACTAAAATAAATATAACAAATCCAAACTGACAAGCAAAACATGCAAGAGGTCGGTAACATAACCAAAACGTATACTAAATATAAACAGCAATAACTGTAGGATAAATGAGACTTCACTAATGTTGAATGACTCACTCTGCTTTATATCAGAGTCCTTTCCCTCGGGGAGCCTTCAAGGTTAACAGAAAGAAGCATAAACGCTGCAGTACACTGGCAAGGAGACGAGAGGCCATTTTTAATGGATTTCAGTACACTGAATTAACTGCTTTTGTAAGGAAACAGCTAATCACAATCTACAGTTATCATTCATTTTGTATTTATCTATTTTTGGAGTTTTCAAGAAAATGCTGTTTTATAAGATAACACTGACAATTTTGTGACAGGTAGGATTCAGTGTACAGCACTTCTCATTCATTTCTCTAATATTCGCAAGCATGATTGACTGTCATACAACCTTGACAGCGATTCAATGATGGCAATGCTATAATGTAAGCATTCTGCTTTCTCTCTTCACATCTGTCTACATCCAGCAATGGGTGTATATAGGAGTGCCAAGTATTTTGTCCTCAGAAGCATCATTGTTTTTGCATTGGTTCATTTTAATCTGAATCGGTCACATGTACGGCTCTATAATGGCACTGGACAACTCGAGCATGAAAACAAACGTCACACATTCTGACGTTTGAAAAAGAAATGATTTTTTTGCATATCCAGATTTTATCCAGATGGGTTTTGGAAAGTCTGGACAGCAAAAAGAAAAAACACATGAAATCTGATTTTTTCAGATCTGATTCAAACCACATTTAGAGGTGATTCCAATACGATTTTTATAGATGTGTCTCAGTCTGGACATTCTGGCTGCTCAAATTGGATTTCAAACTGTGACACACGACTATAATGTCAAAACCAAAGACAGAAACACAGCACCCCAGCGAAGCCAGCCATATCTACAGCACTGAACATCACAATATATACTAGTCTCATCCGTTTCTTGTGCGACGGATGAGCACCGCGACTCGGCAGGGTGCTTATTTGGAGAGCGAGATGATGCACCTCCATTTTTCCTGCATCCGTTTTGAAAGCCTCGTCACATACAAGCAACCCATGCAGATATGTTGGTCGTGTCTGGAGTCTGGACACACAAATCTTATTTGATCACTTGCAATTAATAGTGCGGACAGCCTGCCTGAAAAGATCTGGTTTGAGAAAAAACCTGAATTACATGCAGTCTGAAAATGTGACATAAAAGATCTGAAAACGCTAAATGCATTTCATGACCTCTTTAAGTGTGAGCAATAGCAGTAGTATTATCTGCTAGCATTAAAGGCCAACATCACTAATTATTCATCTTCACCTACATCAAAACACTATATCTTGAGTTAAACCCTACGCGTGAAAAACCCACACAAAATATGTCATCACAACTGACCTCAAATCACCAGTCAGTGGCATCGCAAACCCAGCCTCTGCATTTGACTTGCACAAATGTGCTGCCTCATCCAAGCTGTTTGATTGACCATTATGAGAATGTGTGGTAATATTGAGATGCTAGCGTTTCCTATTAACCGAGAATGCCCCAGGTACACTGACTGCGACTCGCACGCCACGCAGCAAGAATTCATACACGCCGCGCGGCTGCGGCTTCGGCTTCATTGATGTCCTGTTCTGTGGTATGTTGCACTGTGGCAGATCAATATGACCTTACCTCTGCTGTCTGCTTCTTTGAAACTTAATTACTGATATTCAGCTACAAAGTCATCATGCTCCGGCTGCCAATATTCATTGGGGATCATTACCAGCCTAATAAAACCGGTTATTTATCGGCTGCTGAGCTGACATTCAACCTATCTCCATTTACTTCTCTGCTCGCAGAGGCACAAAAAAACATGAAAGTGTGTGATTTCTCTTTAAAGCTGTTTTTCTTCCATCTCAGATGTACATGCTCTTTTGCACAGGTGTCACAGCATAGGCCAGTGGCTCTCCAACTGTTGTACACAACACGACTCTGGAACTTTTTTAATATACAATACAAAAAAGTATTTTTTTTATATATATATATAATTTTTTGTTATTCTGTCTTATTTCTGATCTATATATAATGTTAATATACACTACCATTCAAAAGTTTGGAAACATTACTATTTTTAATGTTTTTGAACAAAGTCTCTTGTGCTCATCAAACCTGCATTTATTTGATCAAACATACAGAAAAAAACTGTAATATTATGAAATATTATTACAATTTAAATAATGGTTTTCTATTTTAATATACTTTAAAATATCATTTTTTTCTGTAATGCAAAGCTGAATTTTCATCAGCCATTACTCCAGTCTTTTGTGTCACATAATCCTTCAGAAATCATTCTAATATGCTGATTTGATACTCATTTGTTATCAATGTTTGAAACATTTGTGTTGCTTAATATTTTTTGGAAACTGTGATACTTTTTTCAGGATTCATTGATGAATAAATAGTCAAAAAGAACAGCATTTATTCAAAGTATAAATATTTTCTAACAATATAAATCTTTACTATCACTTTTTATCAATTTAACACATCCTTGCTGAAAAAAGTATTAATTTCTTACAAAAAAAAGAAAGACCTCAAACTTTTGAACAGTAGTGTATATTGTTACAAAAGATTTAATTTAAATAAATGCTGCTCTTTTGTAACTTTTTATTCATCAAAGAATCCTGAAAAAAGTATCACTTTATAAAAAAACAATATTTAGCAGCACAACATTTGTAATAAATCATCATATTAGAATGATTTCTGAAGAATCATGTGACACTGAAGACTGGATTTAATGATGCTGAAAATTCAGCTTTGCATCACAGGCATAAATTATATTTTAAAGTGTATTATAATAGAAAACCATTATTTTAAATTGTAATAATATTTTACAATATTACTGTTTTTTCTGTATTTTTGATCAAATAAATGCAGGCTTGATGAGTAGAAGAGACTTCTTTCGAAAACATTAAAAATGGTTTTGGCCATTCATTTACATGACAATGGTGACAATTCACAGTGCAAGTTTTTGAAAACGGTCTCCGTGTAAACGACAAAAACGTGAATCTGTGAAAATGATGATGTCATGCACATGCGCATTACATGTTCAGTCTATAGTGTTTCATCACCATCTAGTTAGTCATTAGTCTTAGTCATTTTCACGGATTCGTATGAATGGAGATCATTTGACAGTGGTGACGTCTGTACGTGGAAAACTCAAAGGAAAACTTCTCCGTTTTAAGTGTATCGTTGTCATGTAAACGTACCCTGAGACTCTTCTGCAATGCAAGATTGCAAGAACAACAAAAGACCAGAATTTGTTCTATTTACCTTAAGGCTGTGAGCTCAATTTCATGAGGGCATGATAACACTTTGACAAGAGCAGTTTTAGACAGACGGGGAAGTTTTACGATCAAATTTTAAAATGTATTTAATATTAATGTGTTTGAACTGAACTGCAAAATTTGCATAATAACACATACAATTACATTGTCAACTTTTCTGAATGCTGTTATAGTGCTGTATATGTATTTTCTGATAAGACACTTCCACAGATAATGCAAAGGTAGCACTTGGCTAAAAAGGTTTCAGAACCACTGGCAGATATTAAATAACATATTTATTGACTTCTTGTCACTTTTCACGCACTGTGAATTACAGAACATTACCGACAGGTGACTTGCTCGAGGGCGCACTACTGATATCTGTTACCATTTACTTCATTAGATCAAGTCTGCAACATTGTTACAATCTCATCTTGCGGTATTTTATCACTGACGAGGTGTTAAGGTTTGGCTGGTTAGCATGGCCCTGTTAACCCCTGGTTGTTGAACTAAGCCATGTGGCAGCAAAAATATATTTCTCTATTGATGGTCATTGAAAACTATGACTTTTTTGTGTATTTCTGATTAAATCATTTGTTTTTCAACCAAATCAGAAGTATTTCATTTGGCTATTTCATAGTTTTACCACTGCATAATCTTTGAATATCTCTTAAAAACTCAGGATAGTCACTAGTGGAGCAACAAGATAAGTAGATGTGTGATTATTTATATGCCATATGTTAAAACAGATGATAAATCAATAGTGCCACAGAGGTTGGGATGCCGCCTTGCTTTGCCTTATTGAGCTTGTAATGTCAGTTGGAGAAACAGTGACCCCTGGAGGCTAAAGGGTATTACGATGCACACACTAGGGCCTTTGCCAGCATCCCCCCTTTAGCGTTTAGATTAATATGGTCCACTTTCTATCAGCACACTCGCTGTTAATGCAATCTGCACTGCTTTCCCAAAGCAATTAACGGAATGGATGCACTGCTGTTGTTTTATCAAAAACAAGTTGCATCCTGAAGCACATCTCAGCTGTTGATTTATTCATTTGTTTCACTTTAAAAGCCTCTGGCCCATCTCTTTTTTTATACAGAATACAGGCGAGGATGCGTGAAGCCCAGCAGGCAGAGGTGCTTAGAGATATGAGCTGTAACGTAATGTCGCACGAGGGAGAAATAGAAAATGATGATTTGGAAGAAGTGCCTGGTATCTTTATACAACAAGAAGGTGAAACAAGACCGATAGGAGTGCGGTGATGATGAGGAATGTCTATAGATGTAAATTGTTTTGTTGATTGGCGCAAACTCCAGGGGTTGATCTGAGAAAGGGCGCAAGCTGTTTGTGTCTTTATGCGTGCTTAGACTGATCAAGAATGAAGGTAGTGTTTCGCTGAAAAGAAAAGAATGGCAGGGTGGACAAGAATGAAGCATGATGTTTTTCCTGAATGTTGAAGATTGGAAACTATGATAAGATGATATTAAAATGCAGATGCCTTTATCCAGCACAACTTCTTCTAAAAGAGTCAGTCTCCTTAGAGCAGGGGTGTCTAATCCCTCTCCTGGAGGGCCAATATCCTGCCGAATTTAGCTCCAACCTGCCCCAAGACACTTGCCTGAAGGTTTCTAGTAATCCTGTACACCTTGATTAGCTGCTTCAGGTGTGTTCAATTAGGATCGGTGCTAAACTCTGCAGGATAGTGGCCCTCTGGGAATAGGATTGGACACCCCTGCCTTAAGGCCCTTTCACACAGGACACAACAACGGCACCACTGCACTATGAAACCCATTTCAATGGCTTGTGCTGCGCAAGGACGGTTTGTTGCTACGTCGACCAAAGCGCAAACGCACTGTGACGATTAGCCCCGCAGCTAATTGAAACGAAGCATCAAATGACTAGACATATAGAACTCCTGCTAAAAGTTTTGAAATCTCTGCCTACTTTTCCAGCGTAGCGCAAACCGCTTAGTATCTGAAGGGCTACGTTGAACCAGCCAGTGCAGCACATTCCACATCCTGTCTGAAAAGTTTGATTATTTGTGTATCAGAATGGAATCTGATCTAACATTATTGACTGTCCCCATTGTGTATCACAACTGTTCAGATCCAATTTGTGTGTCCCTGCTCGTTTGTTTTCCGGAATATCTGCATTGGTTTCTATGGTAATTAAGTTGCATTGGTAGGTATACAGCAAAAACAAAACAACAATAACCACAGCATGGAGGGATTTGCAATACAGATGTTTTTTTATTTACAACATGACAATGTGCAACCGCCATGCTGGACTACTGTGTCTTATGAGGCAGCGGCTGAAATGTAGGAGGGTGGTGTGTGCGGATTTATTCCATGCTGTCGTCTCCACCGGTTTCAAAACATGTCTCTGTTATATTGTCATTTTCTGCTCCTCCTGCACTTTGCAACAACACAACCTTGATTCTGCAGTGACTTTCAGCATGTTTCCTGTAACAACATCTGACATGTTTACATTTTACTTGGCATGAGAAAGTCACATAAACCACAAGAAATACAATCAGAGCAGTCAGACTGAAATGGATTTTCAGAAATGTGATTTGAATAGGATTTCAAACCACATATAAATGTAGCTTGAAACAGATTTCATGTGATTTTTTGCCATTCACACTTGCTAAATCTGATCGTATTTCAATCGGATATACACAAAAATCGGATTTGGACTGACAGTCAACTCAAATGTATACTTTAGGTAGATCCATAGACCACAATGCAACATGATTGTGATGTCACAACAGCAACTGACAGTGCTCACACTTAATTTACCCATAAGTGATCGAGGTCTTAGGGCTTTCCATTTAAACCCATTGCAAGGGCTCCGTCATTAGTGGGCACTTTCGCAACATAAGCAATGATGTTCATCGAGTGAACGAGATGGAGGGAAGTTAGCAAGGGATGGGCATAAAAAAGTGGACTTAAATGGAGTTGTGGATAACGCCACAAATTTGAATTCAATGGGAATGAGCCAACAACATTAAAGGAATAGTTCACCCAAAAATAAAGATTCTGTAATCGTTTCCTCACCCTCATTTTGTTTCAAACCTGGGGTGCGTTTCCCGAAAGCATTGTAAGCCAACTATGGTCACAAGTTCCGTCGTTATCAGCATAGTTCAACGAGCAGCATCGCAAAGTTGTGTGGTTGGAACGACAGCTCTCCACCGGTTAGAAGCATAGATTCTTGTTTGCATGACGTGGACTTAATAAATACTAATCTTGAGCAAAATAAGCAAGCTGACTTTCAGTACAATCTGTATCTTTTATTGTGAATATACAGTATACAAATGTCATTGACATATTTTAGTTTGTCAAAAGATTTAACATGCCGTTTTTGAAGTGCGTATGTGCTCTAGTACGTAAGAATGAGCCTGTGATTGAATCTGGAAATAAAGCAAAATGAGATATGAGAATTAGTCCTCAGATGCCATGTCTGTAATTTATAGCAAAAATTCTAGCATTAATTAGATTTTAAACTGATTCATTAAAAGCTATTACTCCACCACCTGCGTGACATCATTAACCAATGTGGTTGAATGACAAATTTGTGACAATACGGTTCTGGGAAACCGAGTCAAGCAAGTTGATTTCTTCAGCGATGCATCGTACTCTGGTAGTTAAACAGCAAGTTATGGCGTTGTACGGGAAATGCACCCCTTTATGAAGCACAAATCTCGTCAATATGCTTTTACAGTAAAAGTATATATTGACAAGGGGTTGTCAAGGTCTAGAGAAGAAAATAAGCACCATTAATGTGGTCCATACAACTAGGGCTCTATGGCTAGTCTATGAAGCTTTCTATTTGAAATATCTATTAGAAATGACATTTGAGAGCTTTAGAACACTTTATACTAGAGCTGCCCCCGACTAAAGATTTTTCTAGTTGACTATTAGTCATTCATTTAAGCCATTAGTCAACTAATCGCATGTTTATATTCATTTATTTCAATATATGAAGGAGAATACTAAACCATAATGAGTGTTTAATACTGTAGCCGTAATATAGCTTATTCTTATAGCGCACGCATGAAAGCTTGCTGCAAAGCACTTGCAAAAGTAATGATTATGAATGTGTCAGGAAAAAAAGCAAGGCTATTTTAATTGTTTATTAATAAACTAGTGTTTTCTGAGTCAGTGTTGGCTGCAAAGATAAAGTTGACGATGCTGTCTCGCCATATCCACAGTATAGTGAATGCGCCTATAGAGAGAAATGCACCTTTCATACCGATTACATAAGCAGAGAGTATTTCTTTTCTATTTGAATTGGTTAGTTTAAAAATAGACATTTCAAGCTTTCTACAGATATATTTCTCATGTCTGTAAGGCAAGTAGCCTATAAGCTGAATTTCGGTTCATTTGTGACACGCTCCAGTTCAGGGAGACTGAGACAGCAGAAAGCAACGTTGTGTCTTTTGTTTTTTTTACAAAGACACAACGTTTTCTTGTTATTGTGAGTTTACACAAATAAAAGTAGATTTTATGAATAATGTATTTTGAATGATGTATTACTCTTATCTGTATGACCAAAAATGAGGGAGTAATTTTAAGTTGTTCACGCCGACGCCTCTTGCAGTAAGCACGCTATACTTCAGCTTCCACACTCTGGAGAAACACTTGGATATACACCTAATAATAGCACACACTTGTCTAGGTTAACGGGGGTACACAAACAAATGCTGAGTAGCTCATTTAATTCTAACTTAAAATAATATTAAAATCGAGCATGTTTTTCTAACTGCCAAAATGTCGTAAATCCAGTACATTTAATCAAATTACCTCATCATTTACAGTCAAAAATGACTGTATCCACACAAGCAGCATGCATATGATTGATTGCGTGCAGTCTGCTGCCTCAAATTACTGCCGTTCTCGCTAATGCACCTTTTGTAAAAGTGGGGATTTAGCACTTACTCGCATGAAGATCAAATATAGACACAGATAATGGATTAATTTTGATTTAAGTCCCAAACTTTCTCCGATACAAAAACATACCTTGTGTGAGTTCTTGTATTTAATGATGATAACGAGCAAGAATGCAATTGTTCCCAAATATCCACATGACTGCAAACGTGATATTATTATACAACAGGTCAAAAAATAAAATGTACATTTTACTGTCAGTATTTACTCTATTTTGCAATGAAATAATAGTTCTGACGAAAACCACAGCAGAACTACAACACATCTTTGTTTCACGAACAATTCTGCAACTTTGAACGAATCGTGAGAGTCAATTCAATGATTCATTCACAGCCACTTGCTTCGTTACTGAATGAATGACTCGATGACTCGCTCATAAAAACAGTGACTTTCTGCCACCTACTGGCGGTTTTAGTTTAATATTTAAAAGTTTTACTAAGTTTTACCATCACTGCATATTTCTCTATTGAGCATTTTTTATTTAAGACATTATTTATTTTATAAAGTTATTCATAAAGGTAAAAATATGCACTGGAAAATCAATTTAGGGGGCAAATATTGTCCCTTAATGGTAAAGGTGTGACTGCAGTCGAAGTAGAAGAGAGGGGGTAAGCACAAGGATGGTAATTCCCTCAGGGGGTACTCCAAGCTAAAAAGTTTGGGAACCACTGTGTTAGAGCAAGCAGCCATGTAAAGTTGCTACTACTTACATGTTTGAAATGATAAGATAAGAATGATAAGACTAATAAAATCAAATTTTGGTCGACTAAGCTTCTTCTAGTCGTCTAATAATTAGTCGACTATTAGTACCTTTTTCACTGTATGCATTCACTGAAAAAGAGCAGCATAAATGTTCTGCAAAACTTCTTTTACATTCTATGAAACAAATAATCATATGGGTTTGGGACTATTCCTTAAACTTTAGCAACCACACCTTAAAGGAAAAACCTTCTCAGCATTGTTTATTAATTTATATTTCTTTCTTTTCTTATCTTTTCTTTTGCAGAGATCCCAACAAACCAGTGCCTCAGGATACCAAGTTTATCCACACTAAGGCCAATCGTTTTGAAGAGGTGGCCTGGTCCAAATACAATCCGCAAGACCAGCTGTACCTGCACATTGGCCTAAAGCCACGAGTCCGTGATCATTACCGTGCCACTAAAGTGGCATTCTGGAAGCACCTGGTCCCTCATCTGTACAACCTACATGATATGTTCCACTACACCTCGACCACCACCAAAGTGCCACCACCCGAGACGACTCAGAATTCCCTGTCCACCAAACGTCCCAATGGCAAAGCCTGGCCGTTCAACACCAAGCGGCCTCCAATGTCTCCAGCGTACAACAGCGAGAGTGGGAAGGAACAATGGAATGGAGAAGAGGAACCAGGCCCTCTGGTGGTGGAGAACCCACGGGATTACTCCACTGAGCTAAGCGTAACCATCGCAGTAGGAGCTTCACTGCTGTTCCTCAATGTTCTGGCATTTGCTGCTCTGTACTACCGCAAGGATAAGCGCCGACAGGAACAGCACCCGCAACCCAGCCCACCACGAGCCACCACCACCAATGATGTGAACCGCCACGCCCCTGAAGAGGAGATCATGTCTTTGCAGGTGAACCAGACGCACCACGAATGTGACGCAGGGCCTCCTGGTGACCCACTGCGACTCGCTTCACTTCCCGACTACACGCTGACTCTGCGGCGCTCGCCTGATGATATCCCGCTTATGACGCCAAACACCATAACCATGATTCCCAACTCGCTAGTGGGCATGCCGAACCTACATCCGTACAACACCTTCACAGCCGGCTTCAACTCCACCAGCCTGCCACATTCCCACTCCACCACGCGTGTATAGCTTTATGGAGATCCAGCAAAGGGAGGGATGGGGGGAAAGTCGTTGGTTTTAATGAAAACGTCATAGCGAGAGAAGGGGGTTCAGGACGATGATGGAAACAAAATGATTTGAATAGACTTTTGCAAATAGCAGTGACAAGTTCTTTCCAGATGTCAAGTTGTGCAAACCTGCCAAAACAGAACTGCTCTATTTCCTTCGAAAAGGGACGAGCGTTTCAAGCAGTATTTTTTCTAATCATCGTTTTAAAAGGAAAAACGCCTTTCTAAGCAGAATCGGGCGAATGGGGCGATCGCTTTTTTTCTTGAATAAATAATTAAAAAAAACAAAGGAAAGTGCATTTTATTTCCCATCACAGTCTTTTGTGGGAAACAGTTTCAAAACAGTGGCCTCTAAGGTGACATCTGCATAATATTGTCTGCTTTGCTTTTCATTTCTTTTCAATGCCTTATAAAGAGCTGTTTTTTCTCTTAATTTGACGATCTTTCCCTGAGATGAGTTTGTGTGGAACATAGTGATCTGACTTGAGTGGTTGGATTTTAGGAAGCATGAGACAGATGACAAATATGGAAACCGGTGGATTGAAATGGTAACTGCAACTCATTTTCCAGTTGCATAACCTCACATGTGGTGTTTTACTTCTTTTCTTGGTTCCACTGAAAACCTTTTGTTTGAAACATTTCCATGCGACAAGACTGGAGATAAAGACTTCTAAATTTACTGTAATTGTTTTGTTTAAAGAAGTGCATCTTTTACAACAAAATTATCTATCAGCTCCTGCGTCAAATTCCCATGAAATGCACACTTACATACAACGCTCAGAGCACTGTTTGATTGGTGTGCATGTGTGAGTGATTATGGGTATGAACGGGAATATTTGAGTCAGTGTGTGTGCGTGTTTGATTGCCTTTTGCCATGTTTTTTGTTAAATATTTGTGTGATAGGGGTGGGGGGTGGGGGGGGCTTCTTTACCACTGCATTGATTTTGTTCACCACAAGTAGTCTTTCAACTGCGTCTATTGTCGTCTGTCTTTGCGAAATAGAACTTTTTGTTATTTTAAAAAAGTTACATATGTCTAATTTTGCTTAAGAATTACAAAATAAATCTATTATTTTACATGCAAGAGAAAACAATAGCTTAAGATTGAACTGAACTAACTGACATGATTCCATTGACTTTGTAAGCGTTCCTCTTGACTGGAGATGGTGGCCTCTTTACACTGAATAACCTGACTTCAGTGTAGAACTGTCTTTCTTTAAATATATATATAAATATGGGCATACATACATATATGTATAGGGCTTTTATGAAGATTTTGCTCCCATTGACCTGAAAGTGTAAATGACCATTATTATCAATTATTAGGCTGAAAGCACCCATATTCAGAGGGCAGAGCAGTTAGTGTCTGTACTAGTTTATCCTCGACACCATAATCTGAGGCCACAACAAGTGTCTTTTTAATAGCTCTATATGTATATTTATGTATAAATATATTTAATATTTATTTATGTATACCAGATGTATACATGCTGATTGTGCCATGTGCCAAATTAAACCATAAAACTGGAGAAGAAAATGTTTCCAAAAAACTATTTTTTATGCAATTTTTATTTTTGGACAACTCCATGACAGTTAAATTAATATTTTATACCTGATTTGTGTTGCTCAGAATTATGTGTGGAATTCAGGGTAAAATCCTAAATGAGAGTCACCATTTTGCTGTATGATAACACAGAAGAAAAAAAAATCAATTAATTCCAACCATGAAAACTCCATTTCACCAACATGATGTATGATGTCACATGAGTGATTGTGTCACCCAGGGAGATTTAATGCTAAACAGTCACTTTTAAAGGGGTGGTTCATTGCGATTTCACTTTTTTAACTTTAGTCAGTGTGTAATGTTGCTGTTAGCGCATAAACAACATCTGCAAAGTTATGACGCACAAAGTTCAATGCAAAGGGAGATAATAAAGAATGATCTATTTAAGGACTACAACAAACGGCTGGTAGGGACTACAACAACCATCACTAACTCTAAAATTTACATAAACCCTGCCTCCGGGAACATGCAACAAAGGAGTGAGGCCATGTTATTGCAATACAGTACATAACACAAATGGAATACCATGTCATAAAAGCAATATAACATGACAAGTTATAACTGTAATTAAACTAAACTATACCTGTTCTATCTTCATGCAGGTTATATTCTCTGGCTCTGTAGGATCTTACAACAGTTCCCACACGAGCGATTTAGATTATCATGGCAGAATATGCAATCAATAACTTTAAGATAGTTAACTCCACATCAGCTACTTAAATTCATCAACTAACCATTCAGAAACGTCCTGTTGTATTCTACATGTTGTCACTTCTTCTTGAGTATCTCCATCATTGTTCGACTCTGGTTTATAAACATAAAAGGCTGAACAGTTTCTGACATTTTCAGTGAGTCTGAGGTAATCGGCACCAAAGTCCCTTTAAGACAAGTCATTTCAGTCGGCGGCCATCTTTGAAACGCCTCTCGAACATGCAAGTGCAGCTCCTATCTATTTGAATGGGGAAACATCAAATTCTCCAAAGCTGTTTGCCAAGCTTTCGATTAAATTTCATATTTGAAATCACCAATGAAATCTGAACGCTTCTGAACGCTTGAATCATGACAAAAAAGCCATTTTTCAGTCTAGATCAAGCTAATGTGCATGCGCAATCCTAACTGAGCTTCTAACGGCCGCTGCAGTGACGCAATGACTTTACCAATCGGCAATTGGCTCTTATTTAGAAGGCGGGACTTATTTGCCACATTGCGCGTTGCACATTCTCCCATTCAAAACAATAAGAGTGACGCGTCTTGTTATTCTATAGTCTTTACCGGCACTGCTCTACTTGCTGCTAACACAAGCTCTTGAAACTCCGCCCTCTTCATAGGAGCAGCAACTCATTTGCATTTAAAGGGACACACAAAAACAGAGTGTTTTTGCTCACCCTCAAAAAGTGACAAATTTAATGATCTGTGGGGTATTTTGAGCTAAAACGTCACATACGCAGTCTGGGGACATCAGAGACTTATTGTACATCTTGTAAAAGTGGTATTATTAACCCCTTTAAAGCAAAAACATGAATAAATAGGGGCTTTCCCACCGGAAGAACCTTTTCTTAGTTCCTAGAACTATTGGCGGAAGTACTCGGATTTTGCTGCATTTGCACTGCAGGAACTAGAAATGAGAATTAAGGAGAATTAAGTAAGGAGAATTAAATTAGCTCCTACTCCAGAGTAGGGTCGAAACCAGCACTATAGGAACTACCAGTGACATAAGTGTATGTTGATTGGCTAAATGCACGCGAAACACCAGCACCCGCCATTTTTTTAAAAAGCAGTGTACACACATAGTTTATAGCCTACATATTTACACCACAAACTAACTCCATGAACATGGAAAACAATTATAGATGGACCTCTCGAGTTAAGGGGAAAATCCAACGCAACTTTGAGGAGACCAAGCGAAACGTGATTATGTATTTCTGCTCAGCTAGAGATATTGGACATCAACCAATGGCAAATGCTAATACTTTTTCATATACTGTATTCTTTCGTTGTACAGTATAACAGTTCTATAACATATTAGACAGCCGTTTAAAGAAATCGTAATCTAATGAAGATGGAGAATGGCGTTCAAAGTTCCAACATTACATGATAATTAAACTTGTGTGCAAAACACAGCAAATAATGTTCATAATTACACACCTCCGAAACAAAAGCTAGCACTGC
The DNA here is from genome assembly GCF_018812025.1 of Megalobrama amblycephala. Lineage (NCBI taxonomy): Eukaryota > Metazoa > Chordata > Actinopteri > Cypriniformes > Xenocyprididae > Megalobrama > Megalobrama amblycephala. Next base: position 21,728,865 of record NC_063066.1, on the reverse strand, counting down.
AGAGGATCATTCCAGGCAATGGAGCACCTTTATGGTCAGAAAACAGAGTTATCATCTGAATAACACCAGATTCCACATCAAATGCAGCTGACAAAAAAAAAAAAAAACTACAATTTTGATTTCATGGGGTCTTTAAATGAGGGTTTCTGAGGGGGAGTTTATTATTAGCTTCCCACATCAGGCTCAGGTTCTGAGAGGAGGTCCCTGCTGAAAATCCAGCATAATCCAGCATGAATTCCATTTTGGTCCAGGCTGGTTTATGCTTGTTAGAGCTGGTATAGTGCTGGTCTAGCAGGGGATCAACAATGTTGGATTTTTTAGCAGGGCTGGCCTGTGGTTTCAGACAGACTTTTGTCCCGCTTGACCTTCATCAACCCCCTGCCACTCTACCTCACAATAACTCAAACCCCCTCCATCACAAGCACCAGGACGTGCACATTTATCTACAGTTCTGACCTCAAATGTCGCATTACGTTGAACTGTCGTTCAAATCAATGCCTCACCTTCACCTAGCAGGTATTCCATAGATGTCCAAGGTTAAAACAGTCCACTGCTGTTCAACATTTGGGTTTATTAGGGCTCGAAACATTAGCAAACATGTGAATGCGAACTTTAAAAGGACAACAAACTCTTCTTCATAATGCATTTTGCTCTAATGAAGAATAAATACCATGTCTCTGTGGTTAAAAAGCTCTTGAAACTAGGCTTAAATTAGACTTAAACAGAACTCCCAGAACCTGAGTCATCAGCAGATGAGAGTATTTATTACTCATGTGGGTGTTTAAGGATGTTTTGATGGCAGCTGATTCACCACTCATATTCAGTTTTTGATCCCTGATTGACTGAAGAAATAACAAAACATACATCATGGATGTCTTTTTCTCGGGTGAGCTTGATGCAGATGAGGGTTATATTACAGACGGCACGGATATGAGCAGATAGAAACCCAGAGACCCTTGGGGCCACATGACAGACACCTGCTTGAATATCTACTGACTAAAGTACTCGGGTGTCACGCTTAACCTGAAGAATAGGCATAAGTATGACATTAAACAAGTTTTTAGGCTGTGCAGTGAAGCAATTTGATTGTAGCTTTGTTCGCTTGAGCGTGTACCTGCCGTTGAGGAAATTACTTTAGCTCCTAGGCTGGAAGCCGCGGTGCATAACATCTTCTCCTCTGTGTCTTAAGTGCTGCTCTCATAAATCAAATGACTTTTTGCACTTTCCTCTGCTGCTTTGCTCCTCTGGCCTCCTCTTATACTGTCTCTGGTCTTATGAAGCTCTGAAAGGCTCTAATGCGCAGCAGAAATTAATGACATTTTCATTAATTAGATGGACCATTTTCTGATTCCTGCAGTAAGGTCTACATGTTTTACTGTGTTTAGGATGCTATTTTTGAGGATATTATGTCTTGTTAATTATCTAGTGCTCATGCACACAAATGTTTCCTCATGTCCGGCTCCACAGTCAACGCTATAGCAGAAACATTTTAGGTTTTATTTTGCTTTGTTTGGGCCTGTTAATTTGGAGCAAAAGGGTGTTTTATTAGATTCCTAATTATTTATGTCAGAGTAACAAACAATAGCAATTCTCTTCCACATTATTGCTTCCAAATAATATGGAAGCTTGCTTATACCACAGAATAAAAAATAAAATGGTAATTGTGACTTTTTATCTCACAATTCTGACTTTTTTTCTCGCAGTTGCAAGTTTTTATCTCCCTTAAGATATGACTTGGGTACCACCTTTAATTTAAGGATAAAATATGAGATTTTACTCATCCATTGTATTGCCAACCAAGTATAAACCATAATTCTGAAATCTTGGAATGCTAATATTACGTCTCTCCTCAGCAATCCATGCCATTTCAGGTATCATTTGTGTCTGTTGCACAAACCTGTACAGACATGTTTGATTTAGGTATAGGGGTGTGTTCAAATCATGATTCAAGAGTATGTGCAATAATAATAGTGATAGTTACCTTGCAAACCACCACTTAAAGGATTAGTTCACTTTAAAATGAAAATTACCCCAAGATTTACTCGCCCTCAAGCCATCCTAGGTGTATTTGACTTTCTTCTTTCTGATGAACACAATTGGAGATATATTAAAGGTGCTATAGAATTGAAAATTGAATTTACCTTGGCATAGTTGAATAACAAGAGTTCAGTACATGAAAATGACATACAAAATCTCATTTGTGTAATAGACCTCCGAATCTCAACATAACACCGACTGTGATGCAACAGTCGGGATCATTAATATGTACGCCCCCAACTTTTGCATATGCCAGCCCATGTTCAAGGCATTAGACAAGGGCAGGCAGTATTAACGTCTGGATGTGCACAGCTGAATCATCAGACTAGGTAAGCAAGCAAAGACAATAGCGAAAAATGGCAGATGGAGCAATAATAACTGACATGATCCATGATAACATGATATTTCTAGTGATATTTGTAAATTGTCTTTCTAAATGTTTTGTTAGCATTTTGCTAATGTACTGTTAAATGTGGTTAAATTTACCATCGTTTCTTACTGTATTCACGAAGACAAGAGCCGTTGTTATTTTCAATTTTTAAACACTTGCAGTCTGTATAATTCATAAACACAACTTCATTCTTTAAAAATCTCTCCAACAGTGTGTAATGTTAGCTTTAGCCACGGAGCATAGCCTCAAACTCATTCAGAATCAAATGTAAACATCCAAATAAATACTATACTTACATGATCTGATGCATGCATGCAGCATGTATGACGAACATTTTGTAAAGATCCATTTTGAGGGTTATATTAGCTGTGTGAACTTTGTTTACGCAATGTATTATAGAGTCGCAAGCTCGGGGGCTGGGAGCGCGAGGATTTAAAGGGGAAGCAGCCTGAATCGGCGCATTTATAATGATGCCCCAAAATAGGCAGTTAAAAAATGAATTTTAAAAAATCTATGGCGTTTTTTGAGCTGAAACTTCACAGCAAATTCAGGGGACACCTTAGACTTATATTACATCTTGTGAAAAAGCATTCTAGGGCACCTTTAGTAAATAGCCTGACGCGTCCGAGCTTTATAATGGCAGTGAACTCAACCAAGAGTATGAAGCTCAAGAAAGTGCAGCCCTCCATTATAAATGTATTCCATACAGCTCCAGGGGGTTAATAAAGGCCTTCTGAAGTGAAGCGATGCATTTGTGTGAGAAAAATATCCATATTTTACAAGTTATAAAGTAAAATATCTAGCTTCCGCCAGACTGCCTTCCATATTCAACTTACAGAAAAAAAACGTAACTGATGTTGTGTCAGTACACCTTTTTCGCAAGTTGAATTGGGAATGTGTAGAACATAGCGTAAGCATATTGAACTGCATGAGATGTTACACTTTTCTCGTAAGTTGAATATGGAAGGCGGTCTGGCGTAAGCTAGATATTTTACTTTATATTTTAAATTTGTGAATTTGCTGTCCCCTCAAAATAACTCAACACACAGCCATTACTGTCTAAAACGCTGGCCACAAAAGGGAGTACACCCCTAAGTGAAAATGTCCAAATTGGGCACAAAGTGTCAATATTTTGTGTGCCCACCATTATTTTCCAGTACTGCCTTAACCCTCTTGGGCATGGAGTTTCATACAGAGCTTCACAGGTTGCCACTGGAGTCCTCTTCCACTCCTCCATCACGGATCTGGTGGATGTTAGAGACCTTGCTCTCCTCCACCTTCCATTTGAGGATGCCCCACAGACGCTCAATAGAGTTTAGGTCTGGAGACATGCTTGGCCAGTCCATCACCTTTACCTTCAGCTTCTTTAGCAAGGCAGTGGTCGTCTTGGAGGTGTGTTTGGGGTCGTTATGTTGGAATACTGCCCTGTGGCCCAGTCTCCGAAGGGAGGGGATCATGCTCTGCTTATTCATGGTTCCCTCAATGAACTGTAGCTCCCCAGTGCTGGCAGCACTAATGCAGCCCCAGACCATGACACTCCCACCACCATGCTTGACTGTAGGCAAGACACACTTGTCTTTGTTTGTTCTCCTCACCTGGTTGCCGCCACACGTGCTTGACACCATCTGAACCAAATAAGTGTGTCTTGGTCTCATCAGACCACAGGACATGGTTCCAGTAATCCATGTCCTTAGTCTGCTTGTCTTCAGCAAACTGTTTGGGGGCTTTCTTGTGCATCATCTAAATGTGCATCATTTAGAAGAGGCTTCCTTCTGGGACGACAGCCATGCAGACCAGTTTGATGCAGTGTGCAGCGTATGGTCTGAGCACTAACAGGCTGACCCCCCACCCCTTCAACCTCTGCAGCAATGCTGGCAGCACTCATACGTCTATATGACGCTGAGCACGTGTACTCAACTTCTTTGGTCGACCATGGCGAGGCCTCTTCTGAACGGAACCTGTCCTGTTAAACCACTGTATGGTCTTGGCCACCATGCTGCAGCTGAGTTTCAGGGTCTTGGCAAACTTCTTATAGCCTACACCATCTTTATGTAGAGCAACAATTATTTTTTTCAGATCCTCAGAGAGTTCTTTGCCATGAGGTGCCATGTTGAACTTCCAGTGACCAGTATGAGAGAGTGAGAGCGATAACATCAAATTTAACACACCTGCTCCCCATTCACACCTGAGACCTTGTAACACTAACGAGTCACTTGACACCGGGGAGAGAAAATGGCTAATTGGGTGCTCACTTTTGTGGCCAGCGGTTTAGACATTAATGGCAGTGTGTTGAGTTATTTTGAGGGGACAGCAAATTTACACGGTTATACAAGCTGTATACTCACTACTTTACATTGTAGCAAAGTGTCATTTCTTCAGCGTTGTCACATGAAAAGATGTGTACTGAAAGGGGTGTACTCACTTCTGTGAGATACTGTACATCTATGGCTTGAGGGTGAGTAAATCTTGGGGTAATTTTAAAGTGAACTAATCCTTTAAAAAGTTTTAAAAAACTGCAAAGATCCTGCTTTTTTAAAGTTTTGTGTAAGTTTTTTCTTGATTGGAAATTTTAATGTGAGCTGCAGCTAGAGAGGTCAGAGATATATTATTTCATTGTAGTTGAAAAGGTTTAACTTAACTATGATTAATAGCGTTAATAATAGTTCATTTTAGAAATAATAACAAAGATTTGCACTCACTTTTAAGCTTGAGGGCCTTAACTGGAAGGATGGGAGCATTTGAGTAGATGCTTTCTTTCCCTTACACGATGCTTTCCCTCTCTTTCCCTCCCTCCCTCTCTCCCTCTCACTCTCCCTCCCTCTCACTCTCCCTCCCTCTCACTCATGAAAACAGTTCCTCATAAAATAGTTTTAAAGATTATTAGCTGCAGTATTGCATTGTGGGCTACAGTATCCTTTGAACAGACTATTAAGGAAGTGCAGGAGATACACACTAATTGCGCCCACAAGGTAATGCACAACAGAGCTAATAGCACATGCTCTAAGGTGTTAAGAAGTGATCTCAACCATGACAAGCTAACAGCGCATTTTAATCTTATTAACCTTATGTACCGTGCCAACCCAACTGCGACGACTGCACACAAACAATAAAATGATCTTGCGGGTAATTGCATGCAAAGGAAAGAAAATATCTGCATGTTTGAATGTTGCATATTAATTGAAGACAATGAAGCAGTCATATAAAACTAATGTGTGTTGAGTGATGTGTGGATGTAATAATTGTGAATGACTTCCCAGGAGACACAGGCTTGGGTTTGGATTTTATCTTCTTTTGAAAACAGGATCCAAGAGCTGGGATTTTAAGATAAATGTATCTATCCACCTCACCGGAAATATCACCACTCTTGAAAAAAAAAAATGTTTTACCTATTATTAGTAGGGGCGAAGCACAGAGGGTGTGTAGGCACTTATTGTAATCTTTAGTGTCCTTATTATTATCATTATTACACCATGGGAGTATGCAGGAAAGTTGTGAAATTTGGCACGCAGGAAGAGGACGGTCTGAACATTAACCACAGCAAATTTAGAGTATTACATTAATTCCTCTAGTGCCACCAACTGTCCAAAGTTGCACTGACATTAAAGTTAATACATTTTGAACCATAAGGGTTAGAAACCTTTTTTCCTTTGAGTCCTTGGTTAAAGATGCCAAAATGAATGCGAGGCTATATCTCTGCAATGCTTTAGCATATTCAGACCAAATTTGGTTGTGTTATGACCTGAGGATACCTGCACAGTTTCGGCACAGTGCCACCTAGTGGTCAGTAGATATAAAAAATGCTATTTTTGCTTATATCTTTTAAACAATTTGGCCAAAAATAACAAAACCTGTTCTCTTTAGATTCGGTGCAGCATGCCGAGTCAAGAGATACCCAATTTTCCCATATCGGCCATTTTGGGCGTTGACCATTTTTTAATTTTGTTGTAAAATACTATATTTTTCGAATACATCGGTGTATCATATGAAACTTGGTGAGTATCTTCGGCATGATGCCTTGAAAACACTCAAAAAGTTTCAGGACAGCGACACCTTGTGGTCAAAGATTCTAATAATTAAAAAAAAAAAAAAAAAAATACTAGTAGCTTTTGATTAATTTTGCTTGTTTTATTGAAAACTTCCTTGTCCTTCCTTGAGTCATATCGAGAACAATGATACCAATCATGCCATAGTCGGTCACACTTGCTGTCCGCCATTTGAATTTCTTTGAAAACCTACTTTTTCTAATTCCTTCTAGACTGTTGGTCCAATTTTCACCAAATTTGATTCAGATCATTTTCAGGCCATGCCGGCAAAAAAGTTATGGATTTTGTGTTGATACACAAAACCGTTATCATTTAACGTATCAATGAATTTGATGGCATGATTCCAAGCTGAATGTGAGGCTATATCTCTGCAAGGCTTTGCTGTATTGACATCAAACTTTGTGTATGTCATTGTCACCCCACACTGACCAGACCGCATCAGTTTGGTCATAGCGCCACCTATTGGTCAAAAGTGATAAGCAATGAAATCAAAATACAAGTGATTGTACAGTATTTCGACCATCTTGTCTAAAATCATCAACAAATGTCTTAAATTAGTCATTTTTACAAATTTTTGACCCCTTAATAGCTGCTTGCAGCTATATTATTATTATTGAATAAAAATTCAATTTGGCTACTTTCTGAGGCGCTTAGAAAAAATGAATAACTATTTCCATTTAAATCGTCTCTACATTAGTTGCTGTTAGTCACATTATATAGTGTGTATATCTCTGACCAGGCCTCTTTAGCAATCTCCCGCTCTTTCTTTCATTACCTTCAGATGGTGTTGTCTTTTTTCTTCAAAGTAAATGGAGTGAGATTTAATAGCCTGAACAGACAATCCTGACCTCAGTGCTATTATGCTGAAGAACACATATCATTATCATCATGTCATTATCTCTAATTTCAGGTGCCTTAGAGCTGATTTGAGAAAGTTCTCTAAATGAGATCTATAGAGTGTGTAACTGAAAAGAAATGAATTTGGCCTTAAGTAAAACTACATTTTGATTCTTTTTTTTTTTTCTTTTTTGCTAAATAGTAAGTGGTTTTAATGTGTATTCTTTGTGTTTTGAACAACTCAGGCTCATTGTAAAAACGTGCCTGTGGCAGACATTATTATTCAAAATTATATTATGTTGCACATTTGGTGACACTTTTAAAGTCAGATATCCAGAAAGTGGCGCTAAAAGCATGTGCAGTTTTATCTGAAACAGACCAAAGTTAAATCTGGCAGCTTATATACCGATTGTCATATGTATTGCTACAGTTCAGAAATGAAATGTCCAGTGAGGGGCAAGAAAAGGATAAATCTCTACCATATTTGAAAATAACGTATCACCTATGCTAAACCCTAAACAGCTAAAGCTAACCAATGGTGTTAATAAAAGCAAACATGAGATTTAAACGTATTTGCTGAAGCAACCATGCTTCCACAAGTCTTTGAGCTAATTTATCATGACTCGTGTTTCACGGGACTCGTACCTGAATAATTCGCATTGCAAGTGCAATACTGTACCAGGTGAGTTAACAAGCTAGTTTACTAAATCAGAAAAGACACACATGGAGCTGATCATGTGATGCAAATATCAAAACGTGTTAATTTACAAATCATGCACTATGGTAAAAGTGTTTTGAGGTCATAACACAGGAAACAACACAAAAATAAATCTTTATTAATCAACAATCTGCCCCTGCATCAACTAGGTTGATTTTGAACCAAAATATGTCAGTGGTCATAAAATGTAGTTGTTAGTCTGTACATTATGTTTCTGTATTATATAGAGTGTTTTGTTCAAGCTCACATTTGATACACATTTGATATGGTATGATTTACTCACTTTACTTAGTGCCGTTCGGATGATGTAACTCATAAATCATGAATCCAGTGTGGTCAACTGATATTATACATGCATTTTTTATTAGTTTTTTCCGGGTATACATTCTCACAACATCTTGATTTTAATTAGTCATCCTAAGAAGCTAAAAATGAGCTTTCTTTTGCTTTTCAGTTATTTTGGATGTGTCTAAATTTGGAATCGGAGCAAGGTTAGCATGCAAAAATAACATCCCTGTGCTTTTTATTCCAGAAAATAATCTGCTCCAGAACAGACGGTAGAAATATGCTCCCAGCTATAAAGCATTTAATAGCATTTGAAGTGTGTAAATACTGACTAGATGAGCACTACATTAACTTCATGTTTTCATTGATCACAGAAATCCTACAGAGTTTTCTATAAAAGCATAATGGCTAAATGCACATAAATCCATGACGTTATTTACTAGGTTTAAATTCATGCTTACAGTTTGTCCTCAGAACAGCTGCTCTCTGAAATACATGACCAGTGGCAATCCTAAAGGTCGTATAAATGATACATGATTTCCTCTTGTACCTCCAGTAATATGGCATGTATTGAAGGAAAATGGCAAGCTAGCCTCTGACCTCACAAACTGAAAACTAGCCCCCATCTAAAATATATGTCTCCTAATCTGGAAACGCATTTCTGTGGCCCTCAAGCATGGGGTTGAATAAGAGTCAAAGTCATCCAGAGTTCCACATTGCAGTGTACTTCATTACAGAGTCTCCTGCATCTAATTTAAAGGGTTAGCTCACCCAAAAATGAAAATTCTGTCATCACTCTCATGTCGTTTCAAACCCTTAAGACTTTTGGTAAACTTCGAAACATGCATGAAGATACAGAATTTTAATGAAATATGAGAGATTTCTGTCCCTCCGTTGACAGTCTATGCAACTACCACTTTGTTACTTCAAGAAGTTCATACAGAGATCGTAAAAATATGAATTGAGTGGTTTAGTCCACATTTTCTGAAGAGACACAATTTATATGATAAACTGATTTAATTTAGCTTTTATTCAAATATAAACATTCATCAAAGCACACATCAGTTATGGTAAATGGAAGCTCAAGCATGCGAGAAACAATGTGGTTCATTCTCATGAGCTGCATGCGAGCAACTCCTTTCTTTGCGGAAGCTTTGTGTTTAAAGAGCTAATAAAATATTTCAACTCAAGTCAATATTTTGTGTCTGATTATTTACTTATGTGGCAAGTAGCCACGTAATAAGCAGGATAATGTACATAAAGCCGGTTGTTATCGCAGAATAAACCCCTTCAGGGTGATGAAAGAACCTTGCATCCTGATCACCCTGTCTGGGTTTATTCTGCAATAACAACCGGCTAGATGTACATTATCCCTTACATAAAAGCCTAAATCGGTTCATCATATAAAGTGATCATAATATAAAGCGATCAAGTCTCTTTCGAAAATTTGGACTAAACCTCTCAATTTATATGGATTAGTTTTACGATCTCTTTATGAACTTTTTGAAGAGACAAAGTGGTAGTTGTGTAGCTGTCAATGGAGGCACAGAAAGCTCTCAGATTTAATTAAAAATATCTTCATTTTTGCTTTGAAGAACAGTTTGGAACGACATGAGGGTGAGTAATTGATGACCATTTTTTTCATTTTTGGGTGAACTAACCCTTTAACATTAAGGAGCAATTTACACAACACCATTTTCAACTAAGAACAGAAACGGTTTTGATGGCCTGAAAACGCAAGCATTTGAAATCAGGTTTCAAAGTGCACGTTTTTGAAAACGATACCATTATCATCTCCATGTGAACTACAAAATGTGAATTTGTGACATCATGCGCATACGTATTATGTGTTCAGTCTATTGGCGCGTAGTGTTTCTTTACAAAGTGACATCGCCAACTACTGGCCTGTTAGCAGAATACAACATTTTTACTAGTTTTCGTGGATCTTTGTGAATAAGGGTACATCATTGTCGTGTAAACATACCCTTCATTTTAAAGTGATTCAAGCTTGATCTTGTGTGAGCAACATAATATCTAATAATAATACCTTCGTGAGGTTAGACACCTTATGGTAATCTGATGTCAGTGAATAGGCAATGAGAGACAGAACAGTTTATTGGGTTGATTATCAGTTCATACAAGAAAAGAAACCAAACAAAAGGAAAAACTCCCTCTAGATCAGTGGTTCTGTTTTGACTCCAAGGTCCCCCGTTGTCCACAATAATATTCAAATGACTATTCCAGGTGTGTGTGTGTGTGTGTGTGTGTGTGTGTGTGTGTGTGTGTGTGTGTGTGTGTGTGTGTGTGTGTGTGTGCGTGCATGTGCGTGTGCTTGTTTTCATGATTTATGAGGACACAAATTTGTATAATGACATGTGTATTACACAGGTATTATGACGTAAACATTTCATGAGTCCTCATATTTAAAATAGCTTTAAAAACATACTAAACAATGTTTTATTAAAAATGTAAAAATGCAGAATGTTTTCTGTGATGGGTAGGTTTAGGGGTAAAGGGGAAGTATAGGGATAGAATATACAGTTTGTACAGTATAAAAACCATTACGCCTATGGAATGTCCTCACTAAGACATGTGTATGCGTTGAGTATGTTTTACTCAATATTTTTACTCACAATTTCTAGCCAACACAGAGTTTTAGCGCCTGGCCTAACAAGAGAAATGCATAAAAACACCTCTACATGTACATTTTAGGCCTAGAAATCACACTTTTAAAATTAGGCTACCTCATATATCTAAGTTTTTCTAGACAGTGGGAATCCTGGTTCTTTGAAGAAAGTTGAGAGGGTGAGTTAAAATAAGATATATCTTGATTTTTAGTTTATTTAGTTTGCAGATATTAGTTTTATTTTAGTTTGCATTTTAAATCATCTTGAGAAGTTTGCTGAGGCCCTATGTGGGCCGCGTACCCCTGCTCTAGAGTCTCCTGCAACAGAAAAACAGGAATATTTTCATTTAACTCGTTTTATAACATTGTTCAGAAGTTACTCAGAAGTGTATCATTCCTGTTTTTTTATGAATATGGCTTTTTAGAACTGCATTGGTGAGTTTTGGCCATCAGATGGCAGTGAAACAAATGTTTTAAGATCTAATACTTGGCAACTCAACGTCAAGAAATGAATAGTTGTCACTACAGGAAATACTTAAGGGGAAAACAAGTTATTCTGACCTTTATTAGATTGTTTAATTGTAACAATCTAATTGTTAAAAAAAATAGTGTAAAAAAAATAGTGACCTTAAGTAATTGGTTAATATACAATCTAAAGGACAAGTAGCTGGAATGAGTACAAAATACTAACATTCTTTTGCAGTGAAGTTTCCCCAAAAGATTATTTCTTGTTCTTCCTGTTCCAGACAAACAGTCTTTGTGAAAGTGTGTTTAAACATTTGCTGATACATTTATCTGTTCTCAGAGTAAGCATTTCATGCCATATTCCAATTTTGTTAATGCTGAAGTTTTGACAGATTAGATCAGAACCTGCTCGACTGACTATCAGTGCAACTGCGTGAACTTGTGTGCACTTCATCCCAGGAAGAAAAATGAGTTTTTATTGTTTGTTTTTTTATTAATTACCCAGGCTGCAGACCATTAATGGGTTTGGATGGCATAAACAGAGAGTAGAGGCTTGTTTCTTGGTCTACAGTTTTTGTTGCATAAGCAGCCTGTGTAGCATAGTGTTGCCCTATCTTAATGCAATCATTTCTACGTGCACAGTGCAGATCTCTAGGGAGTACTTCAGCAAAGCATTGCATCAAACAGATGACAAGACACTATAAAAAAAGATGCTGGGCCTGAGGAGGTGGTTCCAAGATGCACAAAACGAGCTCATTTTCTTGCCTACATTCTAATTTGGCAATTAGTGGAAGGATGCTTGAAAGCACCTGTTTTCTTTTGTTCAACATGCCATCTACATAAAGAATCATTCCCTTCAGTGTCTATTTGAAATTCAAAACAGCACAGGAGCAAATATGTCTGTTTATCAACAGAGGTGGACATTGTCACAGCAGTAGAGGACCTATTCATGCTGAAATCCTCAACCATCCATTCCAGCCAAATCTCTTTGTATATTCATAGATGTGATGCAGAAGAGACCCAGGGGTTCATCTGGGACTGTCAGCTGTAAAACTGTTTATCTAAGAACCAGATTAGAGCATACACACACTGTGTGCCATAAATATTTGTATGGACTACTACAGTGCACAGAGTAAATGAGTACACCCCCTTTGAAAAGTAACATTTTAAACAATATCTCAATGAACACAAAAACAATTTCCAAAATGTTGACAAGACTAAGTTTAATGTAACATCTGTTTAACTTATAACATGAAAGTAAAGTTAATAATGTAACTTAGATTACACATTTTTCAGTTTTACTCAAATTAGGGTGATACAAAAATGAGTACATCCCACAACAAAAACTACATCTAGTAGTTTGTATGGCCTCCATGATTTTTAATGACAGCAGCAATTCTTCTAGGCATGGAATGAACAAGTTGGTGACATTTTTCTTTCTCTATTCTTCAAGAATTACCTCTTTTAGAGACTGGATGCTGGATGTAGAGTGATGCTCAACTTCTGTCTCTTCAGAATTCCCCATAAGTGTTCGATTGGGTTCCGTTTAGGAGCCACTGAATCACTTTCACCCTGTTCTTCTTCAGAAACCCAACAGTGGCCTTAGATGTGTGTTTAGGATTGTCATGTTGGAAAAGTGCATGACGACCAAGGGCACGGAGTGATGGTTGCATCTTCTCTTTCAGTATAGAGCAGTACATCTGTGAATTCATGATGCCATCAATGAAATGCAGCTCCCCGACACCAGCAGCACTCATGCAGCCCCACATAAGGACACTGCCACCACCATGTTTCACTGTAGGCACCATGCTTTTTTCTTTGTATTCCTCACCTTTGCGACGCCATACAGTTTTGAAGCCATCAGTTCCAAAAACATTTATCTTGGTCTCACTCCAGAGTATAGAGTCCCAGTAGTCTTCATCTTTGTTAGCATGGGCCCTGGCAGGCTTTTTTGTGCCTGGGCTTTAGGAAAGCCATTAATGCCATTCCTCTGCAGTGTACGCCGTATTGTGTCATGGGAAATAGTCACCTCAGTTTGGCTTTCTAATTCTTTAGATAACTGCAGTGAACTTGCATGCTGATTTTCTTCAACCCTTCTCATCAGAAGACGCTCCTGTCTAGGTGTTAACTTCCGTGGACCACCTGAACATCTCTGTGAGATGGTTGCAGTTCCATCTTTTTAAAATTTTTGTACCACTTTTGCTACAGTATTCTGACTGATAAGTACAGCTTTCCTGATCTTCTTGTAGCCTTCACCTTTCTGGTGTAAAGAAATGATTTTCTTTCTCAGGTCTTGTGACATTTCTCTTTCATGTGGTGCCATTGCTGACAGCATGAAATGGGAAGGTGTTTTAACACCCTTTTATAGTCTGCTGGACACCTGTGTAATGAATAAATAGACTCACCTGTGGTTGAATTCTTGTTAAATTAGACATTTGTAGTCTAAAATTTAGCTTTGCTCCAGAGACTTTCAGTGGGGTGTACTCATTTTTGCATCACCCTAATTTGAGTAAAACTGAAAATTTTGTTCTCTAAGTTATATTATTAACCTTACTTTCATGTTATAAGTTAAACAGATGTTATATAAAACTTAGTCTTGTCACAATTTGGAAATTGTTTTTGTGTTCATTGAGATATGGGGGTGTACTCATTTACGCTGAGATCTGTAGGCTACCTAGTATGGTACTTTATTACCATATATTTTTATAGTATGGAACATGTAACCATTCTGACTGAAGGATATATTTATTGTATTTGCTCATGTGCTATTACTTTTTCTAAGATTATCTGATTTACAATTTTGGAATGGTGGAAAAAAGAAGAGGGGGGGAGGGGAAATCCCATGGATTTAAGCCATATTTAGTGACCAGAATATTACCTTTTGGCTCACAGCAATGTACAAAAACTACCCATGGCTCGTCTGTATGGGCAGGTAGGGCAGAGCCCCACCAAACTATTCATCCAAACATAGACCTCTCTATATACACTGAATTAATAATAAATTAGAAATGTGTTCAGCATTCTGCAACAAATATTTTTCTGATTTTCTAGATTATTAAGTCATAATGTGAGCAGGATATATTAAAATCTAGCGCAAGGATTAGTCAGGCATGTATTTATGATACTAAGGCTGTATCCCAAATGGCACCCTAACCTAAACCCTCACGCAGAGATTGTATTAGGGAGATGAGAGGGTCTGTATCTCTGACTATTAGAGAAAGCCTATTGTGTAATGGCAGTGACATCAGTGCCCACCATTCAAAACTCCTTCCCTGCGTAACGCCTATGCGTACTGCCAGAGCATTAGCATTAGCCATTACGCTTTTTTTGGCTAAATGTTGCAGGTTTGCCTTCCAGTGGCTTTGCCTCACGGTCTTCCTCTGAGTCCACACTTTCGTGACGTAATGCCGCTTTGACTGCCGGGTAAAGTCCTCTGCGTAGCTCGCTGACTTGTTGGCTCTGCTGAAGTGCGCATCGAGGGCGCATAGGGGCCGCAAAGGAGGCGCTCGCAAGCACCCTTCTGAAACCTAAAATCATGAATGGGACACCCTACGGTCTCGTGGACTTAACGGATTTCTGATTTTAGGGATAAGTTATATGTAGGATTAGATTTAGGGGTAAGAATAGGGTTAAGACTAAATTTTCAGACAGGAATGTTGTTCCAGGATCAACAAAATATGTTGATCCAGGAACATGTCTTACTTGGCAAAATCACGGTGACCGAAAGATGCAATGTGTAAATTTTAGGAGGATCTATTGACAGAAATGCAATATATGATAACTGTTCACATTAAACCATATAGATTTTGGGTGAATTTCAGGTCATCTTTGCATGTAGAGAGAAGAAATGGGGGAAGAGGCGGTGAAGGAAAGAAAATGTAGGTTAAGGCAATACTGAAGTGTGATTGACTCAATGTGATTGCGCCTCGAATGGGGATGCTAATTTGCAAGAGAGAGTTTGAATGTTAATTTCCTTTGTTTTCTCAAGGAGTAGCCCTTTCTCAGTCCAGACAGTCTGGCATTAGTCTTACAATGTACATAACCGGTGACTTGCTGCCTCGCTTCCTGATAGGCAACGACTTGTAAGGCAGCGTTTGTGCATGAAGCCTAACAGTTTAATAATCTACAGCAAAATAGTGCGACCTTTGGTGAAAACTAAACAAATATTTAATTACTACAGTAGTAATTTCTCACTAGAAATGACATCAAAAGTGGAAAATGTTGGTCAAAAACGTACATTCACACACAAATTGACCAGCAAACGCAATTTTCGGACGCCATCTTTATTTTTCTAGCTCAACTGTCACAGAATGGAAACCACAGGATTGTGGGATATCAAAGGCAGGGAAGGATACGTCTATGCTGCCATAAAAAATCGATCAGAAACAGGAAGTGAAGCTAACATTGAATTCGGATGTGCCGTGATGCCTTCCTACCTTGAAATGTGTCCTCCGAAGGCAGCATTTACAATTGTCGGACGCAGCCTATGTGGGGCAGCCGGTCTCAGAGCCCTCCCTAGCTCTACTGCGCCCCACAAATTTCTAATGTAAATCTGTGGTGAAAAATGGAACTGCAGCGCGCTGTCATAGAGAGCCATTGGGGTAAACACGTTAGGTAAACACACCTTACGTAAACCACGCTATCAGATATCAGATGATATCAGACCGCTTCAAATATGTGTCTGCATCAGGCCAGTATGTCATTCTTCCTATTCTTCTTATTTGGAGTAGCGTATCAAATTAATGAGTATAAACCCTTTAATTTAAACGTGCTCGTGTGAATATAGCAGTAGTTCTGTTGTGTGTGTTTTATGTTTGTTTGAGACTAGACATTACTTTTTTCCATTCTATGCATTTGTCATGTGTACTGTCTATCAATCATCATTAGAGCGCCACCCTCAGGCTGAATAACACAAGGACATTAGAATTCTGCCAAAAGTGTGTCTGATGTGTTCAGCGATTCGAATGTAAATCTTACAAAAATGATTATCATAAACTAGCGCTAAGACCCTGAATCTGCCCTACCTAAATTTTTGGCCAGGAGCCTCTACTGGTACACCACAAGTTTTTAAATGCTTAGCTCATATGTGTAATATAAATAAATAGTACTCATAAATGGCTGTTTAGAAAGTTTTTTCAAGTGAAACAACTAACTTAGAGGCTTGGACCCAGAATGACCATTCCTTACGCCATGACTTAAAGGGTTAGTTCACCCAAAAATGAAAATTCTGTCATTTATTACTTACCCTCATGCCGTTCCACACCCGTAAGACCTTCGTTTATCTTCAGAAAACAAATTAAGATATTTTAATTGAAATCCGATGGCTCCGTGAGGCCTGCATAGGGAGCAATGACATTTCCTCTCTTAAGATCCATTAATTACGGTGGCCCAGTAGTGCACAACACAACGAAATTAAAAAAGCAAACATAAGTTCACAACACAACGGAAACAAGCCACAACACAACGAAATAAAGCCACAACACAACGGAATTAAACCACAACACAACGGAATTAAACCACAACACAACGGAATAAGCCACAACACAACGGAATTAAACCACAACACAACGGAATAAGCCACAACACAACGGAATCAAGCCACAACACAACGGAATTAAACCACAACACAACGGAATAAGCCACAACACAACGGAATCAAGCCACAACACAACGGAATTAAACCACAACACAACGGAATAAGCCACAACACAACGGAATCAAGCCACAACACAACGGAATAAGCCACAACACAACGGAATCAAGCCACAACACAACGGAATCAAGCCACAACACAACGAAATAAAGCCACAACACAACGGAATTAAACCACAACACAACGGAATCAAGCCACAACACAACGGAAACTCTCCCGACCACTTGGGGGCTCTCAGAGCTAGGTAATATTACTATTCCTTGCCACTGTTCTATAAAGTCGACAGTTTTACAAAGATATCAATACCATGATTAGTTTTAAGTATGTAAGCATTGTATATCGACATGGTATATTAATTAAAAATCAACTACGTTCACAATAGCTTCATATTTATACTTGTGAATGATTTGACGCGATACCACGAATCATGATGAAGGGAACGTCTGCCAGTTCCACCAAGTGGTTAAAACGTATAATTTGTATTCATTAAAATTACTTTTAACATTTAAAAACAGACATGTTCAAATTCCAAAGGTTGTTAGTTCCTGTTGGTAATACTGACAAGCTTTGGAATTTGAATATGTCTGTTTTTAAATGTTAAAAGTAATTTTAATGAATACAAATTATACGTTTTAACCACTTAGTGGGATTGGCAGACGTTCCCTTCATCATGCGCCGTGGTAGCGCGTCAAATCATTCACAAGTATAGGCCTAAATATGAAGCTATTTTGCACGTAGGTGATATTGAATTAATATTTCATGTCGATATGCAGTGGTTACATACTGTTTAAACTAATCGTGGTATTGATATTACTGCCGACTCTATAGAACAGTGGCAAGGAAAACTAACTTTACCGAGCTCTGAGAGCCCCCTAGTGGTCGGGAGCATTTCCGTTGTGTTGTGGCTTGATTCCGTTGTGTTGTGGCTTTATTCCGTTGTGTTGTGTGGCTCGATTTCGTTGTGTTGTGGCTTTATTCCGTTGTGTTGTGGCTCGATTCTGTTGTGTTGTGTCTCGATTTCGTTGTGTTGTGAACTTATGTTTGCTTTTTTAATTTCGTTGTGTTGTGCACTACTGGACCACCGTAATTAATGTACTAAAAACACATCTAAATCAGTTCATGTGAGTACAGTGGTTCAATATTAATATTATGACGTCACGAGAATATTTTTGGTGCGCCAAAAAAAACTAAATAATGACTTATATAGTGATGGCCGATTTCAAAACACTGCTTCAGGAAGCATCGGAGCATAAATGAATCAGCGTGTGGAATCAGCTGTTAGGAGCACCAAAGTCACGTGATTTCAGCAGTTTCGCTGTTTGACACACGATCCGAACCGCTGATTCAACACAAAAGATTCATAACGCTCCGAAGCTTCCTGAAGAAGTGTTTTGAAATCGGCCATCACTAAATATGTCGTTATTTTGTGTTTTTTTGGCGCACAAAAAATATTCTCGCCGCTTTATAATATTAATATTGAACCACTGTACTCACATGAACTGATCTAACCCTTTAACAAGCAGATAAGGTCTAACCCAGTTTACACAATCAGTCTTTTTTTCTTTTTCACTGGACAAAGTGTTATTTATCGTTTTCTCAGCTCACACACCCAGCACAGGAAGCTGTAAACAGTCAGCAAAAAAAATAAAAATAAAAGAGAGAGAGAGATGCCAAAACTGTCGTTTCTCACCACCCTTAACACATCCACTCACACTGCAGTTTTGACAGCAATGTCAGTTTGGACCATGAGTCTATTACCAAGAGCATTATGGGTCCCTCAAGGAAGGACATAAGAGGACACAAGCTAAACACAATGTCTTCAGAAAAACTTTTAACTGTCTCAAACACAGTCTGAAAGCAAACAGAGTGTTCCATGACACTGTGGGAAACATGGAATTACTTAGGTAACACTTTACAATAGAGTAGTGCAGGTATGACGTCACGTTGTAGGCCAACCGGCAGTTAGCATCACACTGGTTCCCTCTACAAAATCCCAATAGGATTTTTCCATAGGCTTTTGGATTATCGCAAAAAACAAGCTCTGTGATCAACAAAGGTTTATGATAATTACACGCTTTGTCCATCAAGATAATTTTGATAGAATGACACAACTTTTATAAAATTTGAAGCATAAATGCAGTCGCCAGAAGTAAAAAGCTAAAGGCAGGCTATAAACGAACTACACCACAGGTCGCTCGACTTCAATGTCACCATCACTAAGCTTCCAACTCATTCAGTTTTTATCTAAAAACATTTTCCCAGAACGTTTGAGTTAGACTAGATTATGAGAGCCCAATTATGAACATAATGAGGCTGTAAAAGCAGATTGAGCTCATCTGTTTGTTGTGATGACGTTTAATATTGCCGACAGCCTCTATAGTCCCATTTAGCACTTGTTAGCAACCACCTTTTTCAAGACACATAACAGCTTAAAAAAATAATGAGTGGGGTAATACTGATGTATTTTATGTCGTAGAATAAAACATGAAAGTGTCTTGAGCTTGTGTTCACCACAGACCTTAATTCAGCCATTTAACCAAAATCCCATTCAAAAAACCCATTGACTTCGGCACGATGGAACTGTAAGTGCTAAAATGATAACTTGCTTCTGCGTTTTGGCCTACAAAGTGATGTCATACCTGCACCACTCTATAAGGTTCATTTGTTAACATGACTTAATTTATTAACTAACATGAACTAACCATGAGCAATACATTTGTATTTGTTAATCTTTCTTAATGTTAGTTAATAAAAATACAGCTGTTCATGTTCACAGTGCATTAACTAATGTTATCAAATACAACTCTTGATTTTAATAATGTATTAGTAAATGTTGAAATTAAACATTAATAAATGCTGTAGAAGTGCAGTTCATTATTAGTTCATGTTAACTAATGTAAGTTAACTAATGAGCCTTATTGTAAAGTGTTAACCATATTTTATTCTGATCAGGACTATGGACCTAAAATAACGCAATTTCAAAAAGGTTGCTTCTGACGGAGTTTCAGATTCTTTAAATATGTGTTCACTGGTGACTTCATAATCACATGCCTGGTGTATTTATTATAATAATCAGTGTTCTCATAAGAGTCTGGAGCAGTGATGATGTAAGCATTCTTCCTCAAACCACATGAGTACCAGAGATTCTGAACTTCCTCTTTCCATTAACTCTCCTGCCCAGTTTCCAATGTGACCATAAGAAGTACTGCTTTTACTTATGCAATGCTGCATAATGTCTAACATCTGCTCCATTATGTAATATATGAGACTACAATCTGCTAAAAATAAAGTTATAAAAATGAAGTACCCTGTGGAAAAGAGGAAGTTTAGTTTAGACTAAAATTATTTGGACACTTAATAGGTTAGTTCACCTAAAAATGTCAAATCTGATGTAAAATCAAAATGAGTAGTTACCAACATTCTTCTAAGTATGTTCTTTATATTTTATGTTCCACAAAGAAGAAAAATCATACAAGTTTGGGGGGTAAATTTAGAGTAAATTCTAGAAGAATTTTAATTTTCACACATAAAAAAAGCACAGACATCAATCCATAAGAAAACAAGCATAGTATGCATCCTGTTCGATATTTTCTCTAATGCAGTGATATTCATGCATTTCAAGTGCATTCTCTCTTGTAACAATACCACAAACTAGAAAAAAAATAGTGCTGGTTTCGCTTGCAGTGCAACTGACAACTTCCTCTTTCATCAACTGCAGAGCGTCTAGATGCATCTGTACATTTCCTTTTCTGAACAGAGATGGTTTTACTAATGAGAGCTACAATGGTAAAGATATACTACAACTAGATAATGTATTTGAGATACAGCATATGGTCAAGCAAGAACTTTATGTTAGAGTTTATAGTAGGGCTGGGTTAAAAATTTCTCAATTTGGGTTAAAGATTTCTCGATTTTAATCAATTTTCAAGAACTGATATCTTTTCTTAAATCCCAATAAATCTTTCAGTCTGTGCTTTTTTCAGTCAATAAATCGCAATAAGCGTTGTGCTTTGTTACTTATGATATGAAACAAAGTCTCAGCCTTCTTCAATTTTATTATGAAATTCAAGCAATAAATACAATTTTGGCTCTCTTTTAAGTGTCGTGCAGATCGCTGTAGCGCCTCAGTTCAAGCGAAGCAGCAGCTTTACTACTAGTTACAGCTCGAAAGAAACATGAATGAACATTAGAAGGTATGTTGAAAGATACAGTACAACTTACAGAAATCAGTATCATGTCTCATGCAATTGCTCAATCAGTGTTTAAACCACTGACATTGTGAAATTGCTTGTAAGAAATCACTCACATTTACCTCAGAAAAGCCATTCAGAAGTTAGTCATCTAGAAAAATTATCTCCAGAAAGCAGCATTCTGATCGATTTATTCACTATTTATTGTATTTTTACTTATCCTGTTCTTTAAAATGCTTATGTATTTTTGAATAAATCTGTCATGTATGACAGCCACCATTTAAATGTTTATATTTAAAAGGTACAATGTGTAAATTTTAGGAGGATCTATTGACAGAAATGCAATATAATATACATAACTATGTTTTCAGTGGTGTATAAAGACCTTACATAATAAACCGTTGTTTTTATTACCTTAGAATGAGCCAATTCTATCTACATACACCACGGGTCTCCTTAAATGCCATTTTGCGCCGGCATGTTTCTATAGTAGCCCTAAATGGACATTTGCTTGACTGGCTACTTCTCTGCTGTCTCAGACAACGACATTTTTGTCCTGTGTTGGCCACCATAGCTTCTCTATATTGCAATTCGCAACCTCACTGCTAGATGCTGCTAAAATTTACACACTGCACCTTTAAAAACATAATTAAGCCATTAAAAATGTATTACTATAACATTATTATAACTTCCTTGTGTATAATTTAAATGTAAGTGATGTACCAACTGGGATTCCTATAGTTTACAGCATTAGTTGCATTTTTTACAGCATTTTTTTCCTTGAGGAAATTTGGCATGTACTGTACCGAATATATACCCCAATTAATTGATATCAAATCGAAATCAAATTGAATCCTGAAATTTGTGTCAATGCCCAGCCCTAGTTTATAGTTAATTAGGTGAATATCGCAAAATCTGTCCAAGTCATATTTCAATGTAAAATCAAGTCAAAGAAAAAATATTTTGTCTAAATAAATTAATTTTATTTAGATTTTTTGCACTATGACTTGATTTTCATGACAAATAAGCTCTTTTTTGTCAGACGTACCCAATTACCCTAAATAATTATGATGTAGTTATTCCCTACATAAAATGCTTTTAGTTCCTGATATAAGAAATGAAGAAAACAATTAAAAACCATCTGATACATTTTCAATGCAAAAACCTTTTATTAAAAAAAATTATTTACAAGGTAAAATTAACATAAAAATACACATTTTAAACATGTTAACACTGATATTTTTACAATCTTTATAAAAAATTTAAAAACTAGCTATTTATCAACAAGCCTTCATAACTTGAAAGAAATTGTGCTTTTCATATAAAATATGAAATTATTTCTAAAATAAAATATCTAGTGAGAAACTTGGAAGTTTGTCCAAACAGTCTTGACAAATTACAAAGACACTGTGAGCTCTATTTCATTAGTGAAGGGAGGAAAAAGAAGCTGTTTTCTTTATCACAATATCCTTGTGCGAAGGCAGAGATTGCGGTTTTCTAAATGCCAGCTCTTCAGGTGCTCAGCGCACGTGGTGCGTCCTCTCTGATCACGTGTGTCCTGTCGGCTCACATCTCTGTCAGACAGATAAGATTGTGACAGCTCGGGTCAGGGGAGTGAGGTATCATGGATTTGCAGTCTGGGGAGTTATGATTCATGACTGTCACTCCACTGATAGCGGAGCATGATGGGAGTGAGCGCTGTTAAACCACTAGCCTTTTGTTAGTAATTTGGCAATAGGCAGATTAACATTATCGCACTGATGGACATTTTACTTGTATTTGTCAAGAATGATGTTACAATAGATTGTCGGTCTATCACTGAGCACAATGTGACAAACAAGATAATAATGGGTGTTGGTGTGTAATGCCAATTGTTTTCTGTTACATTATCTACTAATAGGTAACATATCCAGTTATATGGCAGAGACATATGAAAGTAACTCTATAGTCCCCTTGGGCACTGAGGTTTGTTATCGCACACTTGCGGTTAGGCGAACATACTTCACACCAAAAATGATAACGTTCTGATTTATTCTAAGCTGTTTTATCGTCTACCACTTTAAATGCTCAAACGCTTTAAAATCTGGTGGATTCTGATTGGCTGTCATTTTTTTTAATCGTTCATTAGCTAGAAAAAAAATGCTCTGAAAGTGATTCCAACAATATCATTTCTCTGTGCCGTTATAGTTGTGATGTGGACTCTGCTATTCTTTTATATTTAGAATGATTTTTAGAACTATATCTTTATTGTTATCATTATAGTTATCATCCTCAGTGTGAACAGGCCGTAAGTATCGTAAGTATGGAAGCTTGCGATTTTTTTTTTTTTTTTATCTTACAATTCTGACTTTTTTCTCGCAATTTTGAGTTTATATCTCACAATTCTGAGTTTATATCTCACAATTCTGACTTTATATCATGCAATTCTGACTTTATATCGACTCTATATATTTTTTCTCAGAATTGCGAGATATAAACTCACAATTGTGAGTTATAAAGTCAGAACTGCGAGTTATAAAGTTATAAAAACTCACAATTATGAGAAAAAAAGTCATAAGTTCGACTTTATATGACGCAATTCTGACTTTTATATTTTTAACTTAGTGGCGAGGACAAGCTTCCATATTTAAGGGTGTTTTGATCTAGATTAATACAATTCTAAATTCTGATTAACTGTAAATATCATGATGCCAAACGCCATGCTTTCAAAAGATACACTCTTGGTCCAATGAGGTTCTATATAGAAACTAAAAAACTCTAAAAAGAGTTTTAAAGAACCGAAAAAGTTCTATTTA
Organism: Megalobrama amblycephala; assembly: GCF_018812025.1. Classification (NCBI taxonomy): domain Eukaryota; kingdom Metazoa; phylum Chordata; class Actinopteri; order Cypriniformes; family Xenocyprididae; genus Megalobrama; species Megalobrama amblycephala. The sequence continues at coordinate 21,704,825 of NC_063066.1, read as the reverse complement.
AGGAGAAAAATTCTTAAACTTTAACCAGTAATTTCGATATTTGGTAACACTTTACAATAAGGTTTCATGAGTTAACATTAGTTAACTACTTTAGTTGACATGAAATAAGAATTAATAACACTTCTACAGTATTTATTAATATTCGTTCACGTTCATTTTAACATATATGTTTACGTATGTATTGTCTCCTAAAATTAAAAATTCATTACAACTAAATCCATTAAATGAACCGCATAAAAGGACTCCTGACGGACTCATTTGAAGTTCTATATAGAAACTTTTCTTCTAAAAAGTGATAAAGTTGCATTTTCAATTTTAATATAACATTTCACTTAAATGTATCCAAGCTGTTTTTATACCTGCAAGCTCTCTATCCAGGTTATCAATGAAGCTCTGTAGGTCGCTGGTGTCCCCGAGCCTTGCTGTAAAGAGCAGAGAGAGAGACAGACAGAAGACGTGAGCACACTGGAATGCTACAGACTCCGTGGAAATGCAGCGGAGTGCACTGGCATTTCCTGTGGAACATTCCAGCCAGAAAGAAATGCGACCCTCTGAATTACGTAAAGCAAAACAATAGAGAGGGTGAAATTCTCTATGCATAAAAAAATGCCACATTTTCAAATGGTTTTAAAAAGATTATAATAAACCAAGGGCATAGGTTTGAATTCAACATTGGTAGGCAGTTATTTCATAAAAGCTCTCATTTCAGTGTCGTCGTTAATTTGGTGGATATTTCAGCAAAAAGTTTGCATTCAGTCTAACAGCAGAAAGTAAAGTAGGTTTTAAACACTTGCGTTCCTTGAATGAGTGGGGTTTCCTAACGTATTATTTACTATAGCTTCTCAGGTAATGTTATTGGTATGACCCATTTCAGGTGTGAACGGAATTACAATCAGAGCTATAGAAATGTATCTTCATCTTATTTATGCTTACTTGTAAAAGAGGTTGTTAATCTCAGTGAGACTCTGGGCAATTAAAAGTTAAATAAATGCCACAAGGCACAATTTGACAACAGTGGTTATATATAAATATAATTGTTTGATCAAAATTATTGCTGGATATCCAGCATCCCTACTAAATTCTTTTCCCTTGTAATAAAAATTATAAAATCCAACAAAATTAGTAAAACGCATGCATATAGATCATCCTAAACTGACTAATTGATTCTGTTTTTTTTTTTTTATGTCTGTCCTTGTTCACACTGGCTCACTATCTTATTATCATATTCAATTCCATCATGCATTCTGTAGCCAGATATGCAGCATCAAAGCAGTACAATCCACAAACAAAGACTACAATAAGATGGGTAGAAACAGCACACAGGGGTTAGAGCCATGGGAGGAAAAGCCATTAAGGCTTGTTTAGTAAATGTAATGGCTATCTGCTGGGAGTCGTTATGTTAATACCTTTTTGTGCCGTGGTCATGCTTGCAATGTTGAGCTCTTCTTGACTTGCATTCAAACTGTTTACCAGTGAAGCCTCACTACCTGAAAAGAGAGAAAAGGATTAATGCATGCCTCATACATGTGAATGCAAGTAAACTACAGGGTGGTTGAGGTGCACAAGGGTATTGATATCACAAGAATAAAGCTTTCGTAAGATCAAAGGTTAACTAATACATTTATTCTTTTACATAATCTATTTAGGATTGTGAGGATCAAAACCAAGAGAGATATGAATCACAAAGCAAAGCCCAGAAGTGTCTGTGTGGGTCGGGTCAGGTTGTAATGTCTTTGAAAGGGGCAAGACTGTCCACAGATGTGAGCTACAGTAACAATAAAGACAATGTTTTGTTTTTCAAAAGTTCACAAGTTTTCTTTTATGGTTAAAGCTAGTCTGTGTTAATTATAATTAGCTATTGAAGCTATTGAAGTCTATGGAATGTCCTCATTTAGAACGTGGGTGTGTGTTTGATAAAAGCAGAAAATACTATTATCTTTTGTACTAAAAAGTTTCTTTAGATAAAGAGTTTTTACTGCAAATCAAGTAACTGGAGATAGAGAAATATGAGGAAACCATCTACTATATTTTAAGTAGGCTAGTACATGAAAAGACATCCTTCTCTGTATGTGAAGTATGTACATTCGAGTTTACCAGGTAGTGTACTTACAATAGTCTGAATCGTCTCCATCACTCAATCCTGTGTGTCTCTTCACATCTCTCAGCACATTTTCAGAGCTCAACTCCTTCACAACATCATTAAACTCCTGCAGCAAGTCTCCCAGCTCCAAATCGAACTCTAATACAATAATTGCAGAGCCAAATACTGAGAAATCATTTTACACTATTTATGACTGATGTCTACTTGACTGTAAATAAATTAAATGAATAAACTCAAATAAATATACTCTCCTATATATATATATATATATATATATATATATATATATATATATATATATATATATATATATATATCACATTTGAAATAATGTGGCATGTGAAATTTTATACAAGAAAAGCTTACCAGAAGTATTTGGTGCACACATCCTGTGGTTTTCTGTGAATAGTCCTGTGAACTGATTCTCAAATTAATGCTGTGGGTTCTCACATACGTATTTATATAGACTCCACCCAGCACAAGGTTTTGTCTCCGTGGACACGGTAAACTTGGTGTGGGTGAAATTTCCCCCGACGCCTACACATAACGTCATATGCGGAACGAGAGAAAGAATATTTCCGACCACTCCAGTCTAGTTTTAGAGCACAGTTATGGACCTTTAAGAATTTCCAAAAATGCAGTTCCTCTTTAAGTGATAATTATTTGTCCTACTATAACTAGACGAATCTTTCTGTCATCTCTTTATGACAGTGGCTGTCAAGTTACCACAGCTGGCAATTATTTTGGCGGAAACTGTTACTGTGGTGTTTTTGTAAGAGCTGTTATCATTCTTATATTCATTGTAGCCTACTTTTTAATATTTTATGCATATCACTTTTTTTGTGGCTTTTCTTTTTTCAGTAGTTTTATCATACACCAAAAAAAATGACGCTGACTTACAAAATATTAATATAATAGACCTAATAAACTATGTGGCTAGAATAGTTGAGAGACATCAGATAAAGCGATATCACTGGTGCCCTCATGATGGCGTCACTGAGACAGATGAGCCAAATGTCAACATAGCAGTAATAGCAGTAGCAGTAATACAAATATACAGTGCATTTTTGTTTTGAAAAAAATATAGTTCAATTTCATTTTGTTCAGAAAAGCAAAACTGAACGTCAACAACTGAAAAGAAAAGCTATAACTACTATAATCTCTCTTATTATCATTTAGAGTGTATATATTATTATAAAGCATTACAGAGTCCTTAGTGTTGAATGGGGAAAAATCCTTAACCGCGACCCATCTATCATTAAAACGCATTCGCCCAGAAAAACATCCCGTCAGACCAGTATTTTCCCTTTCAGCCAATGACTGAATAATCGCGTTAATCTCGAGCTGCTCACCTGTAGCACAGGTAGGGTGATATTTCCGCCCCGACGCATTTCACGCGAGTTCTTCTCATGCTCACAGAGCTCAACATGTTCTTGAAGAATGGACCGTTCATCACCACCACATGATGAACTGGACTATACTACAGGTCAGTGTCATGTACAGTACATTACTCGGTATTATTCTTATATTTTCAGAAAGAAAAATTTCAACGTATTTTGGCGTTGAACGTCAAGTCTGTCAGGCGTTACACTATGGTAAAGTCCACAGTAGTCAGTCAGTCAGTCTGCATTCAGTGTGCAGTATATCAGGTGAGGTTTTTTTTGTTTGTTTGATTGTTAATATTATTTCATATTTCATTTGTTAGTTTCAAATAGACAGACAGTTAGACTACTGGATACAAAAAAAAAAAAAAAAAAAAAAAGAAAGAAAAGAAATGTTTAAAGGGTCAAAGTCTAATAGCCTACTCACAAATGTGCTGCTGGCACTTTCCAAAAATTGGCGTACCATTACTTTTTTCTTTTTTTAAACAAGCAAAAAAGGCATAAATCCCATGTTTGTTTGTTTTAAGAGAGCTATGTTAGATATGCATTTATTATATATCATGCAGTTTTCAAGCTTAACTATTCAACACTGTTAGTAGTTATAATATTAAAAACGATTGTAAACATAATTAATTAATGGGGAAATAAATGCTTATCAAACATAAGTTTGCTGCCGAACTCGTTAAGCCCCTTCTAAGTGAAAATATGCCATCCTGCTATTTCCTTTAGAATGTTTAACCTTGAATTTATTAATGTTTATTTCGAGTAGGCCTATAAATACAAACAATATAGTCAAAAATGACAAACCTTTTATAATTATATTAATTATGTAAATTGTGGAAGAAGATGATTTTTTTGAAATATAAGCACCTAAATTCACTGATGCATTGTTGGGGGATGCATTCATTTTTAAGAATTCAAGACCTATTTTGTAGCCTGTTCATGGAAAGTATGCAGGCATTTGCAAGCTTAGTTCAGATTATATATTCTAAAGTTAAATCTCTGGCTGCTGGAACATATAAGTCTACAATAAAGCCTGTGCAAAAACGCATTCAACAGCAGAAAAAAAGACCGGCTTGGTGGTTAAGGATTACACACTTAACTCCAGAGTCAGAGTGGTTAAACTTTTATATGGAAAGAAGGGTGTTGCTTTCTTCCAAGTAGTAATCCCTTCTCTTTTTTTGTAGTGGGTGCTTCTCTTGGCATCTGCAGGGCAAATCCAAAGCCATGCACTTCGTTTCACCATCCTGGAGGAGCAAGAAGTAGGCATTAAGATCGGAAGTCTAAGCAGGAACTACTCAGCTCCATACCAGCTCTTCGATGAGTACATCAGAGTGGACGAAAGCACAGGGGATCTGTTCACTAAAAAGCGCATAGACAGAGAGACCTTGTGTCCGTCACATCAGGATAGGGACTGTACTTTTTCAAACACTGCAGTCGTGAGTCATTCTGAATTTGTGCTGATAACAATTGTTGTGGATGATATTAATGACAACGCTCCTATTTTTGAAAGGGATGAGATTCATATACGCATACCTGAAGATGCATCAAATGGGACGGGTTTTCCACTGGATGACCAAGCCCATGATAAGGACTTTGCCAATAATGGCTTGATACATTACCATTTAGAAGGCTCTGATGGCTTTTTTGGCATCAGACAAGATGGGTATGAACTTGAGCTGGTGGTAGAAAGAAAACTGGACCGGGAAACTCAAGAAAACCACTTCTTGGTTCTTGTAGCAGTAGATGGAGGTTCAGTGCCACTTAGCGCTACAGCTATTCTCAATGTAACTGTAACCGATGTTAATGACAATTGCCCAGAGTTTGACGCTGATAGCCCTATCACAGCCATTGTGCCAGGATTAGGAATCAAGGGCACTGCGGTGGCGCAGCTTAAAGCTACAGACAAAGACCTGGGCCAAAATGCCCAGATCACATTCTCCTTCAGCCGTCAGATCTCAGACAGGGCTAAAACGCTCTTTCACATGGATGGACACACAGGCCTGATCAGCTTAGCTGTTGACGTGCAGGTTGACAGTCCCGAGGAGCACGTGTTGAAAGTCTTTGCGAATAGCCCACTTTGCCCCCCTGCTCAAACTCAGGTAACCATATACATTCAGCCAGTGACGAGTCCAGAGCCGACCATAAAGATCAGGTTTGTCGCAGAGAATAAAAACCAAGTGATCGTGTTACAAGAGAACGAGCCCCCCACTGTCTTGGCCCTCTTGGAGTTAGAAGACACCTCTAGTGATAAAGGTACTCTGTCCTTAGAAGCTGACAGTATGCCATTTTCTTTGAAACCAAAAGCAGGCAGCTATTTGCTTTTAACATCAAAACCTCTAGATTTTGAGATGTGCAGCGAGTATGATGTTACAGTTGTTATTTCTGATCCTCATGGCACACACCTGCACGGAAGGAAAGTGATCAAAGTGGTGGTTGAAGATGTGAATGATAATGCCCCAATGTTTGATCAAACACACTATGAAAAGGACATCAAGGAGAACAACATTCCTGGTGTGTTTCTGCTGAAAGTCCAGGCTACCGACGCAGACAGTCATCAGTTTGGCAAAGTAAGGTACAGGCTTACAAATGGGGGACCTTTCATAATTCACGAAGAGACGGGTGTGATTTCGGTAGCAGAGTCGTTGGATAGAGAACAGCAGGACAGATACCAACTGACTGTTCTGGCCCGGGACGGCGGCGATCCTTCTCAGGAGGGCTCTGCTATTGTGTCCATAAACGTACTGGATCTGAATGACAATCCACCGGCCTTTTCAACCCCACATTTCTATTTCTTTGTGTCTGAGAGCCTTCCACGACTTTCCCAAGTTGGGAAAGTCACAGTAAGCGATACTGATGAAGGAGACAACGGCAAAATAGTGGATGTGCGGATTTTAAATGAAAAGGTCCCTTTTGCCATAGACCTGGCGCAAGGATCGATCCGCAGCACTGGTGAAGTCGATCGTGAGAAGCAGGACCGCTATGAGCTTCTGGTTGTAGCCACAGATGGCGGCAGACCGGCTCTTTCCACTACGGCGAAAATGACCGTTTTTGTTGAGGATGTCAATGATAATCAACCCAAGGTCCTTCTTCCTAGCAGCAACCTCTCCTGTCAGACCATATCTCCAGCCACCCGAGCAGGGAGCATGATAACAAAGATCTACGCCATTGATGAGGACTCAGGAATGAATTCGGACATCACTTACCAAATTGTTGCAAGTGAACCGGCTCTCCATAGCCCCTTCCAGATTGACCAGCACTCAGGAAACATCACCCTGGTCCAGCATCTGCGCAGCGAGGATTACGGCATGCACCACCTCTTCGTAGTCATTCGCGATGGAGGAAAGCCTGACCCGCTGCAGACCACCGTGTGGGTCAACCTGCTGGTCAACGAAACTCGGGAAAAATGTCACGTGAGCGCCGTGCCAGAATACCTGCCGGCGACACTGCCACCTCCGATGCCGCTCAAAGACTGCAGAGGCGAATCAAATGCCTGGCTTGTTTTTTTTCTCAGTGGCCTGGTCCTTATGCTCATATCAGGCTGTGTTCTTCTGGCAGTTGGAGTGATGATTATGAAGCACAAACACACAAAAAGGAAAGCGAAAAAAAAGAATGCATGGGAAACTGGAAATCTCTGTGAACTGAAGCCTTTGAACTAAAGCAAGGGCTTTGCAGATATACCAGTTATGTCTAAAAATATGACAAAAGTTTGGGAAAAAAACTTTTGATAACCTGTAAATAGTATTCTTTGATTTCTCGATTAGTTTTATAATAGTAATATCATAGTAATACTAGAATAAATAAAACTAAATATATTAGTATGAGTTTGGCCTACTATGTCTGAGATACTTGCTTCCTTTTCCCAGGATGATGTGTTTTTACCTTAGGCAAATTTAAGCATAATAGATAAATATGAAGATTGTTGCACTTAAGGACTGTGTTCTGTTCATTCGTAGTCAGCAATGGTGTGACATTGATTGAAGTGAAATGAAAATATTTACAGGTGCAGTCTTGCAGGAAGAAAAATGCACTTGTTTGGATTGTTCTCATGTTTCTCCTCTTCATGTCGCCGTGAGTTTATAAGAGGTTGTGTTGATGCCCGCAGCCTGCAATCAGCACCATTGTCTAGATCATGAAACAATATAACCGTTTGTATCTGTTATGCTGATTTAAACCATTGACTACAAATTCTAGTTCATGTTCAACAAAAGCCAAATAACATTTTAGGCATTGTTTTAGTCATCACAGCTTTCTCATATCTTGGCAGTATAGTTAATTAAATCCATAATGCTGGTTGATGTTAATGAAATGAACACGGAAGGCTGAATAAATATACATTATAGGATAAAGAAGCATTACCATTGGGATACATTGAGATGTTCTTGAGAGTGAGCTTGACCTTCGTCCTTGATAACTCTCAGGCTTACACGTTATAAAATGGCCACTTTTCCAGTCAATTCCTGATGGATAAAATCAAGCCCTTCCCTTTTTTTCTGTGAATGTAATGTTTCACTCAGAAATATGTCACATTAAGGAAGCAAAATGTGGGGATTGTCCAAATTCTTGTTTCAAGAGGTTAAAGTAGATTCATCAAAATTCAAATATCCCTTGTAAGCATACAATCAACAAATGTTTTTTATGGTGACTAACAGTGCATGTGGTATAAATACTGTTTGATAGCTAATGCTATGGAGAAACCTTTTGAGAAAGGTTATGAAAATCTCAATATCATTCATTTCATACCCGCAGGTTTTCTAACTGCCAACAGTCCCTTTCTCCCATTCAGGAGGTACAGAGACGCATTAAACATGCATGGAATGAGGAAACTGTAAATGATTGTATTTTGAATGCAGGTGATTTGGACACAAACAGAGATGAAAGAAGTTGTCTTACAAGCACCACATGAAATCTTGAAAGAAAACTACAGAATACAACATAAAAAACTACAATCATACTGTGACAAAGAGACAGTTCCCAAGAAGTGTAGCAGACATGACAGGGACAAAAAAAAAAAAAGGCATGTTTGGGCAGGATGGATGAATGAAGGTGGAATGGGAAAGCACTTCCAGAATAGTTAAGAAGATATGAGAACTTAATCTTGTAAAAAAAAAAAAAAAACTTCCGCATACAGGTTAGAAAAATGCTTCACAGATTATTCTCAAATTACATCAATATCCGTTGCTGCTCCTCTTTCTTATACGCCTCAATCTGTTTTTCATCCTTCCACTTTTTATGCCCACTGAAATAAATATATTGTCAAAAAGCTCAATAGCATGTTAAATACTTTTTACTGTTTGTACACATTTGATCTGCCCTCAGTAAGTATTAATAGATCAAATGAGCCCACAAGACAACATTATGTCTTCCAAAAGCAGAAAAGGTAATCATCTCTCATTTAATGTTCTAAATCAATGAGTCAATAGAAAGATTTACTGTGTTTCTGTGTTGGCAAAGGTTGATTGATATCAGATGGTATTACCATAGTACTGAATGATTACCATTTAGCCTACTATTTTTTTTATTTTTTTATTTTGGTATATTTCAGGTCTTTACCTCAACATATTTCAAAAACAATATGACTCTGCCATAGTATACAAAAAATAGCCCCATGTTTGGTACTTATTAACTCACATTCACACAAGTTAAAGGTCCCATTTTTCGTGGATTTTTGAAGCTTTGATTGTGTTTATAGTGTGCAATATAACATGTGTTCATGTTTCGCGTGTAAAAAAACACAGTATTTTTCACATAATTTACTTATCTGTATACCGCTGTTTCCACTGTCATAAAAACGGGCTGATGACTTCCTTGTTCTATGAAGTCCCTCCTTCAGAAATACGTAACGAGTTCTGATTGTGCCAGCGGTTCCTGTGTTGTGATTCGACAGCTCTGAGCGCACCGTGCCCGGAAAAGTCACGCCTCTTACCATAACGTGGAGATGCGCGCGCTCAGTGTTATTGTAAACATGTCTTTAATTTTACCCTATCAATTTGAGCCGGAATCAGACCCGGTGATTGGACTGCGGGATGAAAATAACAGCGTTTCGACGACATGGCGACAAACACACTCTACAAACGCAACTCTTGTGTATTCCTGTGGGCGGAGGTTAGTCAAAAAACTGTTTTAGTGACGTCATTAAAGAAGGAAGTAGAGGGATGTAGTCCAAACTGGCCGTTCGATGTAGGCGACTTCTGTTAAATAAAATATCTCGCTTGGCATTGAACTTTGAGCTTTAAAATTTTACAGATTTTATTTATACTCTAACAACAACATTACACACTAACTAAAGTTTGAAACATGGGATCACGAAGAACGGGACCTTTAATATGTTATGGCCTCAGAATGCTGTGATGTTCTGTTGTTGCCACAACAAAACTATGTGAACAGTGGAATGAACACTTTTCAATAACGCAAAAGAATGAATTTCACTAACATTGATGATTGTTTGTTTTTTCACTAGCATTTGCTATATATTCTAATCAGTGCTGGTAGTAACTGATTACATGTAATCTAGATTACATTACATTTTAAAATACTCATAATCCGACTACAGTTACTTTTTATTTGTTACATGATTATGTTATTCTCACAGTGGCAATAAATTATTCATAATTCATTGAATCTACCTACTTTTTTATTTTATACTTATACTAAAGTTCTTCCAGGTTCATGGAATAATTGCACACATAGACCAGACACTAGTCATGTGACTATCACTGAATACTGAGACACACACACCATCTGATCACTGCATTTACAGAAATCATTTTCACTTTTAACAAGTGTTTTGGGCCCCTGCCACTTTGATCGCAAAAGTGAAAGTGCCCTTTGTGGTTGCATCGCGGTGCCCCCACATTCCCATCCCCCCCCCCCCCCCCCCCAACCCCCCCGGAATGCGATTTCTACTGAGTGAGGACTAAGAAATCGATTTCCATTTTTCCCAGAAACAAGTTTAAATGTGGATTCATCTGACCACAGATCACATTTCCACTGTCTTTTAGACCATCTGAGATGAGCTCAGGCACAGAGAACTCAGCAGCCTTTCTGCATAGAAGTGATGTATAGCTTTCTCCTCGTGTAACAGAGATTCGAGTTGCATTTCTTGATGCAGCGGCAGACTGTGTTAATGGTTTTCCAAAGTACTCCTGAGCCCATGTGGCTATATTTAACACAGCAGCATGATGGTTTCTCATGCAGTGCCATGTGAGAGGTCGAAGGTCACGCACATTCAACTAAAGTTTCCTGCCATGCCCTACACGGACTGAGATTTCTCTATATTCCCTGAATCTTTTCACAATATTATGTATGGTAGATGGTAAAAAAACCATACTTTACTATCTTGCATTGAGAAATGTGATTTTTTTTAATTGTTTGACAATTCTCTCATGAAATTTGGCACGATATCCTCACCTATTACCAATTCACCTGCTAATTGTGGACTGTTTTAAAACAATTTAACTTAGATATTATGTAATCTTTCCACTGTTAATTTTTTCAAAATTTGATTATATTTACAAAATACAATTAATTTGGCCAGTGAAAAAAATGTAAAAATTTTCTTTGTATTTTTGTCAGTTAAATAAAGGTTCAAGAGAATTAAAGGTACAATATGTAAGATTTTTAGATTAAAATATCCAAAAATCACTAGAACATAGGGTGACCATACGTCCTCTTTTTCCCGGACATGTCCTGGATTGAAATGGCTTAAGCCCCTTCAACTTTAACTCGGAAAGTTAAAGTGCCGTTTTTCAGTTGGATCAAGATGGCCCTGGAACGCAATTCCGACCAGGACATGTCCGGAAAAAAAGTGGATGCATTGGTCACCCTACTAAAACAATGTTTTTTATACTTGTGCACTTAAATTATCCCAAACATTTCCAACAATGTTTAAATCCAGAGAAATCAGCTATTTTAACCAGGACACAGATGTTCTTACGTAGAACCCGGAAGCGCTGCACTGTGTTTACTATGTGAATAGCGTAGGAGACTGACACATAAGAGATAATATGTTGAATAAAGATGTTATTTTTGTAAGTTTTTTGAACACAAAAAATATTGTCGCTTTATAACATTAAGGTTGAACCACTGTAGTCACATGTACTATTTTAATGATGTCTTTACTACCTTTCTGGGCCTTGAAAGTGGTAATAATGTTGCAGTCTATCGGAGGCCAGATAGCTCATGGATTTCATCAAAAATATCTTAATTTGTATTCTGAAGAAGAATGAAGGTATTACAGGTTTGGAACGACATGAGGTTGAGTAATTAATGACAGAATTTTTATTTTTTGGGTGAACTAACCCTTTAAGCCGTTTATGACCTTACTCCGATAAAGGAAAACTGGTAAACGCGTTTACATGACCACGTGCATTGTTGGTTTATTTAGCATAATCGGGTTAAGAACGTGCATGTAAATTCACTCAATGTGATAAATGAGTTTTAGGTCAAAAGTAATGAAAATGTATTCAGATTATATTTCCTTAAATGTGCAATGTAATGTATTACTTTACTAATTACAAATTCTGTCGTGTAATTTGGAACCAACACTGCTTCTAATCTAATGAAGGCGCTCTAAAACACGTTCACGTGTGAACATTAGAGGTCAGCAGTGAGTCGAATGTAGTCTGAATACACACTGAAGATTTTAGCTCATTAGCACTACCTTTTTTCCCACAGTTATAGGCTAAAGTTTACAAACAGTAAACTAAAATTTAGGTAAATAAAAATTACAGACACATTAAACTTTTAGTAAAATTAAAATTTAACACTCAGCAATTGATTTGATCACAGAATGAGCTAAATTCTCTTCTGTTTATAACTGAGCTAAAAGTGGCATGTAATTCTTTATCAAACACTTTGCATCTTAAAGCTGCTGATACAATGCAAATCAGAGGCACTTATTTTAAGGGAACATTTTGAAATGTTTCTGCATCATGACCCTGTCAGTCTGCTCCTTGAACTCTGAGCCAGTCCATTGAAAAGACACATTGTTTCTTAAGGTTGGTCTTTGAGTCTGTGTTCACTGTGTAGGAGACTGTGAGAGCAGTCTGTGGCATTATACTGAAGCTCAGCACCGCTGCCTACAGACATGGGTAAGTTCAGCATTTCTACTGTTTAAAGGGGATATTTTGAGCTATTTTGTATATGATTTGAAAAATGCTACTTGTATCTTGATAAACTAGTGCACAGAAAGCTGAACAATGCATGACAGTGATATACTTGCATATCCAATGGCTCCAAAAAGTACTACATATTTGAAAGTGTTTGAATGTCAATGCAATAGATAGCTTCTAAATTCCTGCTCTTAAAAGCTGCAGGTGCTTTTCTCAGAACTAATTTCTGTCCATTGTTTTAGCTCAGTGTTTATTGATCAGCTTGTGTTTTGCTGAGTTTTAGTGGATGTATGAAGTCAGTTCCTCACACAGGTGAAGATCATCACATTAACTACAAACATCATCAACCACATAGTGGCACAACACTTTTTGAACAGTATATATGTCTTAACATTTCAAAACTAATGTGAAATGTTTTGCTTGTGCTGTCTTTCTTGAAAATGAAATGGCACTTTCTTTGATATTTGGATATATTTACTGGTGCAGTTTTATTCTACTCTGAATAACTGCTGGATTTAAGACTTCAAGTTTTTTCTTTAGGTTTAACCAACTTTACTACTGTTCAAAAAGTTTGGGGTCTGTAAGAAGAGTTATTTTTGAGTCTCTTCTGCTCACCAAGGCTGCATTTATTTTATCAAATATAGTAATGTTGTGAAATACTTTTAACATAAAATGCAGTTTATTCCTGTAATCAAAGATGTATTTCCATCATCATTTGTCCAGTCTTCAGTGTCACATGATCTGTCAGAAATCATTTTAATATGCTGATTTGCTGCTTAAGAAACATTTCTGATTATCATCAATGTTGAGAACAGTTGTGCTGCTTCATATTGCAATTATTTAAATGTCTCACTGCTTAAAGTTTTGTAATATGGTACTGCTGAGTCAGTGTTGCCAACTGCTTTCAGTTCAAAGTAGCTAAATCCGATCCCTAAATCGCTAGATGACGTCATAATGGTGATTTCACTGATTTATATAAATATAAATCAGTGAATGAGATAAGAATCTAGATAATGTTTGTCCAAGAAGTTGCTAGATTTGTTACTAGGCTTTTGAAAAAAGTCTCAAAAGGAACGAGGGAGTCGCTAAATCTAGTGACAAAATAGCTAAATTGGCAACACTGTGCTGAGTCACAGCGTATTTAATTAAAAATGTTTTATTGCACATGATCATGAAATAATATTTCAAATAAAGATGTAAACGAAACAACCAAAAATAAAACCGATATTCCTCTGTTTATAAATAAAACAACGTGCGTGACCCCAAGTGGGCTTTTAACCATCGGCATTCTGCCGATGCTCGCGTGCACTATCACCCCCAGCTCCATCCCAAATCTTCCCCCCGCTGTATTCAATCTGGTTCCTCCCCTTTACTCATTTCAGTCAGTCTGTTGGGGGCTGAGGTGGCACCGGCTCTTTGTTTGCTTGTCATTGCTGGCCCTTGTGTGGCATCGAGACAAAGGCTATTGTCAGTGCAGCCACAAAAAGAGACACTCTGGCTCTTGGTCCTCCTTATTTTCTCACACTCCACATGCCGTGGTACAGACCAGCTCCGTCACCCACCCCCACACCAGCACATGATACGGATGGAAGAAGAATGCCCACTTACACTTATCCGCACAGACTCACGCTCTTAGCTGCAGCTGCTGCTTTGTTGCGAAGGAACGTCGCAGTGTTTCAGATTTGGCACATGTGAATGGATTGTGAATAGATGTCTATGACAGTATGAGCTTATTATTGTTTTGGATTTGAATGAGCACTGTTTGCAGTGTATATTATTAGTGTATATTATTTACTACACCAAGGTTGAATTCTTAGGGTTTATTCAAATCACTTACTCTGAGCAATAGTATGGATGCTTCACTTAGGCATTACTACTAATGACACAAACCTAACAACACTGTGGAGTCTAATAGGCTATATTTTTTTAGCACCAGTGCTCCAGAAATGTCTTTTAGGGTTACACTTTTGCTATATTCAATACAAGTTATATTTGTATACAATACATATTGTTTTAAAGCAGCTTTACAAAAATGCATGTTTCACTGATGTCGTTTGGCCCTAGTGAATCTGGCATTAAATCAAGAAACTGCATCGGTGGTGAGGTGTTGGAGATAACCTTGAAAATAATCAGACTCATATGATTTCCATCCTTCTCTAGCAACAAAATAATATCATATAACAATAATATATTGCTCTAAGTTAGTACATGTCATGTGTTCAGTTAAACAGTTGAAATTAGGCTATCTTTCAACGCATTATTGAAGCAGTAAAAACAAATTGTGATCGAATTTGCTGTATAATATAATGGCAGTCTTCTAAGTCCATCTATTGTTGGTGTCATCAGCAGTGATCACAAGTGAGGCTGGATCAGACCGGAGCTGGTGAAGTAACTCTGGCTGGGATGGACAAAAATTTCATCAGATTTGTTTTTAAAGGGTTAGTTCACCCAAAAATGAAAATGATGTCATTAATTACTCACCCTCATGTCGTTCCACACCGGTAAGACCTTCGTTCATCTTCGGAACACAAATTAAGATATTTTTGATCAAATCTAATGGCTCAGTAAGGCCTGCATCGTCAGCAATAACACTCCTCTTTTCAGTGCCCATAAAGCTACTAAAAACATATTTAAAACAGTTCATGTGACTACCTTAAAGGTGCTAAATAGGATGTTTTGTTTTATACATTTTTGCAATATTACTTGAAACTGTCTTTACTAACTGATAAAAGACTATTTATTAGGTGCACTGAAAGGAATAATATTAATATACATCATCTGTGCACGAGGTAGGGCCTTAAAAACATCAGCCAATCGTTTACGCGATCATCGCATAAACGATTGGCCCTCTGGCTTGTCAATCACTGCCATGACGTTCCTTGTGCGAGACGTGCTCGGTTGCGCGCTCCAGTAACTTTCCACACTCCACAGGCGCTGCATGCAATGTTTTTGTCAGGAGACAGGAATAACAACTGCAGATTATGAGTTACCTGCGGTGAGTCCGACATAATGAATCCACTAACACGACACAGCGAATGCCGGTGGTAAACACTCGTGTTCCAATACTCGTGCACGAGTTTTGGGAGGCGTTCCTTTGAAGTGAGCTGTGAAGGAGGTTGTTGTTCTTACGCATGCGCTCATTTCAAAAACTCAGTAACAGTCTTTGGATTCTCAGTCGACGAAAAAATCCTCTCTATCACCTTTAATATTATAAAGTGACAAGAATACTTTTTGTGCACCAAAAATAACAAAATAGTGACTTTATTCCAGAATATCTAGTGATGGGGGATTTCAAAACACTGATTCATGAAGCTTTACGAATCATTTGTTTCGAATCAGTGGTTCAGAGTGTCAGAATCCCATGATTTCAATAAACGAGGCTTCGTTACGTCAAAAGTGTTTTGCGATGCGCACTTCGAACCACTGATTCGAAACAAATGATTCGTAAAGCTTCGAAGCTTCATGAAGCAGTGTTTTGAAATCGCCCATTACTAGATATTGTTTAGTAAAGCTGCTATTTGGTTGTTTTTGCCACACAAAAGTATTCTAGTGGCTTTATAATATTAAGGTTGAACCACTGTAGTCACATGAACTGTTTTAAATAAGTTTTTAGTAGCTTTATGGGCATTGAAAAGAGGAGTGTTATTGCTGGTGATGCAGGCCTTACTGAGCCATTGGATTTTATCAAAAATATCTTACTGAGCCATTGGATTTTATAAAAAATATCTTAATTTGTGTTCCGAAGATGATCGAAGGTCTGTAATTAATGACAGAATTTTCAGTTTTGAGTGAACTAACCCTTTAATGC
This sequence comes from Megalobrama amblycephala, assembly GCF_018812025.1. Taxonomy (NCBI): domain Eukaryota; kingdom Metazoa; phylum Chordata; class Actinopteri; order Cypriniformes; family Xenocyprididae; genus Megalobrama; species Megalobrama amblycephala. The sequence continues at coordinate 21,688,421 of NC_063066.1, read as the reverse complement.
ACTGTTAATTTGGATAATTTAGACATTTGTAGAAGAAATACATAATATATTAGCATAACGATGGAAACTAATCTTGTGTTTACAAGTAATATTTCCAAGGGGGCACCTTGTATAAGGAAAACAGTAGAGGACCTAACACAGTTCCTCGCAGCACTTGCATAATTTACTGGTGTTATATTAGTTGGTTCCTCATTTGAACAGATGAGGAGAATATGATGTGTGAAGGTCTAAATGTGTGATAAGGTAAACCATCTGAAAATGACATAAACTGACCCTTCATATGCCTTTGTTATAAATCTCAGGTTGTTATGAATGCTGTATGCGCTGTCTGGGAGGAGTGCCATACGTCTCTCTAGTGGCCACTCTACTGTGTTTCTCTGGCATTGCTCTGTTCTGTGGCTGTGGACATCAGGCCCTTACAGAGAGCGAAAGACTCATCGAGACTTACTTCACCCGTGACCATCAGGACTACATCACCCTAGCGTACCTGTGCGTGCCAGTTCTAATCAGTCTATTTCAGTTTTACAATTTATTTGCTTTTAATAAAAAGCTTCACAATAAAAATTCAATGAAAAGGGAAGTTTGATTAAAGCATTTTAAGGTGTCAAAAGTAATTTTGAAGCAGCAGCCCATGTTTTAATGTGCGGAACGATCAGGCATTTTAACATCTTTTTATTGAGAACGTGTCTTTTCTCTCTCTCTTGTAGTATTGAGTATTTTCAGTACATTATCTATGGCCTGGCCTCCTTCTTCTTCTTGTACTGTATAGTCCTGCTGGCTGAAGGCTTTTACACCACCAGTGCAGTTCGGCAGTCGTTTGGAGAATTTCGCAGTACAGTTTGTGGTCGCTGTCTCAGTACAACGGTGAGTCATTAACCGTATAGTAGGTTTCAGTAGTAGGTTTCAGTTTACGTTGGCTATTTTCCAAGATGTCGCACCCTCGTGTTGTTACAGAAACGCATATGCTTTACTTTCTTCCTGTAAGCAAAATGAGAAATTTTGAAGAATTTCCACACAATGAACCTGAATAGCTCCCAGAGGCTGTATGATAGAGGCTATGGTACAGCTTTCATATCTCATTTACACTTCTGTATATTCAAAATTGGTGCACATTTTCAGTTTCATGTTGTCATTGATGTTAAACCTGGTGACATTTATCACTTGACTAATCATAAGTGCAAATTTTTCATTTCAACTATTGATTTAAAATAAAATGCATCAAAACTGATATTTGTACGCATTCCTCCCACAGTTCATCGTGATCACATATGTCCTGGTTGTAGTCTGGTTGTTGGTGTTCTCCCTCTCTGCGATTCCTGTCTATTTCTTCTACAACATGGCAAACACCTGTCACACTATCCACATCCTCTCTGAAACACCCTCCAGCATCAACCAGCTGTGCATTGATGCCAGACAGTATGGTAATGACCCCGCAATACATTCATCTGTTCTATCTTTCAACAGCTTAGACATTTGATATTGCAGCTCTTTAACAACTATTAAAGTCCTGTTGATGTGCCAGTCTTTTGAAGTGCCTTGATGTTCAGTTCTCCAGAGAGAAGTAGTACATGCATACAAATACTTGATTTCACATGTTGTTGTATTCCAAAATGTGTCAGATCACTTAATTCAAGTGCATTTCCATGAGGTGTTATTTTTTGCATTAGCCAATGAAGTCAAGTCACCTTTATTTATACAGCGCTTTTTACAATGCAGATTGTTTCAAAACAGCTTTACAATGAAAGCAGGAGCATAATATTGGCTGCACAGCAGCTCTCGAAGAAAATAGTGTCATTGTCCAGCTTAAGTAAGTTCAGTAATCATTAGTTATTAATTTAGGTCATTTATCTATACAGCAGCTCTGGAGAAAACAGTGATGTCACCATCCAGCTCAGTTCAGTTCACATATAATGGCGTCAATGCAGGTAGATCAGTAATATTGTTGAATATAAAGTGTCCCCAACTAAGCAAGCCAGAGGCAACAGCAGCAAGGAACCCAAACTCCATCCGGTGACAAAATGGAGAGGGAGGGGGGGGGGGGCAGTGCAGGAACAGTGCATGATTTACAGGCAGCATTATAGGTCATAAATTAGATTAGATTGGAACATTCAAAATATTTAATCCAGCTCCATCTAGTTGGATTCATCATGCCGGTATGGAGACGGGTTTGTTGAGGATCTGTGCCACTGGCTGTTGTGTCGATGAGGCCTTCTCAGGGGAAGATCTAGTTGACACAGTCTCTGCTGACACTTAAGGGATATGTTGTGCTCGTGTTTAGGCACAGGTCCTCCATATGATCTGGATACATCTGACTACGGTAAACATCAGGATGAACAGAGAGACTAATATTAGTGTAGATGCCATTCCTCTTATGATATAACAAGCACATCGGGTGTTATAGGAAGTGTTCCGGTTCTGGCTGACCTAATTTATGACCTAACAATCATTTAACTGATTTGAGTATGCCAGATTAAAGAGATGCGTTTTTAGTCTAGATTTAAACAGAGAGTGCCTGTTTCCGAAACAATATTAGGAAGAATGTTCCAAAGTTTAGGTGCTAAATAGGAAAAGGATCTAGCACCTGCAGTTGATTTTGATATTCTAGGTATTATCAACTGGTCAGAATTTTGAGATTGCAATAGGCGTGAAGGACTATATTGCATTAAGAGTTCACTTTAGTACTGGGGAGCTAAACCATTTAGTGCTTTGTAAGTAATTAGCACTTAGCTAAGTGTTTTCTCTTAAAACCTATTCACAAAGATGCTGAGACCAACTTTTACTAAGGAATAGAGAGAAGTCTTAAGCTAAGAGTAAGGGCGGGGTTGACCTCGTTGCTATGGAGAATACACAGTGATTGGCTGATGGAGGAGGAGTCAGCGATTTAATCATAGAAATATTGTAGAATGATGTGTCATGTTTCCATATTAAAAGGTTTTAAAATACAAATGTTGCCCTATTCAAACAAATATTTTTTAATAAAAATGTTGCCATATTCAAATAAAGGTTTTAGAATGTAGGCTAAGTGTCACTAATTAAACTAGTATATACAGTTAATTGTCCACCTCTTGGATGTCTGCATCTCAAGAGAATGCAGAATTTAAGCGACAAATTATGTTTTATAAACAAAGTTTGGGAGGAACACATTCGAATGGTCTTTCTAATCAGCACGAGAAGAGGAATAAACACACAGACGAGAGCCCACTCGCCTATAGTTACTTTGATAGTTTTCTGCATCCCTCCGCCACCCCGTCCCTCACTCTCGGCTGGGGATACGAGGGGAACTTTGGGTTAAATTCCAAGCTCAGAGCCCTCAATCCCCTTGGACAGCACACCAAATACGCTTATTTTTTAATTTTTTTTTTTTTACTTTATTCAATCATTTGTAAATGTGAACTCATGAAAACCACTGCCACAGGTAATTGGATAAAATTTATTTATTTGTTAAAGATTTATTTTTGCCGTCTCATCATAGATTCAGATCTATAAATCAAAATGTATTGCATTTATGAAGAAAAGTTTCAGCACCCAAGGCTCTATCGCTATTCCCTCAATGGTGTACAGTGTCTTTGGGTGGATTAGGACTGTGTGTGATTTGGTCTTAGTGACTTAGGAGTCCTCTTGACTACTCCTAACGTTTCACAGACTTAGAAGCTAGTTTTAGCACTAAAATGCTTTGTGAAATACTCTTAGAGCAAAAATTTAGGACTTCTAAAATTAGGACTGACACGCCCATTATTTTTAAGAGTTTCTCCTAAATCGGCAAGTTAGGAGCTACTTTTAGCCTTAAGATGTTTTGTGAATACGGCCCCTGTTTTATATCTGTTTTTTATTCGTTGAACATAAATTAAATGTTTACCCTTAAATGGGTTTGGGAGTTTTTACTAATTCGGGGAACAGACACAGTCTCTATGTGATGATATCTACTGTAGGTGAAAGAGTCTCTTTGTTGGGATTTATCTGACTTCTGTGATTATGAGACAGTCAGCGGACGGTTGGTTTAGCCAGTTTGTCTGCTTCCTGACCTGGGCCCCCTCAGCTCTAAGACTGTATGTACCATATTACTAGAAAGAAGAGTGGCACCATCCTAGGAGGGATGGATACCATCTCTTTTCAACAGATCAAGTCTGCCCCAAAAACTTTTCCAATTGTCTATGAACCCTATATTATTCTGCAGACACCACTTAGACAGCCAGCCATTGAGTGATGATAGTGTTAATCTCATCACTCCGGCGAACAGGGAGGTGGCAAGAGCAAATTACAGTGTCTGACATCATACTTCCGAGTTCACACACCTCTTTAATGTTAATTTAAGTGATCTCCGACTGGCAAAGTTGGACATCATTAGTGCTGATGTGAATAATAATCTTAAAGTATTTACAATTAGTATTAGCCTGCACTTTTAAATTTGTTTTGTCAGATGCTCTCGTTCCCGGCAAACATGTGACTATGGTGTCTGGTGTCTCTATTTTCACATTCCATGCAATAGAATCGCCAATAACTAGGCACTTGAAACAGGATTCTCAATGGGGGCATCACTGAGCGGAGAGAACCTGTTTGATGTTCTAATCAGAATGGAACAGCGGCGTTTTGTCCCGTCACCCAGTTGCCCTGTTGCATGGGCTCTACAGCTGGAACCGAACAAATGTACAGGGTTCACTAATCTAGTCGCATCTAAAACAGTATCTAAAGCCCTTGCATTCTTACTATCCTTGATTAAAGTTTGGATGCGTGTCTCTAATTCTGAAATCTTCTCCCTCAGCTTGTCTGTTTCCCTGCATTTATGACATGTAAAAACCCTTGGCGCTGACAAGTTAACAGGCTAGCGAAATTCTAATACGTTGTGCTAGCGATATCGATTAAAAACTAGCGATTTCAGATTAATGTGATAGGCAATATAAGAAAATATCAGATATATGGTGATGAGTAAGTTATATTTAGCAAAATAAACAAGGAATGATAGTAAATAGAGATTCAAAATAAAGCTATAGGGAGCTACAGACGCAAATCACTCAGCAGCGAGGCAGACACTAGCAATCGATCAGGCAGCCTATGAGTCTATGGGTGATTCTCAAATGTACGGCTGCATGTATTAACTGACTTTCTATTAATGCAGTACAGTGAATAAGAATCGCATGAATCATCTGCGGTCTTCCTGTGGTTTACATCATAGGCAGTTTATCATTATGTGGTTAATTTACAACAAAACAAAACAAAAAGAAGAATGCCTTCATCTCTGAAACATTTTTTTTTCTTACATTTGTTAAACTCTGGAAAGCTCAATGCCGACTTAATTTCCTCCATTTTTCTGTAAATTAGAATGTGAAAAGAATTGTGGGTTATTGGAGGAGGTGAAGGATATTCTTAATGCATCCTTAAAAAAGCACAGATTGAAGGATACACTCACCTGTTTTCAAGATTTAAGGTGGAAAATATTTGTTACTTTTTTTTTTTTTTTTTTTTGTAGGCTCCTCGATTGAAATTTTTGGGGTCATTAAATTTCTTGTAAAAAGTATAATAGTTCATAACCATAAGAAACCAAATACACAGAGAACTTGACGTGTAAACTAGATTTTTTAAAGATTTGTCCATTATCATGGGCATTTTTATTTGTCATTGACCCACGTGTGTACAATGTGATGAATGGCACACTTGAATTGCGCTTTGTTCGAAATTGAGTGTCTGCATTCATTTCTGGCCTTAGAATCAATGTTAAACTCTGTTCTGTTAACGTGGTGTTATTTATACTGACACAGATCTCAATAAAACATCATTGTGCCTTGATCTTTTTCATGGCGTTACACAGTGTTTTTTGTCTTGGTCTCTCTAAGGTTTACTTCCATGGAACGCAGTGCCAGGAAAGGCTTGTGGGATGACCCTGTCTAATGTGTGCAAGACAAGAGAGGTAAGACATGGCCCCGGGCAGTGTGCGATTCAATATCATCTCTTAATTCATCAGAAAACCTTCTTCAAAGCCTTGTCAAATCCAAAGCTAAGATCAAACATTGAGACTGTGCAGTGAGTGTTCATTATGTCATGTTTCTGACTTGTTTTTCAGTTTTTCTTGACCTATGATCTCTACATCGCTGCCTTCGCTGGAGCGGGGATGACAGTCTTGGCTCTGGTGAGTGTGCAGAACAGAACACAATTACAGTGTGTTTTCATGACGCCATACACGTAGGTGTCAAGGAATTCTGTTCTTGCATTTATTAAAGGGCTGGCTGTGATTTATTGTTCTCTGTTGTCGTTAGAAATGACTTGGATGATTGTGAGAATTCTGTTTTTAGGCTTATTTTGCGTTTGGAGGGAGTTTTCAGCACTGTGAAAATGTCATGACAATACATGTGACTTTCTGAGGTGTCTGACATTTGAGCTGCTGCTGAGCAACAGCAGTGGCACTTTCTTAAAGATTACAAAGTGATTTTTATTAAATTAAGCTAAATTTCTCAGAACTCCCACAACCTCATATCGACTCTCTAGCAACAGCTCAAAAGACCTTAGCAACACATTTGCAGTGGCAAAAAAAAAAAAAATCAAGTGGCTCTGTGGTCTACCCAAAAAAAAAAAAACTTGTGATCACATGCAAACAAAGTGATAAAAACCACTCGCAACCACATAGCAACACCATAGTAACCCCACAACAACGTTGTAAAAACCATATATATATATATATATATATATATATATATATATATATATATATATGTGTGTGTGTGTAAACCGTCCACCATATTGGAAGGGTCATAGCTGGTCTATGAACACTCAAGGGCAAGTTGACTGTGACTGCAGCCGTAGTTAGACATTTGTATGAATATCTATATCAATAGACTTAAGCAGATTATTTTCATAGGATTTTGTTTATCATTAAAGGATTATTTCACTTCAGAATTAAAATTTCCTGATCATTTACTCACCCCATGTCATCCAAGATGTTAAGAATTTAAGGTTTTTGAGGATTTTTCTCCACATAGTGGACTTCACTGGGGTACAGCGGGTTGAAGGTCTAAATTGCAGTTTCATTGCAGGATCACACAATCCCAGCCGAGGAATAAGGGTCTTATCTAGCGAAATTATTGGTCGTTTTAAAAAAAAAAAAATGAAAAATTATATACTTTTTTTTACCACAAATGCTCATCTTGCAGTGCTCTGTGATGCACCACACATTATGTAATCACTTTGGAAAGGTCATGTGTGACGTAGGCAGAAGTACCGCGGTAGGGCAAAAAACTTATTTTCTCATCCAACTTCAAAATCCTTCGACATCATTGTTTTACCTTTATTTGTAAAGGGCGTTTGACTTAATCTTTGACGTTCGCTTTGTAGACACTGGATCGGTACTTCTGCCTACGTCACGCGTGACCTTTCCAACGTGATTACTTAATGCGTGGCACATCGCATAGCTAGTGCAAGACGAGCATTTGTGGTCAAAAAGTATATACATTTTTATTTTTATTTGAAAATGGCTGATTGTTCCGCTAGACAAGACCCTTATTCCTCAACTGGGATTGTGTAGAGCCCTTTGAAGCTGCGTTGAAACTGCAGTTTGGTTCTTCAACCTGTTGTACCCCAGTGAATTCAACTATATGGAGAAAAATCCTGGAATGTTTTCCTCAAAAACCTTAATTTCTTTTCTACTAAAGAAAGAAAGACAAACATCTTGGATGACATGGAGTGAGTAAATTATCAGGAAATTTTAATTCCGAAGTGAACTAATCCTATAACACAACAAGGCGAAGGTGTTAGCTAACACGACATTAATTTGTGTTTTATTCAAATGAAAGTCACAAAATTCTATGCAGGTGAACTAATCTAGGGCTGTGACTTAACAATTATTTTGGTAATTGAGTAATTATCGATTGTTTTTACGATTAATCTGATACTTTTTTTGTGGTAATAAATCGGTTCAAATAAAGTATCAAAATAAAGTATATTAGCAACCTCATAATGTGGTTAAAAGAAACACTCTGAACAACAGTAAATACCTAGCTATGCCTTGGCAACCACCTATTACTCCCTGTAGCATTGTGGGTTGGGTTTTGCACAGGCAAACACCACAGTTTTCTGATTTGTCTCTTGTCACTGGGTCATATTCATATTTATTTCCTTATGTTTCTGTCTTTCTCTCTTCAGCTCACATATACTGTGTCCACCACCTATAACTTTGCAGTTCTACGGTATCTGGGGAGGAAAGGCATCAGTCCGCGGTGTTAACATCTCTTCTGTCCTGGTGTTCACGGTGTCCCTCTACCCTCAATAACAGCACCATATTGGAGCACTTTAGAGTTTCTCATCTCTTGCTTTTCCACAACACGGTTTCCTGACTGTCTTTTAAATTCTTGGATGTAAAGGTTTACATTCTGGAATCTTTTCTCCAAACTATCTTTCATCTAATTTTTCCACCTATACCCCTCCTGTCCACCAGGAGAAGTATTCTGCCTTCAAGTCCTCTGGGATATTATAACTGTGCTAATGTAACAAAACGGACAGTATTAGGTGTGCAAAGGATCTATGTATTTTATCTGTGTATTTTATCATTCTTGTGCCTCCACAAAGAATGACGGCAGTTGTGGTTTGGTCACAGTTGCCTCATAAACCGGCTAAACGAGTAGTATTTTCATCCCAGCTTTACCAATATTCTTCTTCAGCAGTACATAACTAAACTGTAGAGTCAACATTCACAATGACAACCTAATTACACGCCACTGTGCGCTTATCTTGATCATCAGGGTTGCCAAGTCTGTGGTTTTCCTCTGGAATTAGGCTACATTTAAACGGTTGCCACAGGTTTATTTGATTGAAATGCCTGTATTGAGATATTGCACATTCTACCAATTATAAAACTAGTAAGAAGCCTTTGAGCTCCTGTGAGCTCATTTATAAAAAGTTGAAATTGTGTATATAATGCATAACACTGACTGTAAAATGTGTATTTTAGGTATGGGATGGCATATTTTGAGTTTTGATTATTTGGCAGTGTGTAATCGGCTAGTTTTGTTACACAGACCTGGCAACCCTGACGATTGAAGGCAGCTATTTGATTCTATTTTTTTACCCTTTTTATTATTTTGTTGTTGTTTTTGTTTTTAAAATTTGATACTATAGACCAAAGATATATATACATAGATGCCTCATATACATAAGCCATCCGCCATATTGGAACGGTCAAAGTCGGTCCATGAACATTTGAGAGCAAGCTGATTGAGCGTCTGCAACCGCATGTACGAATATCTATCTGCAATAGACTTCAGCAGATGACTTTCGTAAACTAACACAATACAACAAGATGAAGGTGTCAGCTAACACGACATTAAAAAGGTACCGTATAGTAAAAGTAAAAAAGTACCTTAGTAAAAACCTGTAATATTGAGTTAATATATATAAAACACAAACCAACACATTCTCACCTGTTAACTGTTATCCCATTTCACAACCAAATTCTGTTGTGGCATCATTCTTACTGTGAGTGACGACACGCTGATCGTTCTAAGATGGCGGGAATGCTGATGTGTCTGGAGCTGGAGCGATGGCATCTACGTATAGATATCGATGCCATAGACCTTATGTGCCAGAGAAAGAAGCGCGCAGCCATCTTTACAATATTGTGTTCGAACTTCCGTTTTTGCGGTAGCTCTGTATATTTCTTTGGCATTACTGTCGAAGAGTAATTAGTTGGTGAAATGGTTATTTATCACAAGCATTGTTATCACGCAGCGCTAAAAGGGGCGAGGCTACATAAGGTCTCTACTAGCAGGATAGTTTGATTGTTTCTTTTTTAAATATTTGTTTAGTTAGTATATGAGTCCATTTGAGACTGTCTGTGGGTTTATCTATAATTTAAGTTACTTAATTGGACAAAATCTATACTTGTTTTAGAAAATTAAAAATAAATGGCTACACTTTATTTTGAGGTTTCAGTGTTACAGTGTAATTATACATTTAAAGGTGCAATATGTAAGAATTTTGCAGTAAAATATCCAAAAGCCACTAGGCTTATATATTTTGTTCACTTGAGTACTTACAATATCCCAAATGTTTCCAACTATTTGTAAATTGTGAGAAAATTGCAATTTTAACCAAGGCTCCTGGACGCCTGAGGAGTCGCCTGTCAATTGCGTCATACCCGCATTACCCTCGGATTCCGGTTTTATTTTGTAGAAACCATGGAAACACCAGAGAACCGCTTTAATATTTGTTTTGGAACAAATGTTTTGATACATTTATAGACAGAAAACTAATTATTGTTATATAGCTCAACGCATTTAGTCTTATTGTTTAAATCTAATTTTCTTGATTTTCCGCGAGTATCATGCTTTACCATGCCTCAGAGAAAAACACTATTTTGTCAAGTAGCTAAGAGCATAATCAGATGCAGCTTTATTTTTAGTAACAGTAATACAGAATTTTCTCCATCATACAATACGTTTTAAAATGAATTGCATGCCATTTATCAACACAAGCCATCCAGCATTTAATATGATATTCTAAAATCGATCCATCTTACTGCAGTGTGTCTCAAACAAGTGTCTCAAAGCAGCTACCGAGCGAACGCACAGAGTAACGTTATAACATCATTTTCAACACACTCAAATGTATCTAATATGATAAAAAGAGCTGTGTTACCTCATACTCATGACTGGAAAAGCGGAAGCAGCGCCGGCGACTGTGTCATAATAAAAGTCTCGCTGCTCGTGAGGCGTGTGTTGCGCAATCGCTCCAGCGGCCTCGTTCAGCTCCCACAACACTCAGTCCTGCTCTACTTCATACTGCAATAACGTTAATAATCACATCCATGAGCATGATTTCTTCCCGAGTTCTATCCCGATTCTTTTGCACCGGCCGTTGAGGTGAAGACCACATGTCCCAAGATTTCGCGCTCAAACTTGGCATCATCAAGCTACGCTTTTGTTTTGAATAGGCCTCTAGCGACCTCTAGCGGACAAAAATCTTACATACTGCACCTTTAAGTACTGAGTATTACTATTAATCAACTACATGTACTTACAATAGGGTAGGATCAGGGTTAGTTGTTTGCAGTAATGCATAATTTACTGTTATCACTACAGTAAGTACATGTAACATGTAACAAGGACACTGTAAAATAAAGTGTTAGGCCTACCAACAAAACCATTGGGTAGTAATAACATAAGATTTTGAGATCCTTAAAAAAACCTCTCATGGTTGTGATGGCTGGTTTCCATAGTGACCATCCCTCACATCTGGTTGCCATGGAGAGAGAGACAGCAATGTGTGCAGTTTTCTTGTGACCCCAGCACTTTTTTCTCACAGCCTCTTGAAAGGACTGAGAAAAGCCTAAACAATGGACCAGCCCCTCTTTGTTGGAGGAAAGCCCCGCCACAAACCCATGCTAGGGGTCAGTTTACGCGTCAGAAGATATCGCCTACTGACAAAGAGGCTTCTGGGACTTTTCAGCTGCTTGAATAAAAGCCTTTCTGTGACCAGTGCATGATGGGGCTAATAATGTTTGTGCAGGTATTTTACTGCAGAGGGTGTCGTTGCTAATAGTGTTTCATGGCTGGGATGTTTCACTCAAAATTGAGAGCAATAGAAAGCAAAAATGTAGAAAACAAAAATGAAAAAAGCAGCTGTACTTTTCAGCTGTAGCTTAATTTTGTTCATTTTCTGTAGATGCTTTTTTTTCCATAACAAAAGTTAACCAATTTAGGGTTAAATTTGGTCCTGAACATTTTTTTTTTTATAATGAAAGTCTTTAATCCTGACACGTTGGCTGCTTGATCGCCCCCTAGTGTTTGGTGAAAGCAAGATTTTAGTGTAGATTTAAAGCAGTAGTTCACCTAAATAGTTCACAAATGAAAACTGTTATCATTGACTCACCCTCATGTCGTTTCAAACCCGTATCACCTCACAAAAAAAACAGTGTTAGACAGAATGTAAGTATGTGCACTATATTTCCAAGTCTTCTGAAGTCACATGACTGAACTAAAAAATAGCTTTCTTATTGCCTTTAAAAAACATGCCCTTCAACATGGCTTTTAAATCTCATTTGTGCTTCACTTGACATTTGGCATCATTGATGACAAACCTGACGAGATGCATCATAGAAGACTTGAAATTGTCTTCTTTCGCTGTATGAAAAAGAGCAGCGAAAACATTCTTCGAAATGTCTCCTTTTGTGTTCCACAGAAACAAAATTGTCACTTTTTTTTATACAGAGCTTTATATAAGGATTGTTTCAAAGCAGCTTTGCATTAATAAACAGGAAAATAACAGTATTAATGTTGCAAAATGTATCAATTATGAAACAAATTCTGTTTTAGCTGTTAAGCAGCTCTGCAAAAAAGTGTTATTATTCAGCTAAAGTCAGTTCAAATTTTGCTCTCATACGTTAGTGTCAGTCAAATTGACAATATTACTGAATGAATTGTCTTTTAAACCCCACCTGGAGCGAGCCGAAGGTGACAGTGGCAGGGAACCCAAAACAAATATAAAGTCATACAGGTTTGGAACAACAATGTGACAGCGACAAATATCTGAACTGTCATTGTGAACTATTTTGTTATGTAACTCTAATTATAAGGAGATTATTGTAGTTATTGTATAACGCTTTCTTTTGCAACATTTTTAATCGGTGATTTTGCATGTTTGTTTATGATTAGCACTAACAGTATTACTTAGATTTTTGTGTACACACTTTGTTCAGCTCAGGTTTCTTATTTTAACCTGCTGTTGGCTGCACAGTTTGTTGGTACTGTAAAAACTGATGGCTGGGAGGTTTAGCACGAAATAAAGGTCAGTGTCTTTCACCAGTGGTTCAGCTGTATTTTAATGCCTGTTTTGTTATTCATAGATTCACTGTCCACTGCACCTAGCAGCATGGCAGCTTGTTTTAAAAGAGCGTCATCGCAGAGAGAAGGAAGAGAGGAGGCTGTATGCACTCTTCGGCCGGGTGTTAAATGAGCACAGAGGAAGTCTGTGTTCCCCTTATGCGCTTCACACAGCTGATGTGTGACTAGAGCTGAGCAGGCTTTCTGCTGTATTATTCCTGAGGATACGGAGAACATATTCATTTGATGTTATAAACCAAACACTTTATTTGAGTTACAAAGATTGTTACCTGCAGGAAAGAGCATTTTGTTTAACATGTTTAAAACTACGACAGTATATGAGTTAAAGCAAATCTGCCTTTAAGAATAAACCACACATTATGATTGCTGTTGCAGTTTGTTTATTTGTCGCATTGGATTCTTGCAAACTAAAGCAGTCTTGACCTCCTTATTGCATTGGAGATGATGTGACACAGTAGGATAGACATTTGTGACCCAGCCATTTTTAGGGATTATAACAATCCCTGCTTTCGAAACACATTTAAAGACGCTTGTTTGCATGTCAGTAAAATAACAGTATTGATTGAACACTGGGGTACCAATCTTATACAAATCAAACAGTAAAAAGTGGCAGTCAGTACATTCATTGCAGTAATGGCCTTAATTCACCACACTTCATCCCCCACAATTCACTACTGTGGTTGTGACTGGTGACAATGACAGATGAACAGAAAAATACAGTATTATTAATGCAACACAATACTCTTGTGAACCGTAACATGATAAATACTGTGGCAGGAATGCTACACCACCAGCTCCAGCGGAAACAGCAGGGGTGAATCTCACAAAAAACATCCAAGATAAATTTCACTACCAAATGAAAAGAAAAAATATATATATGTATGCATGTTTGGTAGGGGTGTAACAACATTCAAACCGAACCAAAAATCACCATACACCACCCACGTACCATGGTACTCTCATGGCGTACCAAATGCCCCTTGCTGCCCCGGCCCATTGTTGAGGTTGACATCACTTTATCTTATGTCACAAAACTAATTTTTCTTCCTTGACATGACTAAATAGTAATTAGGTGTTACGGTACACATATTTGTCCCATGAATTTTCGGTACCTGTCTGATGTAGAGTTGTAGCCTAACCACCAACAATCACAATAAACTCTGCGTTTTGTTACTTTCAATAACAAAGTATCCTCTTTCAAATTCTGTCCATTTTATCATGAAATTCAAACAAAAAAATCCATTTTGATTTTGACTCTCTTTAATGCGATCATATATATTGACTTATGGATATGGTATGGTAGTCTGCTCTCATATTTTCTTTTTGTTCTTAATTTGGTGTAATAATGTTTTTTGTTCATATATTTTTTCTTCCTGTCCTTAACTGCAACCTGCTAAAAAGGGACTACAGATTAAAATTAGCCAGTGTTGGCTAAATCTGATGCATTTTACATATTGTATGTATTATTAATGTGCATTGTCCCTGTTAAAATAAAATAAAAATGAAGAAAAATTAATGAAAAATGAATGTGGTGTGACAGATCGCTGTACAGGTGCCTAAGTTCAAGCGGCAGCACGGAGTGCAAGTGAATGCGATTATCTCTTCCTCTTTAATACTAGTTACAGAATAAACATGAATGAACATCTGAAGGTATATTGAAAGATACAGTACAACTTACGGAAACGTATATCTCGTGTAATCGCTCAATCAGTGTTTCAAGTCGGAATCAATAAAATAACTGTAAACAATGTCATGTAGCATTACATTTACCTCAGGCAAGTCATTCAGAACAGCTTGTTAATTCGCTAGAGAAATGAACACTTTCGCTAAATATATACACTATATTTGGATCTGTTGTTAACCTTTAATATTATAGTAATGTGCAAGACACAATTTTATGTTTAGTTTTTCCCCCTGCTGTACCGAACCTGTACCAAACCATGACTTTAAAACCGAGGTACTTACAGAACCTTCAGTTTTGTTACACCCCTATATGTATATATGTGTGTGTGTATATATATATATATATATATAATATGCACACACATACAAACATATACATAAATATATACATATCGCTTTCCATTTGGTGTACAGAATTTATGCTGATTGTAAAAAAAAAATTGTATATATATACATTGTCTAGATTTTCATTACTGCACAAGAGGTAAAGCAAATGCGAATTTTGAGGGGGAAATGTGCTTAATTGTAATAAAATCAGTATTCATAATAGTATTAAATAGGCTTCATCTGCTTTACACAAACTATAATTTTTCTTTTGCTCTTGGGGCGAAAAATGTCCTGCACATTTCTTTGTGAGATTCACATGCTTATTGCAATGCTTTAGTTAACTTATCAAGTTGACATTTTGACAGACTAATCAAAAGACTTTTGTAACACTGATAACATGTTCAAACAGTTACACTTCTGCATTCAGTGATTAAATGCACAGAGAAACTTTCCATCATGTAAAAGAGGTCTGAATACGACGTAACATTTCTTCATTGTAAACCCAGACGTTTGGTACCTTGATTTGCTGGAAAACTATCCAATATTAGGAATAATTATGTTCCTGCACGTTCAGCAGTTTGTGTACAAGAAACACAGTGTTGTATCCATTTCCATTTCACAGTGTACCAAAAACATTAGAAACCAAACATGTATGCAGAAGATGTGTGAACACGTCCGTCAACAAAAATAAAGTAACAACAAACAATTTCTTGTGTTTTACATGTATAACAAATGTATGAGAGCAGGCAAGCAAAGGTCTGTAAACAGAAAAAAGGCTACATGTTAATGCAAGTGATAGAAACATTCCAGAACATCAGCAGCCAAATCCACAGATTTGGGTCTCTCTGGTTATAATGAGAGCTGTAGCAGTATAGGTGTAGAAAACATTCATATTGGGGGAAAAGCACTAGGCAAACAAGTCATTATTATAAAAGATAGAAGTGAAATAAGTTTAAGTACCTATAAATGCACTAAATCAAGGGTCATTCACAAGAGCCCTCAAGAAGGGTCAAAGGTCAGTGCAAGACACTGGGTACCATGTGCTTTGGTTTCATATCAACACTGAAACTGAGGAAACAATGGATGTGAATGAATTAATCAGCTATACGCCTCTTCAAGTTTGCTATATAAGCTCCAACATCAAATTTAGACAGGTGTCTAAGCCAGTGTTTCTCAAACCTTTCCTGGGGACCCCCCCATCACTGCATATTTTGTATGTCTCCCTCATTTAACACACCTGATTCAACTCATCAGCTCATTAGTAGAGACTGCAAGACTCGAATTGGGCGTGTCCGATGAGGAAGACATGCAAAATGTCCAATGGTGAGGGGTCCCCAGGACAGGTTTGAGAAGCACTGGTCTAAGCGACATTCCTGAGAGTCATTCAGTGAGACAGATGTGCTGCTAAAGCCCAAAGTATACTTCATTTTTTACGCGCACGCTAGCGTAAGAATACAGTCGAAAGTGCAGCCTTTCAGAGTATACTCCATTTGATAGTGTGCATAAATGCAGGCGATCAACACATGCGCTCTAGAAACTTTCATCTTTGTCCAGTGTCTGCGCTATTTTTCTTCAGAAGTTATGACCGATAAAAATGTCTTTGTATTGTTTTAAATTAAGGCCTAGTCCACACATAAAGGGTATTTTTAGAGTTTTTCCTCCTCCTATGAAGCGCTGTCAAAAGCCATGTTGGCCAATCAGAAGCCTGGAAAACAAAGAGTTTATTACCAGTTCCGGTAGTCTAACAACATTGTCATATTATTTTTATTATTATTATTATTATTATTATTAATTCCATAAACAAGAACAATACGAGACATATTCATTAAAAGTAAAAAAAAAAAAAAAAAACACATTGTCAAAAGCAGTGACCTGCGTATTATTGCACTCTGATGCCTCTATTCCGCAATATAATGGGAGATCTGTATACATGTTATAAGCCCTGTTAGCACAGTTATTAGAAGCAATATTTTGGCTATCCTTCATTGCACAGACTCACCTCACGTAAACAAAGGTTTAACGTTACCGTCTATACGTCAACGCTGTAACCGGAGTTTCTAAAAATCTTCACCCTGGCCGGAGTTTTCAAAAAAGTTCGGTTTCAGTAACCGGATACTGCGTTTGCATGTGGATGAATGGCCAAACCGCATAGAAAAAGCTGCGGTTTTGAAAATACCAGTGTTCGTGTGGACAGGGCCTAAAGTTGCGGCTAGCTCTTAAGGCAGGAACACACCAAGCCGACGCAGACGAACTAGTGGTGACGAAAGCAGACTGCAGGGTTGGCTCACGTCGGCAGCGTCTAGGTCCAAAGTTGCAGCACGTCCGTTCTGCGCCTGCGTAAGATAAAATGCCTTTCTGTACCAGCAGGTGGCAGTAGCTGAACAGCCAATCAGAATGATCAGATGGCCCGACTGTCTGACCGTTGAGCTCCGACGCAGATTCAAATCTGCTGAATAAAGCTGACTAGGAACAACTTAAGCCGATGGTGTGGAACACACTGAGAAAACTTAGTCGGCCGACCGTCGACTTGATGTGTTCCTGCCTTTAATCCCTTCACACAATCGCTTGTCAGTGAAGGCATCTGTTGTTGTTGCAGTCTCTGGTATTTGTTGTTGTTGCGTCTCTTTAGTTTGGTTTTCTACTGTGAAACAAGGGCCTGGGCCACCTTGTGGATTAGTGCAAATCGAGCGCCGTGTGTACTATTCTGGGGTGGATTTCCCGAAAGCATCGTTGGTGAACTATTGTCGTAGTTCGCTTTGGGAAACGCACCCCTGGTGACGAAATTTGCGACAAGTGTGCTGTACGCGGACCCATGTATGCATAAAAAAAACTATATATAAGTATACTTTGGGCTTTATCCTCGAACACACACACTCCTCGTGAAAGAGACTTTCTCTCTACAGCACAGCCTCCAAGATTCAACATGCAATTAGACATATGTAAAATTGCTCATATACACAACGATCTGACAACTAAACAAAATCATAAAAAAAAAAACAAGATATTTAATATCCAACACCAATTCTCTGTACCTTACAACACAAAAAGATAAATTTAGATAAAAAGAAATCGTTTGATATTAGAAGAAATTCCCTTTCTGTCTAAAAAAAAATAATGCTGTGCTGATGCATCTCAAACAATTTGTTAGCAATATGCTAATCTGAGGTTTTGTGTTTTACCACACGTACCATAAAAGGGTGAATCTACTGAAGAAATGGTCATATTTCATCCCAAAATCAACTTTTCATGAAGAACATTAAGGTTTTTCTTACTATAATTGCTGTCTGGACACTGATTACTAAAACCAGCATAAATTGAAGCCAATAGAACAAACACTACAAAGACATATAAATAATTTACAGTTTATATAATATGTTATGAAATTTTTCATATTACAGTAATGAGAATGTGGTTAAAATTTGTAATGGAGTCCAGGAATAGGCTTTTTTTTTTTTTTTAAATATTTCTTCTTTTGAATTTGTGGTGAAATATGACTCAAACCTATTCTCGTCAGACTTCACCCAAATAATAACTTATGAGCAAAATAAATTAAAAATGCATTATTTCTTTCGATGCCACATAATGCCCTTTATCTCAAGCAATTTATATCACTGACAGCAGTGGTCAGCAATGTGCCACTCTCTGGGGTTGTGTATTTTAAAATATCAGACAAAACGAGTACCACAACATAGTAAGATGGTCCATTTAAAACAGCAGAATGTTGAAGAGTGGCTACATCTGCGGTCCAGGACATTAAGCTATCATAAAACACTTAAAAAAGCACCACGTCACAAGCCGACAAGCCTTCGACTGGGAAATCCTCATGGAATATGTTATTTGTGCCAGAATGTGTAGAGATTAATGTGTATAAAATACCTTTAATATTACGTAACTCTGTTAGACGTGTAGCTCACGAGACACGTCTGGTGCCTGTACGTACACAGAGAGCTCTCAGACATATCAGCAGGAGAGTGTAAGTCCACACGGCTATGAAGCCACAAGGCCAACAGCGATTCGGAGGCACCTCAACAGCAGGAAGAGCGAGCCACTTTACGGTTTCCATGAAGATCAATGGAGCTGCTCAGCAGGGCGTGGTCAATGGGGTCCTCACTGGCTAGAACTGCCCTAACGGCAGCCTCGAAAGCAGCCCCCACGTTCATGTCGTCCTTGGCGCTGGTCTCGAAGTACGGACAGCAACCGTTTTCCTCACACCAAGCCCTGGCCTCGTCCTCCCCGACCTCACGCTCTTCCTTGTCCACCTTGTTTCCCAGGACAACAAAGGGGAAACGCTCCGGGTCTCGTACGTCTGAGTAATACATGAACTCCTTCTTCCAGCAGCCCAGGTTCTGGAAGCTCTGGAGGTCGTCCACGGCAAACGTGAGCAGGCAGCAGTCGGCGCCACGGTAGAAGGGCGTGCGAAGGCTCTTGAAGCGCTCCTGGCCTGCCGTGTCCCAGATCTGCAGGGTGACCAACCGGCCGTCGATCTCGAGGTCACGGTTGAGGAACTCCACGCCGATGGTATGGAAAGACTGCGAGTCGAAGCGGTCGGTCACGTAGCGGTTCATGAGGGAGCTTTTGCCTACGCCGCCATCCCCCAGGAGAATGACCTTCAGCAAGAGGCTCTTCCCACTCATAATGGCCCCCGGTACCACACACGTTCAGTGCAGCCTGACAAACACACGCAGATACAAGCATACAAACTACATGAAGGACAAATACAAACACAACGACACAACATTAGCCCCTTTCACACGTCATTAATCACAGTAAATCACCATAAAATTACCAGATTGACTGTTCTATTTACACAAATGTGCTGTTCTGTCTGGTTCAGTTCCATAAGATTAAAATACCAGTACGCTGAGCCGTTTTCTTCATCCACCTGGATAAATGGACAATCGCTTTAGGTTCACCATCTGTCCAATTTGACTTTTTTTTTTACTTCTGATTGACAGGTGTAAGGGATGATCACACAGAACATGGTTTTACTCTTAAAAAGAATAGAAGAAGACAGGTGCTGCGTCCGAAATGGAATACTTCCTTACTATATAGTATGCGAAAAACAGTACGGCAAAAAAGGTTAGTATGTCTGAATACATAGTATTCAAAAAACAGTAGGCAAAAACTCCCTGGCTGTCCTACTACTTCCGCTGAGATTCTGAAGTGCGCTTTCAATGGACACTTTACTATACCATGAGGCCACAAGAGAGGATTTGTGAATGGCAGAGAAGCGACGCAACTGACGCTGTTAGGTCACATGGCAGATGTAGTACGTCCGAATTTAATTCATACTACCCCTATTCATACTATATAGAACTGACTTTTTTAACAGTCGCCAAGTAAATTCAAATTTAAATGTAGTACCTGCTCAAACTGTACTAGGGCTGGAACGACGTGTTGACGTAATCGATTATGTAAATTAGCCAATTTGCATGGAATGCGTCAATTCATCGATAAGTAAGCACTGCCGTTTCATCGCCTGCCACTTTAAACCAAGCATGCCACATGAGTCCTGAAAAGTGCTGGATGCAGTATAGGTCGTAAACCCCACCCTCTCCATGTTATGTAATGGGACGTGAGACAAATTACACATCAATTTTTTTTTTTTTTCCCCAAAAATGGTTTCTGTCATTTTATGCAGTTTTTATCACATAGATGTTAGTTTAAGTGTTCGTTCTTTAAATAAGTTTGTTTTTAGTTAGTTATTTGATGCTATAAAAACTCGGGTTTTGACATCGTGATTGACAGCTGTGATTGGAAGCTTCTCTGAGCGAAGTAATCACTGAGGCACCAATGGACTTTTTTCTGGGTCTTCAGGAGGAGATTGGAGCTTTAAAGGTGCCATCGAATTGAAAATTGAATTTACCTTGGCATAGTTGAATAACAAGAGTTCAGTAAATGGAAATGACATACAGTGAGTCTCAAACTCCATTGTTTCCTCCTTCTTATATAAATCTCATTTGTTTAAAAGACCTCCGAAGAACAGGCGAATCTCAACATAACAGCGACTGTTACGTAACAGTTGGGGTGTACGCCCCCAATATTTGCATATGCCAGCCCATGATCGAGGCATTAGACAAGGGCAAAACGTCTAGATGTGCACAGCTGAATCATCAGACTAGGTAAGCAAGCAAGGACAACAGCAAAAAATGGCAGATGGAGCAATAATAACTGACATGATCCATGATAGCATGATATTTTTAGTGATATTTGTAAATTGTCTTTCTAAATGTTTCGTTAGCATTTTGCTAATGTACTATTAAATGTGGTTAAAGTTACCATTGTTTCTTACTGTATTCATGGAGACAAGAGAGCCGTCACTATTTTCATTTTTAAACACTTGCAGTCTGTATAATGCATAAACAACTTCATTCGTTATAAATCTCTCCAACATTGTGTAATGTTAGCTTTAGCCACGGAGCACTATCAAACTCATTCAGAATCAAATGTAAACATCCAAATAAATACCATACTTACGCGATTAGACATGTTGCATGACGAACACTTTGTAAAAGTCCATTTTGAGGGTTATATTAGCTGTGTGAACTGTTTATGCACTGTTTAAGGCAAGCGCGAGCTCTGTGGGCGGGGAGCGTGAGAATTTAAAGGGGCCGCAGCCTAAATCGGCTCATATTTAATGATGCCCCAAAATAGGCAGTTAAAAAAATGTATTAAAAAAAATCTATGGGGTATTTTGAGCTGAAACTTCACAGACACATTCAGGGGACACCTTAGACTTATATTACATATTTTAAAAAGACGTTCTCTGGCACCTTTAACTTTAAAATCTACATTTCCAGAACTGTTTATTTCATACCAACACTTAGTCGTTCTGCAGCATTAACTGGTTCTGTGGGAGTGTGGGCGGGACCTTGATATTGCGGCTCCACTTCGTGCTTAATACTTCGCAGACTCGGGCTTCAAGGTCATTATGCGCAGACTAGAGACTCAAAATGTCAGCGCCATATTGGCACACTGGCGGCTTCACTTACTACAATTGAAGAGAGTGAAGGTGCATCGTCCATCTTTTTTTACAGTCTATGCTTTAAATGACCAAGGTCGTTAAAGTCGGGTAGATTCTGATTGGCTGTCAATGTTTTTATTATTCATCAACTGGAAAAATCATTCTGAAAGTGATTCCAACATTAACGTAAGTCTCGTTATCGTTATAGTTCAATTTAGTGTGATTTTCAGAACTATATCGTTATAGTCCTTGGTGTGAACGGGACTTTACAATAAACAGCTCTGATAGAGCTTTATGATAGGCCCAAAGAAAACTTCTCAGTGCCAGAACTGATTTACCTGTAATTTTGTAAAGGTCCTGTTCACATTTCATATGGTCTCTAAACTGTCATACACCGGTAATTTTAAAAGACTGTGTGAAAGGGGCTTATGACTTTCCAGGTTAAATAAACAGACATTCATTTGACAGCAGATGAACTCTGAACGATCTAAACCTCTCAAAACAGTGGAGCAGATAATGGTTGGTGTGGGTCAGATGCTCTATCAACTGACCCTGAGACTTTGGCCAGGACAACACCTTCTCTAAGAGCACACGGATTGGTTAAAGACAGGATTGTCACTTTTCCTCTTCAATTTCACCTTGTAAGGACATTTTTCTTTTATATCTTGTTCAAGGATGAATTAAGGCAATGTGTGACAAATAAGATCTACTGCTCCATTACAAGCAATAATATTTTAGCTGGGTTACCATGTGATTGCAACATCAAAAATATGCCCTTGATTACCCGAAAGACCAATTCACACTGCACAGACCAACTCGGACAGACACCAGATTAAAGTACGTCAATTCTCAGCCATTCCACAACCGGACAAGCATTGACTGAACATGTTGAAAACAAGCGCTGACCAACACCCATAGACGCAGACAGGGGAAACTGATCCAACAAACTTAACAAAGTCTCTGTTGCTCGGCATCTGTCTGTGCAATAGGCCTTGTGGGTGCAAAATTTTTATCAAGCACAACCCTTACAAAAATGGATCACCATAGTTATCTAGCAACTACTAATATTGACATTACTCTAAAATGATAAATGAATCAAGGATCTCCTTTAAACCGGGTAAGACTGTCATTTTTATATTTTTTGATGATAGTTGTGGCTAATACCAAATGTTTTACTGTAGTATTTTAAGAGGGAACTATGGTGAATTTTTGTAAAAGAAAGCATACAGACTAAGGCTGTATCCAAAATCGCTATATAGTAGGCAAAAACAGTATGTGACAAAATTAAGTACGTCTGAATTCACAGTACTCATACAAGAGTAGGCAAAATGTACCCGGATGACCCACTACTTCCGGCAAGATACTGAAGTGTGCATACGATGGACACTTTACTATCCCACGAGGCCACGGGAGAGGATTTGTGAATGGCAGTGAAGCGATGTAACTGACACTGGTAGGTCACATGATAATGGCAATATGACGAATGTAGAATCCAGATTATTGCTGCATCCCAATTCAGAGGCTGCATCCTTCAAAAAGCACTTTCGAAGGCTGATTGCTTCACCGCGGCACAACATAGACTGACCCAATTCGAAGGCTCTTTCAAATGTGGCCTCCAAATGTGTCCTTTGTTTCCCATGAAATGAAGGATACAAAAGATGGATCCTTCGCCGGCCTTGCCTAGCCCAGAATTCATTGCACGCCAGTGATGACAGGATTTTTTTTTTGAGAGAAATTGCTGAATTACACTTTTAAACATAAGTATTGGGTTTCAACTTACTCAAACATCTCATGACACAAATGTAAAAATAAAAAAAACTTTAAAGCGGTTCAAATATTGACTTACCTTACTAAGATATGGTTATATATAGTTTATACACTTTATTATATAGCCTACAGAAATGGACCATGTTGAACATATTTAGACTGTTTGTGAAACCTTTTTTGTTTTCAGACAGGTTAATATAACTTTCAAAAAAGTCTACTACAAACATTATGTCACTCATCAACGGCAGCTGTCACAGTAGCTAAGCAACAAGAACAGCCCTCCATAGGCTAGACCGTCGGCCTTCGAAGGATGCAACCTTTGAATTGGAACACAGCCACTATTCATACTACACACATTCATACTATACAGAACGTATAATTCAGCGGTTGCGAAATACTTATTCAAAATAAGTACCTAGTCAAGAGAGTATGCGATTTCGGACGCAGACTAATTCTCACAGGCAGCAGTTATCACAGAAAAATTAGTTTTAGAAGTCCAAAACTTGCCTGATAACATTCTACACAATACAGGTGGCGGCATACAATGCATTATTTAATAATTTCAGTTAAAGTGTTAACTATTTAAAGACATCATGAGCAGGAAACAGATGATCGCTCCCAGCGCATGCGCACACGTGCATGACAGCTGTGTTTTTAGCATACGAGTGCTCAGGCTAAGGTTTATTTATTTTTTACTCTTGTCTATTACTCAAACTCAGCTCGTATTATGACTAATAAACACAACTTTTTTATGTTCGCTTTTGGTGTCATTAAGCATTCACATATTCTCAGTCCCGTTAGCTCTATCTAGCTCCATGACTAGCACAGTTTAGATGCTTATTTAAATAAACTGCAGCACTGTTACGCATAGGTGAACTTACATACAGGAGAAATAAGACGCTGTGGAAAATAATCACTCTGATTTTAAAAGACTTCAATCATGTAAAAATACTCTCTGAATTACCTCATATTGTACCGTGAGCAGTGCTGCTGGCTGCTGAGATTTCACGCGCTGCGTGTGTGTGTGTGTGTGTGTGTGTGTGTGAGAGAGAGAGAGAGAGAGAGAGAGAGAGAGAGAGAGAGAGTCGGTTTGTGAGAGTGACTGGGTGCTCAGCAAATTTCAGAAACTGTGGTCAGACATTAATAAATATGTAATTCCCAAAATCCTGTAATTCAAAAAGGTTTTCTTGTAATGTAAGGTGTTCTTACATTTATTTTTCCAGTTGCACTAATACAATTTCTGATGTGTTTTACAAGTTTGTTACAATAACTGATACAATGGTCTTGTTTATAATGATTTTTTATTGTTTGGCAAATATCATATACACAAAGCAAAATTCATGTCAGCTAGACTGTTTCCAGTCACACTTTATTCTCGAAAAGAAACAATCGTTACGTAAGACATCTCTGTCTTATATTATATATCAAATATTAGATTTTATAGATTTATTTGTGATGGCTCTGTATTCCTCTACTGTAAATTCAAGTATAAAGAGTGTTCAACCAATTCATTTTAATGTATATATTTTATTTTTAATGTTATTTGATTTCACAAGTTGAGATTATATTACATACAAATGCATAGTTTTATGCATAATAACTGCAGTTCTTCTGTTTTCAATTCTCATCCAGAACTCTAGGTGGCAGTAATGCTCAGCTTTTCCCACTGTCATTCCTCAAAGCAGGAAGAACATTCATGCCACAACAGCATCCTGTGTCCATCCTGTGCTTCAGGAGGAAAAACAGTGGGAATGCAACAACACAACATGCGTCTGTCCTGAACTAAAGTAAGAAAGCACGAGGTCAGATCGTGTTATATGGAAAACGAGCGTCTGTCTTTGTGGGAAATGTGTTTGTAGATTTTTTTGGCTGTGCTTGTAACCTAAAAAGCATTTTTGGAAATAATAGTTGCATATGATGCCCAAAATTATTTTTATGTCGGCTGCTTACTGAATTTTGGGACAATGATACTCAAAAATGATGACTGAATTAGGCACCTTAGTAGGTTTTGAGAGCACAGTGGCCAAAATATTGTATAGGCAGCTGACTGTGTTTTGAAATAGAGCCTTTTCTGTTTGTTCACTGCATGTTTATTACTGCACTTGTGCCTAAATGTTCTAACGTAATTAGTTAATGGGGCTCAACGCTAAGGATTTTTTAACTCACCCGTTTGGGTCAGTGATTCAGATTTTTACTTGCCCTAACAAAATTTTCAATGGCACGGCTTCAGAAAAATAAAAATAATTGTTTTCGTTGTTTTTGACCCATGTAATATTGTATTCTTAATAAATAATGTTGTTACAACAGACACCAAAATATTAGATACCAGTAAAATTTAACAATTCTTGATTCCAATTTCTATACAACAGCAAAAACTACTAGGCTAACTATCAAGTTCAAATAAACAAATTACAAGCAATGGACAGAACAAAGATGCAAATGAAATAAACAGTGATTTAAGTTCTTCAGGTAAGTCTAACAGTATTATTCAAGTAAGAAATACTTGGAGCCCTGCACATTGACACAAATTAAAGGGATAGTTCATCCTAAAATAAAAATTAAAGGTGCAATATGTAAGAATTTTGCATTAAAATATCCAAAAACCACTAGGCCAGTGTTATATATTTTGTTCACTGAACTACTTACACTATCTCAAATGTTTCCAACTATTTGTAAATCGTGAGAAAATTGCAATTTTAACCAAGGCTCCGGGACGTGTGAGGAGTCGCCTGTCAATTGCATCATACCCGCGTTACTCTCGGTTTCTGGTTTTATTTTGTAGAAACCATGAAAACACCAAAGACGCTTTAATATATTACATGTTTTAATAGGCAAGGGAACAACTGTTTTGATATATTTATAGACAGAGAACTAATTATTGTTATATAGCTCAACACATTTAGTCTTATTGTTTAAATCTAATTTTCTTGAATTTTTGCGAGTACCATGCTTTACCATGCCTCAGAGAAAAACACTATTTTGTCAAGTAGCTAGCATAGCATAATCAGATGCAGTTTTATTTTTAGCAACAGTAATACAGAATTTTCTCCATCATACAATACGTTTTAAAATGAATTACATGCCATTTATCAACACAAGCCATCCAGCATTTAATATGATATTCTAATATCGATCTATCTGCATTGTGCAACAGTGTCTCACAGCAGCTGCCAAGCAAACGCACAGAGTAATGTTATAACATAATTTTCAACACACTCAAATGTATCTAATATGATAAACAGAGCTGTGTTACCTCATACTCATGACCGGAAAAGCAGAAGCAGCGGTGGTGACTGTGGCATAATAAAAGCTCCGCTGCTCGCGGCGTGTGTGCGCAATCGCTCCAGCGGCCTCGTTCAGCTCCCACAACACTCGGCCCTGCTCTGCTTCATACTACAGTAACATTAATAATCGCATCCATGAACATGAGTTCTTCCAGAGTCCTATCCCGATTATTTCCACCGGCTGTGAGGTGAAGACCACATGTCCCAAGATTTCGCGCTCAAACTTGGCGTCATCAAGCTACGCCTTTGTTTTGAATAGGCCTCTAGCGACCTCTAGCGGACAGAAAATTCGACATATTGCACCTTTAAGTCATAATTTATTCACCCTGGTGTTGTTCTAATGCTGTATGCCCTTCTTTCTTTTTTGGACCTCAAGGAGAATTTTTTTTTTTCCTCACAACTTGTGTGTTTTTCTGGGCAAGTCGGAATGAACTACGGCGCTTATAGAATCTCATGAAAACCAACGGGCAAGGTCAGAATTTTCATTTAATAATGCATTAAATTTCGGTTTGTTCACCAAACCCTATCGTAAACCCACAGAACACTTGGAATATACAGCACGTCGCATGGAATCATTCTGTGATCATTTTGCGTCTTTTTTTTTTTTTACCTTGATGCTGGTCGCTATTCTTAAAAATTCTTTTTGGCCACGATTTACTAATTCCTTCAATTGATTTAGTAAAACGTGGCCACGATTTAGTAAAACAAGGGAATAAATCATTATATTGTGCACACAATTTTTGTAAAATCAGGGAATTAATTAGTAAATCGTGGTGACATATTTGCACGTCATGGGAATGTTAATTTATGGCCACGATATACATATTTTTTCATACATATTCAAGTAATCCAATGTAAGATAACACAGCATAGTCTTCACTGTCTGAATTAAATATAAATGAATCCTCATTAAAGTCACAGTGAAATCAGAATTAACATTTCTTTCTTTTTTTATGGAATATTACATCTTTTTTTTGTAATTCAACATTTCTCCTCTGATGATGTGTTTACTGGTGCGGGGGTGGAGCAACCTGTCGCTCACATGAGATCCACCAATTGCAAACCATAACCATCCAATCAATTCCCCACAGACAAAATCAGGCTCTGCCTGCCCTAATTTTTTTTCTTGTTCCAGAAGCCGTTTCACTCAAATACAGTACAGTCCAAAAGTTTGGAACCACTAAGATTTTTAATGTTTTTAAAAGAAGTTTCGTCTGCTCACCAAGGCTACATTTATTTAATTAAAAATACAGTAAAAAACAGTAATATTGTGAAATATTATTACAATTTAAAATAACTGTTTTCTATTTGAATATATTTGACAAAGTAATTTATTCCTGTGATGGCAAAGCTGAATTTTCAGCATCATTACTTCAGTCTTCAGTGTCACATGATCCTTCAGAAATCATTCTAATATGCTGATCTGCTGCTCAAGAAACATTTAATGTGTACAATTGTACAAAATATTTGTGTACAATTTTTTTTTTTTCAGGATTATTTGATGAATAGAAAGTTCAAAAGAACAGTGTTTATCTGAAATCTAATCTTTTGTAACATTATAAATGTCTTTACTGCCACTTTTGATTGATTTAATGCATCCTTGCTGAATAAAAGTATTCATTTCTTTAATTTCTTTTCAAAAAAATAAAAATAAAAATTCTTACTGACCCCAAGCTTTTGAACGGTAGTGTATAATGCTACAGAAGCTTTGTATTTCAGATAAATGCTGTTCTTTTGAACTTTCTATTCATCAAGGAATCCTGAAAAAAAAGTACACAACTGTTTTCAACATTGAAAATAATCATAAATGTTTATTGAGCAGCAAATCAGCATATTAGAATGATTTCTGAAGGATCATGTGACACTGAAGACTGGAGTAACGATGCTGAAAATTCAGCTTTGCATCACAGGAATAAATTACTTTGTCAAATATATTTAAATAGTACACAGTTATTTTAAATTGTAATAATATTTCACAATATTACTGTTTTTTTACTGTATTTTTAATTAAATAAATGTAGCCTTGGTGAGCAGACGAAACTTCTTTTAAAAACATTAAAAATCTTAGTGGTTCCAAACTTTTGGACTGTACTGTATATGTCTGAATAGGAAAGAAAATCTTATCACAACTTTTGTTTCATGCTGACTAATAATATCCAGTCCAATGTAAGTGCTTGAACTTACTTGAACTACATCGCAACAGTTTAAGGGTGAACAGAAGCTTCAATCCAGTGTCCTTTTTTTTTTATTCAGGTAGACTATGGCGCTCTGCCTGTGGTTTATTGTGGTGGTCCCGCTATGCTGCTGGGGACAGGGTCAAGTGGACACAGGGGACAGTGTTGTTTTCCAGCCCCAGAGTGCTCTCACTGACATGGAGTTTGCCACTGTGAGCACCTACCGCGGCCCCGGAAACACTGACCCTCGGCCCAATAAAGACCTTCCCATCCTTCTGTGGTGGAGCTCCAATCTCTTCCCACACTTCCCAGGAGATACAGAGCGTGTGGACTGTGCCCGCTCGTCCTGCCTAGTCACAAGCAACCGTAAAGTTCAACTTTATGGTCGCACGGCATCCATTATTTTCTACGGCACAGACTTCCGTGCCTACGAGGCTCCATTGCCTCGTATGCCCCATCAAACTTGGGCACTTTTCCATGAAGAGTCTCCAATGAATAACTACCTTCTGTCTCACAGTGTTGGGATCAGGCTGTTTAACTACACAGCCACGTTCAGGAGGGAGTCAGACTATCCCTTAACGCTGCAGTGGTTGCCCTCGCTGGATTATCTTCTGACACCGACGGCAGTCCCTTTGCAGGAGAAGAACCGCTGGCGACGGGCCGGTCTGGCCCCTGTGCTCTACATGCAGTCCCACTGTGATGTGCCTTCAGACCGCGACCGCTATGTTCAAGAGCTGATGAAGTATATAGAGGTAAATACATACAATTATTTTTCAAACATTAGAAAAATTAAGTGGTCGCAAGTACCTTAGCGACCACTTAAAACAGCTTAGCGACACACAAGCAGCCACCCAGAACCCCATCAGTTATCAGCGCATTAAAGGGGACCTATTATGCAAAATTCACTTTTATATTATTTTTGAACATGAGCCATTCAGGAATGTACTTTAAAGGATTAGTTCACTTTCAAATTAAATTTTCCTGATAATTTACTCACCCCCATGTCATCCAAGATGTTCATGTTTTTCTTTCTTCAGTCTAAAAGAAATTAAGGTTTTTGATGAAAACATTCCAGGATTTTTCTCCTTATAATAGACTTCAATGGACTCCAGACGGTTGAAGGTCAAAATTACAGTTTCAGTGCAGCTTTAAAGTGTTCTACACGATCCCAGACGAGGAATAAGGTTCTTATCTAGAGAAATCATCAATCATTTTCTAAAAAAAACCCCATAAATGCTCATCTTGATCTAGCTCTCTTCTTCTCTATTAGAATTCCGGCAGTGTAGACACTGCTAAGTGTATTACTGCCCTCCACAGGTCAAAGTTTGAACTAAATTGTCATATACAATATGCTAGTGCAAGTATATAACGATTTATATATAATTTTTGATTTTTTTTTAGAAAATAAGCGATGGTTTCTCTAGATAAGACCCTTATTCCTCGTCTGGGATCGTGTAGAACGCTTTGAAGCTGCACTGAAACTGTAATTTTGACCTTCAGCCGTTTGGAGGCCATTGAAGTCCACTATATGGAGAAAAATCCTGGAATGTTTTCATCAAAAACCTTCAATTTCTTTTCGACTGAAGAGAGAAGGACATGGACATGGACATCTTGGATGACATGGGGGTGAGTAAATTATCAGGAAATTTTAATTTGAAAGTGAACTAATCCTTTAATGTGACATCACATTGGAACAGGCCCCACCCACGAGTGGCAACGTAATCTGCTCTATTAGCTTAGCTCCTCCCCTGAGTGAGCTGCTGTGCAGTCCGCCATGTTTATCTCCTTGCCAGAGCATTTAACAGCAGCATTCAAGTAATAATAATAATAATAATAATAATAAAATTTATTTTATAAAGAGCCTTTAAAAGCAGATTCTCAAAGTGCTGTACACAAAATGATCAATCCATAGCTCAAGTAATAAAAGTAAACCAACAAACATTTGCTAGTTTAAAAAAATGTCATAGGTCTGAGCTTCCCTAAGTTCAAAAGCAGTGTTGGGCAGTAACTAGTTACTGCACATACTGTTTTTCCCCTACTATATAGTAGGGAAGTATGTGATTTCGGAAGCAGCCTTACATTGTAAAACTGTGCTGCCCCCATAGTATCAGAATATATGCCTGATTATTATTGATTCAGTTTATATAGAGGTCTGTGTTTTGGATGAATGTCTTTGTGGAGCACTGCCTCACCTACCCTTACAGACAAGCCTCGGCTGTTCTGGTCCTCTATTTTGATTGGCTGAGCCACGTTCGAAGCCATCGTGAAATACCCTATATACAGCACACCCACCTGTGACCTCATTACATCAGTATTATTATCACTGTCCCATTGTCCCTTCTTTTTGTTGCTTGGCAATTACTACATTTTTGTTGCTATGTGTTTATTTTATGAAACCTTGCCAGCTATTATAGTAACCATTTTATAAAATCAATAAGCCTAGCAGTATTGCCAAGTCTGCGGTTTTCCTATGGAATTGGGCTTATTTAACAGTGCTGCTGCGGGTTGTTTTTCATGTCCATGGGATGAAGCGACCCCAATAACATGATATTTCGCCACTGAAATGCTAATTTTACCTGGGGAACACCACCAAAAAATGTGGATTTTACCCCACGGGACACGATTTTTACTGGGGGACCCCCCTAAAGAGTGATTGGGCTAGTTTTGAGTTGCAATTGGGTGGGTTTTGTTGTAAAAACCTGCAGCCCTGAAGTCTAGTGAAGAAGTGGTTTAGAATAGCTATGTGTCATGCCTAACAACGCCCCTGTTGTATAATCACTGTAAACCACTGCATCATAGGGCTTATTTCTTTACTGTATCGTTCATAACTTCTGGAAAGAAATTAAGACTGCATGTGCATGTGTTGAGCACCTTTGTTAGTGCACACTATCAAATGAAGTATACTTTGAAAGGCTGTGTCTTTGGCTTTGAAACTCATAACTTGTGTCATCTCCTTAGATTGACTCGTATGGGAAGTGCCTTAACAACAGACCCCTTCCTGAACATCTGGAGGACACCAGCACAGCCACTGGTGAGGACAGGCGCTTCATGAACTTCGTCGGTCGTTATAAGTTCCACCTGGCCCTGGAGAACGGCCTGTGCCCGGACTACATGACTGAGAAGCTGTGGCGGCCCATGCACCAGGGTTGTGTTCCCATTTACAGGGGCTCGTCATCAGTGGCCGACTGGCTGCCTAACAATCATTCCGCTATCCTCGTTGACGATTTTCCCTCTCCACGAGAGCTGGCGGAGTTCATAAAGGCTCTGGATCAAGATGACGCAGAGTACTCGCGTTATCTGGAGTTCAAAACGCCCACTCAGATCACTAACCTGCGTCTGCTGGAGGGGCTTGAGAACAGAGAGTGGGGCGTCAATGACATGAGTAAACCAAACTACCTGAACGGGTTTGAGTGCTTTGTGTGCGACCGAGAGAACGAGCGTCTGGCAGCAGTGAAAGCACACAGGAAGAACCCAAAACTAAACCTACCTCCGCAACCAAAGATGGCCAACAGCTCACACATGGGCTGCCCACTGCCCAGTCCTGGATACGGGCCTGTGGAAAGCATTGACCCAAATGACAGGTAAACACAGCTTTCATTCATCACCATTTGATAAATCTGTGCATTTCACACAAAGGGTACAGTGGTGGTCAGAATTATTGGCACCCTTGGTAAATATGATCAAAAATGACTGTAAAAATAAATCTGAATTGTTTATCCTTTTGAACTTTAATTCATAAAATTAGCAAAAATCTAACATTTCATTGAAGGAAAAGAGTTGTAAGTGGGGGTAAAATCAGCATATGAAATAAATGTTTTTCTCCAAAACACTTTGGACACAATTATTGGCACCCTTAGAATATTTTATGAGTAAAATATCTCTGAAGTATATTCCCATTCATATTTAAATTTTTTTTAGCACACCAGGGTGATCATGAACATGAAATTGTCCAGCCGAGACTTCCTGTTCCGCGGGAGTATAAACATGAGGAAACACAAAGGCCAAATTCCCTTAAACATTCATCACAATGAGTAAAACCAAAGAATATAGTTCTGATGTGCAGCAAAAGATTGTTGAGCTTCACAAAATAGAAAGTAGCTGTAAAAAAATAGCTAAAGCATTGAAAATCCCCATTTCCACTATCAGGGCAATAATTGAGAAGTTCCAATCAACTTAAGATGTTACAAATCTGCCTGGAAGAGGACGAGTGTCTAAATCGTAGTAATGCATGGTGAGGAGGAAAGTTTGAGTGGCCAAAGACTCTCCAAGGATCACAGCTGGAGAATTACAGAGATTAGTTGAGTCTTGAGTCTCAGAAAGCCTAAAAAAAAATTATCAAACAGCACCTACATCCCCACAAGTTGTTCGGGAGGGTTTCAAGAAAAATTCTGTGCTCTTATCCAGAAACAATCTCCAGCATATTCAGTTGTCAGACACGACTGGAACTTCAAACGGGACTGGCTTCTATGGTCAGATGAAACTAAAAAAAGAGCTTTTTGGCAGCAAACCCACCAGATGGGTTTGGTGCACACATGGATAAAAAGTACCCCATGCCCACGGTTAAATATACTGCTGGATCTTTAATGTTGTGGGCCTATTTTTCCGCTGGAGGTCCTGGACATCTTGTTCAGATATATGGTATCATGGATTCTATCAAATACCAACAGATAAAAAATCAAAACCTGACCGCTTCTGCTAGAAATCCAACAATGGGCCATGGTTGGATCTTCCATTAGGACAATGATCCAAAACAAACATCAAAACCAACACAAAAATGTGTCAATGAGCCCAAAATGAAGCTTCTGCCATGGCCATCCCAGTCCCCTGACCTGAACCCTAAAGAAAATGAGTGGAGTGAACTGAAGAGAAGAAGCACCAACATGGAGCTGGGAATCTGAAGGATCTGGAGAGATTCTGCATGAAGGAATGGTCTCTGATCTCTTGTCAGGTGTTCTCCAAACTCATCAGGCATTATAGAGGAAGAGTGAGAACTGTTTTCTTGGCAAAAGGAGGTAGCAAAAATTATTGAATAAAAGGGTGCCAATAACTGTGGCCAACATGTTTTGTAGATAAACATTTATTTCATAATGTGACTTTCCCCCCACTTTCAATTCTTTTTCTTCAATGAAAGGTTTTTGCTAAGTTTATGAATTAAAGATCAAAAGGATAAACAATGCAGATTTACTTTTACAGTCATCTTTGATCATATTTACCAAGGGTGCCAATAATTCTGACCACCACTGTATGTTCACACTTGGTAGGGTTGGTTCTATTAAAATGAACTCTGGTGCAATTATGTTAGTGTGGTTCATTTGAATTTAATTCAAATCACATTTATTTGTATAGCATTTTTCACAATATGTATCATTTCAAAGCTGCTTTACAGAAAATGCATGTTTCTGTAAAGCGGTGTGTGTTCAGGGTCCTGTGACCCTGCTGCCCGAATAAGTGTTTCTTGTCCAATGGTCACACCTTAATTTTGCAGTTTCTATAGTATTGCATCCTTCTCATGGGCATTTAATAATTTCTGAGGCGCTATGTTGCCCATTACAATTTGGTACAGGTGTCAGAAACGTGTCTCCTTGCAGCAGATCTTTGTGTGTAACAGAGCAATTCCTGCCTGTTTTGACTCCTACACATTTTATAAGCTCTTCACGAGTTCTCCGCCGGTAAAAATACCATTATATGAACACGCATACAATGAGTATCTTTTGTATCTTTAGGTTCTGTTAAAAATGACAGTGAATGCTATGAAAACCAGAACTAAATGTATTTTTTTTTTTTGGGTCCAGACCAAAAGATCCAAGAGAACTGAACTACAAGTGTGAACACACCCTAAAAAACTAATAACATTTCAAGTTAAATGTGTTGCGACTGCTGTTTCATCTTGTTTTGAGGCATTCGCAGTAGAGTGAAACTGTGTCATGTGTTTGTTCTCAGCTGGCTCCAGATGTGGCCGCAGGACTACTGGCAGAGTCTGGATCAGGCAGAGGGTTTGGAGTCGCTCATCAGACACAACGTGTCAGAGCCGTCGTTACTGTGGCAGCATATACAGAGCATCGCTGTGAGGAGAGCCAGAGGCCAATGAGAGGAGCTCAGGACTCGCCATCCACCTGAGGTGACATCTCAGATCAAAACTTCCTCCGACAGCTCGAGACTCCAAATATTTTTGGCAACAGTTGTATTTTGGCAATCCACCCACGGCGGATGAGCCGTTCTTGAACACAAGAATCATTTGTATTATTTCTAACTAAATGGAAACAATCACAATAATCTCATTACATGTTGATATTTCGCTTCAATACTATGTATTCATAGTGAATGTTCTTCATCTATATGTTACTCTGAGGGCTTCAGCTGATGTTGAGCATCTCACAATCACTCAGGCTTGCTTGCAGCTTGTCACAGATCTCATGGAAGTATATCACTGCAGATGAACATTTATTTGCATGATTGTTTTTAAAAGAATCTCATAAAACAGGTCAGGTCGTACAATATAGCATTTTTTCACATTACTGTATTGGAAATTTGGGGGGAGGCTTTTTATTGTCTAAAGTCCTAAATGGGTTATTTTCTAGAAGCAAAATATAACTTCTTTTCATTTTTGGCTGATATGACCTGCACTTGTTCTTGAATGATTCAAGAGATTCTCCTACACAAGTTGAATAGGAGAATCTCATGAATTATTCAAGAACAAGTGCAGGTCATATATCAGCCAAAAATTAAAAGAAAAGCTAAGGCTAAGACCTGTTGTTTTATATTGTAAGTGTTTGCATACCTCAGTATTTTTTATGCAATATTTATATATATTTATATTTTCTATTGCACAGTCTTGTAACAAATCAATAAAAGGAGAAAACAACTTTATTCATGAGATGTTGCTTTACAGTAATTGTGAAGAGAGATGCAGGATACATATTCATAACAATGAAATATCGGTAATATCATTTCCTTAAAATGGTTTCTGATGATTAAATACACAAATACATTCTTGTTGTCCTGATGACTAAACATTTAAAGGAACAGAATAAAAAAACAAATCCTGTAACAAGCGTTCCTACTATTCTAGCACTAGAAAACCTTTTAATAAACATATTCAGAAGGTATTCTACAGTATATGCTTACATCTTTTGTATCAGTAATGAAGAGGAACTTGTTTTGCGTCAGAAAAAAATTCTAATCTCTGTTCAAATAAGCTAGTCGTCCATATTGTTACGGGTATTTCAGGCGGCGTAAGCAGATCTTCTTATAGCACATTGGAATAGCAGCTCTCACAGTGGACTGTCCCACGGTGGAGAAACATGTTGTAGAGCAAATCTCCCATTGGTTTACTGCAAATACCACACTAAGGTGGGGGGAAAAGAAATTCAATATACATTTTCGTTACACCATGTTGTCATATATCATTAAGTACAGTAGGGTAGTGTATCCCAAACAAGCTAAAATGCATCCAGCATATTGTAACATACAAATTAGAGAGGTGTCTGGGAAAAGAGAGTCCTTTGTGTGAGCGGATATTGTTGCGTACCTTAAAGCAGTGTGGGTGACAGGATATGTTAAGGTGCTCAATGGTAATTTTGGCATCATTTCCCACCAGTTCTCCACAGTATGTACAGGGAGTAACATCTCTTCTAAAGACAAAATGAGGTCATTAGTTAGGGCTCATATTACAAAATAACAACTTCCTATTTATTCCCTCCACACTGCTTGTGCAGTAAGTGATACTAGGGCTGAGTTCTCAAATGTAATCAATTCTTAAATCCCCAAAATCGATCTTTCAGTCTGTGCCGTTTTCAGTTGATAAATGAACAAAACTTTGTAGTGTCTCCCATCCCATAAATCACTTTATTTGTTATATGAAACAAAGTCTAAGCTTTCAAATTCTGTCCATTTTTATGTCAAACAATGTTGTTTTGCCACTCTTTAACGTGGTTTGGCGGATCGCTGGAGTGTCTGTTCAACCAAACCGGCAGCACGAAGCACACATGAACTGATCATTTCTTCCTCTTTTCTACTAGTTACAGCATGAAATAAACACGACTGAACATTAGAAGGTATGTTGAAAGATACAGTATATGAGTACAACCAAAGACTATAATAACACACAAGACGTGTCACTCGTATTGTTTTGAATGGGTGTAACGCGCAATATGGCGGAATAAGTCCCGCCTTCTAAATAAGATCCAATCGCGACTGGTAAAGTCATCGCGTCACTGCAGCAGCCGTTAGAAGCACCGGTTTCTATAGAAACAGTCAGACGCGCGCCTCCGAAGAGACGCGCATTTAGGTCTGCGCATGCGCATTAGCTTGATCCAGCCTGAAAAATACTTTTTTTTTGTCATGATTCGAGCGTTTAGAAACTAAATTTATGAGCCGGTTGTTGTTAGATTTCATTGTTGATTTCAAATATGAAATTTAATCGTAAGGTTGGCGAACAGTTTTGGAGAATTTGATGTTTCCCCATTCAAAGAGATTGCATGATGCCCGAGAGGCGTTTCAAAGATGGCCGCCGAGTGAAATGACTTGTCTTAAAGGGACTTTGGTGCAACTCAACTTCCATATCGAGTCTCATGTAATCGCTCAATCAGTGTTTCAACCACGGAAAGCTTGTAAACAATGTCACTTAATGTTACATTTACCTCAGAAAATCCATTTAATGTCCATAAACTCGATGGTTAACAAGAAAAATAACTCTAGAGAGCAGCATTTTGATAGATCTATGCACTACATTGCATGTTCGTTCTATTTTTACTTAGCCTGTTCTTCAATATTCAATGTATGTTTGAATAAATATGTCATATTTTTTTGACAGCCAACATTTAAATGTTTATATTTCAAAAAAATAAGTAGAAACATAATTATTTTGTTAAAATGTTAATATTATAAAAACTTCCTTGTTGCTTGTTTCTTAAATGTGTAATTTAAGTGCCTAAACAAATCAATTAACCTTTAACATTATAGTAATGTACCAACTTGGGTTCCCTGTATAGTTTAGAGCATTAGCTGATTTTTTTTTTTTTTTGGGGGGGAGGATATTTGCTATGTACTGTACCTGATATATACCCCAATCAAAATTGAATCAAACTGAATTGAAATCTGAACTGAATCTAAACGCAAGATTGTGAAGTGAAATGTACGCTGCATTAACATATAAAAGAGCACCGGTCAGCATCCAAATGCTTTACTTGAGAACGGCAAGTGGCAGGAATTGCTTAGATTTCCAGATAGCTGCAGTACTCCGACTCTCTGCCACAAGGAAAAATGCGTATATCTGCTTAGACCCTGACGTGCTGCTGACGTGCTGTCCTCGTCAAAGATTGGCGTGGATTTTAGCGTGCGTACTCGCGATTTTTAAAAACGAGGCCCCCATGTTTCTGGGGTTGCTGTATATGTGGCATACTGTATGTTCTGTGATATATAAACGTTACCTGGGGTAGTAGCTGGGGCTGCTGTAGTTGTAGCTGGAGGTTGTTGAAGACACATAGTCAGTGGTACTGTATGAGGGATAGTCAGAGCTGCTGTATGAGGGAAGACAAAACATGTTTATAGTAGACGACATTGTTTTGATTCACAGATTACTATTCTATGATCTACTGCACAAGCAGCTCTGCACTGTTATTTTATGGCATGATGTAACAGTTCTAATAAAAACAGGTCGCAGGTCTGTACTCCGGGTCCTGATCACCCTGTCAAGATTTATTTTGTGCATCACTGTACAGAAGTATCCCTTACATAAGCCCACTGAGGGTGATGCAATGCAGTTCATGGTCATTTTAATTTTGATTTTTGGAATATTTCTGTTGCTTTTGTATCATATGCAAGCAATTTTGGTACTGTGTTGAGTCTTAAATCTGGGTCCTGAAGCAAACCAATTGAGAACCGCTGAGCAAAATCACTATGATGGTGAAGAATTATTGTAAGAAAATAATGCCTCCAGCTTACCTGCCATCAAGAGGTGAATTGTTCACATATTCCTTAACAAAGACAAACCCCCTAGAAAACAGAACAATGGAGATCAGGCATTCAACAGGATGTCACTTTTAGGTTATAATAATCAGGTTAAACATTCAGCATTCATTGGAATAACACATACTTCTTGGATTCAGAGTCTGGTAACTTCTCCGGGACAGAACTCTCCACTGTTTGGGTGCTGGTTTTGTTACTACAAGACCAAAATAGTATGTGAATAATCTCATCTCAGACAGCATGAGACACCTGTGCACTATCACACAACGAGCAGTAGAAGCTTCTTTTGTACTTTGAATGTTAATCATATGTAATTATGACTGTTTAGTTTGACTGCAATAATGTGATCTGCGGAAGCACAAGTGAATGGTGAAAATAAGAGTGAAAGTCGGCATTTTTAAAGTATCTGTCTTTGTTAAGGCACCATTTCAGTAAGATCTTTGAAGAAACAATGAGTAACCCAAGACGTAAAACAGGGCTATACTTATTTAGCTGTTGTCCTAGTAAACCCGTCCTATATTTTTGCTCCAGTGCTTTGTTTCTTAATGCTAAACAGGAAAAGCTAGTTTAGCCCTATTGACCAATATATGAGTATTACATGATAGTTTGACCAGATCGAATGAGTAATGCTTGTTAATTTAAAACATTTCTGATATTATAATTCCTCTTTTATTTATTTTTTTATTATTTTTTTGGAAATAACATCCTTAAGGTAGATCAAGACTTCAAAGAGCCCCAAAAAGTATGTTAATACAAAAATGAAACGTTATATATGAGGTTGGGAACTCAGATTTCTTGTACAAATTGTGTAATAAATTAATAATGATAATATACAAGTAAATCATTGTGTAATATTTGTAAAAACATATGCTCTTATGTGTGCATAAAAATACATAAATTTATTTTTAAATATCTTTTATCTTCCACGACAGAATTATTTAAAAAATTAAAAAAAAAAAAAATGTTAAAAAAAAATTGTTGAAACTTTCCCCCTCAATAACCTTTTGTATTTTATTGAAAAACATAAGAATCAGAATCTTGAATCTTGAATCAGAAAAAAACATGTTTAATTAATTGTTTGAAGTTAAATAGCGTTTATATAATTATGGCAGTAATCTTATCAAAGAATAATTTTTAATTTTTAAAATGTATGTTCTGTTTAATTACCCATATAAATAAGGGGATTTTCTTGCATTATTGTTTTGCACACTTAAATATTATAAAACAATGTTTTTATGAGTTATGAAAGACTTTATATTTGCAGTGTAAGTCCACTCAAATAACAGCAGCTCTTACCCGTCCATGACTGTGCTCCACTCGCTCCTGTGAAGAAAGCAAATGTTGCTTTTAAAAGTGATCCAGTGATACGAAGCCTAGTTTTATTTGTGTGTGTGAGCACACGTGTGAAAGAGCGTTTGATACTGTGTGTGTGAGAGTTTATCTGCAGCTCAGGTGGAGTTTTAGGGTTGGGTTTGACTCAAACTACTTTGCTACTTCTGCCTCCGGTACTTTAACCCATTGTGTTATTGACTTTTCATAGCAAAGATCTCCATGCAAACAATATGAATCAACACAGACAGGTCCAAGTGTTCTCAAGAAATGA
Organism: Megalobrama amblycephala; assembly: GCF_018812025.1. Classification (NCBI taxonomy): domain Eukaryota; kingdom Metazoa; phylum Chordata; class Actinopteri; order Cypriniformes; family Xenocyprididae; genus Megalobrama; species Megalobrama amblycephala. The sequence continues at coordinate 21,647,832 of NC_063066.1, read as the reverse complement.
GTTGTGCTAACAGAGACGTGCTTCTGGAGTAACAAACAGATCTTTTCTAAATGAATTACCTATTAGTGTCAAATGGAATGGCATCTTCAGCCAAGGAAGCCAAAACATCTGGTGGCATACTATCAATAAAATACAAAATATCCTGATTAATATTTCTGTTCAATTGTGTAAAATGACATTCTGAACAATTTTTATATTATAAGTTAAATTAAATTAAAAACAGTCCATGTGAATTGATTTATATACTCACTCAGCAACCAAGTCTATAGGATTCTGAAAATGATTGATTGTATCTGTGGAACTGAACATCAAAATATACACTATTATGACAAACCGTAGCATGGTAAACATCATAAAGTTAGCTAACAGAGCCTGATTAACTGATCTGCAGAATCACCTCGAGTCCAGTACAGGAGGACGGTACCATTGAGGACTATGAAAGAGACAAGCAGGCAGAGAAAGAGGCGTTAGCTGCCATGTGTGCACAGATGACTGTTAAACACTGAGAATCGCTAGTTAGAATGTTTAGAAGCATTACCTCTTTGTGGGCTCACCCTCTGCCCGTATTGGATCAAGTATATCAGCTGAGCTGAAAAATAAACAATTTCACACAGCTTTCACACTGAGCTCAGAAACATGCGCTGTCGCATGCAAAGTGAATGTGTGATGTGTTCAACAGGCTGTATTTTCCTGCAGGCTGTAGTGTGTATGATCAACACAATGCTCTACAGTCTACACATTTTCAGTCTCTTAGCAAATAGATTATGAGAATTCATGTATATTTGGGTGGCTTTCATGACATCTCAAACTTTTTCTTCTGCTTATATGATGTCAAGTGCAACCACTACACTGTTCTTATGTAAATAACACATTAGCGTGTATTACTAATGCACCACATTTAAAAGATAACTATGGGAAAGATGTTCACTGAGTAACCACTTAAAGTATTAGTTCACCCAAAAATGAAAATTCTGTCATTAATTACTCACCATCATGTCGTTCCAAACCCGCAAGACCTTCATTCATCTTCAGAACACAAATTAAGATGTTTTTGATGAAATCCAAGGGGGGGGGGTTTTATCTCCAATTGAAAGCAACTAAATTACCACATTCAAGGTCCAGAGAAGTAGTAAAGACATTGTTAAAATAGTCAACGTGACTACAGTAGTTCAATCTTAACGTTATGAAGCGATGAAAATACTACTTTGTGCCCAAAAACAAAACAAAACTAATGACTTATTCAACAATTTCCTCTCTACCCTTTCATTGTCCTACGCAGTTTACTTTGAAGACACACTGCAGAGCTTCTGTGTTCTACGTCAGAACTCTATAGCTCAGTATTGTCCGGCTCCTGCGTCAGCATCACACACAAGCATCGTGGTGCTCACATGAACAGCATCAGCCAATACTGAGCCGGCGTTCGGACATGAACACGGAAGCACTGCACAGCATCAACTGCATAGGAGACTGACAGGGTACAGAAGAAACTGTTGAAAAAATTCACAAAAAGTATTCTCGTCGCCTCATAACATTAAAAGGTGCTCTAAGTGACGTCACGCGTTTTTAGGCCAAAACCTTTTTTGTCACATACAGCAAACATCTCCACACTATCCGATAGCTGCCTGTCCCCTGAACACACAGTAGTCGCCACAAGCTCCGAAAACGGCAATAAAAACAAACTGGTGCAGCCTGGACCACGAAACATAATAAACATGCTCCAGCCAATAACCAACAAGAATGATTTTAAATGCGAGTTAATGACTGTTTCAGGAAGCACGGGGGTGGGGGAGGATCTAGCTAGCCTCTGTTTTGTTTGACAACACTTCGAACGTCAACAGGAAGTTACTCCATCCAGGATCGCTTAGAGCACCTTTAACATGAACCACTGTAGTCACATTGACTATTTTAACGATTGTCTTTACTGCTTCTCTGGACCTTGAATGTGGTCATTTCATTGCTTTCTATGGGAGATTAAAAAAAACTCTCGAATTTCATCAAAAATATCTCAAAGGGATAGTTCACCCAAAAATGAAAATTCTGTCATCATTTACTCACTCTCAAGTTGTTCAAAATCAGTGTAATTTTCTTTGTTCTGTTGAACACAAAGCAAGATATTTTGAATAATGTGTTAAACTGAACAGTTTTGGGGCACCATTGACTTCCATAGTAGTTTTTTTCCTACTATGGAAGTCAATGGTGCCCCAAAGTGGCCTGGTTACAAACTTTCTTCAAAATATCTTCATTTGTGTTCAGCAGAACAAAGAAATTTATGCAGGTTTGGAACAACTTGAGGGTGAGTAAATGATGACAGAATTTTCATTTTTGGGTGAACTATCCCTTTAATTTGTGTTTTGAAGATGAACAAAATCTCTTGCTGGTTTGGAACAACATGAGGGTGAGTAATAAATGACAGAAATTTCATTTTTGGGTGAACTAACCATTTAAATGTTGGATGGTGTCACAAATCTGTGCCTTAAGGTATATCATAGTTTGGTTTTTATAGTTTTAAATTATTAAAGTGGACTAAAAAAAAAGCAGTTAACCCAAGAACCACTGCCTATCTATTATACATGCAGTTTTTATGTCCCTTTTTATTTTAAAGGTACACTATGAAACTTTTTTTATGTTCAAATTAACTACATTTAAGTCAATTCATAATCATTTTTTATTCCAGAATGTGTTTTGTCTTATCCTGATTCACTATGGTAAGTCTATTACAAGTGTTCATACTTTTTTATACTACATACATCACTCATGTCTCGTCATCAATTATAAATCTCGTCAGAATCAACATTGGCTTGGCTTTACGGAGATGGTGAGAACTGAGGGATTTGAAATGTTGTAAAAGCGACGCAGAGATGATTTTATTACTCAACAGGTGAGTAAGGTGTTTTATTGAACAGATAAATTGCCATACGTAGCTCTCTAACAGAGTTGATTGTAAAGCATTATCTATTGTGAAGGCTCATTCCATTATGGTTGTTGTAACGCTGTGCTGGAATTTCAAGGAAGTAGCGTGTCTATTAATGGGTAAAGCTACAGTAACATCTTCAGCATTTATATCTCTAGTTATATCTCTTAAGCCTATAGTAGTGAATGTTTTATGAGCAGTAGGATAATCTCTCTCTTTGTTTAGAACCATGTTCACCCACACAGTCACACAGAGCCAAAGCACAATCAAAACAATGTTCTTCTGCAGAATGTATGCAGCTTTGTATTTTAACCATTAAAGGGTCAAAATGTTTTTCATAGTGTACATTTAAGAGATTACATGGAATATTTGTACTTGAAAAAAATATTACTTAAAGGGATAGAGCACATCAAATATTGTAAACAAGCTCAAACTTGCTTGCTTGACACACTAGAACCAATGACAAGTGAAAAAAGCTAGAAGTAGATTCAAAAAACTATACTAAAGTGTTACATTATTTATATCTGCACATGAATTCTTCAAAACTAATGAAGAGAAAATAAGATAATAATGCAGAAAAATCACCTGGTTGTACTAGTGTTGAAGGGAATAAGATCATCTGCAAGCAGGTCCAGACTTTTTTGTGCTTGCTTTGTCTGAGGCAGAGGACTAGAGGAGAAACATCCAGATCATTCATCAACTCTATTTATCAAATTATCATTATTTTTACTAAATTGTCAGGACTGACATTTAGTCTCCTACAAAAAATGACTACAGAAAGTGATAAAAAAAAAAGTGCCACTTTATTTTTGTTTTTAATTTTATTTATGGTATAGTTAAAAATTAAAAATTATAGTTGACTTGGGGAAACAACAAAAGTCCACTTATAATAAGTTGTCATCTAAAATGTAAAAATATATAGAGAGATAATAAATACAAAATGTTATGTTATTTCCATCAAAATGTCCATGTTTGTTACTGTATTTTTTGTTGATGTGTTTAGATTAGCATATTAGACAAAGTCTATAGTAAAATGTAGCATCAGCATTCATGGTTCAAGTCATTTTGTCCACATACTGTATGTATATGAGGCATCCATTTTGCAAAATGACCATAACCTCCGTTTTGCATATTACACTAAAATATAACGTAAATAATCATCATAAATGCATACAGCCACTCTCACCTGTCTATGAGCAGATCCTGACTGAGAAGATCTATTCCTGGATTCACCTGGCCAGAACTGCAGGAACAAGAAATACAGTGATGATCTAGTAACAAGAGTCAGAATGTTAATTTAGAAATTTCTTTTGGGCAGTAAAGTCTCTGATAGAGCTCTTGTGTCCTCTTGTGGTCTATTACAGAACAGCACATGTCAGTCAGCACTTACTGCTACATAATTATTACATGTACGATAAATATTTATAGAAGTGAATTACGAGTTCAACTCTGTTACAGTAGTTACCGTCAATGCAATTATAAAAAATCTTCAAGAGAAATTTTAAACCATGCGGTTTTCCCAGGGAATTGTGCAACTGCTTTTTTCCCCCGGGGGGTAAAGGTTTGACAGTAACACTTTATAATACGGTTCATTTTGTTAACATTAGCATGCACCATTAGCACAGTTGTTGAACATTTGTTACTGAATTTGTTAATCTTTGTTAACATTAGTTAATAAAAATTGTTCATGTTAGTTCACAGTGCATTAACTAATGTTAACAAATACAACTCTTGATTTTAATAATGTATTAGTAAATGTTGAAATTAACCTTATTTATTTATTTACGCCATGTTAGCAACATGGCTATTTTCATGGTGAAAACAGAACAAACAACATAATACAATGAACAAAAACACGATATAAGATATTTCAGGTTAATACAAGATAGAAATATATTCAGGCGATACTTTTTTAAATACATCAGTTAAACACATCTCTGAAGAAAACTAACATTAAAAATGAACAACGGTTTGACATATCGCATATATTATATTTGGCCTCATCGACACGACAGCCAGTAGCACAGTTCCTCAACAAACCGTCCATACCAGCGTGATGAATACGATCATCAACTGGATGGAACTGAAATAAATACTTTGTTGCGATCCTATCAGACTTATGATAGCAACCTGATTCGTAACAAAGCACTGTTCGCCCGAGGAGGACTGGCCTCCTGACTAAGCCTGGTTTCTCCCGAGGTTTTTTTCTCCATTTTAACACCTATTTGCCACTTGTTTGCCACCTGATGTCACCTGTTGGAGTTTGGGTTCCTTGCCGATGTCGCCTTTGGCTTGCTTAGTTGGGGACACTTGACATTTGACTTGACATTTGATATTCAACAGTATTCTTGACATTTATTCAACAATGCTTTGATCTGCCTGCATTGACACTATTCTTTAAGAGCTGCTGTGCAGCAAAAATTATGTACCAATTATCAATGTAAAGCTGCTTTGACACAATCTGCATTGTAAAAAGCGCTATATAAATAAAGGTGACTTGACTTGACTTTGACTGAAATGCTTGTATTGAAATATTTTATTTTCTACCAATGATAAAACTGTGCTAGATGTTAAGTTTTGTAACATATTCTGGTAAAGAGCTTTGGAGCTGTTTAAACTACAATATAGTGGTTTTCAATTTGCATAACAATGACTGTAAAATATGTATTTCCGGAATGGGAGTGGCATATTTTGATATTTGGGATATGGTCATTGGGCTACTTTTGGGCTATTTTTGATTGGAAATGGGGATAGTTTTGTTATGCAGATCTGGCAACCCTGGCCATTTTTCTCCAATTCTCCAACTACGTGAACTTCACTGCACTCTCATGAACACGCAGTCACAAACAGGAGAGCAACAGCCAAGTTCATGATTGCTAAATTTTGCCAAATAATAAATTATATTGTATTTTTGCATATAAGTGTTTCGCCAAGCACTTGGAATAGTAAGGACAAGTAGTTGCAAGGAATTGTTTTATGATTTACACGCACAAGCAGGACATTTTACAAATAAATAAACTCTCCTTTTGTGTTTCGGAAAAGAAAGAAGGCCGTACGGCTTTAAAACAACACCAGGGTGAGTAAATAATGACTGAACATTTATTTTTGGTTGAGTAAACCTTTCCTTAACAAAAGAAATGGAAAACCATATAAAGCATAACAACGAACTGATTGTTCGCAGTATAGCTGTACAAACTAAAGCACTAGCCTACTTTCATTTAATATGTTCATTCATTTGTGTGCATGAATGGTACTTGACTAAATAAACATATCTACAATTATAACTGATGTTGCTTATGGACAGTGCATCCATATTCATATCCCAAAGAGTGAGTTTAGTTCATGTCTGTCTGAATCTGACTGCAATGTACTATCACATTGCAATAACTGCAATAAATTGACATGACACTGAGGTCAGATAAACAGCAACAACATCAGCGTACTCACTGCTCTGAACTCATTAATACTGTATGGTGTATGAAACCCCTTTACACATGAATGGCACTGAGATTAATGAACATAATCTGTATATGACGGGGCTATTATGTATTAATCAGATCATCTTGTACCTGGCAGGCTCTGTGTTGAAGGATATCAGAGTGTCAGACAGACGAATCAGGCTTTCAGCACTGCAAAGGGATTAAAAAAACAATGAAGATGTTTTTATCTATCAACAGTGTACATAGGCTAAATATTTCACATTAGATATACAAAATTATATTTATAGAGCAAACCTTTTTTCTGGAACCGGCTCAGGCTTGGATACAGATGCTGGTTTAGTTTCCGTCACTGGTTTAGGTTCAGATGTGGGTTTAGGTTCAGTTACTGTTGTAGTTTGAGTTGTAAGTTTAGTTTCAGCTGCTGGTTTAGTTGCAGATGCTGTTGTAATTTGTGTGGTAGGTTTTGTTTCAGCCACTGGTTTAAGATCAGATGTAGGTTTAGGTTCAGTTACTGTTGTAGTTTGTGCTTTAGGTTTAGTTTCAGCCACTGGTTTAGGTTCAGATGTGGGTTTAGGTTCAGTTACTGTTGTAGTTTGAGTTGTAAGTTTAGTTTCAGCCACTGGTTTAGGTTCAGATGTGGGTTTAGCTTCAGTTACTGTTGTAGTTTGAGTTGTAAGTTTAGTTTCAGCTGCTGTTTTAGTTGCAGATGCTGTTGTAATTTGTGTGGTAGGTTTAGTTTCAGCCACTGGTTTAGGTTCAGATGTAGGTTTAGGTTCAGTTACTGTTGTAGTTTGTGCTTTAGGTTTAGTTTCAGCCACTGGTTTAGGTTCAGATGTGGGTTTAGCTTCAGTTACTGTTGTAGTTTGAGTTGTAAGTTTAGTTTCAGCCACTGGTTTAGGTTCAGATGTGGGTTTAGGTTCAGTTACTGTTGTAGTTTGAGTTGTAGTTTGAGTTGTAAGTTTAGTTTCAGCCACTGGTTTAGGTTCAGATGTGGGTTTAGCTTCAGTTACTGTTGTAGTTTGAGTTGTAAGTTTAGTTTCAGCTGCTGTTTTAGTTGCAGATGCTGTTGTAATTTGTGTGGTAGGTTTAGTTTCAGCCACTGGTTTAGGTTCAGATGTAGGTTTAGGTTCAGTTACTGTTGTAGTTTGTGCTTTAGGTTTAGTTTCAGCCACTGGTTTAGGTTCAGATGTGGGTTTAGCTTCAGTTACTGTTGTAGTGAGTTGTAAGTTTAGTTTCAGCCACTGGTTTAGGTTCAGATGTGGGTTTAGGTTCAGTTACTGTTGTAGTTTGAGTTGTAGTTTGAGTTGTAAGTTTAGTTTCAGCCACTGGTTTAGGTTCAGATGTGGGTTTAGCTTCAGTTACTGTTGTAGTTTGAGTTGTAAGTTTAGTTTCAGCTGCTGTTTTAGTTGCAGATGCTGTTGTAATTTGTGTGGTAGGTTTAGTTTCAGCCACTGGTTTAGGTTCAAATGTGGGTTTAGGTTCAGTTACTACTGTAGTTTGTGTTGTAGGTTTAGTTTCAGTTGCTGGTTTAGTTGCAGATGCTGTTGTAATTTGTGTGGTAGGTTTAGTTTCAACCACTGGTTTAGGTTCAGATGTGGGTTTAGCTTCAGTTACTGTTGTAGTTTGAGTTGTAAGTTTAGTTTCAGCTGCTGTTTTAGTTGCAGATGCTGTTGTAATTTGTGTGGTAGGTTTAGTTTCAGCCACTGGTTTAGGTTCAAATGTGGGTTTAGGTTCAGTTACTACTGTAGTTTGTGTTGTAGGTTTAGTTTCAGTTGCTGGTTTAGTTGCAGATGCTGTTGTAAGTTGTGTGGTAGGTTTAGTTTCAACCACTGGTTTAGGTTCTGGTGTGGGTTTAGGTTCAGTTACTGTTGTAGTTTGTGTTGTAGGTTTAGTTTCAGCCACTGGTTTAGATTCTGATGAGGGTTTAGGTTCAGTGACGGCTTTATTTTGTGTTGTAGGTTCAGATGCTGATTTAAGCTGTGTTGTGTTTTCCAGCACTGGTTTAGCTTCAGTTGTTATTTTAGTTTGTGTTGTAGGTTTAGTTTCAATCACTGGCTTAGGTTCAGATACTGTTTTTGTTTCAAGTACTGGTTTAGGAGCAGGTGCAGTTTTAGGCTCTGTACTAAGTGTAGGCTTAGGTTCCGATTTAGTTTCAGGTGCTGCTGGCTTGACCTCCTTCACCACTGGTGCAGGGGGTTCTTCAATGCTTGATATAACACTGTAAATACAGTAAAATTGCAATTGAGCCAGTGTAAACAATAAATAAGAGTTGAAGTTGTATAACTGACAGATGTTGTGTAGTTTACCTTTGCTGAGGCACAGACTGAACAGATGCTGTAATGTCACCCTCATCACTGATAACTACCCTATACAAACCACATAGATATGCACAAGGAATGAGGATGGGGGCAATAGTGGGTTATACAGTGTGACACTTGAACTTATTGCTAATGGAAACATATACACAAAATGATACATGATTAAGTTTAATTTCTACCATATCATCAGCTGTGCCACTTCACCTCTTTCAACCCTATTTAATTTTGTCAGTTTGTCCTGTTTAACCCAGAAATTTCCCAAGTACCTTTTGGCCACAAAGGATGTGCTTGTCTCATCAGAACTGTCTGGTTTCTCTGAAGATCTGGAAATATTAGATTTGAACATTGTGCAGTGAGGAATGGGATATGCATTAATCAAGTGGCAATACACTGTCACATTATAACAGCTGTTACTGGAAAGATACACATACACATCAATTTATTTAGCCCTTAAAGGGTACATATTAGTACCTTACAGGTACATAAAATGCATGGCACTACCATGTTACATGTCCAAAAATCATGGTACGTTTCCAAAACACAGTTGTATTTCAGAGATTTCAAAAGGTACATTTTAACAAGGCACTTACTCATATTTCTTTGCAGCAGACATTACGTATGAACGGCGATTTGCTGCCGAACTCTTCAGCACACTGCTGGCGGCCTCTTTCCTACACACATACACATACAACGGAAAGATTATTTTATGAAGAGGAACAAGAAGTCACCTTGGATTAATCAGTCTGTAGTGCGTGGTCTCTCACCTCTTTTCCATTTCCTCTGGACTCAGAGCTGGTTCAGAGAGCACTGTCTTTTCATTGCTCGACCGAATTGTGTGAGGGGCTCTGGGAAAAGAATATTTATGAATATAAACGTAATTAAGATGTTCTAAAATGAGCTTGAATGTGTGTGAGTGTTTTTGGCACGCTTACATTTTCTTGTAACTATCAGAAGGCCTTTTGAAGCTATTTATTCCGCTAAGGGAGGAGAAACAAATAGCATACTATTAAAATTGATTTACTACACCAAAACTTACATTAGCAATGCAGTTTATTTGGAAATAAAATATATCTATAATGATTTAATGGAATTTATTTTATGATGTTCTAAAATCAATAGAACTAGTACGGTTTCTGACACTGAATGGAAACTGAATGTTTTTTGCTTACGCATATCCATTGGTGGATGTAGTGGAGGTTGGCTTGGAATCGGTTTTTCTGAATACCCCTCTGCAAAAGTAAATTATCACACATGAGGGAAAGCGATACGCAGGCAGTGATAACCAAATATCACTTGAATGACTGAATATTATCATTACCTAATTATATATCCAGAGGAAGAATTTTTTGGTCTGTGAAATTGAAAATCGATATTTTTAACATGAAAACAGACAAACTAGTGTTTACAGAACATCTATATATTACCGATTTATTGGCCCTACCCTCGCATTTTCTACAAGCCATATCTCCTAGTATCAGGCACATAAAAAGCACATAACCTTGCACTCATAGGACATTTCAAATCCATTGCAAAAACACTTTTTTCAATTCCTGTCTTCTTTCTTCTCATAGAACAACCTGCAAGACAATTCTCAGCCAGGCTTCAAAAGCAGACATTCAATAGAAACCTTATTATCAGTCAACAAAGCCCTGCGGTTGGCAAGAGTGTCCTTTCAATCGTTCATCCTCATTCTGCTGTGGCATTCTATAGCCTTCGACACAGTAATTCACTAGAACCTTCTATCCACCTTATTGTTCAGAGAACTGCACTCTGCTGGTTTGAGAATAGATAGATTCTTCATTCTTCAAACTGCTGGTGTACCTCAGGGTTCGGTTATTGGCTCCTTCCACTTCTTGAAATACACAAAATCGATGTGACCATAACACATCAGTTTTCATACTCATAAACATCATCCAGGTCTGCCAGGAAGTTGGGAGTAGTATTTGACCACCAGCTAAACTTTATAGACCAGTTTATTAAGCAATACTCTTGTTAACTCTACACTGGACTACTACACAATGCTCTTCAAGCAAAATCCTCTGAAAATGACTCTACTGTACAAAATACATTTTCCACATTTGTAAGTCACTATGGCCTGCTAATTGAATACATGTGTAAATGTAGACCCTAATGGAGAATAACAATGCATACTGCTCTGTGTCGGATTTGGGCTGGGGCGCATTGACCGTGGGTGAAGAATCAGTACTTGCTCCTTCATCTACACCATTTGAGCGGTTTGCTCGCACCTCAGCGATCCTACAAAGAAGAACGTGTTAGAAACATTGCACTGTGAACTTTTAACTTCAAGCTTTGATGTTTCTTTTTCACCATGGTTTCTCCTCCTCTCCCTCAGGATTTTCTTGCCGTTGTCTCTGTATCCAGCTGCCATCTCCTTTCAAAGCGGTGCGGACCTTTGTGGTCCGTAAAACTGACTGTCTGTCCCCCTCTGCAATCAAGACAGTCCAGAGCTTATCATACAGAAACATATAAATATCATTTGAGATCACAAGACTATAACGAGTCAAAAGTCGATTGCTTCAGTGTTAATACACACACAGTTGTTTGAGTATTTTAAAACAAGAAGAATGGCTGAAAGTTGAGTGTGTTAAGCAATGTGTGACATGTGGCATGACAGGATTTGATGCTGTGACGCAGAGCATCATTGTTTTCGTTGTAAGAGTGGAATGCCATAAATAAATAGCTGTAGCTTATGAACTGACATTGACTCGTGTGAGATTCAATAAGACAAGACAATGAATCGAAACACTGATCACTGAAACCTACCTTTGGACATTGTTAGTGGTAATTTAGTGAAAAAACTTCCTCAAAAAGACACCTGGACATTAGAAAGACAGAAAAAAAAAATGTTATTGTCATTTATTGTCTTTCATTTTTAATTTCCATGTTGTAACTTTCTTTGTCAAATTAGAATGCATTGACAATGCAACAAAGGTGCACTGAAATTTAAAGATATATACACTGTAAAAAGTCATACGCTCTATCTACTCTATAAAATTGTAGCCATTTAAAAAGTGTAATATTAGCAAACACCATTACAAAAACCGCAAACTGACATAAAAAGCAGAGAGTCTGTCCAACTGTTTCAATAAAATCAACATCAACATCTAAACCTCTGTTAATTCTTGTGTTTCTCTTTCCTTCAGTGATTCTGCTTGTTATAATCAGGTGTCTTCAATGTTGGCAATGAAAAAATAAAGAGTTCTTAAAGGGTTAGTTCACCCAAATATGAAAATTCTGTCATTTATTACTTACCCTCATGCCGTTCCACACCCCTAAGACCTTTGTTAATCTTCGGAACACAAATTAAGATATTTTAGTTGAAATCCGATGGCTCCGTGAGGCCTCCATAGGGAGCAATGACATTTCCTCTCTCAAGGTCCATAAAGGTACTAAAAACATATTTAAATCAGTTCATGTGAGTACAGTGGCTCAATATTAATATTATAAAGCGACAAGAATATTTTTGGTGCGCCAAAAAAAACAAAATAACAACTTATTTAGTGATGGCCGATTTCAAAACACTGCTTCAGGAAGCTTCGGAGCACAAATGAATCAGTGTATCGAATCTGCTGTTCGGAGTGCCAAAGTCACGTGATTTCAGTCGTTGGCAGTTTGACATGCGATCTGAATCATGATTCGACACACTGATTCATTTGTGCTCTGAATCTTCCTGAAGCAGTGTTTTGAAATTGGCCATCACTAAATAAGTCATTATTTTGTTTTTTTTGGCGCTCCAAAAATATTCTTGTTGCTTTATAATATTAATATTGAACCACTGTACTCACATGAACTGATTTAAATGATTTTAGTACCTTTATGGATCTTGAGAGAGGAAGTGTCATTGCTCCCTATGGAGGCCTCACAGAGCCATCGGATTTCAACTAAAATATCTTAATTTGTGTCCCGAAGATTAACGAAGGTCTTATTATTATTGAATTGGTCTTATTGCTGGAAATATTACTGCATATTTTGTAAATAATATATCATTATATCACCAAGTATTCAGTGAATTACACTCCTCAGGTTATGAATTGCAGGCACACAATTTATTAAATAAAAGATGAATTGCTGGCAAGTTAAACAACCAGCAAAACAAAAAGAATTTATCATTATGGGAGTGTCAAACAAACAAAAAAAATCTTTATGAAATTCCCACAACCTGAATAATCTGACAGATTCATTCAGTTCAACACAGAAAATGGGCAAGTTTGATGGCATTCTCAAATAGTTTCAGTTACACAAGTCAGATTACTTAAATGATTCATTCCTAACTACATAGTCCACAAATCATAAATATCTGTGTTTATTGAGTCATTTTTAACACAGAATATACAGCTGCACATCTGTAGGGATCTGTAACACTGAACCATTATGATAAATTCCTGAAAACCATGTAGAAGAGCCTGTCCATCCAGACAAAACACACACACACACACTCTCTCATTCACTCTGACAACCACAACCTCTGAACACCTGATCATATTTACATAACATTTCTTTATATCCCTTATGTTATATCCTTTACATTAACTAGTTTGATGACACCAGGGATATTACTACTATACATTATTATTAACAGAAATTTCTGTAAAACTGAGTTCAAAATCAACCACCCTTAATGTCCATAAATGTTTGGTTGGTTTCCAAATGAACATCCCAGTGTGTCCATAAAGCAAAAGACTCAAACAATCCTCATTGCACCATAGTGACACAGAATGCCCTTTATGAGTCAACACAGCTTGTGCAAGAGGAAACATGTTTGAATAGTGGATGCGACAGTGACAGCGTGAGAGCCAAATCAACGATATGAAGGCAAAAACACTTTCACTGTGCCACACATGACAGTACAGATGAAACCAGCCCAGCAGATATACAAGGAATGAAAAAAATAAATAATAATAAAAACATCATCACAAGCTTGCGATACTTCAGATCAGTCAATAAAGATTTGCCAACCCTAAATAGTCCCAGAATACATTAGATACAAATAGTTTGTGAAGCTTTATGAAAAGGAACAGATGACCTACCCGATTAATGAGTTTATCTGCAGTATGGTGGCAGATGCACTGAGCAGTGCTGGTGATTTCAGCTGACTGACTGTGAGCTCAGTCAATACGCACACATTGTGGGGAGGTGTTCACTGACAGCTCGCAGGTACGGGCGTGGGCTCAGACCTGCCCAGCCAGTCAGGTAGGCCTGGCCAACCAAACCTATAGGTGTGTACCTGCATGTGTGTGTTGTGTGTCTATGTACTTCATGTTTTGGCTGCAATGGAAGGTGTGATACTCTCCCACCTTTATTTGTTAAATTCTGTTTTATTGCCATTTCATTACAGACCAAACTGGGACAGATCTGCAGCAATTACTGGAAGTGATGTCACATCAAGACACTGGCGTCCAGAGGGATGGTGCGAGATCATAATGAGTTCCTGTGGGAACATTGTAGAAATACTCCCAAAAATAACTGCTTGTGCCACCTACTAAAAACAGGTTTGAGGTCCATGATGAATCAGGATTAAATTAAAAAAGGGGGGGGGGGCTAGTTCACAGGTTTTAAAGTGTTAGTTCACCCAAAAATTTAAATTCTGTCTTAATTACTCACCCTCGTGTTGTTCCACACCCGTAAGACCTTAGTTCATCTTCAAAATTAAGGTATTTTTGATAAAATCCGATGGCTCAGTGAGGCCTGCATTGAAAGCAAGACAAATAACACTTTCAGATGCCCAGAAAGCTAATTAAGACATATTTAAAACAGTTCATGTGACTACAGTGGTTCAACCTTAATGTTATGAAGCGACGAGAATACATTTTGTGCACCAAAAAAACAAAATAACGACTTTATTCAACAATATCTAGTGATGGGCGATTTCAAAACACTGCTTCATGAAGCTTCGAAGCTTTACAAATCTTTTGTTTCGAATCAGTGGTTCGGAGCTTGTATCAAACTGCCAAAGTCACGCCCCCCAGTGGTGAACCACTGAAATTTTGAAACACTTATAAAGTAACAAAGCCTCGTTTACTGAAATCACGTGACTTTGGCAGTTTGATACACGCTCTGAACCACTGATTTGCTCTTCACTGGCTTTCTCAGTCAAACTCTCAGACTGATAGAAGACTTAATAGAGTTTTGGGTACCAGACAAGACTTTCTGTTAACAGGTTTTACTGGTTTTGGACACCAGATAAAAACGGACATGTTCTGGCAGGGATTCGGTGTCCTGGGTCAGATCTGATATATATCTGTTATTTCTGACGTGGAAATCCATTCAATCTAACAAAACGTAGGAGAACTAGCAAACCGCCCTAAACCATAAACGAGAACCGACAAAGAACTGGGCTGAAACAGGAGTATATATACATAAACAAAGATAGAAAAGTGCAAATCATAAGTAACCATAGAAACAATCGTGGACATAAACAGTAACCAATGAAATGGAAACTAAATAGAGCGGGGAAACAGGAACTAAAGGAATCAGAGCAGAACAAAAACCTGACATTTATAGCATTTTGGATGTGTGAAAACTGCTTCACTACATAATTAAAAAATAATATTATTAAAAATACATAATTTAATATCATTATGAGAACAGTAAGAGAGCTCTACCAGCTTGACATTTTTTACTTTATGCCCCACAAACAAACAATGAATAATTAATAATTCAGGTCATTGTTTTTAAGAACAAGTTTTGGTTTTTTTTATTCATTTTGAATTCATTTATACTGAATCAAAACAACTTGCACATATAGACTTTGTAAAGTAATGCCTGCCTACATACTAACAGCTTACATAAACTTGTCAATGATATCTCAATGTTCATTGGAGGTGAACAGCTGAGTCAGTGCCTCTAAATGAAGATCGAGGGACCGATACAAACCACAGTGTTTTAAACAAGTGAAGTGTGTACAGTCTCTAGGATACTCACTAACCCAATGACCAGCATTCTGCTGCCATCAGACTCATTCACGCCCATGCGAACATGCGAGAGAGGTATCAGCACTGGTGCGGTTTCATCATGGGTTACACCTACTGCTATAGGACAGGAACAGGTTTGACAACTGTGAGTCACAGTGATAGCGATTCATATCTTAGAGTGGGGAATGTCAGCTATCCGAACAACACCCCCACCTCCCATCCAACGCCTGCTGGAGGAATCACAAAAATGCTTCATTGGTGAAACTTTGCTCTCATCACTAAAGCACAGCTAGCATAAAATAATATTTAAATGCGATTGAAGCTGTTGATGGGAGATATCGTATAGCGGAGGTGGAAGTGGGACAGAGAAAAAACTCAGTAGGTATTAGTGTCTATTCATCCAACAATTACTCTAACGCATACAAGACGGATCATACATCATAATGCTTACATTCTTTGCAAACTAGAATTTTGTGAACAGCCTTTCTATCATCTTGCCAAAAGTTAATGAGGCACTTGATTGCAGGTTAACAGACGCTTTCCCGCCATCACGGTTCTAAGAACGGTAAGGAACGGTTCCAGTTACATTTCCGCTTGAGCTTGATTCGGCACAGCACAGTTCTCGACCCGTAATTCTCAGCACGGTTCAAAAGTATGTGAAGATCACAGCACCATTGTGTTATTGCGATGACACTTCACATTTTCAAGCACCTAAACATGTTGCCTGGAAAATTCAGCCTCACCACTGTACCAGCGGATGAGTCTGGTCGGCCATTGAATCGATTCGATTTCTAGGGCGGAGCAAATCTGAGCAAACAGGAAGCGGAGTAAACCAATCAGAGAAGGGCGGATATAACGTTAGCAAAGCGACAAGAGAGTCAACAGCGAAAAGTAAATAATTAATGTGTTTTTGGTCAATTAAAACTGAATTCACGGCTGAATAGAACAAACTCTCGGGTCTCCCGTGCGCAATCTTTGTTGATAATAAAGGGACTTTCGCCGCACTAGAGTGACGCTGTTTGCGTCACTGAAATAAACTAATCTGATTGCGCGGTACAGTTTGGAGTTGACTCGAGGCGCAACGGAGGGCAGACTGACCAGGTTAGCGTTTCCCAAAAGCATCGTAAGCCTAAGTTGATCGTAGCTCCATTGGTTTCAATGGAGCTACAATCAACTTAAGCTTACGATGCTTTTGGGAAACGCTGCCCAGACTGATATATCTTGTAGAAGATATATCAGTCTGGCTTTGCCAGGCAACTAAACATGATGCTGAACAAAACTCACTTCCATTTTCCCTATGGATGCACTAAAGGGACATAGTGATGGAAAAAGACTAAGAAATGGGAGAAAAATTGTACATTTTAATGCTTTTGCGATCTCTTGCCAAAGTTTTTGTTTGTCAATGTATGTTTTTTATGTTTTATTAAATTTGTGTGTTGTAATGTGTAATAAATAATGTGTGTTGATCAATAAATTATGAATAAAATGGATAATGCATAAAAGTCTAAATTAAGGGTACATACGACAATAATGTACTAAAAATGGTAATGCTTTTTCTTTGCATTTAAAATATCCAGATTCACACGGATCTTTGAAGATGACTAAAATCACTGTAAAATCTGCTGCCAGGCCAGTAGTTGGCGATGCCACTTTGTAAAGAAACACTACGCGCCTATATAGACTGAACACATAATATACATGCGCATGACTCCACTTTTTTCACAAATTCACGTTTTTGTAGTTAACACAGCATTGTTTTCAAAAACTTGCACTTTGAAACCCATTTTCAAAAGTTTGCATGTCGTGTAAATGAATGGCCAAAATGCATAAAATGATTTCAGTTTTTAGTAAAAAAAAAAAAAAAAAACTGTGTTCATCATAAGAAACAATGTCTCTCCGAAAAAGATTTTGTGATCTAATCTGATTTCCGAATCCTTTTTTTTTCTTTTGAACAACCCATTTTCAAGATTTGATCCAATCCGATCAGATTACTTTTGAACAACTGGGCCCGGGTGTTTACACTGGCTTCCAATTATATTTAAAAATTATTGTAAAGTACTATTACTTGTTTATAAATCACTCAATGGCCTAGGACCTCAATACACTGCAAATATGCTAATTTATTATATAAACCTAACAGATGACTAAGATCGTCAGGATCAAGTCAGTTAGAAACAGCAAGGGTTGACTCAAAACAAGCTGAGTCCACTTTTAGCTATAATGCCACCTACAGCTGGACCCAGCTTCCAGAAGAGATCAGGGGCCTGTACCATGAAGCCAGATTAGCTGGCTAGCCAGGTAAGTTTCAGATTAGTTTACACCAATCCTGGGTTTTAGGTACCATGAAAGTGACTTGGCTTTTAGCGGTGTTCTTCACTATAGTAGGAGCACGATATGCTCCACAGCTAACCTGCTCCAGGGCAGGTTTTGTTCTGGTTCAGAGATCTCAAACTGAAATTGGGCCAATCAGATGTGAGCAAAGTGACACTTGACACATTCAACGCAATAAAGTCCCTCCCCCAAATTAAGGGTCACTAAATAGTAAAAACAAATACTTAACGATGAAATTGTCTGGCTTTAATGATAATTAGAATTATTTATATATGATTTATATTATTATCATATGATCTAGCCATATTATTATTAATCATTACACACAAACTATTTTAGTTTAACAGTTATTATTAAGCATTTAGTTTAAATGAATAATAATATATAAAGATTATATGTAATAAGCTGTAGAATCAATAGATAACTCTTTAAAAATGACTTCATGTGACTTCCTAGAACCCTGAGTTTGTTCAACTACCATCAAGGAACAGGCCCCAGATGTGCTCCACATTCAAATCCAGACTCAAAACATCTGTTTAGCTGTGCATTTACTGAATAAGCCCTGTGCTACAGATCGGACTGATTGCACTGTATGTTATCTATCCTCCTCTTTATTCTTTTAATACATTTTAAATCATTTTTAAAATCATTTTTTATTATTTGCTTTGCTTTTATTATTTTTATTTCTTATGCACTGTTGTGATTATTTTATGATTCTTTTTTAAAACCACTGTTTATGAAATGTGCTATATTAAAAAAAAAAAAAAACTTGCCTTACCTCATGTCATTCCAAACCATGACTTTAATGAATCTTCGAAACACACAAGAAGATATTTTCAATATTCTCTCATCATTTTTGTCCATTCATTAAAAGTCCATGCAACCAAGACTTTCATGCATTAAAAAAAAAAAAGTACAAAATGATATTGTAAAATGATTGTGGTTTAATCCAAGTCTGAAGAGGCAAGATCACTTTATATGATGAGCAGATTTAATGTAGGCTTTTTTTCACATATAAAAACTGATCAATGCACATACACAGAGCACATCAAATATGGTAAACACAAGTTCAACCGTACTTGCATGACCTTAAATGCATTGGTTCTTGCACCAAGGAGCAAGTTTGAGCTTCTGTTTACCATATTTGATGTGCTCTGTATGTGTGTTGATCAATAAATTATGAATAAAATGGATAATGCATAAAAGTCTAAATTAAGGGTACATACGACAATAATGTACTAAAAATGGTAATGCTTTTTCTTTGCATTTAAAATATCCCGATTCACACGGATCTTTGAAGATTACTAAAATCACTGTAAAATCTGCTGCCAGGCCAGTAGTTGGCGATGCCACTTTGTAAAGAAACACTACGCGCCTATATAGACTGAACACATAATACACATGCGCATGACTCCACTTTTTTTGCAAATTCATGTTTTTGTAGTTAACACAGCATTGTTTTCAAAAACTTGCACTTTGAAACCCATTTTCTAAAGTTTGCATGTCGTGTAAATGAATGGCCAAAATGCATAAAATGATTTCAGTTTTTAGTAAAAAAAAAAAAACTGTTCATCATAAGAAACAATGTCTCTTCAGAAGACTCGTGGCTTGCTTCAAATGGATTATATTTACACAATGAATGAACATTTTGAAGAGTTTTGGTGTATTGAACTTTCAATGGAGGGACAGAAACCTCTCATGTAAATCTCATTAAAAATATCTTGAGTATTTTTGTTTTGAAGATTAATGACATTCTTACGGGTTTGAAATGACGTGAGGGTGAGAATGTTCATTCCTTGGTGAACTATCCCTTTAAAAACGACAGACAGTAAAAGGGGAAGTGAATGCCATTTCATGTTGTATTGAAAAAGGAACGTGACAATTAGAAACTTGATTTGAAATTTATACTGCCAAGTTTTGAAAACCCGAATAGCTCTTACATAAAGACTGAATTCTCTTATACAGAAGAGTCAGAAGAGACAAATGTCCATATCTGCCATCTGAACTCAACATCACTGTTGAGCAACATGCTGTTACATCCTGGTGAAAAGGTACATTTAACATAGGAATGATTAAGTGCATTGTTAATAAACACTGGTAATCCCACAGATCCTCATATTGCCGTTCAGCAAACAGTAATTATGTCAATCGACATTCAGCTTCACTGCGGTTGTTATGCTCCTTTCCGTAGATGTGGGTAGCTCTCCACAGTGCGCACTATTGCTTCTTGTAAAGGCACCAGGGGCCGGTAACCCATGTCCTGCTTGGCACGAGCACAGCTGTAGTAGTGGTGGGTGCCGGCCAGAGCTACTCGCATGGGTGTGAAGGTGGGTTTGAGCTGGATGAGCGGCCTCAGTACTAAGGCCACCAGCCACAGCAGCAGGGCTATTCCATAGACCAGTGTGTAGGGCAGGTGGTATCGAGGAGCACTGTAGCCCAGACCCACCAGAATCTGGGACATGAAGTCCCAGAAACGCACCGGCTCGTCATTGGTTATATGGTAAGCCTGTTAGTACAAGAACATTGAAATTGGATGTGGTACAGTTTTGGTTTAAATAAGTGTATTAAATTAAATTTGAAACTAAATTAAAGGTTTTGGATTATACATTCATTGCTACCACAGGTTTGCTATAACATTTTGCCAATAAAGAGCTGTTTGTAAGTAGTGTCAAAATGGTAATTTTTGTCAAAAGGTCAATGAAAGTTCAGCAATACAAATAAAAATAAATTTGCCACAAATTAGCCATAAGTTTGCCAAATAAATCGTTTTTGTAAGGGTTGCTGGCAAGGCTATACGGAAGCATTTTTTCAGTAATGTTCAATTAACCATTGCTTAATGGTTTTAGTTACTGGTATTTGTGGTCTGGGAACATGGCCTCTCTCATGATAAATAAACGGCTCATATTAGTTGCAATAGGTAAAAGAGCATTTATGATAATATAACATGCTCATTTTCCATGACTGGACAATTGGATGACAAAATTCATGGTCTCTCAGGATGTGCTAAAATCCATATAAAACTGCATATAGAAAAGGTTCATTGACTGCACTTAATGAATGACTGAAAACCGCTGAGAGTGTTTTTGTTAATAATGCATTTCCCTAGGATATGGAAAGTCAAAGCTTGATGCATTATTAATGTGGGATGTTTACACAGTATACACACATGCATGGGCCTAAATCTATGAATGCACATCTAGAAACACTCCTTCAGTCTCTCACATACTCACACACACACACACACACACACACACACACACACACACATTCAGTACCTGAGCGCAGAGTGGAGAATCAGCCTTAAGGTGTTCAGCTGCTAAAATATGCCCATGAACTACATTCTCCACATAGGTGAAGTCCACAAGATTAGATCCATCTCTGCATATAAAGAACAAATTCAGCATCAGACAGCACTGATTTATCACATTATGTCCATCACATCAACATACAATGGGATTTAATTGTCCACATTGAAAATCTAAGATTCTGTATCTACTTTAAAGCAGGACATAAAGTTTTTATTTATTTATTATATATATTTATATATATATATATATATATATATATATATATATATATATATATATATATATATATATATTTTTTTTTTTTTTTTTTTTTTTTTTTTTTATATTTAAAAAAAAAATAAAAAAAACTTAAAATGACAAAATGAATACACTAGGTCAATGATAAAAATTTAAAAAATCATTCACGCAGATTTTCTTGCTTTTATTGAAGCTCAAGATGCTTTCTGGATCATTCTCAAATCATGCTGGAGAACATGATCATCAGGTTTTGTTCATGCCATGTCATTGAATGCTGTCATTAAAGCAAATGCAAACATTGATATTTTTTTTGGCACTTTAAATCAAAACATATTTACAGTTTCTCGATTGCTTAAACACTATAACCAGGCTTTTGAACTAAAATTTCAAAACCATAACGCCATTTATCAAAAAGCACACCCATTTCCCTAAACTATAAACACTATTCCCCTGTTTTGACACATCAGATTTGTTAAACTGTCACTGCAAAACTCTAGACACAAATACCTTCATTTCTCATTGCCTACACCATGTTGTCATTTAGAAAGCACTAGCATTTAATATTGTTCACTCAAGTCAGCATAGTTTGAGCTCAATTAGCACACAGTTACCCACGTGGAAACACTAAGAGTCAAAATTTATCACACACCAATCAGAACCTTCAATAGAGAGATAAAAGAGCCAGAGTCAGTTCATTCAGTTTTGGAACAATAGATCCAGAGAGACGTGATTGAAAAGTTCAAGGACACCAGAGAGGAGCAAGAGCAGTAAGGAGTGGAGGAAGAGGTGAAGGAAGAGAAAGAAGAGGAGGATGAGGGGCAAGGAGACAAGGAGTCTCAGATGAAATTCCTGCCTCTAGTTGACCATGTCCTTGTCCATGGTATGACTATGACTGAGGCTGGGCAATAAGTTAAGCCAAACTTAAGTTGCTTCACCATCACCTCAATCATAAGAACCTTCAGGGAGGAAAACAGGTAGGTGTACCTCAGTGTACTGTACTGTAACTTTTGAGTGCTGTACTCTGTTCACATGTATCAAATTACCTTACATACAGATAGAGTTTCTGTCTGCTTCCATTTTGTAAAAAGGATGTGTTACAGTTACAGTAATCAGTTCTTCTGTTTTTGTAGCACGCAGAGACGATGGAATTGAAAAAGCCTGACTAGACATTTCAGTTAATGCGTGGCAGGGGTGGATCAGGCATGCAAGAGGATTTCCCCCCTACTGCCTGGATAGGGCCAGTATATCCTGAGATGTTGATGAGATTCTCTGGTCTGTCCCAGACCAAAGATGTGATGCTGGGGCAGAATATTTTTTGTTGTTGTTTGGTGTATTGTACTGTACAGTACATTAAGGAATAAAAAAATGTGCAAATGCATACACGTGTTCATCATGCGAAAAGTGAGAGGGAGAACCACAAGCAACACAACTTATTACTGGTTTTTGTTTTTGGTTTTTGTAGTATTGTTCTGAATTTATCTCACCGGTGTATAAGACTATGTTGTAGTGTGTGTGTTTTTGAGGGCTTGTGTGTGATGTCTGAGGGCAAAGTTTGTTTTTTCAGCAAGAGTGAATGGTTTTGAGTGTAGAGCTCATTTTGACCTGAAAAAAGTATGTTTGGGGAATTGGGTGAGACGTTATGGATTTGTGTTTACTGTTTTGAGAATATGAGGCATAGTTTCAAGAAATGTGTTTAAGCAATCGAGTAAAACTGTAAAACATGGTAAATGAAAATAACCCAAGATACACTGGACATTTGTTGTCTCCCCCACTGTCTTTCTAAGTTGAGAACCCTTTGCCATGTTGAGCTTATCAGCAGATAACATCCCTTTGTAGGTAATTAACAAAAGTGTAGGGCTGGGCATTGACACAAATTTCACGATTCCATTTGAATTTGATTCACAAGCTTGCAACTTGATTTGATATAAATTAATTGGGGTATATATATCAAGTACAGTACATGGCAAATTTCCTCAAGGGGAAAAAAAAAAAAAAAATCTTTCAACTAATACTGTAAACTAGGCCTATAGGGAACCTCAGTGGGTACATCACTTACATTTAAATTGCATAAAATATTTTTATATTTATTTAATAACACTATAATAATAAATTTTTAATGACTTAATTATGTTTCTACTCAATATTTTTATAAACATTTAAATGGTGACTGCCATAAAAACATGACAGATTTACACTGCGTTCCAAATTATTATGCAAGTGACATATCAGTAAGATTTCGGTAGAATAAACATTCAGATTTTAGTTTTTCTAAGAAAATATTTGTTTGTTTATTTATCCATGACTTTTTAGATAACTGGTATCAATCTCAGACAAAATAATTAGCCAGGTCTGTGGAAACCCTACTTAGAGGTTGTTCCACATTATTAAGCAAGTCACAGTTCTCATGCAGTATGGAGAGGAAGAAGGATCTTTCTGAAGATGAAAAGCATGAAATGTGCGATGTTGTGCAAAAGGCATGAAAACAACTAATATTGTGTGAAACTGAATGGAGATCATCGAATTATCTTAAGATTTGTGAGTGATTTAGAGCACAGCAGAACTCAGTCAGATAAAGGCTTATTAATGAAAGTTCCTGTCAAAAAAATTAATTGTATTAAAAGGGCAGCTATAAAAAAGCCAGTGTTGAGCAGCAAACAGGTATTTGAAGCTGCTGGTGTCTCTGGAGTCTCAAGAAGCTCTTCATGCAGGCTGGCAGTTGTGCGTAAAGATGCATTTTAGCCATCACTAACCAAACCTCACAAAGAGAAACATTTACAGTGGGTGTAGAAATACATTTTCAAACAGTTTTATTGCTGTGGTGTTTTTTTGCAGCATGGGATAGTGGATAGTGCATTGTATTTCAGAAGGCACTATCCTCCTTTTTATACCAGCTGAAAATGGCCAGTTATGAACTACACATATCTTGCAAAAGTCAATTTAATACCCTCAGAGACCCTAAAGGGACCTTCCATCTCACTTCCCAATATTCCAGCCCAAATCATCACCCACCAGCTCCTTGCTGACATCGCAGTCTTGTTGGAACGTGGTGGCCATTCACCAACCATCCAGAAATCCATCCATTTAGACCATCCATTGTAGTACAGCATTAGTCAGTGAATAAAACTATTTAAATATGAGTATTTCTAAACCCACTGTAAATGTTTCTCTTTGTGAGCTTTGGTTTGGAGTTGCTGAAATGCATCTTTATGCACAACTGCCAGCCTTAGAAGAGAGCTTCTTGAGACTCCAGAGACACCAGGAGCTTCAAATACCATTTTTTTTTTATAGCTGCCCTTTTAATACAATTAATTATTTTGACAAGAACTTTTATTAATAAGCCTTTATCTGACTGAGTTCTGCTGTGCTCTAAATCACTCACAAATCTTATGATAATTTGATCATCTCCATTCAGTTTTCACAAAATATTAGTTGTTTTCATGCCTTTTGCACAACATCGCACATTTCATGCTTTTCATCTTCAGAAAGATCTTTCTTCCTCCCCATATTGCATGAGAACTGTGACTTGCTTAATCATGTGGAACAACCTCCAAGTAGGGTTTCCACAGACCTGGCTAATTATTTTGTCTGAGATTGATACCAGTTATCTAAAAAGACATGGATAAACAAACAAACAAACATTTTCTTAGAAAAACTAAAATCTGAATGTTTATTGTACTGAAATCTTACTGATATGTCACTTTCATAATAATTTGGAATGTGGTGTATTCAAAATAATTAAATATTAAAGAACAAGCTAATTAAAAATACAATTACTTTGCAATAGTGCATAAATTTAGCAAAAAGCTAGCTGACTAATGAGTTTTGAATGGCTTTTCTGAGGTAATTTAAATATAATTGTGACAGTTTACAAGCTGTTTCACAACGTTCTTTCTGCAGTTTAAACACTGATTGTGCGATTACATGAGACATGATAGAGATTTCTGTATGTTGTACTGTATCGTGCAACATACCTTCTGATGTTCAATCATGTTTATTTAATGCTGTAGCTAGTAGTAAAGCGAAAGAAATGATCGGTTCGTGTGCGATCGCTTCTTTTGATCTGAGGCACTACAACGCCTCAACTAAATTTAAAGGGGTCATGACATGGATTTTTTTATGTTCCTTGAGGTTCTCTTATAATGTAATGAAGTTTTTTGTACAAAAAAACCCCCCAAAAACAAATATATATGCAATTAGCAATTATTTTCGATCCTCATTCTGAGCCTGTCTAAAATGATCCGTATTTAAAGAGCGACTCCATAAAGGCTTGTCAGTAAACAGTCACTGTTATAATTGGCTAACATCGGTATCAACGCCCATTCACTATTGCATGTGAATACATGTTTTGAATACATCTTTTACAGACATAGCATTATGATGCAGCTGCTGTCAGATCCAATATAGACTGCTTCATTTGTCAACAAAAGTTTCTTTGCAAACTCTCCATTACCTGCCTCTTTTACAAAAGAATTTTCAGTCAAATTCTCTGAACAAACATAATCCTCTGATGTGATCCAGGACACCATTAAAAATAAACCATCCGCTTGTTTCCGATGCTGGCATCCTTCTGAAGTCTGTACGGAGATGCAAGGATAAATCAAAGCGAACGTTCCTTTACGCTTCTATTTCTTCCATTTGTCCTGTTGTCGGCAGACTCAAGCATGGAGTAAAATGAGCAAGCATCTGTATACTGTATCCAGTGTAGACAGCGCAAGTCATTAAAATGGGTTCTAACTGCTTTTGACGTGACACTCGCATCTAGTTAGGCAAATGTCAGCCGTTAAGCAACTGAACTCCAGTGAGCGAGGCCTATGGTGCGATAATGTAAAGCTATTCGTTGATGTATTGCTCTGAAGGCAGGCATATGCAAATGTATTTGCTCGTGTGACATCACAAATCCCCCAATATCCAAACAAGCTGTTTTTGGAGCATGATTAAATAAGTGTTTCGTTTATAATGAGGAGGATGTTTAAGCTCTGAACCTTGCAACATGTTTTAAGGGTACAAAAACCAAAGCAAATTTGATTTCTAAGGTCATGCAGCAAGCAGGGCAGGGCCGAGAGCCATGGGAACGGAGCGAGGCCAGTGGCACCAGTGTTGAGCGTCACCTGCCCACCATACTAGTCTCGAGTCCTGCGGAGGAGCTCCGAAAGGATAAAATGAGGAGAGACGACAGTAAAGGACGAGTGAGTACTTAAAGGGGTGGTATAATGCCATTTTTACAAGATGTAAAATAAGTCTCTGATGTCCCCAGGGTGTGTATGTGAAGTTTTAGCTCAAAATACCCCATAGATCATTTTTATAGCATGTTAAATTTCTCACTTTTTGATGGTGAGCAAAAATGCTCCATTTTTGTGTCCCTTTAAATGCAAATGAGCTGCTGCTCTCAAAAGGGGGTGGAGTTTCAGGAGCTCATGTTAACACTTACCAGCGCCTCACATTACCTCACGCAGACGCAGACTCACTGAAAATGTCAGAAACTGTTCAGCCTTTTATGTTCAAAACAAAGTCGGACAATGATAGAGAGATTCAAGAAGAAGTGACAACATAGAATGCAACGGGATGCTTGAACGGTTAGTTGATGAATTTATGTAGCTGATGTGGAATTAACTATCATAAAGTCATCGATTAGCATATTCTGTCATGTCAATCTATAAATCGCACGTGTGGGAACTGTTGTAAGATCCTACAGAGCCAGAGAATATATGCTGCATGAAGATAGAACAGGAATAGTTTAGTTTAATTACAGTTACAACTTGTGATTTTGTCATCTTGCTTATATGACATGTTATTGCATTTGTGTTACGTTGCATGTTCTCGGTACCAACCATTTGTTGTAGTCCTTAAACAAAAAATTCTTTAAAAGACAATATCTCCATTTGCATTGAACTTTCAGCGGTGTAACTTTGCAGATACTGTTTATGCTCATTACACACTAACTAAAGTTAAAAAAGTGAAATCGCAATGAACCACCCCTTTAATAGTTGTGATTTATTATGTTTATATACGGCCGTCGTCCATGAGGGGCTGACGCTTTACTTCTTTTTTGTTATTTGTTCATTTTTGGATTAAGGTTTATGTTAAAGGTTCACCGGTTCCTGCTTTCTCCTTCCCTTATCAACGAACTTCATTACAGTAACAGGCGTACACCTCAGTTGCTTTAATTCAACTGTATTAGCCACCTTCTCTCTAGCCATTGGTATCATTGAAAATTTGGCAATTAGTAGACACTAAAGAACCCAGACTGACAAAAACACGTCCATCTCTATAGCAACATGTGGTTGCATACGGAGCACTGCAGAATTCACATTTTCCAAAACACTGCACACTGTACACAGTGCAGAAGGCTGTATGACAGAAAATTTCCATCATAGTAAGCACACTGCAGCACAGTCACTGGCTCGTGAACAATAAGCCAAAAAGAGGAATAGAACAGGTTGTTTGTTTTTTTTGTCATTGTTTAGTCCCCCGCAAACTACCTCTTTAAGCTATTCTTCCTTGGTGTAACAAAGGCTGGAACCCAAGGAACCCAAACTGTGCAGTGTGTAAACTATGGACTGAACAAAATTGGGTTTACTTTTCAATATCATTGGGTAATTTAACTCATCTTGTGGGTACTGTTAGGTGGGTAATGTTCAGTTAGATACTGGTGCAATAGAAATGCTATTTGGTCTTTTTATTTTGTTGCTTTTTGCTCTGAAAACCATATTCTTTACCAATATTGTTAGTTATGTTACTACCACTATGTTTACTAATATAATATGGCATTTCACTGACAATGTCAAAACCATTGCGGACAGTGAAGATAATATTCAAGGTGAGAGTCTGCCACCTAGTGGAATAAACCTCTCTGCCCAGCTGTTTTAATGGTGTGCTACAAGAGACCTTATAGCAGCTTTCAGCAAAATGTCACCATCTCTCACCCGATGATGAACTTCATCTTTCCACTGCGGGCTGAATCTACCAGGATGGGCACTAACTGAGGGTCCCGGGGGCCAAAGATGCCATGAGGACGAATGGCGACAGTAAAGAAACCTTTCTCTTTACTGCAGGCCTCCAACACCAACTGAACAGATAGAGACAGATTAATGATGATCATAATGCTTTAGAGACATGGAGGATTCAGCACATCAACCAAGATTAATTAAACTGAATAGTTAATTTCAGAAGAGAGCTGAACATTATTGGGAGAAACAGTGCCACAGATATGATTCATACCCACCTTCTCCTGCTGGATTTTGGTTGCTGTATAATAATCAATTGGCTTTTTTGCATACGGCAAATCCTCTTTCCCATTCTTGATGTCAGTTCCTTCAAACACCACACTAGCACTGCTTGTCAATATTAATTTCTGAAAAAAACATGTCAATAACATAATTTAAAAGAATATTCCGGATTAAATAAAGACTTAATGCAGTCAACTACC
Organism: Megalobrama amblycephala; assembly: GCF_018812025.1. Classification (NCBI taxonomy): domain Eukaryota; kingdom Metazoa; phylum Chordata; class Actinopteri; order Cypriniformes; family Xenocyprididae; genus Megalobrama; species Megalobrama amblycephala. The sequence goes on along the minus strand of NC_063066.1, from coordinate 21,618,929 downwards.
ACAGAAAATTATTTTAAATCCCTTGGTGGACAGAGATGGAGCCACTGTTGCATATTGTATAAAATTATAACAGTGTTGAACGTACCAAACGAATACATGTATATACTTTAGCATCATGCTGCTTACACTGCAAAACTTTGATAATTTGATGTACGGAGTGAGGAGTGAGTCATATACTGTACACTTGCAGTAAGTCTCTTCTGCTCACCAAGGCTGTGTTTATTTGATCAAAAATGCAGTAAAAATTGTGAAATGCTATTGGGTCAATGACATGACGTGCACATTTTTGTGTCCAAGCGCATTATTTCCTTTTAAAATAATTTGATAAATTCATTACATCATGACTTTATTCCATAAAACATATTTAGTGTGAATTAATTTTTAGTACACTTAAATAATACATATTATTTTTATGTTTTGTTATCTTAATCCTCCAAACTGTCAGGTGGTGCAACTGTCTGAACAAGTGAACAGGCTAAGAAAACTATTTAAAATGGTGTCTTAATAATAAAAATGTAAAAACTAAATACTGTGGATTCATTTTAGGTTTGAAACCTATCATGTAAACAAAATGTATAATATACAGTACAGTCCAAAAGTTTGGAACCACTAAGATTTTTAATGTTTTTAAAAGAAGTTTCGTCTGCTCACCAAGGCTACATTTATTTAATTAAAAATACAGTAAAAAACAGTAATATTGTGAAATATTATTACAATTTAAAATAACTGTGTACTATTTAAATATATTTGACAAAGTAATTTATTCCTGTGATGCAAAGCTGAATTTTCAGCATCATTACTCCAGTCTTCAGTGTCACATGATCCTTCAGAAATCATTCTAATATGCTGATTTGCTGCTCAATAAACATTTATGATTATTTTCAATGTTGAAAACAGTTGTGTACTTTTTTTTTCAGGATTCCTTGATGAATAGAAAGTTCAAAAGAACAGCATTTATCTGAAATACAAAGCTTCTGTAGCATTATACACTACCGTTCAAAAGTTTGGGGTCAGTAATAATTTTTATTTTTATTTTTTTGAAAAGAAATTAAAGAAATGAATAATGCAAGGATGCATTAAATCAATCAAAAGTGGCAGTAAAGACATTTATAATGTTACAAAAGATTAGATTTCAGATAAACACTGTTCTTTTGAACTTTCTATTCATCAAATAATCCTGAAAAAAAAAATTGTACACAAATATTTTGTACAATTGCACACATTAAATGTTTCTTGAGCAGCAGATCAGCATATTAGAATGATTTCTGAAGGATCATGTGACACTGAAGACTGGAGTAATGATGCTGAAAATTCAGCTTTGCCATCACAGGAATAAATTACTTTGTGAAATATATTCAAATAGAAAACAGTTATTTTAAATTGTAATAATATTTCACAATATTACTGTTTTTTACTGTATTTTTAATTAAATAAATGTAGCCTTGGTGAGCAGACGAAACTTCTTTTAAAAACATTAAAAATCTTAGTGGTTCCAAACTTTTGGACTGTACTATTATATATATATATATATATATATATATATATATATATATATATATATATATATATATATATATATATATATATATATATATATATATATATATATATATATATATATATATATATATATATATATATATATATATATATATATATATATATATATATATATATATACACACATCATCCAGAGGAACCCAACTGATCCATGTGACAGTGTGAAAAGGTTTGTAGATCTGTCTCAGATACTGGTAATTAAAAACTGTTAATTTCAAGTATGGGTAGGTTGGTACACTTTCCATGTCAGGTGGTACAACTACAGTATGTACAACTATTTGTTTGTACTGCCTGACATAAAAAGTCAAAAAATGAATTTAAACACTTTGAAATGTTATTTAAGAACCGAGACTTGTTTAAACACATTGTTCATGATTACATCAGTTTTGAAAAGATTTTTAAAAAACACTTTTTTGAAGCTTTATTTGTCAATGACCCCATTACGATTATAAATAAACAGTTTAAAAAAAAGTTTTCTATGTGAATATACTGTAAAATGTAATTTATTCCTGTGATCAAAGCTGAATTTTCAGCATCATTACTCCAGTCTTCAGTGTCACATGATACTTTAGAAATTCTAATTTGATGCTCAAGAAACATTTCTGATTATTATCAACATTGAAAACTGTTAAACAATGAACATGCTGCTTAATATATCAGACCCCACTGGCACATCTTTTTTTCTTGTTTTATGGATAAAATCAATGAACTTGGTCACAACTTGGTTTTTCATTAAACAAGACTATCTTAAGTCTTTTTGTTTCTCAAGTAAATGTTTTAAGAATGTGTTAGATATTTGTACTGGAAAACAAAAATAATAAGGAAGAAAATAATTTTTTAGAGATTCTTTAATAAACCAAATGTTTAAAAGAAAAGCATTTATTTGCATTAGAAATCTTTTATAACATTGTAAACGTCTTTACCAGCATTTTTGATAGATTTAAAATAAAAGTATTTACTGAACCTAAACATTTGAATGGTAGTGTAAATTAAATTTATTTGTACTTAACTCATTTTAATATTGGGAGGGCCAGAGAAACATTTAGTTGAACTTTAGCCCCTTTAGCTTTGGTAGATAATGAGTGAATATTATGTAATTGTGTAACATTTTTTCACAAAAATTGACTTGGAATCAAATAATCACTGTTACAGACCCTTGAGACTAGTGTGATCACTTTCCAGTGCTTTCTGTGTAAAAGTTATATTCAATCGTACACATGATATGGAAATAATACATACCTGTACTCCTGCCTCATGGCAGGCCTGAATGACAGTCCGTGTCCCATCAATGTTGACCCTCTGAAACAGAGCGCGGTCATCACTGCCTGGAGCAGGTGAAGCACAGTGAAACACTATAGACACGTCTTTCAAAGCCAACAGCAAAGCCTAAAGGAGAAAAGAGGAGAACAGCTGAGAGAGTAAAGACAGGGTATCGGTGTCAGACTGAAACTGAACAATCCCCACCTGTTTGTCACACAAGTCTCCTTGGTGAAACGTCACTCCTGGAAGTTCATAGGCCTGTCTGATGTCAAACACATTCACTGTGTATCCTCGGTCCACTAAACGCTCCACAAGATGCCTGCCCAAAAATCCAGATCCCCCAATAACAGCACAACGCTTGTTGCTCTGCGGAGGAAAATGTTCACATTCTCTAAAAGAGCAGGATTGACATTGGCCATTTGCCAAGATGAAATATCTATAAACCACAGTGTAGAACAATTAACACAGTTTAACACAAGTAGACACGGGGTAATAATAAACACAAACATCCACAAATGACAATAAATTTTACAACTGAATAAATTATATACTGAACAAATTCAGTTTTTCAATATTGTTACATTATGATGAGACCCCGCTTAGAAAATGGACAAAATTCATCCTCAAAATCAACATTATTAAAAAACTTATTTGATGCTAAACTTTGACAAAAAAAAAAAAAAAAAAAATGTAATAGTTGTGATTTCATAATATTTAGATATAAATCCAACTGGAAAAAAAAACTTTCAGTCAGTCAAATAGCACATAGCAAATAGTGGAGCTCTGCAGCCATCTACTGGTAAAGTGATCTTTTTTTTTTTACTTTTAAAACTGCATTTTCCGAAAATGGGCAAAAATCTTACACTAAACCATGTCAAATTATCCATGTTATCCCCATGAATGAAAGTTAGAAATGTGGGTCTTTTATAAAGTGAATTTTACATAAAAAGCTGTTTTGTATAAAAACCTTTTCAACAAAATATTTCTTTATTTATTAAAATTTAAAAGATATGATAAGTCCTCCAAAATCTGCACAAATATGAAGTAAAAACATTAATAAACAGAGTAAAATTACATTTGTATTTAAAAAAAAAACAATATTTTTTTTTACAAAATTAAATTTTGTTGCCTGGGCTCTGTGGAGACCCTGAGTTTGACTTTTTTCTAGAAAAAGTTACATGTCATTTGGACAAAGAGAACTTTTTTTTTTATTAGCAAACGTCATTTGGGGCCAAAAAGACCCTATAAGGGTTAAATGTGTATTAATATACATGTTCTCATAATGCTCATATGCCAGTTTCTGCGCTCACGTGCGCCACTCAAACATGCTGAATCTGAGCAGGTAACAATGAAGAGGTGTTTTAGGTGTAACTTTACTCACTGGTCTGATACGAGTTGCCATGTGTGGTCCTCTCAGCTCCCGACAGCAGTCTGCAGATCAATAACAATATTAATCTGTTTAATTACTATTCTGAAAACACGCTGGCTTGACCTTTAAACCATTTACTGCACATTTTATACTATGTTAGGTTTTAGTCGGAATGTACTGTTCACTAAAACCTCGAAGCCCAGTATACAAGATACAACTAATTCTAGTTCTATAAACTTTAAGTTAGCAGCACTCACCTGTATAACTCAAACTAGTTATGAAGGAAACGCAAATAGTCGAATAGGCAGAGAGCGGAGGAATATCTGATTGATGGAGCCAACTATCAGGTATCAACCTGACATGTGAGTCTAACCAATGACAGAAGGGCTACGTCAAAGAGCGCCACTCCGCGGCCCAATCAGTACAAAGAACATTGTTATCTCCCCATGACATCACAATCACGCTCCTAAATGTTTATTTGAGTTTATACCGGTATATTATTTTTATATTATAGGAAAATGTAAGTGTATTTGTTTATAAAATATTTTTTATAAGATATACAAATAATAAAATAGAAGAATAACATGTAAAGGTAATTTACGCACACAAACAATATAAATTATCTGATTTACTGTTTTCACTATGTATAAATATAATAAATAGTAAGAGCAGAATCCGCTGTGTTGTCTGTGTGCCCAGAAATTACATGAAAAGTAACCAGTATGAGCCATTCAGAAATCAGTGCGGTAAAAGATCGGCGTGTTTGTGTGGTAATATATTGTGTTCGAGATCAACTTTATAAAGCCCCAAGTTATGTCTCACAGTTTGTTTAAAGAAGCGTTATAATCGGGTGAAGATGCCTTTGTACGAATAGTAAGAAATTACGAATCTTACTATGGCGAATGGACTTGATTAATTAGGTTGTGTGGAAGTTGTTTCCTGCAGCCTCTAATTATTATTCATGAGCCTTCAGCTGACTTCCGCCCACTTGCCAACGTCTTCCTTTCAGCCAATCAGATTGGACTACTGACCGAACGTCACGAAGCGTAATTAATATTCATAAGCCACGCCTTCACCATAGTGTGGTTATATTATTCTCCTCTTGCTGGTATTCTCTCGGTTAAGATGGTGAGTCACGACGACGGCAACTATGTGGCAATTTGTGTGATTTGTATATTTATTTTTGCGAATAATCGAAGTCGTGTCACTCCCTTTTAGTGTCCGTTTAATTGCCATTATAGTAGGTGAAAATTGTGTCACATATGTCATCGTATGTGTTGCTTATTATTGCTACTGGTCTTTCTTTATAATCGGACAAAATACAGAGAAAATTGTCAGTGCATTTAGGAGTGAATTTACAACCACGGCTAATTAAATGCTAGCCTTATTTAAGAGCAGAGAATTCTATATTCCTCTTATTCTCGATTTTTTTTTTTTTTTTTTTTAACCTAACAATCTGTGTTATCTCTTATGTGCACCGTCTTATTTATGTTTACAGTTTGTGTCTTGTATTCATTTACTGTATTATATTGTACACTGCACTGGAGTGGTCCTGTTTTAATAAATGTTCTATTCTATTCTATATAACACAGGCCACTAGTCCCAAAAGACCCTCACTGGGGGCAGTAGCCCCTCGTAAAAAAGCCAATCCAAAGCCTGAACTGACAGAGGAGCAAAGGCAGGAGATCCGAGAGGCGTTTGAACTCTTTGACACTGATGGTTCTGGTTATATTGAGGTGAAGGAGTTAAAGGTGAGATATAATACCATGAATTTATTAAAAAACATGGACACAGCTTGAGCAGTTTACATGCCAGTGTGCAATTGTCGGCTATTTAGTGTATATCTCTATATAGAAGGGTCCAAACCCTGAGACAGCGCTGAAAATATGATTAAATTAGGCATGAAATTGAAGCTGCACTAGTCTTTTTTACCCTATTGTGACATATCCGAGCGAAACGGCTTTGCGAACAAGAACAAATGTTGGGCGGGGCTTGATTTTGTCCGTGGGGAATTGATTGGATGGTTGTGGTTTGCTATTGGTGGATCTCATGTGAGTGACAGGTTGCCCCACCCTCGCGCCAGTAAACACGTCATCAGAGAAAAAAGAGAAGGTCGCTGCAAGAGGGAGGGGAAGTTATTTTGATTCAAGATTACTAGGCACATGAATTTAGAAAAATATTGATGAGATTAATCATTTATAATAAACATTGCAATATTCCATTAAAAAGTGTCAATTGATTTCATGCCGACTTTTAACTTGGAATGTTTTAGGATTTAAAAAAAAAAAAATTTAATGAAAAATGTTTGCCATAATGAAATGAATACAAAAATGTAATCATTTTTAATAGCGCCGCCATACCTTTGGTCTCCACTGTATCTTTATATGACATCTATATGTCAAGCTTTCTGTGAGTAATGAAGAATTCTGCTCTAGGTGGCCATGAGAGCGCTGGGGTTTGAGCCTAAAAAGGAGGAAATCAAGAAAATGATTGCAGAGGTTGATAAGGATGCAACTGGAAAGATCTCGTTCAATGATTTTCTGGCAGTGATGAACCAAAAAATGGTAAGGTATTCTAGTAAAAATATTCTAGTTATTCCAGGCAGCTAGAAAAGAAAACTCGTATTACTGTTTGGAAATCTCTAGGCTGAAAAGGACTCTAAAGAAGAAATTCTTAAGGCTTTCCGGCTGTTTGACGATGACGAGACTGGAAAAATATCTTTCCGGAATCTAAAGAGAGTGGCCAAAGAACTGGGGGAAAACCTCACAGACGAGGAGCTGCAGGTACAAGAATAGTCACACAAACCTGCTCATGATCCGTGATAGATCATGTCACTATGAATAGGAAAACATTCATTTTTTTATGTATGGCTGTCTTTAGGAAATGATTGATGAAGCAGACAGAGATGGTGATGGAGAAGTTAACCAGCAGGAATTTCTTCGCATCATGAAGAAAACAAGTTTGTACTGAATGTTATCAGAAGCACAGGAGTATAACAAATATTAATTTCTATGTAAACATATTAGAGTGTTTTATCCTTTCGCTGTTTTACGCACCGTACCATTCCAAAACCTTGATGCCTGTCAACCCCAGTGGTCATATCAGATCCGCGCGGGTTTGCCAAATAGCCAAACGTCAGCTGTTTACACACTATAGTCTCAAATCTTACCGGTAAAGATACAGGTAAACATAACAGAGGTTGTAGTGATTGATTGAGTGAGTCATACAATGATCCACTCAAAGATTTTGTCAATCTGTCATTCATTATATGAGCAAATTTTATGTTTAAAAAAATACATTTGCATTAAAAATAAAGTTTATTTTTAAGTTTTTAAAAAAATTATTTTTAATTTTAAAAATGATAATCACAAAAAATAAATGAAAAGTAAGATACATGGATGCTTTACTTGAAATGCGAATTTGGAGGGAAAATGTGCTTAATTTTCCTGACAATACAGACAAAATGTGCTTAATTTTCCTGAAATAGCTGCGTTTACATTCACCCTAATAATCGGCCTAGTAACAGTATATAAAGTCACATGTAACCACTTCAATCCGAATGAATTGACCCAATCCGATTTGAATTTCATTCGGATTGTAAGGGGTGACACGTGATTGGATTGAAAAGGGACACATGATTGGATTGAAAACCGAAACTAGAATGTTCTGCGCATGTGCAGTGACATAGAAATGACGTACAGACGTATGACGCACAGAACAAGCTGTTGTTGTGTCAGTCTAAAAATAAAATTTTCCTTCCAATCATTGTCTGTAAAATGGTGCAGGACAATGTTGTCCCACCAGTCCTTGGATCCACAGACACCTTGTTTTGGGCATGAAAAAGAGCTTTTTTACTGCTTGATAAACATCAGCAGCAAGGCACAAGGCCTCAAGCGCTTATCTCTTCTAATTGGTACCTGAAATAGAAAAATATTAAAGGGATAGTTCACCCAAAAAATGAAAATTCTGTCATCAATTACTCACCCTCAAGTAGTTCCAAACCTTTATGAATTTCTTTGTTCTGCTGAACACAAAGGAAGTCCCCACCCCTCTTTTGCATTTCAAAAGATCAATTTCAAATATGAAGCTTGTTACATAAATCAACCCGATCACTTATTTAGAGTTTGTGTAAACAGTATGTTCAGATTCATCAAATGAAAATTAAAGGCATCTATAGCTACTGTCACAATATGAAGAATTAAAATGTTAAATGTATTTTTTCATATGCACTTATATATACATTTAAGTTTCTGCCTTGTGTTTTTTTAAAAAGTATTTATAAATAGTATATCAATTAAACAATTCAGAGACCTGTTGAATGATTATTATATTCAAGTTTACAATCCCTTCAGTTGACTTTCACTGCGCTTTCAGGGATGTCTGTACTACAGCCCTTCTCTGTGCCTCAGCTTCAATAGAGGAGATGTCTGCAGTTTTAGTAAATACATACTGTGATCCTGTGGTTGTATTTTTCCTATTTGTGTTTCTTTTTTGCACCATCTACCTTTAAAATTAGTATCATGGTTTTTTTTTATTCATTTGAGATGCTATTTAAGTATTATTTAAAATAAAATAAATTGTATTAAGCAGCTGTTCTTGATTATTGGTGTTGACCTTTATTCCTCTCTTTGTCAATTTTTTTTTCTTGCCCAATTTGACTTACATGACACAAGTAGAGAATCTTCCTATGGGTTATTATGGATGAAATAAAACATTTTGACCTACAGATATTAAGTGTACATGGGTCAGTTTAAATGCAGTCACACTGGTGATTTACACATAACAGCTGGAATGGATATGCTGGTATTCACATTTGCATGATATATTAGGAGTGCAGAAAAGGCATATTTTCTGATATTTTTTTTCCCAAGCACATTTTACCAATTCCAATCCACATCAATCTTAATAACTACTATTAATATTGTTTTTAATCTTTATAAGATATATAATTGTTCATGAAGGCTGGAAATAAAAATGTTATATTCATTGCAGAATTATAGGCAAGTTTTCTTTTACAGGCAAAATAGCCAAAAAAGAGATTTACCTCAGACTGAAAAGTCAAAAATTATAAATATATGAGAAGGACGCATACATGCAATACAGAAATTGCAAAGTTAAAGCTGACCAAGGGACAGCAAAATCATTGGGTCAGCGGGGTAACAACAACAGGTGGAAAAGAAAAGACACGTAACAGAATATTAAGAATTAAGGTGAAGAATTAAGTGTGAAACCATCAGGAACCCTTTAGTCTCCAGCGCCACCATTTTCCAAACTGCAACCTACCTGGAGTCTCCAGAAGTGCAAGGTCTCAGTTCAGAGACTTAGGTTGTAAAGAATCCTAAAAAATGACCCGCACTTTAAGAATAAAGCTGAATGTTAAAAATACTGAAGACTGGGTTTTTATAGGCCTTATAAACAGACAGCTTGAGAGTGACTCTAGACCAGCACCACATCCTGTTGTACCCTGTTTGAAGAATTTATCTTCCAGAATCTGGCAGTAAGTTTTGGAGTATTTTTAGTCCATCTCTGCAAGACAGACATTTCAGGAAAGAGATGGACTAAAAGTGAACTCAAACACCTTACTGCCAGATTTGGATAAATTCTTCAAACAGTGGTACAAGAGGATGTGGTGCTGGTCCATCAGGAGTCATTCTCAAGCTGTCTGTCTATAAGCCCTATTAAAACCCAGTCTTCATGTATTTTATAACACTTCAGCTTGTGATTCTTATCAAGTGCAGGTCATTTTTAGGATCTTTAGCAACCTAATCCTGAGTCCTGACACCTTGCACTCTGGAACTCCAGGTAGGTTGCAGCTTGGAAAATGGTGGCGCTGGAATAAAGGGTTCCTGATGGTTTCCACTAATTCTTCACCTTAATTCTTAATTATTTTGATTAACATGTGTCTTTTCTTTTCCATGTTTGTTGTCACCCCGCTGACCCAAAATTTTGGTCCCTTGGTCATTTTCAAAACAGAAAATTTAATAATTTTTGTTCAGTCTGAGTTAAATCTTTTTTTGGCTCATTTTGCCTGTAAGTATATTCATTTGTACACTCAATACTTGATTAAAAACAATATTAATAGTAGTTATTAAGATTGATGTGGATTGGAATTGGTAAAATGTGCGGGAAAAAAAATATGATCAGCACTTGCCTATATTACTCCCTGTAGCAAAAAATAATATTCCCTAGTCTGACTTGCTTTTATATATATATATTTATATATATACTACATACAGCTGGTCATATAATTAGAATATCGTGAAATTTGTTTTATTGTAAATTATTTTTAAAAATGAAACATATATTCTAGATTCCCTATGTAAAGTAAAACATTTCAAAAGTTTTTTTTTTTTAATTTTGAAGAGCGTACAGTCATGAAAGCATCCAGTATCTCAAAATATTAGTATTTCCTAAGTCAATCAAAAAATGATTTTCAAAACAGAAAAGTTCAAGTTCTTTAAAGTATATTCATTTGTACACTCAATACTTGCGGCACACATATTACAGCAAATGACTTGCTCTAGCACAAATACAGCATCAGTGAGTGTGGCATGGAAGTGATCAGCCTTGGCACTGCTGAGGCACTATTGAGCCTTCAGATCTCTGTATATTGTTGGATCGACTGTTTCTCATCTTTCTCTTGAAAATATCCCATAGATTCAGGGGTCAGGCATATTGGCTGGCCAATAAAGCACAGTAATATCATGGTCAGCAAACCACTTGGAAGTGGTTTTTGCACTGTGGGCAGGTGCTAAAGTCCTGCTGGAAAAGGAAATCAGCATCTCCATAAAGCTTGTCAGCAGATGGAAGCATAAAGTGCTCCAAAATCTCCTGGAAGATGGCTGCATTGACTTTGCACTTGATAAAACACAATGGACCAACGCCAGCAGACGTCACGGCCCCCCAAATCATTACTAACTTCAGAAACTTCACACTAGACTTCAAGCAGCTTGGATTCTGTGCCTCTCCAGTCTTCCTTCAGACTCTGGGACCATGATTTCAACATGAAATGCAAAATTTACTTTGATCTGAAAAGAGGACTTTCGACCACTGTTCACTGTCCAGTTCTTTTTCTCCTTAGCCCAGGTAAGATGCTTCTGACGTTGTTTCTGTTTCAGAAGTGGTTTGGTAGTCCTTTTCCTATAGATGTCTGAGTGTGGTGACTCTTGATGCGCTGACTCCGGCTTCATTCGACTCATTGTGAAGCTCTCCCAAGTGTTTGAATCGGCTTTACTTGACAGTATTCTCAAGCTTGTGGTCATCCCTGTTGCTTGTGCACCTTTGCCTACCCAGTTTCTTCTTTCTAGTCAACTTTGCATTTAATATGCTTTGATACATCACTCTGTAAACAGCCACCACATTCAGTAATGACCATCTGTGACTTACTCTCTTTGTGGAGGGTGTCAATGATTGTCTCCTGGACCATTGCCAAGTCAGCAGTCTTCCCCATTAGTGTGGTTTCAAAGAACAAGAGATACCCGGAATTTATACTGTAGGGATGGTCATTTAATGAAACTCAAATGTAAATATTCTAATATTTTGAGATACTGGATTTTGGACTTTCATGAGCTGTACGCTCTAATCATCAAAATTTAAAAAAAACTTTTGAAATGTTTTACTTTACATGTAGGGAATCTAGAATATATGAAAGTTTCATTTTTAAAAATAATTTACAATAAAAAAAATGAACTTTTTCACGATATTCTAATTATATGACCAGCACCTGTACACATTACCATTAAAAATATTTTTTTTAATTCAGCATTGTTTTAAGTAAAGGTGACATTAATTTTACAAGATTTCCATTTTAAAGAAAAAACATGTTCTTCATATCTTTTGATAATCACAGAATCCTGAAAAAAAATGTATCATGGTTTCCGCAAAAATAAGCAGAATTGTTTTCAACATTAATAAGAAATGTTAAGTAAAATGTTATTACATTTTACAATATATTACAAGTTATTTTGAATTGTATTTTTTCAGTGTGTTACTATTTTTACTGTAGTTTTAAACAAATAAATGCAGCCTTGGTGAGCATAAGCATTCAAAATATTAACATTTCATGGGCACAGAATAAAGGGGAAAAAAAGAAAGTAATAAACCAAGTGTTTATTTTGAAAAATAAAACATCTGAACACAAATAAAACAAGATGAGGCATAACTAACCAACATGACACAAACAACAGAGAACACACATTTACCTTTGATAGCAAGAGGTCAATCTTAAGATTTAACAACAAACTCACAGGACAGTACGTGAACATATGAATATGGCTCATATCAAATTTATGGCTTTTGACCATAAAAAAAGTTATTTCACAGTATAAAACAAATAAAAACAGTCTGATGGAGGGTGACAAGTGGGCAAAAGTAAATATTTCAAGTAAGCTGATACTGCATATCAACAGCACTCAAACTAATGCAGCAATCATGATGGTTCGAGGTATCTGAGTCTTGTGTGTGTCTGATCAGAGATCAGCTTTGACTGAGACGTGTCTTGCTGGCGAAGTCGGCACTGAGTTTGCGCATGACCTCACCGTGACTCTGGCCTGCCAGTTCCTGTCTCGCTGAGCTGTAGTTCTCCTTCACAAAGTTAGCAAAGGGTGTGGGTGCCCGGGGCTTTGAGGGAGTCAACAAAACCAGCTGTCCGGTGCACAAAGCACACACAAACTTCGTAGTGTCCAGTGACTTAGAGTGTCGTCCGATCCTGTGAGGGATATGAACACTGACCATTAGGGACAGCCATCTGTTGGTTAAAGGGTTAGTTCACCCAAAAATGAAATTTCTGTCAGCAAGTACTCACCCATATGTCATTCCAAACCCTTAAGACCTTCGTTCATCTTCGGAACACATTATGATATTTTTGATGAAATCCAAGAGGTATTTGAACCACAAATATCTTAATGTTATGAAGCAACGAGAATACTTTTTGCGTGCGCTTCCGGGTTCTACATCAGAACACCATCTCAGTACTGCGTCAGCATCACACGCATGTGTCGTGCTGCTCACGTGAACGGAGTCGGCCAATAATGAGCCGGCATTCTGCATAGAACCCAGAAGCGCTGCAGTGTCTCTACAATGTAAACAGCGTAGGAGATTGACAGGGAAGAGAAGAAATTGCTGAATAAAGTCGTCATTTTTGTTTTTGCGCACAAAAAGTATTCTCATTTCTTCATAACGTTAAGGTTGAACCACTGAGTCACATGGAATATTTTAATGATGCCTTTGCTACCTTCCTGGGCCTTGAAAAATGACATTGCTGCCTGCGTGTGGTTCAGAAATCTCTTGGATTTCATCAAAAATATCTTAATTTGTGTTCCAAAGATGAACAAAGGTCTTGCGGGTGTGGAACGACATGAGGGTGAGTACTTTATGACAGCGAATTCACATGACCAACTTGAAACTGTTGTGAAATCTGTGTAGGAAAATATTTTGCTCACGCGAAACTTGGATTCCTATTAAAACGACTGGATTGCACCCATGGAAATTGCCAAACAATGGTAAATGTGACAGTACCTTAAAAATGTGACCCATAGCAGCAAATCGAGACAATTCTGTACTTACGTGTTCTTACAGCGGTTACACTGATATTGGTATTTGTAGTTGATGTCATAACTGTGGCATCGGGTAACCATCGGTAGCTCAGGATGTGCCAGCATTGCTTTACGGGCATGAAGCCTCCAGAAAGGCCCGTGACCGTCACGAACATTGTTTATGAGCCATGTGGCAGCATGACACATTTCATGGACTAACGTATCACGTAAGCGATCTATAAGTGGAAACACACTGTGTTTATTGCCAAGCATCAAGAGCTGTTGAGGATTTCAAAACCAAAATGACAAGTACCTGCAGAGTCGCACACTTTGTCAGACAGCTCAATGCGGGCGTATCGTTTCCCAGTGCCACGCTCCTGGCCTGAGATGCAATATCCTGCTGTCTTACGCATCTTCTTGTTCCATGTGACAGACATGTCGGTGGGAAGCTGAGGGGTTAGAATTTATATTTAAAATGAGTGATTTTAAAACAATCAGAGGCCTTTTTTTCCCCTTTCCACTGCCCTGCATCTTACATTTTAAAACGCAAAAACGCATTCTGTGTGAATGGTGGTAGTTGCACCAACAGACACTGACCAACGGCGAACTAACCTAAAACTGTTGTGACTTCTTGCCAGTGCAATGCTATGCAAATGCTAAGGAGTTCTGCAGGATCTTAAAGAGTGTTATTATGCAGTTGCAGCTGGTTGCTTACTGGCTCAGCTTAAAGAGGCCACTCTCAGGTCTCTATAATATTATGGATTAGTGGTTGACTGATATATTGCCAAGGCTGACATTATCAGCAAGTATTTGGCAATTTTTAATCATTTATCTTCTTGTGTGCAAAGCCTGCATTAAATTTGTGTACTCAATGTGTGATGCTCTGTCTATATGATGATGGATTCAACCAGTGTGAACTGGATAGAATTCATGACTGCTGAAATGATAACACTTTACAATAAGAGTCCATTTGTAACATTAATTAAACTTTAACATTAATTCATTAAACTAAAAATATTATTTATTTGTTAATTTCAACATTTACTGTTTAACATTTAGATTTTAAAGTTGTATCTCCTAACAGTTAATGCACTATGAACCAACAAATGATCAAGGTATAATTAAAATATTTATATTAAAAAGGTACAGTACATTATTGATTGATCAGTTATCGGCCAGCGTGGTCCAACCTAGTTATTGTTATCAGCAAAATCTGTCAACTTCTACTGGACATGCACAAGTAAGCAACTTTAAATCCTTGATTTCAAACGGTGCTGCACTATATTTCCAGTTGGCCACTCAAAGGAGAAACTAAGGCAGAGGTCTTAATTGAACATGCAGTACACACAGTTAATATGACATGAATACTGTGAGGGTTTAAACAATCCTCTATTAGCCCTGGTGATATGAGTGCCTGAGCAAACACCATTAATAATCACTACAAATGGAATTAAAGGTATTCACATGTACCTTACTGTCAAACACGCTGGTGTTGTAAAGCTGGTAGAGTTTGCTGGTCAGCTCCTCTTTGTTCTGTTTGAAGCTGCGGCAGTACGATGATCCAGGTACAGACAGAGACTGCAGGAAGCAGCCGGGAGTTTTACAAACCACCACTCTGACAAACAAAAACAGCAGGATATAAATGTCATGAATGACACTGCTGTTGGCATGTATAGTAAACATACAGTACCTGCTGTTGGGAGGAGCTCTGGGTTCAGTATGGCTCACTGGTCTGCTGCTGGGCGTCCGATGCACTGGGGTCTGGATTATGGACGGTCCATTAACCGGTAAATGGCTCCCAGCTTTCTTACCCCTGGCAGATGGTGTCGACAAACAGGGAGCTCGTGGTTTGGGTTCTACATGGAGAGAAAAACAATTCTTAATCAATAAAAGAAAAAACAAAACACTTAGTTCTACTTGCAATTATAGCTGGAAACTATGCAGATATAATTTAGATCCATGACAGCTATGAACAATAAACACTTTTGCTGGAAAGCGATGTCATATGGGGATTTGTTTATCATTTTCAATTGATACTTCAAAGATTATCACAACTCATTTCAACAATAAAATTGATAACCTTTGAAAAACATTTTATAGACATTACCAACATTACAAAGCTAAACTGCTTTACCATATTGACATTTAAAACAGCAGAATAAACAACAATATTCAAAACTTCACAGAAATTGACAACAATTGCATCTACAATTGGTCAACTCTCCAGTTTGGCTAATTTATCCCATTGTAAATTGGTAATTGTAAACAGGCCTGTAGCTAGGGTACCCGGGGTAAGTTGTTGCTGTGAACCCCCTTGAAATCCCTCATTTAAAAATCACATTCCGGGGGCAAAGCAAAGCACAAGCACACTTTTATGCATGTCAGTAGCTATGCATCCATCCATCTATTTTTATGCACATTTTGGGATATTGCATAAAAAAAAAATAAAAAAAAATAGATGTTAAAGCTGCAGTCCGCGATGTTTCCTCTTTGTCGCCATCTCTTGTTTGCAACCTGCAATTGCAGTCATATGCAGAACAGTTATCTGCGTGCGTTGTGTATCGGCGCAGCTCGTCAGCGCGGATGAATCTAATGTTTGCTGTCAGTCACCGCACCGGTGTGGATACTGAACTTCAGAATCACAGATTCTACATCTTGAAAGTATGACCATTATAAGAATTTTCACTGGAAAATATCATCTGAACAAGTAACATGTCTGCCACTTTTGTTCTGACCAACTGAGGAAAAAAGCATTAGGCCTATAATAAATCACGCTGCCAATGATGATTAAATCTAACGATCGCTTAGCTTGGATCATGCCAAACCGTGCAAATTATTATTACTGTTATACTTTGCACTCATATTGTTAATGTTAACAACATCAGCATTGCGTGACTGTGTATTTAGTGTATATTAGCGTTACCTGTAGATTTCAATTTCTGTAGCCACTCCACAGTCCAAAGTCTTTTGATTTTTGACTACGGGAATCTCCAGTTGTCACTAATGATTGTCATTTGGACCTTTCTGGATTACAAGTTTAATTATTTCAGCTGCTGTGAGAACAGGCTATAAGTGATCCGCTACCAGCTGCGTCCTCACGTGATAAAAATGATTAGCCTGGACTCCTTCCTTTCCGTTTACGGATGTAACGTAATGACGCACAGAGGAACTACTGCATGCTCAAATTTCCTGCAGAAACCCACCATGTCGCTATTATAAAACATTATTACAAGCTTACTGTTGTGAATCGAGCTAAGATAATGAGATAGTTTTGAACACTGGCTGGTTATGTACTTGCTCAAAAATTGATTTTGGATCATTTTTAACCCAAAAAAAAAGTTACAGACTGCAGCTTTAAGTTTTTTGGGGTTTTTTTGTATCCAATAAGATGACGTGTGCATAAACTACAGTGAATACACATTTACTGAATAAATCCCTCGATGCGCAATGAAAACCTCATGTGACTTTGCCTCAGCAGAGAGTGTGATTGGATAACCAGTGGAGCAATTGCATCACAGCATCTCAAATGTTGGTTTAGTGGTTCTGAAACACCTTTGCCAAAATCTGTCATCAGAATGACTCGATGTAATTCCCTCCCAGAAGTGTCTCATACGATTGCTTGCCCAAAAACCAGCATCCAAATGCAAGTGAACATGACAGAGTTTATGGCGTTTCATCTGCTGCTCTGAGACGCAACGCTTTTATGATGGAGAAACAGTTTCTTCCCCGATTGCAGCAACTTCAGTACTTTATTCACAAATGTTTTATGCAATATTCCAATTGTGTGCACAAGTTAAACGCACAAATTTTGATGGAAACAACAAGCAATAAATGGTTTCCTTTCATTTACCACACATCAAATTAAACCTACTCTCAAAATTTGCTTATGAATCCTGAATATTTAAGGTTGTCACAATTGTCACTCTCATTCATAAGTGAATTGTGTGAACGACATTCAACACTCCAAACAGGACTGAACCATATACTGCTGCTGTGTGAACTGTGAGCCGTACCTGGAGGCGGCTTTGGGCTCGCAAGTGTTCTGCCTCCTAGACTCTGATTTTGTCTGACTCGGTCTAGTAAGGACTGGAACTCCTCCTCAGAACTGCATGAGTCATCTCTACTGCTGTGTGTCGTCACAGTGACTGCTGGTGGAGGAACACAAGGTTTTGCAGTCTCCTCTCTGTTTTTACTTGTGATGTGAAGTTCCTCTGATGGTGGACGGCTGTGTCTGGTCCTCCAGGTGCTCTTAATAACAATGTTACTGTCATCATCACTGTCGCTTAGGAAGACTGGAGAATCGCAGTGAGGTGGAGGTCGTTTCTCGGTCTTCTGAACTGATTTAGGAGTTCTAGCAGTCTTGGCTTTCCCTGTACAGAAGCAACAGAATTTGTTAGATACACTGTTCATTAAAAAAAAAAAAAAGAAAAAAAAAAAAGACAAGACTCAAATTGACCTTGTGGCAATTATATGTGAAAGGAACAGTGGAGTCTGATCCATGAATGAATAATTCACAACGGTTTGCAAAGCAGATCAACAGATTCATTAATGAACAGACACAAAGAACCATTGGTTTACAAATATGAAGACCAAACATCAGGAGCAAATCAAAATCAATTTTAATTTATATCAGAACCACACTTAAAAATGGCCCAAATTGGATGCAAATATCAGATCTTTTGTGTTTAGTGGTCTGCACACATACAAAGAAAAACAGAGAAATGATGTGCAGTGTGTGCATTTTAAAGTCACCATGAATTTAAAATTGACCCCATTTACTTTGTTAACGCACATTACTAGTCTTGTGGTGAACAATTATTCCATGCAAGTTAATACACAGAAAAAAATTAGTTTTAATCAGAATCTGAAAATTGGCTTCCGCTCTGGAATCATCATTTTGCATTATGGATGTTTGAAAGTGTTGCCACTTCAATTCTGTCTATGTGTGCTCTGCGTTGTTTCTGATTTTGAGGATGAATTTGATCCATTTTCTGAACAGCCTGAGTGTGACTTTTTCCCTCACACTTTTTTCTTTTTTGTAGATCTAGAAAGTGTTGACAGCTTTACAAAGTCTCATGCCATTTGGATCAAGGGAACATTTTTTATTATTATTTGAGCAAACACCATTTGGGGTCAAAAAGACCCCAAATAGCTTCCAAGGGTTAAACATACTAAAAGATTAACATACCTTTATTAATGGAAGGCTTCCTCTCAGTGACAAAATCATCATCAGAAGACATGCTGTCCACTATGAAGCGTTTCAAACTAAGGGGTGAAATAACTTATGATTGACAGTCATGATGATATACTGAAGAACTGGTTTACAGCAAATTGTGTTACACTGACCTGTCATCACTGCTACTCACAGACTGCGACCGGACTTTAGCCTTTGGGGTTTTGACTCGATTTAAAACTAAAAAAAATAATAATAATAATAATGCAAATGTAAAAATTGTGTGACATCTGTCAACATCAGTTATTTGATTTGAAAGCAGTTGATAAAGAACTTACATATTTCAAATTCATCATCACTATCTGAAGACAAAATTTTAATTGGTTCTCTAAGGAGAAGAAAAAAAAAAAAGTGATTTAGTTTTACCTCGTTTCAGGGTGCTGATGATGTTAATACAGTGAACATACAGCCACAGCATGCAGGAAGTCACTATATTCACCATATAACACAATCTCTACTGCGGTCACGTTAATGATATTTCACAGACAAAAAAAAAATAAAAAAATCTAGTGTCAATAGTGCAGCGATGCATTAAGCACATTTCACACAGAAATCACTTTTTTCCAGACCAAGCAGCTTTCTGTTGTTCAGCACAGTGAATCTGTAACGATCTGAACCCAGTGTGAAATTTGCATTGGGAAAATCTTACATCCTCATGAGAAATTCCTGCTCATATGGATTCCTATTGACTGGATTTTGCCCTACAAATTGTGCAGGACAGCGGTAAATGTGACCGCACCTTTATTGCTTTTATAAAATGATTAGTAGATAATACTATTAAAGAGGAACTATTATGCCCTTTAACAATGTCTTGAATTTGTTTTTGGGCTCTACTAGAACAGGCTTTCATGCTTGAATTTTCATTATTTTCCCACATTTGACATTGTTGCAGCTCTTTTCTTCCCAGTCTGCCAGTAATGCTCTGTTTTTTGCGTATACCTTGAGTGGGAATTATTTAAACGAGGAAGATTGTGAAGTGTTCGTTCCCATTTAGATTTTTTTTTTGGTTGCACCTTCTCTTCTGTTGATTGAGCACCTCTTTTTAACATTTGAAGTGTTCATTCCCGGAAGAAAACTCAAGACTAAATTGGAGGCATTTCAGAAACAGCACACTGATATAGAGAATAATTCCCTTTAGACGGGCTTTGTGCTTTGGAAATTTTCAGAGCGTTTTCATTGTCAAACAGCAACATTACACTCAAAAGAAAGATAAACATGGAAAAAAAGCAGAATAGGTCCTCTTTTAAGGTGCAGCAAGTAATAACGAGCGCTAGTGGTTGAAATAGGTACTGCAGTCCAAAATCAAAATATTGGAGAGAATCATTTCCCGTCTCCTCCTCCTCAGACTTAAAGGTGCCCTGAACTTCTTTTTAAAAGATGTAATATAAGTCTAAGGTGTCCCCTGAATGTGTCTATGAAGTTTCAGCTCAAAATACATAATAGATTTTTTTTAGTTCATTTTTTTAACTGCCTATTTTGGGGCATCATTAACTATGCAACGATATATAGGTTGCGGCCCCTTTAATTCTCGTGCTCCCCTCGCGCTTGCCTTGAACAGCATAAACAGTTCACACAGCTAATATAACCCTCAAAATGGATCTTTACAAGATGTTCGTCATGCATGTATACATCGGATCATGTGAGTATTGTATTTATTTGGATGTTTACATTTGATTCTGAATGAGTTTGATAGTGCTCCGTGGCTAAAGCTAACATTACACACTGTTGGAGAGATTTATAAAGAATGAAGTTGTGTTTATGAATTACTGTATACAGACTGCAAGTGTTTAATAATGAAAATAGCGACGGCTCTTGTCTCCGTGAATACAGTAATAAACGATGGTAACTTTAACCACATTTAACAGTACATTAGCAACATGCTAACGAAACATTTAGAAAGACAATTCACAAATATCACTAAAAATATCATGATATCATGGATCATGTCAGTTATTATTGCTCCATCTTCCATTTTTCGCTATTGTTCTTGCTTGCTTACCTAGTCTGATGATTCAGCTGTGCACATCCAGACGTTCTGCCCTTGTGTAATGGCTTGAACATGAGCTGGCATATGCAAATGTTGGGGGCGTACATATTAATGATCCTGACTGTTACGTAACAGTCAGTGTTATGTTGAGATTCGCCTGTTCTTCGGAGGTCTTTTAAACAAATGAGATTTATATAAGGAGGAAACAATGGAGTTTGGAACTCAGTGTATGTCTTTTCCATGTACTGAACTCTAGTTATTCAACTATGTCAAGGTAAATTCAATATTTAATTCTAGGGCACCTTTAACACTCATGTGGCTTGCCAGATTGAGGACACGCAACAGGAACACACGCAATTGACAATGGAAGGCCAGGAGACTTACACACTATAAGTTGATTTATCCAGTTTTTAATATGCTCCCGTTCATAGAGATTTTTAGATTTAGATCAGGTGGAATCTGTAGTCTCTGACTCAGCTTGTTGACTGGCTTCCATGGCTGCGTTTTCCACCAACTGGCAACCAAGCGTTAATAAAATTGGCTAAATTGGCAGTGGGCAGAATCACTCAGACCGAAACAAAAACAGACATTCCGACACAGAACGCACATTTCAAAGTAGAATAACTTAGCATGTTTCCTAAATAGCAGCAAGTACATTATGGATTTTTTATGCTTTAGTATGGTCAAAAAATTACACACCTTTAAATATTTTTTGTAAATTAAGACGTACACTACTCCTGCTAGGAAATATAATCCCTGACTGTATGTACAGCAGCTGGTTAATGTGTTTGCAATCAAAGCTGTATAGTAAAGTATGTAGGGCTGCACAACGATTAATCGCGATTAATCGTTTGCAAAATAAGAGTCTGTTTTTACGTAATATATGTGTGTGTTCTGTGTATAATAATTATGTATATATAAATACATGCACATACATATAAATTTAAGAAATATATACATGTATAAATAAATACACATTTACATATATTTTTATTACATATAAATATAAATATTTTATATATAAATATAATTTTTTTCTTAAATATATACATGTGCATGTATTTATATATACATAATTATTATACACAGAACACACACATATATTACGTAACAAAGACTTTTATTTTGCAAACAATTAATCGCGATTAATCATTGTGCAGCCCTAAAAGTATGTTTCAAATTTATAAGATTCTCACCTTGGTTTCTGGGCAGATGGTGCAGACTGTTTAAATGTGGATTTTGGTGTAGCCTTTGCAGCAAGAACTGTGGAAATAAAAATCAAATATAAAAATAAAAATTCATTCATTCACATAACATAAAAATCAATACAAAACCAAAACTTACACTTATCAAAGTCCTCATCATCTGACGACAACAGCATGTGTTCCTCTGGAGATGGATTCTCTTTCCCTGAGCCGTCAGTGTCAGACAGCAGCAGTCGGTGTGCTGGATCTGAGCCTGAGGACGGGTTCGAGTTAAAACTGCCCAGCGCTGGACGTCTGCTCTTCTTCAAGCTCTTCCTCAACTGCAATAACAGCAAGAGACATTTGAAGAACAAGCTCTGAGACATCATGGGATATGTTGTTTGTAAATGACGTATACGTTCATTATGAGTACTACACCTTCTCTTCAGCTTTATCAAGGCCACCATCTCCGTCCCAGCCCAGTTTTTCAGAGACTCTCTGAAAAAGCGATACAGTGCCGGAATCCATCGCCGTTTGAAATCTGAAAAACACCTGATCAGCACCTGAGCACTTCACTCTCCTGTTGTCACGGCAATTAAACCTGAACACAATAAAATAGATAAAACTGTGCAGTTTTAGAGAAAAGGCACTCTCTTGTTAGAAAGCGCCAAGGTTTGACCTGAAATGGTCAAATAACGTTACATAAAAACATTTACAAATGTAAATGAAACTGGACTGAGCTGCTGTAACTAATGTCTTCAAGTGTATTATACCCAATATAAGGTCTTTTCATGTGTTTGCATTAAAATAGATTAATAAAATATTGAATATATAATGAATACAACACATGATAGTTGAAAAGTATAAAACTATACTAGTAATATTAAACAATACAGTATTACAACTCTAATACAATATTCCAAAGCTGGGAATACGTGCAAAAATAGATAATAAACATTAACATATAACTAAAATTAAACCATATAACAAATTCCAATATTTGCAAACGTTAAATATATATTTATCGGCGTTTTTCGTGTCCGCATCATCTTCTCGCTTCTATGGTTCACTTAATAATCGACCATGTGACAAACGCACACGCTTAACATACTAGCAAAAAGTTTAGCTTTAGCCAAAATGTTTTGTTTCCTCAACATACCTAGTAAAAGCGACTTTGATATATCGCGCCTTCAGTCAAAAGAGAGGAGCTTTAATATTTAAACCATCAGCTCAGTGAGCGACTGTGTAACAACGTTCAAATTTAGCCAACCGGAACTTGTCATCAGCCTGAGAAAAAAAACTTCCGGTCTCAGCAGCGCTCCTAGTGTTTATAACTATATAACACAGACCTAGTACATCTTAGTGCATCTGGTTTGCAAAAAAGCCTAATGTTTCATAAATAAATACATTTTCGTTAACGTACAGGGTTTTTTTTCACAAATTAGGAATGAAGATTTTTCAAATTATATATCTGCTTTAATGCACTGTATAACAAATAATAGCAAAAGCAGTCACAAGGCAAACGTTTTAATGACAGAAAGAAGTAGCCTATTAACTTATAATCTTTCAAAAAATATTTAATGTCTATATCTTTATGAACACAAATTCATAAATAAATAAGCTTTTTTCATAAAATCCACAGTTTTTGAATGTAGAAAATGCACAGATGTGTCAGAAAACATCTGGGTCATGTTTGCATTTTCTGGCCATAATAGTGTATACATGTGAAAACCGGCTGAGAATTGAACAAATAGTTGTATCCTGGGGCCAGTTGCATAAACATAACCATTATGTTAAGTGTCTTAAAGGGATAGTTCACCCAAAAATGGAAATGCTGTCATCATTTACTCACCCTCAGGTTGTTCCAAACCTGTACAAATTTCTTTGTTCTGCTGAACACAAAGGAAGATATTTTGAAGAATGAAGGAAACTGAACAGTTTTGGGGCACCATTGACTTTTTTTTTCTTCTATGGAAGTCAATGGTGCCCCAAAGCAGCCTAGTTACAAACTTTCTTCAAAATATCTTCATTTGTGTTCAACAGAACAAAGAAATTTATACAGATTTGGAACAACTTGAGGGTGAGTAAATGATGACACAATTTTCATTTTTGGGTGAACTATACCTTTAATAACTGGGCTTGACATTAACTTTTTTGCTCACCAGCCACTGTGGCTAGTGGTTTTCCAAAGTTACTAGCCACTCAGCATTTTGACTGGCCACAATTTTGATGTTGGTAAATTACATTTTATATGATTAAAGTTGACTTTGTTATGCTTAAATTACTTTATTTTGAGTCATTTTACTTGATTTAGAAGATTTAAAACCCTTTCAAACTTTTAAATGCAGATTGACCACCCAAATCAAGACTACATTGTATATCAGCTGGTATGTACAGGTGGGCAAGAGGTGGACAATATGAGCATGGGCTAATATGAGAAATTGTATAAGTTATTTGTGTTAGGCTATATAAAAGAACAAAGAAGCAAATTACAAAAACAATAGTACATTAAAAATAATCTTTTTTCAGATACAGTAGGTTTATTTAACATATAGCCTACATTTATTTAACATCTTTTGTGATTAACATTAATGACAGACAGGTAGGCCTATTTAATTGGGCTGCTGAATGCATGGACGTAACTGACGCATATCCAGTTATTGCCCACCTGTTTACGTCCACTTAAGCCATAACCGACTGTATTCACGCGAGATACTCCACACGATGGACATTTAGACATCTGTGTGCACGTGTATTTTACTATTCAGGCGCGAGGAGAACTGATCGCGCTCGCGACAGAGATGAGAGCGCACGCGTGAGAGCGCTTTTGTTGTGTGTCATTCAGCGCAATTCCGCCTATCCCTCCTTCACTAACTGCACGTAAATGACGAATTGTGTGATTGGATTGTAGTTTTGTGCTACGACGATCTTCGCCGATCATTTGGCTGTAAACTGAAATTATATTCAACCCGCCAAAGTGGCTAGTGGGAGTGGCTGTCTTACCCGCCACAGCTGAAATCTACCCGCATTTGGCGGGTTGGCGGGTGTTAATGTCAAGCCCTGAGTATGACCCACTGATGACTAACTAGTTAGGCTGCATCTGAAATACTCTCTTAAGTAGGTAGTGGTACTTATTTTGAATAAGTAATTACTTATAAGAACTTTAACAACTGCTAAAAAAGTATGTTCTAGTGAGTGTGTGTAGTATGAATGTAATCTGGATGTACTATATTCGCCATGTTGTCATTATCATGTGATACCAGCGTACCAGCGTCAGTTGTGTCGCTTCACTGCCGTTCACAAATCCTCTCCTGGGGCCCTTATGGGATTGTAAGGCCCTGTTCACTTCATATGCACTTTATGTCTTTCGTTTACTGTTCCAGAATTTCATTTATCCATAGGGAAAAGGATCAGTGATGAGTTATCTGTTTATACAGGGGAAATGACTGCAATATTATTAGCAACACAGTGGAGAGAGGAGACAAGACCTTTGAAATCAGTTGTTTGTTCAGATTTCAGAAGTTCATCACTGGCCATCTTAAAATACAGTCACTCAGAAAGTAGACCAGATATTTTAATTACAATAAAGCAAACATTATACAGAATTCAAATGATGGGCATTACAGTGGTATTTTTATGGGTATAGGAAATGAAACAGCAGATAAGGCAGCAAAAGAAGCCATAAAAAACAATGACATTAATTTAATTGTTAATCTAAGCAGGGTTGGGCAAAAATCAAAATGTATTTTAAAATAAAACAACAAATTCCTTAATTTTAAGTGTATCAAAATAAACTACTGTATTTTTGTATTTTAAAAATACTAAAAAATACTTTTACAAGGGAGCATGAAATTCCTTCGCAAACGAGTAGCATTATAACAACTTTCAACACACAAATGTATCAAATATGATAAGACAGCACTGCTTTACCCCACATACACTTGAGCAGAAGAAGTGGAAGCGGCGACTGCGACATAATAAAAATTCAAAGCTGCTCTCGAGCCGTGTGTTGCGCTCATGTCTCATTAGCAATCTCTCCAGCGGCCTCGTTCAGCTCCCACATGAACATGATTTCTGCCCGAGTCTCGTCCCGATTTTTTTCCACTGGCTGTAGATGTGAAGACAACACCTCCCATGATTCTGTGAAATCTACGCCTTTGTTTTGAATAAGCGACCTTTAGCTGCGAAAATTTACATATTGTGGCTTTAACAGATCGATTATTTACATATCCCTGTGATCTCCCAGATGAAGGTTAGTTTTAAAGTAACCAACAGTTTAATGTTTGCGAATGACACATAATTGTATCCTAATTTAGTTACTTGGTGTTTGGTAATGAAGGGCCTACTTTGCATCAGCAATACTGACTCAATGACAAACAAGTCATTTATAAGAAGACAACTGATGGCTCCTGTATTCATAGCAACTAGTTTCTAACTAATTAATCATTTGATTGTTAATCATAAATATAGGGGGTTGCTGCTCGCTATAATAGTTTTCTAGAACATTATGTAAATTGGTAAACTATTTAGCCTAGGCTACTAAAACTAATATACCTCCTATACTATGAGGTATTTTACAAAATAATTCGGGAAATGAATGTTATAGTTTTATTATTCAGTATCTGAGAGAGTATAAAAAAGGGAGAGAGTATAAAAAAGGGAGGGAGTAAGTCATTTTAATCCACACTCCATACTCTTTTGTTGTTTGTCAACTGCCAAAAAAAACTCAAAAGAAGAAGAAGAAGAACAGCAGGTGGCAGTAATGCAACATAATGGAACTGCAGTAAAACACCAAAGAAAAAAAGAAGGCTTTATGCCGAACGTCACATGAACAAACAGGAAAAGACCGACAGACAGATGCTTGAACACAGTACCAAACGCCTGTGACCGGCAGCAGTTCAGCCTTGTTATTTGTACTTTTTTATATACAAATATATAAATGATTTAATTTCAGAAGTTATGACGGAAATATTTTCATCTTTGTTCGGACAAAATGATGCACAGCCACCCACGGGGCCAGCAGCTTTGGGGTTCACCCCCGGAAAACCTCCGCCGCCTATGCCGCCCAACCAAGCGCCGGTGGCGTCTCAGGTTCCAGTACAGCACGGGGATGAGGGGCCTACCCTGCGAAAACCTGGAGCCATGAACGAACCTTTCTATTTACTACGAGAACTGCCTGGTAAATACGTTTATGGTGTTTAAAAATACCGTAGATTCCATATGTGATTTGTAATAACGTTATGTAACATGAGACACTGCTTGTGGATCAGCTTTTTTTGTTTGTTCTGATTCAGTTGGAAACGACCTGACGGGAAACACGAACCTCATCACGCACTATAATCTGGAACACGCGTATAATAAATTCTGCGGCAAGAAAGTGAAGGAGAAACTGAGCAACTTCTTACCAGAGTTACCAGGTAAAGGAATTCTGTTTGTGTTTGAGAGAGATAGATGCATAATATGACAAACTGGCATTTACCATGTTAGTACCATGGTATTGTTATAGCATTTTGCCACTAAGATGTGTTGTCTCTCTTGCAGGTATGATAGACTGCCCAGGGGTTCAAGATGGCAGTTCTCTGCGCTCCCTCATAGAAAAGCCTCCGGTCTGTGGAAACTCTTTCAGTCCTCTTACAGGAGCTCTACTCACTGGATTTAGACTACACACTGGCCCGGTAAACTAGTGCACTAGTAGCCTAGACAGCATATTGTCTAAAACATTTTAAACATCATCTTAAAGCTTCATGTTTATATTGTTTGTGTGTGCTGTAGCTTCCAGAGCAATACAGACTGATGCACATACAGCCGCCAAAGAAAAAGAGCAAACACAAACACCGACATCATCGACCACAGGATCCTCTACCGCCAGGTGACATACTACTAACCTGATATATTTTCACATGCTGATAGTCTCTGCGCATATGTACATGCATTAACTTGGCTGTAACCTGTTTTTTCCTGTACAGAAACACCCTCAGATTCTGATCCCAAGAAGAAGAAGAAAAAGAGGGATGATGACCCTGATCGCAAGAAGAAAAAGAAAGACAAAAAGAAAAAAAAGGTGAACATCAGGACAAGCTTACAACAGAAAGTGCTTTTAAACAAGACTGGGTCTTAGAGGACAGATTATATATTCGAAAAAATAAGTACAATAATAAATACATAAACTTTGGAGGCTGTTTGACTTCTCTGTAAATGAGACTTTGCCCTTGTCATGGAAGAGTATATATTTCATAATTAATTTGAAGATTTTGTTATTTCATTTTTTTATATTCATAATGTATATTTAAAACTTTAATTCTGCAGGTTTAATCCAAGTGTAAATGCACTTTCTGATTGTACATATTTATAGCTGCTT
Source organism: Megalobrama amblycephala (assembly GCF_018812025.1). Lineage (NCBI taxonomy): Eukaryota > Metazoa > Chordata > Actinopteri > Cypriniformes > Xenocyprididae > Megalobrama > Megalobrama amblycephala. Next base: position 21,590,445 of record NC_063066.1, on the reverse strand, counting down.
TGTAAAGAATTAATTTAAAATTATTTTATTTTAATACAATAAGTGCTGTTACTGTTAATTAAAACACTACAAATGTTTTCATTTCTAAAATAGAAATAGAAATATTAGATAAAAAAAAAAAAACTAAAAACAAACTGAGAATTCAGGGTATAAATGTTAGATAAATATCAGATTAAAAAATCCAAAATAAAACAAACTGTCATAAAATAAAGTTTAAGTACTAAAATTAAAACCAAAATAAAAATAAATTAGAAATAAAATAGCGAAAATAAAGGCACATAAAATTAAAACAAACTAAAACTTCAATGACTAAAAATATAAAATTAATATAAATACAAAAAAAAGTTAATTTTTATATATTAATGTATTTCATTATATTAATAAATATATTTATAAACTTAAAAAGCATATAAATAATACAATAATAAATAAGTGTAAGTTTATTTATTTACTAGTGCACTAGTAGCCTAGACAGCATATTGTCTAAAACATTTTAAACATCATCTTAAAGCTTCATGTTTATATTGTTTGTGTATAATAAACAATATAAACATTATATTTATTTCATTATATTAATAAATATATTTATAAACTTAAAAAGCATATAAATAATACAATAATAAATAAGTGTAAGTTTATTTATTTTTAAAGCACCTTTAAAACAGTCACAAGACTGACCAAAGTGCTGTACATGAGTAAGAAAAAATAAAAACAACAATAGTAATAAGATAATAGAAACAAAACAAAAGCAGAGATTAACAAGTATTAAAGGCTAAATAAAATAAATGAGTTTTAAGAAGAGATTTAAAAACTGATAAAGAAGGAGCTGCTCTAAGATGGACAGGCAAGCTATAATAATGCAATAATGCAATATTAAATGCATAAACCTTAATCAATAACATCCAAAATATAAAAATGCCACCCAAAACACATCCATATGCTGTAGAATATTTTGCCTAGAATCTTGCTAGACGTGCCTGTTTCTAAACTGCTTTGATCCATCTTGTTTGTAGATCCTACTATGTTCGGTGCATGCATTTTAAACATCTGGTTTCTCTGAACCCTCTTTTTCCTCTCAGAATCGACACAGTCCTGATCATCCTGGTCTTACTGGATCTCAAACCAACAACAGCAGCCTGAGATAGAACAACTGTGAGTGTGTGTGTATGTGTGTGTGTTCGCTTGCATGAACGAATGTTGAACAGTGTTAGAGACCCTAATATGGACCAGTGTGTTTGACTGATGTTTACAAAGACTGAGTCTTTACAAAGATTTCTGCCATTTTTTTCTGAATATAAAGAACTTGAATGAATAAACTGTTATTCTTTACACATGCTTCAAATGAACTCTGTTTTTTTCACAGCACGATTGGTAACAGAGAAAGATACTTATTGATTGCACATTTCAGGCACATTATTACCAAACAACTTGTTTACCCAGTATGGTGTTGTGATCGTATTTTGGTAGAGCCACAGTCATGGAAAACATGGATATCAGGGAAGAAAAAGTCATGAAAAGTAATAAATTCTTCAAAAGTCACAAATTTCTCTAGTCAGAATAATTAGTTTCAGCTCTAAAATCAACTAGAAGTAGTGTAGTCTCATTAAAATCACTTTACAATCCTTATCCAGTCAGGAGAGGGCAGTGTTGCATATACACACAAAAACAAGCGTGTCATATATATGTGTGTGTGTGTGTGTGTGTGTGTGTGTGTATATATATATATATATATATATATATATATATATATATATATATATATATATATATATATATATATATATATATATTCAGCATCGTTACTCCAGTCTTCAGTGTCACATGGTCCTTCAGAAATCATTCTAATATGCTGATCTGCTGCTCAAGAAACATTTAATGTGTATAATTGTACAAAATATTTGTGTACAATATTTTTTTTCAGGATTATTTGATGAATAGAAAGTTCAAAAGAACAGTGTTTATCTGAAATCTAATCTTTTGTAACATTATAAATGTCTTTACTGCCACTTTTGATTGATTTAATGCATCCTTGCTGAATAAAAGTATTAATTTCTTTAATTTCTTTTCAAAAAAATTAAAATAAAAATTCTTACTGACCCCAAACTTTTGAACGGTAGTGTATAATGCTACAGAAGCTTTGTATTTCAGATAAATGCTGTTCTTTTGAACTTTCTATTCATCAAGGAATCCTGAAAAAAAAGTACACAACTGTTTTCAACATTGAAAATAATCATAAATGTTTGAGCAGCAAATCAGCATATTAGAATGATTTCTGAAGGATCATGTGACACTGAAGACTGGAGTAACGATGCTGAAAATTCAGCTTTGCATCACAGGAATAAATTACTTTGTCAAATATATTTAAATAGTACACAGTTATTTTAAATTGTAATAATATTTCACAATATTACTGTTTTTTACTGTATTTTTAATTAAATAAATGTAGCCTTGGTGAGCAGATGAAACTTCTTTTAAAAACATTAAAAATCTTAGTGGTTTCAAACTTTTGGACTGTACTGTATATATATATATATATCTATATCTATATCTATATATCTTTTTTTTTTTTTTTTTTTTTTGTGGTGTGGCAGCACATTGCTCTGAGCTTTTTTTCCAGTTACGATTTATTTTATTAGTCATTAATTGCCATTATTTCTGATGTGAAAAAAATTAAGCCCTTTTAAATATATTGGATTTGTTGAGCAAAACGATTTGAAGGTTGCTTCAAATTTAATGTAAAAACAAAATTATTCCTTATTTGCTTCTGTGTAAAAGAAATGCAGTGACAGTGCAGCTTTAAACATTCACCTTATGACAGAGCATATATTTTAATATTAATTTGACGTTTTAGAATTTGATATTTTCATACATGGTTCTGTATTTATAATATAATTATATAACATTATTATATTATATAACATTATTATATTATATAACGTATTATATAACATTATTTCTGTAACTGTAATTTCTGCGTAAACATACCTATTCTGTGTAAATACACTTTTTGATGCTATACATTTATAGGCCTATCAATTTTGTAGTAATTTTATTTAAAAGTCTTACTTGAATAAACCTAGTGTTATTAACTAAAACTATTAAAAATATATTTTTTAATTGAAATAAAGCTGAAATAAAACAAAATGTAAATATTAAATTAAAAAAAAATAAACTTAAACTGAAACAAACTGACTTGGCTACTAACTAAAAATGAGTACTAAAATATAAAGCAAAGTAGAAATAAAAAAAGTGACAAAAGCACATACAATTGCTAAAACTAATATAAAAAGAAAATCTAATTCAAAATATTAGTAACTGTAATAGTATATAAATAACACTGCATATAATTTTTAAATAATAAGTGGTCAGTCAGGCTAGTTTTTGAATTGCAGGTACCACTAGATGGTGACATGCTCCATGAAGACGGTGAGACTCTCACATTACACTGACCCATCAAATGAAGACTCAAGCGAAACATTCAGAATAACTGTATGCATATTTTAATGTTTTTGGTATTTCAAATCTGAGATTGTTGCACTCAGTACATGGATGCTCTCTTCCTCTCGCACATCTGTGTCTCCAACAGTCCCGTATGGCTTTATTGCTTCCATGTCCAGAAAGTTCAAATGGCTTTGGTTTCCCATGTCGCTAATCTTTAGATTTATATCATGACTTTTAATAATAACATAAGGCACTAGTTTCACACAAATGGAAAATAATGTAATTCGTTTCTAACCTTAAAAAAAACAATCAACCCATCCCACAAGCTTACTGCAAATAAAAGTAAAAATCATGAATACATGTTGTATTATGTACACCGAGCACATCTACTTTCAGCTCATATACATTAAATGATAAATGACGTCACAATAACAGAAATACAAAAATAGTTCCCTTTCAATTGCCTATGACACTATAAAACACGGGGGGGAAAAGCTGAATACACACAAAATTCATTTCTGTTGTTTTATAAAAATCTTGTTAAATCTGCCTGAAATGTTTTGCTTTGGGATAACACTTAATGTAGTGAACTAAAAGAGGAGAATAAAGTGATACACTTTAAAAAGCTCCATTAGCAGTGTCTTTGGTGTTAGCTGAAATGCGTGTGTTGATTGTCTCTCAAGTTTTTCAATCATAGACCAAACAGACAGAAAAACAGACACTATAATACACACGACACTCAACACTCTTTCTCTTTGGTGTAGGAGAACAGATGCTGAACATGCAGAAACCGCTCCGTCTGCGAGTCCAGCGGTTGGCTGAGGTAGTTCAGGTTCGTGAATCACAGCCAACGCGTGCGCAGTTCAATAAATATTCCTCTATAAACTTAGAAAAGAATTGCATACTTTTTACAGGGCAGATTTTGAAATTTTCAATACTCAGTAGATCATCAAACAAGACAATACTGATCTGATGCTTGCTTTTGCAAGCGTCAACCACATGTCTTATATACAACAAAAAATGAAAAAAATTGCGTGTTTAATGAGGACGTTGGAAGTGGAAATGGAGTTTGTCGCATCTCCTGCAGGTTGAAATGTGAAAGTCCTGTTATACTCCATTTCTGAGTTAAGCTTCCGGCGGCATGTGACCGTTGCTGTGTCCGTTGGCCAGAGACTGGGTTACAGCTTGATTCTCAATAGGAATGTGTCCATTAGCTTTTCCTCCGGCCCTCATCCGAATGAGATGTCTGCGATGGTAGAACAAGTATCCCGGCAACAGGAAACCAAAGAATGAAAGGATCAGAAGCCCCACGTTGATCTGATCGGATTAAAAGAAAATAAATTTAATGAAAGTTAAGCCCTGCTGTCTACAACCTAAATTGAAAAAAGAAAAAAAAAATAGTGTAGGATTTACTTTGAAAAAAATTCACCCAGACATTGCTAGTAAATTTCACAAATAAATACAAAGAAACAGCAAGTAACACACTGAATTATACATATTATTTTGAAGTAGAAAAACATAAATTTTCTCAGCTGTTTTCTTGTAACACAAATTCAATAATCTTTGTTTTAAACTTTGAAGAATTATTTGTTGCAGCTACCTTCTAAGACGGCATCTTAACTGAAACTTAAGAGAGACCGATCGGTTTGGAAAGCTTCATGTCATAGAAACATTACATGAGAGATGTGACACAAGTGATTCCAATAAACTTTAATGTTACCAAGTTGTTATGCTATGCATCATATAAAATACAAATATATTAATTCGATTTAACGTTTAATTGATACAGTTCGATTAATCTTGGGGGTCAGTACAATTTTTTTTTTTTCAAGAAATTAATACTTTCATTCAAAAAGGATGCATTAAATTGATTGTAAAATATTTCTATTTCAAATAAATGCTGTCATAAATAAATCAGCACATGAGAGTGATTTCTGAAAGATCATGTGACACCAAAGACACTAAAGTAATGATGCTAAAAATAGGATCATGTGACACCGAAGACACTAAAGTAATGATGCTAAATATAATAAATTATATTTTACAATATATTAAAACAGAAAACATTTATTTTAAATTGTAATAATATTCCAAATTTGACTGTTTTTACTGTATTTCTGTTCAGATATATCTTGGTGCACATAAGGGACTTTTTAGCTTTATTATTATTACTACTGTTATTACTGAGACAACTCCTTTTTTCAATTGGTTCAATAAAAGAAAAAAAAAAATCTGTTCACTAAAAGAAAAGAAAAAATGTATCTGATGCATCTTGACTGTTTAGTTTTTTCTTCCACAGAGCTTGTCACAATGCATTCTGGGTTTGCCCAAACCACAAAGGATTTCAGTTATCATACAATACAAGCATCTCAGAAGTTGTCATAATTTGCTTCTTACTTTTTGGAATGGGTCCATGATGCTTTAAAAAGCAGCTCACTTCATTTTGGAATAGAGCTATAGCTTTATATATAAACTGGATCTTCTGATTCTGGAAACTTCCTAAATATAACAGGTAAAAATTGTGCATTTCTTACCCAGTAAGCATCTCCATTCAGAGGTCCCACCATAATTATGAAGAGGGGCTGCTGCAGTAGAGCCACCACAGCACTGATCATAGACTGCAGCCCGGTAAGTGTGCCAAAATGATTGGACGGGTACCTGCAAGAGAGACAGAGAAAACTGTTAGCAGGTTTCTTCATTTTGTGATTGCAATGATTGTGATTGCATTGTGGCATTTAAATGACAGGTCAAAAGGTGCAAGTGTGATTTCATGACACTAATGCCTGTCACTGAGTCTGGATTTTACACATACTACATATGTTACAATTCACACACAAACAGGGTAAACCTGATCCTGTCAAGTACAGTGTTGTAACCATCTGATGTTATAGGAGCAGGATAAGTCTGTACTTGACGGTGTGTTTAAACAATAGGTTTAACTGAAATGAAAGGTAAAATAAAAGGTGTGTGTGTACTTACACAGCAGCATACAGGCCTCCACAACAGGAGTGAATGAAGCCTCGTACCATAGTATGCAAAATAAACGTCAGAATCTGAACAAAGAGAATGACAGCTATAAGAATATTCCCAGATGACACATCTACTGTAATTAAGCCAGTTTTACCTATGCAAATAAACTACCGTTCAAAAGTCTTTTTTTTTTCTTTCTTTTTTTTTTTAAGAAATTAACTTTTATTCAGCAAGGACACCATTTCAAAATATATTTCAAATAAATGCTGTTCTATTTTTTAAAGAATCATGAAACATTCATCACATTTTCACAAAAATATTAAGCAGCACAACTGTTTAACATTGATAGTAATACATTTTGTTGAGCATCAAATCATCAAATTAGAATGAAGGATCATGTGACATTGAAGACTGAAGTAATGATGTGTGTGGTCAAAGCAAAAATTATTCAGACATTTTTGATATATTTGTACTAGTGGGTGCAGGACACTATGGTTCATTTATGTAAGTGAGAATAGCAAAATAAAGTAAATTGTGACATATTATACCCAAAAATTCTTCATACAGTGGACTACCAGTAAAATTGAAAAAAAAAAAATGTTCTTCAGACACTTTGACCTGACCATGTTTTGCTTAAGTGTTATCTGACATAATTTCCCCACATACACACACAAACACACACATCCATCAATTCAGCTCATTAGTCTGCTAACAGTGTGTATGAAGTCGATTAGGTTGTTACCTGTAGAGGCAGGTTGTCTATGAGTGAAAGGATTCCAAACAGAATGAGCAGCACATTTGTGAAGATGAAGGCTCTCATGGCATTGGTCAACTTCTGGATCTTTCCGTCACGCTTTGGTACAGCAACAGCTCTGGCAGGAGACAAGAAGTCAAAGAGGATACTTTATAGAACAATTAGGAGATTGTTCTTTTGCTTCCTAAAGTCATCTCGGTATGAAACGGAAGTTGTGATAGTCTTGTCTTTCCTATTGTGATGTATATCCGAGTGAAACAGCTTCTCGAACAAGAAAAAAAAAAAAACTGTAGGGCAGGACTTGATTGGATGGTTTGTGGTTTGCTATTGGTGGATCAGATGTAAGTGACAGGTTGTCCTGCCCTCACGCCAGTAAACACGTCATCAAAGTAGAGACTACTGAAATCAGAAGAACTTAAATTTCTTACTCTTTTTCTATCTCTATTGTCTTCTGATCCACCTCACACTCTTTCATCTTCCAGTCCATGATGTATCCAATCAGAGGACAGGTGACCAGACACAAGAGCTGCAGCGTGCCAAAGATGGATGCGTAGAAACTCACTGGAAGTTAAAATATAGTCATAATCAGCACATTTATCGTGCTCAGATTGCCCTGAAACACATTATCGGTTTCATTCATCAAACTAACAAAAGTTTTAAGGGTCTCACCTTCCTTCTCTGCCTCCTCCTTCAGTTCATCAGAGTCTAAACAAGACAGAAATGCATTTTAAGTGGAAATGCATTTCACCTGGACAGATGTCAGGTTTAATAAATACAGTGATAATGCACAAGTTCTGTTGCTTGACTTACCATGCTTCTCTCCATGGGTGACCAGGAACTCGAGCATCTTGTTCATGGCTCCCATAAAGAAGATGATTCTCAGCTGAGTCATTCCCATAGTGATCAGACTCCACAGGAAGATGGGAGAGAACACCGAGCGACGGAACGGGACAGAAGCTGAGAAAAAGATTTCCAGGATGTAATTTTTCAGAAGCCAGGACACATCTTCAGCTACACATTCACACAAGTTTAACAAAGAGTCTCCAAATATATCACTTTGTCTCAAAGTGTCTCACATTGTGTATCCTGTGCTACAGCAGGCAATTTCTCGGTTTCTCCCGTTGCCTCTTCAACTGGAGACAGTTTGTAGTTTTCAGCTGATTGCTTCTTTTTCCTAATAAATGGTTGGAAAAGGAAAGAGTAAAGGAATTTTTATTCAGAAATCAAGACTCCATATTAAAGGTTTCAGTGATTCTCTAAGAGTTACTCTTCTGACGCAAATCGATGCATACAGCCGTCTGCCGGAAGCTAGTTATTATAGTTAATAAAGTTTTAAATATGGATATTCTTCTTACAAAAATCCATTGCTTAACTTCAGAAGGCCTTTATAAACCCCCTGCAGCTGTATAGATTACTTTTATGATGGATGAATGCACTTTTTTGGGCTTCAAAATCTGGTCCCCCCTCCCCCCATTCACTACCATTATTAAGCTTGGAAGAGCCAGGATATTTTTATATCTCCGATTGTGTTCATCTGAAAAAAGATAGTCATATACACCTAGGATGGCTTGAGGATTAGTAAATCATGGGATAATTTAAATTTTTGGGTGAACTATCCCTTCAACAGGATTACAAAAATCTTGTACTAACTCAATCTCTTCAGGGGTAGCAAACCCTTCCGCTGGCCAGTTCAGGAAACAGTTGAGGCAGACCAGACCTGCCAGGCCCGCCCACATCCACATGATAACGGTAAACGACACCCCGGCATCATATATCAGCTGGAGAAAGAGAGAGAGAGACAAAGACGAGATGTAATATTGATGAGGTTTTTCTTTCCATTTGTATGACATGCTTGAACAGTCAGGGAAAAAAAAAAAAAAAGATTTTGCTTGTCTGCAGCATCTGGTTGATGTTATCAAGTTTGAATGTTTTCCAATAAAATAATAAGCAGCAAAAAACAATGAGAACCATTATAATAATTGAGCAATAATAATAATAATTGACAATAGTACAAAATCAGCATTAGAATTTCTGAAGGATCATGTGAGTAAATTACAGTTAAAATATATTCAAATATAAAACAGTTCTTATAAATTGTAATAATATTGAGCAATATTACTGTTTTTAATCTATTTTTGATCAAATGCAGCCTTGTTGAACACAAGAGATTTCTTAAAGTCTTACTGACCCCAAACTTTTGAACGAATACTGCTGTACTTTTTAACCAACATCAACAAGAAAATTTTGTACAGTTTTCACAACAAAGGATGAAGAAATCCCAAGGGCTTCATGATGGAACTACAAGGGGGTTGAGAGATTACAAAATGGCAACGCCATTGATTTATCTTCAAATTCTACATTTTTATTGAATGTATTAATTTCTATCAAAAAAAGATTTAAATGATCTTAATTCATTTTGATGAATTCTGAAGAAAAATATTAATACTAACATAATAACATCAGATGTGTTCTAAATAAAATGAAGTGCATGGGGTCCATTTTGATTTCATGTTGGCATTAAAATAATTTTACACTAAAGCATTTATTGATTTAAAATCTGGCCATATACAATCACAGCTCAAAACCTGGAATAAATGAGTACCTTTGCTTTAACACTTTTATATTATGAAGTTTAAGGTGATGAGTTCTGCACATGTGGCACAGGCGTTACATTTTCCCTTAATCTGATGCAATGTTTCGTCAGAAGGTTCGATTCCTGGCACACTACACGTCAAACTGGTTTAACCTTTATTTACACACACACAAAAAAAAAATACCTTGACTCCAGGGAAGGTGACAGCCGATGATGCGTACGAGCCGATCATCAGTGACAAGACAGTTGAACTCAAACTTCCAAACATATTAGGTAGCTATCACAGGAAGAAAGGAAAAGAACATTGTTATCAGTATAGGAAAATCATAAGATGCAGCTGATCCTACATTTCCAATAAACAAGAACAGGAAGAATAACTAGATTATTGTATTTTCTGAATACAATGTTAGTGGTGCTTGTGCATGGAAAAACTCGCCACCATTGTGCTAAGGTGTTCTGGGTGGTTGCTTAAAGGTGCCCTAGATTCAAAAATTGAATTTATATTGGCATAGTTAAATAACAAGAGTTCAGTACATGGAAAAGACATACAGTGAGTCTCAAACTCCATTGTTTCCTCCTTCTTATATAAATCTCATTTGTTTAAAAGACCTCCGAAGAACAGGCGAATCTCAAAATAACACAGACTGTTACGTAACAGTCGGGGTGTACGCTCCCAATATTTGCATATGCCAGCCCATGTTCCCAACATTATGAAAGGCATTAGACAAGGGCAGAACATCTGGATGTGCACAGCTGAATCAACAGACTAGGTAAGCAAGCAAGGACAATAGCAAAAAATGGCAGATGGAGCAATAATAACTGACATGATCCATGATTACATGATATTTTTAGTAATATTTGTAAATTGTCTTTCTAAATGTTTCGTTAGCATGTTGCTAATGTACTGTTAAATGTGGTTAAAGTTACCATCGTTTATTACTGTATTCACGGAGACAAGAGAGCCGTCGCTATTTTCATTTTTAAACACTTGCAGTCTGTATAATGCATAAACACAACTTCATTCTTTATAAATCTCTCCAACAGTGTAGCATTAGCCGTTAGCCACGGAGCACAGCCTCATTCAGAATCAATGTAAACATCAAAATAAACACTGTACTTACGCGATTAGACATGCTGCATGACGAACACTTTGTAAAGATCCATTTTGAGGGTTATATTAGCTGTGTGAACTTTTTTTATGTTGTTTAAGGCAAGCGCGAGCTCTTGGGGCGTGGAGCACGAGAATTAAAGGGCCACACACCCTGAATCGGCTCATTTCTAATTATACCCCAAAATAGGCAGTTAAAAAAATGAATTAAAAAAAATCTATGGGGTATTTTGAGCTGAAACTTCACAGACACATTCAGGGGACACCTTAGACTTATATTACATCTTTTAAAAAAAGTTCTAGGGCACCTTTAAGGACACAAGTAAAAAAATAAATAAAAATAAAGCGAACATCACTTGTCTAACTGCATCACATGTCTAACTGCAAGTATGAGCACTAGTGGTAGTGATGCCTTACTTAAATACCAATAATTAACACACAATGTATAAAGTGTAAAACGAAGACAGAGAAATGTGAGAAAAGCGGTGTGAGAAATATATGCTTCTGTAAGCAGGAAGTACTGGCATGGATTGTTTTCAAAGAACTTCCAAATTTGTTTTCCAAGAACTTTCCAAGCAGTGCCTCGTTTTTACAGACTCTTGTAAACTGACAGGAGTGTGCTAGTGTGTTTTACTACCCTGTGTGAAATGAAGAGGTTAAAAACACATACTTCTGAGAAAAAGCACATTTTTACTTCCTTGTGGTTTTCACACACAAACACAGAGTGGTACGACGTAAAGGAATTTGTTACACAGAGGGTTGCACACCTTAAAGACCGGTACAGTACCCAAAGAAATGTATTTCTCAGACATTCATAGCTTAGGAAAGTTAATGAAGTTCTCAGTTGTGTTAATTGCTAATATCACATTAGCACTTTGGTCAGAGCGGGAATAATGCGATTAAGGTGTTTACATGCCTGTATATTGCGATTAAAATCGGCATAGACCACCTAGTTTAATGAGATTATACTTACTACGATTATGAGCTTAATCGCATTACTTTAATCAAAGTATTGTGTTTACATGAGGTAAAGATTAATCGCAATATTGGCAAAATACAATTATAACCACATTATGAGAGTCCATGTAAATGCACTGAATATTGTATATACTGAAAAGAGAAGGGGGCCCAACACGCAACCTTGAGGTACACCAATGGTAATTTGATCTTGGAAGAATTTAATGAGAAATTCTCTGAATTTTGATTTTTTGTTTTTTAAATCTGAGCATAGCGTGATAATGCTGATTATGAGATTAGTTAGACGAAACATCTGAAAAGGAGATTTAAGCAAAAAGTTTCCATTTGCTCTTGCCTTCATATTATTGCTGTCTAGGACACAAAGTAAAGGAATTAAAGAGATCTCATTTGTGATCGGATTTTATTATGTGTAATGAGTACACAAAGTCATGGAGGTCATTGACCTGCTAATCATAGGTCAGTTTGGATAATATCATAACACATTAAATGGAACAGGGTAAATACAGTGTTCAGTGGAATATCAGAACATGCTGCTATTGTCTCCATGCTGGTAGTAAATCACTGTCAACAAAGACACAAGAGAGTCTTATGCTATGTTTTTCTCAGAAGTGTACATCAGGATGTCATTGAATAAAAAAAAAAAACATCATGTGTTGTCTCGTGTAGTGTGCACGTATACCTGAGCAGCTCTAGATGAGCAATGTGTTTGCACAATGTTAAGTGTGTTTTGGCGTCTGCATCTGAGGGCAGCTGATTTATATATATATAGTCATTCTTTCCCATGCCAGGTGATATCACTAAACCGATTGGAAAGTCACAATCTGTTTGTTGATGTGTGTGGGTACAATGTTTGTGCCCTTGTCTGTTTCAGCTAGAGGTTGATGGGAGGGAGAGGGCGTCAGAGAAGGCGTGTGGGCAGTTTAGCATTCTGATTGGTGGGCACTGAAAAGGCCAGAATTTTTCCTTCGGTCATGTGCGTCAATCCTCTGACTGGCCCAAACACATAAATACACACATGCACACCCACACAGCTGTCCGGACAAAATAAACTTCAAAAAGCTTTGTGTGACAGCTGCACTACAAAACATGCAAGTCACCACAGGTGTCCACCACCTCATGTGCTCTTTCGCTCTACCATTTTCTCTTTTTTTCTTACCGTGAGAGACGTGAAGGTCAGACAGATCCCTCCAAAGCCGTTGAGTGACAGAGCCAGAAAAATGAGTGCAGAGAGTACTAGAACGAAAGGCACAACCATTATTACACAACTGAAACAGCTATTTGGTCAACTGAAAAATGTGACAATGACTTTAATATGACACATTATGTTTTGTGTGTCCGCTGTATACAGTAGCATACATATAAATGCTAAATTTACCACTAAATGCTATATTTGAGACTCTGTATGACTGTGAACATATATTTTACAAAAAAATGACTTATAATTTATAGAATTTACTTTGAATAAAAATGCTACTTTAATATTTGAAAAGAAAATGCACATTATGTGCTGCATGTACATTTTAACATTTTTAAATTGAACGACCACTTCTGTTAATTCACTTCAGTGGGCTAATGCTAGTAATCTTACAAGTAGGGGTGGAAATCTCTAGGCACATCCCGTTTCGATTCAATTACGATTCAGAGGGCTGCGATGCAATGATAAAACAATTATCGATGCATCTTTTTTTTTCTATACAGATTTTGTTTTTTCTCACTGTGTGACTACTTGGTACTTTTAAAGCAAATTATTTGTAATGATCCATTATGAATTACTTCCAATATCTTATATTATTAAAACAAATCGAAGTGGTTTGGCAAGTCAACTGGAAGGTTACATTTGCCAACATAAAGTGCCCTCCACAATTATTGGCACCCTTAGTAAATATGAGCAACGGTGGATGTGAAAATAAATCTGCATTGTTCAGCAAAATTCACAAAATTCTAACCTTTCATTGAAGGAAAACAGTTGAAAGTGGGGGGAAACTCACATTATGAAATGAATGTTTTTCTCCAATACATGTTGGCCACAATTATTGGCACCCCTAGAAATTCTTATGAGTAAAATATCTCTGAAGTATATTCCCATTCATATTTACATTTTTTTTTAGCACACCAGGGTGACTAGGAGCATAAAATGTCCAGCCATGACTTCCTGTTCCACAGGAATATAAACATGAGGAAACACAAATGCCAAATTCCCTTAATCATTCATCACAATGAGTAAAACCAAACAATATAGTTCTGATGTGCAGCAAAAGATTGTTGGGCTTCACAAAATAGAAAGTGGCTGTAAGAAAATACCTAAAACATTTAAAATCCCCATTTCCACTATCAGGGCAATAATTAAGAAGTTCCAATCAACTAAACATGTTACAAATCTTCCTGGAAGAGGACGAGTGTCTAAATCGTCCTAATGTGAAGTGAGGAGGAAAGGACAAAGACTCTCCAAGGATCACAGCTGGAGAATTACAGAGATTAGTTGAGTCTTGAGTCTCAGAAAGCCTAAAAAAAATGATCCTACATCCCCACAAGATGTTCGGGAGGGTTTCAAGAAAAATCCTCTGCTCTCATCCAGAAACAATCTGCAGCATATTCAGTTGTCAGACAAGACTGGAACTTCAAACGGGACCGGCTTCTATGGTCAGATGAAACTAAAAAAAAGAGCTTTTTGGCAGCAAACTCACCAGATGGGTTTGGTGCACACATGGACAAAAAGTACCCCATGCCCACGGTTAAATATACTGCTGGATCTTTAATGTTGTGGACCTATTTTTCTGCTGGAGGTCCTGGACATCTTGTTCAGATACATGGTATCATGGATTCTATCAAATACTAACAGATAAAAAAATCAAAACCTGACCGCTTCTGCTAGAAATCCAATAATGGGCTGTGGTTGGATCTTCCATCAGGACAATGATCCAAAACAAACATCAAATCCAACACAAAAATGGGTCACTGAGTTCAAAATGAAGCTTCTGCCATGGCCATCTCAGTCCTCTGACCTGAACCCCAAAGAAAATGAGTGGAGTGAACTGAAGAAAAGAAGCACCAACATGGAGCTGGGAATCTGAAGGAATGGTCTCTGATATTTTGTCAGGTGTTCTCCAAACTCATCAGGCATTATAGGTGAAGACTCAGAGCTGTTATCTTGGCAAAAGGAGGTTGCAAAAAGTTTTTAATAAAAGGGTGCCAATAATTGTGGCCATCGTGTTTTGGAGAAAAACATTTATTTCATAATGTAAGTTTCCCCCCACTTTCAATTATTTTCCTTAAATGAAAGGTTATAATTTTGTGATTTTTTTGAATGAAAGATCAAAAGGATAAACAATGCAGATTTATTTTCACAGCTGCTTTTGCTCATAATTACTAAGGGTGCCAATAATTGTGGAGGGCACTGTATGTCCCAGCATTACAAAGAACCAACAGGAAAAGAAATGTGTGCCTAGTAAATTAATACAGACTTCAGCATATTCTGAGTCACTAACATAAAATAACAGATTTCTAACCAACATCCTCCGATTATGTGCAATAAGCACAGCCATCAAGGGTCTCTTACGGTGCCTATCCACTGACGCGAAGCGAGCGGAGCAGAGCGAGCCTTTTCAGTTCATTCCTATGGAAGTTTGAAATTAATTGAAAATGCTCGCTCTGCTCCGCTCACTTCGCATCAATGGAAATAATCAAGACAATCACTAACAGGTTAAGTAAAATATAATAAATATATAGGCTAATACTGTGCATATATTAAGCGAAAGAGTTCATTTCTCTAGGGAACTAACAAGCTGTTTTATTGTGATGTCTTTCCGCCGTTGAAACACTGATTGAGCAATTACACGAGATATGACCATTTCAGTAAGTTGTACTATATCTTTCAACATACCTTCTGATGTTCATTTATGTTTATTCTGTAACTAGTATTAAAGAGGAAGAGATGATAGCGTTCACTCGCGCTCGCACTGCGGGTTGAATTGAGGTACAGTGATCTGTCACACCACCTCAAAGCACGTCAAAATGGCATTTATTGTTTGAATTTTGTGATTTCTTGGACAGAATCTGAAGGATGACACTTTGTTTCTTATTGAAAGTAACAAGACGCAGAGCTTATTGGGATTATTGGTGGTTAATGGTGGTTAGGCTACAACTCTGTAATCGTCATGTACTGCTTTCGTCTTATTCACCTGTCTTTGTCCGTTGCCGTAATTCACCGGGAAAGCGAAGTGTTCCCAAACAGGAGAGTTTAATGTTGCAATGTAATGCATTCAGTACACACGTGCACTGTACCCAAAGCCCTGTACCGAAACGGTTCGGTACGAATATGTGTACTGTTACACCCCTACTCAATTATCAAAACAGCCACAAATTAATTTTAAACAGTGTGTTGTTGAATGTTAAATGTTTTAAAAAATCCAGCAATTATTGATTGATTGATGATTAATCATTGTCATAATATGAGGACTCTTGCACATTCTTAGTGTATTAGTGTACTCACCTTCGGGGTGATAGGCTGATACAGACATCATCATACAAGAGAACGCAAAACACGCACTGAGAAAAAAACAGAATACATAAATAATTGTTAATGAAACAAATACAGACCAAAATATAAATACAAATGTAATGAAATACACTAGAATGATTAATGACGTGAATGTAAAAGTTCTTTTATATGCACATATTAGCAGAGGTGTAAAGAGTATCTGAAAACCATACTTGAGTAAAAGTCCAGATACCTTACATTGAAAATGACTCCATTACAAGTTACAAGTAACAAATTCCAATACAACTTGAGTAAAAGTCTTAAAGTATCTGATTTTAACAGTACTTAAGTATTTTACTCATGCTGAATGCAGACTCAGAGATGCACTAGTCCTCAACACCTAAGAGACATGCCGGTCATGTCAAAGTCTACTACATGCTGGTTTGAGCCTCATCACCAGCTGCAGTCATTTCCTCATCTCAAAAATCAAACACCTGCGATCAGCACCTGTTAATGCACTCACAATCACATAAAGTTGCCTTGTTGACAAGTTTGGGTGAGTAAAGGCAAAAAGATATAGTACCTTAGATGGCGATATCGCTTCTTTATATCAGAAACAAACTGCTGCAGAAAAAGTTAGGTGCCATGAAAAACGTAATGTGTAATTGCATCACTCATCACAAATGTAGTGGAGTAAAATGTACATTTACTTGTTCAAAAATGTAGTCAAGTAGAGAGTAAAAGTTGCCAATACCTTTGATACTCTACAACTACAAAGTAGCCAAAAAGATACTTAAGTACAGTAACTAATTACATTTACTCAAATACTTTACACCTCTGCATATTAGTCAGTGCTTTGAAATGCACATGAAGAGTCATGCACTGACTCAATGGCTCAAGGGCATTCTTGAAAAATTTGTTGCTTCCTGATGGAGAGTTGGCATAGTAATCTAAGATACAGTAAATGCCCGACATACTTCAAGCGGAATCAAAGAACGAACTGCTGTGACGTAATTTCGAACAAAATCAGGCCATTTTTTTTTTATAAATTTTTTTAACTGCCTATTTTGGGGCATCATTATAAACGCGCCGATTTTATGCTGCAGCCCCTTTAAATCCCATGGTCCACGCCCACAGAGCTCGCGCTTGCCTTGAACAGTGCCTTAACAAAATTTACACAGCTAATATAACCCTCAAAATGGATCTTTACAAAGTGTTCGTCATGCATGCGGCATGCATGCTTTGGATTATGTGAGTATTGTATACTGTTATATTGTTTACTTCTGATTTTGAATGAGTTTGATAGTGCTCCGTGGCTAACGGCTAATGCTACTCTGTTGGAGAGATTTATAAAGAATGAAGTTGTGTTTATGCATTATACAGACTGCAAGTGTTTAAAAATGAAAATAGCGACGGCTCTCTTGTCTCCGTGAATACAGTAATAACCGATGGTAACTTTAACCACATTTAACAGTACATTAGCAACATGCTAACGAAATATTTAGAAAGACAGTTTACAAATATCACTAAAAATATCATGTTATCATGTATCATGTCAGTTATTATTGTTCCATCTGCCATTTTTCGCTATTGTTATTGCTTGCTTACCTAGTCTGATGATTTGGTTGTGCACATCCAGACGTTAATACTAGCTGCCCTTGTCTAATGCCTTTTATAATGTTGGAAATGTGGGCTGGCATATGCAAATATTGGGGGCGTACACCCTGACTGTTACGTAACAGTCGGTGTTATGTTGAGATTCGCCTGTTCTTCGGAGGTCTTTTAAACAAATGAGATTTATATAAAAAGGAGGAAACAATGGAGTTTGAGACTCACTGTATGTCATTTTCATGTACTGAACTCTTGTTATTTAACAATGCCAAGATAAATTCAATTTTTCATTCGAGGGCACCTTTAAGCACTCAGAGCATTAGTGTGTATGTGTGTGTTCACCTTCCACAGAGTCGCAGAGGCCTGGGGCCGAACCGGTCCATGAGAATACCCAATGGCAGTGTGGCGGCACTGAGCAGAAATGAGCCAATGGTGAAGCCCAAGTTCAACATTTCATCCTGTTCCACACAGCTCAACCATTCATCTGGTTTGCTAGCATTCACACTCTCATTCTTATTTTCTACAGAAAGAGAGAGAGAGAGAGGGAAGGTCAATGAAAGCAAGAGGCAGAGACTTTATTAAGTTTTAAAGTCTCCAAGCAGTTCAGGTTTCCCAGGAACTCTAGCTCCATTTTCTTTTTGTGCTAGTTAGTGACTTGAGGTGGGGTGAACTCATGTGCTTGACTTCTGTGATTACCTGTACACAGGTGGGAGTAAAAGCCCTCTCTTTTGAGCATGATGAGCAGAGAGCCCCAGCCCAACAGCACAGCCGAACACAACAGATTCTCCAACACTGCTGTGACGGCCATCCACCAGCGCCTCCTGAACGCCTGTGCTAGAGAGGGAGCCATCCTCCTATCAAACAGAGAAAAACAGGGTCTGTCAGTAAACACACAGTGGCATATATATATATATATATATATATATTTTTTTTTTTTAAATAAATGCAATTTCTGCCAATCTTCTGCCTTAGCAAACATTAATAATGAGAACAGGTTCTTTGGTAGCATGACAGCAACAACTCAACAACCGACATTGTCAAGTACATTTTGCAGTGTGTGTGTGTTCACTACTGACTACTAATGTGTGTGCACTAACTTGCATGGGTTAAATGCAGAGGACAAATTCAATGTTGAAATCAATTGGGCTCATTAATATTTTTGTGGAAACTGAGATCAGTGCTTCCCACACATAGACTTTACTTGGGCGGGCCGCCCAGGTATAATAACGGCCGCCCAAGTATATTTGGAGACACATTTTTGCTTTGATTATTTTTATCCTCTTATACTTTTATATCCGCCCAAGATAATGAAACCATCCGCGATCGATTAACTAGTCGTTTCGTACCTGCTCATTATGTGTGCGTCAGAACTGTTTATTCCCGCGAACATTCCCACAGGTGCTGCATGTTGCAAAGTCACAAGGGGGTGCTGTTGCGCGTTCTACAAGCTCACGCAACAGCGCTTCAGACTGCTTCAAAGTGATTCTCAATCAGTGAAAAGCGCAGATTTATGCCAAGCGATTGCTAATGAACTCAAGTTGATGAATTATTACAATGTCTACTTTATGGCCTTTATATAAAAGGTTTTATACGGTTGTAAGAATCTGAAGGATCAGCCTGCAATAGTACAGACATTTCAAAATAAGAGTCCCGGTGTATTTCGGGCTTGTTTATAATCAAAAGTCACACGCTAAGTTTTTTCTCTTTATTTTGGGCATTATTGGTATTTTGGTTACACAATAAATTGTATTTAATTTGATTTCCATTTAATTCATATTAAATTATTGTAGTCTCCCCCACAGGAAGAAAAGACTAAGAAGATTATTTGACATACAAATTATTCATTATATAAATTTTACTAGTAAAATCTGTGTCCCATTCACTGAGAGAGACACTATATGACAGCAAGGAGAACATAGGAAAAGGATAACCATTTAAATGCTGTAATTTTGCATAATTTACAATGCATAATAATGCATAATATTAGTATGTAATTAAATGTAATAGTATGCTATGTAATTAAAATTAAATGAATAAAAATAATGTTAAAAATCACACATTATTTGTTTGTCACATGTAGTAGACCATTTTTGTGCCGTGGGTAATAGGAGGATTTTTCACCCGGCTACCACCGCAAGTATATTTCAAACCTGTGGGAAGCACTGGAGATAAATTTTTTTCAGGATTCTTTGATGAATATAAAGTTCAAAATAACATTATAAATGTCTTTACTGACATTTTTTTTATTAATTCAATGCTTCCTTGCTGAAAAGAAGTATTAACTTCAATTCTTTCAAAAAATAAAATAAATCAATAAAATCTTACGACCCCACACTATTGAACAAATGCAGACAATATTTTAAGGAAAGCAAGTCAAAGGTTGTTATCTTATGCATAAACTGAAGAGCTTTGATGTTAAGTGCCATATTTTTCAACAAAAAACTGAAAACTTTTTATGCTTTTTGGCCATTCATTTACACGACAACAGGGTTTTGGGGAGCTGAAACTTCTGAAAACAGGTTTCAAAGTGCAAGGTTTTGAAAACAATACAGTTATCCTCTCCGTGTAAACTACAAAAATGCGACTTTGTGAAAACGGTGATGTCATGCGCATGTGTGTGTATGTGTATAATTGTGTTTTAATAAGAAGCCAAAGGAGAATTTTCACATTGGTGAACAAGAAAGTTCAAACTAACTAACTAGCACATTTAAGTTTCTTTAGCTACAGGCACTATGAAATTAGTCTAATTAAATTAATAGTCTAATTAACAGTCTAAAGACAAATACCGTTTTTAATCCAAAAAATATTTAAAATGTTATTTCTATATCACAATGCTATTCACTGGTGGATTTTTTTTCACTGTTGAACATTGTTAGTAGACATTAGTGAGAAAATAGTGAGAATGTGAGGTCTAAACACCCACAAATCTTCATTCTTGAAATGTCTGGCAAAGTGTGAGATGTAAAAGAAAGACACGCCTAAGCCTACAACTTACTACCAGAGACAAAAGCTAAACAGAGGTGTGTCCAATCAATTTGCATGTGCTGCTAATTGCAAAACCACCAGCGATACAAATCAAACATGATGTTATATAAAACTAGAACCCTTAATTTGGTTATTACATCAGAGCCTATGTCTGAAAGGCTGGACAAATGCGTATCCTCTGATTAAACACAAGTTAAGTCCAACTTTTTGTTTGTAAACCGGGGTCAACTTATCCCATGACATTGACTGCAAGGGATCGGTCATTATAACCTGGAAAACCAAAAACACCCATTAACACACACACACACACACACACACACATACACAATAAATAGAGAGAGAAAGAGTGGGGGTGGGAGAATACAGGCAACACAAAGAGGAAGACAGAAAGTAGAGAGAAGAACCTGCAGGGATCTCAGCAGGACACTGATTCAGCGTGTTGTGTTTAATACGATTAGACACAGTCCACTAGATGTCTTTGTCCTCAACAGACAGGCTTATGGAAGGATCTTTTTTGTAACTCACACGGCGGCACGTGCTCAAAATAATCTCCGCTTATATTCTCATGAATGAAGGAAAGCAGGTTTCACTTCCTGTCAGTTTCACAGTAGTAGAAAGCCTTTCGTATTTAGGCAGATCACACTTTTTTTAATCTTCAAGAGGATTCAATTGTGGTCAGTTGCACGTGTGTTTGTTTACAGTATAAGTGAAGACGGTTTGGGCGTTCATGCTATCACGTGTTTACTGAAAACATTAGGTATCTACTGTGAACCTCTTGGCACACAGCAGCGTACACCACATTTCACACATTTCACAGTTAAAAAGTATCTATTAACTGCTCCGTCCAGTGAGTTGTGTGTCACTCGACTGGAAACAAATTCACATTCTGTGTGTGTTTACAGGGGACCAATAAGGTTCTCTAAGGCACGCCTGTTCATTAGTCTCTTAGCAGAGACCCTGGGTGTACATATTAATGAGCAGACATACCTTTCTCTAAATGTTAATTAGCAGAGAATGCTTTATAATGAAGTTCAAGTGCCAAAAGTGAGTGAAGTCTTGGGAGCATTTGAAGATTGGAATCTGTGTCCTTAACTTTCCATCTTTATGCTCTATTGTAGTAATAGAATTTAATATTGTCGTGCCCTCCTCTGGTGAGGTAATGAATCTTTTAAATGGTACAGTAACCTTCTTACAGTAATCTTTTAAACAGTAACCTAATTGAGACTTTTTGAAACTTTCTTAAAGTATGAAATACATTACGTTACTTCTGAACAGACTGTAAAACAAGGCGAATTAAGATCACACACTAGACTTTCAAGTCTTTCAAGGAAATGGTTTTCTGGTCTAGACGTACCTTTTCCGGAGCCTGATGAGTTTCTACTAAAGTATAGCCCATTTAAGTTTCTTTAGCTATAGGCACTATGAAATTAGTCTTATGACAAATACATTTTTTAATCTAAAAATATTTCAAATGTCACTTCCATCTCAGAATGCTATTAAATACATCACTGGTGGTGACATCTCAGAAATTGTCAACTGTTGAACATTGAAAGTAGACACATTAAAGGGTTAGTTCACCCAAAAATGAAAATAATGTCATTTATTACTCTCTGAGCCACTGGATTTCAACAAAAATATCTTAATTTGTGTTCATGTCGTTCCACACCCGTAAGACCTTTGTTAATCTTCAGAACACAAATTAAGATATTTTTGATGAAATCCGATGGTTCAGTGAGGTCTGCATAGCCAGCAATGACATTTCCTCTCTCAAGATCCATTAATGTACTAAAAACATATTTAAATCAGTTCATGTGAGTACAGTGGTTCAATATTAATATTATAAAGCGACGAGAATATTTTTGGTGCGCCAAAAAAAAAAAAAAAAACGACTTATATAGTGATGGCCGATTTCAAAACAACGCTTCAGGAAGCTTCGGAGCGTTATGAATCAGCGTGTCGAATAATGATTCAGATCGCATGTCAAACCGCCAAACTGCTGAAATCACGTGACCTTGGCGCTCCGAACCGCTGATTCGACACAAAATATTCATAACGCTCCGAAGCTTTTACTGAAGCAGTGTTTTGAAATCGGCCAACACTATGTAAGTCGTTATTTTGTTTTTTTGGCGCACCAAAAATATTCTCGTCGCTTTATAAAATTAATATTGAACCACTGTACTCACATGAACTGATTTAAATATGTTTTTAGTACATTAATGGATCTTGAGAGAGGAAATGTCATTATGCAGGCCTCACTGAGCCATAATTTGTGTTCCGAAGATGAACGAAGGTCTTACGGGTGTGGAACGGCATGAGGGTGAGTAATATGACATTATTTTCATTTTTGGGTGAACTAACCCTTTAATAAAAATAGAGTGGGAGGTCTAAACACCATCAGAAACAACTGAATCAAATCGCTCGAATGCCATTAATCGAATCGACTCCTCACTGAAGATCCATCCGTGAGTCACTCCGCGGGGGGAAATGGTTCTGGTCTTGGCATACCCTTTCCGGAGCCTGAAATGTTGAGTGTTTTGTCCTCCCTGTTTCCCCTGAGCACAAAGGGTTTGACTTTCTCGGCGTGTCCCAAGGAGAAACAACTTTAGTGTGTAACTTTCTCGACGGGATCAAACAAACAACTTTTTTCCTCAGCCGGTGAGATGCTCAAGATCGCGCCATATGCTTCTCACAACTACAATAAAACATGCCTGCCACTTTAAACCCAGTCTAAAGTAGAAAGTTAGCTCATTTAAAAAACATTTGAGCTTACTTAAAATCCAACAAAGGTACATTTTCTGTTATGAAACAGGACATATTTTAGAAATAAAAGAAAACTCAATAAAAAGCTGAACTCAGACTCAGAAAGTCGCCACGTGTCTGTATTTGTAGTTACCAAAGTCTCTATTTACACTCGTCTAAAGATGAACCCATCAACCCGCAAAACGCGTGTTTGTTTCTATATCTTTTACTTTTCTGTTCTAAAATTATGATAGTATACATTTAAACAACTTACCTAATTTCTGTATAAATTCCAAATGATAACCGTGCGTTGTTTCCTGGTTTCCTCGGGTTTCGGCGCTAAAACAGAAGGCAGATGCTACAAATTCTCCTGTTGCCGCCGAAGTCGACTTGATAGTGAAGTTATCTGACCCGAGCTTCTGTTTCTTGTGTCCTCAGAACAGCAGGCAATGCTCTCCAGAGGTCTTCATACTACCCTCCAATATTTAACGATGATGTTGAGACAGAGCAACACCCTCGCACTTCATTCACCCATTCACCCTTTCACTGCTCGCTTGTTCCTTAGTAGTATGTGGGCAGTACTTACTGACATACACTGTTCCTACATCAGCAATTACAATTACTATAGGCTAATGTAACCACCACACCCTTACAAATACAGTTCATAGTTATTACCTGGTTATTACTGAAAGAATCATACAGTAATAACCTCAGTTAACAGTTATTACTGTAAAAATCCTAAATTAAAACAGAATAGTCTGTCCCTACCTTTCTGTTGTTTTGTTTTCTTCTACATCTTATTTTATTTACGAGTTGCTATGAAGAAGCTGCCACTGTTTTAATGAGTGACTAGCCGTAACTATGGTATTTTAACGAACTTGGTTACCATGGTAATTCTAAGAGTTCAGTTTGGAAGATTATATAGATCTAAACAGACTAAATTACATTAATATACCTGTGTAATGTTATTATCCTCATAACCTTTGCTATTTTATTATTTTTACATGTAATTGTTATGGTAAATTAAATAGGCTAGTTGGGATCTTGACTATTACTCAAAATATATAATCACTAACAACCCGCGAGGATATAACTACATTATCATTAAATATATCAGTTATGAAGATTAATTACGCAATGTGTGAATTTTCAAGGTTGCCATCCCTTCAATTAAAATCTGCTGGTAAGACGTGAAATTATATTACCAAATGCTGAAATATCTATATTATATAGTGCCCCCTGCTGATACGAGCTGAAATAATATGGACATATAAAAAATCACATTAAGTAAAAACTTTGATTTTATTGTATTTTTAAAAAAAACGATTGCTCATCACTTTGCTCTTGATATGTATGATATATTTACATGTGTGATTTACCAACAGAATTACTCAGAATTCCAGTAAGAATACATGCTAAAGTTTTCAAAGTGCTATATTCATATACGATAACAATGAACACTTGTGGCAGTGACCATGGCCGAGGTCAATAATGAGGTAACAGCGACCTCTGGTGGTGGATTGTAGAATCTCTGGAGGCTGAAGAAATAGTATCATGGTCAATTTTATTACTGTTGAAGTGAAGGTTCTATTTAGAAACTTCACTTCAGTTGTTTCATAATATAAGAACCTTTTTGGGTTCCCATCATGGGATCATTTAATAGATTATGTTTAATTTTGCTTGAATTCATTTTTTTTTAAATTAAATTGTATGAATTAGACTAGCTAGTAAATACATTATCACAAAAAAAAAATTAAATAGCCTGTTAAACATGAAAGTATTATACAATGATTTTTTTGGCGTAAAGTTTTTTTTTTCATTGAGTCAAAAACCCTAGGGGTCTATATAGAACCCCATTAACCTTAACCTTGTTCAACTATGTTTATGAATCATATTGTAAATGAATAGCCTATTAACAATGGTGGTCATCTTAACTTTATGTTTGTCTTTGTAGAATAGGATCTCTTTAAATTTAGTTTCTGTAAAAAATAAATAATTATGTTCGTCACATCAATATACAGTGATTAATAGGCCAACAATGTGATTATTTACTAATCAGATTAATTAGTGACACAAAATAGTGATTTACCTGTATGCTAATTTTTGGATGGCACAAAAACAGTTATTCTCATATAAATGTGAACTTTTATCTCTTATTTGCCTGCAGATGTCTGTTATCAGTTGTGCTTTTGATTAAGGTGTGGTGGGCAGCAACAGGCAGAAAAGCAGATGGATAGAAATATACAGTAAATGTAATTGTGTTTGATATGCAGTATATTTCTATAATATACTATAACTGCATTGCCATATTAAATAAATAAACACATTCCAGAATCAGATACAGGGCTCTTTTAATGATCGTCAGTGTGGATGGAAAGTGGAAAATTTTGAAATATTCTTTGTAGGTCATTTAAGATTGAGGAGTGCTGTGTAATCGTCTCTGAGCTGAAAGTTTATTTCAGCTGCACTCAAGGTGCATATAGTACATCATCTGTGAAAACCTAACCCTTCCTGACACTAATCAGCTGCTTCCTGATCAGACACGTGTCTGTAATTCAAACAGATGGTTGAAACTGGCCTCCTCAAACCCTAAATCCACACTGCAACACACTCTCTGTCACAAGTCCTGAAAAGACATGGCATATTTCACAAAAACGGTGGATGTTTTAAAAAGCATTAGAGGCTCAAATCCTGTTTGATTAAAGTCATCATGAAATTTTTTATGGAATATTGCAGTATTTATTATGAATGATTTACAATGCATATCATTATTTTTATTTAAATTCATGTGCCCTCATAAGTAATTAATTAAAATAACTTCCCCTCCCTCTTGCAGTGACATCTCTTCTCTGATGAGGTAATACTGGCACAAGGGTGGGACAACCTGTCACTCACATCAGATCCACCAATAGCAAACCACAACCATACAATCAATGGCCCTTTCCCAAATGGCATACTTCATATGCACTTTCGGTCTTGTGGACCGAATAGCGTCCGCTATGCGCCCTCGATTCGCACTTTTGCTGAGCCCACAAGTCTGCGAGCTACGCAGAGGACTTCTACAGTCAAAACGGCATTACGTCACGAATGTGCAGAGTGAGAGGAAGACCGTGAAGGTTTAGGGTGCCATTTGGGATTGGGCCTATACCTGATGGACAAAAGTCCCGCCCTACATTTTTTCTTGTTTGAGAGGCCGTTTCACTCGGATTAGTCTCAGATGTCATGTCCACGGACTGTTGGCTCAAGGTGATACATAAGACACACAAAATGGGAAACACAGCTGTGTTCAAAATTGTCCCCTATACCCTTGCTCACTATTCCCTACATTACTCCACTAATATAGTCCACATGAAGGAGTGAATGTAAACAAGTGAGTGAATTCAGACACTGAGTTTGCTAGAAAGGCTGCCACTTTTGCATAGTTTGTGCTTGCTGTTTAATAATTATTTATCTTAGCAAACTGGCAGCTCCAGTAGTAATGAAAACATTTATCTTGAACTCTGTCATGGAAACCTTAATTAAACAATTTAATAATCAATTAAAAAGGAATTTACACCTGTATGATATTACGCTATAGCCACATTGGACCAGCGGTTTGGAAAATGGATGGATGATTTATCAATCTTCTGGCGCCATCTTCTGGCAAGACGCAGGAATTCATTCAGTGCAACCCTCACAGTGCATTATGGGTATTCTCTAGCCGTTGAATGTACATCAGTTGTACACTCATTAATTGCGGTGCATTATGAGATTGAATGAGTGCACTCGATAGCATCCACTATGGTTTTGGACACCACTACAAATGGCTGTCCCTTCAAAATAGTGCCCTATTTAAGAGTAAAAGGAGCGATTTCAGACACAGCCCGGAAGTGTTGAAGTCATCATCTGATTGGTTGAATTCTCCAGGATTTCCAGATGTTCTCTGGAAACAAACAAAGTCAAACCCCCTTATGGAAAAAGAAAGCCATTGTGTTTACAACTGATGAGTACAATGAGTGCTTATCAGGATCAACTAAACGCTGGATTTTCAAAAGTGTGTGAAGTTTGCAGTGCCACTGTTGCTGTAAACTTGCACAACCTTCTTGAATTAAGAATTTTTAAGATGCACACCGGTCTGTTATCGTAGAAACATCAACTTTACATTTTCACGCCCCTAAACATGACGCGGAACAAAACAAACTGTGATTGGTTGCTTTACATGTCAGTCAGATGTCCTCTTGTTTGGTCTTTGACCTATGAAAGCTGTGATGGAGTCCAGACCTCCAGGACGAAGATCTGGCTTCATGAGACTACACTCGGATATATGTCACAAAAGGGAAGAAAAGACTATCACAACTTCTGTTTAATGCCAACTTTAACATATCTAATTAACTTTGACCAAAACCACAGTGTAGATCTGTGTGACATTTTTTTTTTTTGCACACTCAAGAATATTGACATCACTTAAATCTCTTTTTTTTTTTTTTTTAGATCATTTTGATGTTTATTTATTACTAAAACTGTTAACATTTCTGTCACATTACTTTTGAAAACCAGAAAAATAGATTGTAGCTCTTCTGAGTATTGTAATAAAATGATTAAATGATCAAGAAACCAATCATCTTTCTCAGTTAAGTCACATTGTTTGAATTTAAGCTTCTCGATGATGGAGGAAGCATATGAATACAAGGGTTCTGGAAAACACAGACTAACAGTATTGATAAATACACTTAGAATAGATTACAGATTCAAAGTAATGCCTTCAGTTTCGATGACATTTGATTATCATCCCTGTGAACAATTAAAGCTTCAAAGCTAAATCTGCAGTCCAGTTTCAGTAATCAATAAATCAGTCCCAAATTCGGTGCTGATGTAATCCAATAATCCAAACATACGAAGGGCGTTCAAAGAGAGAAGTCAAAGATACAGATTAGGATCATGAACTCAAAATTATAAACAGAATCCAGACAGGGAAATTACTTCAGTATAGGAAAACATGCAAGACTTTGTACAAGAAAAGAAAAGAAAAGAAAAGAAAAGAAAAGAAAAGAAAAGAAAAGAAAAGAAAAGAAAAGAAAAGAAAAGAAAAGAAAAAAAAGTGGGATAAGAAATTGAATCAGTGGGGATGAAGAACAGTTGGGTTTTTAACCATGGAGAGAGACTATCAATGAAGACATCACTGATGCTTGACAGCTGAAATCTGACACACACCAACTTAAATGGGGAGGTTATGTGTCATTTCTTCTGATCCAGTTGCTCCCATTGTTTAACTTTAAATAAGCAAAGCAAAATTTCTGCTGCAAATCAGTGTTTTATACCCAAATCAGGATGCATTATTAGACTCTTGTCATGTTCTTTTTGTTTAGTTTCGTTTTCATGGACTTTTAGTTTGTCTTCAGTTACATGTTTCCTTTGTTCTAGTTTACCTTTGTTCTAGTTACTATGTACACTTATTTAACCCTCTACCGCACACATTATTATAAATCTATAAAAAAAAAATATTTGACTCTTTTTCTTTTCTTAGAATGGCTTAACTTAAAGTGCTGTAAAAAAAAAAATTTGGAAAAAAATATTATTTTAAGGTACTTTATGATATGTTGCCATATGGCAACAACGTACAATAGTGGAAAAAACTTAGAATAAGTGTAAGTGTATATAGTTCATATTTTTCCTCAGAAATGTTGTTTGTATTGAATCAATTAGTGCTATTATAAGTTTTAGCAGTAATTATAAACAATACCTTATACTTATTTTCCAACATCTTGTGTTTTTCCATTCTCTTTTGCTGAATAATGCTTTATATTCTTTAAATTTCACCTTTTTTCTGTATGAAACTTCAAAAAGCATTTTTTTTTCCAAAGGTGAGACACATGTAGACATCACATTTGGTGCTCTTCACACTTACAATACACTTACATCCACTTGCACCTGCCTTTTTGAGACACCATGGTAGGACAGTGGTGGGTCTGGGCCAGTATACATGGCTGTGATGGCAGATCTCTGATGTTGATTTAATCCATAATACAAATGCCATGGCAGTCCTTAACATACGACTAATCAACATTATATCACTAGCATTAATGTTTTTATTGTTATAGCTTAACAGACTGCAGCTAACTTTTGCTAGCTATCTAACCTATTATAATAATGTCATTCCATTATTGCGCAGTGTTGCCATATGGCAACACAGACATTTTCTCGATTTACCAAAAACTAATTTCATAAAAACATTTTTGAGTGGTGAATATGTCATCATACCTTACCTGAGATGATGTTAACATTTTTTTTGTGAATGTGACATGGGCGGGTCCTTGTTTGTTACTGACGTTTTAGTTTGCTTTCAGCAACTACCGACAAGGCAGTCTGTCAGATATTGCGTCACAGAAAAAAATTGCATGTCATGTGACTTAACCAAAGCACATCATTGGCTAAATTAAGGTCTTCTCTTACCAATAAAAAAAACTAGAATGTTCTCTTAAAGAGACGGTGGCAAGGAAATGAACATAAAGAGTATGTTGCCATATGGCAACACTATGCGGTAGAGGGTTAAGGATCACACCTGCTTGACATTTAGTTTGTTGTCTTGTGTATAAATGCTGTCTGTTTTCAGTTCTTCATTGTCCGGTATTGTTTGTGTCTTGTTGTGTCAGCCGTCCGTTTCTTGGATCCTACCATCATCCACTCCTTCATGGGCCATTCCACCATCATTTCCTCCCACAGTCATTTCCTCCATGGTCTCTCCCATCAGCTCCTCTATGGCTTTTGCCACCATCTGCTCCGCCCTCGTATTCACCACCCTATGGATTTCCAGTGCCTCACCAGTCCTTTGTCCATCTCCTGAACCTCCAACCGTCTTCCTTCGAGCCATCCATCACAGCGCGTGTGCCTTCCTGGGAGGGGAATTCTGTCACGATCTGTGTGTTTAGTTTCGTTTTCATGGACTTTTAGTTTGTCTTCAGTCACGTTTCCTTTGTTCCATTAATCTGTTACCATGAACACTCATTTAATGATCACACCTGCTTGACATTTAGTTTGTTATCTTCTCTATAAATGCTCTCTGTTTTCAGTTCCTCATTGTCTGGTATTGTTTGTGTCTTGCTTCTCAACAAATAATCCAAACTCAAATGAAGCAGGTAACATGCAGGGTATGTTACCTGCTTCTCGTATTGGATTATTTGAGTTTGTTTTGTAAATAAATACTGTTTTGGAACCTTTTTCATCATTCTCTTCATCATCTGAACCTACACGTGACAGAATACCGGACCGGTGAAGATATGGAAATAGCATCCATTAGCATTGCCCCTGTGGGAGCTTGCCCAAGCTCAACTGGGCTGGGATTTTTATATTTCAAGGAGGAAGGACCTTAGAGGAGTATGTGGAGGAGTTCATCGGCACCAACTGATGATGGCCTGGGGAAACTCCTGCTGGACGCTGGCTAAATATACATCAGCTTCGGCCTCTGGGTCGATGGATCTTCTTTTGCTGTGGGAGAAGTAAAAGAGGATCCAGCAGCTGGTGTCTGGTCCCACTCACCATCTGTCAACACCCCAGAGCCAGACCCAGCACCTACGCCTACCGCGGATACGGAGCCAGAGCCCGCCACAGACATTGCGCCTGAGCAAAACCCCACAGTGGAGCCAGAGCCAGCTGCCAAGTCCGTCCCGGAAGCTAAGCCTGAGGTTCTGGCTGACCAGGTGCGTGAGCCTGCCGTAAAAACCATGCCTGTGGGAAAATTGGTGGTAATAGATGAGGAGGAAAGCCTAATCGACTAGGAGTAGGATGTAGTGCTTCCCGCCTTGCCTACCCACGAACCTTCTCTACCGCTGGTCCCTTCCTGGACAAATGTACAGTTGTGCACAAAATTATTCATAACCTTTGTTATTATGACTAAAGAAGGCAGTGAAAATAAATCTGCATTGTTAATCCTTTTGATCTTTTGTTTAAAAAATGTACAAAAATCCAACTGTATGTTGGAGAATAAGTATTTT
Source organism: Megalobrama amblycephala (assembly GCF_018812025.1). Classification (NCBI taxonomy): domain Eukaryota; kingdom Metazoa; phylum Chordata; class Actinopteri; order Cypriniformes; family Xenocyprididae; genus Megalobrama; species Megalobrama amblycephala. The sequence goes on along the minus strand of NC_063066.1, from coordinate 21,558,822 downwards.
AAATGGGGGAAAAATCTCATTATGAAATAAATGTTTTTCTCTAATACACATTGCTCACAATTAATCAAACCCTTTTAATTAATACTTTTTGCAGTCTCCTTTTGCCAAGATAACAGCTCTGAGTCTTCTTCTATAATGCCTGGTGGGATTGGAGAACACCTGAGAAGAGATCAGAGACCATTCCTTCATACAGAATCTCTCCAGATCCTGCAGATTTCCAGCTTCATGTTGGTGCTTCTTCTCTTCAGTTCAACTCCACTCATTTTCTATAGGGTTCAGGTCAGGGAATTGGGATGGCCATTGCAGAAGCTTGGTTTTGTGCTCAGTGACACATTTTTGTGTTGATTTTGATGTTTGTTTTTGTATCATTGCCCTGAAGGAAGATCCAACCACAGCCCATTATAAGAGTTCTAGCAGGGACAGTCAGGTTTTGATTTTTTACAAAGGGTATGAATAATTTTGAGCACAACTGTATGTTCATCACCTCTGTCTTCATTGTCGCCGCTGGTTCTGCCCAGCTCGGAATCTTTGATGCTTTCATCACCACTAGTCCTGTTCAGCCCTAGTTTGTCATCACCACCAGTCCTGTCCATCACAGAGAGTTCTTCATCACCACCATCCCTGTCCACAGAGCCTTCATACACACCCAGTCTTCCTCTTCTGCACGCTCCACTGAAGCCAGCCATTCCCTTGGCTCTGCCACTGCTGGCTTCCTTTAGCCCCTCACCATCAGCCCTGCCATGCAGCCCTGTTCTGCCTTGGAGCTTTCGGTCCCCAGCTCTGCCTTGGTGTGAGGAGTCCCAGGCTCAGCCTCATCCCTTGGAGCTCTAAGTTCCACCTCGGACCGTCGTCCAATCGGCTCGGCCATGGCTCCTCGACCCCCTCGGCTCCACCTGGGACTGTTGTCCCTTCGGCTCCACCGGGCTCCCTTGTCCCACCGGCCTCGCCCTGGTCAGTCGTCACCCCACCATCGCCACGGACATCCGGGCTGTCTGCTGCACTCCATTCCTCACCCCTACAGCTCCATCGGGCTCCTCTATCCCTCAGGCTCCACCGGGGTCTTCACTCACACTGGCGTCACCTTGGTCCTTTGGCCCTGTGGTTCCACCTCGGCCACTCGTCGGACTCCGCCTTGGTGTCCCTGTCCGTCAGTGTCACCGGGTCTCTCGGTCCATCGGACGTCGCCTGGGCATTCCAGTCTCTCTGCGTCAGCTCAGTCGGTCTGGCTCAAAGGACTACCTTGTCTCCTCCCTCCATCACTGCCACCGTGGGTTGCATCCATCATGGCCATCTCCTGGGTCAGTCTGGGATCTCGTCGGCCGTCCGTTCCCTGGATCCTTCCACCATCTACTCCTCCATGGGCCCTTCCACCGTCATCTCCTCCCACTGTTATTTCCTCCAGTCCTTTGTCCACCTCCTGAACCTCCACCCGTCTTTCCAGCTTCCAGATTGGTTGTGGTTGAGGAGATTCCCCTTCCATATATAAAGTGCTTTGAGTACCCAGAAGAGCGCTATATAAATGTAACAAATTATTATTATTCCCTCGAGCCATCCATCACAGTGCGTGTGCCTTCCTGGGAGGGGCATTCTGTCAAGATCTGTGTTTTTAGTTTTGTTTTCATGGACTTTTAGGCTACATCCACACGAAGCCAGGGCTTACCCTATTCCGAAAACGCAGGAACGCATCTCAGTGTGGACGGGGCCTTAGTTTGTCTTCAGTTACATGTTTCCTTTGTTCTAGTTTCCTGCCATCAATCAGTTACCATGGACACTCATTTAATGATCACACCTGCTTGACATTTAGTTCATTATCTTCTGTATAAATGCTCTCTGTTTTTAGTTCCTCATTGTCCGGTAGTGTTTGTGTCTTGCTACACGCTGCACGTTACCTGCTTCTTATGTTGGATTATTATAGTTAGTTGTTAGATTGTTAGATTGTTAGATTGTTTTGTATATAAATACTTTGTTTTGGAACCTTTTTCATCCTTCTCTTCATCATCTGAACCTACAAGTGACAGCTCTCTGGAATACTTGATTCTGATTGATCAGGCACAACATTTTGTCGTCAATAGTAACGCTGAAAAACATACCACCCATCCGGGTATCTGAAACCTGTGCGTCTTTCATGTCTCTTGTGAAAAGCCATGTAATAAGTTTATGACTAGAATATCCAATAAATTAGGGACCTGTCTTCATTTTGGAGTTCAGATCACCCTGTCAGGGTTTATTCTTTGATAACAGTGGGCTTATTATTATGTGATTCAAGTGAATTTCTTTTCAGCCAGTAGCACGAAATACACTTGGACCTAAATTCACTTGTTTATTATTTCACCCATAATAAAATCTGCAAAATAAGATTACAAAAAAGGTGGCTGTAGTAGACGATGATATAACTGACCTCTTCTGTCTAGACACAGAAATCTACTGTTCTTGTTTAATATCATAAAAACATTGTCCAGATGCACCTGTGGTTTGTAATGGTACTGAATGGGTGTGATGTCATTGAATTACTGAGACTGAAGCGTGTGTTAAAGACTCCAGAGATCATCAGAACATCTGTCTTAAACATTACATTTGGCACACATTGTGCCAAATTATGACCTTATACTGATGAAGTAGCCTGTTTAGCAAGCCATAGCTTAGCTCACAATGTTCTGTGAGCCTGTCATGAATCCTTGATGCCTTTAACTTTAGATGTTGTTGCTTTATGCTATTGTATGTTAAGCAGCTGTACTTAGAAATTAATTAATCATAAAAATACAGTGGCATTACAGGCATTTTGGTGCCTGGTTCACACTGCTGAGAGTGATGTTTAGATATGTCTGGTTTCCTCTCAATAACAAAATAAACACACAACAAAAATGACAGCAATGAGAAAACAGCAGTTAAGAAATAATGATCATAGCGATGTTTGTATGTTTGCACAAGCTGTTAACAGGCATATTGTCGAGAGATAAGATCATTGAAATTACATTGTTATGATATGAATTTAAAGTAAATTGAGAATATATACATCTGTCTACGTGAGACTAGTTTGGTTAATCCCATTAATTTGCATGATACATGGACATTATAGTACTGAATATCCTGAAAGCATTAGTTTCACGTGTCATAGAATGGAACAGAAGCTCTCTGGGATTTTCCCAGCAAAAACGTCCTGAGTCCTTCACATAAAAATCCGTCTACAGGTTTTCATAGACAACCTATGAAGTCGGGGAAGGTCTCTTTTTTAAGTTTAGTTAGAAGCTGTTCACACATTGGCAATAAAAAAGCGATAAATACAAATTCTTAGATAGCCTATAGATACTTGAACTGTAGGCTAAATAAAATCCTGTTTTGCACAATAATGTAACAATATGTACATATATGTTTTTTGAATATGTTATATATTTTTAACCATATATTATTAATTCACCCCCCCCCCAAAAAAAAACAAAAACTAATCTATTGTCCAGTTTCATTTAACATAAAGTTTTTACTGTAGCCCTATATGGTGGTTTAAACTTTACAGTTAACATTTATGTTAACTTGAACTCTACTATCTTTCAAATGTAAAATGTGCAACATTTGCTTTGTACAACATTGTACAAATAGTTTAACAATATTTTATTGTACATGTACATGTATTGTCTTTTTGAATATAATATAGGCCCTTTTTCACCATAGATTGCCAATTAACTAAAAAAAAAAACCATGGTTTTTACAGTAAAATTACATGTATTGTCCACTTTATTTATTTTTACTGTATATCATAAGGCACACTGTAAAAAAAATCCCAGTAAAATTTACGGTAAAAAACCAGCAGCTGTGGTTGCCAGAACTTTACCGTAAAAAATACAGTAGCAACGTTAAAAAAAATCTGTTACATTTACGGTAAAATAACGTATTTCATTAACTGATATAATGTTAATTTACCAACCTAATGAAGTACTCATATCTATTTTGTACCTTTATAATACACTGACAGTCACCAGACACAGTGGTGATAAGAGTCACATGATGAATCAAAGTTCATCACAAGCAGCTTTTCCACAAGCTGAGGAGGACAATACTAATATATAGAAGGTGCACACAGTGTCATTCACACACACACTAAACACCATCATGGTAACATGCATGAAATTTTAAAAATGCAATAAACATTAATTTTACAACATTAGATGTAACATAAAACCCTAATGTACATAACTGATTAGAAAAAAATGAGAAAAACTAAGAAGAAACAGAGTTATTTCAACGAAAATATATCAAATGTGAAGTGTCGCGCAGGGAATTGTGGGAATGTCAATTTACGTTTTTTCACTGTAAATTTTACAATGAATTGTTATTTTTCACTTCCAAAAACTGTGAATTTAACGGTATTTTACCGTAAAATTACATTAAATGTACCGTTAGATCTATTACAGTTATTCACCGTATATAGTACAGAAACTTTCTGTAAACCAATTGACAGTTTTTCACCGCAGCATTTTTACAGTCTTTTACTGTTAAAATCATGGTCTTACAGTTAAAATGTGTTATAATATATAGTTGAAATAGTCAAATGAATGACACTACACATTTAAATCTAAAAAGAATATCAAAAACTGAGTTTTTTGCACATACTCTAGATGAAAAAAAGCTTATATGTGTGATTCCAGTATGAAACAAAACAGCCTCAGTCAGAATTTGTGTAAAATTGTGGCTTCTCATATCTGAAGTGTTAAAAAGTTAAAGTAAATGACATTAGGCTTGCTAATTTGAAGAAGCTGACACAAATTTTCCTAAAGACAATGGTGCTTTGTAAATGTCACATGTTGCGTTTGACGCTCAACCAGCCCACATCAGTGCCAGCACAAAACCCTCGGACCCACAGACAGATCAGGAAATACATCACAAACAAGCATCTTCCTTCATCAGATTAAATTTAATTTCAGATTTTGAAAGAATAACACACCCCACCCCTTGTGAACCCCTTATAATGTTGTGATTTACAAATACGCTCTGACAATAGCACATCACCTAACAAACGATCTCAAATGCTTTGATGAGATTTAAATTCCTCTCAAATTAGACCTTATTATCATTCCTCAATTTCTCTGTTCCTAATGATGACCAGACTGCAATCAGTATGAACATATAAACAGACATCTTGCTCTTGCTCTCTCTCTCTTTCTCTCTCATGTGGTTTTAATTTTCGTCCCCGGGCAACGTTTGGAGTTTGGCTGAGCTTGAGTTTCATTGTAAAACTTCAGTAAAAGACAAACTCCACTTCCAAGGCAGAAACACAGACCTGAGTTTATTATTATTTCTTCAGAAGATCTGCATGAGGGGCCGGCCGCGGGGCTCCTTTCTGCTCTCATTGGCTCTTAGGGGCCAAGATGGCCAGCTCACTCCGAGTCAAACAGCTGCTTTTCATATCCACTTGGTGGCACCAAAACACTTCATTTTTTATTAGCACTATATTCTTTGAATTTGTTGTGTATTTCATTTAATCATGTTATTTTAATAAATATGCACTGCATTTGCTTTCGATTCCATTGTAAGTATTGTAATCAAGACTTTATTTATTAAAAGTTTATGTTGTTACGTTAATGTTCCCTCTTTTAGACGCACACATATAAAACAGTGTTTGGTAATGATAAATAAATGACAAATCAAAATGTTATTGAATGGAAATTGCTGAATAATATTTCTAGTTGCTATAACAAGAAATATAAAATAAAGTGACATAGACATTAAAGCAAGTGCACCAAATACATTTGGAACTGAAATAGAATACGTACTCCAATAATCTTTTGGGGGGTTTTTTCACAAATTCAAACTTTTTTTTTTTTTTTTTTTTTTTTTTACAGTGGTCCTTAAACTTTTCTCAACTACATTGGAAAGCTAAACATTTTATTCATGTCGAATCAAATTGAGAAAAGTCAGACATTATGTTGCCATGTTATTTTGAGTTTTCTTTTTTTTTTAAGAGCCGGGGGTGGGTTTTTTGTGTCAAACTGTCAAACTACAGCGTTTCCTTCCAGGACAGATGATGAAAATAGCCTCTTACATCCTATTAATAGACATATAAATTTAACACATCATTACTTTAGTAACCATCATTATAATTAAGATTTGCTTCAAATCAATAGATTTAACACACAAGCAAGAGCAAGAGGTGATGTTTAAGGTGGGAGACTGATCGATGGCTTGTGACCTCCAGCGACACGGATGATGGATGACGGTGGAAGAGGAGAGAATGTGAGGGGGGAAAGCGTAGGGTAGGGTTAAACTGTAAAACAACAAAAGGTGTCTTAAATGTCTAAAATGGTGTTATTAAAATCCGCTCCTTCACCCATCCTGAGGATAAAGAACAATAGTGTTGTCATTCAAACAGTTAGCCCTCGTAAATTGTTCACACATCCTCCATTGCTCAGATAAATTGAGCCAAAGGAGACCAATTTCCCTCTCTGCAGACTCTGTAAACGTCAAACCGAACAAACCCCTCGACTTCTGTAGACTTGTAAACTGTGCTGTATTTGCAGCGGTGCTGTTTTCTGCAGACTATGTGATTGCTCATGACAGAAAGTACTTTTGAGATCCAGCTACAGCGCTGCTGCCATAAAAAGCTTATTTAGACCAGATCAGCAATGAGCTTTGACAAGATAACAGTTCCTTTTGTCAAAAAACATTAGATTTCTCATCTGCAGTGGGAGATCGAATTTGATTTGTAGAATTTGGTCGTTCATGACATTGTGATTATTTATACTGCTGCTGTGACATGTTAAAGGGTTAGTTCACCCAAAAATGAAAATTCTGTCATTAATTATTCACCCTCGTGTCATTCCAAACCTGTAAGTCTTTTGTTCATCTTCGGAACACAAATTAAGATATTTTTGATTAAATCTGAGAGCTTTCTGTCCCTCCAGACAGTTACGCAACTGAATCTTTGACGCTTCAAAAAGTTCATAAAGAGATCGTTAAACTAATCCATATGATAAGCGGTTTAGTCCAAATTTTCTGAAGAGACATGATTGCTTTATATGATGAACAGATTGAATTTAGGCTTTTATTCACATATAAGCATTCATCAACTCACACATCAGTTGTGGTAAATGGAAGCTCAAGCATGTTTGATTGACCTGTGCGAGAACCAATGAGGTTCATTCTGGTGAGTTACGCCAAGCGCGCCGCCATCTTTAGAATATTGTCTTTGAACTTCCGGTTTTGCCCTGTATATTTCTATGGAAATAAGAATAAGAATAATTAACTGGTGAAGTGGATTTACCTGTTGTAGAGTCAATGAAAGTTATCACGAGCATTGTTATGTTTAAAGCAGATGTCTTAACAAATGTCAGTAGACCGGGAAGATTTTAAAATGAGCAGTTCATTCATAAATACAAGATCGCTGTGGAAATACAAGCCGGAAGGCAAAAGACAACGAGCGCAGCGCTGAAAAGGGGCGGGGCTACATAAGGTCTATAGAATAACACGCAGCACTTTTGATATTCTAGAAGAGGTTTGTTTTCACGCGTCAAGCAGGTTTGGTTGAGTTTATGTTTATGTTCGCTGATCAGTGTTTTAATGTGAATAAAAGAGGAATAAAATCCCCAATTGAATCTGTTTATCATATAAAGTGATTGAGTCTTACCATAAGGTACAAATTGTAGTCACATAATGTCCCCTCTCAACTTCTGTTCAAAATCTGTTGAATCTATATTAAATTAACTGTATAAAAATCATTAAAATAAGTAGCTTAATTTCCAAAAGTAAATGTAGAGCCCAGGGGCGATTCTAGGGTCAGAGCTTTAGGGGTGCTGAGCACCCAATGAGCCCCACTGCCACCACCCACCCTCTTTTCACACAAAAACCAAAAATATGTCTATTGAAAAATAACTTTATCATTTTAACATTGATTCAACTAACTCCAAAATCCAGATTTTTTATTTTATTTTATTTTATTTTTTAGCCTAGTTATTAATTGAATAACGAGACACAAATTCAATCGTGTTTGGTCCCATTTATTTTTGATCACAGTGCATACACACCAAAGTTTTAGTCCAAAAGTGCGCACATTTGGAGAAATGCACGTTTACCTCAGATTTCATTAGATAGAATAAGCCGGGTTTTAATTACCGAGGTCAGAAAATGTATTATGCTAGGGGGGTTCGGGGGCATGCTCCCCCGAGAAAATTTAGATTTCCCTGGTGTACATATGTGCATTTTAAGACGTTTTAAGGCCAACAAATTGGATAACAATAGCTTTAAAACCATGTCAACAAATACATGCCTGCACAGTTTTGAGGCAGCTTTAATCGCATGTTTGGTAATTTCATGACTTAACTTACAACAGAACAACGACGGTCATTGCAGTTTCTTTTGCGCTTTATTTAAGCTATAATAAAGTAATTATGCAGCACGCGCCGGCGCATTTGCGCATGCAATTCTTGAGTGCGCGCCGCGAGCACAGTATAACGGCTGATTGGACAGTCGTGTTCATTTTTCTGAGTTTTACCGACATAGCCTGACAACATCTCATCTGACCGCAATTCACTGTTGTTCAACTGAAGCTCCCTCGTCGTCACCTGCACCTTTTCCGCGCTCGTTTGACTTGCGCCTGGCACTGAGGCGAGGTCGGAACGCGCGTCTGAAAAGTGTCCCGTTTGTTGTGGTCGTAAAGAGACAGTTCTATATAAACGCAGCGTTTTACTTGGCGATGTTTTAAAAAAAGATTTATATTTTTGGTATTTTATATGCTCTGTTGGTGGTTTGAGGAGTAGCATCACCTAGGGGGGATATTTTTTTTTATACTGACTCCAGTAGGCTACTCACCGATATGCTTTCGGAATCGTAACAACTCTAGGTAAAAGGAAAGAAGTGTGAGACACAGCTTTGGAGCAACTTAGTTGATTCACAACACTACATAACGGGTTATCACTCTGCGTGTTTCGCGCTGGATGACGGTCGTGCTGAGCGGTGCAGGTACAGAGGAGAAGTAGAAGAAAAGAGGATGACATCATTTGCTAAGGGGGATGTTTTCATTTTCATCCTTAACACATACATTTTAAACCACAAACTACAGAGTATGTTTTGGACATTATTTAACCTTGTAAAAGACGAACAAAAATTTTAGAATAACATTTCTTACTCCAAGTTTTAGGGGTGCTGAGCTGAAGCACCCCTAAAAAGGGGCTAGCCTCGCCCATGGTAGAGCCCTATTAGGCCTACTTTTGGCCCACTAGCGGTTGATGCGTAAAATTGCAATTTACTTGCGGAGAAACTTTGTTTCGGCATTTGCGTTGAGTTGTGCTTCGGCTCTGCGTCCTCTGCGCGGATGAATCTGATCGTTTGAGGCGTACGGGTGTGTCCAAGGTAGTGTGATCCTTTGTAAATGCAAATATGTCACCAACAACATCAAAGCTCCCCTTCCAAATGAAAAAATAAATAACGAATGATAGACGGATATACGAAAAATATGTCTTACGAGCAGGTATGGCACATGCCACTGTTACACATGCAACAGTAACAGGAAACCTTACCACCACATATGTAACCTGCCATAGGCCTAGCTATATGACAGAAGAACGCAATTTCCCGGGAAATCCATCCCGACAGCTCTAAAATGAAAATTATTAATACAGATTAGTATAATAAATAAATTAGTAAAGTGTATCAAAAAACAGAGTTTGGAAACTGGATTTATGATGTAGTCGTTAATTATTTTAATTTTGTTCACTGCAAACAAAAATATACCCCTATTTTTCGTATTTTTTGCTGATTAAAACTTTAATAGATTCATTATTGTTTATTTAATACTTACTGCTTGAAAACGCTGTTATTTTTAGCATCATTGCAAAACTATTATAGTTTTAATCGTTTTTATTTTTTTATATTTTCGTTAAAATTTTATTTAGCCTAAAGTGTTAATAATTTTGTAAATGTATAGTGTAATGTAATTATATATATATATATATATATATACACATCAAGTTAAACTAATGAAATGAAATGATGATAATGTTTTTATGGTTTTAGTTATATTACTCCATGATAACCCTGCTAGAAAATAATGAAATCACTCAAATCACGTTTGTAACTGGATTGACATTCTCAAAATTATCAAACAGGATTGATAAATTTGCACATTTGATATAAGATAAATAAAAAAAATTGTGCAAATGTTATTTTGTTTGAATTCTTTGCTAAAATTGAACTCCTATTTAACTATAAAAGTGTATGTCCTGATTTAAACATTCATTGAAAGGGCCAAAAGTCAGTTTGTCTGCTTGATCATACTCTTTGTCTGTCTAAAAAATGTTCTATGAACAATGTTTTGTTCAATTTGGCTAGCTAAGCTGACAGGGGAATTTTCTAACATATGTTCATAGTGATATGTATATATACACTCTGTCAGTAGCTTAACTCTTGTCTTTAAGTCTGCATCCGTAAAGATCTCCAAAGGTCATGGTTTCATGTCAGAGTTCGTACAACTGACTTCTTACCTTCAGAGTCCACACATGTCTGTAATTTCTCCCCGATTGCTTCCCCAAACTTTGCGTATGGGTGTGCGTTTATGTGCATGTGTAGCTCCCTTTGCTTTAAAAACAGGTGTGTGATTCTAAAAAGTATTGCTCAAGCATTTAAAGGAGGCTCCACTGACTTTTCATCTTTTCAACATGTTTCCACCTTGACAGTTCTCAAAGAATGGAACGTAAACATACTTCTTAGACTTCACTGAATTCAATGGCCAAATACAATAGAAGTGTTTGGCAAGATATTTCTCTGTAAATTCTAACTTTAGTCACATTTGAGAAGGCTGCAGTGTTTCATCTATTCAGAAATAACAACGGCACTTAATAAATGAAGATGTTAGTGAGGATTTGATTAATAAGGGAAAAAAAAAATGGAATTTCCCCACTGAAACTTCTTTATTCTATGAAAAACAAAAGGTGCTCTGAAGAATGGTGACGCTACTCTTTTCCATAAATGAAGGTGAACGAGGACACAAAGTACTGTAAACATACTCTTAAAAATAGTTTCCAAAAGGGGGTTTTCACAGTCATATGCCATAGAAGAACCATTTTCAGTCAACAGTTCATAAAAGAACCATTTTTTAAAGAACCTTTTTCCACTATAAAAAAAAAAAAAAAACCTTTTGTAGAATGGAAAGGTTCTTAAGGCTCTTCACGGAGCCATAGATACCATTATAGAACCTTTATTTTTATTATTCCGCATTCCATGTCTTCTGAAGTCAGATGAAAACTCTGACCAAAAATAGACAAAAATTTCTTTCCTCTAATTAAATGAGCTCCTAGTTTTAGATGTTCTGATGGTGGCACTCAGCCAACCTCATTTAACTGCTGTAAAAGTGGAATCACTCGAGGGCGTGCGCACCGCTCTCGAAATCCTCCGCCTGGGTCGAGCTGGGTGCGCGATCACTCGCTCACGCTCGCAGCGTGAGAAAGCCATTCTTCACCTGTCAGCTTGTGTTTGGGTCATGGAGAAACAACAGAGCGAAATGAAAGAGATAGAGGAGAAGCAGAACGGAATGGAAGAACATCACATGCTCATGCGGATTTTAAGGAACCGTTACAGTTCATTAGTTTATGTTGAAGATTCTTGGAACTTTTAAAAGCCTCCAAAAATAGGCCCAGCCATGTGTGTGGAAAGACAAATCAGATGTGTGTGTGTGTGTGTGTGTGTGTGTGTGTGTGTGTGTGTGTGTGTGTGTGAGTGTACGCCATGTTCGTAAGACAGTGTGGGAGGTTTTGTGACTGTAATCTTTGTCCTTCCATCTCTGACACTAAAAGCTTTTTATTTACCTCTCACTCACTTACTCACACGCTCAAAGACAAACGTCTGTGTGTTCATCAAACTTTGTGTGTCCTTCACATTACAGTTGAGTTCATCTTCCCTGGCAGAGCTTAATACGATCACCTATGTCTCTTTCCCTCTCACACACACTCAAACAGATGCTAACCGTATTTTTAATCTGACAAACTGCCAACATGCATTTTAAACCAAACCATTGGCTATTGAACTAATTCTATCAGCCAGTTTTTCCTCACTCAGCACTGTAGCTTTGTTCCAAACCTAGTGAACTGTCTACCTAGACAGCATTTTAAAGCATCAGGTGTGCTCACAGATGTGAAGGTATTCCAATGCAGCCTTCTTAAGATAACATTTTAGCTAAAATCAAAGGCATCATTTCATGTGTTGTTCAAAGGGCCTGTTTACACCATGGTCACTTCATGTGTTTTCTCTGATTGGATAACTGTAAATACTAGGTGTAAATACCCTTTTGAGACAGATTTAAATCTGATCACTAAAACCACTTCAGGAAGTGTCCCGAGACACATTCCACACGAAACTGGAATAGTGTAAAGGCATCTGGTTGTTGAATATGTAAATTTTACTCCTCCCAAAATTATAAAAAAATAAATAAATTAATAAACGTGTGAGAGCGTGTTAAGCCACTTTTCCACCGAAATTACCCGGAACAATTTGTCCCAGGAAATTTTTTTCCCCAGACCTGTTGCTGTCTGCATTTCCTTTGCGATCTAAGTTCTGGAACTTTGAAAAAGTACTACCTTGTGAGCAGGTACTTTCTGAAGGGGGAATTTTTACCTGGAACTTCATTTATACCCTGGTTCCTGTGGTCGAAACACAGTGAGTACCACTCCCAAGTACAAGTCCCTAGTTCCTGTGGAAAGTTCCTGCAGTGGAAACACGGCTTTATACAGGCTCCTGCAGGTAGACAGATATGACAGCACTACTGCAACCAAGTGTAAACAGGCCCAAAGAGAAGCCAATCCCAAAACATTTTGCAAAAAGCTTAGTGGACAAACTCATCCAAGATGGCCAATGCAGTAAATAAAAATGTTGAATTGAAAACGTAAATTAGGTACCATTAAGTATTCAGCTTAATTAAGAATTTTACCCAATGTTTGTGTATGCTATGTATTTTTGTGCTTATTAGAGTATCAAGTTGTTAGCTTAGCAACATGTGTAACGGAGGCCAGCTAGTTAGAACTGTGTGAGTAAAACTCACTCCCCAGGCCTCAAGAGGCACACTAGTGACTGGTACTAGAAACTGCGGTCTTTAGCGTCCTTGTTAGCGTTCCCACCTCCCATGCTGGAGACGCCGGTTCGAGTGAGGTGTAGGGAGGTGAGTGTAACGGAGGCCAGCTAGTAAGAACTGTGTGAGTAAAACTCACTCCCCAGGCCTCAAGAGGCACACTAGTGACTGGTGCTAGAGACTGCGGTCTTTAGCATCCTTGTTAGCGTTCCCGCCTCCCATGCTGGAGACGCCGGTTCGAATCTCGCTTGGAGCAGGTTGAGTAGGACCGGTTACATTTGGTGCCGTGACCTATATGGGAGTGAGGTGTAGGGGGGTGAGTGTAATGGAGGCCAGCTAGTAAGAACTGTGTGAGTAAAACTCACTCCCTTAGGCCTCAAGAGGCACACTAGTGACTAGAGCTAGAAACTGCGGCCTTTAGCATCCTTGTTAGCGTGCCCGCCTCCCATGCCGGAGACGCTGGTTTGAATCTAGCTTGGAGCGGGTTGAGTAGGACCGGTTACATTTGGTGTCGTGACCCAGATGGGAGTGAGGTGTAGGGGGGTGAGTGTAACGGAGGCCAGCTAGTAAGAACTGTGTGAGAATAACTCACTCCCCAGGCCTCAAGAGGCACACTAGAGACTGGCGCTAGAGACCACTGTGACGCAGAGCAGATCGAGTATGACACATGCTACTGTCAGACTCTACTGAAATATATTAAGTGCTGCACCTGAAATCACTGAATGTGTAGACTACATTTAATACATAAGTTAACAACAGTTTTAAATGTAAACTTATTTTAAATGTTTTTTAAACTTAAAGCAATTAGTTTCCTCAAATTAACTGAGTTATCTTAACTCATTTGGTTTCACAGTGTACATTATTTTGAATAGTCTACTGTTTTTCACCTACTAATATAGTAGAGACGCAGGCATAATCCAATGCAGGGAAGAGACCAAGGTTTGGCTGGTTAGCATAATCTAGTTAATCTATATTTTTGCACACTACATGCGCTACTTCTTTTAAAAACATTTTAAAAAATTGCTGACCCCAAACTTTTGTATGTATAGTTAATATTTCAGAATAAAAGGTTTTACCAGTGTGGTTCTTTTTTGGAGCTTTTTTAGCATAGGGTTAGCATGTGTTTGAGTGTGTGTGTGAGAGAGAGAAAGATACATATGTGATTGTATTAAGCTCTGCCAGGGAAGATGAACTCAATTGTAATGTGAAGGACACACGACGTGTGATGAACACACAGTGTGGTTCTTTTTTAGAGAGCTATTTAAAGCATAAAATGGACTGTACGCCTTCTGATGGTGCCATCAACCAGTTAGATAATGTGAATGCTAACAGATAGTTTTCTTCAGGTATTATAGACCTCATTGGAGGAGCAATATTTGTACATAGAGCATTTCAAATCAGTTACTGGGTGTCATTTCAGTTAAGATGCTTACTATGTAGGCGGTAGATAGCAAGCAGCTCACTAGGTGCAACTTTATACACACAGTTGACTCATTCACCCACACGTACACCAAACTCTCTGTAGGCAATCCAAAACAATCCTCCATAATCTTTCTGAAAGCATGTTGAATAACACTAAAACACGCCACGGTACATTAAAGTCTGTTTTTCCTCGAGGGCTAATAAGTCAACATTCACATAGATAAATGAACGGTGACTGACTGTGGTTACCGACTCTTATCTGGGAGGATAAATTGATTAGGCAATAAATCAGTCAACCTGTGCCCTAGGTTTCCCCCGCACCGAGCGGTTTGGGAGAGTCAGCCCAGCCCTGCAGCCAAAGAAGCGCGGCACAGCGGGGGCGCGGGCGCGGCAGGTGGGTGCCGTGAGGTAACAGGAAGGGCTGGGCCACAGGTGAGAGGGAAAGACAAAGCAGCAAGAGAAAAAACTGCAGGATCGAGGAGGCAGAGACAGACGGAAAGAGAGAGAGAGAGAAACAGGAATGCAGAAACTCCCTAGGCAGCGGCGCAATCCTCTGGAGAGAGAAAAAAGGAATTTTTATGTGCTGCAGGTGATCAGGGCTCGACACGGAGAGAGAGGGGGTGTGCTGGACGAGGATGGGAAAGAAAAACGGAGAAAGACAGTGACGACGAGCAGCGGCAGAAGGTGAAAAGTCTGAATGAGAATGGAGGGAGCTATAAAGATTCACTAAATAGGCGGCTGCTGATGACCTGATGACAGACGAGTGATTTAATGTGTGATTGGCAGTGGAGACTTGCGCTCTGCTGCACATATGGCAGAAAGATCCAGGCAGACATGATGGCGCAAGATGAGAGGTTTCGGAAAAGGGGCTTTTAAAGTAAAACAAATAAAACTACTTTACAGTCGCACAGATGCATAAACAGTCTCACACACACTCGCACTGATTCAGTGAAGCGACACGTGATGACACATACACACACACATAGGCGCACAATGCGGCCTTTGTTGCCAATGTGTGGTCATCCATTTAGGGGCCGAAGCCGACTGGACTCTGCATTACGCATTTCGCTGAGTCTTTGGCCATGTGTGTGTGTGAGAGAGAGTTCCCCCTCACCAAACTCATCTTTTCCCGTAATTTGTGATAATTGCACATAAAAGAACATGTCACACCCCTGTGTGTGTGTGTGTGTGTGTGTGTGTGTGTGTGTGTGTGTGTGTGTGTGTGTGTGAGAGAGAGAGAGAGAGAGTGTGTGTGTGGGTGTGGTTGTGCCGTGATAACTCCAGTGCAGGTGTGTTGCTCAAAGGGAAACACAAATTATCATTGATCCTTTAATTTTACCCCAAACATAGCCTGAGGAAAAGAAACATTAAGCACCTGAATATTTGCTCATTTGATTGTGTTTGTACTCTGATGTTTATGCCATAAGTCAGTATGACATGTGACATTTTGCTTTTATCTCGTGTATAATTGTGTGTGCGTGTGCCTACATCTTTTGGGGAAAAATTTGTACCCTGAAATGAGCTAAACCTGACAAAATCTCCCATTGGGGACATCCTTATTTGTAAAAATGGAATTGAATAAGGTAAATAAAGTTTTTTTTAAAATTGTAATTTAATTTTAAAAAGTGTTGGGGTTTTTAGTATTTCTAACGGTCACACTTTATACCAAGTGTCTTTAAATATATGTACTTACATCAAAAAATAATAACCATTAGGTACAATGTACTTGTGTTCATTTTGAAAAAACATTTGTGCTGCTATTGAGGTGGGACACAGGTAAGGTTGGGGACAGGTTTGGTGGAATAGTGTAAAAGTGTAATTATATCTCTAATTATATGCAGGTATTTTAAAAATATAAATACAAACATGTATGTACACAAATGATTAATGTAAATCTTACTACATATTCACTTAATATAAAGTGGGACCAAAAACAATAGAAGTCTATGCAATGTTCCCATTTAGATAGTGAAGTAAACATGTGTGTATGTGTGTGTGTGTGTCAGTAGGTGAGCGCTAGGGAAGAGGAGAGGCGTGAGAGAGAGATAGAGGGGAAGAGAGGGATGAGAGGATGTGGGATTACATGAAAGAACGGAGTGGTCATAAATTTCTCTCAGACAGACGAATAAAACTCCCGCTATCCTCCCAGTCCCTCTGGTTTTTCCTCAAGGGGTAACAGTACACACACACACACACACACCCAAAGTGTAGTCAGTAAAGGTCTTTTGTACTCTCTGCAAAAAAACATGTGACATCATACAGTCGTACCCCAGAGAAATAAATAGTATTAAATAAATATAACAGACATATACACACATACAGAAAATCAATGTACAGACTGTACACAAACACTCATATTTATACACCCCCTCATCTGCACTATAACTTGCGTTGAAATCTCTTATCTGTCTTTAAAAAAAAAAAAAACTGTGGTGGTAACATGGTAAAAGAATGGTAATACTATAGTACTTTGATATATATTATGGGACTGTATGATTATCATATTTATATAGAGTGGCATTTATATTATATTCGAGGTACTTTACTTCAGAGAATTGAAGAATACCATGGTGCAGAAATTTCAGTTTACCATGGTAGGTTTTTTTTTTACATGGCATACCATAGTAGTGATTGCCATGTTGGTTTAAAAACAAATGCCATGGTACTTTGATATATACCATGGTACTGAAATCCCTGCACCATGGTATTTATATGGTATGCCAAGAATACCATGGAACATATCCAAAAAACATGTTGTATCATGGTACTTTTTTGCGCTCTGTTATATCAGTGGAGTATCATGTAAATGCCATAGTATATTATTATATACTCTGGTATTTTCATGATACCCCAATGAACCTTCAAGAATACTGTTATCTTTTTTAAAAATGGGAATACTATATTATGATTACCATATTCACATTCCATAATATTTTCATAGTACTCTATATCTTTCCTACAAGAAATACCATGGTATTACCATTGTATACTTCCAGAAGACAAAGTATTATCATGGTACCATGCCAAGACATAATAATACTGTGATACTTTGATATATACCATGGTACTGAATTATTACCACATTCATGTACCAAGGTATTTACATAGTACTCTGTATCTTTCCTACTAGAAATACCGTGGTATTACCATTGAATACTTCCAGAAGACACAGTATTATTATGGTACCATGCCAAAACATAGTAATACTGTGATACGTTGATATATACCATGGTACTGAATTTTTACCACATTCATGTACCATGGTATTTACATAGTACTGCATGTTTTTACAAGAATTACCATGCTTTTCTCATTGTACATTTCTAGAAAACAGTATTACCAGTACCATGCCCAAAAATGTTATAAAGCTTTTGAATAATACAATTTCATATGGGCCCTTTTCTGCTCGTACACAACATCTGAGCATCAGATTTGTGTGTTTGTTTCCAAATGTGTAGGTGTGTATTTGTGTGTGTCTGGAAAAAGACGAGTGAATGTCAATGAGGCATTACTGACTCAGTTTGTGAGGCAGCAAAAAACTCTCCATTGTTTCTTTAGTTATGCCACATTTCCTCTACTTTTCCCATTGACCCTTTCACTACTGCATGACTCCAAACATGATTCACTTTCCTTCTGCTGAATCATGTCTCGCTCTCTCAATGAGCGCTCTCTTCCCTTTGTGACGTACTGTCGGGTTTTTTCTGTTTGGTGATTTAGTGCAAAGCGTGACCATCTGAAGTCCTTAGATCTCCATCCATAGAGCATGAATCAATCTGTTACTGTTCCAAAACCTAGTGAGCTGCTCCCACAGGCAGCACTTTATGGCATCATATCCAAGCTCCTGATATGGATGCGTTTTGAGCAAATTCAGGCAGCACTGCATCTATCCTTCGCAAATAAGACAATCCCAGAATGCATTGTTAAAAGCCTAGTGAAATAAATTAAACATGGTGGCTGAATCATTAGAAATCTTGATAAAAACATATGTATAATTCATTCAATGTCAAAAAGTATCAATAGTTCACAGTAACTGCCTGACTATTTTACCCAATATTTGTGCGTTCTGTGTATTTTATTCTTATTGGAGTGTCATGTTGTTAGGTTAGCAACAAGCTATCAACAAACTCTATTAGAATCAGTTGTGAGTTGGATCTCCTGTGCTGAGAACTATTTGTAGAGTGTTCTGGATCATTTATTTATAAGGTTTCATCCCTGTTAGGTTTCTGCCTTAAAGGAACACTCCACTTTTTTTGAAAATAGGCTCATTTTACAACTCCCCTAGAGTTAAACAGTTGAGTTTTACTGTTTTTGAATCCATTCAGCCGATCTCCGGGTCTGGCGGTAGCACTTTTAGCATAGCTTAGCATAGTTCATTGAATCTGATGAGACCAATAGCAAAGAGTTTTGATATTTTTCCTATTTAAAACTTGACTCTTCTGTAGTTACATTGTGTACTAAGACCGATGGAAAATGAAAAGTTGTGATTTTCTAGGTCGATATGGCTAGGAACTATACTCTCCTTCCAGCGTAATAATCAAGGAACTCTGCTGCCGTACCATGGGTGCAGCAGGCGCAATGATATTACGTATCAGAGTTCCTTGATTATTACGCCGGAATGAGAGTATAGTTCCTAGCCATATCGACCTAGAAAATCGCAACTTTTCATTTTCCATTGGTCTTAGTACACGAAGTAAGTACAGAAGAGTCAAGTTTTAAATAGGAAAAATATCAAAACTCTTTGGTCATTTTTGAGCGAGATGCTAACGGTCTAATCAGATTCAATGAACTATGCTAAGCTATGCTAAAAGTGCTACCGCGAGACCCGGAGATCGGCTGAATGGATTCGAAAACGGTATAACTCAACTGTTTAACTCTAGGGGAGTTGGAAAATGAGCCTATTTTCAAAAAAGTGGAGTGTTCCTTTAAGGTGTGGCCACATTTACTGTTATTCAGCAAATTTTCGTGGGTGAAATCCAGTCATTTCAATGTGAATCCATGCAACTGGGAATTTGCATAAATGCGAAAGTTTTCCCACACAGATTTTGCAACTGGTTCAAGTTGGTCATGTGAATTTGCAGAGTTGACCAACAGAAAACTGCTAGGTTTGAAAGTGACTTCAGTGTGAGCTGTGCTTCATACATTGCTACACTATTGAGAATAGACACTGAATCTTTTTTTGTCCGAGAAATTTCTCTAATAGTTAGAAGGCAGTTCATTAGGTTTTAGATCAGAGCGTTTGTTCCTTCTCAAGCTCGTAGCCGTTTCTTTAGTCTGGTGAAATCTTTCGCAGATCTCCACAGCCAGCTCTGCAGTTCTCGCAGTACCCAAAATCCCTCAACTTTCCGTGAGAAGTCATTAGGGGCGGGATGTGATGACAGCACAGGGGCCGCCAGCAAAGTGTGAACCTCAGCGGCCGGCCCTCCGTACTGATAGAGGAGCGAGAGAGGAGAGAGACCAGCATTAGGAGACGGGATGGAACGGCTAGATCGACGAGGATGGAGGGATGGCAAGGAAAAGAGTAGTGGCTGCTTTCGGTATCCATCTCCAACTTTTAAAGTTGTGTAGTTCATGTTGTTTATCAGTTTTAGCGTTTTCTCCTCTTCCATGCTCAGCAGTCTTCTCCTTTTTCCCCATCTCTCCATTCCTTCCTCCTTCTCTCCCTCCTCTTTGGCGACCCAACTCTCTCCTTCTTTTCTCCTCCCTCTCCTCCCCCTCTCTCTCTCTCTGTCCCGCTTGAGATCCGCCCGAGTCGTTCCCTCTCTCACACCCGAGGCGGTCTGAACGCCTTTGTTTCGAGGCACGTAACTCCGCAGAGGGGCAGGGCTGTTCTCGCTCACGCCCTGAAACTGTGACGACATGGGTGGGGCGTATCCTTGAGCGGCCGTGGCGTAACCTGTGGAGGGTGGTAGGTTGGTGTAGCCCAGGGCGTTCATCAGGCCGGATATTGAGCCGAGTAACCCGCTGAGGCCGGAGCAAAAGTGTAGGAGAGAGCTCTGGAGGTACGGACACAGGGTGGAGCGGGCCAGATCCCTCACAGCACACAGAAGAATGCTGTATGCACGCTGGTTCTGTGCCAGACGGGCACCGTTCTCCAGCCCGCGCCACAAGTCCACACGTGTAGCTGCACTGGGCACGGACAAAGAGGAGCTGTTGGGACGTGGAGGAGAGAAGCCGGGATCACTGAATGGAGGCCCAAGATAAGACAGCTGAGGACCAGAGATGAGGAGAGATATTAGAAAACAATTACACTGATTCTGTAGTGTTTTTTATGTGCTTTAAGGTTTATAAGACCAAGGCACTTAAGGACCCCATGAAATCAAAATTGTAAAAAAATAAATAAAGGTACTTTATTAGCATTGATGGTTCTATGAGGAACATTTAACACTTTCCATTGCACAAAATGTTATTTATAGTGGAAAAATGTTCTTTAGATTATTGAAATATGATTCACACCAAGAAAATAAAAAAAATGGTTCTTTTAAAGGATTAGTCCACTTTCAAATAAAATTTTCCTGATACTTTACTCACCCCCATGTCATCCAAGATGTCCATGTCCTTCTTTCTTCAGTCGAAAAGATATTTGGTTTTTGATGAAAACATTCCAGGATTATTCTCCTTATAGTGGACTTCAATGGTCTCCAAAGGGTTGAAGGTCAAAATTACAGTTTCAGTGCAGCTTCAAAGGGCTTTAAGCGATACCAGACGAGGAATAAGGGTCTAATCTAGCGAAACAATCGGTCATTTTAGAAAAAAATACAACTGTATATGCTTTATATAAACAAATGATCGCCTTCCAAGTGCTTCCGCCAAAACAGCACTTTCGTATTCTTCAAAACGCCTAGCATATACATTTACATTTTTTTTCGAAAATGACCGATCGTTTCGCTAGAAAAGACCCTTATTCCTCGTCTGGTATCGTTTAAAGCCCTTTGAAACTGCACTGAAACTGTAATTTTGACCTTCAACCATTTGGAGGCCATTGAAGTCCACTATAAGGAGAATAATCCTGGAATGTTTTCATCAAAAACCTTAATTTCTTTTTGACTGAAGAAAGAAGGACATGAACATCTTGGATGACATTAGGGTGAGTAAATTATCAGGAAAATTTTATTTGAAAGTGAACTAATCCTTTAAGAACTGATCACTAAAAGGTTCTTTAGGGAACCCAAAATGTTCTTCCCATTTTGGAACCTATATTTTTAAGTGTACTCCTAAAAGATGACTAAATAAACAAGTAAACTAGCATTGTCAAGTAAAATGCTCTCTAGTCTGTGAAAGTCCTCTTAAATATTAAATACCATCTGCTTCTGACTAGAGAGTAGCGAGTCACGGGATGTTGGTTGCTTGTTTTTGTTTAGTTGGCATGTTTGTTGGCCAAAAATGAATATTCTGTAATCATTTACTCACCATCATGTTGTTCCAAATCTGTACGACTTTCTTTGTTTTGTGGAACACAAAAAAGATACAATGGAAGTCAATGGTACCCCAAAACTGTTTGGTTCCCAACATTCTTCAAAATATCTTCTTTTATGTTCCGCAGATGAAAGAAAGTCAAGATTTGGAATAACATGAGGGTGAGTAAATGATGACAGAATATTCATATTTGGATGAACTATCCCTTCAAAGTTGCTCAGAAATGGATGTAGTGACAAATCTTTTCTTCCGTACAGTACATACATCTGAGTGAAACAGAATATTGAAGAAAAAAAAAAAGTAGGCTGTGTACTTGGTTCAATGCATCGGTTGTTCACTGGATTTTGAGATTTGGTTGTTTGGTTTAAAGGGGTCCTTGATTATGATTTCACTTTAGTTAGTGTGTAATGTTGCTGTTTGAGCATAAACAACATCTACTAAGTTACGGCGCTCAAAGTTCAATGCAAAGGGAGATATTTTCTTTTACAGAAATCGGCTGGTAGGGACTACATCAAGCTTCTCCCCGGGTTGATGACATCACAAACCCCCAAATTTACCTAAACCCTGCCTCTGGGAACACGCAACAAAGGGGGTGAGGCCATGTTAGGCTGGCTGCTTTAGAGAAGAGGAAGAGTTGTTGTAGTAGAGTGTTGTTGGCATGCCATAATTTTACGCCGGACTGCTTCACGAACGAGGGTCAATTCAACGCTGGATTTGCACAAAAGATTAACATGACGGCACATGCTAGTCGAGGAGTTGAATAAACACCACAGCAACTACATAAATTTATCCACTAACCATTCTGAGTCTCTCCATCAGTGTCTGACTCCGGTTTGAACAATGTAAGGCTGAACACCGTTACTGACAATCGTCATTTTGGATGCGTGAGATTTTCCAGCTTTGTTGTTGTTGAGCAACCGAAGAGCGAGCTGTTAAAGCTCCACTCTCTTCTGGAAAGGGGGCTGGGAGCAGCAGCTCATTTGCATTTAAAGGGACACACACAAAAACAGCGTGTTTTTGCTCACACCCAAAAAGAGGCAAATTTGACAAGCTATAATGAATGATCTGTGGGGTATTTTGAGCTGAAACTTCATTCTGGGGTCACCAGATATTTATATTACATCTTATAAAAAGGGCATTATAGATCCCCTTTAAGCAACTAAACGATTGGAGAAGTCCTGCATTCCTCATCAGAGAGAAGTCTGTTATTTCACCAGAAGATACATTTATTACATGAATAAAAGTTACATCAAATTTAAAAAAAAAAAAAGAAGAAGAAAGAAACATATGCATGGACATAAAGATCTGAATGGTGAATTTTAATTTCATGCTGCTTTTAAGTTACCCAAAGAATATTGACTAGTTAATATGAAAAGGACAAGCCTTGATGTGCCCCGCCCCAACTTCCTGTTTCAATAACAAACACATGAACGCAGTGCACAAAACTGCTATCAAACTATTTAAAGGGGTCTTTATACACCATTACCTGGCAAATGTCAGATAGGCTAAGTTACAAGACACTAGAAACAGCTAATTATAAAACTAGAGCATGTATCACAATACAGTCAAGGAAAGAGGAAAGAGATAATAATACAAAGAGTGAGGGGGAGAGCATCCACAGGAAAACATCTATAAACAAATACGTCACATTCATCGTCACACACTGACAACACATACACACACAAGCACGCACACACACTAAAAGATTGTGACTCACGTAGGTGTCTCTGATCTCCTTCAGCTGGTGGTCCAGGTATTTGGTTAGCTCATATGTTCTCTCTATCGAGCTCCTCTCATTGGACAGAATGAGTGTGCGGTCCAACGCCTGACCACACCCCAACACAGCAGCCAAAAACATCAGCACAGCAACTGAAATAGAAAGCAGTGAAAACTGGGATTTAAGTCCAGTGAAAATGCACAGTTGACAATACAACGTCCAATTCTTGCCATTTGCCATTTCATTTTGTAAAAATGCTTTAATAAGTTTGTTAATTCTCAAATAACACTGTGATATTGTTTCAGGAAAAACACCAACCAGAGAAAATCTGTCTGTAATCAGCTCTGAATAAATGTTTGGTTTATGAGAGTTCACAGAGATTATGGTTTGTCATTTTTATAATATAGTGGTTTTAACTGTAATTCTTTTGAGGTACTCAAAATTAAACAGTTAGTTTTATGTTATATTTTGATTATAGAGATTACAATTTCATGCGGATATGTCTGGCACTGCTTCTGCTACTGGTTTCTGGTACAGTTTGTTTGTAGAGAGAGAGAGAAGTTCTGCACAGGATTATTATAGGGATTCATGTTCATACGAAGCAGGCCATGAAATACATTTTACATGCAGTATATTATATAGATATGTTTTCATTTATCTTTACTGCTAAAATGACCCTTACTGCAATATTTTAATGCATTAAAGTCAGCATGAAATAAAAATTCACCCTGGCATGTTATTAATCTTATCGTGAGCGATTTATCCATGCATATGTTTCCTTTTTTGTCTTTTTTGACCTTGTAATTTTTAAAGAGAATGTCATAACTCAATCTTCCGGTAAGCCTTTTTTTTTTTTTTTTTTTTTTTTTGATAATTCATTTTAATTGGAAGTATGTCACTATACAGAAGAAAAGATCTGTCGCTATTTCTGTTTTATCATTAATGAGATCAATTTACAGTGGCCAAATGTACAGTATTTGAACACATAAGCCATACTTAACATTTCCCTAAAGTCATTACATAAATAATAAAAATTGGCATTTGCAATTAAATAGGTAAAATGTAAAAAGTTTTTTTTTTTTTTGCAGTGATGCCATATAGAAGAACCATTTTAGGCTCCTCAAAGAACTGTTCAGTGTACAGTTCTTAAAAGAAACATTTTTTTTCTTGTATGAAGAGCATTTAATTTCCACTATAAAAAAAAAAAAAAAAAACTTTTGTTAAAGGTTCTTCAACCATCAATCCAATAAAGATCCATTATTTTTTTAAGGGGCTATTCAAACAGAACGCGTTTTTTCATTCCATTGAGCTCCATTGTTTTTCAATGTAAACATGTGCTATGGATGCTGTATGGAACACCAGTCAGTTCAAATATACACAAATTTGCGTATTTTTGAACTGCACACGGCATTCTAAAAGCACGGCATTCTAAAAACGTGGCACACAAGTTCAGCTTTTAAAAAAACATGCTCTTTTTTCGCAAAAACGTGTTCTGTGAGAACCAGCCCTAAAAGAGCGTGTTAGAGATTTTCTCAGAGCTAACTTAACTTTTCTGAGCTATTTTCACAATGACTTTTAAACAGTGAACTATCAACATAATTCTATAACATTTGTCAAACAGAAAGCGTCAATACATTTAATCATCATTTTTAACCATATATCTGTAGTTTTATCATTTGACAAATAGCATAGTACTTTTTCTTAGCTCAGGGGTGTGTGTGTGTGTGTGTGGTCCTCTACTCTGGGACATGTTTTTGTTTTGGAGTGTGTGTTTGCAGGTTTCTGTTTTGGATTATGTGTATATACATGCCTGTACACAGACCAGTGCATTTGTTACATTTGGTATTGTGCGTGAGTGTGTGTAAGTGTGCCCATCCAGAGACCCTTTCAAACCCACGTCTTCAGAAATCACGCTGGGAAAATGGCAGCAAATGAGAATGAACCTCGAACTTCGAAAAGGGTCACACAGTGCTCCTATTATGCGCGTATGCGAGCCTCAGGGAGTCATCCGGCACAAACACATCTCACCCAGTGTCTCTGTTCTTTTTCTTTTTTGTGTCAAGCATTCAGAGGAACATGGCAGAGATGTGTAATTACTTGTTTGAGGCATTGTGTTTTCAACAGGTGTGAAATATGTGCACCTCCTCCCCTTTGCTTTTCCCTTTTATCTTTGTTCGTCTCCTCTTCTTGAACCCCCCATCATCCTCATGTCCATTTTTCTCTCAATTCTTTCTTCTCCCAGCTCTCTTCATCACAATCACACGTTTTTCTCGCTGTCACACATTGTTTCTCTCTCCTTCCCCTCATATTCCCCTGTCAACTTCACCAGGTTGTTTTTTTTTACTTCTCACACACGCCTATGTTTCCTCCCCTCCTTTAAAGTGGTTTATCTCTTTTTTGCCCCCGGCCAAAATAACAACAGCTTATTAACCTCGATTAGCCCTGCCAGTTTTTCTTTTCAACTCTGTTCCTCTCTTTTTTTCTCTCCCCTTCATTCTAATTCACTCATTCTTCTTCAAGAGGGAAGAATTCTCATGAAACGCTCATCTAAAACGCTACCTGAAACACACACACACACACACACGCTCCTGACACACCTTTTCCTCAACCTAATAGTCAAAGTCTTTCAGATAGATAAGTAACCGGGAGTGGAAAAGTTCAGCACTGCATCTCAGATGGATCCAAAATCCTGATCCAACAAAATCGGCTTATTGAAAACATCAGATATCGAATGATGTTTCTCTGTGTTATAATAAAAATCTTCCATTAAAATCTTATAAACACTGACTAACATCTTATTCTTATTATAATTGTCTTTTGTTCCAACGAATAACTGGATAAGTGTATGTTATTGATCCAAGGTTTCTCTTTCATAGCTCTGGAGACTGGAATTCTCTATGATGTTATTAAAGCATTAACGTTAACTCAAATGTTTCTACTATTATATTTGCCAGGAGAAATAGTATTGACAACATACAATAAATAAAGGTTCTTTATTGGCTTTAAAGCTTCCATGAAGAACCTATAACATCCAATGAAACTTTCCATAGCACAAAAGCTTCTTTGTAGTGGATAATAGTTCTTTGGGTTTTTAAATTGTTCTTTCAAATACAAAACTGTGATCTGAAAGGTTCTTTGGAGAACCAAAAATAGTTCTTCCCTTTTTGGAACCTTTATTTTTAAGAGTTTAAAAGCTTTAAAATAATGTCAATTTATGATCTCTGAAGAATTTGATGAGTTTATATGATTTCTAAATTTTGATCGCAGACTATCATGGCTTTGAGTTCTCTACTAAATCTCTCACAGATGAATCTAAGACATATGCAAACATTACAAAGGTCTTTTTCCTCTCAGGAGATAAAACTGTGATATTGAAGAGATCTTGTTTTCTTCTTTCCTACCAGAGTAAAGGCGCCGCATAGCGTCACCATTATGATATCCATAATTCTAAAGAAAACATGAGTGGGATTTGCTGTACAAAAGTTATTTGATGATTATCACTGGGTAGAAATTGTACTTCTGACTGCTTAGAAAAGCAATATCTCCTCAACAATCAGCATTATATTCACAGTGTTTACTTCTTATGGTTACTATCCATACATTTGAGCAATAATATGGAGATTTTTCTTAGCAATTAGTGAACTGCTGTTTTTCTCATGGCATAGTAGATATTATCGAGAATAACATGAAGAATGTTCTTCTCTCTTATTGCTTATTTGGATGTAAGCACAACAGCTCTAAAACAGAGCACTGGCATATTTACATAACCCCTGAAACAAATCCCCCGCGACTTTATTGAATAACCGCGGCTTTCATTAGGACAGATCTGTGTGTGTGTGTGTGTGTGTGTGTGTGTGTGTGTGTGTGTGTGTGTGTGTGTGCATGTGTGTGTCTTTGCATATAGCCTACAGCTGGCAGCAATGATATTATGTCAAATCGGTATATCAGTCAGTTGCGCTGTCTTTCTCTCTGTCTCACACACATGCACACGTAGCCTCTCGCCTTCCATCTTCTGACTGATTTGTTGCCTCTGTGTTAACACTAAACAGACGAGTCTTGGAGGCTCCAGTCAACAATACCAAGAATTCAGCATTATGGTGCAATATCATAAAACAAGCTCCCTCCTATCACATCATATAAAGTTATATTGCCCATATGATGGGCTGGTCAGTTCAGTGCACAAAGAGGCTAGTCTTTCATATTCATGAGTGAGTGTGTTTGTGTGTGTGTGTTTGTGAAGGGGGTCAGGGTCATGTTGTGTGTCTGTGTACAGTTAAAGTAGAGATTTATGTGCAGTCTGCACTCAATCAAATGTGCATTCCTTCACTGACTAGACATACACACACACACACACACACACACACTAACATGCAGGGCATTCAGATGGATGTTAGAATATAAATGCATCTTACGTACATGATGGACGTCTAGCAATTCTTTCTAGATACATCAAACCAGGTTTCATTCTCATTCTCACACTTGCTCTCTGTGATCTCTACAAGGGGACATACACTTCTCAATCTCCCCGTGGATACTTTTGGATAGTTTTAAATTTAAATTGATGGAAGTTGGCCTGAAACGTTGTCGGCTTTGCCAAGGACCTTGAGAACAAGGCAAGGAATGGACAATAAAACCTGCGTTAACAAAAACCCTCACTTTTTCCTTCGCACTTTCCTCACACGTTCTCCATCTCTGATCTTTTTTTCTCATGCTTTTTTTTTTTTTTTTTTGTCCAGTCCAATTCCGGTGCACTATATCTTTACCTCTGTAATTACCTTTCTTTTTTCTCTCTTGCTTTTTTTAATTATCTCTTCCCTCCCCCCTCGCCATTTCCCCATCTCCCTGACTCAAGTTTCTCATTTAACGTTGCCTAAAACGACTCGCTCTTGAAAATAAATATAACAAAATGAAGAGCAACTATCTGCACGTCAAATATGGAAATCAAACAGTTTGAGTTAAAAAGAAAGAAAGAAAGAAAGAAAGAATGAAAGAATGAAAGAAAGAATGAAAGAAAGAAGTGGGAGAGAGAGAAAGGGGCTTGGTGAAGCGAGGGGCCATGTTAATTTGGGAAAAATGTAAACAGCATGTGTAACTGTTCAAACCGTGACCAACTCATTTTATATCATTCCCCTGTGCTTGCTCTCTCCTTTTTCTTTTAGAGGGAATCTGGGCTGCGTTAACCCTCTTTCCTTTCCTCCATCACTCCATCTCTCTCTTTCTCCTTAAGCCCTGCACTTCCTGAAGCTCTTCATCCCTATACCTCGCTTATACATACTCTCTCTCTCTCTCCCTCTCTCCTCCCCAAAACCCGACTGTCTTGTCCGCATCTTTGCGTGGATTAAAATGCAAATGCATGGGGCGCTGTGACATGTTAATGGTTTGGGGCTTTTTTTCTGAAACCATCTGTGTGAGTTTGAGTGTATTTGGCAGTTTGGGCTGTGTGTGATAGATGCATGTGTATATGCATGTGGGGCAAGCGTGCATGTGGGACAAAATGAACTGTAACACGGAAAAAGAGAATGTGTGTGTGTGAGCGTGACAGACTGCTCTGCTGCTTTGTTCAGGCGTAAATCGCATCATTTCGTCACACACTCTTCCTCCTTTTCACAGGCTCCCTGAAGACAGGTGGTATGTATGTGTGTGGGTTTGTGTGTTTAGACCCTGACTAACATGAATCATGTACTTTCTCATATCAGTGTCGGTTAACAAGACAGGGGTGAGCTTGCCCTATGAACCACATGCACTTGAGAACAAGAATAGAAGCATAACTAGTCTTAGTATGTGCGTGTGCACAGGTTTGGCTATGCTTTACGAAAATGACATGTGAAACATGACAAAAATGAACGTGTGAGGACTTTGAAGAAATCTTCTAATTCAAAGGCTCCTAAATGCTTTAAATCTATCAACATCAACAGGTTTGTGTGAGAGATTGAGTTAGGGCTCGGGGTTTATTTCCTTAAAATACCTACTTTTTAAAAAAATAATTGTCTTATAGTTATTACAACAACCCATTCTCTATATTAATTTCTATAATATATCTTCACCTTCTTCTTTGCCATGTTAAATGTTCAGTGAAATTGACAAGAAATTAGAATTGCTTTACTAATTTTACAACACTTTTGTTTAGAAGTCTGAGGCCTACAATTTTAATCTGAAAATACAGGTATTATACACGTGTTCTTCTTCAAGTTAGACTGATTTAACATATGCACATAAACATAACTCACCTTTAGAGCAACAATTTAATCGATTATTTTACATGAAAAGCACAGTTATTCCCGAGCTAAACACGTTTCGTTAGCTTAAACGAAATTCACTTATTTTGCTACACTGACTGCTTAGGCCTCTCAAACTCAAAGGCAGACTTTCAGGGAATCAGTCTTTGATATATTTTAGAGCTTTTGAAACATTTTTTAGAATAGAAAACAGTATCACATGCGCTAGAAAACTAAAGATTCATTCACTCTGTTTTCTCCTTCTGGCAACCTTGCTAACAAATTTAGTTTAGCCTACACATAGGCTAAACACACACACACACACACACACACACACACACACTATTGTGGACTAAAGGTTCCTAAAGCAACAAACAATTAGCTTATATTATATTTAATAATTATCAAATAATAATAATAATAATAATAATAATAATTAATTATCAATTAACCAAAATTAGTAGTAACTGTAAAAAGCCAAAGTCGCTTATCACTTACCTTTCCAGCGATGCATTTTAATTGGACCAAATCCTTTATTTCCGTTCTGATCCGTTTATTCTTTTAGAGGTTTTGAAAGAGTCTTTGATTCAATAAAATTAACCCTGTGTTATTTTCGTGCGCTGCCCGGTGATTTAGTATGAACTCTCCCAAAGTTTTTCCTGGATTAGTTTGCGTGTGTCTGGAGCGCTATATAAAATCAATATATGTAGGAAAATACCTGTCGTGTGAGTTTAAAAAAAAAAGTAAATAAATGCAGTAAATAAAAGTCTCTGAAGCAGAATGTGAGCGTGTGAAGTGATTGACAGCTGGTGAGTGACCGCGCGCGCGTGCTCTGATATCCAGGTAAGTGTCGATGAAACTCACTGACTGACTGACTGACTGACTGAAGTGATTTTATACACATGCCTGAGAGAAAGTTCTGTCCCCCTCTCCTCCTTCCCCAGTCCCTCTCTCCTCCTCCTCCTCCTCTTCTCTTTAGTGATTCACTGTTGATTCATCTTCTCTGAAGTGAAGGACCCTGCCACGAGACTCTGAAACCACAAAGCTGGGAGGAATTACACTTCTGACAGATATTTCATAATTCGTCAATTTATTTTCTCACCAACAACATAGCCTATGTTTTTTTTTTCTTTCGGATTCGGTGACTCAATTATAATTTGGCATTGAGTAATTCATTCAGAAAGGGCAGTGTTTAGACTGGTGTATTTTCTGACCTAGTCTCTTGCTTTATGTGTCATGCCTCTGGTATTACCTTTATTGACAGTGAGATTATGATTTGAAGTGTGTTTGTGTACATGCGTGGGTTATTTCAGAGGTGTGT
This sequence comes from Megalobrama amblycephala, assembly GCF_018812025.1. NCBI lineage: Eukaryota > Metazoa > Chordata > Actinopteri > Cypriniformes > Xenocyprididae > Megalobrama > Megalobrama amblycephala. The sequence continues at coordinate 21,527,692 of NC_063066.1, read as the reverse complement.
AAGTAGAGAGGATAAGTGGCCTACTTCAGTTCAAGCATGACATTTAAAAAAGATCAGTGCGAGATTAGCCCTGTGATTATCGCAGAACACAGTATTGTTGTGAGCCGGTGATGTTTGACTGATTTGCCGTCACCTGATGTTAGAAGTGAGGATTCCTGATGCTGCTGGCGTCCTCTGCTGTTTAACACTGGTATCTTACATCATCCTTAATCTGAATAAAGAAAATACACAGACAAAATTGCGTAGAAGAGATTATTTTATCTTTAACTGTATATGGTTTAAGCACATTTTATTATAAGCAGAAGCTAAAAGAAATTAAAAAAATCTAAAAGTCAGGTTTATAGCCTCCCACATGAAAAAATACTATAGTAATTAATAGTAAATAGTCTTTTTGAACCATACTATAGTAAAGTACTTGAATTAAAGTTGCAATATGTAAGATTTCATATCCGCTCGAGGTCGCTAGGTCTATTCAACACAAAGGCGCTATTCTATTCAACACAAATATGTTTTTTTTAAACATATTCTTAAAAATATTCTGAAAATGTCAGGAACATGTGAGTGCGGAGTCATGGAAACGCGTGACCCTTCAACACTTCTTCCGGGTCACTCTCTTCAGAACCCGGAGGTTTGACGCGGGAAACCGGAGAATAGAAGAGCTTGATCATTGCCGTTATTTGTTTGTGTATTCATCAAATTTCTTCAACACCGGGAAACACGCTTATACATTTATAAAGTCGTTCTTCACCCAAAGTAAGTGCTAAATAAGTTTGTATAGTTTGATGGTGATCTTAATCAAACCGGCTGACGGAATCGAGTCCTCTCCACATGTACGGCAGTGTGCGTCTATTCAGGTCTATTCAACACAAAGGCGTAGCTTGATGACGCCAAGTTTGAGCGCGGCATCTTGGGACATGTGGTCTTTACCTCAATGGCCGGTGGAAAATATTCGGGATAGGACTCGGGAAGAAATCATGTTCATGGATGTGATTATTAACGTTATTGCAGTATGAAGTAGAGCAGGACCAAGTGTTGTGGGAGCTGAACGAGGCCGCTGGAGCGATTGCGCAACACACGCCGTTCCGCTTTTCCGGTCATGAGTATGAGGTAAGACAGCTCTGTTTATCATATTAGATACATTTGAGTGTGTTGAAAATGTTATAACGTTACTCTGTGCGTTCGCTCGGCGGCTGCTGTGAGACACTGTTACACACTGCAGTAAGATAGATCGATTTTAGAATATCATATTAAATGCTGGATGGCTTGTGTTGATAAATGGCATGCAATTTTAAAACGTATTGTGTGATGGAGAAAATGCTGTATTACTGTTACTAAAAATAATGCTGCATCTGATTATGCTATGTTAGCTTCTTCACAAGATAGTGTTTTTTTCTGAGGCATGGTAAAGCATGGTACTCGCGGAAAAACAAGAAAATTAGATTTAAACAATAAGACTAAACGTGTCGAGCTATATAACAATAATTAGTTTTCTGTCTATAAATATATCAAAACAGATGTTCCCTTGTCTATCAAAACATGTAAATATTAAAGCATCTTTTGTGTTTTGTTGTTTCTACAAAATAAAACCGGAAACCGAGAATAACGCGGGTATGACGCAATTGACAGGCGACTCCTCACACGTCCTGGAGCCTTGGTTAAAATTGCAATTTTCTCACGATTTACAAATAGTTGGAAACATTTGGGATATTGTAAGTACTCAAGTGAAAATATATAACACTGGTGCAAAAATCTTACATATTGCACCTTTAATTTGTTGTCGTAATTCTATAGTTGCTGTGGTAATATAACAACTATAGTAATATAAACAAATTAATTTACCCAATACTGTACTCAGTTTTCTACAACTCTAAGGTATGTATACCACAATACAGTACAGTTTACTGTAGTAAAAACTAAAGTATACTACAGTATTTATTATAGTTTATCAGTTCACTGTAGTTAATATACTACAGTATGCTGTAGCATTCATTCAAACAAAGTGTTGTAAATACTATAATATGTACTACAATTTACTATAGTATGGTTCAAAAACACTATAGTATTTACTATAAATTACTATAGTATTTTTTCATGTGGACTACATTATTTTTTCTTTTGCAGGAGAGACTAGGTCATTTCAACCCACGTTTGGGTCAAATATCGACAAACCCAACCGTTGGGTTTAAAAATTTAATTTAAAAATTTAAACCAACATCTGGGTTTGTCCATATTTGACCCAACCCAGCATTTTTAGAGTGAAGAAAACCAAACTATTCAGCATTTAGAAAACCACAACAGCACATATGTGAGAGAACGAATACAGACTTTATTTTAATATTCAATAGGTTATTATTATTATTATCATCATTGTTTGATGTTTATATTAATTTAATTTAGCAGTTTTTTTATTATTTTATATTAATAATGCCATTTTAATATTAAACATGTTTATATGCGGTTATATATTTTTTTTATTTTGATCAATTACTATCATAATTAGCATAATGTAAGCAACATTTATTCTCTTTTATAACAAAAAAAAAAAAATTAATTTAATGTCCTTTTTCAGTGATGCAATAGTCATTCAAGCAAATCAAAGTTGTCAATTCTTCAGTCAATTAATAATTTTGAAATTAAATTTGAAATTATTATAGTTTGTTTTTGTTGTTTTCTGGAAAAAAAAAGACACCAATAATTAACAAATTTACTACACTTTTTTTTTTTTAAACATATTCTTAAAAATATTCTGAAAATGTCAGGAACATGTGAGTGCGGAGTCATGGAAACGCGTGACCCTTCAACACTTCTTCCGGGTCACTCTCTTCAGAACCCGGAGGTTTGACGCGGGAAACCGGAGAATAGAAGAGCTTGATCATTGCCGTTATTTGTTTGTGTATTCATCAAATTTCTTCAACACCGGGAAACACGCTTATACATTTATAAAGTCGTTCTTCACCCAAAGTAAGTGCTAAATAAGTTTGTATAGTTTGATGGTGATCTTAATCAAACCGGCTGACGGAATCGAGTCCTCTCCACATGTACGGCAGTGTGCGAGCACGGCGGAGGTGTTTCAAAACCCACTGAGCTTTCCTACATAGACAGCATTTCGAACCTTACTGGCGCTTTCGAATCCCCTGAAATTGTCTCTAGAATTTAACAATTAAAACGCAAGATAAAGAAAATGCTGTCTAAGTAAGTAGCTCAGTAAGTTAGAGACACAACCACTGCTCTAACCAACACAAAGATGAGGGAGAAACACAACTAGCAACTCCAATTCTGAATATGATTGGACACTGTACCGCTCGTGAAGTGAATTAAAGCCTCCAGAACAAGATAAACTCTGATTTCAAGCATTAAAACTCGTCTCTTGATGAATGCAGTGTTATTTCTGTTAATATTCATATTCATATTTTACAGAGATGGGAGACACTCTGGAGTTTAATGACATCCATCAAGAGGTGAAGGGATCTTGGGTAGGTGATATTAAAACTTTCAGTCGAATATGGAGGGGTTTAAAAAAAAAAAAAAAACACGCACAGCAACTAGCAAACAGTAAAATGACCCCTGGGTGTCGCAGTTTGACCTGCTAAACAGCGCACGGCTGTATTTGATAAATTAAAGGGATAGTTCACCCAAAACTGAAAATTTGATGTTTATCTGCTTACCCCCAGTACATCCAAGATGTAGGTGAATTTGTTTCTTCAGTCGAACGCAAATTATGATTTTTAACTGCAACCGCTGCCGTCTGTCATTAAACAGTGGATGGGAACCTGCGTAAATAAAACTTGCTTAGACAAATCCAAATTAAACCCTGCGGCTCGTGGCGACACATTGGTGTCCTAAGACATGAAACGATCGGTTTGTGTGAGAAAACGAACAGTATTTATATCATTTTTTACCTCTAATACACCACTATGTCCAACTTCGTTCAGCATCCTGTTAGTGAGGTCAAAAAACCCGCTCTGCTGACGGAAGTGATGTCTCGCCCATATACTTCAATGAGCGCGAGACAACACTTCCGTTGTCAGAGCGCGATCAGACCTCAGTAACCGGAAGCTGAACGGAGTTGGACATAGTGGTGTATTATAGGTAAAAAATTATATAAATACTGTTCGGTTTCTTGTACAAACCGATCGTTTCATGTCTTAGGACATCAATGCGTCGTCATGAGCCGCAGGGTTTAATTAGGATTTGTCTATGGAAGTTTTTTCAACTCTTATTGTTCAAGTTCCCAATCACTCCTATTATTTGACTGACAGACAGCAGCGGTTGCAGTTAAAAATCATAATTTGCGTTCGACTGAAGAAAAAAAGTCACCTACATCTTGGATGCCCTGGGGGTAAGCAGATAAACATCAAATTTTCATTTTTGGGTGAACTATCCCTTTAAATGATCAACATGATCTCAACTTTGCTGAAAAATCTTTTGTACACAATCTGCTGTCATTTGATTAATAGATTTAAATATCTTACTAAGACATATATTATTTGTAGGTGTAGTGACAACTAGGGGTTTAACAATATATTGTGTGTCAATATATTGCAATACAAAAATGCAACAATTTGTATCGTGGATGGTGACAATATTTATAGTGTGTAGCTCACCCAAAATTAAAATTACTGTGTGAGGGGGAAACATTCAAGTTTTAGTCTCATTACCACTACGTTAAAGTACTATATATAATGTTGAATATAATGTATAAATAATGCAATGGGGGAATATTTGTGGGTCCTGATAATGCCAAATGACTTAAGGTGACGATACAACCTGATGAGACACGGGCAACTACATAGGGCAACGGACAGTTGGCAGCAACTAATCAGAGAGGAGCAATCTATTGCCAACCCAATAAATACCTTATTATAAACACTTGTTAGGCACTTTATTTCAACTTTTCAAATATTTTCTTTGTTTTTATTAACTATAATTGCCTTTCTGATCTGATTTGTGATAAGAAAAGGGAGAAGAGCGAGTTTGGCAAAAGGCGGATTCGAACCCACGTCGATCGTGTCAAAAGCTACATTCACGTGCCATACAGCCTACACCACTACAGACATTAAAGGGTTAGTTCACCCAAAAATAAAAGTAATGTCATTTATTACTTACCCTCATGCCGTTCCACACCCGTAAGACCTTCGTTAATCTTCGGAACACAAATTAAGATATTTTAGCTGAAATCCGATGGCTCAGTGAGGCCTCCATAGCCAGCAATGACATTTCCTCTCTCAAGATCCATTAATGTACTAAAAACATATTTAAGTCAGTTCATGTGAGTACAGTGGTTCAATATTAATATTATAAAGCGACAAGAATATTTGTTTTGCTATACACTGATTCATTTATGCTCCGATGCTTCCTGACGCAGTGTTTTGAAATCGGCCATCACTATATAAGTCGTTATTTTGTTTTTTTGGTGCTCAAAAAATATTCTCGTCGCTCTATAATATTAATATTGAACCACTGTACTCACATGAACTGATTTAAATATGTTTTTAGTACCTTTATGGATCTTGAGAGAGGAAGTGTCCATTGCTCCCTATAGAGGCCTCACTGAGCCATCATATTTCAACTAAAATATCTTAATTTTTGTTCCGAAGATTAACGAAGGTCTTACGGGTGTGGAACGGCATGAGGGTAAGTAATAAATGACAGAATTTTCATTTTTGGGTGAACTAATCCTTTAAACATAATTCATCTTTTTAGTATTTAACTGAAAACATTCAAAGGCTAAATTACAGCCAATCCACATTAAATTGGACACCTGTTGGTATTTTAAGCATTAAATGAAGTAAATTCCCTGTTTTGGGCTGACACATGACAACTTACCAGCATAAAAAGATATGTTCACGCTCCTTTTCTTCGCTCCACTTCTGCCCAGAGGCCGCCATCTTGTTTGAATTTTTTTTTTAAATCTCCAAGCCGGTCACATTATCGGCTGCTAGCATACTGATTGGAGGATCTCAAAAAATTGCCCACGACCGATCTAAAGTATCCAGATATAAATTTGTTGCTCATTCTTAATGGGAAAGTGCCCAAGCAACATTTCTCAAAAAGTTGCCTTGTGTATCATGACCTTTAGGCTAAGTTACCAGTAAAAAGTGATAACTTAAAAAAAACATTATTTTGAATATATCTATTCAGTGACGGAGTGCAAGCATATTCGTCTAATGTAATTCTGTATTTTCAGCTTCAGAATCATGAATATTTTTATTCTGATGTCACGATTGTCCTGTGCATTGGGTCATAAACATCTCAATGATTTACATTACAAGTGGTCAGAATTTCATCATACTTTTTGGTCATATAAATATCAGCAACTGCACCAAATTGAATACTTTTGCTCAGTTTAGGTCTCTGAATAAAGAATTTTTTTCTCAAGTGTGAACATATTCTCACTATCAATGACAAATATGATAAAAAAACATAAATCACGTGTGCAGACTTTTTTTATATATATATTTTGTCTAAAGGTTCAATAAACAACTTTTCTCACTATTTCATATGTTAGGCTTTATATGGTTAAAATCAATACACATAAGTATGCATTGCACAGTGTTGCATACTCTTGTCAAATGTAGTTGTCATGTAGGTGTTCCATGAATTGAGAAAATTTGTATACTGTTTACAGCAACAATATGCCATTCAAAACATATCATGAGTTAAATTTACTCAGAAACCTGCTGGGATTGGCTTTAGATGGGAACATTTAGGAATGTGCAGAAAATATGTAATATACACAAGAATGTAAAGCTATACAAAAAAAAAAAAATCAGTTTCATAGTAAATGATCTATATTTTGCTCTCCACACATTTCTATTTGTGTTTGTTGTCAGAACGATGGCCGTCTGAGGTTCAGCAAGCAGTCTGTGGTGTATAAAAGCCATAAAACAGGGAAGGTGGACAGTATCCCAGCCCCTGAACTCTCTGGAGCCCAGTGGCGTCGCGTCTGCCTGGGTCATGGAATCAAACTGGCCACCAGCACTGGACACATCTACAAATATGATGGCTTCAAAGAAACAGTGAGTGTGTTGGTAAAAATAATAGTTAGGGATGCACTGAAATGAAAATTCTGGGCCGAAACCTTTTTTAAAAATTTCATCTTTTTATTTTTATCTTTGTATGATTGTATTAATATTAGTCTTTTTAATGATATTCATTAATTTTAATACTTAATTAAAAAAAAAAAAAAAAAAAAAAATATATATATATATATATATATATATATATATAATATATATATATATATATATATATATATATATATATATATATATATATATATATATATATATAATTTTTTTAATTAAGTATTAAAATTGGGGGGGTGGTTAAATACACATTACAAGCATAGATAAATACAATAAAGTTACAAATAAAGTAAGTTCTAACTGTAGTGTATTCCGGTACAGACACACAATAATTAGGTCTAAATGTATTCACTGTATAAATTAAATATAGATTAATTGCAGTTAAAGCTGTCTCTTGTCGTTTGATCAACATTAATGATTTGATTAACATTAGCATAGGTTGCTGTCACTTTAAGACCGAATGCACGGATCCAATATACTGATACACATCTGGTTTCTTTCTCAACTCTTTGTTCACTTAAGACGTAATCGACTGTGTTTAGGAGAATAGAGCGAGAGTGAAACCTGAGCACTGAACACTGAGGGGCAGGGCAGGGCGGCATATATTTTCGGCTGTTTTTCTCTTTTGGCCAAAATCCGAAATGCCATTTCGACTGATAATTTCGGTGCATCCCTAATAATATTTGATCAGTCAGGACTTTTATGCTAAAATGTCTTTTCTTCAATGTCAATGGAAGTGCAGTGTGTGTGTATGTAATTCAAGATGTTACAGAAATGCTTTTCTCCAGGGGTTAATCACTGGCCTCCAATAATGGATTTTCTCTGTATGTGTGTGTGTTTTGTATGATGTCATTGTGTGTGGTGTTTATACCGTAACTCCGGAAGAATCTGTTACTTGTATCGTAGACAAAGTTGACATGATTGTGTGTTTGTTTGCTGTGTATTTACATGTGTTGTTTACCAGCTAACCAGCATCGTCATTGTCTTTACATCAGGGGAAAAGGCAATATTTTGAGGATCAGGGAATGCTGGTTTGTGTAATGTTAAAGTGATGGTGAGGGATTCTGTAACCCAGTTCCAAGCTCATTAGCACACAGATGGACACACACACACAGACACACACACCTGGTGGAGTGACATGTGGAAGCGATTGTGCAGTGCTGGATAAATAAACAGGCTGATTGAGCGTGCTCCGCATCAGCCTCCGGCCGGATTACACACACCTCCGCTGTCCCAGCGGGCCGAGCGCTGCTGCCAACTCTCTTTATTAATGAACCTTGGGCTGGTTGTGAAAGAGAGTCATGGGAAGTGAGGCATTAATTCTGTTTATCTCTTCCTTCTCTTGCTCTCCCTCCGTTTTGCTTTCCTCCACCACAGGATTTTGAGAAAATCTCAGCATTTTTTAAAGCGAACTACAAGGTCGAGTTGGCGGAGAAGGACATGTGTGTGAAGGGCTGGAATTGGGGCACCGCCAAATTTGCAGGTACACACACCCATCTACACATGCTACTAGTAATTCATTTAATTATTTTCATGTTATGGCTGATAAATGACCTATATGAAAGTTCTATACTGTTGTGTCGAAATTAAAAATAAATGACATAAATAAGTGTTATTAAATTTGTATTTTTAATATGAAATTTTAGATGGCATTCGATGATGACAAAAATGATCTAAATGTAAAAACACTGGAAATGAGCATGTACAGTTTAATACACAGTATAGATGTATACCAACAATATCTACTGATACTGATAAATTATAAAAAAAAATTAAAGTATTGGCCAATAACAAAATGGTACCTATATATTCCAACTTTACTATGTTTATTTTATTTTTCAAAACATATTCCCAATAAATATCACCTCTGGCATCAAAACTGCTTTAGAAAAGATGGTTTATTATTTTGTTTCGGAACAAAGTTGTTGTTGTTTTTTTCAACAATGCTGTTCTTTGGAACTTTGTTCATCAAAGAATCCTGAAAAAATGTTATGTGTTTCCAAAAATATTAGGCAGTGCAACTGTTTTCAACATTGATAATGAGGATAAATGTTTCTTGAGTATCAATTCAGCATATTAGAATGATTTCTGATGGATCATGTGACAGTGAATAATGACAGTAATGATGCTAAAAATTCAGCTTCGAATCACAGGAATAAATTAAGTTATTTTAATGAGTAATATTTCACCATATTACTGTTGTTACTGTATCCAATTGAAAAAGTTACATTTTTAAATATATTATAATATTAAAGTTATTTTAAATTGTAATATTTCATAATATTACAACTGTTACAGCAATATTTTTGATCAAATAGAGATACATACAACATAAAACAAACATAAAATCTTACTGACATCAAACTTTTAAAAAATCTGCATTTAATATGACATTAAAATAAAAGTGCTAGGTGGAGAAAAAAAAAAAAAAAAAAAAAAAGCTAATGTTGCCCGGTATGACATGGTCACCAATATATTGTGCTTCTGACTTTTTGTGTGCGCGCTCAGGGTCTCTGCTGTCATTTGAGGTGAGCGACAGTCCTGTCTTTGAGATCCCGCTGACCAGCGTATCCCAGTGTGCAACGGGAAAGAACGAGGTAACAGTGGAGTTCCATCAGAATGATGATGCAGAGGTGTCACTCATGGAGGTCCGTTTCTATGTCCCGCCCAACACTGGAGACGACGGCTCAGACCCTGTGGAGGTCCGTGTTTATGTGAATGTTTTTCTCTGTCAGTGTGTATGCAGCTGTTGGTGCTGATGATCTGTTTCGCGCTGTTGCAGGCGTTCGCTCAGAATGTTCTCTCAAAGGCAGACGTCATCCAAGCTACTGGAGATGCCGTGTGTATCTTTAAAGAACTTCAGTGCCTTACGCCGAGAGGAAGGTAAGTTGTCTTTAAAGCATCGGTGTTACAACCATACACATCTTTGGCTAGAATGATTGACTTGTTGTTAAACGGGTTTTTCACTCAATTATAAAAATACTGTCGAACATGAAAATTCTGTCATCGTTTACTCACTTTCATGTCATTACAAACCCATAAGACTTTTGTTCATCTTTGAAACAAAAAGAAAGATATTTTTAATCTGTAAGGATTCTGTCCATCCATTGAAAGTCCATTTCCCTAAAACATACATGAAGACATTGTAAAAGTAATCTGTATGAATCAAGCGGTTTAATCAAGGTCTTCTGAAGAGACAAGATCGCTTTATATGATAAACAGATTTAACTTCACAAACTTTGATCAGTGCACACACACAGAGCTCACCAAATATGGAAAGTGGAAGATCAAATACGCTTGTTTGATGTGCGAGAACCAGTGAGGTTAGTTCTCAAGCATCAATTTATGCTTCTAGAAGACATATCATCATAAGGGTGAGCAAATTGACAGAATTTTTGTGTGAACTACCCCTTTTAGGCTGACTGACTAGTAGGGCTGCCCCTTAAAAGTCCACTAACCGTTAAGGCAGGAACACACCAAGCCGACAGTCAGCCGTCTGGTAGTTTTTGTTCATCGGCCGACTAAGTTTTCTCAGTGTGTTCTGCACCATCGGCTGAAGTTGGTCCTCGTTGACTTTTTTCCAGCCGATTCGAAATGTTGAAACGGCGTCGGGGCATCTGATCATTCGGATTGCAGTTTCAGATACTGCCACCTGCTGGTTCGGAAAGACATTTCATCTCACGCAGGCGCAGAACGGACGTGCTACTTGGCCGTCGGCTGTCTAGCGTTGGTTTGGTGTGTCATGCCAATTTTGGACACAGACGCTGCCTACGTGAGCCAACCCCTCAGTCTGCTTTCGTCGCCACTAGTTCGTCGGTGTCTGCTTGGTGTGTTTTGGCCTTTAGTTGACGAGAAAGGACTTAGCCAATGAAAATTGGTATTAGTCGGTTAGTTGCTGGGGGGAAAAAAACTCCACAAGGAGGGTCGAAATCAGCCAGTCTGTGATGTACAGTTTGTTAATCCAAACATTCGTCAATCATTCCTCAATCATCGACCTCAAATATGGCTTATCACTTGAAACATGTAAGTAGTTTAACGCTCTAACATTAACCTAGATAAATGTGCACTATTATTTGGCGCACATGTTTGTGTGGAATTGGAGCCCGCTTACTGCATGACATGGAGGAGCCGGTGCTATCACTTGCATTTAAATTAACATACTCTATCATTTTTGGTCAGATAAGAATAATCCAACATTCGAAACTGTAAATGATTTGCTTTTATTTCTTTGAACTCAAATAACAAAACGTTGTGCTTTCGTAAATAATCAAAAAATTACAGAATGCGCTTTCTGCCGTCTTGGTCTCAAGTGAACTTGAGCGTGTCACAAAAATTAACCGAAACTCATCATATACTTGCTTCACAGACATGAGAAATATATCTATGGAAAGATTGAAGTGTCTAAAATGTAAATGAACTGATTTAAATTTAAAAAAAATTCTCAGATTATGTAATCCGCATGAAACATGCATCTGATCTAGGCACATACACTACTGCGGAGATGACGAGACAGCATCGTCGACTTCATCTCTGCAGCCGAAAACACACAACACTAGTTTATCAATAGATTATTAAAATGTTCAGACAGTATCCTTCTGTTTTTTCACACCACCTTCATAATCATTATGTTTGCTGGTGCGCTGCTGCAAGCTTTGTGAGCGTTTGAGCACTGATTAGGTTATGTATTTTATATAGGCGATTCAAGGCTCATTATTATGATTTTACGTGGTTTGTTAAATTAGTCAAATCGCTGAATTGAATGACTACTATTCGACTAGAAAAATCTTTAGTCGAGGACAGCCCGACTGACTAGTCAATTTTGAAAATGTAGTTTTCTACTTCCCTATTTAACAGCTTGTCACCAAATGAAATTTCAAAACACTTTTTTTGAGTGTATATGGACTATTAACATATGGACATTTTTGTTTTTTAATGGTTGCAATTTTATTTTGTGCATTGCAACCATCTGGAGCTCTGTGTGTCTCCAAGTGCTGCACACGGCCTGTATTTGAGACTTTTGTTTGGCTCAGTTAGTGTTTTTCTTTCAGGTATGATATTCGTATCTACCCCTCCTTCCTGCACCTGCATGGTAAGACTTTTGACTATAAGATCCCCTTCACCACTGTACTGCGTCTCTTCCTGCTGCCACACAAGGACCAGAGGCAGATGTTCTTTGTGGTGAGTTGTACGTTTTAGTGTGCTGCTCCCCACCAGAGACAAATTAAACCTAACAATAGCTACATTAACATTCAGCCAAGTAATCCATTTATCAGATTGACGGCTCACTCGGACTGAAAAGGCTTAATGTAAACACCGCAATTGATCTGACTTGAATTTTCAAATGGTTTGGAAGGTTTGTGTATATTTTAGGTAAAAAACTTATGTCAGAATATGCATGACAGCACTGCACTGCACTGATTTCGACTGAGACAGATTTATTTTAATGATTTATATTACCTAAATATCTGAATATTTGCTAAAAAAGCTCTTCTCACATATATGTCAGCTTTTTAAGTATGTAATTTAGGCAAAGTTATAGTAGTTATACTCACGGGAGCTTATTATGACAGCAAATTTCTCCACTTCTGAACGCAGCAACTGCAGACAGGGTTCCTGCGGGTCTTAAATTCTGTTGGATCAAATTTAAGGTCACTAAAGAGTCTTAAGTCACAAATGGTGTAACAAAAGACTTAAATATCCTTTCAAGAGGTCTTAAATTTGGGGGTGGGAGATAAGATCATGATATGACCAAATATGATTATTAAACTTCAAAAGGTGGTGATTGAATTCAAGAAATGTGAACGTTTAAAGAAAGACAAAAAGATTATTTTGTCAAACATAAGACATGTTTTATTGAGTATTAATATATTGAAATTACATTGAGTCTGTTAAACATGCAGTTACTCTGTTTTGCAGTTGAATGTATGTCCCTGCCGTTTAATTAAGTCAAATAATCTAAAATGCGTCATTTGTTTTACATGATTACATGTGTGTGTTCTGTATGGACATACTATATTTTATTTGTGCAGGTTTTAAAAAAGGTCTTAAATTCGATGTTTAAAAACTCAGATTGCCGCATTTATGGTTCATATAAACATGATTTTCTGAATCTAAAATCAGATTGGATTCATTTCAACTAGTGCATGTAAAACATACCTAATGTGTTCTTTTATTAATATGGGACATCCTAAATAATGCATTGGTGTTGCTCCCACCTGCTGGTAAAATGTTGAATCACAGGTTTATTCATTATGACCTCAGTTAATGTGCTTCATGGTTTATTCTTGATCGTTGACCCAGTCTTGATCCTTTTTATTTTCCAGATCAGTCTCGACCCTCCCATTAAACAGGGTCAGACACGTTATCATTTCCTCATCCTCCTCTTCTCCAAAGATGAAGACATTAGTCTGGCTCTCAACATGAACGAGTAAGTTCACTGGACTTTCTTTGTCTGTCAGAGGTTAACCTCCATTAGCTCTGCTGATGGGATCTCTATCTCTTCTCTCTAGGGATGAGGTGGAGAAGCGTTTCGAAGGGAAGCTCAGTAAGAACATGTCTGGTCCACTGTATGAGATTGTCAGCAGGGTCATGAAGGCTCTGGTCAACAGGAAGATCACGGTGCCTGGAAACTTCCAGGGGTAACGCACACAAGCAAATACTCTTATAAAGATATTATGCTTAGCATTTTTCTGTTTATCATTGGGGGTGGGTGATATTCTAGTATTATTTCTATTGTGGTTGAGCAAAGCACAGCTGGATGGTAGGAGTTAACCAACTTGACATCAAAATGACATCACGCTAGTTCATTGTTCGATTTCACTTGAAATATATCGGGGCCTTTAGGGAGAAAATGAGGAATAACTTGTTTGGATAGGTTATTGTATATAGTAGCAAAAAAAAAAAATAATTTTGTTCAAAATGTTGATGTAAATTGCTCCTATTGCCCACCCCTAGTTCTCATTTTCATAATAGTGTGTCAAGATCAAGTTGAGCTCTTGTTTTGAAATGAACTTTTTTACGTCTTTACTGATGTCATTTTTTATCTCCGTGTGTGTGTGTAGTCACTCCGGGTCTCAGTGTATAACGTGTGCGTATAAGGCGAGCTCAGGGCTGCTGTATCCCCTGGAGAGAGGCTTCATCTATGTGCATAAGCCACCGGTTCACCTGCGCTTCGAGGAGATCTCCTGCGTTAACTTCGCCAGAGGAACCACCACCACTCGCTCCTTTGACTTCGAAATAGAGACCAAGCAGAATAACCAGTACACCTTCAGCAACATTGAGAGGTAAACTACATCACCCACAAATCATCGCACCTTTCCTTAGAAAACACAGACAGCAGTATCCTTCATCTTTCAATCATAAGTAGATAATCTCTGCTGCAATCTGCAGCACCCTGTCCTAACTAGCCATGAGCATCAAGTCAGTCCTCACTTATTCAGAAATAGCGAAGAACACCTCTCTTCTGTCTTATGTAGGGAAGAATATGGAAAACTCTTTGACTTTGTCAATGCCAAGAAGCTGAACATCAAGAACAGAGGATTTAAAGAGGTATGTTCTGTTGTTTTCAAAACATTCATTTTTGTTTAAGTCAAAATGCATAAAAGTAAAATGCACAGTAGGGCTGGGCAATATAATAAAATGAATTAAAATTAAATATTTAATTTAATTATGAATTATTAGAGTGTAATTCATTTAATTCAAAAATGAAAATTCTGTCATTTATTACTTACCCGCATTCCGTTCCACACCCGTAAGAACTTTGTTAATCTTCAGAACACAAATCAAGATATTTTTGTTCCAATCCGATGGCTCAGTTAGGCCTCCATAGGGAGCAATGGACACTTCCTCTCTCAAGATCCATAAAGGTACTAAAAACATATTTAAATCGGTTCATGTGAGTACAGTGGTTCAATATTAATATTATAAAGCGAAAAAACAAAACAAAATAACGACTTTATTTTGTGATGGCCGATTTCAAAACACTGCTTCAGGAAGATTCGGAGCACAAATGAATCAGTGTGTCGAATTTGCTGTTCGGAGCGCCAAAGTCACATGATTTCAGTCGTTGGCAGTTTGACATGCGATCCGAATCATGATTCGACACACTGATTCATTTATGCTCCGATGCTTCATGAAGCAGTGTTTTGAAATCGGCCATCACTAAATAAGTCATCATTTTGGTTTTTTTGGCGCTCCAAAAATATTCTCTTCACTTTATAATATTAATATTGAACCACTGTACTCACATGAACTGATTTAAATATGTTTTTAGTACCTTTATGGATCTTGAGAGAGGAAATGTCCATTGCTCCCTATAGAGGCCTCATGGAGCCATCGGACTTCAATTAAAATATTTTAATTTGTGTTCTGAAGATTAACGAAGGTCTTACGGGTGTGGAACGGCATGAGGGTAAGTAATAAATGACAGAATTTTCATTTTTGGGTGAACTAACCCTTTAAGAAACATATGTCTGTATCTGTTTTAGGGCAAAAGTCAAGCCGCCTTAAAGCAAATTTTATTCAGAGCAAGAATCAAGATTCTATCGAAGGCTCTGTTAACACCTGGTATTAAGATGCGTTTTGGTCTATCAGATCACAAGTGGACAAAGGGAGACGCATCTGGTGTTTTAATCCGTCTGTTTTGTCCACTTTCAGCAACTTCTGTCCTGATTTCTTCAAGGGGAGGGGGTAAATGTATGGGTTTTTCCTGATCTTTCGATCTAATGGACAAAATAAGCTCACCCAATTTACATACGAACGCGCCCAGAGATGATGGGAAAACATATGGAGAGCATTAGCTTTCAATTCTGCTCTGATAGCCGCAAGACCACACCGAACACTGTAAGTGCATGTTAGAAATCGGGAATGGTGAGAGAACATTGTGCTTCGTACATTTTCCGTCTTCAAACAAAATCTCGGTCTTCAGCCGACAAAGTTTAAATCACGTCTGGATGGCATGCTTCCCGTAATGTTTACTCATTAGGTCAGTAGGCAGAATGTAGGCAGTCTTTTGAGAGAAACGCTCCACATGAGCATTTACACTATGAAAACAATCCAGTCGAATGTGTTTTCAACTGCCTCTGGAGCTCTGTTTACACCTATTTATCGTCCACTTGTGATCCGATTGACCAAACACATCTTAATACCAGTTGTAAACGGGGCCTAAAAATGCTCTCAATACAAGGGAAAATGTTCTTTTTTTTTTTTTTTTTACTTAAACTACCAGTTTAAGGTCAGTAAGGTTAATATTATTATTATTATTATTATTATTATTGTATTTTTGATCGAATACATACAGCCTTAATGACAAGGTCATCCTTCAAAAACCATTAAAAATCTTACTGACCCCAAACTTATGAACACCCTTATAACACATACATGTTTGTATGAGTGTGGCTTCTTCTGTTCCTCCGTGCTTTTAAACCGGTGCATGAGTGTGAGATGTCATATATCTGCAGCAGTATCATTTGGCACTTTGATCAGAGCAGAAATGCAATTAAAGCATTTACATGTCTGTATAGTGCACTTAAATCAGCAGTAACCATAACTGCATTAGAATAGGAGTACACTGCTTAATCACAGTATTGTGTTTACATGAGATTTAACTTAATCACATTATAAAGTGAAGGGAAACACAACCTGTGATGTCAAACGATTCACTTGAACAAACAGTATAAAACAACTGATTTGCAGATTTTTTTTTTTGTGTGTCTCTCATGCATTAAAATATCACATTATTTGCAGTATTATTTAATAACAAAAGAAATATAAATATTTGACACAGCCCAGCCTTAATGTGCAGTATCTATTTTTCATTTCTCAATTTTCTTTTCTTTTTCTTTGAGTTTTGAGCTCATTCTAATGGCTAATAGTGTCAGTGATCATGTTTTGTTCCAAAAGAGTTATAATGTAATAGATTGTTAGGAGCTTTTTCTCTCAACTCAAAAGTGTACACATGCAGTGTTCACGCACAGATGAATGTGCAATACAAAACTGGTTTTAACTAAATAAACAATCCATTCTGTTGATGGATTTGCACTCATGGGAATAAGCAGGAAGAGTGTTTGAACCTCTAATTCTATGATCCAGACTCTGTGTGTTTATAAAGTGCCCCTGATGGCGACACGCTTTCACTACATTAACTTCCTGTGGACAGCAGCAGCATACACAGTAATGCGTTACGTTCACATAATTTATCGACCTGTTTGTGTGTGGTAGGGCATGAAAGGAGCAGATGGCTACAGTGACTCTGATGAAGACCAGCATGACGCTTACCTGGAGAGGATGAAACAAGAGGGCAAGATCAGAGAGGAGGGAGACGGCAGTGATGAATCAGAGGGTGATAGCGGTAAAGACACGCCTCAACTAAAACACAAATTGCAAACTTTAATGTTCAATAAAAAAAATAATGCTTGTGATCCCCAGGAGGTAAAACTAAATGTTATGAGCATTTTATTTTTGTTTATTAAAAAAGACAATTACCAAAATGTGGTTATCAATATTTGGTTAACCGCATTCTAGCAAAAAAAAAAAAACAAATTTGAGTGGGAAAAAAAGTAATGGGTAGTAGGGTTTTCAATTTTAGCCCAAATTAATCACTAAGTAGGCTCTATATTTTGGAACCAAATGTTGGTTTGCAGTTATCATATTTCCTATAAATTCAAACATGTAAAGAAAATAATTTTTTGATCTTATTTCTTAGGTAACAGGGTTGAAGGCTGAGCTTGACGAATCCAGTCAACACTGCAATTGTGTAAAAGTTAACACATGATTGACATTTACTTGTCTTCCCTTTATGCTATAGAAAGTCCAAATTATGTCCAAATTACCATTTAAAAAATGGTAATGGAGGAAAATAATGCAGGAACAGTTGGATGTAAAATGTGGGGTGCAGTTAAATATTACATTATATTTAAAATGGATTTTAAAATTATTTACTATAAACTGAATATCAGTTCAGTAAGAATGAAGCTCAACCTTCAACCCTGTTATATAATAATCTGGTTCTGGAAGTAAAAATTCCATTCATTCTCTCCATAGGGAAATTGACTTTAAACTCAAACTTACAAACCTTTAAAGACAGCCCTACTTTGAGCTACGAGTTTGTTAATTGATGGTATTTGCTTCTATTGAAGACATCAGCCCTCATTTTCAACTTAGTTTTAAAATTGTTTAACAGCAGAATTCGTGGTGAAAACTACATTACCCATGATACTATACAGAAAATTCCACCAATCAGAGTCGAAACGAGCAAAACACTCCAAAAGAGTCTCCCTGCCTTCACACTCAAAATAGTTAAATATTTATATGTGCATATTTTGCAAAAAAAAAAAAAAATATATATATATATATATATATATATATATATATATATATATATATATATATATATATATATATATATATATATATATATTTTTTTTTTTTTTTTTTTTTCAACATTTTTAAATGAGTAGTTTTATATTTGTCCATTGTTTTTAATTCAATTTTCTGAAGAAATATAAAACTACTAATTTCTGTATGTCAAGTAATGGAACTTCAAAGTGTACGTTGTTAGTGTAACATGTTGAATCCTGTAGAGTAGTTAATATCTAATATTTGTGTATATGTAGATGAGTCTTTCAACCCTGGAGAAGAGGATGACGACGTTCCAGAAGAGTAAGGGATTTTAAATATTTATTTTCTTGTTTTGTAAACGATTTGTCAATCTTTCACTTTGTTGTCAAAATTACCGACAATGGTACCTAATTGGTCCTGAAATTTTAAAAAATGTGATGCTTTGAGCGCTGTTGAGTGGATTCGTAAACACCTCTGATTGGCCATTGTGTTGACGCGCTCACTGGATATGTCTGTGATTGGCTACAATGATATTTACGCTCAACAGCACTCAAAGCGTCATATTTTTAAAATTTCTGTACCGATTGGTACTGAAGTCGGTACTTTTGACAACTCTACTTTCACTCTAATAATATAATTTTGTGTCTGTGCAGGTATGACAGTAACGCTTCAGCGAGTGATAGTGAGGGAGATGATGGTGACAGCGAAGATGAAGGAAAGAAGAAAAAAGTTGAAAAGAAGCCCAAGAAAGTCGTGAAAGAGAAGAAAGAGAGAAAACCACGGAAAGAGGTCTTGGACCTTTTTTTTTTTTTTTTTTTGCAACTTGTCACTAATATCTGAAATGTCAGTATTTGCATATGAATATCAATGTGTCTTAAAGAGTAAAGGCAAAAAGAGATGCACAGTGGTGCTTTTTACACCATGCCAGTTTGTTGTTGTCTGTTAAAACTGCACATGATAAACATCACTGTGAAGTGCCTTAATACGTTTACTGGCATCTGTTCAACAGTTCAGAAAATGAAACACTTTCACACTTTATTAATATTAACTTCAACACTCTCTATTGGCGAACAGAAAAAGGTGAAAGACGCAGGTGCTCCTAAGAGGCCGATGAGCGCTTACATGCTGTGGCTGAATGGCAACAGAGAGCGCATCAAGAGTGAGAATCCTGGGATATCAGTTACTGAAATCTCCAAGAAGGCTGGAGAAATGTGGAAGCAGTTGGGCAAAGACCGGAAAGAGGTTAGCTGCATTAAAATCACACACACCAATAACCAGAAAGTCTTCACAGCCACTGTTAAAGGTGATAGAGAGGATTTTTTCGTCGACTGAGAATCCAAAGACCGTTACTGAGTTTTTGAAATGAGCGCATGCGTAAGAACAGCCCCCCTCCTTCACAGCTCATTTCAAAGGAACGCCTCCCAAAACTCGTGCACGAGTATTGGAACACGAGTGTTTACCACCGGCATTCGCTGTGTCGTGTTTTTTGGATTCATTATGTCGGACTCACCGCAGGTAACTCATAATCTGCAGTTGTTACTCCTGTCTCCTGACAAAAACATTGCATGCAGCGCCTGTGGAGTGTGGAAAGTTACTGGAGCGCGCAGCCACGCTCGTCTCTCACAAGGAACGTCATGGCAGTGATTGACAAGCACCTAATAAATAGTCTTTTATCAGTTAGTAAAGACAGTTTCAAGTAATATTGCAAAAATGTATAAAACAAAACATCCTCTTTAGCACCTTTAAGGAAAAATTTTGAAAATATTTGAACAAGTATATAATAATTACATTGTTATATTACTGATGAAAATGTATTAAGTATATAATAGGGCTGTCAGTCGATTAAAAATATTTAATTGCGATTAATCGCATGATTGTCATGAGTTAACTTTTGATTAATCGCACATTTTAATCTAATGTAATCTTTACATTTATTTCTGTAACAAAACATCAAAAGCTCAACCGAACAGCTGATCATAGCTCTACAGGGCGGATTTTTATTTCTCATCTCCATAAATATATCTAGTCGTAGAGCTAACGTAAGGGCTAGAAATTAATTGGGGTTATCCTTTGCTTTATTTATTTATGTTAAATGTTTGAAAAAAAAACAACAATTGTCATCATTGTGGAAACTTCCTCATTGTCGTGGAGAGCTCAGTTCATGGTTGCATAGCAACGACAGACGCCACGGGAGCGCTAGTGCTTTGGAAAGAAGAAAGTGGTGCTTCTGCCCTTTCCTTTCGTTTTTAGACGCAACATGTGAACGGCCCCTATGGCTGCATCTCCATATCTCCAACTACGGTCTAGACCACGGGTCAAACAGAAAATGTGCGCTGCTTTAATCGCACGTTAATAAAATTAGTGGCGTTAAAATGAATTTGCGTTAATGCGCTAAATTTGACAGCCCTGGTAAATAATTTCATTTACGGAGTGGAACGATACAATGCTGCATTTAAGTAAGACATAATTATCCCTGTTCTGACTGGCCTCAACCCCTAGTATCAAAATACAGTTTTAATTGCTGTGTAAATGCATTTACAAATGCATGTGTAAAAACACCCAAATGCCACTTCAGAAGTGCTTCTGTGCCAACTTTAGAGTGTAAATGTGATAAAAGATTTGATTTTAG
Source organism: Megalobrama amblycephala (assembly GCF_018812025.1). Classification (NCBI taxonomy): domain Eukaryota; kingdom Metazoa; phylum Chordata; class Actinopteri; order Cypriniformes; family Xenocyprididae; genus Megalobrama; species Megalobrama amblycephala. The sequence goes on along the minus strand of NC_063066.1, from coordinate 21,506,638 downwards.
GAAAATGGCAATCAGCAATCATTATGCAAATATTACAGTACCATTATTGGTGGTCATATTAAAACATGCATTTCTTAAAGAGTTAGTTCACCCAAAAATGAAAATTGTCATTAATTACTCCTATTCATGTCATTCCAAACCAAACCTGTAAGACCTTCGTTCATTTTCGGAACACAAATTAAGATATTTTTGATAAAATCTGAGAGCTTTCTGATCCCCCATTGAAAGCAACGCAATTACCACTTTCAAGTCCCAGAAAGCTTGTAAAGACATCGTTAAAACAGTTCACCTGACTACAGTGGTTCAACCTTAATGTTATGAAGTGACGAGAATACTTTTTGTGCACAAAAAATAACAATAATGACTTTGTTCAACAATACATTCATAAAATTAAGGTTGAATCACTGTAGTCACATGGACCATTTAAATAGTCTACCTTTCTGGGCCTTGAAAGTGATAATTGCATTGCTGTCTATGGGGGATCAGAAAGCTCTCGGATTTCATCAAAAATATCTTAATTTGTGTTCCGAAGATGAATGAAGGTCTTACGGGTGTGGAATGACACGAGGGTGCGTAATTAATGACAGAATTTTCATTTTGGGTGAACTAACCTTTTAAACATAAAGCACAACCCTGACTGACTGGCAGGTTAAGCAGTATGAATTGATTTCATTGCATTAAATTTTATGTGTGAGGAATGTCAATCATTAATGCCTATTAGGGGTGTGACGAGACCGGTATCTCACGAGACGAGACGAGACTCGAGATTGAGTTCACGAGACGAGACAAGATGGCGAAATACATGACTAGAAAAAATATTCTGCATGTGTATTTGAAATGTTTTAACTAATCATCTTGTAATGAATGTCATTTCAGTTCTACTTTCTGAGACTGAATTATCATCTGCAGTAAAAGACAACAATACTGTACTGTAAAGTAGTGTAAAAGGTTTTGCTACTAACTCAACTGACTGACTTCTCTTCTGTATGATTTCAGTCTCTTCAGACCTTACCATAGCTGTCAACCCTCCCGTTTTTTCCGGGTTTCTCACGTATTTTAGCTCTTTTCCCGCTGTCTTCCCGTTTTAGTATTTTCCCGTAAAATATCCCGTATTTTTACGCTCTGATTGTGTTAACTCAGAACACGCAACTATCTGTGTCTGAGAAGTGGCTTGCACTTGACCACGGGCGATGCACGTAGGCTATGCATGCGCCAAACGCGTCTTTCCGCGCTCATGGAGTTTCTTTGAAAGGCTCGCGGGAAATGAAGTATATAAATTGTAATGGACATCGGGAGAAATGGGAACACGGGGGCACCGCGATGCCACCGCAAAGGGCACTTTCACTTTCACGATCAAAGTGCACGCCGCTGATAAGCATTGTAAATGCAGTATTACAGTATACACATAGCAATTAAACGCACAGATCTCCTCTCGTGCGTCGTCCTCACTAGACGAGGCAATATCACTTTCATTTCGCTTTCAGATATATCTTTTATAGATGCCATCAATGCTTTTACCTTTCTAGATGTATTTACCGAAATCAAAAGAGTCCATAAACTATAAATCCTCACGAAAACAGCTCTCGCGTCAACCTGAGAGATCAGCCTCCAAATTTCTCGGTTTCTGAATGGGCGGTTTGGCTTGATTGACAAACGCTAACGTTCGGGCATGATTTATATACCATCGACCTGTCCTAAAACGTTAGCACGCTTTGATCGATGGTTTGGCGTGTTTCTCCGTTCGAGAGTGCATTTCCGTTGATTGTTTACAAACGAAAGCTCACAGAAACGTGAAAATGAAAAGGGTCTCATTTGAAAGAAAATATCCTAAGCTAAAAGATGATATAGTGTGACTGATTGAAGCAGCCCTTATCAAAAGTGCGGTGGTCGATTTCTGTCTTTTCAAAACTGTGGGGGTCCTGACCCCCTGTCCCCCGTGCCAACGTAATAATCGTGTAAAAAAAATCCCTTATTTTGGGGATGGATTCTGGGAAATCTCCCTTATTTTCAGTGTTCAATGTTGACAGCTATGGACCTTACTGTACATGATTTGTACTGTATTCATCGGGGAGCCGCTGTCAAATGCGGGGAATTGAAATCACGTTTGAATGCGCGCTCGCGTTTACTTTCACTTTCAACGGTCGCGCGTACTCTGTAAATATGGAGCGGCGGTGACCGTTATCCGACTGAATTAAATGTTTTTTTTTGTTTTTTTTTTTTTTAAATACAAAGCAAAACGACAGTGGAGGCATAATGTAAACGTAGCGGTGGCATATTCTTTCCTAATCATCCTAACACTCTGTCATGGAAACATCACGAGACTACTTTTCGCCTCGACGAGAAATCTCGTCACAGTTTAGTCTCGCGAGATCTCGTGCCACGAGATCTCGTCACACCCCTAATGCCTATAATTTCATAGATATACATCATCTTGACAGTGGTGTAAAATCCTGCTCCTGGAGGGCCTCTGTCCTGCAGAGTTCAGCTCCAACCCCAATTAAACACACCCAAATTAGCTAATTAAAGTGTTACTAGGCATACTAGAAACTTTCTGGCAGGTGTGTTGCGGCAAGTTGGAGCTAAATTCTGCAGGACAGTGACCCTCCACCTCCAGGACCAAGTTTGGTCTTGATTCCACTCCTGGTCTTGATTCTTTCCTCCATCAAAACACCTTGTTTATGGATTTTAGTTCTGTGGCAAATTCTATATTTTATGCATGGAGTTTAGTTTTTGGGAAAATTGCTTTCTTTCCTGCAAATGTAGAGTGACTACTGCACCACTAAATACATTTATTAGCCACTTACTGAATTATTTGTCTGTGGTTTTTCATTGTGCCGCAGACAGATGATTGAAGCATAAACTACTGATGCTGTGTTGTTATAGAGTCAACTGACTTATTTATACGATTCAGCAGTGTTTAGCTAAACGTCTCTTGTGTGTTTTGCAGGAGTGGGACAGAAAAGCAGAAGAGGCCAAGAGACAATACGAAAAAGCCATGAAAGAGTACAGAGAGAGTGGAGGGGGAGCGGCATCTGTTACTAAGTGAGCCAACACACTCCACTCCACTCTATCAAACACACACTTTGTTAGAATCATTTTATATTTTAAAGCGTTTTTGCACACTGTGTATTGTGTATCATTTATATAATTTGCATTAGGCAAGATATCAGATTTTAAGACAAAGAAATCACTAGATTACTAAAGTTTCTTAGCCTCACCAAGGCTGCATATATTTGATTTATATAATAGTGAAATATTACAAAAATTATTATTTAAAATACTACAATTTAAAAGAACTCTTTTCCATTTGTATATATTGTCATCTTCCTGTGATGCAAAGACTTAAGTGTCACATGATCCTCCAGAAATTATTATAATATGCTGATTTGCTGCTGAATAAACATTTATTATTATTATTATTATTATTATTATCAATGTTATAAACCCTTGTGCTGCTTAATAGTTTGGTAGAAACTGATACATTTTTTTAGAATTCTTTGAATAGGAAGTTTAAAAGAACAGTATTTGAGATGGTATTCTTTTTATCATAAGTGTCTTTACTGTCACCTTTGATCCATTTAATGAGTTCTTGGTGAATAAAAGTATTAATTAAAAAAAAGTTCATTTGAACAATGGTGTATATTACGAGTGTTACTTGCAGCTCTGCTTTATATTGACAGTCATCGCTTATGATTTTAGGGAAAAGAAAAAGACAGGAGGAAAGGTGGAAGCTAAGAAAAAGAGTGGAGGAGAAAAGGAGAAAAAGAAAGAGGCTGGAAACGAAAGCTTTAAGAGCAAAGAGTTCATCTCCAGCGAGGAGAGCTCATCTGAATCTGACCACGACAGAGGCAGCAAACGCAAGGTGTGTGGCTGAATGTTTCCTTTTGGGATTATCAGTTATTTAGATTAGCATCATTTAATCTGCCTAATCTATTGCAGGCTTCTGATGATGAGGAGGAAGAGGAAGCCGCCTCCACACCAGCCAGCTCAGAGGAGGAGTCAGGATCTGACTGATGTCACACTGACAGCACAAAGACATTTCCACATCTCAGGTTTCACAAATGAATAATTGATGATTACTTGGACCAAGACTTTCTGCTTCAGTGCTGTATGCGCTCCACGCACATTGTTTGGCATATTTTTCCATTCAGACTGAGAACTTGAAAATAGTCAGGTAACGTTTTTCCCTCCTTTGAGAGAGACATCAGCAACTCTCAGATTTTTTTAAATATTTTTATTTCCCAATTTTGATAGACTCTTAATTCAGGGAAGTGTTGATAGACCTACTTGTAGAGGGTTATCCCTCTTCTTTTTTTTGCCTCTTTTTTTTGAAAATGGAAAGACTGCACTTCAGTAAATGTTTTGGTTATTTCATTAACATGTGTTTTGTACTTTAAGCTATCAAAATGTTGACCACTGTTTTGCAATAAAATTTCAGTGAGTGATTAAATGTGTGGGTGGTTCAGGTATACCCTATATTATGTCCCCACAAAGATGGCAGAATCTGAAGTCCTTGTCCTTGCAAGGACATTTTTGGTCCTTGGAGATTTGTCGCTCGAGTCGCGCCACATCCAGTGTACACTAGCCTTGAGTACCTTATTGCTTTTATAAAACGGTTACCACACAATACAAATATTAAAGCCAGAAATATACAGGTGCTGGTCATATAATTAGAATATCATCAAAAAGTTGATTTATTTCACTAATTCCATTCAAAAAGTGAAACTTGTATATTATAGTTATTCATTACACACAGACTGATATAATGATATGATGATTATAACTGACAACTAAGGAAAATCCCAAATTCAGTATCTCAGAAAATTAGAATATTATTTAAGACCAATACAAAGAAAGGATTTTTAGAAATCTTGGCCAACTGAAAAGTATGAACATGAAAAGTATGAGCATGTACAGCACTCAATACTTAGTTGGGGCTCCTTTTGCCTGAATTACTGCAGCAATGCGGCGTGGCATGGAGTCGATCAGTCTGTGGCACTGGTTGCTCTGATAGTGGCCTTCAGCTCTTCTGCATTGTTGGGTCTGGCATATCGCATCTTCCTCTTCACAATACCCCATAGATTTTATATGGGGTTAAGGTCAGGCGAGTTTGCTGGCCAATTAAGAACAGGGATACCATGGTCCTTAAACCAGGTACTGGTAGCTTTGGCACTGTGTGGAGGTGCCAAGTCCTGTTGGAAAATGAAATCTGCACCTCCATAAAGTTGGTCAGCAGCAGGAAGCATGAAGTGCTCTAAAACTTCCTGGTATACGGCTGCGTTGACCTTGGACCTCAGAAAACACAGTGGACCAACACCAGCAGATGACATGGCATCCCAAACCATCACTGACTGTGGAAACTTTACACTGGACCTCAAGCAACGTGGATTGTGTGCCTCTGCTCTCTTCCTCCAGACTCTGGGACCCTGATTTCCAAAGGAAATGCAAAATTTACTTTCATCAGAGAACATAACTTTGGACCACTCAGCAGCAGTCCAGTCCTTTTTGTCTTTGAGACGCTTCTGACGCTGTCTGTTGTTCAAGAGTGGCTTGACACAAGGAATGCGACAGCTGAAACCCATGTCTTGCATACGTCTGTGCGTAGTGGTTCTTGAAGCACTGACTCCAGCTGCAGTCCACTCTTTGTGAATCTCCCCCACATTTTTGAATGGGTTTTGTTTCACAATCCTCTCCAGGGTGCGGTTATCCCTATTGCTTGTACATTTTTTTTCTATCACATCTTTTCCTTCCCTTTGCCTCTCTATTAATGTGTTTGGACACAGAGCTCTGTGAACAGCCAGTCTCTTTTGCAATGACCTTTTGTGTCTTGCCCTCCTTGTGCAAGGTGCCAATCTTTTGGACAACTGTCAAGTCAGAAGTCTTCCCCATGGTTGTGTACTCTACAGAACTAGACAGAGAGACCATTTAAAGGCCTTTGCAGGTGTTTTGAGTTAATTAGCTGATTAGAGTGTGGCACCAGGTGTCTTCAATATTGAACCTTTTCACAATATTCTAATTTTCTGAGATACTGAATTTGGCATTTTCCTTAGTTGTCAGTTATAATCATCAAAATTAAAAGAAATAAACATTTGAAATATATCAGTCTATGTGTAATGAATGAATATAACAAGTTTCAGTTTTTGAATGGAATTAGTGAAATCAACTTTTTGATGATATTCTAATTATATGACCAGCACCTGTATATCAATGCAACTTTCATGAAGTAAACTTTTTCTAAAAGCCTTCATTCCGCCGGAAAAAATAGTCCCTGACCGTGAACAGCAACGGTTACATTACGCCATTAGATGGCGGCAAAGGCTGTCTTTATGAGTGTGTCAGTCAGTAGCGAAGACTTTTACATTGAAAAGACTGAATTGTTGTGAACATGGAACAAGACACAACTGACAAATGCTTTAACTAGCGCTGTCAGTCACGGGAAAACCCCTTAACTGTTAAAAGGACAAGATATTGCAGCGGATATTTAAACAGATTTTTTAATTTGAACATAGGACTGACCTGAAGGAAAATGCTAAATCTGAATGCAGGTAATAAACTCGCGCACTCGATCTTTTTCTCATAACACTCTTCTACATAATACAGTAAGCTTCAATGAACAATATCAATTGAGAACATACAGTTTACATTGCAAAGAGTGGTTGCTAAGGTCAGTCAAGTCAAGTCACCTTCATTTATATAGCGCTTTTTACAATGCAGATTGTGTCAAAGCAGCTTTACATTGATAATTGGTATATAATTTTTCCTTTTAAAGAATAGTATCAATGCAGGCAGATCAAAAGCACTGTTGAATAAATGTCAAGGATACTGTTGAATATCAAATGTCAAGTCAAATTAAATTAAATTAGGGCTGCACGATTAATCGTATTTTATCACGATAACGATATCTGCTTCTCTCGATTGATTTTAAAAAATCGTCACGGCCCGCTCTATGAAAATGAACATAATTTGGAAATATTGGAAGTAATATTAGGAATTTCTCTGTTTTATCTTTTGAAGTTCCTAAAGGTTTTACCAGTTTTCATAATGTTGATCAGCTAGAAATGATTTTTCTTTGCTTTACGAATTTGCCGGGCAATTTGAATCTGGTTTGTCTTATTGCAAACGAATTGTGTTGCTTTAAAATCTAATGTGAATACATATTACAAAGCGCTCACCAAAACCATGTTTTGTATTGATTTACCATCTAACGAAGTTATCATAGTTGGTTAAATTTAAGTCTTTGTGCCACCTACAGGCCTTTTGGGTGAAGTGTAGGTTGGTAAAGAACTTGCAAAATAGCCATAGTTACATTACTCTTTTGATAGAATAAACATGATTAATAATCGTGATTATAATTTTGAGGAAACTGTGGCACTGGCTGTCGTGTCAGTGTTGTGTATTTTCTTTTGTCGTGTCACACCGCACCGCATCCAGTGTAGACACAGTGTTAGGCCTACAGAGTGTTGTAGTGATGACATATTTTTGTAAGTTGGAATCACTCTGGTTCCCTCAAAAACCCAATAGGACTTTTTCCATTGGCATTTGGATTATTGCAGAAAATAAGCTCTGTGACCAACAAAAGTGTATAGGTGCGTCCCAATTTGCATACTTATGCACTATTCTATGATGTTTTTTAGTATAAATAGTACAAGTATTGTTCACACCGAAAATTCCAAAAAGAAAATGTGCACTTTAAATACCTGGAGGATGCACTAAATTAACAGAAAAAATGAAGCATGGAATGCCAGAATGACTGTTGCCTCTGATGCTGAATGACAAAATAACCTTATAAAATTCACACACTACACAGATGAGTACGTAGTGCACAAGGGTATAGTGTATAGTTTGGGGCGCAACTAATGATTCTTACATTTGGTTTATGACAATCTTCACAAATGACTTCACAACTTTTTATGAATTTTAAAGCCCAATTACAAATTGACAGAAGTCAAAAGCTAAACGTAGGCTATAAACTCACTACACCATGGTCACATGACTTCAGCGTCACTATCATATGGTTCTGATAACTCTTTCAGACTTTATTTAAAACATTTTCCATGAAAGTTTGCATTAGAATAGCTGCAAGCATGCAAGTATTAACAAAACAAGGCTGTAAAAGTGAACTAGTGGCCAATTTAAAACCCACACAAATGTTTTAAAAATCTATTCAAAAATCCAGACTTCATAAGTCAAGATGATTTTCTGTGATATTCAATGGCATTTTACAGATGCTGTGGATAGAGTTCACCTAGTATTGAACCCAAAACATTCTTTTAACTGCCTAAAATTATGAGGACTGTCCCCTTATCTGTTAAATTTGGCTTGTCATATAATTTAGGAACATTAAACCCACTTAAGTAGCAAGGCATTTTCCCAACATGTCCTCAACCAATCACCCTTTCCAAAATGACTTTGTTAGAACTGAAAGGCAAGTAACTGAACCCCCTCAGGGGTATAAAGTACCAGTAATGGCCTACAATGAGAGCTTGTGGCTTTTAATACAGCATAAGACCTTCATAGTGAAGATATATGGTCTGGCAAAAGCAAAGGGAAGTTGTAAAGAACATGTGGTTTTTAATATGACAGACGGGTGGAGTTGTGCTCGATGGTCTGATGTAAACTGAAATTGAATAACTTTCTCTCTTTTCTCAGTGTGCCTTTTTAAAATTAAGATAAAATTGAAATAACGTTTATCATGTAAAAAAATTTTGTATATAAAATGGATCAATGAAAAAAAAACATCCCTTCCACTCTCGATCTGTCAAACTCCCGTTTTGTCTCATGGGTGCTGTTGTATGTCCTCTTTGAAGGATAATCCATTTTATGCCATGTGTGAGTCAATAATGCCAGTTCTCAAAGCTGTTCATGGCTCTGGCATGTCATTTATGGGAAGTTGTGTCCACTCAAAAACGCTTCTCTGAAAGCTTTCCAGTTGATGACGTGAAGTTGTAATTGACCACAAACATAATGGGCTCACTTTAGTGATGAGGAAATGTGATCTTCACTTTAAGTGCAAATGATTCCAGAAATTTCCTATAGCTGACCAGAGAAGCATCCATCAGTAAATAAGGGTTGGGTATTGTAAAGGCAAACAGCTTAATTTTTTTTTAAATGACTTTGATCCTATTTTTATGTTAGATTATAATTTTTGTTTTGTTTTTTTTAATCGACAAACACTGGGCATACCTATAGATTGTCTTTGTCAAAATAGAGAAGGATAATCTGTGATTGGCAGTTCCATCACTTGCTTGTCAGTAAATCTTGTCTATGCAGTACAATCGCAAATGGCATTAGTGTGTACAAAACCTGATGTAACAGAAAAACTGAACTATTTCGCGATTTTGTATGAAAACATGATTTTTAGAAAAAGTAAGCATTAAAGGTGCCCTCGAATGAAAAATTGAATTTATCTTGGCATAGTCATATAACAAGAGTTCAGTACATGGAAATGACATACAGTGAGTCTCAAACTCCATTGTTTCCTCCTCCTTATATAAATCTCATTTGTTTAAAAGACCTCCGAAGAACAGGCGAATCTCAACATAACACCGACTGTTACGTAACAGTCGGGGTGTATGCCCCCAATATTTGCATATGCCAGCCCATGTTCCCAACATTATGAAAAGCATTAGACAAGGGCAGTCAGTAACATCTGGATCTGTGCACAGCTGAATCATCAGACTAGGTAAGCAAGCAAGAACAATAACGAAAAATGGCAGATGGAGCAATAATAACTGACATGATCCATGATATCATGATATTTTTAGTGATATTTGTAAACTGTCTTTCTAAATGTTTCATTAGCATGTTGCTAATGTACTGTTAAATGTGGTTAAAGTTACCATTGTTTCTTACTGTATTCACGGAGACAAAAGCCGTCGCTATTTTCATTTTTAAACACTTGCAGTCTGTATAATTCATAAACACATCTTCACTCTATAAATCTCTCCAACAGAGTAGCATTAGCCGTTAGCCACGGAGCACAGCCTCAAATTCATTCAGAATCAAATGTAAACAATATAACAGTATACAATACTCACATAATCCGACGCATGCATGACGAACACTTTGTAAAGATCCATTTGAGGGTTATATTAGCTGTGTAAACTTTGTTTAGGCACTGTTCAAGGCAAGCGCGAGCTCCGTGGGCGTGGAGCACGAGAATTAAAGGGCCAGTAGCCCTGAATCGGCTCATTATAATGATGCCCCAAAATAGGCAGTTAAAAAAATTAATTAAAAAAAATCTATGGGGTATTTTGAGCTGAAACTTCACAGACACATTCAGGGGACACCTTAGACTTATATTACATCTTTTTTTAAAACGTTCTAGGGCACCTTTAAGGTCCACCCCCTAAACAATATTTCACATGAATTGCCCATATGAAAAATAGTTAAAGGGATAGTTCACCCAAAGATGGAAATTCTGTCATCATTTACTCACCCTTATGTTGTTCCAAACCTGTTTTCTTTCTTCTGTTGAAGTAAAACCAAGATATTTTAAAGAATGTTGGTAACCAGACAGTTGACGGTAACCATTGACTTCCATACTATTTTTTTTTCCTACTATGGAAGTCAATGGCCACCGTCAACTGTCTGGTTACCAACATTTTTCAAAATATCTTTTGTGTTCAACAGAAGAAACTCATACAGTTTTGGAACAACATAACGGTGAGTAAAGGGTGAGTGACTATCCCTTTAACAAAAGCAAAACTCTGTAACGCAGGCATCCATAGCAAAAACCACAACACAACATCTTAACTCAAAAAACATCAAGATAATATCGGACAAAAGAGAACTGAAACATTAGGCCACAAATATATAATAACTAAACCGGTGTGCACAGTTGGTACAGAAACTTAGTCGAAAAAAACCCAAATGCAAAATTAGAATTAAACTCTTTTGGAAAACACAAAAAATATGTGAAATTTAATCCATAAATAGTTTTTTTTTTTGGTGATCAGTGATATTAAATTTTTTTTTTTTTTAAATGAATAAAACCAGTTAATTTAATATTACATTTTTTTAAGTTGCCGCTTCATTGTGGGGTGAAATTGGGGAGGGTGTTGATGGAAGGTGGTATAAAAATCATTTTGAAAAAGTAAAATGGATTAATGCATGCCCATATTTTCTAATAGTGGTAAAACTGACCAAACGCTAGTGTGGTTTGACAGGAAACATCTACAACCCTAAACAAAACAGTGACCACACACTTTTTCATTTCATTTTTTCTATTTATTTCTCCCATTGGAATTTTTAAAGTTTTTGTTAAAGCATTTGAGCCATGAATTAAGTTGAATCACAACATCGCAAACTTTGATTCGAAAATCCTACATTAATAAGTTGAAATACTGCAGAGTGATGGCTTCAACAGCAGCAAATAGCACAGATTAACAACCTCATAGCTCACAGTAAGACTGGCTTTAAAGGTGCCCTAGAACTTGAACGGCTAAAGCCTAGAACGGCTAATGCTACACTGTTGGAGAGATTTATAAAGAATGAAGTTGTGTTTATGCATTATACAGACTGCAAGTGTTTAAAAATGAAAATAGCGACGGCTCTCTTGTCTCCGTGAATACAGTAATAAACGATGGTAACTTTAACCACATTTAACAGTACATTAGCAACATGCTAACGAAACATTTAGAAAGACAATTTACAAATATCACTAAAAATATCATGATATCATGGATCATGTCAGTTATTATTGCTCCATCTGCCATTTTTTGCTATTGTCCTTGCTTGCTTACCTAGTCTGATGATTCAGCTGTGCACAGATCCAGACGTTAATACTGGCTGCCCTTGTGTAATGCCTTGATCATGGGCTGGCATATGCAAATATTGGGGGCGTACATATTAATGAGCCCGACTGTTACGTAACAGTCGGTGTTATGTTGAGATTCGCCTGTTCTTCGGAGGTCTTTTAAACAAATGAGATTTATATAAGAAGGAGGAAACAATGGGGTTTGAGACTCACTGTATGTCTTTTCCATGTACTGAACTCTTGTTATTTAACTATGCCGAGGTAAATTAAATTTTTGAATCTAGGGCACCTTTAAAAGGGTTAGTTCAAACAAAATGAAATTTCTGTCATCAATCACTCACCCTCATGTCATTCCAAATCCATAGGACCTTCACTCATCTTCTGAACACAAATTTTTATCTTCCATAGAAAGCCATGAAATTACCACATTCAAGGTCCAAGGTAGAGAGGAAATTGTTGAATAAAGTTATTGTTGTTTTGTTGTTGCACATAAAAAGTATTCTCGTCACTTCATATCATTAAGGTTGAACCACTGTAGTCACGTTGACTATTTTAACAATGACTTTAATACTTTTCTGGACCTGTAAGTGAGATCTTAATTTATCTTAATTTGTGTTCTGAAGATGAACGAATGTCTTACGGGTGTGGAACGACATGAGGGTGAGTAATTAATGACAAATTTAATTTTTGGGTGAACTAACCCTTTAAAGGTTTATAATCGTTACAAATCATCAAATCACATTGTGACTGGTGAAAATGCCAGTCAAAATGTAACAAACCCCAGAGTTGCAGTTAGATATACATTAAATTTACAGCATGCGTGCCTAAAGAGCTTTCACAAATCAACAGTTATATTTAGATGTATTCCCTAAAATAAAGCTAAAAAGAGATGAGCAAATGAGCATGCTATTAAGGAAATGCGGCCAAGGCCCCTGGGGGCCTGATGGAGGAGAGGCATGAACATAAAAGGGGGAGGGAAAATGTGGTCAAAAGTTGTTTTTTTTTTTTTGTTTTTTTTTTTTTCTCCAAGTTAAATAAGATCCCTCATTCAGCAGACGCACAGTAGTGAGGAACACACAGGTTTGTCCTGCACTGGATCTCAAAATTTCTTCAGCGTTCACTTGTTAGCATTAAACTACACACACTTCTACTATGGCTCCCAAAGTGCTGAGCTTCTTCACTGACTTCTTTGTCTATGAAACAGCCAAATCAGTCGTGGTGAAGAGCTGGACTGTTGGAATCATCAACCGTGTCGTCCAGCTGTTAATTATTTTGTATTTCATCTGGTAAGTTTTGATTATTTCCTAGTTGCTAATATTAATTTAACCTAATAATTAATTTTAAATATTAAAATATTGGTTTAAGGGCCAGTAAATGGAGAAAAAGAAATTAGCTTTGAATGCAGTGATGGGCTTGTACTTGATGGTGTTTGAGATTGAAGAGCAGAAAATGTAATTAACCTTTGGAAATGTAAGCAAATGTTTTGAAATATGAAGGTTTGGGACTAATTAATATAACTGTTTTGTTGCATTTGGGTGTAAGTGCACCATTAGTTAATGACTAACAAAAAAGGAAAGAATATCTATCTATCTATCATTCATCATAATCATGATGAATGATTTACATGTATTTAAATAATATGTTGTTCAAATATAATATTATTACATTCATAATATTTCAGTGTATCTTTATGAGTCATTTTGTGTATTTATTTTTTATTATGGCAATAATAATAGGAGTAATTGTTAATTAGCGTGCTTATTATCCATTTACATGCAGTGCTTCCCACACAGACTTTACTTGGGCGGGCCGCCCACGTATAATAACGGCCACCCAAGTATATTTGGAGACAAATTTTTGCTTTTATTATTTTTATCCTCTCATACTTTTATATCAGCGCAAGATAATGAAACCATCCGCGATCGAATAGCTAGTCGTTTCGTACCTACTAGTTATGTGTGCGTCAGAACTGTTTATTTCCGCTGACATTCCCACGGGCGCTGCATTTTGCAAAGTCACAAGGCGGCGCTGTTGCGCGTTCTACGAGCTCACGCAACAGCACTTCAGACTGCTTCAAAGTGATTCTCAATCAGTGAAAAGCGCAGATTTATGCCAAGCGATTGCTAATGAACTCAAGTTGATGAATTATTACAATGTCTATTTCATGGCCTTTATACAAAATGTTTTATACGGTTGTAAGAATTTGAAGGATCAGCCTGCAATAGTACAGACATTTCAAAATAAGAGTCCCAGTGTATTTCGGGCTTGTTAGAGCAGACATCACAATTACGTCACTTGCAGCTGCGCGCGCATAGTGGTTGCAGAAAAATAGCGGTAGCAATTGGAGGAAAATGTGCAAAATCCACAGAATAAGAGAAAAACGTTTTGTTGTGCCTCTGGATGTTGGAATCGGAATGCAAAAAAATATAGTCTTCATTTTTAAAGAAAACCATCGTTGAAAACGTCCTTTACTGCACTGATGACACCTGCAAGGATTAGTCTACTATTAAAACAGGAATTTGATGTAAACAGTAAGTCTACATATTATTACAATATTCACATATGCAGTTCAGAGGACATACATACATAGCAGTTACAGCATGAAATAATATTTAAACCTATAACATTTTACATAGATAACTTTTAAACATAGTCTATAAAATTTTTATTTCACAATTCTGACTTTTTTTCTTGCATTTGCATGTTTATGACTCCCAGTTCGGCTATATAACTCGCAATTGTGAGTTTATTTCACAATTCTGAGGGGAAAAAAGTCAGAATTGCGGGATAAATTGCAATTCAGAAAACGAGTATAACGAGTTACAGGATAACGAGCATATCTCACAATTCTGTTTTTCTTTGTAAGAAATGTGAGATATAAACTCAGGTTTGCGAGAAATAAAAGTCAGAATTGTGAGATATAAACTCGAAATTAACTTTTTTTTATTCTTTTATTTCGTGGCTTCCATAGACTGCTACTGCTCAACTGTCATTTTCTGCAACCAGGTAGGCTCCGCCCATAAAAAACGTCATCGCTGTTTGCAAACACCAAATTGGTCTATAATTAAAAGTCAAGTCAAAAGTCAAAGTAATTAAAAGTTTTTTCTTTTTCTTTTGGGCATTATTGGTATTTTGGTTACACAATAAATTGTATTTAATTTGATTTCCATTTAATTCATAGTAAATTATTGTAGTTTCCCCCACAGGAAGAAAAGACTAAGAACATTATTTGACACATATATTATTCATTTTATAAATTTTACTAGTAAAATCTGTGTCCCATTCACTGAGAGAGAAACTATATGACAGCAAGGAGAACATAGGAAAAGGATAAACATTTAAATGTAATAGTATGCTATGTAATTAAAATTAATTTCAATAAATAAAAATACTGTTAAAAATCACACATTATTTGTTTGTCACATGTAGTAGACCATTTTTGTGCCGTGGGTAATAGGAGGATTTTTCGCCCGGCTACCACCGCAAGTATATTTCAAACCTGTGGGAAGCACTGACTTAATTTTTTAGCCGGAAAATAGTAAAAGTAAAGGGTTAGTTCACCCAAAAATGAAAATTCTGTATTTTCTGTAAATTAAGATATTTTAGATGAAATTTGATGGCTCAGTGAGATTTGCATAGGGAGCAAGAAAAGTTTCAAATGCCCAAAAAAGCTACTAAAGACGTATTTAAAACAGTTGATGTGACTACAGTGGTTCAACCTTAGTATTATGAAGTGATGAGAATATTTTTTGTACACCAAAAAAATAAAATAAAAAAATAACGACTTTATTCAACAATATCTAGTGATGGACGATTTCAAAACACTGCTTCATGAAGCTTCAAAGCTTTACTAATCTTTTGTTTCGAATCAGTGGTTCGGAACATGAATCAAACTGCCAAAGTCACGCCCCCCAGTGGTGAACCACTGAAATTTCGAAACTTTTCGAAACACTTATGACGTAACAAAGCCTCGTTTACTGAAATCACGTGACTTTGGCAGTTTGATAAATGCTCCGAACCACTGATTTGAAATTCATTTTAAACTAACCCTTTAATAATGAACAGGTTCGATCACGTATTTGTTGTTATGTGTGCGTGTTTGTGTTTTCAGTTGGGTGTTTATGCATGAAAAAGGACATCAGCTCCGGGACACTGGGATTGAGTCTGCAGTCATGACCAAAGTGAAGGGCTTGGGCAATTTCTCTAACCGTGTGATGGACGTAGCAGACTATGTAGTTCCATCACAGGTCAGCAAATGTACATTTTGATGACACCCCCCCCCCCCCCCCCTCTCTCTCTTCAAAGTCTTGGTCTGAGGTGAATCTTTCTGCACATTTTTCAGGGTGCTTCAGTGTTCTCTGTCATCACCAAAATGGTCATCACAGCCAATCAGACGCAAGGACGGTGCCCTGAGGTGACACCCAAACTTCAGCTGACTTTCTTATATACTTTACATATGCGACCTTACTTACTCTTTCTTTACTGTTCCTTTGTCTGTCAGACTGACAACAAGTTTAAATGCAGTACTGATGCTCAGTGCATTGAGAAACTTGGCTCACATTTAGGGAATGGTGAGTTTGTTCTCTTTCTGAGGCTGACATCTCTTTCAGGTCTACTAATACTTAAAATAGGCTACTTCAGCGAGTAACTATGTAGCAGAGAAGCATGCTAATACTTTCCTGGTCTTTTTCACAGGTATTATAACAGGCACATGCTTGAACAATAATGTTACAAATGGCACTACAGGATGGTGTGAAATTGAAGGCTGGTGCCCTGCAGAAGATGACAAGATTAACGTGTAAGAACAATGCAACCTTTTGGACTTGTAATTCATATATTGTATACGCAGTGGGAGTTGTCTTGTAATCCAAAATAGATTGGATGAAATATGTTTCCAAGTTTTAATGCTAGACACATTCATTAATCTGCTCACTCTCAGAATGGCAATGAAAGAAGTGGAGAACTTCACCATCTTCATCAAAAACAGCATTCGCTTCCCTCAGTTCAATGTCACTAGGTGAGTTTCTTACCTCTGCACAAGGGTTAAAAACCAGAAGTAAGAAGCTATTTTATTTTAAAATTTATTTTCAGAATTGAATCTAATTTAAATTAGGGCTGTCAATGTTATGGAAGCTTGTTTCTGCCACTGAATAAAAAAAAAATAAAAAAAAAAGATATTCTATAAGATATGCGACTTTTTATCTCACAATTCTAAAAAGATTTTCTCGCAATTGCGAGTTTACATCTCACAATTTTGACTTTTTTTCTCAGAATTGTGTAATAAACTTGCAATTACGAGTTATAAAGTCAGAATTGCCTGATATATAATCGCAATTGTGAGTTATAAATTCAGAATTGAAAGATAGCTACAAACAATTGTGAGTTTTAAAGTCAGAATTGCGAAATATAAACAATTGCAAGTTATAAAGACAATAGCAAAATATAAACAATTGCGAGTTATAAAGACAATAGCAAAATATAAACAATTGCGAGTTATAAAGACAATAGCAAAATATAAACAATTGCGAGTTATAAAGATAGAATAGCGAAATATAAACAATTGCGAGTTATAAAGATAGAATAGCGAAATATAAACAATTGCGAGTTATAAAGACAATAGCAAAATATAAACAATTGCGAGTTATAAAGACAATAGCAAAATATAAACAATTGCGAGTTATAAAGACAATAGCAAAATATAAACAATTGCAAGTTATAAAGAAAGAATGGCAAAATATAAACAATTGTGAGTTATAAAGATAGAATAGCAAAATATAAACAATTGCAAGTTATAAAGTCAGAATAGCAAAATATAAACAATTGCAAGTTATAAAGACAATAGCAAAATATAAACAATTGTGAGTTATAAAGATAGAATAGCAAAATATAAACAATTGCGAGTTATAAAGTCAGAATTGCGAAATATAAACAATTGCAAGTTATAAAGTCAGAATTGCGAAATATAAACAATTGCGAGTTATAAAGAAAGAATAGCAAAATATAAACAATTGTGAGTTATAAAGATAGAATAGCGAAATATAAACAATTGCAAGTTATAAAGACAATAGCAAAATATAAACAATTGCGAGTTATAAAGATAGAATAGCGAAATATAAACAATTGCGAGTTATAAAGACAATAGCAAAATATAAACAATTGCAAGTTATAAAGATAGAATAGCGAAATATAAACAATTGCGAGTTATAAAGACAATAGCAAAATATAAACAATTGCGAGTTATAAAGACAATAGCAAAATATAAACAATTGCGAGTTATAAAGATAGAATAGCGAAATATAAACAATTGCGAGTTATAAAGACAATAGCAAAATATAAACAATTGCGAGTTATAAAGATAGAATAGCGAAATATAAACAATTGCGAGTTATAAAGACAATAGCAAAATATAAACAATTGCGAGTTATAAAGAAAGAATAGCAAAATATAAACAATTGTGAGTTATAAAGATAGAATAGCAAAATATAAACAATTGCAAGTTATAAAGTCAGAATAGCAAAATGTAAACAATTGCAAGTTATAAAGACAATAGCAAAATATAAACAATTGTGAGTTATAAAGATAGAATAGCAAAATATAAACAATTGCGAGTTATAAAGTCAGAATTGCGAAATATAAACAATTGCGAGTTATAAAGTCAGAATTGCGAAATATAAACAATTGCGAGTTATAAAGAAAGAATAGCAAAATATAAACAATTGTGAGTTATAAAGATAGAATAGCAAAATATAAACAATTGTGAGTTATAAAGTCAGAATTGCGAGAAAAAAGTTAGAATTGCGAGTTTATATCTGATATATAACACACAATTGTGAATTTATATCACACAATTCTGACTATAACTCGCAATTACAAGTTTATATCTCACAATTCTGACTTTATTACTCACAATTACGTTATAAATTCAGAATTGCGAGATATATACTCACAATTGCAAGTTATTGTCAGAATTGCAAATTATAAAGTCAGAATTGTGCGATATAAACAATTGTGAGTTATAAAGATAGAATAGCGAAATATAAACAATTGCAAGTTATAAAGATAGAATAGCAAAATCTAAACAATTGAGAGTTATAAAGTCAGAATTGCGAGAAAAAAGTTAGAATTGCGAGTTTATATCTGACATCATAACACGCAATTGCGACTTTATATCACACAATTCTGACTTTATAACTCGCAATTGCAAGTTTATATCACTCAATTCTGAGAAAAAAGTCAGAATTGAGAGATGTAAACTCGTAATTGTGAGGGGGGAAAAAAGTTAGAATTATGAGATAAAAGTCACAATTATTCTTTTTTAAATTCTGTGGCGGAAACAAGCTTCCATACAATGTAGTGCATGAATGTACCTCAATTATTTTTTAAAATGTGATTAAAAAAATGGATTGCAACAAAATGGACTGTGGGAAAAAAATGATTCCCCAGACTTATGTTCAATGATATAAAAATAAACAATATTTTGACTGCATTGGTCATATTCAATGCTTTATTCATCTGCAACAATAATGTAACGTATTTCAATTACCTTGTGATCAATTTAAGGCGATTAATTCAATTACACTGTTCATCAACAGCCCTAAATTTATTGACAGCTGTAAATTTAATTAATCTAGTCCCCCTTTTGAAAGAAAGGAAATTCAAATAGCCCAAATAATAATAATAATATTGCTTCAGATTACTGATGTGCTGTTTCTCTATTACTTTCACAGGGGCAATTTCCCTTCAAGCTTAAACCATTCTTACATTCAGAACTGTACTAATGACCCAGTGAACAATCCGTTCTGTCCAGTCTTCAAAGTGGGAGATATCCTGAGAAGCGTCAATCAAAGTTTGGACAGCATTACTGATAATGTAGGTCAACTCAGCTTTGCCTCTCATCTCTTACTATTTTCAGTTTATCAAAGAGATCCATTTCATCTTTTTGACTGCTGCCGAATTTGTTAAAACAAAAGTTAATACGTCTTGTTTTGATCGCCATTGTGCTACAGTCTGGTTTGTGAGTTGATGAAAGGCTAATTAAATTGAAAGTAGCCATCAGAAATAAGGTACACTGTGGTCATAAAGGCAGCAACAATAGTCAGGTAGGCTGTAGTGTTTAAACAATGCTCAATTGGTACTAAGGAGCCCAGAGTGTGCCAAGAAAACATCCCTCACACAATTACACCACCAGCAGCAGCCTGACCTGTTGATTCAAGGCAGGATGGATCCATGCTTTCATTATGTTTACGCCAAATTCTGACCCTACCATCTGAATGTCGTAGCAGAAATCGAGACTCATCAGACCAGGCACGTTTTTCCAATCTTCTGTTGTTCAATTTTGGTGAGCTCGTGTGAATCGTAGCCTCGGTTTCCTGTTCTTAGCTGACAGGAGTGGCACCGGTGTGTCTTCTGCTGCTGTAGTTCATCTGCTTCAAGGTTCGACATGTTGTGGGTTCAGAGATGCTCTTCTGCAGACCTCGGTTGTAACAAGTGGTTATTTGAGTTATTGTTGCCTTTCTATCAACTCGAACCAGTCTGGCCATTCTCCTCTGACCTCTGGCATCAACAAGGCATTTCCTGCCATAGAACTGTCAAAACAAGTCAAAAATATTGATTTTGGTCGAACTTGAGGTTCTCACAAAAATTAGTTAATTAAGCCCTAATCTAGCGATCCAAATGCTTCAAATAGCAATTTAACATCTAAAGGTATGTTTATTTGTGTTTTCTGAGAGGAGTACCTTTCCTTTGTCCGTGAAAAATCATTATGAAGGTTTTTTTTAATAGATTTTTTTAACATTTTAGAAAATGTGCTCATTGCGACCCATTTTGCCAGCACAGGTCATATATAAACAAGAGCTTTGTTCATCATCGGAAGACAAATTAAGATATTTTTGATAAAATCCAATGGCTCAGTGAGGCCTGCATTGCCAGCAAGATAATCAACACTTTCAGATGCCCAGAAAGCTACTAAAGACGTATTTAAAACAGTTCATGTGACTACAGTGGTTCAACCTTAATGTTATGAAGTGATGAGAATACTTTTTGTGCGCCAAAAAAAACAAAAACAAACAACTTTATGACAATATCTCGTGATAGGTGATTTCAAAACACTGCTTCATGAAGCTTCGAAGCTTTACAAATCTTTTGTTTCGAATCAGTGGTTCGGAGCGTGAATCAAACTGCCAAAGTCACGCCCCCCAGTGGTGAACCATTGGAATTTCGAAACACTTATGACGTAACGAAGCCTCGTTTATTGAAATCACGTGACTTTGTCGCTCCGAATCCCTGATTCGAAACAAAAGATTCGTAAAGCTTCATGAAGCAGTGTTTTGAAATCACCCATCACTAGATATTTTCACAAAGTTGTTATTTTGGGGGGTTTTTGGTGCACAAAAAGTATCGCTTCATAACATTAAAGGTGCTAAAGAGGATCTTTTCGTCGACTGAGAAACCAAAGACTGTTACTGAGTTTTTGAAATGAGCGCATGCGTAAGAACAACCCCCTTCCTTCGAAGGAACGCCTCCCAAAACTCGTAAACACGAGTATTGGAACACGAGTGTTTACCACCGGCATTCGCTGTGTTGTGTTAGTGGATTCATTATGTCGGACTCACCACAGGTAACTCATAATCTGCAGTTGTTACTCCTGTCTCCGGACAAAAACATTGCATGCGGCGCCTGTGGAGTGTGGAAAGTTACTGGAGCGCGCAGCCGCGCTCGTCTCTCACGGCAGTGATTGACAAGCCAGAGGGCCAATCATTTACGCGATGATCGCGTAAACGATTGGCTGATGTTTTTAAGGCCCTACCTCGTGCACAGATGATGTATATTAATATTATTCCTTTCAGTGCACCTAATAAATAGTCTTTTATCAGTTAGTAAAGACAGTTTCAAGTAATATTGCAAAAATGTATAAAACAAAACATCCTCTTTAGCACCTTTAAGTTTGAACCACTGTAGTCACATGAACTGTTTTAAATAAGTCTTTAGGATTTTATGAAAAATATCTTAATTTGTGTTCTGAAGGTGAACGAAGGTCTTACGGGTGTGGAACGACATGAGGGTGAGTAATTAATGACAGAATTTTCAATTTATGTGAACTAACCCTTTAAATTTCAGGGTTTGGCTGACAAAAAAGCTTGGGAACCCCTGGTCTAGTTGCTGGGAATAGAGAAAAGCCTTTAGATCGCCTCCTAAAGGAGAAAGGAAGAATTACAAGGCTGAGCTGTGCTTTGCCACACTGAAAGCAGGCCGAAGCCAGAAAAAAAATGAGATGAAAGAAAATAAATGAAGCACTGGATTTTAAAGGATGAATTAAATACCATCAAACCTGAGCCATGGGGAGGTGTAGATTTCTGGTGAAGGAAAAAGCTTACAGCACCTGGTATTCCCAGGCGGTCTCCCATCCAAGTATTAACCAGGCCCGACCCTGCTTAGCTTCCAAGATCAGGCGTGCTCAGGATGGTATGGCCGTAAGCGAGTGATCAAACCAAGAGCAAGCTATTTAAAGAAGGCACATCGGCAGCACCCATACACAGCTACAGCCCCAAAAAGGACAGAACCCTTTTCCCCTCAAGTGTTTGTGTCTTTTTAATAATTCTATCAAAAAAATCCGCTTTAATTAAAGTGAGCTCAAGTTTGCTGAGCGAGTTTATATTTCGAAATTCTGACTTTATTTATCGCAATTGACCGTTCGCAAAGGCCCGCCTACTTTAGATATTGTTGCTACGTCCGACAAGCCAGGCCGCTCTCACACTGTGAAAAATACATTGCGAAGCAAAGAGGACACTGACAACGCGTCACAGACAAGACAGAGCATGTTACTTTTGATATGAAACAAAGTTTCACGTTTAAATTTTGTCATTTTGAAAGAAATTTAAACATTAAATACCGTTTTGTGGCTCTTTAATGTGTCGTGACAGATCGCTTTAGCGCCTCAGTTCAAGCGGCTCGTGAACCGATCATCTATTCCTACTAATTCATTTAAAGGTGCCCTAGATTATGTTTTTTAAAAGATGTAATATAAGTCTAAGGTGTCCCCTGAAGGTGTCTGTGAAGTTTCAGCTCAAAATACCCCATAGATTTTTTTTTATTATTTTTTTTAACTGCCTATTTTGGGGCATCATTATAAACGCGCCGATTTATGCTGTGGCCCCTTTAAATCCCGTGCTCTCCGCCCACGGAGCTCGTGCTTGCCTTAAACAGTGCCTTAACAAAGTTTACACAGCTAATATAACCCTCAAAATCGATCTTTACAAAGTGTTCGTCATGCATGCGTCGGATTATGTGAGTATTGTATACTGTTGTATTGTTTACTTCTGATTTTGAATGAGTTTGATAGTGCTCCGTGGCTAACGGCTAATGCTACACTGTTGGAGAGATTTATAAAGAATGGAGTTGTGTTTTATGCATTATACAGACTGCAAGTGTTTAAAAAAGAAAATAGCGACGGCTCTCTTGTCTCCGTGAATACAGTAATAACCGATGGTAACTTTAACCACATTTAACAGTACATTAGCAACATGCTATTGCTAACGAAACATTTAGAAAGACAGTTTACAAATATCACTAAAAATATCATGTTATCATGGATCATGTCAGTTATTATTGCTCCATCTGCCATTTTTCGCTATTGTTCTTGCTTGCTTACCTAGTCTGATGATTCGGCTGTGCACATCCAGACGTTAATACTGGCTGCCTTTGTCTAATGCTTTTTATAATGTTGGAAACGTGGGCTGGCATATGCAAATATTGGGGGCGTACACCCTGACTGTTACGTAACAGTCGGTGTTATGTTGAGATTCGCCTGTTCTTCGGAGGTCTTTTAAACAAATGAGATTTATATAAGGAGGAGGAAAGAATGGAGTTTGGGACTCACTGTATGTCATTTCCATGTACTGAACTCTTGTTATTTAACTATGCTGAGATAAATTAAATTTTTCATTCGAGGGCACCTTTAAAGCATCGAATGAACATCAGAAGTAATGTTGTTTCAACCGCGGAAAGACGTCAGTACACACCATTTTTCAAGTTCAAGTCCACCGATGTAAATCTACTAACGCCCCTGACTGCTTTGTCGGACAAAAAGGCAGATTCGGCGTTATGATTGGTTAGATCGCCTGTCAATCAAACTTCTGGGGAAAGGTCAATTCCGAGTGTATGTCTATAACTCGCCATTTCTGAATCTATTTCTCAGAATTATGAGGTATAAATAAAATAGCAATTGCAAGGAAAAAGTCAGAATTGTGAGATAAAATGTCGCAATCCTTAAATTAAAAGTCGCTTTTTTTATTCGTGGCGGAAACAATAAGCTTCCATAGGCCTACTTATTTAGCCTAATAGTAGCCTAGTGTGTAAGAAATAGGTGAAAAGACAGAGCTGGATTCTGTTTAATTCTGTCCTAGAGGGAACAAATAGAGTAATCTGTTTTAAAGGTGCCCTAGATTATGTTTTTAAAAGATGTAATATAAGTCTAAGGTGTCCCCTGAATGTGTCTGTGAAGTTTCAGCTCAAAATACCCCATAGATTTTTTTTTATTAATTTTTTTAACTGGCTATTTTGGGGCATCATTATAAACGCGCCCATTTTATGCTGCGGCCCCTTTAAATCCCGTGCTCTCCGCCCACGGAGCTCGCGCTTGCCTTAAACAGTGCCTTAACAAAGTTTACACAGCTAATATAACCCTCAAAATGGATCTTTACAAAGTGTTTGCATGCCGCATACATGCGTCGGATTATGTGAGTATTGTATACTGTTATATTGTTTTCTTCTGATTCTGAATGAGTTTGAGGCTGTATGTTTTGTGGCTAACGGCTAATGCGACACTGTTGGAGAGATTTATAAAGAATGAAGTTGTGTTTATGCATTATACAGACTGCAAGTGTTTAAAAATGAAAATAGCGACGGCTCTCTTGTTTCCGTGAATACAGTAATAACCGATGGTAACTTTAACCACATTTAACAGTACATTAGCAACATGCTAACGAAACATTTAGAAAGACAGTTTACAAATATCACTAAAAATATCATGTTATCATGGATCATGTCAGTTATTATTGCTCCATCTGCCATTTTTCGCTATTGTTCTTGCTTGCTTACCTAGTCTGATGATTTGGTTGTGCACATCCAGACGTTCTGCCCTTGTCTAATGCCTTTCATAATGTTGGGAACATGGGCTGGCATATGCAAATATTGGGGGCGTACACCCAGACTGTTACGTAACAGTCGGTGTTATGTTGAGATTCGCCTGTTCTTCGGAGGTCTTTTAAACAAATGAGATTTATATAAGAAGGAGGAAAGAATGGAGTTTGAGACTCACTGTATGTCATTTCCATGTACTGAACTCTTGTTATTTAACTATGCCAAGATAAATTCAATTTTTCATTCGAGGGCACCTTTAATGTAGAAACACCTTGTCACATAATAAAATGACTGCCTGTTTTCCTGTTTTTTGTGTGTGTGCCAGGGAGGAGAGATTGGAATTAACATCAATTGGAAGTGTAATCTTGACTATGATGTGGAGAACTGCAAACCCAAGTACTTCTTCACCCGCCTGGATGCTGCTTTTGAGCACAACACAGTCTCTAAAGGATATAACTTCAGGTAGCACATGATCACACATAGGCTATGCACTGTTCTGCAATTCTGCTTTTTTGCAACTGCATCTTCTTTTTCTCTCTTCTAGGTTTGCTAAATACTATCAGTCCGAAGATGGGACTGAGTATCGAACGCTTCATAAAGCTTTTGCTATCCGCTTTGAAATAATAGTGTCTGGCAATGTAGGTAGACTGTATAGCGATATTCGCTATATAAAGCAGCTTACGTGACACATTTGGGCTTTTGTTTGTCTAACTTTGCGTATCTATTTGCAGGCTGGAAAGTTTAACGCTGTGCCGTTTCTGATTAATTTGGTCACAGCTTTCACTTCAGTGGGATTGGTAAGATATGCAAAGATTAATGCTGGCAAAAAACACACGGAGACACATACATATCTGACTGTTGTATATTTTTGCAGGCTACAGTGCTCTGTGACATCATCCTTCTCAACTTTCATAAAGGAGCGGACGAATACAAAGCAAAGAAATTTGAAGAGGTGCCAGATTGTTTATCTGACTTGTTTACTTATATAAGTATGCAGAGGTCAAGTAGAGCGATGTCTTATCTTTCTGTCCTCTTCATGACAGGTGTCAGGCATTGTGTCACAGTCAGGGAACAATATACCCTACCAGGGAAGCCAGGCGTCAATCAAAGCATTGGAGAAGACCACAAATGACTCAGGAACCTTTTCTATTGGACAACAGGAGTGAGTCACGTGGTCCAACAAACCCCTGAGCCTTTTAAATAATTCAGCTACTTATTTCTAGATTCATAATTATTTGTTTCTTCAAGTAATAGTTTAAATATCTTAAATAAATATCTTAAATATCTTGTTTTAAGTCTTTAGAGCTGTTTATGAATTGATATAAAGTCATTCTTCACTCAAACCCAAACCCGCAGAAAACATATACACTACCAGTCAAAGGTCTGTACACACCTGCTCATTTTTTATTCTTATTTTCTGCATTTTAGAATAAAAAATGAATTCTAAACTATATGACTATATAGTAATAACACAAATGCAAGTATGAGAATTACGTAGAACCTAAAAATGTTAAACAATCAAAAACATCTTATTTCTTATCTTATATTTGAGCTTGAAGAGTTTCTGGACACTTGCTGGCTGTTTTACAGTTTTTATCAACATATTGTTTTTTAAAGAAATTCACAATTTTTTACAAATTATATTTGTCTACAGAATTAAATTTTAAGCATTTAAGTCTTTAGAAGATCAAAAGTGAGTATTTTAGTTAAACCTTTGGCTGAGAGTGTACACTTATGAACAATAATTAAAGGGTTAGTTCACCCAAAAATGAAAGTTCTGTCATTTATTAATCACCCTCATGTCGTTTCACACCCGTAAGACCTTTGTTAATCTTCAGAACACAAATTCAGATATTTTTGATAAAATCTGATTGCTCAGTGAGGCCTGCATTGCCAGCAAGATCATTTCCTTTTTCAATGCCCAGAAAGCTACTAAAGACGTATTTAAAACAGTTCATGTGACTACGGTGGTTCAATCTTAATGTTATGAAGCGACGAGAATATTTTTTGTGCGCAAAAAAAGACAAAAAACGACTTTATTCAACAATATCTAGAGATGGGCGATTTCAAAACACTGTTTCATGAAGCTTCAAAGCTTTATTTCAGTAAACGAGGCTTCGTTATGTCATAAGCGTTTCGAAATTTCAATAGTTCACATGACTTTGGCAGTTTGATACGCGCTCCGAACCACTGATTCAAAACACTTCGAAGCTTCATGAAGCAGTGTTTTGAAATCAACCATCACTATTGTTGAATAAAAGTCGCTATTTTGTTTTTTGTTTTGTTTTTTGGCGCACAAAAAGTATTCTCATTGCTTCATAACATTAAAGGTGCTAAAGAGGATGTTTTGTTTTATACATTTTTGCAATATTACTTGAAACAGTCTTTACTAACTGATAAAAGACTATTTATTAGGTGCACTGAAAGGAATAATATTAATATACATCATCTGTGCATGAGGTAGGGCCTTAAAAACATCAGCCAATCGTTTACGCGATCATCGCATAAACGATTGGCCCTCTGGCTTGTCAATCACTGCCGTGACGTTCCTTGTGCGAGACGTAACTCCAGTAACTTTCCACACTCCACAGGCGCCGCATGCAATGTTTTTGTCAGGAGACAGGAGTAACAACTGCAGATTATGAGTTACTGCGGTGAGTCCGACATAATGAATCCACAAACACGACACAGCGAATGCCGGTGGTAAACACTCGTGTTCCAATACTCGTGCACGAGTTTTGGAAGGCGTTCCCTCAAAATGAGCTGTGAAGGAGGGGGGTTGTTCTTACGCATGCGCTCATTTCAAAAACTCACTAACAGTCTTTGGTTTCTCAGTCGACGAAAAGATCCTCTTTAGCACCTTTAAGGTTGAACCACTGTAGTCACATGAACTGTTTTAAATATGTTTTTAGTTTCTTCATGGGCATTGAAAAGGAAATGATCTTGCTGGCTATGCAGGCCTCACTGAGTCATTGGATTTTATCAAAAATATCTTAATTTGTGTTCCGATGATGAACGAAGGTCTTACGGGTGTGGAACGACATGAGGGTAATTATTGACAGAATTTTCATTTTTGGGTGAATTAACCCTTTAAGCAGCAGCAAATGAAATGACAAACAAAGAACAGTAAATTATTTATTAAGTAACATAAAAATGATATGTGAGTATATAAACACTATCCTTTCAGAAAGTGCATTGTGTATTCATGGATATTTTGTGTGTTTAGTGTGAAAGTCAGCTGGACTTTCATTCTATCTGTTGACTTTGAGATTGTAAGTAACATTAATCTTATAAAATGAATCACACAACATCTTTACACATTAACTTGTGAAATATTTCTGATGTTATTTTTATTACATTTCACTTAATTTTTACTGTAAAATTTAATTTAATGGCATATCAGTACGGCACTGGCATATCACATCTCATTAAAATGATTTTGTTTTCAAAATACATGTATTAATGATAATTGTCTGTTATTTGTGCTGTCTCGCTAGTCTTGCAGTCTCTGTTCATGTGAGCTGCAGAATTTCAGGGGTGGAGTCAGATGCAAAGGGACTTAAAATTTGTACTTTGCACTTTTGGGTTTTAAAGACACAATCCACTTAGGCAAAGAAGGCCGGGGAGAAGGTTCCTCTGGGCAGTCATTATCATTCTCATCATTTTCATCTTCATCTTCATCTTCATCATCATACTCTGGCAACGAGCTGGGTGGTAAGATGATGACCTCCTCAGAGAATCGAACGCGTCGAGTATCTTCCATCCTCCTCTGGGAGATGAATAGAAAGAATGACATGATGTATTGTAATTGTGGACATTAATATGATTACAATTGATTCCCTAAATTATATAATGTGTTTACAGTGGATACATAAACTGAATCGCCTTTTGAAAATACCAGCTGTTGGAGGCCTATTCATGCTGGACTATGATCTTCACTATAACTAAACATAAAAGGGATAGTTGACTTGTAAATTAAGATTCTGTCATCATCAATATACCCTCATGTCGCTATAAACCTGTATGACTTTCTTCTGTGAAAAACACTAAAGGTGAATTTCTGAAGATATATTGGCCACTCTCTTCAAAATAATGCCAATGAACTAGGGCTGTCAAGCTCTGAAATTACCATTAATGGATCATAAAAGTGGTCCATATGACTGTTCCAAGTCTTTTTAAGGGTTTACAGCTTGAGAGCATTCATGAGAGAAGCAGTAAAATCATTCTATTAAAACAGATCTTTTCAATTAATTGGATGATCCAAGTCACAATCCATTCTGAATAATTTTACTTACTGACTTGTGGCCGCAGCAGTTAATGCAGGACTGGCAAATTTCTAGTCAATGACTTAAATTTTGGCATGTTCCTCATATAAAGCTATCATATTACATTTTGGAAGATTTGGAATATAGTGCCCAGTACAATTCTTCAACATTCTTCCACCTTTCATGTTCCATCAAAATTACTACATCAAAAGTTTGGGGGTAGTTGTGCTGCTTCATATTTTTGTGGAAACCATGATACATATCTTTTTTTTTTCAGGATTCAGGAAAGTAAAAAAAACAAACAAAAAAACAGCATCTATTTGAAATTATTATAAATGGCTGAATAAATGTTCCCATTTCTTTCTTTTTTTTTTTTAAAAAATATTACTGTCCCCAAACGTTTGAATGGTAATGTACGTGTTTTTTGAAAGTAATGAGGATCGTCCTCAGCAGTGTAGGTTCCTGATGTTACACATCTGTCAAAGAGTTTTTGTAGTGACTCACATCATTGTAGCCTGTGTCACAAGACAACATAAAAATTCAGCACCACCCAACAATTAATTCAACAATGGCACAAAAACCACAAACATCTCAACATAACACGTGTGTCTGTAGTCTGTAATAAACTCACTTTGTTCACACCCAAAATTTTTAAAATTTTAAGGGTTAAATCATTCTTCTGTGTTGAATCAAAATTACACCACAATATTGATCCTAATATTAATAATAATCGGGGTATATATAAGTAAAAGTGACACTTTTATGCTTTTTTCCCGGATGTTACCTTTCATGCAGTGTGTAATATAGCTGTTTGCTTGCCAGAGCAAATGCACTTCCAAAAGATAAGGACTCTCGCTCTAATTGATACGATAAAACTGACACCATTGTTACTGTTTGTATCATTACAGTGCTAAGGAAGCTTCTGGAGCTGAAATTCAGATATGGTAAAGGGCATAACAGTCACAACAGACTGAACCATCTGACCAATTAGAGCAGAGTAGACCGATCACAACAGACTGGGCCATCTGACCAATCAGAGCAGAGTAGACCAATCACAACAGACTGGACAATCTGACCAATCAGAGCAGAGTAGACCAATCACAGCAGACTGGGCCATCTGACCAATCAGAGCAGAGTAGACCAATCACAGCAGATTGGACAATCTGACCAATCAGAGCAGAGTAGACCAATCACAACAGACTGGACAATCTGACCAATCAGAGCAGAGTAGACCAATCACAACAGACTGGGCCATCTGACCAATCAGAGCAGAGTAGACCAATCACAGCAGACTGGACAATCTGACCAATCAGAGCAGAGTAGACCAATCACAACAGACTGGGCCATCTGACCAATCAGAGCAGAGTAGACCAATCACAACAGACTGGACCATCTGACCAATTTAGAGCAGAGTAGACCAATCACAACAGACTGGACACTCTGACCAATCAGAGCAGAGTAGTCCAATCAAAACAGACTGGACAATCTGACCAATCAGAGCAGAGTAGACCAATCACAGCAGACTGGGCCATCTGACCAATCAGAGCAGAGTAGACCAATCACAGCAGACTGGACAATCTGACCAATCAGAGCAGAGTAGACCAATCACAACAGACTGGGCCATCTGACCAATCAGAGCAGAGTAGACCAATCACAACAGACTGGGCCATCTGACCAATCAGAGCAGAGTAGTCCAATCACAACAGACTGGACAATCTGACCAATCAGAGCAGAGTAGACCAATCACAACAGACTGCCATCTGACCAATCAGAGCAGAGTAGACCAATCACAACAGACTGGACCATCTGACTAATCAGAGCAGAGTAGACCAATCACAACAGACTGGACCATCTGACTAATCAGAGCAGAGTAGACCAATCAAACAGACAGACTGGACAATCTGACCAATCAGAGCAGAGTAGACCAATCACAACAGACTGGCCATCTGACCAATCAGAGCAGAGTAGACCAATCACAACAGACTGGACAATCTGACCAATCAGAGCAGAGTAGACCAATCACAACAGACTGGGCCATCTGACCAATCAGAGCAGAGTAGACCAATCACAACAGACTGGACCATCTGACTAATCAGAGCAGAGTAGACCAATCACAACAGACTGGACCATCTGACCAATCAGAGCAGAGTAGACCAATCACAACAGACTGGGCCATCTGACCAATCAGAGCAGAGTAGACCAATCACAACAGACTGGACCATCTGACTAATCAGAGCAGAGTAGACCAATCACAACAGACTGGACCATCTGACTAATCAGAGCAGAGTAGACCAATCAAAACAGACTGGACAATCTGACCAATCAGAGCAGAGTAGACCAATCACAGCAGACTGGGCCATCTGACCAATTTAGAGCAGAGTAGACCAATCACAACAGACTGGACAATCTGACCAATCAGAGCAGAGTAGACCAATCACAACAGACTGCCATCTGACTAATCAGAGCAGAGTAGACCAATCACAACAGACTGGACAATCTGACCAATCAGAGCAGAGTAGACCAATCACAACAGACTGCCATCTGACTAATCAGAGCAGAGTAGACCAATCACAACAGACTGGACATCTGACCAATCAGAGCAGAGTAGACCAATCACAACAGACTGCCATCTGACTAATCAGAGCAGAGTAGACCAATCACAACAGACTGGACAATCTGACCAATCAGAGCAGAGTAGACCAATCACAACAGACTGGACCATCTGACCAATCAGAGCAGAGTAGACCAATCACAACAGACTGGACCATCTGACCAATCAGAGCAGAGTAGACCAATCACAACAGACTGGCCATCTGACCAATCAGAGCAGAGTAGACCAATCACAACAGACTGGACCATCTGACCAATCAGAGCAGAGTAGACCAATCACAACAGACTGGACATCTGACCAATCAGAGCAGAGTAGACCAATCACAACAGACTGGACCATCTGACTAATCAGAGCAGAGTAGACCAATCACAACAGACTGGGCCATCTGACCAATCAGAGCAGAGTAGACCAATCACAGCAGACTGGGCCATCTGACCAATCAGAGCAGAGTAGACCAATCACAACAGACTGGACAATCTGACCAATCAGAGCAGAGTAGACCAATCACAACAGACTGCCATCTGACTAATCAGAGCAGAGTAGACCAATCACAACAGACTGGACAATCTGACCAATCAGAGCAGAGTAGACCAATCACAACAGACTGGACCATCTGACTAATCAGAGCAGAGTAGACCAATCACAACAGACTGGACCATCTGACTAATCAGAGCAGAGTAGACCAATCACAACAGACTGCCATCTGACTAATCAGAGCAGAGTAGACCAATCACAACAGACTGGACCATCTGACTAATCAGAGCAGAGTAGACCAATCACAACAGACTGGACAATCTGACTAATCAGAGCAGAGTAGACCAATCACAACAGACTGGACCATCTGACTAATCAGAGCAGAGTAGACCAATCACAACAGACTGGACAATCTGACCAATCAGAGCAGAGTAGACCAATCACAACAGACTGCCATCTGACTAATCAGAGCAGAGTAGACCAATCACAACAGACTGCCATCTGACCAATCACAGCAGAGTAGACCAATCACACCAGGGCTGCGTTCGGCCCCGACAAAACGTTTTTTTAAACGGAAACGGTGGTGCGTTGAACACCCTGTTCTGATGACGCAAGAGTTGCAACTATGGCAGCTGAGAAGGCCATTCTTTGTGTTCTTCATTCTTTTTGAAGAATTGATACGCTATATTTTTACTATAAAACTCTTACGACAAACATGTCTTCTAATATCTTCAATTGTTGAGTATACTGAAATGCAGCGGACACATTTATAAACGACTTTACTTGGACCCATTGTGCGAGCTGTCTCTTTAATACCGTGTGGTTTATATACATGTTGATGCTGATTGGGCAGACATTTTTGACACACCCACCAAACAAGAGAAAACGTTTCTCAAACCCCATTGCACACCATTTCCAGGAAACATGTCAATCAATCCGAAAACTGTAGCAAAACGTTGCACACCAGTTTGAGCTTGAGCGTGCCCCAGAATGGGCCATCTGACCAATCAGAGCAGAGTAGGTTCTCGGGAAGGAGGGGTTTAGAGAGACCGAATCCTTTATTGAACTGTTTCAGACACTGTGATAAAGGAGTGATGCTGCAATTTACAATATGAGTGTTTTTGACCTTTGATGCATGTAAAACTATTATAGGAGACCTCCAAACCTTTAAAATAGCATAATAAGGGCACTTTAAAACCTGCTTATTGAAATACATATTTTTTTCTGACATATAGTAAACCTACCTTTTTGACTGCAGTCTCCAAAGATACAGAAGACTCTGAGATGGTGTCCATCAGCGAGTTGAGGGAAGACGAGGGTGAGATGCTCTGGGCAGCGACTGAAGTCTGTGTGGCCATGAAAGAGCTGCTGTGATCCTCCTCCTCCATGTCTTGTGATGTGTGTTCAACTGGATCTCTCCTATTTGTCCAGTGCTCTCTTTTACGGCTCAGAGATCCGTGGGATGTTATAGACGATCTGTCCTTTGGCTGAGGGAAATTAAGGAAAAGAAATAAGAAAGAATGAACAAAATTCTTACACATTGCTGATTACTAATATCACAATAAATCAGTATTGTTTCTTAATGATTATACTTTCACCTTAATATACGAAAGGTCCAATAGTGGTATGAAATCCTCCGTCCCACCTTGGTTGGTGTCAGGCACTTGACTAGACATCTGTTGTGAATCGCTTTCCTCAGTTGCCTTTAATTTGTTTGGATCGTGCTGGGAAAACTGTGATTGTTTGTTTGATTGCTCAATGTGGTGAGATTTGTTGAGTTCCAGATAACTGGTTTGATTTCGTAACTGGTTTGTAAACGGGTCAGAAGTTTGTAATTGATTTGTGGTGAGATCAGAAACATGTGATGAAGAAGCACTCATCTGGGATGTCTCGGTTTGGTTGTAAACAGGTTTATCAGAGGCAAAGCTCTCAGAGAACGAAGGTACTAAATGGGAATCGGTTGTGTCGTTGTGAGTCCATTTACTGGTCCGTTCTTCCTCAAGTGGTTGGTTGATATTACTTTGTGGCTCGTTTGATTGGTCCTGCGTTGTGCCGTTAACTGAGAGAAACTGAGCCCACTCTGTCCCGCTGAAGATCTCCTCCATTAAATTAGAAGTAGTGCCAAATGAGAAAAGACTGTCACTGAGAGGAAGGATGTAAGTTAGGAGTTTAGTCATTTGAATGTAAAGCCAAATACAGGATTTAATAGTTGCACCTTTACTCTGAATAACTCTCATATTTTCTTGTATTTTCATTATTTTAGCTCTTACGGGGTCACACATTCTTTCTTGATGAGACAGTGGTTTTACAAGAAATAGAAAGTGATTCATGGATCAGACCCGTGGAATGTTAACTATGTCTGATGCATATTTCTAATGTGGTTACCTCATGTAGCTTAGTGAAGCAGGGCCATCTTCTTCCAGTGCTGTGTTGATCGGTTCATGGTGGATATCTGTAATCTCAGCAGGTGCTGTAGGTGTGTTGTTCACATCAATGGGCACAGATAATGACGAGAGATTACTCTGAATATAAACATAAAGGACATGTGGTTTTAAAATAATTATAGATTTTCTAGGTGCTGAGCAGGGCCTTAAACTAACTTTTTGCCACATCTGCCAATGGTCGTGACTTAAGAAAATTTACCCTCCATAAGTATTTTTACTGACCATTAAACTGTCAGTTATGACACCAGATACCACTAAAAATTCACAATTCTCTATTCCAGCTTCTATAACACAGCTAAAACTATTTTAACATTGAATAAAGTAATCAAATGTAAAATAACACAGGATAGTCTTCACTGTATAAATTAAACATTTGTAAAATTAATCCTTGTTAAAGGGATAGTTCACCCTTCATCTTCTTTCAGAAGAACACAATCGGAGATATATTTAAAAATATCCTTAGTCCCCAAGGTTTATAATGGTTGTGAACGGGGGGCCGCGTTTTGAAGACAAAAAAATGCATCCATCCATAAAAAATGAATCCATATAACTCCAGGGGGTTAATAAAGGCCTTCTGAAGTGAATTCATGCAAGACACATATCCTTAATTAAAACTTTATGAAGTAAAATAATGAGCTTCCGGCGCGACAGCTTTATACATTCGACATACGTCCAAAAAGCGTTAACTTCCCCAACGTAGTACGCAACGCGTTATAGCGTAGGACATAGCGTAGAACGTCATGTCATGTACTATGTCGCTGAAGTTAACAATTTTTGGACATACATCGGATGCGTATGGCTGTCGCACCGGAAGCTCATTATTTTACTTCGCTTCAGAAGACCTTTATTAACCCCCTGGAGTAGTATGGATTCATTTTTTTAATGGATGGATGCTTTTTTTTTGTCTTCAAAATGTGGCCACCCATTCACAGCCATTATAAACCTTGGATATATATAGAGATATATTTTTAAATATATCTCGGATTGTGTTTGTCTGAAAGAAGATAGTCATATACACCTAGAACGGCTTGAGGGTGAGTAAATCATGGGATAATTTTAATTTTTGGGTGAACTATCCCCTTAAAGTTACATAAGTTATTCAGTCAAGAGCAGTGAATGATTTTTTTCTTTGTCCTTTGTTGTTTGATTAACATTAAAAATACAGACAGCAGCAAAAATATTAGGCTGCTGTCACTTTAAGACCTAATGCATGGATCTAATACACTGATACTGGTACACATCTTTTTCTACTGTTTATGTTCACTTAAGAAATAAATGACTATATTTAGGATATTCGCTGAGACAGACATTTTTTTTTTTTTAAATTGTGCAAATTTTGTCTGTTCAAGCGCAAGAAGACGTAAAAGAGAGCTCAATTCAGTATTTGCGTGCTGTCTGAAACACAGCTTTCTGGGCGCGCGCTTCGGATGTGTGTGCACAAAACTTTTGACACAGTGCACGAGTACCAAATTGAGTTCCCTTTTGCGTCTTCTTGCGCTTGAATATTTAAATTGCCAGAGCTTAAACTCTTGTGACGATGCAGCGCTGGCCTGTCACCTGTCCCGAGCACCATTCACGTTTGTTTACATTCATGTTCTCACAACATTGCATTGTTAGAACTCATAAAAATATTACCGGCCAACTGATCATTCGCATGATTGGTGTTTTTAGCACATTGTTATGCAGTTACTAGGTGGTTGCCACAATTTCATAATTTTCAGAACAGTGCAGTATCCAAACAGACGCTAAGTGGTTCTGTTTTGCTTTTGTTTTTTTCCCCCAATTTATCATTTTTTAATTTATTTTTAACTAAAAATGAAAACAAAACTGAAAAACAAAGTATCCCAAATTACAATCCCAATAACAGCCATGACTTCTATATCAGGTTACTTTAAAAACGTTGCAGTGTTTTGTTCAGTGTAGTTATATTGATGCCTAAGCATCACTAATAGACAAAGAACTGGTACAAAGCTGGCTTTGACAGTATTAAATCAAATGGACACAAATACTCACTTGTACTTCATTCTGTTTTGGTCTTTCTCCATCACCTCTTTGTCTGGTCATTGTGCTTCTGTGTCTCTCTCTCCATCTCTCTTTCACATTCTGAGCCCACCTTTTAGCCTCCCCCCACTTCTTTCTACTTGACTTTGTCGATTTTTCTGATTGCTCGTGAAGTCTGATGCCTTCAACTTTCTCATTCACAGCAACCCAGCTCCATGCGCCACTTTGACCCTTGTCCTCTGGTTTTTCCACTACTGAAGATGATGATGTCAATGTTGATGCTAAAAGGTCAGGGGGATTTTCGACAGATTCTTTTTTGAATAATGATGGCACATCTGAGTTGGTCTCCTCTTCCAGAGAAAATTGTTTCATTTCTGGCCTTGACATCTGATCGTCTCCAACCCAGGAAGTGACATCATCTGTAACCCAAATTAACGGTGGCCGTTTTGGTTTAGTAGAGAATCCCGAGTTGTGTTTACTGATCCTTCTGACAGGTTGCTTAGCATAAGGAGTCAATGCACCCCCAAATTGAGAAGACTGTTGAGTCCAAGGATTCTCCCACTTTTTTTGCTCTTTACTTTTGGAAGAAAATCCAAACTGATAAACTGTTCTTTTAGATGAATCCTCCACTGTTTCAGATGGACTACATGTTTTCATATCAGCGGGTGAGCTACTGTTGGTCTCAGCGTTCAGCCGTAATTTCTGAAGCATAGATTCCAGTAAGGAATGAGTGTCTGAGACAGGGTTTAACTCCGCCATTTGGCTCTATGTTACCACATGCGCACACATGAGTAGAGACGGCTCACAGACAGTGGGTAGATGTACACAATAAAGCAGACTCACTCTAGACGCTCAACTTTCACCCATGCTGGTTACAGGTAGAGCTGTACAATTCCACAAATCCTTCATTTATATCCTCATGTTAGTCCATACAAGTATTTATTTCCATCATTCATTCAGTTCCCCTTGTTTTCCAACCCTCCCGTGAGCTCTCTATCTTTTTCTCGATTTCTGAAAAGTTGCAGAGGGAAGAAGTGTTATGAAGAATAGTTCAAAAAGAGAGAAAGAGGTGTGTCCAACACCCAGATGGACAGGTAAGACAAGTGTGTCAGGATGAAACATTTTGTATTTTTGTCACTCCCTCTGACCAGCTGCTGAATGACTGAGACACTGTGTCTTAAAGAACCTTGAGAACATTATCATGTCTTGATATGAAGTCACTGCTTCAGCAAGAGGAGGAATTTTATTTAATTGGTCACCGATTTCCAAGTAGCCAACATACTCTCGAATGCAAAATCACAGTTTTTATGAGTAGTAATTATTGTATTTTGGTAGATTGCTGTAGAACTATAAATATTTACATTTCAATAAAGTAAAACACAGTACATTATATGGTTACAATGCATTGCAATGACTATGGTCATATAAATAAAACTATAAACCTATAAAACCTATGTAGAATAATCCAACTTTTTGAGTTAAATACTTTAATGACAGACTAACAGGGTGTCAAACTAAATTTTGTTGGGGGGAAAAAGAAAATATGCATCAAACAAAAATACAGTTATGTTAACTTCCACTGAAATACACCCTAGCTCTGGCTGTAAAGGAAATAGTTTCGTACACTATGCAATATGTGCTTTAAAAAAGTTTTCTTTTGTACTATGAACTGGTGTTATTGTGAAAGTGAAAATGCACTTCTGTTTTTATCAACCTGCTTTTTTATATATATATTTAAACCTTTTTCTTACGCATTTTATGCAGTTCATCTCATGATGGAAAGTTCTATTTGTTGGGCGCTTTATTATGACGCAAACACTTCTTATCTGATGCCTCACGCTGATTGGCTAGAGCAGAAAATACGCGCCACATGTCGGATTCGAAGTAAACAAATTCTTGAATTATCCGCTTATACTAAGTTTACCGTTGTTTGAATTATGTACCGTATGTTATGCGATAACAGATAACAGCTCTTAAACTTCTCTTTACCATCAATTTCTTACGTTATAAGAGCTAGTGGCGTCATGTGGCCGGTTCCGTGATTCTACAAATGCTTCAGCTTGAGCCGGAGGAAAATTAATATAAATAATAATTTATGTTGTTTAAAAAGAATATTGTTGACAAGCAAAATAATGGATTGTGTTGCAACCGGAGGAAACGTGAAAGGTAATAACTGAAGCCGAGGACGCGCTCTAGACGTGTTTTTCAAACTTATATTATAAATAAACTTCAAACGCAACGCTAATGCAACATAGACGCTTTATACCTGCTCTTATATAAAATTACTTTATGAATAGAAGCATAGTAATGCACACTTTTTATAGTTTTAGCAAAAGCCATACATTCGCTGTCAAGAATCGGAGAGGAGCTGTATTTGGAGCCTGTGGAGGATGGGGTACGTTATGTGTTTGTTTCCGGTGTTTACGATTGTGTATTTATGTTTAGACCGATGTGAGGTGTTTAAATAATGTGACTTGTGTGTGTCCTGTGTTTTTAGTTGGCTCTTCGGTCGGTCAACTCTTCTCGGTCAGCCTTTGCCTGCTTCCTGTTGTCTCCTCTCTTCTTCCAGAGATATCAGACTCCTTCAGACCAGAGCTTTCGCTGCAAAATACCCATCAAGGTAACAATTCCTGGTCTGTTCATTCCATCCCTGCAGTTCCTCTTTATATTTTGGGAGCTTAATACTTGTCCATGCATCACTTCTACACTATACTGCAAAAATTGCTTTTCTTACTGAGTATTTTTGTCTTATTTCAAGTACAAATATCTTGAATCGATACATTTTCTATACAAGAAAATGAGAAGATATTAAGTTGTTTCCTGGGGGAAATAATTAAATTAAGTGCATTTTGCTTAAAACAAGTAAAATTATCTGCCAATGGGTTGAGAAAAATAGTCTTAATGCAAACGGAAAACAAGTTGTTTTTTTTTCTTACCCCATAGGTAGATAATTTTACTTGTTTTAAGCAAAATGCACTTAATTTAGATTTTTTTTCTCACCAGGAAACAAGACTAAATATCTTAGGTCATTTTTCTTGTATAGAAAATGCATCTTGATTTAAGAATTTTTAGATATTTTGACTGGAAACATGACAAAAATACCAAGTACGAAAAGCATTTTTTGCTGTGCATAATGTGTGATCTGTTAAAGTCGGCATGAAATGTTGGGATAATGTTTTGTTCCCTATTATTACTTTATCCGAGTAAAACGAGAAAAAATGTAGGGTGGAGCTTGATTTTGTCCATGGGGAATTGTGGTTTGCTATTGGTGGATCTGATGTGAGTGACAGGTTGTCCCGCCCTCGCGCCAGTAAACACGTTATCAGAGAAGAGGGAGGGGAAGTTACTTTAAAGGTGCAATATGTAAGAATTTTGTAGTAAAATATCCAAAAAATTATTATTTTTAGTAACAGTAATACAGCATTTTCTCCATCATACAATACGTTTTAAAATTAATTCCATGCCATTTATCAACACAAGCCATCCAGCATTTAATATGATATTCTAAAATTGATCTATCTTACTGCAGTGTGCAACAGTATCTCACAGCAGCCGCTGAGCGAACGCACAGAGTAACGTTATAACATTTTAAACACACTCAAATGTATCTAATATGACAAACAGAGCTGTGTTACCTCATACTCATGACTGGAAAATCAGAAGCAGCGCCGGCGACTGTGTCATAATAAAAGTTCCGCTGCTCGTGAGGCGTGTGTTGCGCAATCGCTCCAGCGGCCTCGTTCAGCTCCCACAACACTCGGTCCTGCTCTGCTTCATACTACATAATGTTAATAATCACATCCATGAACATGATTTCTGCCCGAATATTTTCCACCGGATGTGATGTGAAGACCACATGTCCCAAGATTCCACGCTCAAACTTGGCGTCATCAAGCTACGCCTTTGTTTTGAATAGGCCTCTAGCGACCTCTAGTGGACAATTTTTTTTTACATATTGTACCTTTAAGTATAGAATATGAGGGTACATGAATTTAGAAAAAAAGACGTGCACAAATGAATCATTTATATACGGAAGAGGATTAGGGCCAAGCAATAATAAAAAAATAAAACCATCTCGAGGTTAAAGTTGTTAAATTTAGAGAAAAAAGTCGAAATAAAATGTTGAGAATAAACATTAAATTATGAGAAAAAAGTTGTTAAATTATGAGAACAAATTCATTTTATTTTTTTATTATTGCTTGGCCCTAATCCTCTTCCGTATTTATAATAATTACTGCAATATTCCATAATTTGTTTTTTGAATAATGGTGACTTCAATAAAAAGGTGGCACATTATTGGAACATTCAGAATGTAAAATCTTCTCGAAGTAAGCATTTTCCCGCTGTCTTTTTATGTTTTTCAGAGTGTTCAGGCTGTGTTCAAGTCCCTGTCATCTCTGGATCGCTCCGTTGAAAAATGCCGTATTCAGTTGAACAGTGAAAAGAGTCGGTTGACTATAACTCTACACTGTAAACACGGTAAAAATGTTCCCCTGAAAACAACATTGTCACACGTGCTTTTTGTTAGTAGGATTAAATGTAAACTATATCATCACAAAGCTCTATATATAAAGTTAGATATATGATGTTGCCTTCACATTCTGTCGTAATTATCATAAATACGAGTTTCCTAGTTAAAAATTGAACACGAATGAATGCCCTCTCATAATTTTGATACCCATGTTCCTGAGTTGGATGTGCCATAAACTTTAAACATGGCAGAGGGGTGAATGATTGCTCCTATGACTGGAATTCTTTATTAGTTTTTTCCACAACAATCTTTTCGTTAAAGTAGTGCATATTTACATATATAAATAACCATTTGAAGTGTATTATATGTTTTATACACTGCAAAAATAGCCTGTATTTGACTGAAATTCCAGAATCGTCAACAAGCAGATTATCTAGATAGCGTAGTGAATGTTTATATGGTTTTCAGTGAATGGGACACTAAATATCATTTTTGGGTTTAATAAGATTTTCCCAATAAATAGGCAAGAATAAACTTGATGTCCTCCATAATTCCAGTTCTTTCCGACAACAAAGCACATGAATGCGATGAGTTCATTATCACAACTTTAGAAGTGGGAAGTAGGAAATTTCCGACAGCACGTCTAGGCAGCATAAGTGTATCCAGCTTTATCTGCACATATACTCACGTAAAGCAATATATACTATATATCAAATTTGATTGCTTGTATCATTGCAAAATGTAATCGCCAAGCTCTAATATGCTAAATGAGACTATAAGGCATAAAGATATTAAAATACTATCATGATTTTCTGTAAAGCTGCATTTAAAGATTGTATTGTATTGTGCAGAGCGCCATATAAATAAATTTGTCAAATACATTTTATATTATATCTTGCATAGAAATGGCATGTTTTACAGCATGATCAACTAAACTGTGTGTTTGTTACAGGGCTCTTGAAAACACATAATTTGTCCTTTCAGGACTGTGAGAGTTTGCAGGCCGTGTTTGATAAAGAAAGCTGTGCAAACGTGCTACAAGCTCAACCCAGGTTTACATTAATCTTAATACCTCAGTATTCATATCAACCCATTTGCAGTACCTTTTAGTGTCTGTTTAATCATTTTCTGTTGTATTTTAAATTTTCTGTTTTTCACTGTAGGTTGATGGTGGATACAGTTCTGCATTTCCCTCCATCTCTGGAGGAGGTGAATCTGTCAGTGAGCAGTGATCGAGTGTGGCTCAGGAATCATGTGGAGGATGACGCAGGTATCAGTGATTTCAGTCTTCGTTCTGCTGCTATGCATAAAACAAATCAGTCAAAGTCAAATTTTTTCCCTCTCTCAGACCCATCACGAGCAATGATGACTGAACTGTGTTTGAGCTCGGAGGAGTTCGATCATTTTGCCGTCAGCACTCAGACCAGCATCACCTTCTGCCTCAAAGAGCTCAGGGTGAGTGTGAACTCGTACAAACATTCACATCTAATCCAGGGTCCCTGCGATTTATCATGAATCATTTATCATTTTGACTCATCCCTTTTCTTAAAAAAAAAGTATAAAGGCTGAAATGTGAGGTTTATAATTTTATAAAACTTGTTTGTCGACTTTATTTGAACTGTAAAATATTGTTTGATCTGTAAAGTTGTTTAAATCATCGTTTTTAGATTATTTTTTATGGTTTAGTGTTTTACCTTAAAGGGATAGTTCACCCAAAAATGAAAATTATCGCATGATTTACTCACCCTCAAGCCAGCCTAGGTGTATATGACTATCTACTTTCAGATGAACACAATCGGAGATATATTAAAAAATATTCTGGCTCTTCCAAGCTTTATAATGGCAGTAAATAGAGGATGAGATTTTAAAGTCCAACCATCCATCATAAAAGATAAACAATATAGGCTCAATAAAGGCCTTCTGAAGCAAAGTGGTGT
This sequence comes from Megalobrama amblycephala, assembly GCF_018812025.1. NCBI lineage: Eukaryota > Metazoa > Chordata > Actinopteri > Cypriniformes > Xenocyprididae > Megalobrama > Megalobrama amblycephala. Next base: position 21,463,540 of record NC_063066.1, on the reverse strand, counting down.
GTTTGTGTAAGAAAAATATCCATTTTTAAAACTTCAAAAACTAAAATAACTAGCTTCCAGGAGAAAGCCATACGCACGTCGACTTACAGCAAAAGAGTGAACTCTGACGGGATGTAGGAATATTCTAAGTTTAGACGCCTCTCGCTGTTCAAACAAATAGGGATGTGCAACAAACTCAAGCTCCTCTTCTCTTATATCAAAATCCTCTGACGTTTCTCTTTAAAGATTCTCGTTTTAGACTTCTAATTTGTGACCGGTGTTTTGTTTTGCTCTCTCCTCTGCTCTTCCACGTTCATCAATACAGCATATATCATGTCAGAAGTTACTCTTTCGTGTTGGTTTTCGATGCGTACAGCCGTCTGTCAAAAGCTAGTTATTTTAGTTTTTGAAGTTTTAAATATTGATATTTTTCTTACACAAACACATCGCTTTGCTTCAGAAGGCCTTTATGAACCCCCTGGAACTGTATGGATATCTTTTATGATGGATTGTTGCGTTTTTTTTTTGCGTTTGTAAGAGCCAGGACATTATTTAATATATTATTTAAAACTCAGATTGTGTTCGTCTGAAAGAAGAAAGTCATATAGACCTAGGATGGCTTGAGGGTGAGTAAATCATGGGGTAATTTTCATTTTTGGGTAAACTAACCATTTAAACACTGACCTTGACCTACATCCACCTACGTTTGACCTACATTTGTTTTTAATTTTCCTGATAAATCATGCACAAGAAAAAAAGGTACATTTGTAATAATAAAAATGTGAATTGTCAAAAAGTTTATTTTATTTTCCATTTTGTCTTTTTTTGTTTGTTTCTCTTTAATGTATGTAATGTAATGTTTAATGTTTCTATTTAATGTATTTTAACCTTGATTTTGCCATTAAAATAGCCATAGAAGGCTATAGCATTACTTTATTTGTCTCTCTGGTTTTCCATCAGGGTTTGCTTGTGTTTGCCGAGTCATCTGGTCTTCCAATCTCTATGTATTTTGATGAGCCAGGCAGGTTAGTTTATGATCTAGCCCAAATTCACTTGTCCACTTTATTTATATTAAAATATTAAAAAATATATATGTACACTACCATTGAAAAGTTGTGAATATTATTATGATGTAAAATAGCATTTATTTTTAATATATTTTATTATAATATTTTTTAAAATATATTTGTAATTATATGTAGTGTATTCCTGTGATCAAAGCTGCATTTTCAGCATCATTACTCCATTATTCAGTGTCACATGATCCTTCAGAAATCATTCTATGTTGATTTGCTCAAGAAACATTTCTGATTTTCATCAATGTTGAAAACAGTGCTGCTTCATATTTTTGTGGAAAACATTATACTTTTTTTCAGGATTTTTTTGATGAATAGAAAGTTCAAAAGAACAGCATTTCTTGGAAAAAGAAATCTTTTGTAAGATTATAAATGTTAATTTTAATGTGTCATTGCTGAATAAAAGAATTAATTTCTTCAGAAGTTTGAGGTCAGTACATTTTTTTTTTTTTAAACGGTAGTGTGTTTAAAAATAATATCACTGTGTATTCTCACCTGTGTGTGTTTGTGTTTAAGTCCAGTTATCCTGAGTGTAACAGACAGTGTTCTGGAGGCTAATTTTGTCCTTGCTACACTGTCAGAGGACTCACATCCAAATAACCACGTCAAATCCAACACAAAACAGTATGTGAAATCATAAAATATGGAATATCATCAATATGAATGTTATATTAATTTATATTTGTTTGTTTTTTTTAATCATTTTTCCCCTCAGCCCTGATGCTGAGCAACCACCAGACGACTTCATGAATGACGACATGGACTCATTTCTCATCGCCATGGAGACGAGTGAACTTCCTGGACCGTCACATGTACCCACATCCCCACCGCACCCCACCAACAACAGAAAGCACTCAGTCAGTGAAGAGGAGCAAGAGGAAGCACTTACAGAAGGACCTCCCAACAAAAAGGTACAATAATCATTTAAATGAAACATTTGTTTAAAACATAAAACCTAATGGCTAGATCTCACTGGGGTTTTTTTTGTCCCTGCTTTCTTTCAGTTTTGTTCACTTTTCTTCGGTTCAGTTCTGCCCACTCCCTCTCAGCTGGCCAATCAGACGATACAGAGCCAGGAAGTGCTCGCAAGTGACAGTGAAGATGAAAATCAGACAGAAACATCATAACCGCCTCATCAGTTGAACTCAGAAGTGAACAATGTGGAAAGAAACTCCCACAGCCAACCTCACAAAGACTGCTAAATGCATTTACACATACGTGTCTCCTCCTGATTTTATTTTTCTATCAAAATAATAATGGTTTTAAACCAAGAGATGAAGCAGTGAAGAAAACAAGCCATGTCAAATCATTGCACAACTCGCATTAAAACATCTCACTCCCACTGTGAAAAACAAATATTTGATCGAGTCTCTGATTATTTAAAAGTAATTGTCAGAAAAAGGGGCAGAGTTTCTCCTGGAGTGAGATGTCTGAGAGTCACTGTTCTCGGGGGACACAACGTTATCGACCCCCTTCTTGCTGAGCACCTGAAAACTCTTCCCTCTTGTCTGAGGCTTTTTCCTCTCTTTTTCTTTTTCTTTGTCCTTTTCCATTTCCTTTTCTCGTTTCTTTCTGTCTTTCTCTTCCCTTTCTTTTCGCTCTTTCTCTCTCTTCCTTCTCCTCCTCTCTTTCGCGGTCAGCTTCTCCTCTTTTTCACTAAAGTCCTGGATGAGGATTTTGGGAACGGGGGTTTTATTGGTGTCCCCACGGAGAAGGCGGAACAGACCCCGACGTTTTGGAATGTCTGACTTTGTCGGTGAGTTAGGCTGAGCGTGTGTGTCTTGTGTAAGTGTGTGTGTCGTCTTTTCTGAATGCATGTGTTCTTGCTGCTGTGGTTCTCTGAAGGTGTCCTCAGAGAGGATTGTGGGATAGGAAACCCGCGAGCTGGAAGTCCTTCGCAATCGGAGCTGAGCTGGCGGGACATTTGGGTTTGGGGATTTTGAAGATTGAATTAAAGAGGGAGAATCTAACTCCTGGCTGTTTTCTGGTATTGCACATTCACTGTCATGAGGGTTGCCAGATCCAGCAGCACAATCCTCTGTATTACACTCTGGGTTGCCAGATTCAATAGTCACATCATCTCTGTTGGTCTCTGGGTGGTCAGATTCAGTTACGATATGCACTTCTTTGTAATCTGGGTTGCCAGATCCAACAGCTGAATCCTCTGTATTACTTTCTGGGATGTCAGATCTAGTTGTAACTTGCACATCACTGCATTCTGGGTTGCCAGATCCAACATCCAAGACTACTGTATTATTCTCTGGATTGCCAGATTCAGTCATAGCAAGCACATCGCTGCATTCTGGGTTGCCAGAATCAACAGCCGAATCCACTGTGTTTCCCTCTGGATTGTCAGATCCAGCTGTTACAAGTACTTTATTGCTTTCTGGGTTTTCAACTGCAGAACCTAATATATTGCTCTCTGAATTGCCAGATCCAACAAAAATTTCCACCTCATTGCTTTCTGTTTTTACAGATTCAGTGGTAACATCTGTCACGTTACTTTCAGGGTTGCCAGATCTATTTGTAAGCACATCATTGCTTTCAGGGTTGCCAACAGCAGAATCCTCTACATTGCCCTCAGGGTTGCCAGATTCACTTATAACAGGCACCTTGTTGTTCTCTGGATTGTCAGATTCAACAGCAGTTTCCACACCATTGCTTTCTGGTTTGCCAAGTTCAGTGGTAAAATCTATTGTGTTGTCTTCAGGGTTGCCAGATCCAAGAGAAACATGCATTTCATTGTTTTCTGAGAGGATAGTATCATCTTCTGCATTGTGTGTGAGGTTGCTTGATTCTTCAGTTGTATTGACTGGTGATTTATTTTCTTCACTTTTTTCGGGATTGTTTTCACTGATTTCATTGTTACCAGATGTGGCAACAGCGGCAGCATCCATGTCACTGTTTTCAGAGTGTCTAGATGTGACTGTTACATCTGGTTCAAGGGTGCTGGTGCCATCAGCATCATCATCCACTTCACTCTGCTCTGGGTTGCCAGATCCTACTGAATCCTTCACAGTGGAATCAAGTGAACAGTGCACTAACTCTTCGGATGTAACTGTAGAATCCATGTCATTGTGCTCCGGCTCGCTTGATTGCGACTGCTGTACGGGATCTGCTGATCTCTCTGGATACTCAGTTTCACTGTCTTGTTCAGTTTGTAGGAAGGATGCTTCAGATGTTTGCAATGGGTTATTGTCTCTCTCTTCTAAGCTTACATCTTGTCTTTCTTCCTCCAATCTCTTGTCATCTTTCTCCTCACACATCTTTGAAGAGTCTGTTATTTCTTTGGTTTCTTTTGTCTCCTCATGGAGAACATTAATCTCTTCTTGCTGTAAACCCTCCTCATTGTCTACGTCATGTTTTTCACCAGTAATCTGAGTCTCTTCATCTTCCTCTGTAGCTATGTGTATGTTCAAATCCTCTTTTTTCTGCCTTTCTGAATGTTCATGTTGATCGCTAGATGTTTCAGACCTCTCTTCGTCCTGGACAACATGTATCTGTACCTCTTTCTCTGGGATATTTTCCTCATTTTGCAAGTTGTCTTCAGTAATAATGACAATTGGCAACCTATCTTCTGTTTCTTTTTGCTGTTCACAGTGTTCTGTTTGTATTTCCTCTTCCTGGATGTTGCTATCTGGCTGTATTTCCTCTTCCTGTTTACTGAAAACAATCTGTGTATCTTCTTCCTGTGATGTTTCAATGGGTGTACTTTCTTCTGGCTCTAAAGTCCTCTCTTCCACAGTCTGTTCATCTTGACATGTCTCTTTATCTGTGTTCTGTTCATTTTGATTTGCTGGTGCTTCTGTGTTCATATCATCTTGACTTTTGTCTTTTTCTATATTCTGTTCATCCTGATGTCCTTGCGTTTCTGTACTCAGTTCATCTTGATTTGTGTCCTGTTCATGATGGTGTGTCTCCTCAATCACACATCCAGCGGCCCTTTCTTCCTCATCACCTTGTGTTGTTGCTGAATTATCTTGCTGTCGGTTTAAAGATGCTTCTGTATGCTCTTTCTCAAAAACATCAGAGTCAGTACTAGAGGACACGACCACTGAGATGTTTGGATGTGTGTTGTGATCTTTGTGTTTGTGTGTACAGAGCTCATCTGCAAGCCTGTCCCGTTTGTCCCTTTGCTCACCAACGATACCACACACACTCCTCCTCCTCATCTCCTCATCGTCGCTCTCCTCTATCAGACTTTGTGAGAATATTCTTCCTCCTCCATCCCACTCCTCTGTGTCAGTCTTACTGCTCCTCTTCCTCCATTTCTTGCGCAGACCCGAAGGAGAAAGCGAAGAATGTGAGCGCATTAGAGGAATAATCAGGCTCCCCTTCTGTCGCTCCTTCTTTTCGTGGTCCTTTTGTTTTTCCTGCGCTCTCTCCCATACCATTCGGTATCCGTGACAGCGCCCTCGTGGGTCAAAGGTCGAGTTCGGTCTCTCTACCTTCCATTTTTCCAGCTCTTTCTCAGTTTGTTTTTGCAGGTCCGACAGGGACAGGGACACTGAACATACCTGAGGGTGTAACAGTGTTTTTGAGTAAAGAAATCTATCAGGACTTAAGGCCTGTTCACATTAACAGTAATCTTCGTCATGAAAATTTTTGCACGTGATTTGTCTTTTTTTAAGCTCGTAACGCACCAAGCCGATGTCGAGTGGAAACGAAAGCAGACTGCGGGGTTGGCTCACATTGGCAGCGTCTGGGTGCAAAGTTGCCCCGACGGCCGTTCTGCACCTGTGTAAGAAGAAATGCCTTTCCGTACCAGCAGGTGGCAGTAGCTGAACAGCCAGTCAGAATGATCAGATGTCCCGACTGACCGACGAGCTCCGACGCAAATTCAACATGTGGAATCGGCCAAAAAAAAGCCGACGAGAACCAACTTCAGCAGACGGTGTGGAACACACTGAGAAAACTTGGTTGGCCGACGAACAAAAACTGAGACCGTCGGCTTGGTGTGTTCTGGGCTTTTGACTAAATGTGCAATCACATTAGCAAAATTTCAAGGGCAAAAAAAAATCCATTGTTTAGTGTCAATAGTGTAGCGATATATGAAGTACAGAAGTTACTGTCAAACCAAGCAGCTTTTTGTTGGTCAATGCGACAAATTCGCATGAAAATACTTGAACACACACAAAAATTTCCCAAAAGCGTGGATTCCTTTGTGAAAATTTGTTGAATAATGTAAAATGTGGTTGCACCTTAAAGGGTTAGTTCACCCAAAAATGAAAATTCTGTCATTTATTACTCACTCTTATGCTGTTCCACGCCCGTAAGACCTTCATTGATCTTTGGAACACAAATGAAGATATTTTAGTTGAAATCCGATGGCTCCGTGAGGCCTCCATAGGGAGCAATGACATTTCCTCTCTCAAGATCCATAAAGGTACTAAAAACACATCTAAATCAGTTCATGTTCGTTCAGTGGTTCAATATTAATATTATAAAGCGACGAGAATATTTTTGGTGCGCCACAAAAACAAAATAACGACTTATTTAGTGATGGCCAATTTCAAAACGCTGCTTCAGGAAGCATTGGATCACAAATGAATCAGTGTATCGAATCATGATTCGGATCGTGTGTCAAACGGCTGAAATCACGTGACTTTGGCACTCCGATCAGCAGATTCGACACACTGATTCATTTATGATCCGAATCTTCCTGAAGCAGCGTTTTGAAATCGGCCATCACTAAATAAGTCGTTATTTTGTTTTTTGGTGCACCAAAAATATTCTCGTCGCTTTATAATATTAATATTGAACCACTGAACGAACATGAACTGATTTAAATATGTTTTTAGTACATGTCATTGCTCCCTATGGAGGCCTCACGGAACCATCGGATTTCAACCAAAATATATTTATTTGTGTTCCGAAGATCAATTACTTACGGGTGTGGAACGGCATGAGGGTAAGTAATAAATGACAGAATTTTCATTTTTGGGTGAACTAACCCTTTAATGTGTAAAAAATGGCAGACGGGATGAATGAAAATTCAAATTCACTCTCTGACAGCAGGTGGAAGTTATAGAAAAAAAAAAATACTCCGGTTACCCCAGTTCACCCCATTGGTGTATAAGCTAAGCAATCAGGCTAATCGTATATCTGTATGCTATCCTGATACTTATGCTAACTAAAACAAACATTCAGAGCTTGAAGTGGAAAAATAAAAGTGCCAGTACTTCTGATGCTCAGTTTAAAATGCGTTCCTGAATAAGGGAGGGCTCGGCGAGCTTCCGGTGAATGTGATTTCACCAAGTACAACATGTTCCTGTATCAACATCTTTGTTGATCCTGGAACAACATTCCAATCTACCAATCAGATTTGAGGGACAAGTTTACCATTTATGTCAAGTTTAGGCCTGCAACCAGGGTTAGGTGCTTCTACATCAATGTTATTCACATATATTTTTCCCCTCTGATTTTAGGGATAAGTTATAGGTAGGATCAGGTTTAGGGGTAGGAATAGGGTTAAGACTAAATTTTTGGACAGGAATGTTGTTCCAGGATCAACAAAATATGTTGATCAAGGAACATGTCTTACTTGGCAAAATCATGGTGACCGTGAGCTTCCGTATGTGCAACATGTTAAAAGTGTCGGTACGCAAGGAAAACTAGCAGTACGCTAAAGGCAAAATACTGTGTACTGGCGCTTACCGGCCCGCTTCGAGCACTGCTAACATTGATGGTCGGTATCATAGTTCAAATGACATGTGATTTTGCAGGAATTGTAATCAAGCGACAGTATCCATTAAATGTTCTCAGCGGAATCCCTTGGGGTCCTAATGGACACCTGATTTCGAGGACCAAAAAAAACAAATTTCTGACAATACAGTTTCTGGATTTTTCCCCTGCTATCTACTGTAACATACCAAAATAGTCCATTCATGGGCATCACCAAGCCATGGTTTTTGTAACCGAAGCGGCTCTGGCCATGTGGTCAAAAGCGCAAATCTTATTGCTTTTTCAGGTTTCTGAGAGATGAGAACACCTCTCCGTCAAAAAAATCTGCATTGACAGCATGCCAATGTTCATGTCAGTCTGAATAGATGCAGCCATTCATTCAAATTAAAAATGTTTATCGCACCGGATTTTCATGCGGAACATTTGTTTTGGTGTGAACAGGCCTTTATTTAGATTAGTTGAAATACAATATCAGTAATATTACCTCATGGATAAAGGCATCAGCCTGCTCATTTTGGACACGCTCTTTAACACCTCGCAGTCGCTCCAGGGTTTCCATCTGGCCATCACACTCTTTTCGCTGTCGTCCATCTCCCAGACATCGGCGCACCAGCACCACAGCAACCTGAAACAAAACACGCACACCTGCCACACACACAAGCTGTGGTCACTACAAGGACTTCAACAACAGGTCAGCATGCCAAGAGATGTATTAAAGGTGCACTAAGTATTTTACAGCTAAAAAAGGATGGTAAGCTTCAGCAAAGGAACAGAATGGAGACCTCAAGCATAACATTACAAATACTCTCAGCACTGAAACTAAACGCTCGCCTACACTTGTGTAGCTCACATGCCCAATGCTTTAATCTGCTAACATGAGAGCCAAAAGTATAAGCTTCTGATCTCTGTCGTTGTCTTAAATGCTTAAAATAGTGGCTGTAGGAATGGAAAGTCCCACTCTTCAGTTAGAAGAGACAGTGTTTTTTTTTTCTTTTGGATATCATTAGATATTGAACAAAATGTTTATCAAGCAGGTAGGAGTTGTATTTGCATAGTAAGAAAAGAGAGTGTAACCGTCAGTTTCCAGAAGTAAAAACTCAATTTTCTACATAGGGAAATTGTTTTTAAACGATAACTTATAATTTTTTTTTTAAATCATTGTTAATCAATGGTATATGCTCTGCATTATTTTAACTTTTTTTTTTAAAATACTTGTATTTAACAACAGCAGGATTCTTGGTTAAAAACTACATTACCCATGATTCGACCAAAAAAAACAACAAAATGGAGTAAGTGACCATACGCTACTCCCTGACTACTTAAATGTGTTTATATGTGCATATTTTGCATTAAAAAATAAAATTATAGTGTTTCTAAATTTAATAAATATCCTAAAATGATTGTTTTATATTTCTCCATTGTTTTTAATTTGATTGTGATTTGCAATGCTTCATGGGATTATAGTTCTTCCTCACTAAAGCCATTAAGTAAACAGTTTTGTAATTTTTTTCAATTTTAAATACCTTTTTGATTCAAATCTACGTTTATGATGTTGTGATTTATCTTGTTGATGGTTGGTTTGGTTCATAGCTTATAACTCTTTCACAAAGACTTGTTCCCTATGAGAAAAAATGAATGAAAAATATTTTCAGTACCACTGAAAAAGTAGGTGGGCACTGTTGCCCTCCATAGCTGACCAGGGGTTTTGCCAAGATGGCCACCAAGCAAAAAGGATTTTGATACTACTCACATGATCACAGATCAGCAAATCTCCAATAGACTAACACATTTTGTTGCAGAATAATAATGGTGAGTATAAAATACTTTTGTAAAAAGGGACAAATATTGCAACAATGGCTTCCAGTATCGGAACTCTTTTGCGTAATTCGCCATCTAATCCAACAGGTGTCATTATAACATCTAAATACCACAGGCAAACCAACAATTACTTAGTGCACCTTTAAATCTTGCAAATATATAGTTGAAAACAAACCATAACAGAAAAAGAGATCCCAGACTCTGAGCAAAGTGTTGAAAGGAAGATGGCGGCTGTACAGGCACATCAGCCAATCGGTGGCAAACATGAGAGGCTCCACCCCCTGACTCTGTAGGTGTTTGTGTGCAGCTGGACACAGTTTCTTTAACACACTTGAGAGAACAGCAGCATCGAATAAAACACCTTCCTAAAGAGAAAGGATAATAAAAGTTTAGCATTTTTCATGCACATTTAACAGTTGGTTTCATGGTTACTTTAAAGATGCCCTACCAGCAGAGGACTGTAGTATCCAGGGAGGTAGAGCTCACTAATCTGCACCAGACACCAGAACGCCTCCTAATACAGAAAGACGATTAGTTGCGCAATGTCATGCTAGCCTAGCATACAGTGCTAACCATTTCTGCAGTAGCCTATGCATATAATTTCTGGAATTATAGCAGAACACCAGTTAAAATTTAAAAATTAAACAATAGTAATGAAGTCACATGGTGAACGTGATTTCACCAAGTACAACATGTTCCTGGATCAACATCTTTGTTGATCCTGGAATCAACATTCCAATCAACCAATCAGATTTGAGGGACAAGTTTACTGTTTTTGTCAAGTTTAGGCTTACAACCAGGGTTAGGTGCTTCCACATCAGTGTTATTCACCTATCATTTCCCTCTAATTTTAGAAATATGTTATGGGTAGGGTTAGGTTTAGGGTTTGGGAAAAGGTTAGGACAAATTTTCAAATGGTACACTACTGTTTGAAATGTTTATCATTGCATACATTCTAAAAAATGCTGGTTGTGTCAACCCGTGTTTGGGTCAAATATGGACAAACCCAACCATTTGTTTAAATTTTTTAATTAATTTTTTTAAACCCAATGGTTGGGTTTGTCCATATTTGATCCAAACATGGGTTTAAACAACAAAGTGTAATGTGTTTCAGTATGCATTTTTTAAAAAAGAAGATGAAAAAGATGATAGAAAGAGATGATCATCTCTCTTATTTGACCATTTAAGATTATTTTACCAGTAAGATTTAATACTTTTATTAAGCAAGGATGCATTAAATTAATCAAAAGTGTCAGTAAAGACATATATAATGTTAGAAAATACTAAGCAGCACAACTGTTGATAATAATCAGAAAATCAGCATATTAGAATGATTTCTGAAGGATCATGTGACAGTGAAGACTGGAGTAATGATGCTGAAAATCCAGCTTTGCATCACAGGAATAAATTACATTTTAAAATATATTAAAATAGAAAACAGTTATTTTAAATTGTAATAATATTTCACAATATCACTGTTTTTACTGTATTTCTGAGCAAATAAATCCAGCCTTGGTGAGCATAAGACACTTCTTTCAAAGACATTATAAAAAACATATTGACCCCAAACATTTAAATGGTAGTGTACATTACGAATGAGTCAACTTTAGCATATTATTTGTTTGTTTAATCTGTAATATCTGTGTGTCATCAACTGTATGATAATGACAGAAGCGGTACCTCAGCAGGCATGTTCATCAGAAGGACAGCGGCCACCGGACCCTGTGCCTGACAGTAGCCCTCGTCTGGACGATACTGAGTGTACGCTTTCAGGACCTCCAGCAAGTCCTTCTGACTACTCATACAGAGACCAGACAGAAGCAGACACCGAATGAGAACAGGAGGTTTATGAGTAATATTGTGATTTATAATGCTACAGAGCAGATTGCATCCAGCATGGGAAGGGAAATGACAGTACCCATGGCCGTCTTTGGACAGGAACATCTCATGGAAGGGAAATTGTCTGTCTGTGTCCCTTTTGATGACATCGGTCCATCCCTGATGATCTGGAGCTTCAACTAGTTTCTAAAACAGAGCAAACAGGGCTTATAAAATAAGAATATAAAACCACGATACAAATACGACTCAATCACTTACTTTGAAGAGTTCTTTGTTTTTGTCTTTTCTATCCTTAGCTCCACAGAGCAGTGGCCAGCCCTTTGCCCTGACGGATGCTGGGATGCCCTTCTGACATTGACCTTTGACCTGAGACAAAGGAAGAGAGCTAAGCGATGCGGTTGGCCTTTGTAAGACTTATGCTAACAGTTAAATGCTGTTTTGACTGCAAATGACTCCAAAATTCTTGGATATTTTCTTTTTAAAACAGAAAAGAAAAAAATGGATAAGGCATTTCTTTAATAATTACCTTACCCAAATGTATTAAATAAGATGATCCCACATCTAACATATTGAGGATATATTTGGCACTCATTTGCAGACTGCAGTATTTGACATTTAACATCCTGTATCATATGTGGGCCCACTATGATATGAGGTCTCATGCAATAATCAACTGACAAATCAAAGCTCACAGAATCAAGATGATCATAAATAGCTGAATAAATTTATTTTCAAAACTAGTTAGATGTTTTTCACCATATCTAATTCAAACAGTATACTTTTTACCCTATAAGCAACTTGGACCTATGACAGCTTGTGAAACAGCTGGGCTATTTACACATTCCTAAATCATTAACTGATTATTGATTTATCAATTTATATGTTCCACAAAAAGCGCTCTACAATCTACAGCTGTTAAACTTACAAATAACCTGAATATGTTATTATTCTGTACACTGCCCCATTTGAAAAAAAAAGTGCGCTTAATTGTATTGAATTTGCACTTGTAGTGTACTTCAAAATCTTAAAAGTATATTTTTAAAAACTGTACATTCAGGCAATATAATATTAATGAAATAAAAGGCACTTACGTGTGTTTGAAGAGGGTACAGTGCTCAGCGTAAATGAGTACACCCCCTTTGAAAAGTAACATTTTAAACAATATCTCAATGAACACAAAAACTATTTCCAAAATGTTGACAAGACTAAGTTTAATATAACATCTGTTTAACTAATAACATGAAAGTAAGTTTAATAATATAACTTAGAGAACAAAATTTTCAGTTTTACTCAAATTAGGGTGATGCAAAAATGAGTATATCCCACAACAAAAACAGCTACATCTAGTAGTTTGTATGGTCTCCATGATTTTTAATGACAGCAGCAAGTCTTCTAGGCATGGAATGAACAAGTTAGCGACATTTTGCAACATCTATCTTTTTCCATTCTTCAAGAATAACCTCTTTTAGAGACTGGATGCTGGACAAGTGATGCTCAACTTGTCTCTTCAGAATTCCCCATAGGTGTTCGATTGGGTTCAGTTTAGGAGCCACTGAATCACTTTCACCCTGTTGTTCTTCAGAAATCCAACAGTGGCCTTAGATGTGTGTTTAGGACAAAGTCCCTTTAAGACAAGTCATTTCACTCGGCGGCCATCTTTGAAACGCTTCTCGGGCATCCTGGGCATCATGCAGCTCCTATCTCTTTGAATGGGGAAACATCAAATTCTCCAAAACTGTTCGCCTACCTTACGATTAAATTTCATATTTGAAATCACCAATGAAATCTAACAACAACCGGCTCATAAATTTAGTTTCTAAACGCTCGAATCTTGACAAAAAAACTGTATTTTTCAGGCTGGATCAAGTTAATGCACATGCGCAGACCTAAATGCGCGTCTCTTCGGAGGCGCGCGTCTGACTGTTTCTATAGAAACCGGTGATTCCGGCCGCTGAAGTGACGCGATGACTTTACCAGTCGGCGATTGGTTCTTATTTAGAAGGCGGGACTTATTCCGCCATATTGCGCGTTACACTTTCTCCCATTCAAAACAATACGAGTGACACGTCTTGTGTTATTCTATAGTCTTTGTTTAGGATCATTGTCATGTTGGAAAAGTGCATGACGACCAAGGGCACGGAGTGATGGTAGCATCTTCTCTTTCAGTATAGAGCAGTACATCTGTGAATTCATGATGCCATCAATAAAATGCAGCTCCCCGACACCAGCAGCACTCATGCAGCCCCACATAAGGACACTGCCACCACCATGATTCACTGTAGGCACCATGCTTTTTTCTTTGTATTCCTCACCTTTGCAACACCATACAGTTTTTAAGCCATCAGTTCCAAAAACATTTATCTTGGTCTCACTCCAGAGTATAAGAGTCCCAGTAGTCTTCATCTTTGTCAGCATGGGTCCTGGCAAACTCAAGGCGGGCTTTTTTGTGCCTGGGCTTTAGGAGAGGCTTCTTTCGTGGACGGCACCCATGCATGCCATTCCTCTGCAGTGTACGCCGTATTGTGTCATGGGAAATAGTCACCCCAGTTTGGCTTTCTAATTCTTTAGATAACTGCAGTGAACTTGCATGCTGATTTTCTTCAACCCTTCTCATCAGAAGACGCTCCTGTCGAGGTGTTAACTTCCGTGGACCACCTGAACATCTCTGTGAGATGGTTGCAGTTCCATCTTTTTAAAATTTTTATACCACTTTTGCTACAGTATTCTGACTGATAAGTAAAGCTTTGCTGATCTTCTTGTAGCCTTCACCTTTCTGGTGAAAATAAATTATTTTCTTTCTCAGGTCTTGTGACATTTCTCTTCCATGTGGTGCCATTGCTGACAGCATGAAATGGGAAGGTGTTTTAACGCCCTTTTATAGTCAACTGTCTGCTGGACACCTGTGTAATAAATAATTAAACTCACCTGTGGTTGAATTCTTGTTGAATTAGACATTTGTAGTCTAAAATGTAGCTTTGCTCCAGAGACTTTCAGTGGGGTGTACTCATTTTTGCATCACCCTAATTTGAGTAAAACTGAAAATTTTGTTCTCTAAGTTAAATTATTAACCTTTCATGTTATAAGTTAAACAGATGTTATATAAAACTTAGTCTTATCAACATTTTGGAAATTGTTTTTGTGTTCATTGAGATATTGTTTAAAATGTTACTTTTCAAAGGGGGTGTACTCATTTACGCTGAGCACTGTATATGACTGTTTCTTAACAAACTTAAGTACACTTTTAAAAAGTGCACTTTGTAATAATTTCAGATTCAAATTATTACTTTAAAGTACACTTATTTTGCAATGTTGCCTAACATACTAATGCACACAAAAAGTATTTGATTATAATTTAACTGTAATGTGTTATTCCATATTACATTTATAGTTAAAATATTTTAAATGTATTAAACTGCAGTTTCGTTATTGCAAATGTGGAATAACAAATATTTTCAAATTCATGACATACATTTTTCAAAGAAACAGAAAGATTAAAGTATATTTTAGTTTATAAATCATTTTTCAATACATATATTGCTACATAAGTGGGAGAAAAAAGCAATAAGTTCAGCTAATTGCATTTTTAAATTTGAACAATAATACATTTTTATTTATTATTAAAATATGCAATAAAGTATCTGAAAACATTACATTCAGTTTGTACTTATGTATATTATAAGTATGTTATACTATACATATGTAAGAATACTATATATACTACATAAGTATATTATAGTACAATATAAGTTAAGTATTAATAAGTATAAGTACTATATAATAAGTACTCTTTTTAAAAATATGCTAAAGTGTACTTCTTTTTCACAAGGGATTGGTACATAATTACTAATTTGATCATTGCACGATTATAAAGTTAATACTTGATTTAACATCGTCGTGTGCCGTGCAAATCTTGCCACCACAACGTTTGATTTTGCTTGACAATGTTTCCATGTGAGTTATAAATGTCTCCTATCTGATGAATATGAATTTCTCATGTCTCTATGATATTTTCTATATATATCTGGGGAAAAAAAATATGAAAAAATGCCTAAGTGATGGATGGGCCCCCCGTGTCTAAGTTAATATTTCAAATGTGTCAGATGTAGATATGATCTTTCTTGTTAATATATGCAATAAATTCAAACACAAATCTACAACAGCGAGATACACACACCTTGTTGCTCTTTTTCTCCATGACTTGCTCCCATTGTGTCATGAGGCTGAGCCATTTGGACTCTCGATGTCTCACTAACTCAGGACACGGACCGTCACTGTCAACAACACACACACAATCAGTAATTCTACACCACTATACTCACAATACTGCAGCATACTTCAGTCTTTACTGTAGTGTATTGAGACTGGGACTGTACAGTCAGCGTGAATAACATTTTCCAATGAAGCAGAGAATCACACACCTCTGCCCTGCTTCCTAACTCTCTCTCTCTCTCTCTCTCTCTCTCTCACTAAAGCGTCTCCATACCAGTGCAAAGCATGAGTGTCATAAGAGGCAAACACACAGAAAACAGGAAACCACACTCTGACAGGCCAGATATCTCTATAGCAACATGACAGGATGTTGAGAAGGAGAAAATAAGAGTAAGAGGTGTAGAAGGTAACGGCTGTGTATAAACTGTAACTGAATTATCAATACAGGATAAGAAATGCCTTCTGAAAATGCTTTCATCACAGATCATACATTGTAAAACACACACTGTGGGCTTTTGGGAGAGACAAACACTTAAATCAACCTCCACACAAGCTCTATAAGCTGTGATGGACGTGAGTGAACGGACATCAACACAGACCTGTCAGTTTCTCCATTTCCTAGAATGAAGCCAAAGCGGTTAGTCTCCACAACCGTGACCTCCGGCCCATGATTCCCCTCCTCATCCTCGCTATGGTCCGTTTTAACAGACATCTATGTGTGTGAGAAAGAGCGGTACATCCAGAAACATGATGTCACATTTAATAACGTATGGATTTCTATGTCAGTCTCGTTTCAGGTTAGCAAACAAGCGCCATTTCAAACGCAAGTTTAGCTGCACGACACAACATACATGGCAACATTTGGTAGAAGACAGAACCTGTAACCTGAAATTTGCTAATTTACATTAGGCACATTACGAGTTATCACTAATACAGCAGAACAAAAGAAAAACACAGTTGTTTAATAAAGGTCAATAGAGTAAAAGTTACCTTCAGGTTTCTGCCACACTGAAAGGTGCAGTTGTCCTCTGATGGGAGGGAAGACAACTGAGACTAAGACTTCCGCTGTAAATTCAGCTAGTGTGTGGTTGTGCGTGCATGCGTGTGTGTTTGAATCATTGATGGCTGCAGGAAAGGACAGACTGGATCCTTCTTTATTATGAAAATCGAATAGCCCAGTGATTTCTTGTGTTAACCGTCATGAGGAACTGAGAGTTCAGTTTCACTAGTGCACTGAAATGTGATGATGGCATACTTTATGTGCAACTATTTTAACCTCATATTAATTAAGAGACTACATTTAAATATGTATTTGCCCTCTACAGAATAGGGTGGGAAACTGATCATTTGTAAAATATATTCCAAATGGCTCATAACATTTTAAAAATACATATACAGATCAAATTGTTTCATACGAAAGTTAAAATTCTTCCTTAAACTCCTTATAGATAACAATTTCACAATTCACCAGGTGTAAACTAGGCCAAGGTACAGTCATATTAGTGACATTTTGGAGAAATTCAGGTCCACTGTTTATTGTCAATAGTGAAGTACAGCTCACACAGAAGTCACTTTCAAACCAGCTTTCTGTTGATCAACACTGTGAATTCACGTGACCAACTTATTGTGAAATCTGCATGGGAAATCTTTCGCCCTTACGTAAAAAAATTCACAGTTGTGTGGATTCCTGTTGAAATGACTGGATTTCACCAGTGAAAATTCACTACAAAACTATAAAAGTGACTGTACTGTACCATTATTGTCAAAGTTGGGCAGCTAGTTATTTTAAAAATAACATTCAATTGTAAATGAAATGCACAAAAATAATGATCTGCTATTTGTCTGCGCAGTAATATGGTGAACGGACCCTTTACTGACCACAAAACAAAGATGTTTAATTTTTGTTTAATGATATCTTGATTATTGGTAAGTTTTATTTACACAAATGCGGATCTGTTAAGGTTGAACTGAGTTTTGTGCCATTTAAAAATTAAAATTTTATTTCAGTATTTAAAGCAACTGAAAAAGATGAGTGCCTTAAAGGAACACTCCACTTTTTTTAAAATAGGCTCATTTTGCAACTCCCCTTGAGTTTTACCATTTTCTAATCCATTCAGCCAATCTCTGGGTCTGGCGGTACCACTTTTAGCATAGCTTAGCATAGTTCATTGAATCTGATTAGACCGTTAGCATCTTGCTCAAAAATGACCAAAGGGTTTTGATATTTTTCCTATTTAAAACTTGACTCTTCTGTAGTTACATCGTGTACTAAGACCGACGGAAAATGAAGAGTTGCTATTTTCTAGGCCGGAATGAGAGTATAGTTCCTAGCCATATCGGCCTAGAAAATCGCAACTTTTCATTTTCCGTCGGTGTTAGTACACGATGTAACTACAGAAGAGTCGAGTTTTAAATAGGAAAAATATCGAAACTCTTTGGTCATTTTTGAGCAAGATGCTAACGGTCTAATCAGATTCAATGAACTATGCTAAGCTATGCTAAAAGCGGTACCGCCAGACCCGGAGAACGGCTGAATGGATTCGAAAGCGGTAAAAAATCAACTGTTTAACTCTAGGGGAGTTGAAAAAATGAACCTATTAATAAAAAAAAGTGGAGTGTTCCTTTAAAACTTGAAATAGGCCTATATCCATGGATTAATAGAGGCCTATTTAAGTTTAAAGTTGTGAATTTGTGATAGTCTTTTCTTCCCTATTGTGACATATATTGTGAAACAGCATATGGAACAAGAAAAGAAGTAGGGCGGACTTAATTTTGTCCATAGGGAATTGATTGGATGGTTCGATGGTTGTGGTTTGCTATTGGTCGATCTCATGTTTGTGACAAGTAGTCCCACCCTTGTGCCAGTCATCAGAGAAAAGATGTCACTGCAGGAGGGAGGGATTACAAGGACAAATAAATTTAAATAATAATAATGATGATGTGGATGGATAAATAATTTATAATAATCACTGTAATATTCCATAAAAACAAGTATCGGCCATTTTGATTTCAAGATGACTTTAAGTTTAATTTAATTTGTTATCATTTGCTTTTATATATTTCTGTAGGCCTATTTAGCTATTTCTTGTTAATATATATGCCTCACTGTATGCTGCTTGGGTTTGTTGTAGCTGTGTTTAAAAATTATAGTGTTTGTTTATTTGAAGAGGTTTTAAAAGAACTGTATTGTATGCTTTCGCTGTACGTAGCCTACTTATACTTACTCTAGTAGTCTACTTATGACTGTAAAACAATAAAAAGTAATATATATATATATATATATATATATATATATATATATATATATATATATATATATATATATATATATTCACCTGCGCCATTTATATATGCGGGATAGGAAGACACTCAAAAGTAAATCGCTCTTGTCTGTCACGCTGCAGGTAAAGGAACACCACGTGACCAAAGGGCTCTCTGTAAGCGCAAGTAGTACAAACAAGATCCTCTGATCACTGACGGTCCGACGGAAGCATCTTGGTGAGTTAAAAACGCAACAACTATGAATATGTATATTTTCGAATAATTTGAATAGGTAATTAATGGAAAGTTACATTGTTTCATGCAGTTTAACGCTAGACCACCACGGACAGTGAGCAGGAAAGGTAAAAATGAACAGGCTACGTAAATAAAACCAAAAAATAAATAAAAAAAACTTGCAAATATAAAACTGCTTGCTTTAGTCGGCATCTCTGTCTAAATATCATCATGATAAATTAAATGAAATAAACCACGCAGATGACACAATTATTAGCCTACCTCTAAACACAAGTGGATGTGTTCTGTTTACGAAAGGCATTAGATAAACATTAATTTACTTGTATGAAAGAAGATGTTTGCTAAGGTCTAACAGATTGGGAAAGGAGATTACCAGCAGGCTTATAACGCAAATCTGTTCATTTGGCATACAGCCATCTCAATATAAGAAGTAGCCTATATTTTCACCACTGACATAATATATATAGCCTAGGTCTAAATCATGAACATAAATATTTGTCTCTTTGGCTGATTAGGGTGGAGATGACATTGCGCATAATGTATTCCTCATGCCGCACAGGTGAGTTTACGTTTTGATATGATGTAGCAGTCTGAAAATGATCATTTGACCATGAACTGTGAGATTTCTAGTTGCCATAGTGGAATAGATGTTGTTCTTAATGCTCTTACTGAAGCAAAACTGTGTTTAATTTCATTAAGGCACTTTCGCAGTCAGACTTGGACCTGTCCGTCCCTTCAGCCTTACCGTCCACAGGGGAGGCTACAGTAAGATCATACACACATAGCCTATACATTGTCACACCCTAAACGGCGGCCGTACATACAGTGTCCTACAATATACCTCTCTCTGTCTCTCTGTAGAGTATGTGAATGCTGAGGAGTTGCCAACCGATATGAAGTCCATCACGGACCGTGCAGCACAAACACTGCTGTGGACTGAACTTTTCAGGGGTCTGTGTGTATAATGATTGTTTATAAAGTGCCCCTATTATGCTTTTTCAGATATTACCTTTCATGTAGTTTGTAATATAGCTGTTTGTGAATGTAAAATGTATGCAAATTTTCAAAGATCAAAGTGCACGATAATGAGTTATTGTCTTCCAAATAGGCATGTAATTTTCATGTTGCGATAATTACGATATTGAAATAAGTTGCAAAAAAGTGTTGTCATAGTGTAACAGGTTTAAGAACTCTTTTTCTTATAACAAAAATAACTCTGAATATTTAAATACAATAACACAGTACACACACACACAACATTAAGTTAAATGTTTCAAACAGATTAAAGTGCAAAAGAATTATAAATTTTCAAAAATTTAAAGTCCCCTTGAAATCAAAATGTAAGTTTTTTATTTTTCAGTATGAATATGTTAGCCTTAATGTTATGAATAAGCTGGTGTGTTCCAAAACAATGACAAAATTCGCATTTAGGAGATATAAGCATTCAGAACTTAAAGTCTCCGCTAAAATGGATCACGGATTTTCATGACATCACATCGCACTTCAGCTTCTCATCAAATCTTCTGTCCAATCAAATGCTCTCTAGAATCTGAAGTCCCGCCCCCTTCTACACCATCAACAGACTCTGAAGCTGCGACTGAAATCGGTCATTTGTTCACACATTTACTAGTTTCTACATGGTAAAGTGCACATAGTCCACTATATAGAGGATAGGGAACGATTCAGACTGTGTAAATATGCTTTCCATTGACGTGAATGAACGTTTTCGTGTTAGTATAACGTGAAACGCTGCAGCGTGAGCACAGTCTGCTCTAGCCTAGGAACACGAGAGCACAGAGCGGATCATATCCGCGAGCTGTGATATAAACAAAATGCTATTGGCTATTTTAAAAAAGGGGCGGGCTGTTTGATATATCGCCCTGTCTTTCTGTTTCAGTTGAAATTACATCAACATATTGAATAATGCTGCGTGTTCCAAGTCACTTCAGCGGGCCTTTAATGGCTATTTGAAGCATTTTAAATACTGGTCAGTAGCAGCTGCTTTGTTTCAGGGGTAACCGCTGCATTTCTGCTGCTCCATCAGCGCCCTCTGCTGTCAGAGAATGAATGTGCACTTTCATTAAGTGCGTCTCCTTCACTCGTACCAACCATGTGCTTCTCATGCATGTTGGGCTTGTTTATGTCTGAGTGCGCAGCATACAGCGGTGTGCATTTTATACAGTTGATGGGGAAAGTACGCTTAAAATGCATTATAAAAATTTGAATAATTTGTAATAAATAATTATTCATGGTATTTTGAAGTGGCCACAATAACAATATCATGCATATTCATTATCGTGATGTATCATATTACCGAATATCGGCGCATGTCTACTTCCAAAAGAAAGAATCGCTGAAATGATTCGTCAGCAATTCCAGAGTAACTTCCTGTTATCTTCCTATGTAGCAATGTAACAAATTTGCTTAAAAGATTAATTCAATTTAAAATGAAAATTACCCCATGATTTACTCACCCTCAAGCCATCCTAGGTGTATATGACTTTCTTCTAAGGAACTAAGGAGGGGTTTAGAGAGTCCGAATCCTTTATCAAACCATTTCATACATTGAGAAAAGAGCTAATGTTAGCTAATGCTAATGCAGGAACCTGTAAAATAACATAATAGGGGCACGTTGACTTTTTTTCTGCCTGCTTATGGTACTTTTTTGCACTTACATGCTGAGATTTTACAGTATATAAAGTTGTGTTGTTTGAATACATAATATTAATAATAATAATAAATTATTTTTATTATTCATGCCTAATACAGACCTGATAGAGACAATGTAATAATGATAATAATAAATTGTTATTTTAATACTACTACTAATAAGTTATTTATTATTATTATTATTTTAATCTGTGTCTTTGTGGCAGGTCTGTGTTGGTCATGAATAATAATAATAACTTATTAATTTATTTATTTATTATAATAAAAATAACAATATATCATTACTATTATTTTTATTATTAATAGTATTATTATTCTTACTTATTGTCACTGTATGGCAGGTTTGGGCATAAATAATAATAATAAAATTATTATTATATTCTCTGTGTGTATGGCAGGTTTGGGTATGACCATGAGTTATTTGTTCAGAGAACCAGCTACTATCAATTATCCGTTTGAGAAAGGCCCTCTCTCTCCCCGTTTCCGTGGTGAGCATGCACTACGCAGGTATCCAAATGGAGAGGAGCGCTGTATTGCGTGCAAACTGTGTGAGGCTGTCTGTCCCGCTCAGGTATATACACAATGCATTTTACTCACCCATCTGATTACCTGTACAGGATGTGTGTTAGCAGTGCTTTTGTCTGTAGGCCATCACTATAGAGGCAGAGACCCGTGCAGATGGCAGCAGAAGAACAACTCGTTACGACATTGACATGACCAAATGCATCTACT
Organism: Megalobrama amblycephala; assembly: GCF_018812025.1. Taxonomy (NCBI): domain Eukaryota; kingdom Metazoa; phylum Chordata; class Actinopteri; order Cypriniformes; family Xenocyprididae; genus Megalobrama; species Megalobrama amblycephala. The sequence continues at coordinate 21,441,017 of NC_063066.1, read as the reverse complement.
GTGGATTCTGCCAGGAAGCCTGTCCTGTGGATGCAATAGTAGAGGTACGCACATATATGACACCGTGTCAGACGCAAGCAGTGCAACACAAAGTGACAAATGCAAATAGAACCCATTATAACCAGTGCTCTACACTAGATGTGGCGCGGCACAACAAATTCCTAACAGTAAACTGACGCCCCGTTTTATTTCTGACATACTCCATACACTGACATATCACCGAGGGTCATTTAGTCCAAAACAGTTCTTATTATACAGTGATTCCATTAAAGGTAGAGTAAGCAATTTGTTTTATAAACACTTTTTGTTATACTGGATGAAACTCTCTTCACATCCTGATAGCAATCAAAAATAGAAGTGGTCTAAATATTAAAATGTACATATATCTTCTGTGGAAGTCTCAGGACCAAAGAATGTTCCTCCAATCATTGCATTTGGACCGAATATATATATGAGTTTGCGTTAGACTTTCGACGGACAGGATTGTAAAAATACCGTCATAATCAATTATTACCCATCATTTTAATTTATATATTGTAATGATAAGACATTTAATAACTTCTGATTTCGTCAACATTTTCATTTTTATTCACAAACTTATAGGATAAGCAAATAGGCCTAGGCTATGCATTTATTTATATTATGAAAAGAAAGTTAAAGACTGCTTCACTTTTCAGTTTTCATCTTGAACACAGTTATCGAGGATCGTGAGTGAACGCAAAACGAACTATTTAAAGCAAAACGAACTGGATTAGAAACTTAATTATGTAATTATAAGTATTTTAATATATAATAAAATGGACAAAATTTGTGCATGTAATCAAACGCATCGTTTTCATTTTGTTCTGGAGACTGAACTCGCGCTCTGCTGCCACACTGGAGCGCGCTCACCACCTACTGGACAGGGGTGGGAATTACAGTTACAAGCAGCATCAGCCTCAGTAATCTGTCAAAATGACGGACGGGCTTCAGATTTTTTCTGTCACTGCTAAAAAAATTCCGTCAATGACGGCACATTTTCGGTTAACGCAACCTTTGAGATATATATATACAGACACACGTCACACTACCGCCGGTGACACTCCACGACCGCGGTGTCGTGCCTACCGTCACAGCCCTATGCAAAGTGTAGACAGACAGTCACTGAGCACCAAAAACAAACAGCAGCGGCCTTTTACAGTTCCTTCTGAACCAAAACAACGAGCTTATGACACGCCATGTCATAACCGTAATTAAAAGATGGCAACCCATGACGTTCTACCCGGAGCTGTTCACGTCTACACACTCGGATTTATGCATTTCTATGTCAACACTATCAATGCCAAAATTAATCTGTAGCAGTCAGGTGGTACAAGAGCTCTATAAGTTGTTTACGTTCATTATTATTGTAATGTTATGTGATTTGAGACATGAGGTAATTTAACGTCTCTCGTCTTGCGACGCTTTGCAAACTCTGCTGTGTGCGTTAATGTGTTTTGGAGGAGGCGCAGCTTTGGAGACGCACTGAAGGCAGACCTGCCAACATGTACGCATTTTGCGTACCAGGTACGCATTTTGACCTCAAAGTACGCTGGTACGATTTGTCACTCTTTACTACGCAAAAACCCGGTGACTCCTCTGTGCACGCCTAGTACTCAAATCCAGCAAAAGAGTTCGACCAATCAGCGCTGGGTTCATTTCCCCAAATACAGAGCTATAGAGACGTGATGATTGACAAATGCGTACGGCCTATCAATAAAAAGACACTGCAAATCGACGTCAACACAAAATCCCGCTCAATCCCTCCTTCCACGCCCGCCGTTTCAGTGACTGAATTCTCAAGCAAGGACAGCACACTCACGCACTTTTAACTCCTTAAGGTAAACGGGTATAAAATGCACAAGTAATGTTGAACAACAAATCTAAATAAAATTGAAATCGCTGATTATGAAAATGTTGTGATGTGTGACTGACTGACAAGCGCGAGTCTGGAGAAACAGGCGTTTATTTATTTATTCTCAGTGTTCAGAAACGTATAGCCTACATGTGTTGCGTTATTGTGTTAATACTAATTATGTTACATAGCCTACTTATTTTGTATGAAGACTAGCACATTAGTTACTTATGCATTTAAAATGACCGTTGTCTCAATGCTGCGCGAGCTCTCTCATAAACACAAACGCGCGCGCGCACACAGAGAGGTAACATGAAAATTGCCGTGTTTGGTTTAAAATTTGTTCTTGCTTGTGTTATTTTTTTTTTTTTTTTTGTCAGAAAAGATTTTTAATTATCCACCCGTGTTTTTAAGATTCGGTAAATGACGGACGCTTTAGTTAACACAACCCCTCGTTATATGTCGGACTGACTTCTTGATATTCTTGAATACTCGATGTGTTTTGCTCTTATTGGTCCTTTCAATTCATTGTCAACTGTTTTCTATAAATATGTTTGTATTGGCTAACCTTTATTCAGCGAATGTTTGTCTTGTTTATAATTCAAAGACAGCACGCTACAAATAGAAACCTTTTTTTTCTGTGGGATTTAGTATCATATTTGGATATTGGAGTAATAAATTAAGTATTTTAAATGAATCACATGTAAACTCAATGTTTGTTTTCTAAGGGTTTCTTAATTGTAGACTAGTTTTCATTACAAAACCTATAAACGACTCAACTGTCAGGTTAGTTGTATGTAAATATAGCCTTCTTGAAATTGCAAACAAAAAATTTTAGTCCATATTAAATATATGAATGCGATTCACTTGTGGTTGTCAGTTTGTATAAGAACACATTATGCAATGCAAGATTAATCATGAATTAAAAAAAATGCTTTTGAGCAGGTGTAATGAAATTTTTAATTGTCAAATTAAAAAAACTTTAACAGTCAAAATTAACGAAGATGGGTGTGTGTGCTTTGTGTATTGTATTCTCAAAAATGTAAAACATAACCCCCCCCCACACAAAATAAATAAATAAATAAATAAACCCGTGCCCCGTCCCGTCACACTGGTACTCGAAAAAATTTTCCAAGGTTGGCAGGTCTGTGAAGGGAGGGTGGGATCTTATGATTTTTAAAGCTAACTTGGTATTCCTAGCCTCTCTGAAATTGCCTACCCTACCTTTAATAATACAATCATTTCCCCTTTCTTTTTGTGCCAGGGCCCTAATTTTGAGTATGCCACTGAGACTCATGAAGAGCTGCTGTATAATAAAGAGAAACTGCTGAATAATGGAGATCGCTGGGAGGCTGAGATTGCTGCTAACATTCAGGCAGATTACCTGTACAGATGAACAGATAACAGCAACACAAACAATAGACGACATCAGTTCATAAGCTACCTGCATCATCTACTGAAATTAAAAATGTCACTTTGTATAGAACCAGATATATTTTGTATAGAAAAGTATTAATATATTTGCTGTCTAAATGCACAAAACATAACGCACAATGAATGTTCATCTATCTGTTTATTTTAAAGTAATATAATGTATAATGTTCATTTTAAAGCAAATGATATAAATAAAATAACAAACAAAATATGGTGTATTTCTTTTCTTAACATAATGCCAATAATTTAACTATTTACCGCATTCATGTTACAAATATTATTGCTGTCAGCTATTTTTACTGGTTTTTCTATTTTATTCAAACTATTATTAAAAAACTGCACATTACATCCCATAATAGTTTTAACATATTATGTTATATTATTACGTATTATTGTTACTTATATTATTATACTATATTATACATAGTATAATATAAAAGCACAAATTGATCAGTGTATTCAAACTTACTAGGTTATTATCAGGGGCTCATATTAAGCATGTTTGTATCTGAATGTTCATATGTGGTGTATTTCTAAACATAATGCTACTAATTTAACGATTTACTACATTCAGATTACAAATAATATTCAACTTACATTGTTGTATAAATATATTGTACATCCCATATTACTTTAACATATATTATTTAAATATATTTACATACGTATTGTTCATATATTTCACACACAGTATATTTATTCTGGTCTTTTACCTACGTTATTGTTCATGTCACACATTGCATATTCCATAAAATATTTTACTGTACATATACCTTATATATTTCTTAGGTTTCTCTATAACTTAATCAAATTCCCATGCTACAGTCTACCTTATGTCTTTGTATCTTCTGTGTCCCGCAGTGTCATTGCCCAAAACAACAATGCCCTCTAGAGATTATGTATTGTGTTGTATAAGAGACACAAATATTACGTTTGTTTACCCAGTAACTGAAGTATTTCATTAAATCAGTCTGTTTTTAATTAAATCTGCCTGTTTAAAGTCTTCATAAACTCATAATCTACAAATTTTTACGGAATATTGCAGTATTTATTATAAATGATTTATGCACATTTTTTTCTCTGTCCTCATAATCTTTAATAAAAATAACCTCCCCTCCTCCTTGCAGCAGCAACTCGCATACTTCCCTACTATAAAATAGGTGAAAAACAGTATGTGAAAAAATAAGTATGTTCACATTCACAGTACTCATAAAAGAATGGGCAAAAAGTCCCCCGGATGACCTTATTTCCCCTGAGAATCTGCATACTATGGACACTTTACTATCCCATGAAGCCAAAGGAGAGGATTTGTGAATGGCAGTGAAGCGACACTGTTATGGCAAATATAGTATGTTCAAATTATACACACATTCATACTATAGAACATATTTTAGTGGTTGTAAAGTAATTACTTATTCAAAACAAGTACCTACTCAAGAGAGTATGCAATTTCGAACGCAGCCATCTTCTCTTATGACGTGTTTTCTGGCGCGAGGGCGGGGCAACTTGTCACTCACATGAGTTCGACCAATAGCATATTACATCCATCCAATCAATTTCCCATGGACAAAATAAAGTCCCGCCCTACATTTTTCTCTTTCCAGAAGCCGTCTCATACCACACTATCACAACTTCCGTTTCATACTGACTGTAAGATGTCAGAGAGGTGAGCGTTTCAGTTCGTTGCGCTGTACTGCCACTAGGTGGCGTAGTTGTCCAGTGGCAATAGAGGGTCACGTGGTAGGGGCGGAAGCGTTTATGTGAGCCATGCTGAATCCCGCGCGGGCGCAGCCATTTGCTCTCTTCCTCGATCACTTCAACACCGGTGAGTGCGGAACGACGCTGCTCGTCTCATCACAAACTATTTTCACGGAGACGTTTTGTTTTCGCTGAAATCAAAACACCCCTGAAAGTCTTTATATTTTTTCTAACATGGTCGTTAGTTGATCAGATTGCGTTTATTCGCCGCTGATGTGGAGTTATGAGTGTTTCATCATGGCTCATCTGTGTCGTAGCGCCATCGTGAGTTGTTGGCAGCGCGCGATGCTGGCGGGCCGCTGAAGTCGCGAGAACAAGACTCGCTTTGTTCAACTCTTTTGTTTATTTATAAATTTTTTGTTTATTATTACAGTCTTTAATGCTCTAAATGTTAATTTCCAAATTTATGGGCCTGTTTTGAGGCCTTCAGGCTGCGACTGCCTCTGTGAAGTTCAGGCTACAGTAGCAGCGGCCTCGTGTGTTCGCGCGCATCCTTTTATTTAGACGCGGTAGTTGTTCGTTTATGAACGCAGTTGATTGTTTTGAGTTTTATACGCTATTTGGGTTTTACTACGGCTGTGAACGTGTTGTTTTCAGTAGTTTTGTGTAACTATTTCATTTATTTGTGATTGATGCGGCCTTTGTGTGATGTGACTAACCGTCCCGCCATCTCTCCCGCAGAGTGACTGCAGCACAAAGACCAACACACAAACAGCAATGGCAGAGAACGAGCCACAAGTTCAGTTTAAGGTAACGCTCACTTTAAAACTACGACAGGCTCGAATAATGAATTAAAGGCCGTCTTTTAAATGTTTGCTTGTTAGCACGAGTTGCTAAACTGTTTGGAAGTAAATTAGAAGACTTGTTCCTGATAACGAGTGCAGAGATAAGCGTGAGAACCGCCTCGAGACATTGAATGATGGTGCATGAATCAGGAAAACGGTTGCAATTTATAGTAAATATTCAAAAATAAAAAGTAGGTTAATTTTCAGTAAAACGTAAGGAGAATATTTGTATATCTTATTATCGGTTAACTCATTTAGTTCTTCCATCTTATTACATGTTTGAGTTCAAGTTGTCCAATGTAACAAACTTCTTTGTGCAGATTGTAACTGGTGGGGAAATTTGAGACCCATAGGAATCACTATTTATTTTATTTTTTTACTACCAGGCAGGCAACTGTTGTGCAGTTTAAACTTATAAACCAAAAATAAATATAACAAGTAAAATATTCACAATTATTTTATAATCTGTTATCTTCTAAAGGATATTAATCAGCTACTTAAATATGGGGCTTTGACTTTTCACAAATGTGACCACTGATACACAGCAGTTTATGGATAATTCACATCCCCAGCCCAAGTAATATACTTTTTTTTTTTAATAAATTTTTTTCTTATTCAAGACACTTTTAAACAGCATATCACTATTTACAGAATATGATCCAGATTAAAACGAGCAAAAACGCTAGATTTGAACTGCCTAATAGACCATACCTAGTTTTTTTTTTTTTTTTTAACTATCACAAAAAAATGTAGATAATATAACAAGTTTTTTTTCCTCCAGTGATTGGCCAATAATATAATCATACACATTTCTAAGACAATGTTAAGTTTTTAACCGGGGTCCATTCTTTGTACCTCGCTTACTTAAAGGCTTAGTTTGCACATCTCAGACAACGTTTATCCATATTTTAGTCAAATCCACAAATTTGTTTTAAGAACCAAATTAGCCAGAGATCAGTTGTCATGATTAGAAGGTCTGGCATTTTGTCATTTATTCACCCTCAAGTAGTTCTAAACCTGTATGAATTTCTTTGTTCTGCTGAAAATATTTGGAAGAATGTCAGTAACCAAACAGATCTCAACCCCATAGTATTTATTTTTCCGACTATGGAAGTAAATGGGGGGGCGAAAACTGTTTGGTTTCTGAGATTCTTCAAAATATCGTTGTTCAGCAAAACAAAGAAATTCATACAGGTTTGGAACTACTTGAGGGTTAGTAAATGACAATTTTCTTTTTTTTCTCTTTTTTTGGGGATGAACTATCCCTTTAAAACATCCGAGATGATTTGACAAATGCCAGATCTTCTAATCATAACTGATTTTGGTTCTTAAAACGAATTTGTGGATTTGACTAAAATATATGGATAAAGTTGTCTGAGATGTTCATTCTTGAAAGGGCAGATGTATCAATACTCATCCATGATCAGCAATGCAGCAATTAGCTGGCGTCAAGAGTGCAACGTAGTGACATCATATTAAAAAAAACATCACAGACACCTGATGGAAAAACTTCTGGACCTTTTATAAGGTAACCGCAGAGGAAACAAAATGAGTTATAATAGATCAAGGAAATGTGAACTGTTTTGCATGATTCCACATTATTGCACAATATCTAGTATTTGTGCTATCTTTACATTTTTATATTTTAATGTTATAATTAGCAATTTGTTTAATAGTACCTGTGAAGCAGATTTATTACGTGACAGCATTAAAGTTTCAAGAACATTTTTCTAATGGCACTTCAAAAGTTATCAGCGTCTCCTGCATTGCATCAAGCCACTCCCATAATAGCCATTCAAATTAATGCATGGCATGGACTAACTGTGTATATATAATACTCCAATAAAATTACTAGGTAATTATTCTCTCACAAATGAGTCTCTCAATGAGTAAAACTATCTATATTAGACTACACAACATTATAATATTTACAAATTTTTAAATTAAGTTCTCCCCCAAATTGTGGTCATGGGTGACTGAAGGGGTAAAGCACTGTATGGCCTTTTGCAGTAACTTAAGTGTCATGCTGTAGCATTAAGTACCGATATTGTTTTTCAGTTAAGGTCTTGTCAACTACTGTAATATCAATTGTTTGGGAAGAGTTTCGGTCACTCATGCGAACTGCCTTTCCCCATCCACAGCTGGTCCTGGTAGGAGATGGAGGCACGGGGAAAACCACCTTTGTGAAGAGACACTTGACTGGGGAGTTTGAAAAGAAATATGTTGGTAAGTATTTTGGATGCTTTTCTCATTTCATTCATGTGACATCTCAATGAAACTATTCTGGAGGAATGTGTGGCTTTGGTGTGACGGTCACACCGATGGGCAGCTATTAAATGTTTCTTTGTGTCATCTTAGCCACACTTGGAGTTGAGGTACATCCCCTGGTCTTCCACACCAACAGAGGAGCCATCAAATATAATGTATGGGACACAGCTGGACAAGAGAAGTTTGGAGGCCTGAGAGATGGATATTACATCCAGGGTATGCTGCCGTTTGCTTTTTAGGCGCCTTTACTCTACAGCAGTGGTTTAACATGTGCCTCTCTTTGTCTCTCTATAGCTCAGTGTGCAATCATCATGTTTGATGTAACTTCTCGAGTGACCTATAAAAACGTGCCCAACTGGCATCGTGACTTGGTGCGTGTGTGCGAGAACATTCCCATAGTGCTGTGCGGTAACAAAGTGGACATCAAGGACAGGAAGGTCAAAGCAAAGAGTATTGTGTTCCATCGTAAGAAGAATCTACAGGTACAGTGCACCTTTTGAACTCAGTCAGCACTAAATAATTCACACCATCCATGTTCTAAATGCTGTTATTATGAACTGACTTATCCAATCATTAAGTCTCTTACACCCACCCCTTTTTGCAAACTTGCGTTCATCTGCCTCCAGTTTTGAGTGAAATGAATCCAATCAACTGAAGACTGCATGTCAGGCTGTTATTGATCATTAATGTAATTCTCCCTTTTCCCAGTACTATGACATCTCTGCCAAGAGTAATTATAACTTTGAGAAGCCCTTCCTGTGGCTTGCACGGAAGCTGATTGGAGATCCTAATCTGGAGTTTGTTGAGATGCCAGCCCTCGCGCCACCTGAAATTGCTATGGACCCATCACTTGCCGCACAGTATGAGCATGACTTGAAAGTAAGTACCCGCACTCGGCCAGTCACGTACTTCTGCTTCCAAAAAAAGTTTCTTTAATCTGTATTGTTTCTCTTCTAGGTGGCATCAGAAACAGCTCTCCCAGATGAAGATGACGACCTTTAACCTGTTAGCCTCTGACCTCCTTGTGGCAATGTCACTGGGATTTCCTGGTGATTGTTCCTTTCCCTTCCCCTTTTACTGTAAAACCCCAGCGCAGAATATTTTTATTTTTCAATTTTTGGTTTGTTTTGTGTTTTGAACTTGAGTAAATTGTGTGGTTCATTTCATTGTAGACATGCTAACTGTTACCACCAGACACACATGCAGACATGCCTACACTGACACACTCACTTACTCAAAGGTGTGAGAGCAAGTTGAGTGTCCCAGTGCTTACTTCTCTATGTAAAGCTCTAAGCACTTAGAGGAATTCTTGGAATAAAAACATTCAATATAATCCTTGCTTGGTCTTTTCTTATGAACAAAACAACTTAAAGCAAATTATAAAATTGCGGTGGCCTACTTGTAAGCAATTTTTTTGACCAAGGAAATTGTCAAATCATTTGTTTTGCATGTAAAGCATTTTTCAGGCCTTGTATACATGGCTCTGGAAGTCTCTCGGTTTGCACAGACAAGGGTGCGTTGTAATGCTTGGGTCTAAAATGGCAAGTTACTGGCCGTGATGTTTAAATAATGTGGGTTTTGCAGTGGAGTGTGAATTGCTGCCGAGTTCAAGATCCATTCATTGTCAAAAAATATAACCGCATGTATCTAATGTGAGGTCTGAAGTGGTTTTACACACATTATGGGTGAGCCTTTTGAGACATTTTACTTTCATATCTTTTGCTATTGTAATCATGGCATTTCATTGAAACAGTGTAAGAAGTTTGTCATTCTGATGTCAGTATTGGAATAGTTTCTAGTATTTAAATGAATACTATGCCAATAAACATGATTTGGACACTAGTCTTTATTGGTAAAGTTACTATGTGGCACTTTTCAAAAACTAATAGAGCATGAAAAAGTTTTAAAAGATCTTCAAACATTCAGGAAAAAAGGTGCTTACCCTTTTTAGAGTGCAATAAATGTTAAATTCCAAATTAATCAGACAAATGATTTGATATAAAATTATATATTTGCATTGCATTTATTAATGTTAATGATGTTAAATTGTTTAAATAGTACAGACAAGACCTGAGATGAGACAGGCCATTTAGACAAAATACTTTTTATTATACCAACATGATATATTTGTGTAGGTGAATTAATGTTAGATTTGTTCAGCCTTCAGTTATAAAATCAAGCGTTCATGTTATATAAGCAATTTTATATTTATATAATACACTTTTATTAAAATGTCTAGTAGTATAAAATGTTGCCAGGATAGAGGTAATTTGAATCCGTGAATCCGTTTGAATAAGTTACTACTGTAAAGTAATATGAGATTCTCCCTCAAACTGTGCAAAAAAATGTCGTTTTGTTTTTGACAATGGTGTAGTAACATAATCAGTTCAACTAGGCCCTAGGGTACGGTTACCATGGTACGTTTGCGTGATGACGCAAAGCAATTCCTCACTACGTAATACTATAATGTGTCCACCAGAGAGCAGAAAATAGTAATTTATGCTCCTCATGTCACAGTCTTTGGAGTCGAGGTCCACACAAACTATCAGAAGAAAGGGTTTAGTGAAACACAACACACCAGTGTCATTCACACACACATTCCGTCGCTTTTGCTCCACTTCACTGATGTGGAGAATGATAACTCAGCGATTACAGACACCCATACTGACGTGTGGCAGCGCTTCCTCATCCGCTCAGTGCTGTTGACAGAGGAGAGAGGGTTAATGAGTGTCAGCTCTCGTGCTCCATGTGTGGTGAAGTGAGCTATACTCACTGATCTTTGACTCCATCCACTGCGCCAGATATATCCCATGATTCACTACACACTAAAGGCAAAAAGTTTTGAGATGAAAATGGTCCTTACAGTAAGTATAATTTAATAAATAGTCATGTTATTTCATCATGTCAGAAGCACAGTTGATAGGCCTATCTGATAATCACAGTCACATGTATTATTTTTTAACAATTAGATTAGTTAGTAGAAACTGATGAATACCTACCAGTAGATATTTAAATATATATTAGTCACTATTGCAATATTATATACATGAAGCTACTAAATGTGGTAGGGTGAAGTCAGCAAAAATGGGCCACGTTTTGATAAATTGCTTATAATACCATAAAATAAGCTATGCATGAGATCTAATGATATTTTTATAAATTAGCATGGGTCTCTTAAATATATATATATTTTTAAAATGTGAAAAAGTATAATTGTTTTAAAATTACGAGAGTTAGAGTATCAGCAGATCCCTTCTTGAGCCACGGCACAACATTCAGGTAAAATGGGGCAATATAAAAAGAGATCAACACAGGTCATTTCGGCTGAAATCATTTTATTTTTAACTGTAAATTGACACTATTGTCTTTAGTGTGCCATAGCAACAACACTATAAATTTATTTCATTACATAGAAAGTTGAACGAATATTTCATTAAAAAAATGCAATTAAAAATGAACTGATCATGTTGTATAGGTTTGCATGTGTGTGTGTGTATGCTTGTCAAATATCTGTCAAACGTTTTGTTAAAGATTAGAACATCTTTGACAAAAAACTAAAAAAACAAAAACAAATCACTTTAACATTTCCTGTAGCTAGGTCTTAACATTGTACTGTACTGACATCTTCCTTTCTTTCCCTCTCTCTTCTCATCTGTTTTTTTCCCTTTCTTTGCTTGTCCTACTGCCATACTGTCTGCAATGCAATTTATTTATGTTAAGATTGTGTATGGATACATCTAGGCCTATAAACCTATTTTCACCTTCAATATCTGTGTAAAAGTGTGTGTGTATGCAGCCCATTTTAGCTCAGCCATTTCTAACTAAAATGACCTTTTTCACAAAAATCAAAGTTTCTTTTTTAAAATTAAACTTTTTTATTTGAAAGAGCATGTCAAAACATTGTTCATAAACCTTTGCTTTGATGATAAGCTTACTTATAATTGCTTTAGTACCCTTATTAGTGATGAATGAAATTTACTATGTCAGGCTCACTTTCCTTACAATTTCTTTATGAAACACTCTGCCCTGCCCCCCTTAAAAAATTCAGACCAGTCAAAACCATTGTTACATGTCAAAGTGTTGAAGCAACAATACAAGATCAGTATTGTGATTGGCTGTAAAAAATTAAAGAGTCATTATTTGACCCATTTTACCTGATTGCCCATTTTAGCTGACTTCACCCTATGAAAAGATTTTTTTTAAACATTTTCAGTAAAAGGTAAAAATGCAATTCTGAAAATGCAATAAATATTAAGTGAAACCTAAAAATGAATCAGACAAAATGTGCAAAAGTGCATAAAATACGGAAAAAAATAATATTATGTTGACCTAATTCAAGTTCATGAATGCACATATTTGTACTAACATAATTAATTTTAATGGTTAGATACAGCCAAAAAGATCAGATGGCCAAAATATATTTTAATTAATTAATTAATTAATTAATTATTATTATTATTTTTAAATTCCTTTAATTTTCCCATTTTAAGGGGGAAACAGACATTGGATATATTTGTAATCACCTCCTTTTTATACTCAGTGAAAACTATATTAGATATTATCAAAAACATCTACCAGTTATCACAAAAAACATGGAATGTGTGCCCTTTAATCCTCAAAAAAGCTATGTGACACCATATAATGGATTCAGTAAAACTGAAACAGATTCTAGTCAATATTGGAATAGCTGGTGTCTATATCTACCAGTAAAACTTGACCACTAAATCTAAACACATACTTGATCTTAGTTTTTAGTATCAAATGAATATAATATTTAGTAGAAATTAAAAATAGTACTGTACAATAGTCTTGAGGAACAAATGTTGCACATACAGGTGTGCGCGCAGGGCGTGACCGCGGCCAGTGTAGGTGAGAGTGAGACAGAGAGACAGAGAGAGCATGCGTGAGACAACAGCTCTTTCACAGCGATTATAACGAGAAAAGAGAGGGAGAGGGAGGAAGACAGATTAAGCAGACTGAACACAACTGTTGTTTTAATCCTCTGAGCGGATAGATTTAGATGAAAAAAAAAACAAAAAACTACTGGTTTGGAGAAGAGCAGCCATATTGCATGGACCTTTGGTGGAATAACAAGAGTCAGTGGAGCGGGAATAAGCGGAGTTCAGAAGGAAACGTCCAGACTTCACGATCCGCTCAGCAGCCCGGCTGACGCTACTTTTACAGCACACTTTTCTGTCTAATTCGACTTTCTCCTGTTTATTATTTATTTATTTTATTATTTAGATAGTGTTAACCAACATTGAAAGATGAAGGACCGACTGGAACAACTAAAGGCGGTAAGTGTGTGCTTATATTTCTTGTGAAGTAAACGCGCCATAAAAGCTCGTATTCAAACCGCTCTACAAGTGTATGGGAATGACATTACGTAATGGAGTTTGTCTAAAACCTCCATGTCAGATTCAGTACTGTTAGAAGATGATCACAGTATGAATAAGGAACATTTGTAACTTTTGTACTTCTGTTGTTTACGATTGTAACTGTTACACCAAAAATGAGTAACAGAGAAATTAAAATGCGTCTAAAATAGAGTATGTGAATGAATTATCCAACTAGTGCTGACTAAATACAGCCATATGAAGTCATATTGTAATAGTGTAAGGACGGAGTGAGACAGTGTTGGACAGCTGATGTGGTCACCTGACTCATGAAGGGGGTCACGGGCCTCTGGGAAGATGGGGGATGGGGTGAGGGAGATGATGCTGATCTTCAAATACTTATTGAAAAATATAAAATACAAATAGATTGAGTTTGCCTTCCATTCTGTAGCCACACTAACCAAAAAATACCATGTTTTTTTGGATGTGTACCATGATACAGTGGTTTTTGGACATGCACCATGGTACTACCATAGTTCTGTTTTGACAAATGTTATGCTTTTTGGACATTTACCATGATTCTTGGATGCTAACATAGTTTTTGCCCATATGCAATGTGGTTAAGTGTTACCATTTCTTATATGTACCATGTTTTTCAGACATATACCCAATACCGCCATTCTTTGTATAAAATATACCAACAATGCGATGAAGAGCGTAGCGCCAATCACCAAAACATATAAAAAAACTATCCAGGTGTGTCGATCCAGGCTCAACGCTAAGGATTTTATTCTGTAGGCCCTTTTGGGCCAGTGGTTAAAATTTTTGGCCACACCAAAAATGGAAATAAATATGTAAAAAATAAATAAATAAATAAAAGTTTTGTTGTTGTTTTGACCCATTTAACACTGTATTCTAATAAATAAGCCACCAAAATTTTAGATACCGGTAAAATTTCACAATTCTTGATTGATTCCAATTTCGACACCACAGCAAATACTAGCTTAGTACAAACATTATTGAAATGAGTCTAAAGTAATAAAATAAGAACAAATTAAACAATTACAAGCAACAGCTCAAATAAATACAACAGAACAAAGATAAAAATTAAATAAGCAGTGTTTTAAGTTTTTCAGGTAAGTATTTAGGTACAGAAATTGAATAATCAAATGTAAAATAACACTGCATCTTCACTGTATGAATATAGATTAATCCTTGTTAAAGGTACAAAAGTAATTTAGTCAAGAGCACTGAGTGATTTTCACTGTTTTTTGTCATTTGATTACATTAATGACACAGACGGCAGCAGGAATATTAGGCTGCTGTCATTTTAAGACCGAATGATATACAGATATAAAGGATGCAGTTTATATAAATTTGTTATATGTTTAAGTGCATATTTACAGTCTATTTCCTTACATTCTCATCATAAATAATCTTATATAACCATTTAAAATAAATTAACGAGACCTTTGGCAATATCATCATTGTTTGTGATTTTCATGAAAATAATTTACAGAAAATAACTCATGGTTAAGGTTAGGCTTTTTGCTATGTGCCATGTTTTTCAGACATATAACCCGATACTATGTCTTACCCCTCCCACTTCTGGTAGTTTCACTGAGATTTCTTATCCCGTGCGAATTGGCCATTAATATTACAGATGTCCTGTGGTAAAATTACATTACTCCATCTACCCTTGTAAAACTAATCCTGTCCGAATAGTGCTTAAGAGGTGCCATATTTTCAGACATGTGCTTTGGTACTACCATGTTATTGGACATGTATCAACTTTTAGGTATTGTTCCATGACCTTACAATATCATGGCAGTATCATGATTTTTTTTCAGGCAAATTGAAGTATGCACTAAATTCTGATACATGACTCTAGTATATCAGAGTACTGTTGGCAGGGGTTATTGAGGACTGAGTTTGTTTGGGTGTCAGATTTTATGGGCAGGGTCAGAGGTGAGGATTTGTTTCTGTGGCGACTCTGCCCCAGTCAAATACTTCTTTAGTTGACTCTTTTACCTGAAGCAGCCTGCCTGGCAAGAGGAACTTGTGTGCGTGTGTGCCTATGGCCGAACCTTATTTACATTAGTCATAGTTTTGTTTCCGTGCTGTTTTGCATACAGGCAATCTCACTCGCTCAGTTTTTTATACTTGCCTGCTACTGGTTTCTTGTTTTTGGTAAGGTAAAATAATATAATAATACGTTTTTTACACTTTCTGGTGTTTTCTCGTGCAAAACTCGCTCACAAAAAGCTGAGATGGGTGGTTGCCAGGGTGTTGCTATATGGTTGCTGTATCTAGGGTGCTATGGATGGTTGCTAGGGTGTTCTGGCAGGGTTACTTATTAGTCCAAGTCAAAAATGCCCTTGCTTAATGCTGCCTTCACATGCTATTGGTAATTATAATAAAAATAAGAGTTTCCTAGGTAAAAATTGCACATGAATGCCCTCTGATGTTGTGTTTACCACTGCGAAGTTCGGAAATAATTTTGATACCCAAATTCCCGAGATGGGGCGAGCCATAAACTTTAAACATGGTGGAGGGGAGAACTACTGCTGTGACAGGTATGATTTATTAGCTCCCCCCCCCCCACAACAGCTAAATCGTCTTGTCATTAAAGTAGTGCATATTTCTATATATGAATAATAATTTTAAGCGTATTGTATGTTTTATACACAGCGAAAATAGCCTGCATTTGACCGAAATTACAGAATAATCAGTAAGCGGACAATCTAGATAGCGTTGTGAATGTTTATATGGTTGTCAATACATGGGACACTAAATATAAATTTGGCTTTAATAAAATTTTCCCAATAAACAGGCAAGAATAAACCTGGTGTCCTCCATCATTCCTGTTTCATTCTGACAACAAAGCACTTGAATGCAACAAGCTCGTAATCACGACTTCTAAAGTTGGAATTATGAAATGTGAAGGCAGCATTAGTCACTACAATTCTGATTAGTGTTACAATTAATAAACAAAATAAAATAACTTTTTTTGTGAAATTAAAACTAAAACTAGAAAAACTAAACAAATTCCAGAACAATTCCAAAATTATCTAATATAAAAAACACAAATGGCCACAAATTTTAGTTTAATTGTTTGTAATACAAACAATAGGCTTTGTATATTGTAAAACGTATACAATCTGCCTGCAATAAATATGCAAATGCTACTAATTAGCAATAATATTAGACTGAGACTTTAAGTTTAATTCTTAGGGTTAGGGGGTTGTTCAAATTGTTAACTCTTAAGTGTGAGCAGTAGTATTAGTGATGCTTGTCTTTAGCAAACACCCCTGATAGTTGCTTGGGACTTGTCTGCGTTTGACCCTCTGTGCTAAAGGAAATCCTGTTGAGAAAAAAACATCTATCGTTCTAACCTCTAAATAAATGGGTTTTTCTATCTGTTTGTCTCTGTAATGTTTAACTTGGTGTGGCTGCACTTGTTCTCCTCTTCTTTGCGTGCATGTAAGAGTATTACAAGTACTAAGTACACACACACACACACACACACACACACACACAGTTCGTCTTGGAGCACTAAAGGAACTGTGGGACATTAAACAGCTGAGCGGGAACACTGTGTGAGCGTGACCATTTGTTTTTATGTCCTTCCGGCAACTTCAGTCGGCCTTCTGCTGTAAGTGTTAGCAGGATGATGAGTGAAAAACACTATTATTACAGAATTTACTCTCAGGGTACACTGTAAACTCACTATACTTTAACTTAGTAAGTCTCTCTCTTTCTCTCATGTTCCCTCAGCAGGAAGTCTCTTGTAGGCTTATCTCTCTACCTCAGTTCATAGCTTTTCCAGCACACTGCATTCGTGTGTGTGTCTTTAACCTTCACAAAAAACCCGTTGGGTTGGCAACACATTGTTTATGGTACAAGTAAACTTGAAAAGAAAGCAGAAGTCTTTGTCAGCAGGATAGATAATATTACATTTTGTCACAGGAATAGTTTGTCTCTGAAATTCTTAAGTACAACCTCAGTAAGTGCTTGTTTTCATTATACTGCCTTTTTGTTAGTACTTGGCTGATGGTAAACATATTTTCCATCATACCATCAGTAATACAGGTATCAGTGGTGTCTGCTAAAGAAATAGGATGAGTCATCTAACAATCATCTAACCCTAAGTATTAAACTTGGTAAGTCATTCTGCAACATTCGTGTTTTTAGCATGAATTATACAATTATGGTGGATATTGATCAACTGATAATTAATTTTAGGGCTGCACGAAATATTAAGTGATTTATTACAAACTTTATCGCACCCGATTTGGCAAAGGCTGTTATTATTTTATGCGCAGCTTGTCATAGCTGTACGGCTCTGTGATCAGTAGTAAATGCTTCTCCTTCTGAAAGCCAGAGAGCGCTCTTGGTCAGAAACTCTAAATATGCCCTGCCACAGAAGAAGATAACACACATCATATCGCTGTAGCTGAATAAACAGAAGATTGAAACACTTTGATTAAACATGACGAATAAACACACGACTGCCTTATTCTGTGTAAGAAGCCACATCATCTAACAGAAGGATGCTCAACTGTCGTTATGAAGTGAGATTGGAGTAAAAACATTTTATTAAATGTTGTCTTTTTTTGGACAAGATGTTAATAAATGCTTCTCATGTCTGGAAAGATGTTTGACGCGCTTTGCTTTTTCAAACTCAAACTCGCAGTGCTTTCAGATGGATTAGCATTTGGAGCCATATTTCATTGACAAGCTGCGCATAAAAAAAACAATCGCAGCCTTTGCGATTTCATAATCGCACTAAGAATTGCGTTTAAGTGCGATTTCAATGTTATTTTTTGTATTGTGTGATACATCGTGCAGCCCTAATTCATTTCATGTTATGGCCAGTGTTGGGGGTAACGCATTACAAGTAACACGAGTTACGTAATCAGGTTCGTTTTTCAAGTAACTAGTAAAGTAATGCATTACTTTTAAATTTAGAACAAAATATCTGAGTTACTTTTTCAATAAGGAATGTAAGTTACTTTGTTTTGCCATTTATCGACTGACACCTCTTCTGTCCCCATGCTGAGAGAAATCGGGAGTAAGGTGTTCTTCTCACTTTATTAACCAATGTCTTTGCTGCTAAACTTTGTTGATGATCCAATTCAACCATACTAATAAGCAAAAGTGACTTTAAATAAACATCACATTTGTTTCGTTTTTCAATGTTAAAGTAAGAGTGTTGAATTTCTTTCTCCTGCATCCTATTCTTCTGTAATTCAGAACTGTAGCACAGCTGAAAGTTTTGTTTTGAGCTGCGCCCTCTACTGTACAGGTGTGAATTTGCATTTCCTTCAGACTGAGGCCTATTTATTTCACTTTTGGTGTAAACGAGCCTTAACATTTGCTGAAATAGAACCTTTTTATTTAATATAATTAAAACAAACAAGCAAGCCCAGCCTAGGTGAGAAAAAGTAACACATGTAACGCATTACTTTCCATAAAAAGTAACTAAGTAACACAATTAGTTACTTTTTAAGAGAGTAACACGATATTGTAACGCATTACTTTTAAAAGTAACTTTCCCCAACACTGGTTATGGCCAATATTAAAATTAAGATTCAAACACTAAAAATTAAAATCAGTCATTTTAAATGCTAGATGTGGATAAATTGGAAAAAAAATTTCCTCACCAATACTCACCAAGACTGCATTTATTTAGTAAAAAAAAAAATACAGTAAAAAATAATATTGTAATATTAATATTGTGAAATATTTTGACAAATCAAAATAACTGTAATAATATTGTAGTATATTTTAATATCTTTTAATATAAGAATTATGCTGATGTATTTCTTCAGGATCCTTTGATGAACAGAAAGATCATAATAACAGAATTTATTTAAAAATAATAAATCACGTGTGACATAAGTTTCTTTTACCCAAATGTTTGACCAGTAGTGTATGTCTTAAAAAATTAAATCAAATGATAAAGTATGCAGCAAAATATTGCATATTAATGACAATTTTACTGAAGAATATACAACTGTACTGATATTTTGGTAGAAACTGTGTTTACCATGGTACGTTTTTTTGTAAAATGTTGAATATATCATTTGATCTCTCAGAAATGCTGAATGAGTGAAAGTGTTTAAGCTTCATATGGGGTTTCACAGAGATCCAAAGATATTTGTGTGTGTGTGTGTGTGTGTGTGTGTTTGGCTTCTCTGTGGTGAAGTGACAGAGCCGCAAGTTTGATGACTATAGAGAAATCCTTGAATGGTGTCATAAAGAAGGTGTGATTCCACTGAGACTTTAACCCTTGTGTCTCCTGACATTTGAGTTATAATGTTATCATGCACAAAGCTCTGTTCTATGACGGTGTTAATGAGTTTAATTGCGTCATTTGACAGTAAAGCTATTATTAAAATAGAAAACAGTACCGGTCTCCACATGCTTCTCATAAAACGTCACAAGGCACACCATTCTGTCCTTATGAAGTGCTGTGCAAGTCACACTGGCAGTTGTAACATTGCTGCTAAAATTGCACAAAATCTCAATTTACCCTACTTACTTTCGTAAGGATTTTATAGAGAGATGTGTTATCCATTTAGGAAGACTTTACATACAATAAAAGATTTGACAATTTGCTAAAACAACTGTTTAAGGACGACTTACATTGTGCCTTGTCAGCAGAGTCCTGTAACACGGATGTTTATGTGACGTGGTACATCTAACAACCATAAACTTTAAGTGCAGTTTAATAACATAACCCATTAACAGAAACATAACCAGAACCCAGTTTTAAAGAGAACTTGACTTGACATTGGTTAGACTTGGAACAAGAGGTGAACAATACATCGGTGGCTGATATGTCATTCACTGATGACGTATTCAGTAACTAGTATTATGGTTACCGATATAGCAGGTCATTGTAAACACTAATATGAATATTTGTATTTTGTGTTTTTTGTAATGTAAACTCATGCCTCGGTGTACGTGCAAGTGCACAGCTTATAAACGTGACCTGGAATTATCCAGTGTTTGAGCCATGTTGGCTTGTCTTGTCACTTTGTAAGGATTTATTTAGGATCTGTTTACTGTGTTGTGTTGCGCTTTGGCTTGTTTTAATCAGGATCATCTGCTATAAACAACGATATGGCGTTTTAAGTCATATTCTGTTTATGTTTTCAGTTTTATTTATGTTTTAAGCCATATTCTTCTATTTGTTTTATTAAGTAATAAGTAAAAATATGAAGAAAAAAGTATAGTAGTCATATGACTTAAGGTCCATTCATGTGGGATATTACATTCTATCTGTGCTGTTTTTAAAGGTGTCATATGATGCCATTTTTTAAAAGTTTGTTATTTTGATTACTGGGTGTAAGAGCATAGGCGGAGTGTGAACCATCTGCAGGGTAAGGCTAAGGAAGGAGATGCTTTCGCCTTTAAAACTCATTTAAATAGATTTCCATGAAATAGTTTTAAGTTACATGTCACAGCACAACCTAAGTATTTCAGTATAAACGCTTCCGAAAAATTATTTATTAAAGCATCTACGTTCACAAACCACTGTTAATTTTAACAGAAAAGCAAGCATAAGCCACTGCATGCATGATATGGCATGGAGCGCTCCCTTTATAATCACTAAAAAGCTATCACTCATCTTAGTTCATAGCAATCCGTTCCGTTATAATTACTGAACAGTTGCATTGCATTCAAGAAATCACCAGATATGTTTGTGATTGGCTACATTGCTTAACGCTGCAAAAACATGTTGTAAATAGAAACCTTTGATGCTCTCCAGAGCGCAAACACAGATGCACACTTGAGCGTTGGCCAATCTTTTTTTGCCAATATGCTATTATTATGGAGAAAACTGATCCTAGACCAGCAGTCATAGGCAGCTCACTCAGAAGCAGCAGCAGGCAATGGTTTGAGTGAGAAAATTGCATGCTAGTCTCTCAAGCCTGTGGCCATGCGAAGGCTAAGCCTTGCCCAGCCTTATACACGCTTCGCTTCTGAGTAACAGATTAGGTTGACATGCTTTAATGTTCAAAAATTAAAGCATGTAATGTTCACACATTATTTTCACATAATGATTTTTTATTAACAAAATTCAGGAGGAGCAGGTGCAGATAATTAACCTAATTAGCACAAGTGGAAAGCTTTCAGCTAATCAACCAACAACAAGAGGTATATATATATATATACTGCAGACTCACTTTTGTTCATTGACAGTTCATCAGCATCCCTCCACCACCCCATCTCCTCACTTCTAGTTCTATCTATTATTCCCACATCCAGATGGAGTACTCTGGGTTCGGGCCAAAATTCCGAGCTCAGAGCCCTCTCTCCGGACAGCATGCCAAATATGCATAACTCCCTCTATTTAATTATATGTATATGTGAACTTGTGAACTGTACATTATTGCAGCTCCTCTGTGTTTGGCCAAATACTATTGGTAATGTAACGCCCCTTACCATAATCGCGAGCTTCGGCTTCCAAGGCTTCTACAGCAGTTGTAAACGCACATTTAATAATATCATTGGTTTTACCATATCAGTTTGAGCCGAAGTTGGATTCTGAAAATGCGGATAATCAAGCATGACTTGAGCAGAATGTTTCACATTAGTAAGTAGACTTCAATTATAGCTGGTGTTGTATTTTCCCAGGTTTTGGAGCACAAGCAAACTTTTTGGTTGTACTGCTCAGGAACAGCATTTCTTTGTGCATGCCTTTGGGCGAGCATTATGCTAATATTTCACATTGTGACATGGACATTTGAGGAAGTAATATCTGGACTTGAATGCTCGAGGCATTTTAGGCAGGTCTGTGTTAAATAGAAGAAATTGCTTTGTGGGAGACGATGAGCTTTGCAACTTTGTAGATTGTATACATGCACAAACACATACATTACACACTAAAGGAAAAAAAAAACAACTACAACTGAAACGTCTGAATGATTTCCAAAAGAAAGACAGACACAATAGTAAAGAAAACACTATCGCAACTGTTTCATGCTGACTTTAAGATTTGCTCATACTGCCTTAATGTATAATAATATCCAGATCATAAGGTTTTAAACTTTGTGTTAAGCTCTATTTTGTGTCAAGTGAGTGGTTTTGATTGAATACAGTTGCTAATCTGCTAGATGCTCCATTTTAAAATGTTTAAAATGCAAAAAAATAAATTAAATTGGTGGATATCAGCCACAACAAACTTGTGATTATCAATTGTAGTTATTGGCTCAGAAATTCCCAAGACTGGAAATTTCCGGCCATTTTCTGGGGTTACTCAGTGTTACTCCACTAGATATGTAATCAATAGAGTTTAAATATCTTTCTAAATTTGTACTCAATTGTAATTTAGTTTCTAGACAGTGAATTAGTGACAGTAAGTCACTTACCAGTCATAACAATATAAGGGGTGTGTGAAAAGACAGCATCAGATCATTAGGGGCCAAGCACCGAAGGTGCGTAGGCACCTATTGTACACTGTGTGCAGAATTATTAGGCAAGCTGACTTTCTGATCATATTTTTTTTCCAAGCACATTTTACCAATTTCAATCCACATCAATCTTAATAACTACTATTAATAATGTTTTTAATCATTTATAAGTGATATATAATTGTTCATGAAGGCTGGAAATGAAAAACGCTTTATATTCAGGTGTGCAGAATTATTAGGCAGGTTTGCTTTTACAGGCAAAATGAGCCAAAAAAGAGATTTAACTCAGACTGAAAAGTCAAAAATTATTAAATACTCATGAGAAGGACGCAATACTAATGCAATACTAGAAATTGCAAAGTTAAAGCATGACCAATGGACAGCAAAATGCTCATTGGGTCAGCGGGGTCATACAAAAACAGGTGGAAAAGAAAAGACACATGTTAACTGCAAAAGAGTTAAGAATTAAGGTGAAGAATTAAGTGTGAAACCATCAGGAACCCTTTAGTCTCCAGCGCCACCATTTTCCAGAACTGCAACCTACCTGGAGTCTCCAGAAGTGCAAGGTGTCAAGATCTCAGAGACTTAGGTTAGCTAAAGAATCCTAAAAAATGACCCGCTTTTAATAAGAATCACAAGCGGAAGTGTTATAAAATACATGAAGACTGGGTTTTTATAGGCCTTATAGACAGACAGATTGAGAGTGACTCCTGAAGGACCAGCACCACATCCTCTTTTACCACTGTTTGAAGAATTTATCTTCCAGAATCTGGTAGTAAGTTTTGGAAGATCATTTTTAGTCCATCTCTGCAAGACGGATATTTCAGGATTAGAGAGGGACTAAAAGTGAACTCCCACACCTTACTGCCAGATTTTGGAAGATAAATTCTTCAAACAGTGGTACAAGAGGATGTGGTGCTGGTCCTTCAGGAGTCACTCTCAAGCTGTCTGTCTATAAAGCCTATAAAAACCCAGTCTTCATGTATTTCACAACACTTCAGCTTGTGATTCTTATTAAGTGTGGGTCATTTTTTAGGATTATTTAGCTAACCTAAGTCTCTGAGATCCTGGCACCTTGCACTTCTGAAGACTCCAGGTAGGTTGCAGTTCTGGAAAATGGTGGCGGTGGAGACTAAAGGGTTCCTGATGGTTTCACACTTAATTCTTCACCTTAATTCTTAACTCTTTTGCAGTTAACATGTGTCTTTTCTTTTCTACCTGATTTTGTATGACCCCGCTGACCCAATGAGCATTTTGCTTTCCCTTGGTCATGCTTTAACTTTGCAATTTCTAGTATTGCATTAGTATTGCGTCCTTCTCATGAGTATTTAATAATTTTTGACTTTTCAGTCTGAGTTAAATCTCTTTTTTGACTCATTTTGCCTGTAAAAGCAAACCTGCCTAATAATTCTGCACACCTGAATATAAGGCATTTTTCATTTCCAGCCTTCATGAACAATTATATATCATTTATAAATGATTAAAAACAATATTAATAGTAGTTATTAAGATTGATGTGGATTGGAATTGGTAAAATGTGCTTAGAAAAAAAATATGATCAGAAAATCAACTTGCCTAATAATTCTGCACACAGTGTATCTGTTAGATTTCTTCTTCTTCTTCTTCTTTTTCTTCTTCTTCTTCTTCTTCTTCTTCTTCTTCTTCTTCTTCTTCTTCTTCTTCTTCTTCTTCTTCTTCTTCTTCTTCTTCTTCTTCTTCTTCTTCTTCTTCTTCTTCTTCTTCTTCTTCTTCTTCTTCTTCTTCTTCCGCTCTTGAAGTCTATGGCAGCCCATAGAACTGCTTGCGGGAAAGTTGTGAAATTTGGCACACAGTTAGAGGACAGTCTGACCTTTGTCCATAGCAAATTTGGAGTCTCTAACTTAATCCCTCTAGCGCCACCAGCTGTCCAAAGTTGCACTTATGTTTATGCTAATAACCTTTGAACCGTAAGGGCTAGAAACAAAATTTTTTCATCTGATTCCTTGGCTCATGACGATTCAAATTTTTCCGCCATTTTGAATTTTCTGAAAAACCTACTTTTTCGAACTCCTCCTAGGCCGTTACTCTGATTTTCATGAAAATTGAACCAGATCATCTTCAGACCATGGCGACAAAAAGTTATGGAATTCAAGTTGATTCTTCAAACCATTTTTGTAAAACACGCGAACAAATTGTATGTAGTGCTTGCGAAAATAGACATAAGGCTGTATCTCCACAATGCTTTGTCGTATTCAGACCAAACTTCGTACATGTCATCACAAGCATGACCTGAGGCATCATGCAGTGTTTCGGCGCAGTGCCACCTACTGGTGCAGAAATATGAAAAATTGATATTTTTGCTTATAACTTCTGATGGGTTTGTCCAAAAATCATAAATTTGGTCTCGCTGGATTCGGGGCACTCGTTGGACATCATGCCGAGTCGAATGATAACCAATTTTCACATATCGGACATTTTGGCCATTTTGAATTTTGTGCTAAAATGCTGTATTTTACGAACGCATTAGCATATCTTTACGAAACTCGGTATGGGTCATCAGCACAATTCCCTGAAGGAGCCTGAGAAGTTTCGGACCAGCGCCACCTTGTGGTCAAAAGTTATAACAAAATGTACAAAAATGCTAATAACTTTTGACTATTTTAACTGATTGTAATGAAACTTGTCTCAGTTGATTCCTTGGTTCATGCCGAGAACACAGATATCAAATTTGCCATAGTTGGCTGAACTTCCTGTCCACCATATTGTTTTTCTTTAAAAACCTACTTTTTCGAACTCCTCCCAGTCCGTTGTTCCGATTTTCACCAAAATTGAACCGTATCATCTTCAGACCATGCCGACAAATAGTTATGGATTTCAAGTCGATACGTCAAACCGTTTTCATATACCGGAGCAACGAATTTGAGGCATGATGCAAAACCCACTCTTGAAGCTGTATCTGTGCAATGCTTTATCGTATTCAGACCAAACTTGGTACATGTCATCACAAGCATGACCTGGGGCATCTTGCATTGTTTTGGCTCAGCGCCACCTACTGGAGTTGAGATATGAAAAATGGCTATATTTGCTTATAACTGCTGATGGGTTTGACCAAAAATCATAAATTTGGTATCGTTAGATTTGGGGCATCATGTTGAGTCGAATGATATCCAATTTTCCCATATCGGCCATTTTGAATTTTATGCTAAAACACTGTATTTAACAAACGCATTAGCATATAGATACGAAACTCGGTATGGGTCATCAGGACAATGCCCTGAAGGAGCCTCAGAGGTTTCGGACCAGCGCCTCCTTGTGGTCACAAGGTATAAACAAATTTACAAAAATGCTAATAACTTTTGACTATATTAACCGATTGTAATAAAACTGGTCTCAATTGATTCCTTGGGTAATGCCGAGAACACAAATATCAAATTTGCCATAGTCGACTGAACTTGCTGTCCGCCATATTATTTTTCTTTAAAAACCTACTTTTTGAACTCCTCCTAGACCGTTGCTCCGATCAAACGACATGCCGACAAAAAGTTATGGATTTCAAGTCGATACATCAAATCGTTTTCATATACCGGAGCAATGAATTTGAGGCATGATGCAAAACCCACTCTTGAAGCTGTATCTCTGCAATGCTTTGACATATTGACATCAAACTTTGCGGTTGTCATTGTCAACTCACTCTATACCATACCGCATGAATTTGGTCACAGCGCCACCTATTGGTGGAAGTGTTAAACCTGTAAATCTTTATTATTGACTGTATATGTGATTTTTCAGCTTTTTTAGATCCTAAAATAGGTCTTTAATTGCTCACTGTTGCAGTTGGTCTGATGCTCACGGCCGTGTTG
The DNA here is from genome assembly GCF_018812025.1 of Megalobrama amblycephala. Classification (NCBI taxonomy): domain Eukaryota; kingdom Metazoa; phylum Chordata; class Actinopteri; order Cypriniformes; family Xenocyprididae; genus Megalobrama; species Megalobrama amblycephala. Next base: position 21,414,299 of record NC_063066.1, on the reverse strand, counting down.
GCTGGCTTGTTGTGCCGCTTTTGTGCTTGGCCCCGTAATTGCTGCTTGCAGCTATATTTAAAATATGTCTGATATTTCCTTGTCTTTACATGATATTTTTATTATCTTTTAAGTATTGTCTATATATATCACGCCACATCCTGTTTCTGGCCTGTTTCTACCACAGTTAGGCTTCCGTTGCATGTATTTAGGTCACTTATAAAAAATTTAGCGACAAAATAATTCTTATGCTGTATGTTTCAGACATGCGATCATGATGACGAAGACGTTGAGATCGCCGTGGACAATGCTGCTTTTATGGATGAGTTCTTCGGCCAGGCATGTTCTTCTGTATATTTTACACTTTTGATGTGCTTTGCCTGAATGTGTGTCATTGTGGTTTTTAAGTGACCTTGTTTCTTTGTTTCAGATTGAAGATATCAGGAACAGCATTGATAAGATTGATGAGAATGTGGCCGAAGTGAAGAAACTTTACTCAGTTATTCTTTCTGCACCAACGTCAGACCAGAGTAAGACACATTCACATGTGCAACATGACCCAGTTCAACACTGTTTTCCATTGACTGGTAGTAACCACTGAGTAACATTTGACATAGACTCTGAGCTCTGAAGATGACTGGAGTCATATACAGTAGCAGGGCCATAGCTAGGGTGTCCGTGGCCCTGGTGTGGATTGTTGCTGTGAGCCTCCTCTCGGTTGAAATCGCATTCCATGTCTTACAACATTTATTAATATTGCTTAAAAGGATAGTTCACCCAAAAAAGAAAATTCTGTCATCATTTACTCACACTTATGTTGTTCCAAACCTGTATGAGTTTCTTTCTTCTGTTGAACACAAAAGAAGATATTTTTAAGAATGTTAGTAACCAAACAGTTGAGGATTGCCATCGTCTTTATGAGTGCTATTTATTCATATTAAACATCAATCATTTAAAAAAGTTAAACATTTTAAATACTTACAGTCTACACAACAGTCTCCGTGCTCACAGCGTCACAGATATTAATATTTTAATGATTTATAAAAGATGAATCATTGTCTGGCCATCTGGAATTTTGATATGGAGATAAAGGTTGTAATTATATATTTTTTGTAGTATTACACCACATCGTGTATGTATATTAGCACCATTTGTTGTTTTCTTGTGGTATGAGATAGAGCGTTAGGACCCGGAACCCGCGTGACGTCAGACTTAACAACCGGATAGTGGACTTCAATGGCCTCCAAAGGTCAAAAGGTCAAAATTACAGTTTCAGTGCAGCTTCAAAGCGTTCTACACGATCCCAGACGAGGAATAAGGGTCTTATCCAGAGAAACCATCACTCATTTTTTTTTAAAAATTAAAAATTATATACATTTTATCCATAAACGCTCATCTAGAACTAGCGCTCTTCTTCTTCCTCTCTATTAGAATTCCAGCAGTGTAGACGCTGTTAAGTGTATTACTGCCCTCCATAGGTCAAAGTTTGAACTAATTGTTATATACTTGCACTAGCGTATTGTATATGACAATTTAGTTCAAACTTTGACCTGTGGAGGGCAGTAATACACTTAGCAGCGTCTACACTGCCGGAATTCAAATAGAGAAGAAGAAGAGAGCTAGTTCATGATGAGCATTTATGGTAAAAATGTATTTTTTTTTTTTTAGAAAATGTAATATATTTAATATATGTATGTAAAATAGAAAAAAGGTATTTTAAAATGCAATAATTTTACAACATTTACTATTTTCAATGTGTTTTTGAATAAATAAAGCCATGGTGAGCAAAAGAGTCTTACAAAAACATTCTCTTACTGAGGCTAAACTTTTGAACGGGTATGAAACATAACTCCATTAAGTCTTCTTAGCTATGAAAGAGGAACCTCTGAACAACAAAATATTCCTATGGGAGTGTTTAAAAATTACAAAACATGCACAAACCAGCGCTATTATAATCTCCTTTCATCTCTACATACTTATACCTCCCCTTCTGTTTTTTCTCTGCGAACAGAAACGCAAGATGATTTGGAGGCGCTAACTAATGACATCAAGAAAATGGCCAACAATGCTCGTAACAAACTGAAGAGTAAGTGTCCTTACATGTGTGCTGGCCTGCTTTGTGCTTTTCTCATTAGGGCAAAAAACTAGGACACACAGAACAAGGTTTGGCTTCTCAAACACTTCTGACCCAGAATAATGTAAGCCATTTATCCACCTTCATGAATGCAGTGTTTACCCTGAGTCAGTGTTATTTCAGGATCATTGAGATACTATTGTAGTTTTATTTAATATTAGGATTCATTTTTATTTTTGTATTTTCCGTTTCATTTCCATTTTAGTTAAAGTTTTAGTAATTTTATTGTGGTTTCTGTAATTTTTTTTTTATATGTCTATTTTTAAATAAATTGTTATTTCCGTTTTAGTTGTTTCTGTACATCAAGTTTTTAATATTAATTTTTTTCAGTTAATGTTAATTTTATTTCAAGTACTGATTTGAATGTTTTTAGTTTTAGTTGTAGTTAACGCTAATAACCCTGCCCTCTGTGTATATGTCCGTACAGCCATTGAAAGGAATCTCGAGGCAGAAGAAGCGGAAAGATTATCGGCCGACATGAGAATACGCAAATCGCAGGTGAGTCAGCATCCCACTCACATAACACACACACAAATACACATGCTCAATTAACTCTGCGCTCATGTTGCCCCGCCAGCACGCTGTTCTTTCCAGGAAGTTTGTTGATGTGATGACCAAATACAATGAAGCTCAGGTGGACTTCAGAGAGAAAAGTAAAGGTCGCATTCAGAGACAGTTAGAGATCAGTAAGTGTTGCCCGCACGCTCACTCCTGACTAAACACCAGTGCATGAGACAGACCTTATTAAACATGACCTCAGCCTCACAGTGTGCAGCGAACAACACGTTTCTTTCACAGGGTTGTGGTTGAAGCGTGTCAAACTGACGCTGTGCTATTCCCCTTTTTTGTCTTTGACTTGCTTTTGTTCTGCTTCTGGCTCTAGCTGGTAAAGCCACCACTGATGAGGAGCTGGAGGAGATGCTGGAGGGAGGAAACGCAGCCGTTTTCACAGCAGGGGTAATGCGTGCATTTGTGTGGATCAGGAGACCTCAAGAGGACTTAAAATGATTTAAAGTCCCCCTGCAGTCAATAATTTTATCCCTTAAAACTTGTATCCCTTAAAAAAACATTTTTGCTGTGAAAATAATTTCTTCATGCCTTACAGTTGTTTTAATGTAACTCTACACCTACACACTCCACTGCTTCATTTGGTAAACGCAGATCCATGAATATGCAAATTAGTCCCCGCCTCCACTCAATCACACCAGCTCAGACTATCTGATCCTCTTGGTCAGCTGTAGTAAACGCTACACAATGACAAGTGGAAGTACTGGTGTAATTAAGTCACATTTGTTTGAACCAGAAACTAATTCAAAAGAAGAGGAATTATACAGGCAGGCCCGGTTCTTACGGGGTGCTTACGAAAGCATTATACTGTTATAGTATTTACATATTTACGAAACAGATGTGGCAAGCGCTCCAGTGCTTTTTTGTGTTTGCGCTCTGGAGAGCGTCAAATGTTTCTATTTACTATGTGTTTTTGCATTTGTGATCAATGTAGCCAATCACAGACATGTTTGTTGATCTTTTGAATGCGGTGACCAATAAGAGGTGTTTAAGTTAGTCAGAATCCACTCACCGGTTAAAACGCGTGAGTTTTTGTTCAGTACTGAGTTCAGCATGCATATCCTCTCATTAACAAAGTGTAGACACAACATAAAAAAGAGATTAATTGTACAGTGTAGACAACTTTATTGATTATAACGGGACTTTGTGAGATCTCAAACTGAGATGAGTGACAGCTTTTTAGTGATTATAAATGAAGCTGTCTTTGCATGCTTTCTAGGCTATATATAATACATTCAGAATTTGAATAAAAGTCAACACATAACAATAACTGATAAGATTAACCCTTGCCTTGACTATGCTATCAAACCACTGAAAATGTGTTGCTAATGTTACACAAACCATGTTCCCATTTGCCATCTCAGAATCAGACAGCTGCCTTCTAAGAATCAGCATTCATAGAAATAATGATAGGAAAAGCCCCGCCCCGCACGATTACATATTTGCGATTGTAGGAAATGGGCAGTTTCAAACAGTGATTTTGAGACTGTCTTTGGTACACTGTAGTTTTAAGGAGAAAATCCTCAGCAGTGGTGTTGACTGAATTTGCACATTGTTTATCTTGAAGCATATTAAAAACACCACACATACATATAAACAACATTAAAAACTTGATTTACACCACAGGGGGTCTTTAAAATATAATTGTAATATGGTAAAACAACTACAAATCAACATATTTCTTATTTTATTTCACCCCTTTAATAACACAGTTCTTTGAAAAACCAGAGTTCCAACAGCCTTGGAAAACATGGATATATGAGGCAGCCTAGTTTTAAAGGTGCCCTAGAATCAAAAATTGAATTTACCTTGGCATAGTTGAATAACAAGAGTTCAGTTCAGAACAGGTGAATCTCAACATAACACTGACTGTTATGTAACAGTCGGGATCATTAATATGTATGACCCCAATATTACACAAGGGCAGCCAGTATTAATGTCTGGATCTGTGCACAGCTGAATCATCAGACTAGGTAAGCAAACAAGGACAATAGCGAAAAATGGTAGATGAAGCAATAATAACTGACATGATCCATGATTACATGATATTTTTAGTGATATTTGTAAACTGTCTTTATAAATGTTTCGTTAGCATGTTGCTAACGTACTGTTAAATGTTGTTAAAGTTACCATCGTTTCTTACTGTATTCTCGGAGACAAGAGAGCCGTCGCTATTTTCATTTTTAAACACTTGCAGTCTGTATAATTCATAAACACAACTTCATTCTTTATAAATCTCTCCAACAGTGTAGCATTAGCCGTTAGCCACGGAGCATAGCCTCAAACTCATTCAGAATCAAATGTAAACATCCAAATAAATACTATACTCACATGATCCGAAGCATGCATGCAGTATGCATGACGAACATCTTGTAAAGATCCATTTGAGGGTTATATTAGCTGTGTGAACTTTGTAAATGCACTGTATTATAGTCGAGAGCTTGGGGGGGGCAGGGAGCGCGTGATTTAAAGGGGCCGCAGCCTGAATCGGTGCATAGTTAATGATGCCCCAAAATAGGCAGTTAAAAAAATTAATTAAAAAAAAATCTATGGGGTATTTTGAGCTGAAACTTCACAGACACATTCAGGAGACACCTTAGACTTTTATTACATCTTGTGAAAAAAAGTTCTAGGGCACCTTTAAAAGTGTGATTTCTAGACCTGGATAAGTCATGTAAATTAATAAAATCTTAAAACACCATTTTTATAACATATTTTTTTTTTTTTAAAGTTATGTCAAGCTTTAAAATATTGTATTGGGTAGAAAAAAGAACCTTATCCTTAATCTTTATCCAATAATTCACAAAACAACTGGAAAAGTCGCTGTAAAAATTCATTGGTTTAAAAGAATGGGGTGCCTGAAGAACATTTTAGCTCTTAAAATGGTATTATTTTAATTTTAATAAAAAATTTTAATTGAAAATGTAATGTTTAATTTAATAATAATTATTTTCAAAATCTTTACGTTGCCGAATTGGTGGCACAAAATAAGATTTTGTTTATATTGACCACCTCTAATACAACAAAAAACTTACTTTAAAATATTAAAATATGCTGACTCAGGTCAGCCTAATCAGCACAGCTAGCAATATTTTGTCACAGATGTAACATTTGAATGATTCATTGTTTCCTGTGATTGTGGTTTCTGTGTAAATACACCCTTATCTCATAGCATCAATGCAGCTTCTGTGCTGACTTTACAGCAGTAGAAAAGTAGCCCACCCACACCCTTTATAATGCAAATGTAATGCAAACACAATACTTTTTAGTTACATTTTATTAGAAAGAACATTGTAACATTTTGCTTTTAGTAGTGTTTTCTTAACACTGGTTACATCTGTGGTATGTGTTGTAGATGTTTAACTGGTCACAGATGGTGAACACCACTAGGCTATGAAAATTTGAGTTTGAGAAACTTGTGTTAGACCATAATGTCACCATAAAATTTTGAGACTCAGACCAAGACATCAAAAAATGAGACTCATACTAAGTTAGTGTCTCAAAACCAGGACCACAAGATCCAGACTCCATTTCTAGTGTACGTGGCCCTTGCACCTGTGACCATTTACTCCAGTGTCCTAAAGTCATTGGATCAAATCATCCCACACTCCCAAACTCTGTCAAGTATGAATATTTCATTCTACATCCTGATAAAACTGCTGTTTGTATTGCAGATTGTGGATTCAGGGATCTCTAAACAAGCGCTGAGTGAGATTGAAGCACGTCACAAAGACATTGTGCGTCTGGAGAGCAGCATAAAGGAACTGCACGACATGTTTGTGGACATCGCCATGCTGGTGGAGAGCCAGGTACACCTTGCCTTTCATCACACGCATCTGTTTGTCCAACATTTTCTCCATCCTTTCATACTGTCATTGTTTTCTAACTTTCCCCTCATTGTCATGTATTTCCTTCTCTTTCTGTGTCTGTTGTCTGTAGCATCCTTTCCTCTCTTCCTCTTTGTTCAAACTCGTTCTGTTGGTTTGGTCTCTTGGCTGCTAAGCCATATGCAACTGGTCGGAGTGACTTCCCCATCAGCCCTTTCTTTCGCATGTGAGTGTTCTCTAACTCCTCTTTGTTCGTACCTTTTTTATTTCCCTTACTGCCTGTTTTCCTCTCATTCATTTTGCTTTGTTTGGTCACGAACTTCATACACCCATTACACCTTCAAGATTTGTTTAGAAGAAACTAAAGTCAAAAGCTGTTTTCCAAAACCCAGTGAGTTGCTTATCTAGACAACATTTTAAGCATCATAAGAACACTGAAGGTAAACAGTCGGCAGCGAAATTATACTTATAATTAAATAAGTTACCTTTGATGATTCTTTGACGAATAGAAAGTTAAAAAGAACTGTTTATTTGAAATAGAAACATTATAAATGTCTTTACTGTCTTTTTTGATCAATTTAAAGGATTAGTTCACTTTCAGATTAAAATTACCCCAAGCTTTACTCACCCTCAAGCCATCCTAGGTGTATATGACTTTATTCTTTCTGATGAACACAATAAGAGATATTTTAATAAATATCCTGACGCATCCGAGCTTTATAATGGCACTGAACGAGACCAACGAGTATGAGCTGAAGAAAGTGCATCCATCTACATCCATCCATCATAAACGTACTTCAGACGGCTCCGGGGGGTTAATACAGGCCTTCTGAAGTGAAGTGAAGTGAATTGATGTGTTTGTGTAGAAAAAAATATCCATATTATCCAAATCCATCCAAGTTATGAAGTAAAATATCTACCTTCCGCCAGACCGCCTTTCGTATTCAAGTTACGAACAAAGTGTTACACTTTTTCCGTAAGTTGAATAGGGAAGGCGTAGGACGTAGCGTAAGCTTTTTGAACTGCAAGAGTTTTACACTTTCTTTGTACGCTGAATACGGAAAGCGATCTGGCAGAAGCTAGAGATTTTATTACATAACTTGTTAACTTTCGATTGTGTTGATCAGAAAGAAGAAAGTCATATTCGCCTAGGATGGCTTGAGGGTGAGTAAAGCTGAACTAAAGTGAACTAATACTTTAATGCATCCTTGCTGAAAAAAAGTATTAATTTATTTCAAAAAACCTTTTGAACGGTAGTATATAATTCGCGCATGAGTGATCATGTGCTGAGTCGTGTTTCAAATCAATTACGTATTAGTTCCTTAGAGGGCAGGTGTCTATGTAGACCTTTGCAGTGAGGCAGATCACAAGGTTTTGGAGCAGAGCTAAAATAATGATAAATTAAATCCACATGATCTAAAGAGCTCTGATACAATATTGACCAATCCACCATTATTTTGCTTATTAACTGCTTGCTATGGAGGAAAACTGAAAGGTAAGATTGGGGTATTTTTCTCTAATAAATCAATTTGATTCTAGTTCCTGTTCTACAGAGCATCAGCATTGAGTAGGGCAGACCGGGGCTAGTTGTCACACTTTTTACTCCAGTGAATCAGAGTGGGCTTGTTTTTGAAAGACCATTTCTATATAGCCAAGTCTAGACTACAAAAATATATTGAGCATTTCTACATTATTGTACAGGAAAATGTTACAGTTCATTAAACACATTGACTGTTTAAGACTAGGATCGGAATAACTTCCCTGTGTGTCAACTAGCCCCCGTCTCCACATCTATGTGTGAAAGACACCCTATATGTGTATGTTTTCATTGTTTGTTTTTTTTTCATATGTTTCAGGGCAACATGGTTGATAACATTGAGGTGAATGTGGGTAAAGCAGTCGATCATGTTGAAGCTGCTAAGACTGAAACCAAGAAAGCAGTCAGGTATCAGAGTAAAGCCCGGAAGGTACGGACCTCACCTGCCGCTCAATCTGACCTCACTATAACAGTCTCTGTGGTTTCTGCTGTTTCTTTTCTCTTCCTTTTTTGCCCCCACCTCTCTTTTTCTCTCTCTGCCCTCTCTGTTTCCTCTTCTTTTTCTTTTGCGTTCTCTCTTCTTCACCCAAAATCCATTGTAGGGTGGTATAATTGACAGGATTGAGAGCAACATGGACCAGTCAGTGGGTTTTGTGGAGCGGGCTGTTGCTGACACTAAAAAAGCCGCTAAATATCAGCAGGAGGCTCGACGTGTGAGTTCATGATGATTATCAGGCCTGTCCCGCCCCTCTGTTCCACCCTTTCCCTAAGATCCTTTGTACTGTGTCCAAACCCTATGACGTTACACTTAGAGTCACACACAAACAAACTCAGTGATTAAGACTAATGCTTATACGCCCTGAAACTTCCCATTACAGTGTATTTCAGGTAATAAAATAAACATTAAGCCACGTCTTCATATATATATATTTTCATATATATTTATTTTCATATATATTTATTTTCAATATATATGAGAGATTTGACTGCACACTCACTTGCAGAAAGTTTTTATTGACCAATGTTTCAGCACTAAGCCTTTGTCAAGGTATAATTTCACTCGGAGTAAAGAGAGCATAAATAGACAATCATTAACAGGTGCATACAATTAATCCCAGTTAAATATACAATCAGTCAATTAATCACTCTAAAAAATTGTCAAACAAAACATGACAAGAATAAATGTACAACAACATTATCCAGTAATCATCAATAGAAACAACATCACCAACATCCAAAAAAAAATTCACAACAAAGGTTTATTTTTGCCTTTATTACGATAGGAAGGTAAGCAGACAGGAAGCAAAGTGGGAGAGAGAGGGGGACGGGATCAGGAAAGGTCCAGGGAAACTTGGTTCACCCGAAGTGCAACGATGCTAAATGTCGGTGCGCTGCCCACTAGGCTATCGGCGCAGACAGTTTTCATGTCATATTAACGGCAACAAAATGTTTGACACATTACATAACTCACAGACATACTGTGTTGAAATTTGACGAAAAACAGCATCTTGTGTTGTGAGTGAGAGCATTCTGTGGCCTGTCTCCATCTGTTAGCACAGCAATTTTGGCCTTCTTGCCACTTTTATTGATGCAGTTAGTATAGAAAACACAGGAAATGATGCGGGGAAGGAGGAACAGGATCAGAAAATTTCCCAAGACAGATTTGAATAACCCTTATAGTAACATTCAAGCCATAGCTACCCACAGACAAGATCTTATTAGTTCATTAAGTTCAAAATGAAATCTAAACTGACACTGTTTGCTTAATTCACAGTCCTTATTGTGAATGATTCATCTGTGAACATGTATATAAAAATATAAAACTGCTCCGCCTCTGAAACTACTTCTCTTAATTGTCATTTGTACAGGTACAACAAGAATTTTTTACTTTTTTGTATTTTAAAGGGACAAACCACCCAAAAATGAATATTCTGTCATCATTTTCTCACCCTCATGTCATTTCAAACCTGTATGACTTTCTGTCTTCTGTGGAACACAAAGGAAGATGTTTTGAAAAACGGTGGGAACCAAACAATATTGGACCGCATTGACTTCCATTGTATACAAAAAATATCTTGAAATATTTTCTTATATGTTTCACATAAGAAAGTAAGTCATATATTGTGAGTAATTGATGACAGAGTTCATTTTCATTTTTTGGTAACCTATCCCTTTTAAATTTATGATACCTGTATGCATAAAATTATATTAAAAAGTTCTTTAAAGAGATATGTATTAAGACATAAACAAAAGTACAACAAATGCAATGATTAAACATGAACATTTATTGTACATGGAATCAATTGAGCAAGGCAGTACAAAGTATTACGATATATTAAATATTAAAGGGTTAGTTCACCCAAAAATTAAAATTCTGTCATTTATTACTCACCCTCATGCCGTTCCACACCCGTAAGACCTTCGTTAATCTTTGGAATGCAAATCAAGATATTTTTGTTGAAATCCGATGGCTCCGTGAGGCCTGCAAAGCCAGCAATGACATTTCCTCTCTCAAGATCCATAAAGGTACTAAAAACATTTAAATCAGTTCATGTGAGTACAGTGGTTCAATATTAATATTATAAAGCAACGAGAATATTTTTGGTGTGCCAAAAAAAAGGGTGAGTAATAAATTACATTATTTTCATTTTTGGGTGTGAGTATAAGACTGATAGTGAAATGTCCAAAATCTAGGTGTTTGGAAATTGTTTATCAGAGACAAATTCTGAGATTCAGGTTTATGTGAAAAAATATATTATAGAAGTAATATTAATATTATAAGAAATATTATAGAAGTAATTTTGTAACACTTTACAATAGGGTTTCATGTTAACATTAGCTAACTACATCAGTTAATATGAACTAACAAAGAACAGTTGTATTTTTATTAGGTAATGTTAACGATGAATAAGTCAATGATGAATAAGTACTGTAACTAATGTATTGTTCATTGTTTTTGTAATATTACTTAATGCATTAACTAATGGAACATTATTGAAAAGTGTTACCAGTAATTTGGGTTTCTTTCTTTCTTTCTTTCTTTCTTTCTTTCTTTCTTTCTTTCTTTCTTTCTTTCTTTTCACTGTGAACATATACCATGAAATACTGTTTCTATTTTCAGTGCTAGTTTTCTAGACATTAAATGTATTCCATAAATGCAATGTTTAGTCCTGAAATGAATGTCAGTGGAGATTTTCCAGACTCGTATCAGTTTACGTCTGAATAAGTTGTATAATTGTTACTCAAATGTTAAAGTAGATACTAACGGTTGTTTGCATCTGTGTTTTTCTTCACAGAAAACAATTATTATAGTGTCTGTGGTTTTGACTATTTTGGCAGTTATTGCTTTGATAGTGGGTTTATCTGTAGGTCTGAGATAAAGTCTTTGGTGAGTAAATTTCAGAGGAATTTGGTTTTGTAGCTGGGAATGGTGTGGGTGTTTATTATGCAGATATGGAGTTTGGGTGACCAGGATTTTAGTTAATCTTCTCTAGTCTTCATCTGGGATGTCAAGCATGCTTTGTTTGGTCTTTTGGGTCTCCTGGGCATCTGTTGGTTTTAGTGTTGAGTTCTATGTTCTCTGTGTGTTACGGTTCTATTGGGCTCTGGTGTTTCTTCTGAGGGTGAAGGGTTGAAGTTATTGGATGTTTGCTGTTGGATTAATGGATTGTGTTTGTTTCGTCTCTTGTAGAAGATGATCATACTGGGTGTGATTGTTGCTGTTGTGATCATCATCATCATCATCATCATCCTCTCTCAGGTTCTATGATAACCTCTCCATCAGCACATCTCCTCTGTGGCTGCTCACGAACTCTCCTTTATTACAGCTGATCACTTCCTCCTCTCCTTCTCATCCTCCCTGTTTTTCCTTGGAGTTATGAAGCAGATGCTCTGCCCCCTCCACCTGTGGCCTCTCCCTTCATCAGCACAAACCAATGGGAAACTACTCTGCTGGAACCTGGTCGATGGTTAAGGAAACAGATTCTGTTTTTTTTGTTTTTTGTTTTGTTTTTTTGTGAAGGCATGACGGGAAATGTTTAAGGAAATTCTACTACATGCCAGGAATGGCTTTTGAAGGAAGTATATTTTAAATACATGGACAAATCAATGAGCACAGAATAAGGGATTTTTATGAGACTTACAAGGGAAAGGTAACCTCCATTTCATGCCTTTTAATGTTTTTATTGTTTTAGTTTTAGTGTTCTTAGGACCCACTCAGACTTTAATGGCTACATCTAATGGATGAGCTACTAAAATGTTTTTGATCAAAAGGGCTCAGAGACTTAAGCTTCTGTTCAAGGACCTTGTGAAATGAACACAATAAGCTAAGCATTGATGGGTCGTCCAGAATGGAAGCGCACATCTGTATGTTTTTTTAATGTGATAAACTTCTGTATGGGAAAACCAGAATTAACCAAATGAATAAATTACATTATATATTTTCTAAGTATGTTGTAAATACATGAGAAATTAATGGATGGATTCATGGGGATCATGGTCAGAAAACTGCCATTGTGCTTGAAACATTCAAGCTTTTTTTTTTTTTTTTGGTCACCAATAACCAATGGTTATTTGCTTACTGATGAATTTTTGCTGGTGATGCACCCCCCCAATATTTAGCAGTGAACAAAGATGGTTTTGAATAGTTTTAATGGGTTTAAATACAAGTGTAGGTTGTCAGTAGTTAAATTCTTAAACTATTATCACCAATCATAATACATTATATCAGTCTCATCACAGTAAGTTTAAAGTTTAAGTTACTTTTACTCAGTTATCTATTCAAATTACTCAAAAAATGATTATTAAATCAGTTTAGTTGGGTCAATATAATTTAGTTTTAGGTCAAATGTATTTACTCTAGATCTAGAATGTTTAACTTAACTATTACATTTGTCAAACAAAATGTTATGTTGGTCCAACTTACTTTTTTTTTTAAATAATTTATTGAGGTTTAATTAATTTTCTTATGTTTAAACAAGCAGTTTCATTCATCATTATACACAATGTATATAATGAACAAATAAGAAAAGATTGGTGTCATTACTGACTTTAGTATAGATCAGAGTGCCTAAAGCCCAAAGTATTCTTCAGCCTTCCGCATTCTGCACTGTTCATGTGATGCAATTTTCAGGAGGGTCCACGTGCAGCCCAATTTTTGTGTCCGCGCGGATATTGCGCATATGAGAACTGAGGGATTTGAAATGTTGTAAAAGCTGAGATAGTGTTTTTATACAGTGCACAGCATAAATGAGTACACCCCCTGTGAACAAATACAAAAGATTATCACTAATACAATTCATGGAAAACTGAAATGTATTAAATGTATTATACATAATAAACTGAGAAATATGTCATTAATAGCCATAAAATAAGTAAATTAGCCAATTTTGTTTAAATTAAGGATTGCAGAAATGAGTACACCCTAGATTTAATTCAACAAACGTATAATATTCTAGCACTTAGTATGCCTTCCATAATTTTAAGTATACTGCTCTGAACCTTCTTAGCACGGAGTGTACAAGTTCATGACAAATTGTCACATCTGTCCTGTTTAACTCCTGGATGATGAGCTCCTTAAATGACCAGGGGCCGTATTCACAAAACATTTTATCTTACCACTAAGAGTTCTCCTAAATAGCAGTAAAAGTTCTTAGCTAAGAGTTTTCTCTTAAAACCTATTCACAAAGCTGCTGAGACCAACTTTTACTAAGGAATCGACTGAAGTCTTTAGCTAAGAGTAAGGGCGGGGTTGACCTCGTTGCTATGGAGTATACACACAGTGATTGGCTGATGGGGGAGGAGTCAGCGATTTAATCATAGAAATATTGTAGAATGAGGTGTCATGTTTCCATATTAAAATAAAGGTTTTAAAATACAAATGTTGCCATAGTAAAAATAAAATGTTGCCATATTGTTGCCATAAAGGTTTTAAAATGGCGGCTAAGTGTCACTAATTAAACTAGTATATAGAGTTAACTAGTGTATATATATATATATATATATATATATATATATATATATATATATATATATATATATATATATATATATATATATTTTACTCCATTCCATCATTTGTAAGTGTGAACTCATGAAAACCACTGGCACAGGTAATCAGACAATATTTATTTATTTGTTAAAGATTTTTTTTGGGCGCCTCATTGTAGATTCAAATCTATAAATCAAAATGTATTGCATTTATGAAGAAAAGGTTCAGCACCCAAGGCTCTATCACTGTTTCCTCAATGGTGTTCAGTGTCTTTGGGTGGATTAGGACTGTTTGTGATTTATGTCTTAGTGATTTAGGATTCCTCTTGACTACTCCTAACTTTTCACAGATTTAGGAGCTAGTTTTAGTGCTAAAATACTTTGTGAAATACTCTCAGAGCAAAAATTTAGGACTCCTAAAATTAGGACTGACACGGCCATTATTTTTAAGAGTTTCTCCTAAATCAGCAAGTTAGGAGCTACTTTTAGCCTTAAGATGTTTTGTGAATACGGCCCCTGATCTTTAATGGGGAGTGTTGCTCAACTCTTCTCTACAGAATCCCCCACAGGCGCTCAAGAGTGTTAAGTGCAATACATGTCCACAGAAGGTTTTTCACCTTGGGAGAATGCATATCCTCATTGTCATGCCCAACAATGCAGGGAATGAGGAAAGGGTAACATCTTCTGTTTCAAGTTTGTGTATTAAATTACACAGTGGTGTGGGGATTCATGACAGCATTGATAAAGCACAACTCCCTCACATCTTCAGCACTCATGCATCCCTATATAAGAGCTTTACTACCACTGAACTTTACTGTGGGAACCAGGCACTTCTCATTGTACTCCTCCTCTAGCAACACCATAACATTTTGGATGCTGTTAGATCCAAAATTATTGATTTGATCTCATGAGACCAGAGTATTGATTCCCAGAATCTATATTTTGTAAATATGGGCTTTGGAAATGGCTAACTGGCTTTGGCTACAGTAGGTAGTTCCAGTGAGAACAACAACCATGCATGTCATTTCTGCAGGCTGCATCTAACTCCGAGATAAGCAGTCACTCTTTTCATAGCTTTTGCTGGCTCTGAGACACTCGCTTGGTATTTCTCATGCTCTTTGTCTAGAAAAAATCCCTCATCACTAAATGAAAGCTTAAAATGAAGGCCTGATTATTTCAGGGGCCTTGTCACAAGTCCATTGTTTTTGAATTTCTGTGTTACTTTTGCTATATTTTCACACTTAAAACAATGATTTGGTAATCCTCTTGTACCACTGTCCTCTTTTGTGCTAAGAAATACGTCTCCTGACAGTTCTCTCCCAAGAGGTTCCATTGCTGTCAGCATTAAGTCTGAGAATGATTCAGTGGTCTATACAACAGTTTTAATTGTCAAGAAATTACTTCTCTTTAAATATTTTGATTTGACATACTTACCTGTTGATCAAACATTGCCTTAAACTTACACCAGAAAATTTTTATTTCGTTTTATTTAGTAACTTTTAAAATGGTGTACTCATTTTTGCTAAACAACATTTTATCACCTTGATAAGAAAATCTTAATTTCCTGAATCATTTTGACATGCTTCTTTGGTAAATGATTAAGCAGACTTGCTGGAACATTATATCTCTAAAGAACCCTAACATGTCTTCTAAGTAATTGAGTAATTGGTGACTTTCAGAAGTTTCAGAGGGGGTGTACTCATTTATGCTGTGCACTGTATTAGATGGATTGAACACAATGAAATTAAGTTGTGACAGTGTTCAAAAATCATGTTACTTTAGCTCATTTATTTAAGCTGAACAAGGCAAAAATAACTTTTTTAATGGATGCAAGTCACTCAGGTTCAGTGTGCCTTTTAATAAATTATTATAAATGAAAACAAAATAGGCCTATGTTAATAACTCATGACATGACATTTCTCTTTCAAAACATATTTTTAGCAATACTGTTACATTAAATATGTTTTGAGACTGAATGTTAAAGATCATTGCAAAAATGTCTAATAACAGCTTTGGCTAGCAAATAATTGCACCACACCACATTCACACAATATTTTGGAAAAAATGAATTAGTATGATTTTTACTCATAACAGAGTTGAATTATTATGTAGATTTATTCACAAATTTTATATATATATATATATATATATATATATATATATATATATATATATATATATAAGTTGAAGTTGCCCGGCTACTTTGATGCATGGTGTGCTATAGGTTAGTTCTCACAACGAGAGAACCACCCGTTTTAAACAAACTGCACATAGAGGAGAGTCTGCTGGCAAAAAGAAAACATAACAGGTCATAATAAAACCAGAATCAACACTGGCTTGGCTTGACTTGGCTTGGCAATGATGGCAAGAACTGAGGGATTTGAAATGTTGTAAAAGCTGAGATGGTGTTTTTATTAATTAACAGGTGAGTAAGGTATTTTATTGAACAGATAAACTGCCTTGTGTAGCTCTCCAACAGAGGTCATTGTAAAGCATTGTATATTGTATAGCGCTGCACTGGAATTTATTTTTTAGGAAGTACCTTGTCCATTACTGGGTAAAGCTACCCATCTTAAGCTAGTCAGTTTAAGATCCTTTCCATCTAAACTGGTTATATCTCTTAAAGGTGCCCTCGAATGAAAAATTGAATTTATCTTGGCATTGTTAAATAACAAGAGTTCAGTACATGGAAATGACATACAGTGAGTCTCAAACTCCATTGTTTCCTCCTTCTTATATAAATCTCATTTGTTTAAAAGACCTCCGAAGAACAGGCGAATCTCAACATAACACCGACTGTTACGTAACAGTCGGGGTGTACGCCCCCAATATTTGCATATGCCAGCCCATGTTTCCAACATTATGAAAGGCATTACACAAGGGCAGCCAGTATTAACGTCTGGATGTGCACAGCTGAATCATCAGACTAGGTAAGCAAGCAAGAACAATAGCGAAAAATGGCAGATGGAGCAATAATAACTGACATGATCCATGATAACATGATATTTTTAGTGATATTTGTAAACTGTCTTTCTAAATGTTTCGTTAGCATGTTGCTAATGTACTGTTAAATGTGGTTAAAGTTACCATCGGTTATTACTGTATTCACGGAGACAAGAGAGCCGTCGCTATTTTCATTATTAAACACTTGCAGTCTGTATAATGCATAAACACAACTTCATTCTTTATAAATCTCTCCAACAGAGTAGCATTAGCCGTTAGCCACGGAGCACTATCAAACTCATTCAAAATCAGAAGTAAACAATATAACAGTATACAATACTCACATAATCCGACGCATGCATGCCGCATGCGTGACGAACACTTTGTAAAGATCCATTTTGAGGGTTATATTAGCTGTGTAAACTTTAAGGCACTGTTTAAGGCAAGCGTGAGCTCTGTGGGCATGGACCACGGGATTTAAAGGGGCCGCAGCATAAAATCGGTGTGTTTATAATGATGCCCCAAAATAGGCAGTTAAAAAAATTAATAAAAAAAAAATCTATGGGTTATTTTGATCTGAAACTTCACAGACACATTCAGGGGACACCTTAGACTTATATTACATCTTTTAAAAACATAATCTAGGGCACCTTTAAGTCTAGTAGTGAATATTTTATGAGCAGTAGGTTAACCGTATTCATCCGCACAGTCACACAGAGCCAAAGCACAACCAAAACAATGTTCTTCTGCAAAATGCATGCAGTTTTGTTTTTTAATCGCTAGAGGGCCCAAAGTTACATAGTGTACTTTTAAGATGTTTTATAGTGATGAATGAGGACATACTGCTGTCCTGGATGACATTATATCAGTACTGTGTCATTTTATGACAAGGCCTAAGTGTTGACAATATAAGCATTCAACTGGTTTAGCCTCAGGGGAAGTTAAAAGCCTCAGTAACGTCACCTGTTTAGGCTGAACTGGTGATTTCAGCAGTTTTGTGATCTGTATATTCTTTATGCAAAGACAGAATCATGTTATTAGGAAACACTAACAGAAGAACTTCTTCTTTGGTTTGTATTATGAGCCAAAGACACACATGATGTGTGTATAATCTGAACTCTTGACCATGTGCTGATGGTAAGTGATCTCTCTTTATTAAACACACACACACACACACACACACAGGCCCTAAACCTAAGCTTTTCCTTTGTTTTATTCCTCATTCTCCCATTTGTCAATTTAAAAGAATTGCGTATGATTTTTAATAGACAACTTTTCAATAGACGTGACCTAACATGTGTTCTAACTTTCTCCTGATCTCTTATATGTTTTCGCTGTCTCATAAATATCCATCTTTCTCTCTGTAGAAGAAAATGATGATCATGCTTTGCTGTGTGATTCTGGGGATTGTTGTGTTTTCTTACCTGTACAGCTTCTTTTCTTAATGGTAAGCATTCAAATTAAATATATAGTATTCATATGTAAGAGAAATTGTAAGGTGTGGAGTCAACGGCCTAGTTACAATGAAGTTTTGAATAATGTCCTCCAAAATAAAATTCCATGGAATGATACTCCAGTATCATCATATTATCTTTGGTAAACAAATGAACACAACAAGACCACTGATATGTATTCACAAAAAGTCAAATATATAATGAAGGTACATTTGAAAAGAGAGGCTATATAGTTAATTCAGGATAATTGAAACATTTTTCCCAGTCACCTCAATTTACCTGAATTAACCCTATAAATGTTATTAAAGGTGCAGTATGTAAAATTTTCTGTCCTCTTGAGGTCGCTCGAGACCTATACAAAACAAAGGCATAGCTTGATGACGCCAAATTTAAGCGCGGAAACTTGGGACATGTGGTCTCCACCTCACAGCCGGTGGAAAATATTCAGGATAGGACTCGGGCAGAAATCATGTTCATGGATGCGATTATTAACGTTATTGCAGTATGAAGCAGAGCAGGACCGAGTGTTGTGGGAGCTGAACGAGGCCGCTGGAGCGATTGCGCAACACACGCCTCAGGAGTAGCGGTACTTTTATTATGACACAGTCGCCGGTGCCGCTTCCGCTTTTCTGGTCATGAGTATGAGGTAACACAGCTCTGTTTATCATATTAGATACATTTGAGTGTGTTGAAAATGATATTATAACGTTATTCTGTGCGTTCGCTCGGCGGCTCCTGTGAGACACTGTTACACACTGCAGCAAGATGGATCGATTTTAGAATATCATATTAAATGCTGGATGGCTTGTGTTGATAAATGGCATGCAATTAATTTTAAAACATATTGTATGATGGAGAAAATGTTGTATTACTGTTACTAAAAATAAAGCTGCATCTGATTATGCTATGTTAGCTTCTTCACAAAATAGTGTTTTTCTCTGAGGCACGGTAAAGCATGGTACTCGCAAAAAATCAAGAAAATTAGATTTAAACAATAAGACTGTCTATAAATATATCAAATCAGTTGTTCCCTTGTCTATTAAAACATGTAAATATTAAAGCATCTTTGGTGTTTCCATGGTTTCTACAAAATAAACTGGAAACCGAGGGTAACGCGGGTATGACGCAATTGACAGGCGACTCCTCACACGTCCCGGAGCCTTGGTTAAAATTGCAATTTTCTCACGATTTACAAATAGTTGGAAACATTTGAGATATTGTAAGTAGTTAAGTGAACAAAATATATAACACTGGCCTAGTGGTTTTGGGATATTTTACTACACAATTCATACATATTGCACCTTAAAAAAAATTGCTCTATCTGTGTGCTCCTCTCGATTGTCACTCTTACTATCTTTCAGGCTGAAATGTCCCCGAGACCATGCTCAGCCAGCTCCGCTTATATCTCCTGCTCCTCTTCTCCTCAGTTTGGTCCATGATTCCAAGAGATGCATTTGCTGTGTAGTGCTCTTCTTCAACCAGGCAAACCCCACACAGACCACACGAGTGACTGGAGACCAGCGCCCTCTGCCGCACAACAACACTTCTGCACTGATTGCTTCTCAAACAAGGACAATTATTAAAAGAAAGGAGCCGAGAGATATTTTTTCTGTTTCTTTGTGTTTTTTTCTCTGTTTAGTTTTTCTCATAGTCATATGTCTTATAGTCTAATAGGAATAAAAACTATTATTGTTTGGTTGTATGTGTTTGTGTTGCAGTGTTTTTAACTAGTAAAATACACGTCTTTTGAATATTTCAATAAGGGATTGATTGTTGTCTGTCATGTGTTATGTAACTATCTATTAAAACAAGACATTAAGAAAACGTTTTTGTTGTAATTTGTTATAAGGGCAAGATGTTTAGTCTTAGAAAGACATTTTGTTTGACGTGGATTTAATCCCCAAATGCGACCAATCAGGGTTCAGACACCCTTGGATGTTTTTGAATGATGGCAGGTGGCTTTTGACTCGACTGTTTTACAAGACAATAAATATTATAATGCCTTCGTTTAATCCTCTTCTTGCGAATTGCGGGTAGTTACAGAAAAAAATCAACCAATAAGTTTTCGGATATTATATGCGCCCAACAAAAATAGTCTTTCCACTAATAGGCTGCTATAATTTCACTCCGCAGCCAATAAACCGCCCGTTACAAGCAACAATCCGAACATTTATTGGCTTCCTTCATATAATGAACATACGAGAGGCGTTGACAATAAAACGCTTCCGTGTGAGTGGCGTCGCTCTCGCCCAATCATCTTTCTTCTAATTTGCATTACCGATATTTCATTGGCTGTTGATTTTGGGGGCGTGTCATATGAGTAGATAGTAGTTGTGTGTGTGTATCATGACAATCTGAAAATGGCGGATGAAAGCGGATTGATTTAACTTTATCGTACAAAAATTAAGAATATCAAGTCAAAAACGACACCTTTGCCCAGAATGAATTTGCAGTCCATCGGGATTTTTTAAGCCTGTTCCCACAAAGCGACTCGTCACTATCGGCAGAAAGCGAAAACTGAAGGCTAGGTATTGTTTAAAGGTCTTTTTTGTTTTGTTTCTAGCAGGCTAACGGGCTAGCGCGGCTTGTCAATGGAAATGCTAGTGGATTAGCCGGTTAGCCTCCACTGTTAGGGGCTTGACTTTGCTACTTTAAACTCACCGTATGCTTTTCAGCAACGGAGCCGTCACAACTGAGCCTTTTGTTAAAAATAAGGCAATTTTTAAAGTTGAATTATATTAACATTATTGGTTCTCGGTCAAAAGTAGTGCAGCGTTCGCTCAGGCTAGCAGCTTCAGACTAGTGGAGCTTCAACTGTAATAAATGTCAGATATCTGTCACTGTTCATTTACTTTATGAGTAGCGGATGGAAGATATTCGATTGTTTGGCATTGTAGTTTCGTTGTGATTTATTGTTTCGGAAATGGGAAGTTTTTGGGAAGACAGCGGAGCATTTAAACAGGCTCTGTTGTCTGATTACATCGTACTGCTGATTATAAAAATCCCATCTCAACGCCTAGTGATCAGCCTACGTAGACAGCATTCATCTCCTTCCTAATTCCCAGAATGCTTTTACATAGGCAGCTCAATAGAGTTTGAGACACATGAACCGGTTGCACTTGATTTCATTCTACTGTAGTTAATATAATTTTTCCTTCTGAAATTTAGCGTTTTAGCGTGTCTTGATGACTATATATTCTATGGAGTATAGTTTATGCAACTGTTAAGTAGGTGATCAAGAGGTGCTTTAAAATTAAGTCGTGTTTCTTAAGTGTTGGTGATTGTTTAGTGGTCTTCCATTCAAGCTGGTTTCAGCTGCATTGATTCATTAATGCAGCTATACTCGCTGCACCTGATGCCATTTGTTATGGGCGTCTGCAAGAAACGCTCTTGTAATTTATTCATTCATTTTTTCAGAGCATGGAAGAGGAGAGTTCACGTTATAGCAAACGCCTGGTAAGTTTCACATTTACTCAACAGCTATTATGCAAAGCAAATTGCTGTCTAGGGAACATTTGTGTGTAGTTTAAACCGAGATGTAATGAGGTTATACTGCCGACAGCTGGCGCTCTAGGCCTGACGTCACACCCGAGGGGTTTGTTGATATTATAGTGAACACGCCTAAAGGAAGAGACTGTCAAAACCTCACTCATATGTAATCTCATATGTTATCACAAAGCCTGTGCCACAACAACAGTAAAAATTTTTGTTTAAATATTTGCTTTAAATGGGGATCCACCCTTTCTGATGTTCATATGGCCTAGAAAGTTCTCATAGTGCATCTTAAAGATAGGAAAGTGTCTGTTCACATCAGTGTGTTGTAGTTAAAGATAATATTTTTATCAACGCCTATCTGCCCAGAAATATAAATTTAGCAAAAATGGCCTTTAAATTTCTATATAAATGTGAGTTTTGTTTCCTCAAGCTCATATAATTGTGTATTCCGCTTTCAGCGGACTGGCACACGACGGCGTTACCAGGATGATGGAATTTCAGATGATGAGATTGAAGGGAAGAGGTCCTTTGACCTTGAAGAGAAACTCCAATGTAACCGATACAACTCGGATCTGGTCAAAATTATGGATGGGAAAGGTTCGTGTTAAACCAGTTTAGTTTCAGCACTGACTTATGTGCTGAGTTTTGGTTCCTCTTATTCTGGCTAACCATATTGTGAGATTTTTCTTTACCACTGCCACCTTTGCTTTCGGTTGTGAGGCAGCATTTTCTGTAAAGCTGCTTTGAAACACTTTAAAGGTGCCCTAGAACGTTCTTTCACAAGATGTAATATAAGTCTAAGGTGTCCCCTGAATGTGTCTGTGAAGTTTCAGCTCAAAATACCCCATAGATTTTTTTAAATTAACTTTTTTAACTGCCTATTTTGAGGCATCATTAACTATGCACCGATTCAGCGCACGGCCCCTTTAAATCCTCGTGCTCGCTGCCCCCCGAGCTCTCGACTATAATACAGTGCATGAACAATGTTCACACAGCTAATATAACCCTCAAATGGATCTTTACAAAATGTTCGTCATGCATGCATGCATCGAATCATGTGAGTGTAGTATTTATTTGGATGTTTACATTTGATTCTGAATGAGTTTGAGGCTGTGCTCCGTGGCTAACGGCTAATGCTACACTGTTGGAGAGATTTATAAAGAATGAAGTTGTGTTTATGCATTATACAGACTGCAAGTGTTTAAAAATGAAAATAGCGACGGCTCTCTTGTCTCTGTGAATACAGTGATAAACGATGGTAACTATAGGCATATGCAATTATTCGCTAATTATGTTTAAATATGTAGATTACTTTTACTATTTATATAAGCTGCTTATACTATTTATGTAAACTGCTTTTATTTATTTTCCATTGCAACTTTAAACAGGTCTAAGGAGTTTGTTGTTTTCATGTAGCCTTGGCAACTAGCCTGAATAATATGCACATGAAATGAAACTTGTAAACTCACCTCACTGATAATTGATTGGTTGATTTGCCGAAAAAGGCCATTCGGGATGCTCTCTGTCTTACATGCGCTTCGCACACACACGCAAGGTCTCTCTCTCGCTCCCTCTCCCTCTCTGTCGTGCACGCGCTGGTTTGAAACACAGTCTCTATGCGCGCTCTTGCTCGCTCGCTCTAGATTCCGGGAGATTTTAACTAATTTGCGGGCATCAGGGAGCCGCTATCAATATGCGGGAGACTCCCGGAACTTCCGGGAGACTTGGGATGTCTGATCATGTTATTATGGATCATGTCAGTTATTATTGCTCCATCTGCCATTTTTCGCTATTGTCCTTGCTTGCTTAACTAGTCTGATTCAGCTATGCACAGATCCAGACGTTAATACTGCCTGCCGTTGTCTAATGCCTTGAACATGGCCTGGTATATGCAAATATTGGGGCAGTACATATTAATGATCCTGACTGTTACGTAACACTCGGTGTTATGTTGAGATTCGGAGGTCTTTTAAACAAATGAGATTTACACAAGAAGGAGGAAACAATGGTGTTTGAAACTTACTGTATGTCATTTCCATGTACTGAACTCTTGTTATTCAACTATGCCAAGGTAAATTCAATTTTCCATTCTATGGCACCTTTAAATTGTAAAAATAAATAAATAAATAACTGATTTACAGCACATTTAGAGATCCAAGTTAACTATGTATGGTGTTCTTTGCAGACTTCACCTTGGAGTACATCCAACAGGAGGGACTCCGGGACCCCATTATCTTCAAGAAAGCAGATGGCCTTGGCATAAAGTATGGCTTACTTCATCATGCCAGATTGTACAGCTGTTTGCTCCTCTTTATCATGTGAAACTTGTCAACCCTTAATATTATCTGTCTTTCGTAGGATGCCTGACCCAGACTTTAGTGTCAGTGATGTGAAATTGTTTGTGGGTAAGAAGAAAAGTTTTTGCTCTTCTCACACTTTTAATATTTTTAGTATCAGTGACAGCTGTTAATATTCGCGCCCCTACCTTTACTCCCATAGGCAGTCGCAGGATGGTCGATGTGATGGATGTGACCACTCAAAAAGGCATTGAGATGTCAATGGGTCAGTGGAGGAGATACTACGAGACGCCGGCATCTGAGCGCGAAAAGCTGTACAATGTCATCAGCCTTGAGTTCAGTCACACAAAACTAGAGCATCTAGTCAAGAGACCTGCCTCAGTACGTGCACACTCAAATAGTGGTCAATTTTTGCTGATTAATCTGTGCTAGTAACAGCTTTTAAAATGGGTGGATATTGACAAAAGTGAAAATGAAATCGGCTAATAATGTTTTTTATTATTATGGAGGGTTATAGAGTGCATAATTATGAATTCAGGTTGTGATAAAGACACAACCTGAACTCTTACTGCATGAGCTCTTCTCAAACAAAAATGCCTTTTTGTGTCTGTGAGAACAGTTTCTTCACGTGTTGGCTTGTGTTTTCATTAGGTTGATATGATTGACTGGGTGGACAACATGTGGCCACGTCATCTTAAAGAAAGACAGAGAGACTCCACGAATGCCATTATAGACATGCAGTACCCTAAAGTACAGAAGTAAGTTTTCATTTTGTTCACTCATACAAGTAAGGGTAAATCCATGGCTAGCTGTGATTTTAAACTATTTTAATGTATGACGTGGAGGCAAAGAACCGTCCAACGCAAAGCGGAGTGCATTCAGGTAATTTAATGGACAGCTAGTCGTGGATTATCCCACTCATACCACGGTCATTTGCCAGCATTGACAAGTTAAAGCTGATATTGTTTTTTGCAGTGGAATATTTCATCGGAAGGGTAAAAATGACTGTTATTTTTGCCAGTTATGGCTTGTTAGATCTAGCATTCTGCCTGCTTTGAATCAGACACTGATGTAGTTCAGTAAGGTTACATTTATTTTAATGAATTATAGAGAGAGAGAGATGTGTGTGAATTACCTGCATTTGTGCAGCGTCTCTCTCTACTAACAATGAAGCTGTGAGTTTAATTCAAAACCAGTGAATTTATCCCTTTGTTTCTGAGAAATATAATGTAGGGAAGCAATGGCAGCAGTGTCTCTACTAATAGCGAAACTGTAAGTTTACCTACTTCAAGAACCACACGGTTATTACTTCGCTGGTGAGAAATGTTGTGTAACTTGTAAGTTGCTAAACTGTTTTACTGATTAATTCATTAGAGTGCTGACAAAACGTTTCTGTGCGAGTGTGTGTCCGTACTATATCTGTGCACGTTTGAGTGAGAAAGAGAGCGGGAGAAAGAGTATGCGCTTTCAGGAAATAATAAAACATTGTGTCAAACCATGACCATGATTTGTCGTTTTCATCCTATTGTTTACTATATTTAATTGCTTGGTCAGTGTCATTGTGGTGTTTGTTTCTTATGCGGTTGTAGGCTGTAAGAACCTTTTGAAATAACTGAAAACATTTGGCAAAGTGATAAGGAACTGCAATGCGGTCAAGACCTGCCTAGAACTACTTTAGCTGTGCGTTTCCCTGAAAATAATTGCACACCTTAAAACCTTCATCAACCAATCAGATTCAAGCATTCAACAGCCCTGTAGTATAAACTGTTTTAATCTTCCAGCCAATCAGAAACGAGTATACGGACATGGTGTAATTCCATTTAAACATTTTTTGTTTTAATACTAGGGCAATATAAGCTTGATTTGTGAAGATTGTTCATATCAGTCATGTGTGTTTTTCAGGTATTGTTTGATGAGTGTTGAGGGATGCTTCACAGATTTCCACATAGACTTTGGTGGCACATCAGTCTGGTATCACATCCACAAGGGAGGGAAGGTGAGTGGTGTCTCAAAGGTACAACACTATGTAATGTGTGCTGACTGAGTTCAGAATGAAACACTAGCTCACTCCTCACTGAATACTGTACAACATTAACGGAAATAGTATGTGAAATGGAATCCAAAATGTGGTACTAAATATTTCAAACAGTGTTACATTACATTGTGACCTCAACTTGATTAAGAAAGCTATCATGACTGTAAATATTTAGAGTCCAGTGGTCAAGCTGGAAATGAAAGGTCAGGTACAGCACATTGCATTGTGAGATATGATATTGCATGCAGCGTGTTCTGTTGTATACTGCATATTTTGGCAATGTAATAGGCCATCTGGGTATTCTTGCATATTGATAATGCATACGCAGCATACATTGCTAGCAAGCTATTCCAAATATACACTATGGTTCAAAAGTTTGGGGTTTAGGTTGGTAATGATTACAATACAACAAAACAATGCAATTTGAATATATCAATGTAATTTATTCCTGTGTTGTCAAAGCTGAATTTTCACTCCAGTCTTCAGTGTCACATGATCCTTCAGAAATCTTTCTAATATGATTTGATGCCCAAGAAACATTTGTGATTATCAATGTTGAAAACCATTATGCTGCTAATATTTTTGTGGAAACTGATGTATCTTTGATGAATGTAAAGTTCAAAAGAACAACTTTTTTTTTTTTTTTTTAACTGGAAATCTTTTGTAACATCATAAATGTCTTTACTGTCACTTATTATTCACTTTAAAAAAAAACTTACAGACCTCAAACTTTTAAAGGGTAGTGTAACTAGAGATTCTTGCTCTCTTAGCACTTAAAAACCATTAAATGTGAGAGAATCTTTTTCTTTCTTAGCTCTAATTGCTGTCGAGTACTGTATGATTGTTTTTTTTATCTGTCTCTCCCTGTCAAATCCTCTTGTTTCCTGTAATTGCAGCATTTATAAGCCTATGTGTTAATCTATCCCTCTGGTATTTTATAATTACCTGTCCCTATTGACCTTGTTGTGCTGAATGATCTCAGGTGTTCTGGCTAATCCCACCCACACCTCAAAACTTGGAGCTCTATGAGAACTGGGTGTTGTCAGGGAAGCAAGGTGACATCTTTCTTGGCGATAAAGCCACCGCATGCCAACGGATTGAACTGAAGCAAGGCTACACATTTATGATCCCCTCAGGTACACATGTGGAATCTTATGATGCTTTAGCTAGGAACATCGCTGGGTTTTCTGAGAGTAAACCACTGTTTGTTTTTTTTTATTATTTTTTTTTATTTTTTATGTAGGGTGGATCCATGCAGTGTACACTCCGATGGATACTCTGGTGTTTGGGGGTAACTTTCTCCACAGCTTTAACATTCCCATGCAGCTCAACATTTACAACATTGAGGACCGCACACGGGTGAGCACTCATACACAATCACACGCTTGATTATTCCACCTTTACCCATTTGTATACTGTTTCCGACCGTCTCTATGGTTTATCCGTACAGGTCCCTGCTAAGTTCCGCTACCCTTTCTACTTTGAGATGTGTTGGTACGTGTTAGAGCGTTACTTGTACTGTCTGACCAACACGTCTCACCTCACACCTGAGTTCCAGAAGCACTCACTGGGCATTGGTCAGTACACATCCATTTTATATATTGCTGTGAATGTATACAAGAACGCATCAGTTAGGGGTGTAATGGTACATATGTCAGTTTTGATGATTGTTGATATCTGCACACAGAAGTTCCTCATGGGCAGCGGTTATAACAATGCTGCATTAGTTCGGTACACATGCGTGCCAAACCAAAAGACCCGTAGTAAATATTCGCCCTGAAAATATGTGTACCATTACACCCCAACATCAACCACAATTAAACTGGCACGTCTGTTTTGTGCTTCACAGGGCTGAAGAAGGAAGATGTGATCAAACAAGAAGGAGTTGACGGTGATGCAGGAGGTGAAGAGAAAGAGGATGTGGAGGTGAAGGAGGAGCCTGAGGATGAGGCAGCACTCACTCCTCCCGCTCGTCCAGGGGTGAAAGTTCACCTGACGCCATTTGAGCTGGAGGGACTGTGGGAATTACTGCATAAGTTGGAGGATTTGCCAGCACACAAGAAATGTGTTCCAGCAGGCATCAGAAATGCTCCAGCACTGCTCAGTGACATACGGGTACAAACATAAAAGCCATGTGGCCATAGAAATATTGTTGCCTTAAAAAAAAAAAAAAAAAAAAAAAAAAAAGCACATGCACATTTATTTTTTTTTTTTTTTTTTTTTTATTTCTTTTCTTTCTTTCTGCCCCAACAGAAGCTGCTAGAGGAACATGCCAATGATGACCCCAAATTGTCTTACACTGGAAAACCAATTGTCAAATGGCCCAAAAGGGTAGGTTATTCACTTGTTCTGTGACCACTGTCCTTACAGCACAGACCAGCAAGTTGAAGTAAAATGTATTCTGTGTATCTGCAGCCCTCGTGGTATCAGCCGCCACCGCCGCCTCTGTCTCTGCTTTACCGCCCACGTGCTCCCGGTTCAGGCCCTGTGTTGCCACCGGTTCCTCGGCCCGTGAAGCCGTCTTCCTCCATCTCAGCTCTGAGACGCAGGCGCGTACGCTGCAAACGCTGTGAGGCCTGTCTGCGCATTGAGTGCGGCGACTGCAACTACTGTAGGGACATGAGGAAGTTTGGAGGACCTGGCAGACTCAAGAAGAGCTGTGTTCTTCGACAGTGTCTTGCAGTGAGTATCTGTGTTCAGTGTTAGTCATTAATGAAATTACTGATATTACTGAAAATTTAGTTCAAGTTTTGACCATTACATTTACAGAAAAAAAATTTGGGTCAGTAAGGTTTTTCCTTTTTTTTTTTTTTTTTTTTTTGCAGTAACATTAAATTGATCAAAAATGACAGATAAGATGTATGATGTTACAAAAGATTTTTAAAAAATGCTGTTCTTTTGAAAATACAAAAATATGTATCACTGTTATCACAAAAATATTAATCCCCTTAACTATTTTCAACATTGATAATAAGAAATGTTTCTTAACCTGCAAATCAGCATATTAGAATAATTTCTGAACGATCATGTGACACTGAAGACTGGAGTAATGATGCTGAAAATTCAGCTTTGATCACAGAAATAAATGATCTTAACATATATATTAAAATAGAATTTAAATTGTAATATTTCATCATATAACTTTTTTTTTACTGCATTTACTGACTTTAAAAAATACATATAAAAAAAATCTTACCAACCCCAAACGTTTCAGTGGCATAATTGTGCACATTGTCAATTAAAATTCAACAAAAATTGTTTGTTGTATCTCACACTTGTTCTGTTCCTAGCCGGCGCTACCTCTTACTGCAGTATGTGCCATATGTAAGGAAGGCTATCAAGAGTCTGAAGACTTTGAGTCCGTCCAGACGCTCATGGAATGCTCCGAATGCGCTCAGATCACTCATCCAGAATGTATAAAGGTACATGTACGTGTGTATCCCGCATCTCAATTTTATGGAATTATAGGTTATATGTACTGTTATGTTAATGCCACTTGTATATTGCAGGTACCCGGTGAGGGTGTTATCAATAAGGACCTTCCCAGTTGTTGGGAGTGTCCAAAATGTGTCCAGGGCAAGAAAACAGAGGTATTCTTTCTGCTTTTGGCAGCTGACCTTTTTAAATCGCAACGTCATTTAGTTTTAACAGGCCTTTGCTTGAGTGACTTCACAGATAATTAGATCTGAAGACTAATTTGATAGTGACTGTGTGTTTTATTGGTATTAGTCTTCCAGTAGTAGTGACGAGGAGACGGCGTCCAACGGCGGTCGCTTGTCTGGTACTCCAGCTAAGAGAGCATACAGAGAGGGAATTGGGGTGGGGGGCTTGCGTATAGGGCGCAGAGGTCGCCCGCCCCTCTCCACCTCCACCCCGCCTCTGACCCGCTCCAGACGGCAACCGCCCCCTTCCCAGAGACTCCTGCTGCAACACCAGCAAAACAGGAAGAGAGCAGGGGCACTGGAGTTACAGCTCAGGAAAAGAGTAAGTATTCAAATGTTTCACAGATATAATGTAAAGTTGCTTTCCATTCATTACATTCCCTTTCATCAGATTTGGAGATACACTATAGCCGCATTTCCATTGCAAGAACTTTCCTCAAAAACTAGGAACTTTGGGGTGGTACTCTGTGTGTATTTTGACCGCAGGGACCAGCGTCTAAATGAAGTTCTGGGTAAAATTTCCCCCTCAGAAAGTCCCTGCTCACAAGGTAGTACTCTTTTAAAGTTCAGGAACTTTCGGCAGTGGAACTTGGGTGCTGAACATGCTGATTGGTTGAGTTCATGCACCATTTTGATTGGTTGACTCGCACGCAGCATTTTATTTCAACCACCATTTTTAAAAGTCTGTTGTGGTGCATGCAGTAAGAGTTGTTTGGTATTCGAATCCATAATGGATTTTAAAAATGTGACCAATGGACCGACCACGAGGTATAGGCTTTAAGCGAAATCCAGCGGGAACTGGAAAGTCGCGCGCAGTCCTACATCACCAGACTAATCTTTACGGTACTTTAGACTGCTTTGGAAACGCAGACAGCAACAGGTCTGGGGGAAAAAGTTCCTGGGACAAATTATTCCAGGTAATATCAGTGAAAACATGATTGAAAAATGAGTCTCTTATGCTCATCAAGATTGCGTTTGTCATCAAAAATACAGTAAAAAGAGTACTATTGTGAGATTATTACAATTTAAAATAACTGTTTTCTATTCTAATATATTTTAAATTATAATTTTTTCCTGTGATGGCAAAGCAGAATTTTCAGCATCTTTACTCCAGATTTCAGTAACTTGATCCTTCAGAAATCATTCTAATATGCTGCTCAAGAAACATTTTTTTTTTTCGGTCCATCGTCGTCGGTCCATCGGTGGTATTTTTAAACTTTTTAAAGTTATGGTTCCGAAACTTTGAAAAAGTACTACCTCGTGAGCAGGGGCTTTCTGAGGGGGAAATTTTTACCCAGAACTTTTAGACCTTGGTACACACAGAGTACCACCCCAACTTCTTGGAAAAAGTTCCATCGGTGGAAACGTGGCTATAAAGGACTCTGGTTGGTCTAATGCTCACTTCCTGTCTAAGTGGGTGGTTCTTGGCCAAAATAAGCTGCAATGTGGATCAGGCTCTCTGATGATTGCCAAACGCCTGACGACATCAGTCTAATGTAATGCTGCATGTCTGATTTCTTAATTTCTGTTGCAGATAAAATTGGAAAGGAACAAAATCCTCCAGTCGGTGAGTGTTTTGAGCCTATAACATCTGCTTCCCTCATCGCAGCGCATCTGTAATCATGCTTATGCCATTCTCACGTGCTCTCTCTGTCACTCTCGGCTGTGCTTTCGTTCTCTCTATTTCTGTCTGTCTCTCAGACCCGTTCGTCTGTCTCTCTTTCTCCAAAGCTCCTGCGTCAGCGGAGTCTGGAGAGAGGGGGTGTAATCAGAGCAGGACCCGGCCGGAGCATTTCCCGTGGCCGAGGGATGTCATCCTGTCGCGGAAGAGGGGTACGACTACGTGGCGGTGGCAGAGGTGGAGGTCTGAGAGAAAGAATGGAGACGGAAGTAGAAAGAGATGATTCTGTGGAAGAAGAACAGGAGGAAAGGAAAGAGAACGGACAGTATAATGGTAAAGAGAACCGTCCTCAGAGACGAGGCGGTAAAGCGGGTGAAGACGAGAACAGTGACGGTCATCGAAACGGAGAAAGCGAGGGGAGCAGTGAGGGAGGGGAGCCGACTCCGTCTGATACTTCTGTGGTGCTAAATGATGATGTCAGAGGCCAGGGGTCCTGCGTCACGGTGACGTTACAGCCATCGAGAGGTCGGCGCGACCCAAGCGCCATTGTTCCCAAATTGGAAGCCAACTTGTCTTCTAGAAGCCTTCCGCAAAACCACAAAGCCCTGCTCCGTCCCCCATTGCGAAATGGCGCCCCTCGCTCAGACAGTCCTCATTCGCCTGTGGACAGATTGCACCTAAACAAATCACCTCTTTCATCATCACACACTCTGACGAGGAGCACATCGAAACACTCACACGTGGTGCGGAGTCTGAGATCAAACTTTAAAGGCTCCCCTCACCGGCTAACTCGAGAGAGAATTGGGAAAAAAGCTCGATCGGAAAGGGCAAAGTCCTCCGACTCCTGCCCCAGTTCCACCTTACGGCCCTCGCCGGAGCAGAACGGAGGGAACGAGCCAGGCTGGGAGAGAGAGGTTTGGGTGTCCGTGTTCCGCTACTTGACCCGTGCAGAGCTGTGCGTTTGCATGGCCGTTTGCAAGAGTTGGTACAAATGGTGAGTGCACAATCAACGCACATCTACCTGTTCCTGTGGCTGTGTTACAAAATGGAGCTACCTTGTTTACCGTTTACATAGGCAGCTTCCTTCTGAAATGGCATGCCAACTGAAATGAAAATGATTTTGGGTTTCCTAATTCCAAAAACCTAATAGAAGTTCTCTCCAGGTTTGAAATATTACTGTTGTATTATTTCAGTGTAAAATAAAAAATTTGAGTATTTACTACAACAACAACAACAACAAAAACCTTCAGGAAGCACTTCTCTTTTGTTGATAACAGCTGATTTATAAGTATTTCCCATTACATGTTTGGGAAGATGGTTGGTGCATGACCTGCTCTGAGAGGTTGAAATCATGTGTAAAAGAATACAGTGATGTGCTTTACTCAGAAACACAGTGCATATCTTTAATTAAACACAGCTGTTGTGATTTGATAATTGCAGTCTTTTTATTAATTGTGCAGTGTTTGGAGTTTCAACATTTCTCTTGTTTTGTCAGCCAAGAGAGGGTTTGGATTTTTGTGGCAGTGCATTCTGTGATTACCTTCATCATATGTATATATATATACCTTTAAAGGGTTAGTTCACCCAAAAATGAAATTTCTGCCATTAAGTACTCGCCCTCATGTCGTCCCAAACCCGTAAGACCTTCGTTTGTCTTCGCAATACAAAGATATTTTTGATCAAATCCGAGGGATTCTGATCCACGCTTGGGCAACAACGACATTGCACCTTTTGTGGTCCAGAAAGGTACTAAAGACATCATTAAAACCTTCGATGTGACCTCAGTGGTTTAACCTTAATACTATGAAGTGAAGACAATACTTTTTGTGTGCAAAAACAAAACAAAAAAATAATGACTTTATTCAACAAATTCATCTGTCCCCTGTCATACTGCTACTCTATTTTCATTGCAGAGCTTCAATGTTTACATCCGAACGGCGGCTCAATATTGGTCGCCTCTGACCACATGAGCAGCACGATGCATGCGTGTGATGCTGATGCAGGAGCCAGTCGATACTGAGCCGCCGTTCGGCCGTAAACACTGAAGCTCTGCAACTAAAACTGACAGGGGACAGACGAATTTGTGCGCAAAAACAAAAATAACAAATTTATTCAAAGTATTCTCTTCACTTCCTATTACGGTTGAACCACTGTAGTCACGTTAACCATTTTATTGATGTCTTTAATACCTTTCTGAACCTCAAAATGTGCAATGTTGTTGTTGCCTATGTGTGGATCAGATACCCTCGGATTTCATCAAAAAATATCTTAATTTGTGTTCTGAAGACAAACGTCTTATGGGTTTGGGACAACATGAGGGTGAGTACATAATGGCAGGTGAACTAACCATTTAAATGTTTCCAATGGAGGCAACTCAATGTTTTGAAACAAAGCAAAGGTATGTGTTTATTTTAATACTGTGGTGTTGATATAGGGGCTGTGACAAGCGTTTATGGACGCGGATCAGTCTGAGCCAATGCCGCTCTATAAGTCCACAGGCCCTCACAGGCATCATCAAACGGCAGCCTGTCACACTGGACCTCTCCGGGGCCAACATCTCCAAGAAGCAGCTCAGTTGGCTCATCAATCGCCTGCCAGGTACGTGTTCGCACATTCCCACTGCGTCTGTTTTAATGCACAGTACTATATAATATTATAAACGGTCTGCTCTCTCACAGGCCTTAAAGATCTGGTGCTATCAGGGTGTAATTGGGCATCAGTTTCAGCACTGAGCTCTCCAAGCTGTCCTTTACTGCGCTCTTTAGACCTGAGCTGGGCAGACGGAGTCAAGGACGCTCAAATCAGGGATCTGCTGAACCCACCAGGTAATAAGTCATTTTTATTCATTACGTTTTCCTGTACTTGAAATTTTGTGCTGGTACATTGGCTGGCTTAGGCCTGTCATGGACAGGTGACTCCCAAAGCTTTTCATATTCTGTGCGGTGGTCACTTCACAACTGTGACACATTTAATTTTTTCACTGAGTCCATATTTGTCCCCCTAAACTGATTTCAAGTGTTTTTTTTTTTTTTTTTTTTTTTTTACATTTATGAGGGTATTTTTTCTAACCTTAGTAGATGTATGCATCATCTTTTGTCATTGTTACATTTCATGAATAAATTAAATTAAAATAAGACACTGTTATTAGTTAAATCAGGATCAACAACCTATCTTTGCACTTGCAGAAGTGGCACTGAAGTTGCATCTGAAGAGGAATTTGGATGCATTTACACAGTTTAATGCAACTCAGAGGTGGCTTGCATGCATTTACAATGGCATCTTGTTTTAACTGAATATTTAATTATGAATTGGTAATTAAATATTAATTTAATATTATTAAATAACCCCTAGGTGATAGTGATAGGAATAGTTAGAACTAGAAGTGAGGAGATGGGGTGGTGGAGGGATGCTGATAAACTATCAACGAACAGAGGCAAGTCTGCTGTATATGGGTCATTGACGAATACGATTTTTAAAAGTGTAAAAAAACATAATGGAGATATAATTAATTTTGAAGTTTTATTAAGTGTTAATGAGATTGTGTGTTTTTTTTTTGTTTTTTTTAATAATCAATTAACACTGCATTTGTCATGTTTTACAAGATGGACAAAATTTGTCACCAAAAGTCATTCGGTTTAACCAAAATTTCGGTTTTACCGAATGACACTTGGTTATACCGAATGAGGATATTTTCAAAAAATGCTAACAGGCTGATATCTAGTTAGCTAAGTTAAAATATTACAGCATTTTCCATCTTTTAACAGCGTTTGAACCGAATGACCTGATGTTTCGGGACATGCGTATGAGAAAGTGAAAACATGAATTTTTCAAATAGTTAAGAGAGTTGGTTAATTTGCTTCACAACCATTTGGTCCTTTAGAGCTGTCTGAATGATGTCACATCCTGTCACATGATACTGACTGCATGACTTAATCCAAAATGGTCCCTTTATATTGGTTACTCCGAATGACATCAATGAAATTCATTTTTCCAGACATTCTTTCTCAGAACAAAGCAACGACTTCTACACATAATTTTAATACCATTTTGCACTGTTGATATATGATGTTATAAAATCATGCCTTTTGGATTCGATAAGAGATCTAGTTGTACTACCTTACATACTTTGGATGTCATATCGTTTTTTATTGGACAAAAAAATGATCTATCATGTCATTGATCCATATATGCCTCTTATTGTTAATTGAGTTGATAGAACTGAATGCTCTCCACTCGTGTTAATTAGGTTTATTATCTGAGCGTGTGCCTCCTGAATTTTAATAAAACATTTTGTTCAGTCATTTAATCATTCATTAAACTGATAAACAGAACGTGGATTCATTCAGTAATGAAACACCGCTGTGGTGCTCAGAGACAAAACAGATCTGCTGTGGGTTCATTTAGAAATTTTAGTTGACAAAGCAAAAACAGAAATATTGATAATTGTGTGTAAAATGTGACTTGCAATGTTAACTTATTGTTTATCAAGCTCTATTATAAAATCAATGTGACACTTGCAGTCATACTGATAATTAGGGAAAATGGCACTCTTGCTTATGTAATATTGCTTAATTATATAATTCGATATAAATATTAGACAACCGTGAAAATGACTAAAAACGCCTTATGAATGCCAGGCCACTAGTTGGCGATGTCACTTTAAGAAACACTGTGCTCCTATGGACTGTGCGCTTAATAGGCTTGTGCACCGATGTCATGTTTTTATAGTTTACACGAGGCAGTAATTGTATCGTTTCCAAAAACTTGCACTTAAAATCCTGTTTTCAGACGTTTGCGTTTTTCAGGCCCCTAAAACGCCATTGTCGTGTAAATGAATGGCCAAAATGCATAAAGGTTTCCATTTTTAGTTGAAAATGGTGTCATAAACGGCTTCTAAGACACAGGTAGAAGTGTAGGGGTGCATGATATATATCTTCTGTGTGTCTGTAGGCAGTGATAACCGTTCCCAGATGAAGAATATGCAGTGCTTGTGGCTGTGCGGTCTGGAGGTGACTGAAGCCACGCTGAGGCTGATCATCAGACACATGCCTCTGCTCACACGCCTGGAGCTCTCGCATTGTCCCATCACAGATGGTGCTCTCAACCTCCTCAGCGCAGTGGGCTCCTCCACACGCAACACACTCACACACCTCAGCTTAGCAGGTAAGCAAGTACACATTAACCTGCTTATAGCTGCCAACTTGGCGACATGTTAAGCAAAAATGATTTCTTCCCTGTTTGATGTCGTCATCAGGTTGCAGCCGCCTGACAGACCGATGTCTGGTGTACCTGCGCCGTTTGTCCTGTCTGTCCGTACTGGACCTTCGCGGCTGCAAAGGGGTCTCGCGGCAAGCATGCGAAAGCTTTATCTCCGAGCTGTCTGTCAATGCCCTCTACTGCCTATCAGATGACAAACTCATCCAGAGGATATCGTAAAAGCTGCCCTTCTCAGGGAGAGAGAGAGACTTTGTGAATATTTGTGTGACTGAGAAGGAACGCAGAGTCCGTATGTGTGTGTGTGATGGGTTCTGGAGGTCTGTAGGTAGGTTCTCTGTTTGACAGAGGACCAGGTTTCATGTATAGCGGCTTAGGAGGGAGGAGCTCAAAGCATCCAGGGTGGGGCTTATGTATAAATGGATCTGGGCGATGAGTATCCTTTTGTAGTTAACTATTTCCCTTTGTTCTGTGTATACACAAACACACTGCAATTGGCAATCAGATCGGTTCTCAGGCCTGTCATGCCATGGGCTCTTCTATTAAAGAGATCAACAGGTGCTATTCCTCTACAGTTTGTTTTCTATTTCAGAGCAGCTTGCTGGCTGCTTTAAAACCTTTGATTCTACTCTGATCCATTGTCACCTAGACACAGATTCATTTATCCTTAGTAGTGTGGAGGTTAGCATTGCATTTCATTTTCTTTTCACCCATCCCCTTACTTTAAATGTCATTTTACTTGAGGAATACCTTTTTGTTCTTAATTCCTCTCCCTCCTTAATACCTGAGAGTATAGAGATATATAAATATATAAACACCCTTGTGTAAATGTATTCCTCTCCTGTAGTAAGACAGAAAAATCTGTAGCATTATAATTATTTTGAGAAACTTTTTCACTTTTTTTTTCTTTTTCAAGAAAATAAAAAAAGAAGAAAAATATGAGCTTGAATTGATTTGAATAAGTGAAAATGCTGACAGCTGAAGTTTTGTTGAAAATGTTTACATTTGTTCTTAGTTAACCAATTACATGTGGGATTACTGGTTTCTAGTTAACTTAAAATACTGGATATAAATTAATTTGTTTAGTGGCATTTAAGACCTAGCTTCTCTGTGTGGTTTGTAGTCATAAAGTTGCACTTGGATTAATTTGATCCTGCCAGATCTCAGACTTCATAAATCCAGCTCACCACAGTCTGATGCTGAATGCTGATAGGTTACATGTTTAGTTCTCAGAAGGGTTTATGTACATCCTAATCTGATGCAATCTGATCTCATGAAGTTTATGAAAACAGCATCATAACATTCTAATTTTGTCTGGTCCTAAATTACTTCATACATTCAGAACATGATAGCGTCTGATGTGTTTAAATTCAGCACATGATCCTGCTTGATCTTAGAAGGGTTTATGAATTCACCACATGCTTGACTGAACAAGTTTTTAAAATATATTTAAAATGTTATTTGGTCTCTGATAAATATGTTTCTGATGCTGTCTGATTTTAGTTAGGTTGAGTGCATGATGCTGGCTAATCTCAGACAAGTTTATAAATTCAGCTCAAGGTGCTGTCTGATCTCAGATGAGATTATAAATTCAGATCAAGGTGCTGTCTGACCTCAGCTGAGTTTATAAATTCAGCTCAAGGTACTGTCTAATCTAGGATGAGTTTATAAATTCAGCTCAAGGTACTGTCTAATCTAGGATGAGTTTATAAATTCAGCTCAAGGTACTGTCTAATCTAAGATGAGTTTATAAATTCAGCTCAAGGTGCTGTCTGATCTAGGATGAGTTTATAAATTCAGCTCAAGGTGCTGTCTGATCTCAGACAAGTTTATAAATTCAGCTCAAGGTGCTGTCTGATCTCAAACGAGTTTATAAATTTAGCTCAAGGTGCTGTCTGACCTCAGATGAGTTTATAAATTCAGCTCAAGGTGCTGTCTGACCTCAGATGAGATTATAAATTCAGCTCAAGGTGCTGTCTGACCTCAGCTGAGTTTATAAATTCAGCTCAAGGTACTGTCTAATCTAGGATGAGTTTATAAATTCAGCTCAAGGTGCTGTCTGATCTAGGATGAGTTTATAAATTCAGCTCAAGGTGCTGTCTGATCTCAGACAAGTTTATAAATTCAGCTCAAGGTGCTGTCTGATCTCAAACGAGTTTATAAATTTAGCTCAAGGTGCTGTCTGACCTCAGATGAGTTTATAAATTCAGCTCAAGGTGCTGTCTGACCTCAGATGAGATTATAAATTCAGCTCAAGGTGCTGTCTGACCTCAGCTGAGTTTATAAATTCAGTTCAAGGTGCTGTCTGACCTCAGCTGAGTTTATAAATTCAGTTCAAGGTGCTGTCTGACCTCAGCTGAGTTTATAAATTCAGCTCAAGGTACTGTCTGATCTAGGATGAGTTTATAAATTCAGCTCAAGGTGCTGTCTGACCTCAGCTGAGTTTATAAATTCAGCTCAAGGTACTGTCTAATCTAGGATGTTTAAAAATTCAGCTCAAGGTACTGTCTGATCTCAAACGAGTTTATAAATTCAGCTCAAGGTACTGTCTGATCTAGGATGAGTTTATAAATTCAGCTCAGGGTACTGTCTGATCTAGGATGAGTTTATAAATTCAGCTCAAGGTACTGTCTAATCTAGGATGTTTAAAAATTCAGCTCAAGGTGCTGTCTGATCTCAAACGAGTTTATAAATTCAGCTCAAGGTACTGTCTAATCTAGGATGTTTATAAATTCAGCTCAAGGTGCTGTCTGATCTAGGATGAGTTTATAAATTCAGCTCAAGGTGCTGTCCGATCTAGGATGAGTTTATAAATTCAGCTCAAGGTGCTGTCTGATCTCAAACGAGTTTATAAATTCAGCTCAAGGTGCTGTCTGACCTCAGCTGAGTTTATAAATTCAGTTCAAGGTGCTGTCTGACCTCAGCTGAGTTTATAAATTCAGCTCAAGGTGCTGTCCGATCTAGGATGAGTTTATAAATTCAGCTCAAGGTGCTGTCTGATCTCAAACGAGTTTATAAATTCAGCTCAAGGTGCTGTCTGACCTCAGCTGAGTTTATAAATTCAGTTCAAGGTGCTGTCTGACCTCAGCTGAGTTTATAAATTCAGCTCAAGGTACTGTCTAATCTAAGATGAGTTTATAAATTCAGCTCAAGGTGCTGTCTGATCTAGGATGAGTTTATAAATTCAGCTCAAGGTGCTGTCTGATCTCAGACAAGTTTATAAATTCAGCTCAAGGTGCTGTCTGATCTCAAACGAGTTTATAAATTTAGCTCAAGGTGCTGTCTGACCTCAGATGAGTTTATAAATTCAGCTCAAGGTGCTGTCTGACCTCAGATGAGATTATAAATTCAGCTCAAGGTGCTGTCTGACCTCAGCTGAGTTTATAAATTCAGCTCAAGGTACTGTCTAATCTAGGATGAGTTTATAAATTCAGCTCAAGGTGCTGTCTGATCTAGGATGAGTTTATAAATTCAGCTCAAGGTGCTGTCTGATCTCAGACAAGTTTATAAATTCAGCTCAAGGTGCTGTCTGATCTCAAACGAGTTTATAAATTTAGCTCAAGGTGCTGTCTGACCTCAGATGAGTTTATAAATTCAGCTCAAGGTGCTGTCTGACCTCAGATGAGATTATAAATTCAGCTCAAGGTGCTGTCTGACCTCAGCTGAGTTTATAAATTCAGTTCAAGGTGCTGTCTGACCTCAGCTGAGTTTATAAATTCAGTTCAAGGTGCTGTCTGACCTCAGCTGAGTTTATAAATTCAGCTCAAGGTACTGTCTGATCTAGGATGAGTTTATAAATTCAGCTCAAGGTGCTGTCTGACCTCAGCTGAGTTTATAAATTCAGCTCAAGGTACTGTCTAATCTAGGATGAGTTTATAAATTCAGCTCAAGGTACTGTCTAATCTAGGATGAGTTTATAAATTCAGCTCAAGGTACTGTCTAATCTAAGATGAGTTTATAAATTCAGCTCAAGGTGCTGTCTGATCTAGGATGAGTTTATAAATTCAGCTCAAGGTGCTGTCTGATCTCAGACAAGTTTATAAATTCAGCTCAAGGTGCTGTCTGATCTCAAACGAGTTTATAAATTTAGCTCAAGGTGCTGTCTGACCTCAGATGAGTTTATAAATTCAGCTCAAGGTGCTGTCTGACCTCAGATGAGATTATAAATTCAGCTCAAGGTGCTGTCTGACCTCAGCTGAGTTTATAAATTCAGCTCAAGGTACTGTCTAATCTAGGATGAGTTTATAAATTCAGCTCAAGGTGCTGTCTGATCTAGGATGAGTTTATAAATTCAGCTCAAGGTGCTGTCTGATCTCAGACAAGTTTATAAATTCAGCTCAAGGTGCTGTCTGATCTCAAACGAGTTTATAAATTTAGCTCAAGGTGCTGTCTGACCTCAGATGAGTTTATAAATTCAGCTCAAGGTGCTGTCTGACCTCAGATGAGATTATAAATTCAGCTCAAGGTGCTGTCTGACCTCAGCTGAGTTTATAAATTCAGTTCAAGGTGCTGTCTGACCTCAGCTGAGTTTATAAATTCAGTTCAAGGTGCTGTCTGACCTCAGCTGAGTTTATAAATTCAGCTCAAGGTACTGTCTGATCTAGGATGAGTTTATAAATTCAGCTCAAGGTGCTGTCTGACCTCAGCTGAGTTTATAAATTCAGCTCAAGGTACTGTCTAATCTAGGATGTTTAAAAATTCAGCTCAAGGTACTGTCTGATCTCAAACGAGTTTATAAATTCAGCTCAAGGTACTGTCTGATCTAGGATGAGTTTATAAATTCAGCTCAGGGTACTGTCTGATCTAGGATGAGTTTATAAATTCAGCTCAAGGTACTGTCTAATCTAGGATGTTTAAAAATTCAGCTCAAGGTGCTGTCTGATCTCAAACGAGTTTATAAATTCAGCTCAAGGTACTGTCTAATCTAGGATGTTTATAAATTCAGCTCAAGGTGCTGTCTGATCTAGGATGAGTTTATAAATTCAGCTCAAGGTGCTGTCCGATCTAGGATGAGTTTATAAATTCAGCTCAAGGTGCTGTCTGATCTCAAACGAGTTTATAAATTCAGCTCAAGGTGCTGTCTGACCTCAGCTGAGTTTATAAATTCAGTTCAAGGTGCTGTCTGACCTCAGCTGAGTTTATAAATTCAGCTCAAGGTGCTGTCCGATCTAGGATGAGTTTATAAATTCAGCTCAAGGTGCTGTCTGATCTCAAACGAGTTTATAAATTCAGCTCAAGGTGCTGTCTGACCTCAGCTGAGTTTATAAATTCAGTTCAAGGTGCTGTCTGACCTCAGCTGAGTTTATAAATTCAGCTCAAGGTACTGTCTAATCTAAGATGAGTTTATAAATTCAGCTCAAGGTGCTGTCTGATCTAGGATGAGTTTATAAATTCAGCTCAAGGTGCTGTCTGATCTCAGACAAGTTTATAAATTCAGCTCAAGGTGCTGTCTGATCTCAAACGAGTTTATAAATTTAGCTCAAGGTGCTGTCTGACCTCAGATGAGTTTATAAATTCAGCTCAAGGTGCTGTCTGACCTCAGATGAGATTATAAATTCAGCTCAAGGTGCTGTCTGACCTCAGCTGAGTTTATAAATTCAGCTCAAGGTACTGTCTAATCTAGGATGAGTTTATAAATTCAGCTCAAGGTGCTGTCTGATCTAGGATGAGTTTATAAATTCAGCTCAAGGTGCTGTCTGATCTCAGACAAGTTTATAAATTCAGCTCAAGGTGCTGTCTGATCTCAAACGAGTTTATAAATTTAGCTCAAGGTGCTGTCTGACCTCAGATGAGTTTATAAATTCAGCTCAAGGTGCTGTCTGACCTCAGATGAGATTATAAATTCAGCTCAAGGTGCTGTCTGACCTCAGCTGAGTTTATAAATTCAGTTCAAGGTGCTGTCTGACCTCAGCTGAGTTTATAAATTCAGTTCAAGGTGCTGTCTGACCTCAGCTGAGTTTATAAATTCAGCTCAAGGTACTGTCTGATCTAGGATGAGTTTATAAATTCAGCTCAAGGTGCTGTCTGACCTCAGCTGAGTTTATAAATTCAGCTCAAGGTACTGTCTAATCTAGGATGTTTAAAAATTCAGCTCAAGGTACTGTCTGATCTCAAACGAGTTTATAAATTCAGCTCAAGGTACTGTCTGATCTAGGATGAGTTTATAAATTCAGCTCAGGGTACTGTCTGATCTAGGATGAGTTTATAAATTCAGCTCAAGGTACTGTCTAATCTAGGATGTTTAAAAATTCAGCTCAAGGTGCTGTCTGATCTCAAACGAGTT
Source organism: Megalobrama amblycephala (assembly GCF_018812025.1). Classification (NCBI taxonomy): domain Eukaryota; kingdom Metazoa; phylum Chordata; class Actinopteri; order Cypriniformes; family Xenocyprididae; genus Megalobrama; species Megalobrama amblycephala. The sequence goes on along the minus strand of NC_063066.1, from coordinate 21,371,263 downwards.
TATAAATTCAGCTCAAGGTACTGTCTAATCTAGGATGTTTATAAATTCAGCTCAAGGTGCTGTCTGATCTAGGATGAGTTTATAAATTCAGCTCAAGGTGCTGTCCGATCTAGGATGAGTTTATAAATTCAGCTCAAGGTGCTGTCTGATCTCAAACGAGTTTATAAATTCAGCTCAAGGTGCTGTCTGACCTCAGCTGAGTTTATAAATTCAGTTCAAGGTGCTGTCTGACCTCAGCTGAGTTTATAAATTCAGCTCAAGGTGCTGTCCGATCTAGGATGAGTTTATAAATTCAGCTCAAGGTGCTGTCTGATCTCAAACGAGTTTATAAATTCAGCTCAAGGTGCTGTCTGACCTCAGCTGAGTTTATAAATTCAGTTCAAGGTGCTGTCTGACCTCAGCTGAGTTTATAAATTCAGCTCAAGGTACTGTCTGATCTAGGATGAGTTTATAAATTCAGCTCAAGGTGCTGTCTGACCTCAGCTGAGTTTATAAATTCAGCTCAAGGTACTGTCTAATCTAGGATGTTTAAAAATTCAGCTCAAGGTACTGTCTGATCTCAAACGAGTTTATAAATTCAGCTCAAGGTACTGTCTGATCTAGGATGAGTTTATAAATTCAGCTCAAGGTGCTGTCTGACCTCAGCTGAGTTTATAAATTCAGCTCAAGGTACTGTCTGATCTAGGATGAGTTTATAAATTCAGCTCAAGGTACTGTCTAATCTAGGATGTTTAAAAATTCAGCTCAAGGTGCTGTCTGATCTCAAACGAGTTTATAAATTCAGCTCAAGGTACTGTCTAATCTAGGATGTTTATAAATTCAGCTCAAGGTGCTGTCTGATCTAGGATGAGTTTATAAATTCAGCTCAAGGTGCTGTCTAATCTAGGATGAGTTTATAAATTCAGCTCAAGGTGCTGTCTAATCTAGGATGTTTATAAATTCAGCTCAAGGTGCTGTCTGATCTAGGATGTTTATAAATTCAGCTCAAGGTGCTGTCTGATCTAGGATGAGTTTATAAATTCAGCTCAAGGTGCTGTCCGATCTAGGATGAGTTTATAAATTCAGCTCAAGGTGCTGTCTGATCTCAGACAAGTTTATAAATTCAGCTCAAGGTGCTGTCTGATCTAGGATGAGTTTATAAATTCAGCTCAAGGTGCTGTCCGATCTAGGATGAGTTTATAAATTCAGCTCAAGGTGCTGTCTGATCTCAGACAAGTTTATAAATTCAGCTCAAGGTGCTGTCTGATCTAGGATGAGTTTATAAATTCAGCTCAAGGTGCTGTCCGATCTAGGATGAGTTTATAAATTCAGCTCAAGGTGCTGTCTGATCTCAGACAAGTTTATAAATTCAGCTCAAGGTGCTGTCTGATCTAGGATGAGTTTATAAATTCAGCTCAAGGTGCTGTCTGATCTAGGATGAGTTTATAAATTCAGCTCAAGGTTCTGTCTGATCTCAGACAAGTTTATAAATTCAACTCAAGTTGCTGTCTGACCTCAGATGTGTCTATAAATTCAGCACATGACCTGTCTGATCTCAGAAACGTTTATGAATTTGCCAAATCCATCTTATGTTATTTGTTTTCAGATAAATATCTCTCATGTAAATTAATCAGAGATCAGACAGCATCTCAAGCTTACATTACTGTCTACATGATGCTGGCTGGATTGTGTTCAAGATGCAGTCTGATTTCAGAGAGGTTTAAAATCCAGTATGTTATGTCATCTGATCTCAGGTGAATTTATATATTCTGTACATGCTGCTGTCTGATCTCAGATGAGTTACATTCAGCCTCCACGCTGAAGGCGCATGAGGAGGGTATCAGCACAGCCAAGCCTGCATCCGACGCGTTTTTCATGTGGACATGGGTGGAAATTAGGCCTCCGCTTGCTCTCTGCGCTGGTTTATCTGCATTTTCCCACCAGGTCATTACAGCCCGACAGGAATATAATGGAACTAAGTCATTTTCTCTATCAGAGGATAGTGAGAACATCATGTGTCAGCGAGCTCTCCCAGCACTAGCCTGATGATGAGGATGATGGGAAGCTATCTGCTAACTCGAGGATGCTTTACTGCAAATAAACCTCCAACTCATCCATGCTCTCGATTTTACCTCATTTAACGGAACGCCGCTCATTTTTACCGGCCAATTTGCAATCATTTTATCCTTGAGGAGGATATTTTATAAAGACTTGCCGATATTTTGACTTAGCTTCGTTAGCTAAGCAGCTGTTTGCTTCACTGTCAGTGGATATTTTCAGCAAACGGGGGGATTTACAGCCAAATAACACACAAATCAGGCCGGTAAAGAGTCTAAATGAGACATCTGGAGTCCTGAGGGAATTAATTCACAGAGCAGATTAGACGACACATCTTATCAAATGAAATGAACGGTCCGTAAATAAACGCTTGTGTATCTATTTGTTTAGATGCAAAGGTGGCCGCTGCTCGACAAACATTTTTCTAAAAGCCTATTCGGCGACCAAAAAATAAAATTTAACTACGTAAAATAAAACAGAAAACTGAAAACTTAAATCCAACATCACTGAAATGGCTGAAGAGGCGTTTCCTTTACATTATCTGGTGTGGAACAATCAATACCAAGAACTGGACCGAGAGCTTCAGAAAAAGCAGGTGCACGGAGTAAATTAAACTATTTATTATTTTAAATCATGGGCTTTCCCCTCAATTAATCCGCTTTTATTATTCTTTAAATGGTGTGTATTACAGCATGACATGGAGCGGCTGGATCCGCGCGGGCGCACGCCGCTCGAGCTGTCAGTGTGTCTCGGGCACCTGGAGTCCACGCGCGTCTTACTGAGACACAACGCTGATCCCACACACAACAACACACAGGGATGGACAGGTATATGAACCATTTCATGAAATACTTTAACGCCAAAATGAACAATTTACTCATGTATTTCCAAAGCCTGTTTTAATTTCCCCTATGGAAGAGAAGTTTTCCGTCAATAAAAATAAATGGAGAAAAAATCTCAAAATCTGGTTACTTTTTTTATTGAGGGGGGTCAGATTGACGGCTTTGATTCACCGAAAATCACACTATGAGAAACAAACAAAAACTATTTGGTATTATATTTGATAGTTATCTTATAAGTTTTAATTATAATACGTTATAATACTTTAATAAGCTTTTTCTTTTTTACTGTGAGAAAACTATGGAGATCTGCTTTAATGCTAAACTTGTCTTTAACAGTGCTTTATGTTTTATAAATGGTTATAGTTATCAAACACATCATTGTTTGTTATGAAAAGGCCGAGTTACCACCTCTGGTTAAGCGGAGAAGTTTAAATTGGTACACAGCAAAATCCCCAGAGTTAAATCAACTCTGCTCAGAAAACATATGGTCCCTCTCTACATAGAGTTAAAATAACACTGAAGCAGAGTTAAAGTTTATGAGATAATATGCTGTTTGTGGAGTTGTTTAATCAGATATTGAGAGATTTAATGTCTTTTATCTTAAGTTCATTTCATCTAAGGCTGTGGCTGGAAGTGATTTTGCTTGTTAACAGCAGGTGTTCATCACTAATGCTCAATCATAAATTAATCACTTAATTATCTCATTAACTATGCTTCATTGTTACTTTAACACTATATAGAGAGGTACCATATGTAATCTGAGCATAGTTGATTTAACTCTGGGGATTTTGCTGTGTACTGTTTTATTCAAACCCAGAAGTGGTTTAACTCCTTATTTGTCTCCTAGTTTATCCAATAAAGATGTACACTATAATCTTTGCTCAAATGGCCTGTTAAATCTTAATGTTCCTCGGGTCTGAACAGAGCTTGAAAAAAAAAGATGTTAATTATAATGCTTCTGTTTCTTGAAATTGAGTTGTCCATGCTTCCGTCATAAATGATTTTAAGGTTTCATCCCTCTGTAGATTGTTGCTGTGATTTCAGATTGTGTTGTTTTGTATTGTGGTTGGTATTTGTAAAAATCTCAATGAGTTTTTAACCTGGTTAAATAAAGGAAAATGAAATGAAAAAATGAAATATATAATAAAATATATATAAATATTACAATAATAAACACGAGAACATATGTTTAAAACTATATTTAACGGATTTTAAAGGGTTAGTTCACCCAAAAATAAAAATAATGTCATTTATTACTCACCCTCATGTCGTTCTACACCCGTAAGACCTTCGTTCATCTTCAGAACACAAGTTAAGATATTGTTGATGAAATCTGATGGCTCAGTGACAGCAATGTCATTGAAGCTCTCAAGGTCCATAAAGGTGCTAAAAACATATTTGAAACAGTTCATGTGAGTACAGTGGTTCAATATTAATATTATAAAGCAACAAGAATATTTTTTGTGCGCCAAAAAAAAAACAAAATAACGACTTTTCAGCAATATTTATATGGGCCGATTTCAAAACACTGCTTCATGAAGCTTCTGAGCTTTATGAATCTTTTGTTTCGAATTAGTGATTCGGATCTCCTATCAAACGGCTAAACTGCTGAAATCACATGACTTTGGCACTCCGATTCACTGATTCGATTTGTAAAGCTCTGAAGCAGTGTTTTGAAATCGGCCCATATGGATATTGTTGAAAAGTCTTTATTTTTGTTTTTTTGGCGCACAAAAAGTATTCTCGTTGCTTTATAATATTAAGATAGACCCACTGAACTCACATGAACTGTTTCAAATATGTTTTTAGTACCTTAATGGACCTTGAGAGTTTGAATGTCATTGCTGTCTTTGGAGGCCTCACTGAGCCATCGGATTTCATCAACAATGTCTTAATTTGTGTTCTGAAGATGAACAAAGGTCTTACGGTGTAGAATGACATGAGGGTGAGTAATAAATGACATTATTTTCATTTTTGGCTGAAATAACCCTTTAGGCATTTTTTATAAACTCTAAATATTATAAACAATATTGTAACTATTATTATTATTGTTGTTTTTTATTTAAATGAAAGAATTGTAGAACAGCATTTCTTTTGGGTCTGTGCAGCTGCCTATAATGATAAAATAAACGTCAATCGTAATTCCCTATTTACTTCCATTATATGGAAAAGAGCTGTCATGGCATTCTGGTGAATATCTTTGTTTTTATTCCTCAGAAAACAAAAGAGGTCAATATTAATAATTAAGGGTATCAATCTAAATAATTTAGTGGTTCATTTTCTTTTTGCTTTTCCTAGCTTTCCCAACATTTACATCTTTAGTATATCTCATGGGTGCAGGCCAGTGGTGATGGCAGTGTTGAATTATGTGTGCAGTTTTGCAGGAAGCAGTGAGCACTGGAGACCCTGAGCTGGTGCAGCTGGTCCTTCAGTACAGAGACTTCAAAAGAGCCACAGAGAGACTGGCTGGTATTCCTGAGCTACTGAGCAAACTCAGACAGGTGATGCACGTGCACACATACACCCTGACTGATGTCCATTCACTGGGTAGATCATTATTCTCAGTATCAACACATAACAAAATAACAACTCAAATTAATAATTAATAACAACTATACAACTTCTATAATTAAATCCATTCTTTATCGCAAACTGCAGCTGCAGGATTGTATTTTTGCAAATTATAAACTGTATCATAGCCTATCTCTCTATATAAAGTTGGATATACATGTATATTATGTCCAACTTCATCCGCATACATAAAGTACAACCCACGTAATGCAAAATATACTATGTAACAAATGATTGCTTTTATCGTTGCAAAAATTTATTTGACTTTTTCTTATAAAACTATCAGATGCAATATTGTTTTGAATCCTCTCTCAGAAAGCATTCCAACATGTTGTCTTTCTCTGCAGGCACGCGATTTCTATGTGGAGATGAAATGGGAATTTACTAGCTGGGGTAAGTTGTTCTGAATGTTCTGAAAGACCCCAAAACTCCTTTGCTTTCACTGTAGATCACTTCTGTCCCTCCCTTGACAACCTAGATTGCAACTTTAACCGTTTCAGCACCACAGACGTGGACAGCTCCTGTGATCAATTGCTTCTGACAGTCAGTTGTCATTCTGTTTCAATTGTTCAGTTCCTCTAGTGTCGAAAGTTTGTCCAAGCGACGTGTATCGTGTATGGAAAAGCGGTTCATGTTTGCGGGTCGACACCACTTTATTGGGCTTTGAGCACATGACCTGGCTTAAGGGCCGACGCAGCTACATCTTTAAAGGTGGAGGTGAGTCTTTAAAGAGGACATGTTATCATGTATAAGTCTTGATTTTATTTTTGGGGTTTACTAGAATAGATTTTCATGCTTTTTTTAATATATATATATATATATATATATATATATATATATATATATATGAAGAGTTTGGTTCCAAAACGCGATAAACGCCATTTTAAAAAAATTGAGTTTCCGCCAAAATCAGTATTGTATCTGGTCGGTATTGAAAAGTCATTTATTAATTTTGCGCAAAATGCGACATCCGTCGTGTTATTCTGTCATGTTTTCTCCATTTCTTCCCAAAACGCGACAAACGCCAGTCTCCTTTTTCTGCAGAACGCGATATATCCGCTCTCCACCAATCACAGCGCACCATTCCACACACTGTAAACATTAAAGGCTTTTTTAAAAGCCGTTTTTAATACCAATGTACTCGGCAAATGTGTTTATTTAACCGTGCGGTGGCGCCAGATACTCTTTAATCGGTAATGACAAATAATTCATAACATTAACAAGATGACCATTGGAGCGACGGCTGAATGTATTTTTAGTAAATTGGCTGAATATAAGATAAATATTGGCAAAGTTTAGACTCTGTCATACATGTGAATCAACTTACTTTGTTGTGTATTTTCAATTTGAAAAATAACTTTTATATTGATGGATTAATTGCATTTTGAAAAAAAAAGTGTCATGGATTTATTGCATTTTGGGGAAAAAATAATACGTTTTTATAATAAACTTTTTAAAATCAAAATGTAGATTTGAATTTTTTTATGTTTTTATATCCAAAAGATGCTATGTGAAAGTTTGAAACAGAAAATAGTGGTTTTCATCTTGCCAATGTTTTGGTAAAGAAAACACCTTTTTACTCAAAATAATCAAAATGGAGTTATTGCGTTTTGGAACCAAACTCTCCATATATATATATATATATATATATAAAAACATTATTTTTACATATTTTACACTACATATTTTACACCTCTCTTCCAAGTCTGTCAGTAATGCTCTGTTTAGTTTCTCATCTTAGTCTCTGTGAAGTCCCTCTTTCTGAAAAGAGCAATATGCTCAGGGGCCGTATTCACAAAACATCTTAAGGCTAAAAGTAGCTCCTAACTTGCCGATTTAGGAGAAACTCTTAAAAATAATGGACTCCTAAATGTTTGCTGTAAAGCCTGGGATTCACTGCACGATTTTAGCAATCCTATAAGATCATTAGAAATAACATTGTGCGACATGGATCTATTAAACTTGGGTATAACAAGCATGTAGACTGTACAATGATGACATCTTTTGACTCGTAGGCTACGATGCAAGTTTCTATAGAAGAATAAAACGTCATCAGCATGCATTAGTGGTTAACAAAAAGACCATGTTGAGTTACACTTTGGCAGATGTAGTTTTTATGTGTGCTGAAAAAAAAAGAAAGTAGCAAAAGAAGGAAAAATTAATTTAAATAAATTTTAGCTCCGTGTTGCGATGATTTCATGTTGCATTTTTATTAGCTGGTCAGTAGACATAGGTCGTAGCAGCAAACACACTGTGTGATGATTGTGCTGAATTTCTGTCAGAAAATTATCGTAGGCTATCTTTGGTCTCAAGATCAGGAAAACAGCCATCTTTGAACCTCTCTCACTGCATGACAGAGGACCACCGATTAAGAGCTACGATCACAGAAATCGCCACGTTAGTTTCACGATGGCAATCTTTCGTCTGGGACAGCCAAAAATCTTGCAGTGTTTCTCGGGCTTAAGAGTATTTCACAAAGCATTTTAGCACTAAAACTAGCTCCTAAATCTGTGAAATGTTAGGAGTAGTCAAGAGGACTCCTAAGTCACTAAGACCAAATCAAAAACAATCCTAAAATGGCTGTTGCCGGTGTTGTGCCGAATTACCCCCATAGTATTAGGAGTAGTTTAGGAGTAGGCGTGGGGGAGGGGTTAGGATTATGGGTGGGGTTAATATTAGGCAATCAGGTAGCGACTTCAAAAAGGGGGGTAATAATTTGGCAGGGGGTTGAAATTCGGCACAACACCGGCAATTAACTTAAGCAATCCACCCAAAGACACTGAACACCATTGAGGCAACAGGCGATAGAGCTTTGGGTGCTGAGCCTTTTCTTCATAAATGCAATAAATATTTTGATTTAAAGATTTTAATCTGCGATGACATAACATAAAGGTTAATTTATGTACAGGCAAAATGTATTGAATGATGGAGAATAAAACATTGCAGTCAAGTTGAATGTCCGATAGCATTGTGGCAGCTCGGGTGACGCGAGTTTGAATTCTGGCTAGTGGACCTTTCCCGATCCCCTCCCCCTTCTCTTTTCCACTTTGCTTCCTGTCTACTCAGGCCTATCATAATAAAAAGGCAAAAACACCAAAAATAAATCTTTGAAAATAAATAAATAAGAAATAAGAAAATAATACTTGTTTAATTAGTGACACTTAGCCTACATTTTAAAGGTGCCATCGAACGTTTTTTTACAAGATGTAATATAAGTCTAAGGTGTCCCCTGAATGTGTCTGTGAAGTTTCAGCTCAAAATACCCCATAGATTTTTTTTAATTCATTTTTTAACTGCCTATTTTGGGGCATAATTAGAAATGCACCGATTCAGGCTGCGGCCCCTTTAATTGCTCGCGCTCTCCGCCCCCCTCCCGAGCTCTCGACTCTATTATTGCATAAACAAAGTTCACACAGCTAATACAACTCTCAAAATGGATCTTTACAAAGTGTTCGTCTTGCATGCTGCATGCATACATCGGATTATGTGAGTATGGTATTTATTTGGATGTTTACATTTGATTCTGAATGAGTTTGAGGCTATGCTCCGTGGCTAACGGCTAATGCTACACTGTTGGAGAGATTTATAAAGAGTGAAGATGTGTTTATGAATTATACAGACTGCAAGTGTTTAATAATGAAAATAGTGACGGCTCTTGTCTCTGTGAATACAGTAAGAAACGATGGTAACTTTAACCACATTTAACAGTACATTAGCAACATGCTAATGAAACATTTAGAAAGACAGTTTACAAATATCACTAAAAATATCATGTTATCATGGATCATGTCAGTTATTATTGCTCCATCTGCCATTTTTCACTATTGTCCTTGCTTGCTTACCTAGTCTGATGATTCAGCTGTGCACAGATCCAGACGTTAATACTGGCTGCCCTTGTCTAATGCCTCGATCATGGGCTGGCATATGCAAATATTGGGGGCGTACATATTAATGATCCCGGCTGTTATGTTGAGATTCGCCTGTTCTTCTGAGGTCTTTTAAACAAATGAGATTTAAATAAGAAGGAGGAAACAATGGAGTTTGAAACTCAGTGTATGTCATTTCCATGTACTGAACTCTTGTTATTTAACTATGCCAAGATAAATTCAATTTTTAATTCTAGGGCACCTTTAAGAGAGAACTCTTAGCTAAGAACTTTTACTGCTATTAGGAGAACTCTTAGTGGTAAGATAAAATGTTTTGTAAATACGGCCCCTGATTGGTAGGCTGGACCAGTGTGTTGTGATTGGTCAAATGCTTCAAGTGTGTTGCAAAAATGTCATGCCCCTTACCATAGCTGCCAGTTTCAACACACTACTAACAAAACTCAACTAGGCCTCTTCCCTTTTATTCTGCGTATGCCTTGGGTGGGAATTATTTAGATGAGGATTATTGTGACATTCCTGGAAGAACTCAAGACTACAATCGAGGTGTTTCAGGGAGTTCAGAATAGGGCTGAGACAATAAATTAATGCATCGCGAATCGAGAAATGAATCTGGATCGATTCTGAGATTTTCCGAATGTGTCGCGATTCTCTCTCGAATTGATTCTGAGCTTAGTTTTTAACAGCAGATGACACTGCGTACTTTAGAAACAGACTTAGTCTGCTTGCTTCCAATTCCTTACACACACCACTTGAACCTTTTATAAAATAATCATTTATAAAGTTTGAAAATGTTAAAGCGAATTACAAGGCTGTTCACATTAATCTTGCATCAAAAGCATTCTGAGGTGACATTCTCAGACTCAGCCGAATGCACGAGCGCTCTTTGTGAGCATTTGAGCATGCGATTAAAAACTAGCCTAGAGCGCCATCTGCTGTTAAAAACTAAGCTCAGAATCTATTCTAAAGTGAATCGTGATGCATTTGGAAAATCTCAGAATCAATCTACAATTCGAGCATTGATTTATTGTCGCAGCCCTAGTTCAGAAACAGTGCTTACTGATACAGAGATTAACTCCCTTTGAAGTAGACTTTGTGCTTTGTAACTTTACAGACATTTTCCATGCTCAAACAGCAATATTACACACGAAGAAAGTTGAAAATATAACACAGCTTAATAGGTTTTCTTCAACCCACACTCAAGCAGGGTGCATATGCCGAGTTCAGGGGTTTGAAGTGGCTTGTGTATTTTGCAGAGAGTGGGGCAATGGTGATGGAGGTGGACCACGAGAAGCAGGTGGTGTATACAGAACCACTGTCTCTGTCTCCACGCGACACCCCCTCGCTGCTCGCCGCCATGCTGCCCTCACAGGAGAACACAGCCCAGAGACTCACCTCTCCTATAGTGTCCACTCATCTCAACACACGCAACATTGCCTTTGAGAGGTACAGGAAGAGCAATTCCCACAGATATGAATTACTCTTGAGTCTGTAAGGAACACACACCTTAATTCTCTGTTCTGCCCTGACTGTAGAAATAAGTCTGGGATTTGGGGATGGCGCTCAGAGAAGAGTGAAGTTGTGAGTGGATATGAAGCAAAGGTGGGTCTAATTTCACTTTAATGAGTAAGCAATCCAGTAAGCAATTTCTGAGAAACACTGTTGATATTTGAAATCTACACCCAAACAAGGACACACCCCTCCCTTCATTGCTCCACCCCTGAAATAACAAACATGGTAATGTGGCACAGGCAACCACTAACAGCTGGTGCATCATTCAGCTTAAGCATGTATGAATGAATTGCCTGCAGTAACAGCAACAGCGTATCTTAGTTCTGTGAAACATAGCAAAAACCAGTATTACTCACGTATCAAGCAGAGACAAAGCAACTTCTGCATCTGTTTTCAGGCCTTCCCGCTCTCTAACGTCTCTCCAGTGCTGCATAGCTTTTCTAATATTGAAGGCATAGTTCACCCAAATGAAAATTATCCCATGATTTACTCCCCCTCAAGCCATCCTAGGTGTATGACTGAGTTATATTAAAATATATCCTGGCTCTTTCAAGCTTGATAATGGTAGTGAATGGGGGGCGTGATTTTGAAGCTGAAAAAAATGCATCCATGCATCATAAAAATAATCTATCTTCTGGCCTTCTGAAGCAAAGCACTGGATTTTTGTAAGAAAAATATCCATATTTAAAACTTCATTAACTATAATAACTAGCTTCCGGCAGACGGCTGTACACATCGATTTGTGTCGGAAGAGTAACCCCTGACCCAATGCATGACTCAATGATGAACGTGGAAACGCAGAGGATGGAGCAAAACAAAACACTGGTCACGAATTAGAAGTGTAAAATGTTGGCGGATTTCGATATAAGAGAAGAGGAGCTTGATTTTGTTGCACAGCCCTATTTGTTTGAACAGCAAGACGCATCTAAGCTTACGATACTCCTACAGTTTATAAAGTTTATTATAAAGTATTTAGTTAAGACCTTTTTTAGGATATTTTTTAATATTTCTCAGATTGTGTTCGCCTGAAGAAGATAGTCATAGACACCTAGGATGGCTTGAGAGTGAGTAAATTATGGGTAAATGGGTAAATTTTCATTTGGGTGAACTATGCCTTTAAAGGGATAGTTCACCCAAAAATGAAAATTTGATGTTTATCTGCTTACCCCCAGTGCATCCAAGATGTAGGTGAATTTGTTTCTTCAGTCGAATGCAAATTATGATTTTTAACTGCAACCGCTGCCGTCTGTCAGTCAAATAATAGCAGTGGATAGGAACTTCAACTATAACAGTAAATAAAACTTGCTTAGACAAATCCAAATTAAACCCTGCGGCTCGTGACGACACATTGATGTCTTAAGACACGAAACGATCGGTTTGTGTGAGAAACCGAACAGTATTTATATCATTTTTTACCTCTAAAACACCACTATGTCCAACTCCGTTCAGCTCCCTGTTAGTGAGGTCAAAAAACGCGTTCTGACGACGGAAGTGATGTCTCGCCCATATACTTCAATGAGCGCGAGACAACACTTCCGTTGTCAGAGCGCGATCAGACCTCACACACCGGAAGCTGAACGGAGTTGGACATAGTGGTGTATTAAAGGTAAAAAATGATATAAATACTGTTCGGTTTCTCACACAAACCGATCGTTTCGTGTCTTAAGACATTAATGTGTCGTCACGAGCCGCAGGGTTTAATTTGGATTTGTCTAAGCAAGTTTTATTTACTGTTATAGTTGAAGTTCCTATCCACTGCTATTATTTGACTGACAGAGGGCAGCGGTTGCAGTTAAAAATCATAATTTGCGTTCGACTGAAGAAAAAAAGTCACCTACATCTTGGATGCCCTGGGGGTAAGCAGATAAACATCAAATTTTCATTTTTGGGTGAACTATCCCTTTAATATTAGAAAAGCTATGCAGCACTGGAGAGACGTTAGAGAGCGGGAAGAGGTAACTCTTCATCTTCCAATTATATTTCTCTGACCTTTTCCTCTTTGGTAATATCTCAGCCATCTCTGTTTCTACAGTCTTTCTTCAAATCTCCCTCTTGCTTACTTTCTCTCCTCCCTCACCATGACTGGACACGCCCCCTACTGCTGATTGGTTACAAGAGTGTTTCGGTGCTCAGTGGATCAGTCCATTCCGCTTTGTTTTTTTTCTCCTGTCTACACAGCCTGGACTATATACAAACACCATATTTTTTTCAGCGCGCACACAGACATCTAGCAAATATTCACAAAATTGTTTGTTTAGGTGTTGAATTAAATTTTCAACAAGTGTTTCTCTGAAATTGCTTACTGCACCTTTAACTGAGTTCTGCTGAAAACACTGGGACTAAATGAAGCTCCCTAACTGCTTTTATAATTACATAATTGTAGGTTTACAGTGCCATTAATGTGGAGTTAGTGACACGTTCTCGGACTGAACACCTTTCTGATCAGGACAAGTCTAGGAGTAAAGGTACATAGACCCATACAGACTGAAAAATGGTGCTGAAAATTGATCAATTGAATTAATAAATATACAGTCTAAAACAATTTTTGAAATGTATTTTCCTTTTGTATGGCCACCTTCTACACACTTCAGCCTCCTCTGTGCTTTCAGGATCTAGAACTCCTCTACAGTCGTTCCTTGGTATTGCTGAGCAGCACATCTCAAGTACCGGGGTGAGTGTGATCAATGGTCTCTTGTATATCATTTTATTTTTTATTTATATTTTAAATATATTTAGTTTTTTTTTTTGTAACAATTATAAGGAAAAAAAACCCTAAAATATATTTAAAAAATATAAATTAATAATATATTATTAACAAAATAATTAAAATAAAAATGATTTAATAGTTACATGCTTATTAAATAATAATAATAATAATAATAACATTCCAATGTTTGGGGTTAGTACAATTTTTTTTAAAGAAATTAATACTTTTTTAGCAAGGATGCATAAACTGATCAAAAGTTACAGTAAATTTATAATGTTACAAAAGATTTGTATTTCAAATAATTGCTGTTCTTTTGAACTTTATATTCATCAAAGAATCCTGAAAAAATGCAGCACAACTGTTTCCAACATTGATAATAATAAGAAAAGTTTCATGAGCAGCAAATCATCAGATTAGAATGATTTATGAAGGATCATGATACACTTGAAAATTCAGCTTTACCATCACAGAAATTACATTTTTAAATATATTATACTATATATATTCATACTATTGCTGTTTTTACTGTTTTTTGATCAAATAATTGCAGCCTTGTTTATCATGAGAGACTTAAAAAAAAAAAAAATTTATTGTACCGACCCCAAACTTGTGAACACTAGTGTCTATATCTTATTTTGTTTTGATATGAGACGACACTGATTCATTTGTATATTGTAGAGTCAGGTTTCTCAGTGCGCTAGTCCCCATAATCCAACAGCTATCACAGCGGAGGAGTACTTCGATGCAGAGTTTAATCTGAATGGCAGAGATATTGGGCGGCCCATTGAGCTTACCAGCAAAGTGCAGAGGTACTGTCTCTATGGCAACTCCAAAGTGCCATGATTGAACAGTGTTTGTTCATGAATTAAGAACATTGTACCTTTGTCTGTCTCTCTCAGGTTTAAAGCCACTCTCTGGTTGAGTGAAGTTCATCCTCTCTCACTGGCTGAGCAGGTGACGCCCATCATTGACCTCATGGCTATATCTAACGCCCACTTTGCTAAGTTGCGTGATTTTATCACCCTACGCCTACCACCTGGCTTTCCTGTAAAGATAGGTGAGAAGAAGAGACACATCCAGTTGATTGTCCATGTTATAATTTGATTTCTTAATACACGTTCTTTGTCTTACTGTTATTAACTTTTCATCTGTGCACATTAAATTTGTCTTTGAGATCTTATTTAAAATATTTTCTCAAAAATATCTTGTTTTACTCAGAAATACACCAAAAATTGTTGCCAATACAAATTTAAAGTGCCCCTATTATGCTTTTTCAGGTATTACCTTTCATGTAGTGTGTAATACAGCTGTTTGTGAATGTAAAAGGTCTGAAAGTTTCAAAGATCAAAGTGCAGATAAATGGAGTTATTGTCAGCAATTCCATTCTTACTTTCTTTTTGAATTATTTATTTGCATAATGCCAAACTATGGTATTCATTGACCCTCAAACTCTGTAGTTGTAGCTGAGGCCTGGAAGAGTTTGGTTTGTCTTGTCGAGATGTTGAGAAAAAGCTATTTTCTGCACTGCAAAAGCAAATCCACTTTGCATGTACTTCCAAAGTATAATTTAATATGGTAAAACCGATGCCATCATTACTGCTCGTATCAGTGTATCAAGCGCTGACGAAGATCCAAAACTGAAATTCAGATATGGTAATGAGCGTTTAGTTTCCGACACACACTGTAATCGCAAAAAGACTAGGCCATCTGACCAATCAGAGCAGAGTAGGCCAATCACAACAGACTGAAAAAAAGGGTTTAGAGACACTGTGAGAAAAGAGGTGATGCTATGATGTATATTATGAGAAAATTTAAGTGTTTGACCTTGGATGCATGTAAGCCTATTGTAGAAGACCTCCAAAAGAACATTAGAAACCTGTAAAATAGCATAACAGGGCACTTTAAATTGACTTTAATCATGTCCTTACTCTTAGAAATTCCTCTCTTCCACGTGTTGAATGCTCGAGTGACATTCAGCAATCTTTGTGGCTGTGATGAGCCGGTCAGTTCTGTTACTGTACTATCTCCACAAGAAGCCACAGAGGCTGGTATGCATCTCTTCTGTTCAAGTTCCTCTGGCTGTAAGTGTGCTGGTTATTCACCCTCACTTCACTGCTTTCAGGTCAGACACCTCCTCCACTGCAGTGTGAAATAGACCCGTCTGTGTTTGAGCCTCCCCCAGAATACACCACGCTTGGACCAGGCCGCAGTGAACCGATGAGAGATGAAGATGATAATTTACTCCAGTTCGCCATACAGCAGAGCCTGCTGGACGCGGGAACAGAAAGTGACCAGGTATACAAATATACAATACATGTTATTTTTGGGTGAATTTCTGTCAAGTTGCTCTTAAATTGATACGGCTTTGCAATTATTACATTATTGTAATATACACCGATCAGGCATAACATTATGACCACCTTCCTAATATTGTGCTGGTCCCCATTTTGCTTCCAAAACAGTCCTGACTTGTCGAGACATGGACTCCACTAGACCCCTGAAGGTGTGCTTTGGTATCTGGCACCAAGATGTTAGCAGCAGATCATTTAAGTCCTGTAAGTTGCGAGTCGGGGCCTCCATGGATCGGAGTTGTTCAGCACATCCCACAGATGCTCGATTGGATTGAGATCTGGGGAATTTGGAGGCCAAGTCAACACCTCAAACTCATTGTTGTGCTCCTCAAACCATTCCTGAACCATTTTTGCTTTGTGGCAGGGTGCATTATCCTGCTGAAAGAGGCCACAGCCACCAGGGTATACCGTTTCCATGAAAGGGTGTACATGGTCTGCAACAATGCTTAGGTAGGTGGTACATGTCAAAGTAACATCCACATGGATGGCAGGACCTAAGGTTTCCAGCAGAACATTGCCTAAAGCATCACACTGCCTTCGCCGGCTTGCCTTCTTCCCATAGTGCATCCCGGTGCCATGTGTTCCCCAGGTAAGCAATGCACACACACCTGGCCATTCCCGTGATGTTAAAGAAAACTTGATTCATCAGACCAGGCCACCTTCTTCCATTGGTCGGTGGTCCAGTTCTGATGCTCACGTGCCCACTGTTGCCGCTTTTGGCATTGGACAGGGGTCAGCAAGGGCACCCTGACTGGTCTACAGCTATGCAGCCCCATACGCAACAAACTGTGATGCAAACTGTGTATTCTGACACCTTTCTATCAGAACCAGCATTAACTTCTTGAGCAATTTGAGCTACAGTAGCTCGCCTGTTGGATCGGACCACACAGGCCAGCTTTCTCTCCCCACGTGCATCAGTGAACGTTTGCCGCCCATGACCCTGTCGCTGGTTCACCACTGTTACTTCCTTGGACCACTTTGATAGATACTGACCACTGCAGACCGGGAAAACCCCACAAGAGCTGCAGTTTTGGAGATGATCTGTCCCAGTCGTCTAGCCATTACAATTTGGCCCTTGTCAAACTCGACAAGCTCAAATCCTTATGCTTGCCCATTTTTCCTCCTTCTAACACATCAACTTTGAGAACAAAATGTTCACTTGCTGCCTAATATATCCCACCTACTAACAGGTAGAGATAAGATGAAGAGATAATCAGTGTTATTCACGTCACCCGTCAGTGGTCATAATGTTATGCCTGATCGGTGTATACGGTAAATTGCAGAATCCAGACATTTTATTTTATTTTAGCTTTGTTTTTGTCTTTTTTGTTGCATTTTATACAGCATAACAAGCACATTTACTACACATTTTTCAGTCAAGAGATTTTTTTTTTTTTTTTGCACTATCATCCAAGAAAATTTTTTTTTATTTACATAGGTGTGACATTTTATTTTAAATGTTTTTCCCTATTCCATTGGAATTATCTGGATGTTTTTTCTTTTACTTTTTTTTTTTTTTCACAATTTGTTACCATAAACCAGCCATCATAACAAATTATAGTATTCTTAATTATAGAGCGACATTGAAATAAAATATTATTAATTTTGATTCACCTTAAAATTAAAAATTAACATTAAAATTAACATTAAATTAACATTAAAATACTTAACGATGTTTGTTGTTATTCATTTAATTTTCAAAACCATTGATGTGCTCAACTGACATGTTTGTGCTCAATGCTGCAAAAAACATGTTGTTAATGCAACAGGAACAGATCTAAATAGATGCTGAAATCAACGCTTTGCACAATTAAGCCATATTAATCATGATTAGTCAATACTAAACAATTAGCTGACATAAGCTTTTCATCTTTCCCTCCACTGCTTTCCACCCACTCCCTCATTTCTCTTTCTTTTCCTATGTGTTTCTGTAGGTGACCATATGGGAGGCTCTCACTAACACTCGTCCAGTTTCTCAGCCTCCGCTTTATGAGGAGGACTCTCAGCTTGAGAGGTGTGTGTGTGTGGATCAACAATAGTGTGTAGATTGAGTGTGAGGACGTGGATATCAGTTGTTCAGCTGATTTGAAATGTGGCTCTGTCTCTGATAGGGCGATTCAGGAATCTCTGTCTTTGTCACTGGCTGGAGGGGAGAGTGGAGAGTCAGATCCTGGACTGCCGTTATCCCCATCTGATCCCGCCCTCAACTCACCTCCGTGTTACAGCTCACTGGCCGAGCCTCGGGTACCGGGAGCGTTTGCTGTAGCTACCAGTTTTGATGAACAGCTACGCATCGCGATGGAGCTTTCATGCAGAGAACAAGAGGAGTTAGATAGGTACGAATGATGAAGGAGCAGGAATGACAGAATCCATAGACATAAGCTCTGTTCCCATACCTAGTGATTTCAAGGCATCATAGACCCCTGACACAAAGCCTAGTTTTTAAATAATGTTTTGTTTTGGTGCGCAATATACATCAATGTTGCACATTTACTACACATTTTTCATGTGAGAGAAAATGTTTAGTTTTTTTGTTTTGGTGCGGTATATATTATGACAAGCACATTTATTACACATTTTTCATCTAAGAGAAAATGTTTTGTTTTCGTTTTTGTTTTATTTTGTTGTGCTATATATTACATGACAAGCCAAGCACATTTACTACACATTTTTCATCTAAGAGAAAACTTTGTTTCGTTTTATTTTTGTTGTATTTAGCGCAACAAAACAAAAAACATAACATGACAAACACATTTACTACACATTTTTTATGAGAAAACTTTGTTTTTTGTTTTGTTGCACTATATACAACATGACATGCACATTTACTCCACTTTTTTTTATTCTAGAGAAAATTTTCTTCCATTTTATTTTTTTTTTTTTTTGCACTATATACAACAAGAACATTTACTACACATTGTTGTCCCTATAACATTAGAATTATCTGGCTATTTTTCCCTTTTCACGTGCAGCATAATATACAATATATCAGTCTCTGAGAATCTATACTACAAAAACATTAACACCTATTGTTGTTTTGTTCTTCATATTTTCACTGTGGCAACTTAATGCGAGCGATTTTCCACATACCACGTCATCTCATGAGTTCAATAGAGAAAAAACGTAACTATTCAAATTAATATAAAAAAAATTTCCCCTCATTTGTATCAGCCAATAACATTCCTCTTTTTGTTCCCTAAAGGAAGAGGAGGGAAGAGGAGGAAGAGCTGGAGAGGATACTACAGCTGTCTCTCACAGAGAAGTAACTGTAGCAATGCTAGATGTGGGTTTAAAGGAATAATTTATTGGTTGTGTTTTTTTCTGCAATGTTAAATTATTCTTCTTATAGATTCATCACTCTTTATTTCTTTTCCAAAATAATAAAGATGGGAGAGCGAGAGGAAATGGAGAGAGTGTGTGTGCCAAGACTGAAACAATTTATAAGAGATGATAAAACAAAGAACACGGCATGAAAATGTGAATGATATCCTCTCAGTTCCACTGTTTTTTGAGTGATAAAAGGTCAACTTCAACTTCATTGTATAATGATACAGATGAAAATGTGAATATAAATTATGAATATTGATGACTATGATAATGCATAAAGGTAAAGTACTAAAAATACTATTGCATACAATAATGAGTTTACGTATGGTGGATGATAATAACATGAAAGTATAAGTATTAAATGTTGCTCAAACACTTTCACAACAATGATCTCTGTTATGACGTTTTTGTGTGCATGGGGAAGTGACAATCTAAGATGTATAGACAGCAGACAAAGAAACTGACCGAAACACCTAAAATATATTAGTATCAGTGATGTAAAAGGGGTTGGGGTAGCCTTTTGCTGCAGAAAAATTGCTGCCCACATAGATCTGGTTCTGCACAGTAAGTGTGATTTAGGTGCTCCAGAGTTCCAGTGTTTCTATTATTATTCTTGTATACTGCTGTCATTGTGTTATGCAAGACAACTGAATCATCCATTACATCTGCAGGTAGTTCTCCTCTCAGTCAGGTTCATCTATCTATCTATCTGACATTTACACAGCATCTTACCGTGTGGCCAGAATTCTCTGATAAATACCTCAGTGAAAGACATCCCAGTTTGCTCAACATAAGCCTCTAGATCATACGAAGTATATGACTGTTGATTGTCCGTAATTATGTAATTTATTTAACATTTTGTAATAGTATTTCTTGCTTGATGCAATGCTTACTAATAGCTTAGTCACTGATAGATCTTACCTTAAACCATCTGATAATACATACCCCACAGCTACCATTGTGGGGAAATGCTTCATTTAATAATTCATGGTTAAATTAATATACATGGTTTTACACAATTTACCAGTATAAATGGTATATAAACTGCTTAAAAAATCATTTCACAACCAGCTGTATAAGAGGGCCCTTTCTAAATATATGGTCATGTGACAAATAATGCAAATTTAGGGGGTGAGACGGCTTACTGACACGCCTTACCCCTCTCTCCCTCATGTGTCTCTATCAATCTCCATATTATGGAAGTTTGTTTCTGCCACAGAATAAAAAAATTTGACTTCACAGTCATGACTTTTCCCCCTCACAATTGCGAGTTTATATCTTGGAATTCTGCTTTTAAGAATTACAAGAAAAAAAATCTGAATTTTGAGACTTGCAATTGTGAGGGGAAAAAGTCAGAATTGTGAGAAGTCACAATTAGAATTCTGATTTTTCCTCAGAATTGTGAGTTACAATTTTGCAATTGCTAGTTTACGTCTCGCAATTCTGACTTTTTTCCCTCAGAATTCCAAGTAATAAATTTGTAATTGCGAGTTCACAAATGACTTTTTTCTATTCAGTTTGGACTTCTTTTTTATATTTTATATCATTTTTTTTCTTTTTCAGAATTGCAAAAAAAAAAAAAAAGTCTGAATTTTGAGATAAACTTAGAATTTAGAATTATGAGTTTACATCTTACAATTCTGACCTTTTTCCTCAGAATTCCAAGTTATAAATTCACAATTGTGAGTTTCATTTCGCAATTCTGACTTGTTTCCAGGGGCGTAGCCATCATTTCAGAAGTGAGGAGGACAGAAATGTTAGGTGTAATACCAGTTTTTTTCTAACCTTTGTCTAATGGATAGATTTTTTTTTTTAATCTCATCTCTTGCTTTTAATTTGAAATGAATTTGCTTTTAATAAGAAATTAAAGGTGCTACAGAGGATGTTTTGTTTTATACATTTTTGCAATATTACTTGAAACTGTCTTTACTAACTGATAAAAGACTATTTATTAGGTGCACTGAAAGGAATAATATTAATATACATCATCTGTGCACGAGGTAGGGCCTTAAAAACATCAGCCAATCGTTTACGTGATCATCGCGTAAACGATTGGCCCTCTGGCTTGTCAATCACTGCCGTGACGTTCCTTGTGAGAGATGTGTGCGGATTGGCCCTCTGGCTTGTCAATCACTGCCATGATGTTCCTTGTGAGAGACGAGCGCGGCTGCGCCCTCCAGTAACTTTCCACACTCCACAGGCGCCACATGCAATGTTTTTGTCAGAAGACAGGAGTAACAACTGCAGATTATGAGTTACATGCTGTGAGTCCGACATAATGAATCCACTAACACGACACAGCGAATGTTGGTGGTAAACACGACGTGCCAACGTGCAAGAGTTTTGGGAGGCGTTCCCTCGAAATTCTTACGCATGCGCTCATTTCAGTAACAGTCTTTGGTTTCTCAGTCGACTAAAAGATCCTCTTTAGCACCTTTAACTGCTGAACAATAACCGATATATATTTTTCATGCTAATTTTATGATTTGTTTATGTACTACAAACACTTGTGCATGAAGTCCTCATGGAATTTAATTAATATTGTGAAATATTATTACCATTTAAAGCAGAACTAAGTAACTTTTTTACCTTCATAAATAGTTTTCTAAGTCCTTACGATGGTTAATTGACTTGTGGTGTGTTTGAGGCGAGCACTAACCCCCACTGGCACGTCTACGCCAGAAAACAGCACTTGCAAGTTGAGCTGCGCCGACACGGCACAATTTCGCCTCATGTTCACCTTCACGCGAGAGTGACTAAATGCTTTACGGTAGTTCAAAAACAATGTATATATTATGACTTCATAAGACAATTTCGAAAATTACCCACCTCCATCGAGATTTCTTGTACTGTATTTGCAAAACTACTGCGCTGGTGAGCGTTGTAGTCGTTGTAGTCCAGAGCTGCGCTTGGAGTATTTACGACAGTGTGATTCACTGAAGGAACCTGTAGAGGGAGCTTCGCAAATCTTACTGAGTTCCGCTTTAAAATAGCTGTTTCTATGTGAATATGTTGTAAAATGCACAATATATGTGGTCAAAGCTGAATTTTTAGCATCATTACTCCAGTCTTCAGTGTCACGTGATCCTTCAGAAATCATTCTAATATGATGTTTTGGCGCTCAAGAAACATTTATGATGTTGAACACAAAAAAGTTGTGCTGCTTCATATTTTTGTGGAAACCATGATATCATTCAAACATTTCTGGCAAGATTAAAAAAGATATAAATTAATACTTTTATTTATCAAGGATGCATTCAATTCATCAAAGGTGACAGTGAAGACATTTATAATGTTACAAAATATTTCTATTTAATAAATGTTAATAAATTAATGTAATGCAAATAAATGCTGTTCATTGAACTTTCTATTCAAAGAATCCAAAAAAAAAAAATTAAATGTATCATGGTTTCCACAACAATTTTCAGCAACTAATTTTAACACTGATAATTATAAGAAATGTTTCTTGAGCATCAAATCATCTTATTAGAATGATTTCTGATGGATCACTGAAGACTGGAATAATGATGCTGAAAATCCAGCTTTGATCACAGGAATAAATTACATTTTAAAATATATTCACATATCAAAACAACTATTTTAATTTGTAATAATATTTCACAATTAATATTACTATTTGTACTGTATTTTTGATTATATGCAGCCTTGGCGAGCATAAGAGACGTCTTTCAAAAACATTAAAAAGGTTGTCAATTAGATACACAATTCATATACTTTATTGTCAATAAATACCTTGAGATGGCTTGAAAAACACACATAATACATATGTTGTCGCAATCGTGTTTGTTGTTGTCTTCACGTTTCATCAGCTGAATTACTTCTACGAAACCGTTTTGGACTTTCCGCGAGAGAGCGCCATCCGGCTTCCAGTATGAATGAAACATACAGTATATTACACGAGAGTGAGCGCTCCATAAAGGTGCAATATGTAATATTTTTGCAGTAAAATATCCAAAAACCACTAGGCCAGTGTTATTAATTGTGTTCACTTGAGTACTTGCAATATCCCAAACGTTTCCATCTAATTGTAAATCGTGAGAAAATTGCAGTTTTAACCAAGGCTCCGGGACGTGTGAGGAGTCGCCTGTCAATTGCGTCATACCCGCGTTACTCTCGGTTTCCGGTTTTATTTTGTAGAAACCATGAAAACACCAAAGACGTTTTAATATATTACATGTTTTAATAGAAAAGGAAACATCTGTTTTGATATTTATTGGCAGAAAACGAATTATTGTTATATAGCTCAACACGTTTAGTCTTATTGTTTAAATCTAATTTTCTTGATTTTTTGCGAGTACCATGCTTTACCGTGCCTCAGAGAAAAACACTATTTTGTCAAACAGCTAACATAGCATAATCAGATGCAGCTTTATTTTTATTAACAGTAATACATAATTTTCTACATCATACAATACGTTTTAAAATTAATTGCATGCCATTTATCAACACAAGCCATCCAGCATTTAATGATATTCTAAAATCGATCTATCTTACTGCAGTGTGTAACAGTGTCTCACGGCAGCCGCCGAGCGAACGTAGAGTAACGTTATAACATCATTTCAGCACACTCAAATGTATCTAATATGATAAGCAGAGCTGTGTTACCCAGTGCACTCAACATGCAGGCCCCCCCAGATTTCTGAGCGATTTTTATTTTTTATGTTGATTTACACTGATGCATATGCTGCGCGATAAAATGCAACAGCTGTTTTTAGACTTATTGGTTTGATTATTTCACGTGTTGCGCGTAGTCTCTGCTGTTATTATCTTTGCGCGTGAGACTTCGTTATTATGCGGTGAGTGGCAATGTGAAGCCGCACCCGAGGCTTCCCGTTTCCAGGACGCGCATCTCAATGCAGTGAAATCCGGTGGATGCTCGAGCTCAGATACTCTCCATTCATTTTAACCAATAAAAAGTCGTTAGAGAATCAAGAACCTCTGACTGCAGCGCACACATCTTTCTTCTCGTCATTATTAATTTGAGACAGTTTCCGTGGCGTTATTTGCTCTCGCTCAGATATTGCGAGTGCGGCTGTGCGTGCTCAAACTTTGTTCCATGTAAATCAAACATGCATTTCCTCTAGAATTGTCTTCTCTCCTGGATTTAATGTTGCTAGAAGAGGTCAGATGAGATCATGTAAGCCTATGTCGGTAAAACTCAGAAAAAATAACACGACTGTCCAATCAGCCGTTATAGGCTATTGTGCTCGTGGCGCGCACTCAAGAATTGCATGCGCAAATGCGCCGGCGCGCGCTGCATAATTACTTTATTATAGCTTTAAAAAAGCGCAATAGAAACTACGAGCAATGACCGTCGTTTGAAAATGAAATTGCCAAACATGCTATTAAAGCTGCCTCAAAACTGTGCATGCATGTATTTGTTGACATAGTTTTAAAGCTATTGTTGTCCGATTTGTTGGCCTTAACGTCTTAAAAATGTACATATGTACACCAAGGAAATCTAAATTTTCTCGGGGGAGCATGCCCCCGTACCCCCCTCAAACTACATTTTATGACCTCTGTAATTATGAAACTCTGCGTACATGTTCTATAAATTCTATCTAATGAAATCTGAAGTAAACGGAGAGTCTATGGCAAGCTCCGAAGCAGTAGTTCAAGAAAAATGCTGCTCCGAGTTCGAAGCTTGTGTCGGAGCATCGGTGTCAGACGGTCATCACTAGCTGAACTGGAACGTCCTTCGCCCTTGATCACTTGGAATCCGCAATGGAGCTGATTTATTATTTATTTTTTCCCCTTACAAATTTGTTTAATACAGCATTCTATGTATATATGTGTGTGTTTTAAATGTTTAAAAAAAGAATTAATATATCATAGAATTGTTTGTGGTAGGGTAAATTAAATGCGATATGCGGTGACGTCATAATCGTGTTGCATTGTGGGTTATGGAGCTGCCTGAAGCGTACATGTGAAGTAACGATTTTAACCGAGGGAGCGAGGGTCTGTCCATGTAAACTTCCCTCGTCCACTTCACCAAGTGGAACGCACTTCAAAATGGCGGCAGGGATTCCCCAGAGGGGAAGTGTGTAGGGAAGTTCGCGAGTGCGTGTCTAAAACTGGAGTGGAATGCAGCCTCGGTCCTGCTCTGCTTCACACTACAGTAACGTTAATAATCGCATCCATAAACATGAGTTCTTCCCTTCTCCAATCCCTATTCATTTGCACCGTCCATTGAGGTGAAGACCACATGTCCCAAGATTCCACGCTCAAACTTGGGGTCATCAAGCTACGCTTTTGTTTTGAATAGGCCTCTAGCGACCTCTAGAGGACAAAATTATTACATATTGAACCTTTAGGGATAGTTCAACCAAAAATAAAAATTCTGTCATCATTTACTAACCTTTAATTTAATAATTTACTAAACCTGTATAAATTTCTTTGTTCTGCTGAACACAAAGGAAGATATTTTGAAGAATGTGAGAAACTGAACAGTTCTGGGGCACCATTGACCATTTTCCTACTATGGAAGTCAATGGTGCCCCAAAGCAGCCTGGTTACAAACTTTCTTCAAAATATCTTCCTTTGTGTTCAGCAAGTGTATTACTGCCCTCCACAGGTCAGAGTTTGAACTAAATTGATATATACTTGCACTAGCATATTGTATATGGCAATTTAGTTCAAACTTTGACCTGTGGAGGGCAGTAATACACTTAGCAGTGTCTACACTGCCGGAATTCTAATAGGGAAAAAGAAGAGAGCTAGATTAAGATGAGCATTTATGGTTAAAATGTATAAAAAAAAAAATTATTATTTTTTTTTTTTAGAAAATGAGCGATGGTTTCTCTATATAAGACCCTTATCTCTCGTCTGGGATCATGTAGAATGCTTTGAAGCTGCAATGAAACTGTAATTTTGACCTTCAACCGTTTGGAGGCCATTGAAGTCCCCTATATGGAGGAAAATCCTGGAATGTTTATATTTTAATTTCTTTTTGACTGAAGAAAGAAAGACATGAACATCTTGGATGACATGGGGGTGAGTAAACTATCAGGAAATTTTAATTTAAAAGCGAACTAATCTTTTAATGTTCAGATCAGGTCATGCATAGACTTTCTTGTCTCTTTAAATTTAAATAAAGATTTATATTTACATTCGCCTCTATGTGAACACACTTGCCCGAAAAAAGTGCGGGGGACGAATTTATGTTTTATTAAAAGTGTTATTCTATGCGTATTCTACGCTTGTTTCCTCAGAATTGTGTTATAAATTTTAAATTCTGAGTTTATATCTCACAAATCTGAATTTTTTTTTTTTAGAACTGCAAGAAAAAAAAAAAAGTCAGAATTGTGAGATAAAAGTCGCAATTACATTTTTTATTCCTTGGAGGAAACAAGCTCAAGCCGGACGTATGAAGAAACGAAAATGAAGTGCATCGATCCCACTTGATGGACACCGCAATCTCACAGACTGACCTGTAGAAGGCGCTCTTCTCTACATCGCTCATGTCTCTGCTCTGAATACTCGCTCTTTCCACAGCACGTTGTCTGTGCGGCCTCGACTTCCTTTTCTGTGTAGATTTCATGGCGAGTGATAGCGGGGAAGAGTTGATTCACCTACCGTGACCACACTGACCCGTACATCAACCTCGAGAGACGCTTTTTCGGGTGAGTGGGGTGCGTTACCCTGCTTCTGGACTGTCTTTGACACATTACTCACATCAGACTCTGGATTGTGTGTGCTGTAAGACTGCAGTGTGTTATTATGACTGTGTATCTCTCACACTGTGTGTTTAATGTTTGGTAGCTCAGTTAGCAACCAGTCTAAGCGCCTTTCTCAGTCAGTGTATGTTCAAGAGAGTCAGAGATTGAACTCTATCAGAGATTAATGTAGTTGTAAGAGCGATTAAAAACCATAAATGAGCTCTTAAGTTTTCCTCTACGCGTTTGGAGGTTAATTGTGTGGTCATTTGCATTGTGTCTTGCTGCATGTGCTAATTAGCTAGCGCAGCGCTAACTGGAGAACTTCAAGCGAGCGAGCGACAAAACTACAACGCACAAGTTAAAATCACCGAAACTGCACGTTTCTTCCGTTGAACGCGACTGTTTGAGACCGCAGCCGTTCGTCTCGCGCTCACCAACTGTCCGCGCGCAGAGTTCTGCAGTCTCGCGAACGAAGAGCGCTCGAGACGCGGCGACACGACGCTTTTCAGGATTTATGGATGTTTCGCTTAATTTACGTGGTTTTCTTTAGTTTTTCCTGTTCTGAACTAGCCTACACAGTAAGAGGTTTGTTCATTTAGCGTCATGAGAGAGAAATAACTAAGTGAAATTGAAGTTAATTACGAAGTTATCATCAACTGAGCGCTCAAAACATGCATGCTAAATAAGTTTGTTTCTGAAAACACTTTAACGTATTCATTCGGTCGTTTTACGGTTGTTTAGATTTTAAGTATCAAATGGTTTACTGAGGCTCTTAAATAAGCTAGTTTAAAACGGTAGCCTCATTGAGGCACTACAACTATGCTATGCTTAGTGGAGAAATGGGCGTTTTTTCCTCTTTCAAACGCCTCAGATGATATGAGTAACTAGGTTTTCTTAGGATTTTTCATTTTAAATGAGTTCTCTACGCTCTGCCCTTGTTCATAAGTAATGCTTGTTTGATGTCCTCCCCCTTCAGCTGCCATTATAAAGACTGTGACGTCAACGGAGTAGTTGATTGGCTTTGTCATCATCAGGTGGGTAGTTTCATTTGACATTTTCCCAGCACTATTTCTAAGTATCAGTCATTTATGTGGTTGAAGTCTCACTGTGAAACCTTTCCAAAATGAATAGTAAAAGTATTTTATCACCAGATAAAATGCATGACATGCTTGTTTCAGCTTATTTTTAGTGGAGTGTTTAGGTAGTCGGAGTGCTTTTGGTCTGAATCTTAACCTGTGAAATTGATATTCGCTGCTATTTTAAGGATCTGGGTGGTTTCTGGACTGAACGCTGTGGTGTGCCCTCTCTCTCCCTCATCGTGTTGTGGCCGTAGCTGGTCTTACTGAAGAACTGCCAGTCGATGGCTCTGATGGACAAACACAAAGTGAAGCGGCAGAGACTGGACCGCATCTGTGAAGGTGAGAAGACGTAACCTTATGAGATGGATATAGCCTATTGACTTTAAACAACCCGAATCTCTTAAATTCAACATAAAATTACATTTGCACCCACTTTGTCCATAATGTGTATATGTTTAAGGACAATATTTAGGATGGGACTGTAATTGACCCGTCGCCAGGAGTTTGATTGACAAGCGATCTAACCAGTCAGAATGCACAATCTGCCATTTTGTCCGACAAAGTAGTCAGGAGTTAGAAGATTAACCTCGGTGGAGTTAAACTTGAAAAATTGTGTATATTGACGTCTTTCCGTTTTTGAAACAACATTCATTCTCATGTTCTTTCATGTTTATTTGATGCTATAAATGGACTAGTAGGAAGAGATGATCGGTTTACGAGCCTCTTGAGCTGAAGCGCTACAGCAATCTGTCACGACCATGGTCACGACTCATTAAAAAGCCACAAAACGTTTTTTTGTTGTTTGAATTTCTTTAAAAACTACACAGTTTGAAAGCTGGGATTTTGTTTAATATCATAAGTAACCTGCTCTGTCTTGTCTGTCGACGTGTTGTCAGTATCCTCTTTGATCTGCAATGTATTTTTCACTGCGTGTGGCGTGACAGCGCCATGGCTTGTCGGACAAAGCAACAGTAACTAAGGGGGGCGGGTCTTTGCGAAGGGTCAATTGATTGCGTTATGAGAAGCAGCTATTGTGTAGTTATCAGTTCTCCACAGACACCTTTTGTTCAAATTTGATGTCAAGTTATTAGGTTTTGATGAAAGAATTTTTATCTATTTGGTATTATGTAAAATGAATTCTTCACAATAAGACCATGATGATTATGCGTCAATTTTGATTTCATATTGACTTTAATCTTTGCATCCACCACCAGATACACAGGCCTGAAAAGCATTGCATTTTATGTCTTGAGCTTCAAAAAGTGATATTAAGTTTTCCAAATGTTTATAGAGAAGTGATGTATTTATTTATTATTCATGTGTGTCTGTGTAAATCTTGTCTGTCCCTGTCAAAGTGTCAGTGTACTACGTGAACTAACAAACACTGAGTGATGGATGGGCAAATGTTGGGCATGTTTGTGTGCCTGGTAATGTAGTTGTTAGACAGTTTGAGCTCTGTTCTCTTATCTTTTTCTCCTTCCTGTTTGTGCAGGGACGGCACGAGCAGCTCAGACTCGCACTACTACTAAAAAACAGTTCCTGTGTGTACTTTATTAAATAGTACATTACTACTAAATGAACATAACTCCTGTCCGTTTTCTGCCACTTTCATAAAATCCAGGGAATGCTAGTTCTCTTTAGGTTTGGCGAACATTAGGGGTGCCCTTGACTAAAGATTTTTCTAGTCGACTAGTAGTCATTCATTTAGGCGATTAGACAACTAATCATGCATTTATATTAGTAAACCAAATAAATCATATTAATGAGCCTTTAACATAGCCTAGTCAGTGCTCGAATGCACACATAAAGCTTGCAGCAGCGCACTGGCAAACATAATAATCATGAATATGGCATGAAAAAACAGGAGGAGACTAAACAATTCAATGATTTATTGATAAACTAGTGTTTTGTGTGTTTTCGGCTGCAGAGATGAAGTTGACGATGCTGATTCGTCATCTCCGCAGCAGTGGAAGTGCCTATATGCACATTTCATACGGATTACATAATCTGAGAATATTTGTTTTAAATTTGAATCGGTTGATTTAAAAGTAGACCTTTCAAGCTTTCCATATTTCTCATGTCTGTGAGGCAAGTATATGGTGAGTTTCGGTTCATTTTTGTGACGCGCTCAAGTCCACTTGAGACCGAGACGGCGGAAAGCGGGTCCTGTTTGTTTTCATTATTTTACAAAAGCACAACGTTTTGTTGTTGTGAGTCTACAGAAATAAAAGCAAACCATTTACAGTTGCGAATGTTGAATTATTCTTATCTGTATGACGGAGTATTTTAAATGCAAGTAATCGCACCAGCGCCTCCACGTCATGCAGTAAGCGCGCTCCGATTCCACACAAACACTTGGATATGTGTCAAATAGCGCACATTTATCTAGGTTAACGTTAGAGTGTGTGGACTTGTTTCAAGTGATAAGCCATATTTGAGGTTGATGAATGATAGGCAAATGTTTGGATTTCCTTCCCGTTAACAATATGTCCGTGACAGACTGCGTGATTTCGCCACTTCCTGTGGAGGTTTTTTTCTTCTTCTTCGACTTACCGACATACAAATTTTGGTCGACTATGCCTCTTCTTGTCAACGGTTAGTCGTCTATTAGGGGGCAGCCCTAGTGAACATAGTCTCATCTCTTAAAGATGCACAATTGGAGGTGTGTAATGAACACAAAAGGAGTAGGCTGTATATTAATGAGTCAGTGTGCTGTATATTGCAGTCCCCTTTATGTTTTCGGCTCAACATCGAAGAGGAACTCCACACAAAATGTAGATGATGTTGATATTAGACCTGCTCACTAAAATTTGAATAGATCCTAATTTGTGGACCCAGTGTTTAATGGGTTGAAGTTGTGTGATCGGATCCATAAAATGTGCGGTATCTATGGCAATGCTTCAAGATAAGTATGACTATTAGATTAACTCTGCATGTAATTCTGCATCAATTTGCAATTGATTGACAAGACAATTCGGGAACCCTCTTGGAATTCTGCATCAATTTGCAATTGGTTGACAAGACAATTCAGGAACCCTCTTGCAATTCTGCATCAATTTGCAATTGGTTGACAAGAAAATTCAGGAACCCTCTTGCAATTCTGCATTTGCAATTGATTGACAAGAAAATTCGGGAACCCTCTTGCTACACTACATGCCGTGATTTTTTAAAAAAAAATCTTTTTTATTATTATTATTTTTTTTTTTTAGGTTTTGACCTGTATTTGCGTGCCTTGTTATTTGAACCTTGCTGTTGTTCATGTCATGAAGGTTATCTGTTAAATAATCTTTTTGCAGGCCATATGATTTTTACTTAGTTGGCATGGAATGAAATTTCACTCTATTTTCTTATTGATCATAAACTGTTCTTCCATGCATATGTTTTTAAAATTTTTGATCACAGTGTCATAAATGGATCTTCCTGTGCAAACAGACTGGAGATGTATGCAGGACTTCTCTAATCATTTAGGCTATGTCTACATTAATCTGGATACATTTGGAAACGTTGAAAGCGTTTTCATTTCAAAATGCTCTTCATCCACACTAGTGTTCTTCAAAAGTTTCTCATCAACACTGAAACATTGGAAGATGCTAAATTCACCTTACTGCGCGTGCGTGAACCCTCATAAAAGCTCACTGAGATGATACAGATGGAATAGACAAAATGAAATTATCACGTAATTCTTCTGGCAGGATCATTTTATTTAGCAAAATATCTCACCATTCACTGATGTCGCACTCAGTCACCATTATGTGTTCAGTCTACAACGCAACTGCTTTCATGTTTTGCAGCAGGACCGCAACTGCAATTAAATTTTCCGTCATCTTTGCTGGACTGTGATAAAGTGATAAAGTGACAAAGTCTGCAAAGTGACATTTTAGCAACGTGTGGAAGTGAATCGCACATAACAGGCACAATAGCGATATAAAACATACATATCTATCGGTTCTATGTGCGTCACATGACTAAACACCTGTTTTCAAATTTATCCACTTTGGAGAGCGATTTCAAAAATCTGACAAAAACGCATCTCAGTGTCGATGGAAGGCCAAAATGGAGAGAAAAAGATGCATTTTTTTAACGAAAATATATTAGTGTGGACAAGGCCTTCGTTGCTTAAACTCGCCCCTGCAAGCTCATGTTCATCTGCTTCTATTTTTGAGTGCAACAATCACATCTCAAAATCTAGTGAATAACAGATAACTTTTCGCTGTTAACAATGCTTTATTAATTTTAAAGAATTCCACATTGACCAAAGGCTGTTCCAGAACAAAATAAAAAATGGTTCTCGATTTCCAATATTAGCTCACGTTGTGCTCTTTGCAATGACAATATTAACCATATATCACAGCCATATATCATATATCATATATCAACCATATATCATTTTATTGCTTAATTGTGACTAGGGGTGTAATGGTACATGTATTCGTCCTGAACCATCACGGTTTGATACATGCAGTCACACAACATATACAGTCAGTCATAGGTGATCCACACTCCAATCTAGAATAGGCGCACACGGTAATGCAATGCTGTGTGCTACCAGTAAAATGTGCAGAAGAAGAGACATATAGATTGAAATGTTTACATGTACTCTCTCAACCAGTGTTTGCATGTTAGTTCACTAGAGAAATGAGTTCTAGAAAGGAACATATCATTAAATATGTGCACTACATTAGCTCATATATTCATTATATGTAATTTACCTGTTAGTAATGTCTTGATTATTTAAAGTATGTGTAAATAAATTACGACAGCACTGGTTAAAAGAATTGGAGTAGAAAACTAAATTTATAATTAGATTAATTAATGCAAAACCTGCCTTGTGTGCAATTTACGGTTTTTTTTTTTTTATTTGAGTGTTGCATTATTATATCTAAAGACAAATAGCAACTTAATTTAATAATTTGGCCTCTGTTGTTAATTGTAACCTTTTATAGTAGTGTGTGAGTAAGGGCTCCCTATATGGTTTACAGCATTAGCTAAGCTAGTTTTTTAATCCTTAATTTTAAATATATTTGAATTTATTTAAACACAGAGACACAATTGTTAAAAAGTTTATAAAAAAAAAAAAAAAACATTTTTAGTTTTCTCCCCCCTCCTGTACCAAACCGTGAAATCATAACTAAGATACGTACTGAACCATCATTTTTGTGTACCGTTACACCCCTAATTGTGACAGTTTAAATGCTAATTCAAATAGGGAGAGTGTCTTGTGCCATTATGCAATTTACATAGAGATTGTAACTGGCAGCTTCCCTCTCATCAGCAGTTGCCTCGGGTTAAACTTTATTATTATGCAAAACAAGTTTTGTTTGCAGATTACATTCTATAAGAAAATCATTAACGTCATCAGCTCAGGCAGTGCGTTTTTTTTTTGTTTTTTTTTTTTAAATGATCTCCGCTGATAATTTTCCTGATATTTAAGCCCAGTTTTATGTCTACAGCTGCAGATGGCAGTGATATTTATCCAAGTGACAGCAAAAGAGAGAGCTAGGGGGCGGGTGAAGAGGATAACGGAGGCGTTTCTTTGGAAGAGAGAGGTCATGTAGATGTGAGCAGAACAAGACTGTCTCTTTAAAAAACAACAACTGCCTAACTGCCTCTAGTGCTGCTTGTCAATGCCGTGGAGGTTTGTGCTGGTTGGCCGGCGCTCAAAGTCCAGGCCTGTGATTGGACCGCCACCGTGGGGGAGGGGCCAGTGTGGATGACATGGGAGATGGGTGTCTGCCAGGCAAAAACAGCCTGACACTGATTGTAAAGGGTGGAGAGAGAGCGATAGAAGGAGAGGAGGGGAGAGAAGACAGGCGCGTGGATTTCATGATGCAAGGTTTGGACCTTCGTGTACCTGCTTGATGTTATGTGTATGTGTGTGTGTTGCCTTGAAGATGCAGTGCGAGTAATTCATATGGGTGTGGTGTCAGCAGCGGGCATAATTTTCCTTTTTGCCGCTTCTAGTGCATGTCCTTGCAGCTTGAGCAAGAGTGTGTGTGTGTGTTGGCCAAGCAGGAGGCAGGGTGTGGTGCAGCTGTATTATCATCCACCCACCCTTCCCCCCCTCTCCTTGAGACCGTGTGTGCGTGTGAGGACCATGTGGGGGGTGAAATGGCGAGGGAGGGAGAGCGAGAGAAGGTTTGGGAGGGGGGGTGAAGCAGAGGAGAAATGAGCACTGAATGAATGGCATTGTTTGCATGGCCATGCTTGTATTGCGGCCCTCTCTCTTTCTCATGCATCCTGGCGCAGACTCAACGCACGGCATCTGTGCTCTCAGCGCCGTTCTCGCAGTGACCCTACAGCAATAAGTGTTTGCATTGTTCCTTGCGAGAGCACCGCGGACTATGAATTTTGCTGCTCAGCCATTTTATTCTTCTGCATCTCTCTTGTTTTATGTATTATGTTTATTCCACTCACGCTCTGTACTGCCATCACGCAGCGTGTGTGTGTTTCCACAAAGCATTGATTTGGAGGGAAAGAGTGCAAATATTTGTCTTTAAGGTCTCGTTATGGCACTCTCCTTAATCATTAGCTGTGCACAGGAGTGTGATAGCATGAGAGTGCGTGTTGGTGAACGTCACAGAGGCGTCTTACCCCACCCCCATCTCAGCCTCCAGTGCAGCAGCACCTGTCAGTGATGGAAGGGGGGCGTTGGGTCTTAAAATCGTAGAACATTGCTGTTCGGATCAGTTTTACACAAGCATCGTTCAGTAGAAATAGGTTTTGGGGTTTGTGAGTTATTGGATGAACAGTTTTTAACACCTTTTCCCCCCACAGCTGTTCTTAGACGAGTGTGATAATGAGATCATAATTATATGACAAGCAAAATCTCACATCTTGTTATGCGATACTTCTGGCAGTGCATTCCCATTCCCTGAACTGCATCTCTTAATTCCTCTTAAAATAGTCAGATTAATGAATTTTGCCGTTTAAAACACTGTTCGTTATGTAATGCAGGTTAATGATCGTGGTACACAGAACATCCTGATGCATGATGGGAATCTGATGATACAGATCAATTAAGTTCTCCTCTTGCATCCTTTCCTGTCTCGTCCTAAGAACTGTACGTTTCGGAAATTCTTCTCAGGCTGGATTTGTTTTTGCGTTTGCTCAGAAATGTCCTTCCTGTAGTTGTTCTGCGTTTGGCTGTAACAGGCAGAAATTCCTCATTGTCTGATGTCAGCTTTTTACCCTGCTAATTTTAAAAAAAGTGCTGTCTTCAACTATGAACAAAAATTACATCACTGCTCCTTTTTTACAGTCATTTGTGACTGTGTACAAAAATAAGACTGTCCCTATCTTGCAGTAAATATAGTGCTGCTTTCTGATATGGCTGTTTGAATCTAAAGTTGAATGACACTTTAGTCTGTATGACAAATCATCTTGAATTTGGCCTTTTGCCTTGTAATGATGCTGTACTGCATCGTTCTGTAGCATGTCTGCACCTCACAATTCAATCTAAAAACAGTGTTTACAATATAGTGCTTGCATGTGCATCTGTGACAGGTTCTTACTAGGCATGCTCAAATCTACACACATTCAAAATGGACCACTAGACACTTGATGAAATATGGAAGGGAAGCTCAGACCTTAAGTAGTGTAACTAATAGATAGGAAGCTAATTAATGTGCTAAATATGGAAGTTGTGCAATAGCTTATAAGATGTTTCAACAGAGATCTTGAGATTATCGCACTAAAACTCACTGCAAGAAGTTTAAAGCGTATCTGTTTGACATGTATTTTACTAGGGCTGTCACTAATGATAATTTTGGTAATAAAGTAATTGGTCAATTACTCTGTGAATGGAGCCGTTCTGACACTTTGAATTCACTTTAGTGCTATGCTATAGTATGATTTTTATTTTTAAATGGTTTTAATATATTGTGCAGCTTTAGAAAATGTTCTAATAATGCGGTTCATGGGTTTTTGTCCAGGTAATGCGCCATTTCCAGTTAATAGACACAATTGCAGTTGAGGATTTTTTTTTTCAAATCTAATACTCCAATCGAGGAATCGTGACAGCCCTATATTTTACCATTTATATTAACAGTTATTTTGAATGTACTTGCTGTTGATTGATTGTTAAATAACTTTTAAACCTTGATGAAGTTACCTTAAGTGAAATCACTTCTCTAAATAGAGATGTGCAAAACTACAGCTAGATGGAGTGTAATGGTTTAGAATGCAGGGCTCTCAAAAGTTAAACTATTTTGAACACAAGGGTTAGTTCACCGACAAATGAGATTTTCTCACCCTAATTACTACAAACATGTATGACTGGTGTTGTTCTATGGATCACAAAAAAAAAAAAAAAATCTGTTTTTTTTGTCCATACAATAGAAGTTAATTATTACCATTAACAGTTTGGTTACCAGCATTCTTCACATTATATTTTCTGTACCAGAGAAGAAAGAGATTTGGGAATGATGTGAGGGTCTGTAAATAATGTCAATTTTCATTTTTTGTGTGAACTTTCACTTCAACTCTTTCAAATAAGTTATGATGCAACATCTAAAAATGTTGATATGCATTTGTATGGCTCCGTTCAGGCTTTATTGTGCAAACTGTTTAACAACAAAAAATAAGCTTGTTTTTTCTTGATTTTTGTTTTTCTTCTATTACATTTAGAGATTTTCATCTTTTATGTATTAGACCTGAAGTAGTTAGTGATGGTTTAGCAGTATGGAGACAAAGATAATTTAGCTTCCAGTCTGCTGAATGTAGGTCATTATGAGTCATGTGAAGACTCCCTGCCCCCTTTCCTCATCTCCTTCCCTCCCTCTGTCCCCTGCTCACACTTTCGTTTGTCAGGTTGGGGGGGTTGGGTTGGACCCTGGAGTTGTTAGCTGTTGTCTTGCCTCATAATAGTAACAATCATAAAATAGTTTCAACGTTCAAAATATTATGAAATTCTCTTCTAGCTTTGTAATAGTTTAATGTCATTTGATATGGACGTTTGTTGACGTAAATCATCCGTCATGTGTTTGGTAAAAAGAAATGCTGATAGTCTTGAAAGGCTTCAGAATATTTGGTTTTGCCTCTCATAATGCATTTTAGGATGTTTTTACAGGATGAATTTATTTAATGCTGCTTAATCTGCTAATCTGATGTAATGAACCTTGAAGTTAATGTTGCAAACGATGGCAGATGCTGCTGTTGTTTATTAACATGACTAGTATCCATAAGCTTTGTTCTTTTTGGCGCTGCTTTACTGTAATGGTTTTAAAATGTTTGCTTGTAGGTTCATATAAAGGACACATGTGGTGTTTGTGATGAGAATTATGGTCATTTGATGAACAAGTTGAGTTTCCATTACATGTAAGAAATGATTAAGTAAGGTGATTTTTTTGGTGTCCTGCAGGTATTCGACCACCCATCCTCAATGGGCCCATGCACCCTCGTCCGCTGGTGGCACTGCTGGATGGGCGGGACTGTACTGTGGAGATGCCCATCCTGAAGGATGTGGCCACTGTGGCCTTTTGTGATGCCCAGTCCACCCAAGAAATCCATGAAAAGGTAATGTCACAGGCTGTGCCCATATCTAAGGCTTTTATTCAGTCAGTTTCATGGTTATTTGTTCTGCTGCAGGTCCTAAATGAGGCTGTTGGTGCTTTGCTCTACCACACCATTACGCTCTCGCGAGACGACCTGGACAAATTCAAAGGTCTTCGGGTCATTGTGAGGATTGGCAGTGGATTTGACAATGTTGATATAAAAGCTGCAGCAGAGCTGGGTGAGTTTTGTTCCCGTGTTGTGAGATGATCATGTTTGATTGAACGAGTTTCAGTCGGACTGACTGTTTAAACTGGTTCTCTGTTTTAAACAGGTATAGCAGTGTGTAATGTGCCAGCCGCATCGGTGGAGGAGACGGCAGACACTGCCATGTGTCTAATTCTGAATCTGTACCGTCGTGTCACCTGGATGCATCAGGCTCTACGTGAGGGTACCCGTGCCTCCAGCGTGGAGCAGATTCGGGAGGTGGCAGGAGGCGCTGCGCGTATTCGAGGGGAAACATTGGGCATCATCGGACTGGGTGAGTCCTGATATGATTAAATCAGGGCTGGCAGGAAAACCAAGGCTTTTTGAATTAATCAGTTCTATTAAGGTGACTACAATATCATTTCTTTAAATATTAATTCACTAAAGAAGACAATCCAGATGCTACAGTCAAAAAAAAAAAAGAAAGAAATCATGCACTGGTAGGCTGGTAACCCTTGTGGTATTTTTGAGTGGCTCAACAGTGCGACATGCAGTATTTTTATATATATATATATATATATATATATATATATATATATATATATATATATATATATATATATATATATAATCTGTGTAACGAGGTCGTATTCAATTACGAAACTAAATAGAGCGTTGAAACAGGAAGTGAAGTAAACGGAAGAGAATGTAAAATAATTAGGGTCTACATAACAGAACATAAACCTGACAATAAGATCATAGGGCTATTGTTATATGTAAAATTGTTATTTCCGATCCTCGAATCTGACTAAACCAGACTTTTTCTGCTGATATTTCATGAGTATAAGCAGAACTACTCATCTGCGCATTCTAGATGGGCTGTCAGTCAGTGCAACTGCATTGTTTTGCCACAAGGTGGCGGCAAGGGACTGTTTTTAGGTCTTTAAACAGTTAATTCAACTACACGTTCAAAAACGCTGATTAATTCAAAGAGAGATGTAAAGAAACATGCTGCTGAAATCATTTTAACTTTGAGCGCCACTCTATAAGGCTCAGCTGACCAGTAATGCGTCAATGCTAAGGCAGAGATTTCGCTATCCTTGGACACGACAACCTTTTTTCACGAATGTATGTCTCGACCTGAAGGACAGACGCAGGTAATCGCACACGCTCAGTCGATCTCTCTCACATTCACTGTTTAGGCTTGTTTATTGCAAATCTATGGAACCTCTGTACAAATCACCATGGTACACATTATGCTATCATTTTTAATTTTTAATATTTTGTACACATGCATGAAGTGTAAAACGAGAAGGACATAATCTTTCAAAAAAATAGAAAACATGCAAATATCGCGGTTGCTGCGGTTTTTGCAGTCCTCTGCGGTTGGCTCGTCATAGCGTGGTATTACTATATTGCGGTTATTGCGACAGCCCTATGCACTGGTCAGTTTTGAAATTTTGGGCTATTTCGTTTTTCATAACGTTGTTTCAGACTAGTGGAAAGGAAACATCCAAAATACTCTTGTTTATTTTTGTCTGTTGATTTCAATTACAATAAATATCTTTAAAGGTGGTTTTCTCAAAATTAGGTTTTTCTCATACGCTGAGACAGAAATCTCCACTTCAGCAGCACTTACAACTATACAGTATTGTTCCCATCTCTATTACAGAGGGGTTTGTTCATGTATCAGTTTCCTAATTTTATACAATGTTTTATTCATAAAAGCATGCAGATTTTTGATTCTGACTGTATGTTAAGAGATATCCAAAATCCCTTCTGTAAAAACCTTCAACTCTAGTATATCAATAAAATGTAACAAGAATTGGGATTTATCCAATGCTCAGATTTCTGCTCTGGAAATGCATACAAATTAGTACATATTAATTTAGATCATGCTTAATTTGCATTAGGGCTGCACAATATTGAAGAAAAATGCAATATGCGATATGATGATGCTTTGTGTAATATATATATTTAAAGTCCTTCTGTGGTGAAAATGAATTTTTTTTATGTTGCTTGTTTGTCTATGTGGTGTTTTAATATGCTTTAAGATAAACCATGTGCAGATTCATAAGTCAACACGTTTGCTGAGTATTTTCTATTTAAAACTGCAGTGAAAAATAGACAGTCTCAAACCCGTGGTTTGAAATTGTGTTTCTGATGTCACAAACTACCTTGTAACCAATCATGTCAACGTTCCGGCGGGCTTTAGCATATTATTAACCATGACCGCTCTGAAGCAGGACAGTCTCTAGTCTAGAGAATATATCCTGATATATTTTTCTGTTGATATAAAAATTTGGGTAGATTTGGCAATATAGCGGGTGTATGATGTATGTTGTGACGAACTATATGCCTTTCTCCACTGACATTAAGGTGTTCAAAGTGTTTTTACGGATATTGATTGTTAGAAGACAGCTGTCTGACTCACGAACGGGAACATGGTTTGTGTAACACATTATTAGCTGTTTGATAATGTAGTCAAGCAAAAGGTTAATCATATTAATTACCGCTATGTGTCTGGCGTTTGTAAAAAGTGATACCATTGTGCAGCGCTTACCTCAGTAAGTTCACAGAGTGGATCTCTTGAGCTCGTGCAAGTGAGTGGAGGAGGGGCTAATTAGCATATTCATATATCTGCATATAATAAATGAGACAAGGGTGTAGAGTTACATTAAAGCTATTTTAATGCATGAAGAATTTTTTTATAAAACTGACTACAGGGGGACTTTAAAATCTTAAAATGATATAACCAACACGTTTCAGATTCTTCTTGTTTAACTTCTGAATGTGAACAGCAATGTTTTACTGTAGCATTACATAAAAAGTATGTTTCATTTTAACACCAGTGTAAACCCAACTACATTAGGTTTAATTAACAACAGTATTTGAATAATGGAATGAAAAAAAATTAAACACTTCATAGTAGACCGATGTATCAGCCACTAATCGTTATCAGCCGATAAAAGCCATTTCACTATCAGCCATTGGTCAGTTGTTTAAAATCTGTCTGATAACGGCTGGTTATATCCTGTCAATCAAAAGGGTGCAGAAAAACCCGTCAGACTGCAACCGCTCAAAGAAAATCTCTCTTGTTGAATTTAGGGCAAGTTAATGTGATAATAATGCATTAACAGTTAAAAAATAGCTACATAAAAGCCAGCTCTATTTGAACCTATGAGTCTCCAGTAGTTCAAGCCAGGGATTCCAGGCCCATGGTTTTTCCCTACACCAAACATTATTTGTAGGGTGCCATCCAATAATTGCAAAGAGTTTTGTGCTTTACTTCTGAAAGAAACAGTCTCATCTTTCAAATTCTGTCCATTTTATCACATAATTCAAACAATAAATGGCATTCTGATGCTCTTAAAGGGATAGTTCACCCAAAAATGAAAATTGTCATCATTTACTTGCCCTCAAGTTTGGTATGAGAAAGAAAAAAAAAAAAAAAACTGTGGAAGTGGGCCCCATCAACTGTTTGGTTACCGACATTCCTCAAAATATCATCTTTTGTGTTCAGCAGAAGAAAGAAATTCATACAGGTTTGGAACAACTTGAGGGTGAGTAAATGATGACTGAATTTCCATTTTTGGGTGAACTATCCCTTTAAATGTGCTGTGACGGATGACTGTAGCGCCTCAGTTTGAAGTGGCAGTGCATAGTGCAAGTCTTTTCTTCCACTTTAATACAAGTTATATCTCGGAAAACATGCATGAATATCAGGTATGTTGAAAGATAAAGTACAACCGTAATCTGTCTCATGTAATCACTCAATCTGTTCCAATCTGTGGAAAGATGCCAATAAAACAGCTTGTGAAACAATGTCACTTAACCGCAGGAAAGTTATCTGATGTTCACAGTTTGTTAGTTAGCTATAGTAAAAATAAAAAAAACACTAGAGAGGAGCTTAATTACTGTTTATATATACATATTTATATGTATGTATGTTTGATGTTTGAATAAATTTGCCATGAAGACAAGTGATTATGAAAACTGCCTTAAGTGCAACTGAGTTGTATACAAATATTTTTAGTTTATTTGAGTGTAATTATTATATCTCAAAATAAATAGCAGTGGAATATAATACCTCCTGTTGTTAATTGTAACCTCTAATATTATAGTGTATCAAATTAGAGGGTTCCCTGTATAGTTTGCAGCATTATTTGGGAGGTTTTTTCCTTAAGAAAAATCAAACTATCGGCAGATGTCATTCTGAATAATCGGCTGAGAAATTTAGTATTGGTGCATCTCTACTGCTTAGTTTTCACTGTATGAATTAAATATACACTGATTCTTACTACAAAAGTTATTCCGTCAAGAGCAATGAGTGATTTTTCTGTCTATTGTTATTTGATAAACATTAAGCACACAGACAGAAGCTTGTTTATTAGGCTGCTGTCACTTTGAGATGCACGGATCCAATATATTGTTACACGCACACTTTCTTTCTCACCTGTTTACTCCACTTAAGACATAACTGTTTACATGAATACTCACCAAGATGGGCATTTTGACCATTTTGTGTGTATTTGGCCATATAAGCAGCGGAAGATAACTGAAATTGATATTACTTGCTGTCAGAGAGGCCGCTTCCTGTGTGTGTGAGTACTTCGCTTATTGCACCTAATAACCTTAAGCATGTCATACACAAGTCTGCATTGACCTAAAACTTAGACTTTTTGTAATCTTTATATATTAAAATCATTCAGCTATCATAAGCCATTGCGATTATGTACATTTGCGTTATTTCCATAATTTTGATATATCATGCAGCCCTAATTTACATATTTAACATTTCAGATAACTTATTTTACAAAAAATGCAATTCTTAATGTGAACCGTTAACTGGGGAAATTTTGATGTATGTTAGTTAATTTTTATTTTACTCTCTTCGCCTGTGGTATCTTGCCCTAAAATGAATCGTGAGTGAGTAATTTTATGAACCTCAATCTAATCTCGGGTTTTAACTGATTAGAGATTAGTAATGTGGTCAACTGAGCTCAGACTAAAACAGTTTCTTGTGATGGCTGTTTTTAGGACGTGTGGGCCAGGCAGTTGCTCTGAGGGCAAAGGCCTTTGGGTTTGGAGTGATTTTCTATGACCCGTACCTGCCGGATGGGGTGGAGCGATCACTAGGGCTCCAGCGCATGGCGACACTACAGGACCTGCTCATCCACTCGGACTGTGTCTCGCTACACTGCAGCCTAAATGAACACAACCACCACCTCATCAATGACTTCACCATCAAACAGGTACAAATGCAGTTCTCCACTAACACTCTTCTCATTAAACAGCACTGTTGAAGCCGTTCAGTTTCCCTGACTGCTTTTGGTATGGACCTGGGTCTGTTTGACATCAGTTTGATTCATTTGCTTCCTGTGAAAGCTGTTTTCTGAATTTGGGTTTACGCAATGGGACCGCACCCAGTTCTTGAAAATGGAGGACTGGATTATGTTTATGTGGACTCCAGTACTGCTCACAGTTGGTATGAAGGCAATCTGGCCCAATTTTTAGAAATAAACTGCACAAGTTTATTCCCAAGATAAATGGGAAAAGGTTACTCTTCCAACACATCTGTGGCAGACACAAAAACATTATTCTCTTTGTACTAAAGAACCTAAAAGGAGTTCCAAAAATGTGCCTGGGAGTAAGTTCATTTTAACTCTGTTCATGGTAAACACACAAAGAAATTCTCGATAGCGTGTCAAATATAGGAGTCAACATAGAAATGGACACTATGTAGAAGTGCAACATAAAACATATTCTTTTGTTTAATGCAATTTTACAGTCGTTGTGCATATCACCACCTGCTGGGTGATTGTGCAATTGTTTAATCTTATGTTTTTATCTTTAATCAGTTTATTTGAACTTTCAACTAGAATTATACTGTTTCTTGATGCTAAATGCATAAATTATAGAAAGACTGATTTAACTAAAAACAATGTCTGCTAGCAAAGATATGGCTGTTGTTTTTTGTTTGTCATTTTGCTTCTATATTTGTAAGTTAAGATGCATCATGTATATTTTTGTATAGAAATGCATTATGAAAGCACTATGTTGAAAAATAATTAGGAATGCAAATTTGCGATGATGCAAATAAAAAATATAGAGTAAAATAAACATTGCTTTGCTATAATACTGCTTTATAATTAAAGAAAAAAACAATGTAACTATAATACTGTGTGAAATCCCATGGAGCCTCATCAATAGTGCACACATGCACTGAATACCTCTGAAGTAAACTTATGTTATGTTCAGAGAATAAATTGCTATGTCTACTTGCATACCCTGAAAGTTACCTCAGTTTTTGGAACCCTAAGTTGAGGTTATCTATTTTCTTATCCGTCTTTACCCGGGTATGTCGCGTAACCTGCTTTATGGAATACACCTCTGTTGTGGCAAGAGATTGATGTGCAATCTAAGTGTGATAATACACCATAGTTGTCTTTCTTTTCATGTAAATCATTGCTTTTTTTGTGTAGATGCGCCAGGGCGCCTTCCTAGTGAACACTGCGCGTGGTGGACTGGTGGATGAGAAAGCTTTGGCCCAGGCTCTGAAAGAGGGCAGAATACGGGGAGCTGCCCTGGACGTCCATGAGGCAGAGCCCTTCAGGTGAGAGAAACAAGTTTCCTCTTTGATTTCATTATTTTATAATCGCATAATTTTATACTCCATATTCAACGATTTGCCTGTGAAACCCCCCTTATTGTTTTTGTTTTTCTCCCCTAATATGACACTAACCCCATTTTCTTTACCAGTTTCTCTCAGGGCCCACTGAAGGACGCCCCAAATCTTATCTGTACCCCACACACATCCTGGTACAGTGAACAGGCCTCCATTGAGGCCAGAGAGGAGGCGGCGCGGGAGGTGCGCAGAGCCATCACAGGTCAGAAAACACCAGGTGTTCATTATCAGCCTGTGCCTGCTGTGAATATCTGCTCGATAAAATGCTTTGCAGGAGGTTTCACTTATTTTCTTCTATGTGTGTTTGACATGCTTTGCAACACTTATCATAGAATAAACGAGTAATACAAAACATTTAAAGGTGGGG
Organism: Megalobrama amblycephala; assembly: GCF_018812025.1. Taxonomy (NCBI): domain Eukaryota; kingdom Metazoa; phylum Chordata; class Actinopteri; order Cypriniformes; family Xenocyprididae; genus Megalobrama; species Megalobrama amblycephala. Next base: position 21,326,523 of record NC_063066.1, on the reverse strand, counting down.
TAAGTCGATTTTCAAAAACACTGTTGGACATTGTTGACATTTTGAAATCAACCCAAACAAACCCCTCTCTTCATTGCTCTGCCTCCAAAACTGAAACTCCAATCCTAACCACCCTGCTCCGAGTTGGTCTCGAACCCCGGCCCGATCGCTGCTGGCAGGCATAGCGAGTGCACTAGCAGTGACACAAAACACCTCATTCTCTAGCGGTCCTCACTGCGCAGTGGTTTACCTGCAGAACTCTCAGTAGCTGGCCTGTGTTACACACGCATTGCGAGAGTGGATGTCTGTTTATCACAGCTGCTGCGCAACAAAATGCTTCACGAAAAATAAAGAGCAGATGATGAACGAATGACAAGGAAGCACAAAAATGAACGTACAGTACACAAGAGTAAATACAAAGTGTTCGTTGTTAGTCGCCAACAGCACAGCAGCTCCAGACAATCAATGACACTCAAACCCAGTGTTACTCACATGTGAAGCGGAATCAAAGAAGCCTCCGCATCTGTTTTCAGGCCTTCCCGCTTAGCTCTCTCCAGCGCTGGAAAGCTTCAAATATTAACGCGGGTCCTAAAGCGCTTGACCGGTCATAAACCTTCATCTCAGTGATATTCTCTCTTTCTGCATTTTTTGTTTTTGTTTTTTTTTTCCCCAAATCTCCCTCTTGCTTGTTCTGTCTCCTCGACCATCATATGCCCCCTAATGCTGATTGGTTACACGTTTGTTGTTGGTGTCGGCCGACTGACTTCCAAACAGTGTTTTTGAAAAACTACTTACTCCACCTTTAAGTAACCTTACACAGGCACTCGTAATTGGGCTGCAGCAGGTTTTTGCATCGATGGACAGATGAAGACTATCACTAAAGCACACAATAACCAACTGAAATTTGCATTCTCATAACAAGGCAATATAAAAAAAGAAAACGGATGATCAACTGCTCATCAAAGAAATACACAGCCACGCTATTGGCAGTTTAACTACATAAATGTTTTATGTTTTTTTTTTATTTTTAAAATCAGTAAGAAGTTTCAGTGTCTGCAATTTCACCTCTTTAGAAATTAAAAATTAGTAAAATCGAATTGTGATTGAACTCTGTTTCTTTATTCTTTATTTTTCAGTTGACTTAAAAGATTTTTAATGAAGCTGTTGTTTCTGTAACCCCAAAATGATAGAAATTTTTTACTTGGTGTTATTTTGTATATATATATTTTTAAATTTCTGGTGGCTCATGCCAACTTACCAACTTTATTGCATTAACACAAACTAGTTTGGGACTGCTATTTAATAGCCTTCCCTTTATAGGCCTAGTTATTCATCAGTATTAGTCATATTTGTATAATTTATGTGTATGTTAAGGGGTTATTTCACCCAAAAACGAAAATTCTCTCATTAATTACTCACCCTCATGTCGTTCCACACCCGTAAGACCTTCGTTCATCTTCAAAACAGTGATTTTCTGGGCATTGAAAGTGTCAGTTGTCTTGTTGGCAAGTTTGTATTTGTATTAGTTTGTATTCCGAAGATGAACGAAGGTCTTACGGGTGTGGAACGACATGAGGGTGAGTAATAAATGACAGAATTTTCATTTTTGGGTGAACTAACCCTTTAAGTAAAGTAGGACAGTACTAGACAGTATTTTTGTGAATTAAATTTGCTTGTTTTTTAAAAAACAAATTTGTATGTATGTATGTATGTGTAATATTATGTGGGTCTCATGGCCAGACCAGCTGAAAATTGTCTTGCACATCCCTAGTTAAAATGGCCTTGTTTTTCGTAACCGTTTTTGTATGCTGGTGTTTTTGGCGTCATCACCTGTCACAATATCATATGTCTGTGGAGTAATTTTAGAAGTCAATAAGGAAATGGAGGTTAAAATAACTTGTTAAAATACTCCCAATTCAATCAAAGACATTTTCTTAGCTGGTTCTAACACCTTAAGATCACCTATAAAGCCCTGACAGTGTATCACCCTTTCTTGTGTTGACGCTGTATAAATGACTGATTAACCACAGCCTGTGTCTTTGATGTGAGGCTTTCATTCATTGTCCAGGCTCTCTTGTGTCCATGCAGGTCGCATCCCGGACAGTCTGAAGAACTGTGTGAATAAGGAGTATTTGATGGCAGCCTCTCAGTGGCCGTCTATGGAGGCCACCACCGTGCACTCTGAACTCAATGGAGCTGCAGCCTATAGGTGACTACACCTCTGTCCTGACTGCTATTCGTGTTCCTACAGTATGTCAACATGTTTAAGAGAGTGACCACTGACTGTGTTTCTGTTGTAGGTTCCCTGCAGGGCTGATTGGCGTAGCAGCGGGTGGGCTGCCTGGAGCCGGGGCAGGAGTTGAGGGCATTGTGGCTGGATCTCTGCCCCTGGCCCACGCCATCGCCCCGGTCTCACACCCGCCTCATACCCCGTCGCCCGGGCAACCCTCCAAGGCAGAGGCGGACAGAGACATCCCTTCCGACCAATAGCATCCCAGCACATTCCATCTTTGCCCTGATTGATGCCCTTTCACCTCACCCAGGGGGATTGACACCCCTTGCTTTCAGTGTGACCTTGGGTCACCCCAGTCCAACAGAACACATGTACAAACCCAGGAGTGAAACCCTCTACCCCAAACGTACCCCTCGTTTCCACTCGCTGTATCCTCCGTTGATCACTTTGGCAGAAAGCAATAACTTCTCTCAAGGATTCAATAATTGGGTTGATACACACTATTTGTAAGCTACGAAATCCCAATTCCTTTGCTTTGTATCTACTCTGGACTAGTTGGAGTTTGTTTCTGAGTAGTGTTTCTTACATTTGTTCTTTTCTAATCTGTTTTAACAGCGTGGAAATAAACGCATGGACCTTGTTTTCTTTCCTTTGTCCCCTGCCCATCCTCCTCCTAGCATACATTTGTAAAACCTTCTCAACCTGTCCCATCTTAGCAAATGTTTGATTATCAAAACAGAGTAACAGCTGGCTAACATCTTTGATTAAATTCAGCAGCCATCAGTGTTTATTTCACAGCTGGTGTTCAATAACAGAGATCAAGGCTAATGGTGATAGCCTGTGGCTAAGAGTAACTCGGTCCATGGGAAGAGCTCAGATGTTTCACGTTCCTCTCTCACTCTCTCTTCATGTGAAAGGCATCTTCTAGAATTGTCCATACTCTCAATCTCTCTCTCTCCCTCTCCCTCTCTCTCTCTCTCTGCCTTTCAGAAAACAAGAGAGCTTCACCCCCAGAGCCGTTGGGGGTTTGATCATGTGCTCCACTTAAAGTCACAAGATTTACAGCATCCGTAATGCCTGAGGTCTGCATAACAGTGTCATTGAAATCGCATATGTGAGATTCCATCGTCTTGTGATGGCTGACTTCATTTTATTTTGTGTCACCCCTTGTGCTGCTTTGTGAACAGCTAGATGATGGGAGATTGCTCGTAGGCAACCATCTTCATAAATGCAAGTTTCAAACAAAGCCATATTCATTTGACAAACTGTGTAACATAGCTGGTTTAACAAAACGTATGACACATCTTAACCCCCCTCCAAAAAGACAAAACAAAACACAGATACCCTTTTTACAATGTTCATACAACATTGACCTCCCCTTGACTCATACTGAGATCCACCATCGCTAAGCTGATAATATTGGCACCTTTTTTATTCTTAGCCATTTGAAGAATATTTGCCTTGTTTTCCATATCTTCTCTCTGTCCTGAATTATCTCTTGCTGTACTTCCTCCTTGTGCCTCCTTTTCCGATTAGGCCTTCTCTTTGTGACGCGGCGAGGCACGCTTGTCCACCCTTCATATCTCTGCTCTCGCCCCCTCTGTCAATTCCCATGAAATCACTGTGTAGCGCACTCGCCTGCCCTTCCTCCTTCCCACAAGGCACTTAAACTCTTAATACACTTTGTAATACGTTTTCATACAGGCCTGATAAACAAACGGAACTTCATCCATCTTTTTGGGAGGAAGTCCTGGTTTAGGTGAGCTGGGGCTTATGTGCTCTGGAGGCTGCATTAAAGTTGATGGCCAGCAGGTGGTGATGACTTGCTTTCCCCCTCAGGTTCAGGTTTGGGCTGATTAACTCATCCCCGCTCAGCCGATTGTTGCACAGCGAGCCTCTCGTGAAGGTTTAGCAGAGATTCGGACAGACCTGTTGTGGGCTGCTCCATCTGTCACTCATCTACACACTTCCAGATTCTCAGGATGGGTGATGTGGCGGCTCTGTGCCACAGTTTAAAGCGGGTCGTACCCTGCGTTTGACATCTGCATGGGCGTCTTCTATGATATCAGCCTTTGTTTTCTCTGCGTTTCACCATTTAGAGCACAGAAGATAAGGTGGAAAGAATGTAAAAGCTAGGTCACTGGTTGCTTTCCAAAGAAGGTAGAAGAGTGTCTCGGGATAGCGTTCTGTCTGAAGAGAAAGGCCTTTCTAGTACCTCAGTAACAGATATTGAATGTATGCTCAAATCTTTCTCGCTTTGTACAGCTTTTTTAGATCATAGGTTCCTATTTCTGAGGGGGTGTGTATGCGTCTGCATGTATGTGACAGTGTGTGACTGCTTATCCAGTACTTCAGTTCTTTGCAAATGACAAAATAAAGCTTTTTTGTTTTTTTTGTTTTCTTCCTCCTTCAAGCATAGGATACTATTGTTTCATTTAGATGTAGTTTGAATCTCAGGCTTTAGCTTTAGAAAGTTCTTGATCTGTGATTTTTGTAATTTTCTGTATAAAGGAGCACAGTTTCACGTCTTTGTCGACATGTATGCTAATATACGGAGAAGAGGGGTCTGAAACTATATTTGGAAATGGCAGTAGTGCGATTGGGGATGATTTGCTGCCTACAAAACAGTTTGTTCTAGATAGCTGATGTCATCGTAAGTGTCCCCAGATGGCCGTCGTCCTCAATTGCCAATCCTCATGGATTAATGCATGATAATAGGATGGTCGTACCTATCGGGCCCCTCCCCCTCGCTTCCCCATTGGCCACGTTTTGATGTTGAATTTTGATTGACGTGCAGCTTTTCCTAGACTGAAGTGATCCCCTTTATTCTCGTCAACACTTTATAGCTGCTCTGTAAAATTTCTCTGTACTACAGCGTTTTTGAATTTTTCGAGTTTCTTCTAGCATTATCGTGGTGTTTCTTTTGCCGTCGGCATCATCTTTGATATGAGATGTGCGCTATGTGTTAAAACCAAGAAATGAGATCTAGTTTGTGTCATTCAGTGTTCAACATGTTGTATTGAAACATTTCAAGATGAGTCTCGTTCGATACTTTCACCCTCAGCATCCAGGAATCCCGTTTCTCGTCATGTGGTCCCCGCGCTGCCTTAATGTTGTAGATTGTGGTGGGCTTGGTGAATATATGTTTTTCCTCCACAAACCCCCAACCTCTCCTCTTCCCCCTACAAACACACATGCAAGAGAGAGGAAGCTGTTTTATTTAGCCATATGTTGCTCTGTGTGCTTGGTGCATATTTCTAGAGAACACAAATGGCTTTGACTTTAAGGTGCGAAATGCTCGGGCACTATGAAAGACCCTTTCAGGAGCCGCCGATGTGGTTAAATCTAGTCCGTGAAGGGAGGCTGGAGAGGACGGATGATATGGACTTGGAGCAGTCAGTTTCTCTCTCAGGGTTCTTATACACACATATCCTACAGCCGCCAGTTACACTCTCCCTCTATCCGAATGAAGATCGTGTTGTAGATCTCCAGAGCTCTCTTACACAGTCCATCTTTCAACAGTGAGTGTCTTTCTAAGTGATACTTTTCCTTTCTATCGCTCTTTCCTCCTCCTTTCTTTTTGCGTATTTGTCGCACTGACACCTAACAACAGAAGAATGAATGTTTTAATAGAACTGCGTGTAACGTTGAAGTTGGGAAATGTATTTTTACAACATGTGAACTTTTTATTCCTTTCTCTTACCTTCTTTTTGTTGTGAATTGATTTCCCCCTCCCCCTCATCACCAGACTGCAAAAAAAGTAAAAACAACACAAAAAAAAAAAAAATCCTGTAACTAGGCTCTTAAGCTTTACTTTTGTTTTTGTTTACTTTTTTTATTAGAAAACAATCATGTTTGTGATGGTAACCTGATGGTAAATTCCACAAGGTATTTTAATAAAATCCTAAAGATTAAACCCTTTGGTCGCTCGCTCTTTTCTGACATGAATTGAAAAGCTGAACTCTGAAGTCAGTGTAACATCATTCGCAGCTGGTTTTTCTTAACATGCACTACAGAAATTAATATTTTTATTCAGCTAGAACTCATCACATTGATCAAAAGTGAGAGTAAAGACATTTAAAATGTTACAAAATATTTCTGTTCCAAATAAATGCTTTTGAACTTTCAAAGAATCTTGAATTTGTTTTTTACAAAAATATCAAGCAGTTTCAAAACTGTTCAACATTGATAATGTTGAGCAGCAAATCAGCATATTAGAATGATTTCTGAAGGATCATGTGACACTGAAGACTAGAGTAATGATGCTGAAAATTCAGCTAAACTGCAATAAACTATATAATAGAAAAGTTATTTTAATTCGTAATATTTCACAATATTACGCTTAAAAAAAAAAAATCCTTGTAAAATTTACGGTAAAAAACGGCAGCTGTGGTTGCCAGAACTTTACCGTAAAAAATATGGTAGCAACTTTTTAGGTTTTACGGTACTTAGTTTACTGTCTATTTTACGGTTCAAAACCGTATAATTTTAAGTTTTACATTGTAATAATTACGTTTTTTTTTAAAAAGAAGTTAAATTTACGGTAAAAAAGCATATTTCAAGCGTAATATCTCTTTTGTACCTTCTGTAATACACTGACAACCACCAAACATAGTGGTGATGAGTCACATGACTAATCAAAGCTCATCACAAGCTGAGAAGTACAATACTAGAAGGTGCACACGGTCATTCACACAAACACAAAACGCCATCATGGTAACACATGAAATTTTAAAAATGCAATAAACATTAATTTAACAACATTAGATGTAACATAAAACCCTAATGTTCATAACTGATTAGAAAAAAAACTAAGTTATTTCAACAAAAATACATCAAATGTGAAGTGTCATGCAGGGAATTGTGGGAATGTCAATTTACGTTTTTTCACTGTCAATTATACAATGACTTATTTTTCACTTCCAAAAAAAAAAAAAACAGTTTTACCGTAAAATTACATTAAATGTACCATTAGATCGATTACAGTTATTCACTGTATATAGTACAGAAACTTTCTGTAACTTTTTCACCATAGCAATTTTAGTCTTTTACCATTAAAATCATGGTCATTTTTTACAGTGTACCGTTTTACTGTATTTTTAATCAAATTAATGCAGCATTGGTGTGCAATGTCTTTCAAAATCAAGAAATTTAACTTTTGAACGCTGGTGTTTCAAGTGAAAAGCTTCAAGCAAGAAATTGTTTAATCACACATTACAAACATAAATTTATTCACCAGGAATTGATTGCATGGTGGAAAGTGGGTGTTACATACCAGAATAAACCCAGATTTGAATGCGAGTTTGCTGAAACGGTGTCCAAACCTGTACATACTAAGTTACGTCAGTGGAATAGGAAAGTTCTTTTAGAAGCAAGTTATTTCAATGCTATTTTTTTTAATAAAGGCTACAAGTGTATTTCCGTGGAGTAATATGCATTGGTAAATAAATTTTGCACAATAAGACCGGGAATATGATGTGAGTAAAGGGCCTTTACTCAAATTCAACTCTAACAATGTTGCCAAGTTTAGTTTAAATGTTCGTGTGAGCTCATAACACAAGTTTTCCAGACTTGCTGCTCTTCAGGTGTTAGCGGTTTTGTATTCATACAACATCTTTGGCTGTAGGGAAAAGAAAAGCATGGTTTGAGGTGATTAAAGGGAGGAAAGTATTTTGCAGTGTATTTTTAGCAGGGTGCTCCCTCTGAATGTGTGCTGATGGTTGTTTATCAGCTAATGTCTCCGGGTGCTGATGTGTTGCCAATCAGGTTAATGAGGTGTTCAGGGCATATACCCCCTACCTCTGTTAGCTTAAATTGTTACCAAATGTCTCAGAGAAACTCCTTCTGCCACATCTTAAGTCCTGTTGTCTTCTGCTGAGGGCAGGAAAACCCTTGTGTGCATAATTGAGTTATGTAGAATGTTAAATGTGGTGTTTGGCGCCTGTTGTTTGTGTCATTTCACTTTGTTTATGTTGAAAGCTGAAGTTTAGGAGTATAGGTTAACCATAAAGGTTTGGCAATAAACATTCTTTATGTCTTGTAAATAAAAAAAAACTCTGGTCTAAATGGGCTATCTTGGAAAAACAGTGTAGAAAAAAAAAGGCTTCCATTAGTTGAGTGAACTGGAGTTTTACGTTTATGGATGTTTTATGATGTTTGGATAATAAGGTTGTTTCCTTCAGCTGATGTCAGAAAAGTGTTGGAAACAAAAATGATAGAAAGAAAAATTTTATTGCAGTGATTCACCATTTTGTCTGAAGTCTCATAAGGATTGTGCAACATGGTGATGTTGAAACTTTAAAGACTGTTTATTTAATTTTGCAAGTTTTTTTTTGTTTTTGATGTCCACTGACCCAAAACAACCATTCAATTTTAAAATACTCCAATCTTTTATATGCATAAACACAAACTCCATATAGTTTCAAAGTGTTGCTTGCTTCTAATTTTTCCATAACGTCCTCCAATAAACCATTTCCCACAATGAAGTGCATTTTTTGTCAAATGCTTTGAAAATGACCCATTTTTCCTCATTAACTTTCTAATTTAAGCTGAAGTTAAAGGTTTAGTTCACTTCAGAATTAAAATTTCATGATAATTTACTCACTCCCATGTCATCCACAATGTTTGTCTTTTATTCTTCAGTTGAAAAAAAATTAAGGTTTTTGAGGAAAACATTCCAGGATTTTTCTCCATATAGTGGACTTCAACGGCTACCAACGGGTTGAAGGTCCAAATTGCAGTTTCAGTGCAGCTTCAAAGGGCTCTACACGATCCCAGCCGAGGAATAAGGGTCTTGTTTAGCGAAACGAAAGAAAAACATAAAAGTATTTACTTTTTAACCACAAATGCTTATCTTGCACTAGCTCTGAGATGCGCCACGCATTACGTAATCACATTGGAAAGGTTACACGTGTGACGTAGGCAGAAGTACCGCGGTCTAAATTTTCTCATCCAACTTCAAAATCGTTCAACATCGTTGTTTTACCTTTTTTTGTAAAGGATGTCAGACTTAGTCTTTGCACGTTTGCTTTGTAGACACTGGATCAGTACTTCCGTCTGCGTCACGCATGACCTTTCCAACGTGATTACGTCATGCGTGGCGCAGAGCAGTGCAAGATGAGCATTTGTGGTTAAAAAGTATAAACATTATTATTATTATTTTTTTTTTTTTTAGAAAATGACCAATCGCTAGACAAGACCTTTATTCCTCATCTGGGATCCTGTAGAGTTCTTTGAAGCTGCATTGAAACTGCAGTTTTGAACTTCAACCCCTTGGTAACTGTTGAAGTCCACTATATGGAGAAAAATCCTGGAATGTTTTCCTCAAAAACCTTAATTTCAGCCTTAAGACAGTCTTGGATAACAAAGGGGTGAGTAAATTAACAGGAAAATTTAATTCTGGAGTAAAGTAATCCTTTAAGTAGAAAGTCCTATTCCGTAATACACTTTAGGTGTGTTTGAGTGTAAAGGCAGAAACACACTAAGTCGACGCCGACGAACTAGTGGCGACGAAAGAAGACTGCGGGGTTGGCTCACGTCGCACGTCGCACGTCCATGTCCAAAGTTGGCCTGACACACCAAACCGACGCTCGACAGCCAACGGCCAAGTAGCACGTCCGTTCTGCGCCTGCATAAGATGAAATGCCTTTCCATACCAGCAGGTGGCAGTAGCAATAAGTCGAATCAATTACTTTCTCTGTTATATTTAAAAATGTTATATCATATTTCACTCTTAATAGTCTATTTATAAACGCATTCTGTTACAATCATGACCGGAAACAAAAACGCCATTCCATTTGTCACTCTCTCAGTCCTTAAGCTAAAATGAAATTATACTAAAGCCACCAGCAGGTGGCGGCAAATCATTGTCTTAATGAATGACTCATTGAATCATTTAGTCAAATGATTTGTTCAAAATGGCTGATTCATTCAAGGACAAAGCAAGTGAATGGCTGCATCCAAAAATAGCATACTTCTCTACTATACAGTATGGGCGATTTCACAGTACTCATAAACGAGTAGGGAAAAAGTACCCGGATGACCTAATTCTTCCAGTGAGATTCTGAAGTGTGCCTACGATGGACATTTTACTATCCCATGAGGCCACAGGAGAGGATTTGTGAATCGCGGAGGCTTTACCCGAAAACTTAGGCATCGGACTTGTTGCCTCTCTGTCTTCTGCAGGCAACGTTGCATGTGAAGGCACCTCATAAAACTGATTTCAGACAGACGTCTGAAGCAGCATAACAGTTTAATGGTCTACAGCAAAATAGATCAAGCTTTAGTGGAAGCTAAGCTGATATTTAATTACTAAATTAGTAATTTCTCACTAGATATGACATCAGAAGTAGAAATCATTGGTCAAAAATTTACATTTACAGACAAACTGACCAAAAAACGCAAGTTTCAGACACCATCTTTCTTTTTCTAGCTGAACTGTCACCGAATGGAAAGCACAGGATTGTGGGATAATAAAGGCAGCGAAGAATGCATCTATGGCTCTGTCCCAAATGGCACACTTCATGTGCACTTTCGGTCTTGTGGACTTACAATGGTCGCTGTGTGCGCGTGTCCGTTAAGTCCACAAGACCGTAGGGTGTCCCATTCGTCATTTAAGCTTAAAGAAGGGTGCTCGTGAGCGCCCCCTTTGCGGCTGCTATGTGTCCTCGATGTGCACTTCTGCTGAGCCCGGCAGTCAAAGCAGAATTACGTTGTGAAAGTGCGGACTCAGAGGAAGACCGTGAGGGTTTAAGGTGCCATTTGGGTCAGGGCCAAAGCTGCCTTCAAAAATCGATCAGATGAAGGTATCTCAATAGACGGGAAGTGAAGCTAACAGTGGGTTCAGACATGACTTGATGCCTTCTTTCCAGGAATGCGTCCTCTGATGGCAGCTTTTTTAAATTTTCTGATGCAGCCAGTGAAGTGACATGACAGCATAGTGAATGCAGTACATTCATACTATATAGAACATACTTTTTTTTGTGGTCATAAAGTAACTTATTTTTATTCAAAATAAGTACCTACTCAAGAGAGTGTGAGATTTCGGATGCAGCCACTGTCTTTATGAGAGTCGTGTGGGTCATTCATAGACCGATTCATTCAAAAATATGGATACATTCAGTAACGAAACTGAAACTGTTGTCAATGGCTTTACTGTTTGGAACTATTTTCATTGGCAAAAACAGACAATATTGGCAATATTGTCTAAGTCACCTATAATATTAACTACTTGTGTATTGAACTGTTGTATAAAACCAGTATTACATTTGCAAACATGCTGCTGATATTCAGGAAAACAGCACTCTTGCTTGTGGGGTATTGCTTATAAATATTAAAAACAAGAACTTGTACAGAGATTTTTTTGCACCATGTCTAAGATTTTTGTGGGATTTTTATTCATTTTGGTGGCATTTTTGCCCCAAGTCCCCGTTAATTTCAGACCCAGGTGTGTGCGTGGCGTGATTGAGGGTGGCGGGGCTCTTTTTCGAGCGCAAGCTGAGGCCCCTTCTGTTAGTAGGCCCGTTTCCGGGTGAAACTTAGCAGCAAGGGCCGCTACTGCATATGTCTACACTACAACCCCAGACGAGAAGGTGACCATGTATTATGTCTAAAATGGTTTCCCTCAGACAAGACGTAAAACTAGATTCCACTGTTTATGGGAGTCAGTCAGCAGAGAATGACTGTTTATGCAGCACTCTGACCCCATGTAAATGTTTTTTTTTTCTACACGTTTTTCTTGCAGTTTATTTGACATGGCTTCAATGCATCGCCACTTAATCCCACAGAATGGCGTCATGCGTCCCACTGACAAGTTGTCGGAGGTGAAATGACAGGAAAAAGTGAGCTGTTGAAGGAATGGACAGCCACACTTGAAATACTAAGCAGAAATGACATTTTTGGATACTAAATTTGTTTTATTGTCCTTAGACAAGCATGAGCTCATTTACCTTATGGAACTCTTTACCCAAAATGCTCCTAAATCGATAAAGTTTTTGGACTACAAAAATTGATATTGGCTTTTTCGCATCAACAATTATTTAAACTGAACAAACAAGTCAATAAATAAAAACCTACAGAGTCTGAAATCGTAGTGAAGTGTTTTGTTTTAGTGTACTAGTGAAATATTGGCTAATACACCAAGTTTTAGTTGCATTGGCCTGTAACTTCTTTGCTCATTGAGACGGTGTGAGCATATGCGAAAATGCTCCATGCATACATACTTCTATGTTTCTTGTACATTCTTGGTCTCATCAGCTCCCCTCATCCCTCTTGCTTGCCCACTGGCAGATTTATCAAGGGCTTTTGTCCAGGAGAGGTTCACGTTAGGGTCAGTGTACACAGAGTGTACATAACACTCATTAGGCAGAAACCGATCACTTCGTTTATGGTGTCCAATCCCATCTGCGTCAATGCAAACTAATCACCGTTCAGTCTGGTCTCTGATGAAGTGATGACTACATTCGCCTGACGCGGTTAACATTAACAAATTTGATGAATAGATGCTTTTATATTGGGTTTTTCCTGTAAATGCCAGTCTTGATTTATGGAGCCTGGTAAAATCCTTTTGGCTTTCAGCTGTATTTCTGCTGGTGTCTTTTCTTAATGGTCAAATCAGTGACAAATGTGTCTTATGTTGGACTAATGTGAGTTCCCACAGGGACCGACTGCTTTTTTTAACCAGAAAATTCCCAGATGTCATTCACGTCTATGAGTGTATTATTATGAAAACCAATCTTACTGTGCTAAAATGCAGAACCTGATTTCACCAATGTTCCTGGATCAACTTTCCAATCAACCAATAAGATTTGAGGGACAAGTTTACAGTTTGTCAAGTTTAGCTTACAAACAGGGTTAGGTGCATCTGATAACCACCCTCTGATTTTAGGGATAACTTGTGGGTAGGTTTAGGAGTAGGGATATGGTTAGGACTACATTTTTGGAAAGGAATGTTGTTCCAGAATCAACTAAATATGTTGACCCAGAAACGCTTCTAACTCTGCAAAATCAGGACATGCTGCTAAAACCTCTTGTGCTGCTGTAGTTAATCTATTTCAGTGCAGTATTACTAAAGCAAACAACACTTTTGCTCAAATCTCAAACCCTAGTTATTGAACGTCGCGGTGTAACATGACTGGGCTACTGATATGATAAGTCATGTTGCTCACAGAGGAAATCTTCTAAAACAAACCCACTCAGAACACTTTAGCAACTGCATAGCAACGCTCTGGCATTGGGTTGGCAAGTTTAGGCATTTCTGTGTATAATAGGATAAGATTTTGTATTTTCAGCCTTCTTGTTTTGATCCAAGCCAAAGAAATACATTAACATATAGTCAACTGTAAGTAATTGGTAGGCTGATTCCCCTGATAAGTGTAAACACTCTGTGGCGCTATTGTTCTGTTTGTTTGAGCAGCCTCACACGGCAATAATTGCTCGATCAATGGTGTGAGTTTTGGGCGGAGCTTTCTGTTTGTCTGACCAATCCCAAGGGATTGTTCAGGAAACCTGTTAGAAAACAGGGCTGCGTTCAGCCCCAAAAAACGTTTTTTTTTAAATGGAAACGGTGGTGCGTTGAACACCCTGTTTTGATGACGCAAGAGTTGCAACTATGGCAGCTGAGAAGGCCATTCTTTGTGTTCTTTTTGAAGAATTTTCGGAGCCTGATTAAGTCGGTATAAATACGTGTTTAATACTGCAAAATATGCTCAATGTTACTGCCCTTGCCGTTCAGAATAAAAGAGAACACATTAGTAAATGACTTTACTTGGACCCATTGTGCGAGCTGTCTCTTTAATACCATGTGGTTTATATACATGTTGATGCTGATTGGGCTGACATTTTTGACACACCCACCGAACAAGAGAAAATGTATCTCAAACCTGTTGCACACCATTTCCAGGAAACATGTCGATCAACCCGGAAACCGTAGCAAAACGTTGTGCACCAGTTTGAGCTTGAACGTGCCCCAGATATCATGATTTACAACTTGCTATTTACTTGATATTAGACATTCTCAATTTAGAGAACATTGTACAAAACTTTGGTTACACCCCTGAGAGCAAGATGAGTCATCAATTTTTGGGCTGTTTTCAATGAAAAGAAAAACTACTGTATACATTTTTAAAGCATACTTCAGCTAAAACTTTTAGGAGATGGCCGAAAAGGCAACTCCCATTTTTATTTAATGAGATAAATAAAAATTAAAAAACATTAAATATGAATAATTTATTTCTATAGTGTGTAAAGCTCTGAAGCTTTAATTTTAAAGTCCCCCTGTAGTGAAAATCAAGTTTTTAATGTTGTTTATTTGTCTATGTGGTGTTTTTAGCATGCTTTAAGACAAGCCATGAGCAAATTCATATGTCAACACCATTGCTGAGTATTTTCTCTTTAAAACTGCAGTAAACCAAAGACAATCTCAAAAGTGCAGTTTGAAATCGCTGGTGTTTCTGACGTCAAAAACTACCTTGTAACCAATCGAGTCAAATTGCCGGCGGGCTTTAGCGTAGGGCAAGGGAGTCTCAAAAAGAAGGTTATCCCAGAATATTTTTCTGTTGACATGAAAAATTGTGTAGATTTAGCAATATTGCGGGTCTATAATATATATACGATGTTATGATGAACTATATGCCTTTCTCCACTGACGTTCTGAGTTGTTCAAAGCGTTTCTAAGGATACCGACTGTTGAAGGCTCGTGAATGTGAACATGGTTTGTGTAACATTAGCAACACATTATTAGCTGTTTGCTAACATAGTCAAGCAAAACGCTAATCATATAAATTACCGTTATGTGTCCGACGTTGAAAAAAAAAAATGATACCATTGTGCAGCGTTTCCCTCAGTAAGTTGACCTAGAGGATCTCGTCTAAGCTCGTGCGTGGAGGCGGGGCTAATTATCATATTCATAGATCCGTGTATATTAAATTAGGCAAGGGTGTAAAGTTACATTCAAGCTATTTTAAGGCATTAAGATTTTTTTTTCACAGGAACAAATGTTTAGATATGTAATTTTGGTGATCAAAGATGAGTTTTAAGGGATACAATTATTGACTACAGGGTGACTTTAATATCTGCGCAGTTTGAATCACTAAATGGAATCGTAAAAATTATGGCTTTGTCTGAAATTGGAAGAAGGTATAGTAGGTATGTTCTTTTAAATAAGTACTTACTTCCTGATCGTTAAAACTATGTTCTATACATGGGTTTCATGTGACGTCACTGTATTCTATCGCCGCCATATTTGGGACCGGTCACAGCTGCGCGCCCTGTTTAAGTCTATGGTGACAGCAGCTACAACTACCAGAGGAAGGCCAACGAAACGCTTTCAGAAGGTTCACAACAAGTTTATAATATATCTTGGATATGTGGTGCTGTTAGCCGTTTCAACAGTCGTCAGAACTACAAATTTATTTGATCCCAAAGTAGTTAGATCGGCAGAATTATTGGCTTCATTCAGAAGGGACCACACCACTGGCAGCCAAACAGCAATGCACAACATTAATAACTGCTGGACTGTCATTTACGTAACATTATAACGAGGACACTATTGTAATAAAATGTTGTGAATTCTCTGTGTTGTTGTTTCAGCGTGTTGTTGTGGTAAGAGCGCGTCGACTGAGTTAAACATTGATTACATAACTTGTTCAAACTTCACTTGTGCATTCGCGTCATTTTGTACAGATAAAACTTATTAATTTTATTAAGTATAAATATCTGATTATTCTCATAAAGGATGTGTTTCGTTGAGGTAAATAACCCACAGAGCTGATGATCATCTATAGCTTCAGTGCGAGCGCTCAAAAAGACAAAACATTAATATGATTGGGACTGTCTTCTTCTTATACATGATATTATAATCGTATATACTTGTAAAATAACGTTGTGAATTATTTGGGCAGCTGTGTTTCAATCTGAGGTTACAAGTTCTGGCGTGATTTTGTGCAGTTGTAATATTATTTTTATTTTGTATGTTATTTTATATAGGATGTGTTCAAATTAAAAAGTTGAAAGTTAATTAACTGAGTACCTACCACCGAGTGCCTACTATTTTACTAATACTCTGAATTCTGACATGCTGGGTTTTTTTTTACTATTTGCCTTGCTAGTAGAGAAGTATGCCTATTCAGAAGCACCCGATGACTGTTTTCAAACAAGTTTCCCAAACACTCCCCTTCCTCTACCATTGGAAAAACAAACAGAAAGCCCCGCCCCAGAATCACGCCATTGGCTGAGCTGTTGTCAGGCTGTTTGCACAAACAATCCGAGCAATGTTTTGATAGAGCCACAGAGAAACGTTTACACTTTCCAGGAGAAGCAACCTACAAATGACGCAGTTGTATTACAAAGTTAAGTATTTTCACATGAAATTCTTTAAGCAAAACATCACTGAAATTCCCACATACAAACAGGAATCTACAACTCGGACAGCTATAAACTATTAGATAAGTGCTTACTTATGGAGTCAGTTATTCATGTATGAATATCAACTGGGCCGTTACACAGGGGACAGTCTGTGATCTCACAGGAGAAGAAAAAGAGATAAACAGAGAGCACAGGAAAAAGAGCAAGACTGTTACAAGAGAGAGAAAGTGTGTGTGTGTGTGTGTGTACCCATACATGGAGAGGTGGGGGTGAAGAATGGGAGGAGAGAGGAAGAAAAAAAGAGGAGGGGAAAGAGAGCATGAAAGTGAGGTATCTTGATCCGTAGTGCACATCTCCACAAACCCTGTCCTGCTGTCTACCATCACAGCCAGGTAAGAGTGAGCTGTTAACTAGCATGTCATCCACTGCATGCGTGTGTGTGTGTGTGTGTGTGTGTGTGTGTGTGTGTGTGTGTGTCTTGCACTCATGCCGGCTGCTGTGGCAAAGGTTAAGGCAAGGGTTGCTTTTCTGCTTCTCCACTTTCCTACTGTGCCTCTATACCGCAACCTTCCCACACTCTTCTTCTGCAGGTTTGACGTCTCTTTGAGGAACAATGCTGCAGTCTTTAAGTGTTTTAACACATGTTCTGCTCTTATTATTTAACTATTTTCCCCCTCTTCTCATTCATTTCTTACTCTAAAGATTTTGCGCTTGCATGTGACAGAAATGCAAAATTTCTGACCTCTTTCTTCAGCATAAGCGCACTGCGGCTTCATAATTGCTCTCCCTGCAAGTTTAAGCTTAAGTGTCGAAAAGCCGCAAGCTCTTTTTTTTGGCACTTTTCCGTCTCCCCTGGTTTTATTGTGTCTGGTATACGTGCTGAGAGCAGAGATTTGCTGTGTCTCTCCGATGTTTGAGAATACGTGTGTCTTTTGACACTGCGCTGGAGAGGGCAAACAGAGGGAGGTTTGCTTTAGGTCAGTGTCACGCAGCATCTGCAACCACTGGCAAGTGCAGGGCTGCGGAAATGCATCCCAACTCACAAAACGTGCCTCGATTTTGATAGATGATTTGATTTAATTTCACAGTCCAAGCCCAAGAGAAAGAGATCATGTGGAAAACGTGGGACTTTGCATTTGTACATGTGCATAATGTCACTGCAGATGGGAGATCATAATATTTATAATGTTTTAATAGTAAGCGGATGATGTTTGGGAACGATGACTGCACTAGATAGACACGGCATTGTTTCTTCAATGCTTTTCTCAGTCTCGCGTGAATAAACAGATCGGTTTGTTTTGAGGACAAACATTATTGTGCAATTGTAGCACATGTAGGTTGTAGTCGTAGGTTGTAGTCACTTTCACACATGAAACCTGTTAAATTGCAGTAAAACGCTGGATTACCTTTTCTGGCAAATGCCACATCTGCTTTTCACACTTTCAACAGCGTTTTTTTTTTTTTTTTTTGGTCCCGTTTACACATCAGCACTAAAATGCAGTTAAAACTCTGTGATGTTATTTGGTAGAAATGGCTTTTATAATCTAGAATCTCAAACTGTTCCAAGACCTGTTGACTAATTCATTCATCTCCCAATTCATTCAACAAAAGAACAAAAGAAGCTCTTTTGTTTCAATGCTTGTCCAGTTTTCTTTAAAAAAAATGTAGATAATCATGATTTACATGTGGTGCGACCAACATGTATAAAAACAAAAGCAAAACAAAAAACAGGAAATGATGTCATTGAGATGACCTTCACAGACCCTCATGACTGTGAGCCAAGGTCAATAAGTCTTTAAATATCAGATAATTTGACCTTTTTATGACATGGAAAGATTAATTCAGGCTGTAAATGTCATGTGGTGTAACTCCACCAAAAAATTAATTATTAATGACAATTGTAAATAACAATAATAAAAAACCTTAGCATGAAAAATATTAAAAGCATTTTTAAAATAAGGATTAAAATGTGTACTTTCAATGTTAATTACTCTTATTATTATTACTTTTTACTTGATGGTTACGCCACATGCCATTTTTAGAGTCCTTTTAGAGTCTGTAAATGTGGTAAAATGTTAACTAATAGTTATATCCCCAGCTGATTAAGACAATTGATTTGTATGATAAGTTTTCCTAAATGTTCTTTAAATATTTAAATGAGACATTATCTAATTAAATCTGCACCAATTTACTTATAGAAACCAACCAAGAACCAAGAAATCTGAATATTCAATAAGGTTCAAAATTCTTGTTTCAGATGGGATTATGCTTCTTTTTATCACATAAATCAGAAAATACTATCGACCTTCAGAAAAAATATTTACCATGTTTTTAGGCATAAAATGTTAAAGGATTAGTCCACTTTTAAATACACTTTTCCTGATAAATTTACTCACCCCCATGTCATCCAAGATGTTCATGTCTTTCTTTCGGCAGTCGAAAAGAAATGAAGGTTTTTGAGGAAAACATTCCAGCATTATTCTCCTTACAGTGGATTTCAATGGCTACCAACAGATTGAAGGTCAAAATTACAGTTTCAGTGCAGCTTCAAGGGCTTTAAACGATACCAGATGAGTAACAAGGGTCTTATCTAGCGAATCCGATCGGTCATTTTCGAACAAAATACAACCGTTTATGCGTTATAAACAAAATATCGCCTTGAACGTACTTTCCGCTTCCGCATTCTTCATAACACTTACGCTGTATGTCCTACGCCTTCCCTATTCTACTTACGGAACGAACGCGGCGCCAGTTTCGTTTTTTTTCCGTAACTTGAATAGGGAAGGCTTAGGACATTCAGCGTAAGCGTTATGAAGAAGCGTTATGAAGAAGCGTTATAAAGCATAAACGGTTGTATTTTTTTCGAAAATGACCGATCGATTCGCTAGATAAGACCATTATTACTCATCTGGTATCGTTTAAAGACCTTGAAGCTGCACTGAAACTGTAATTTTGACCTTCAACCTGTTGGTAGCCATTGAAATCCACTGTAAGGAGAATAATCCTGGAATGTTTTCCTCAAAAACCTTCATTTCTTTTCGACTGACGAAAGAAAGACATGAACATCTTGGATGACATGGGGGTGAGTAAATTTATCAGGAAAAGTGTATTTAAAAGTGGACTAATCCTTTAAATACAGTATATATCAGGGAAATTCTATATGAACAAACCCCTCTGTAAAAACCTTCAGAATAGAGATGGGAAGTTATGTATTTGTTAACAAACTGTAAAATTTGGTATATATAAGTTATAAGGTTTCTGCATGAAAAAAAAAAGAAAAAAGCCTTGAAAGATAAGTGCTATAGTAGATAAAGTGTAATAAACACTTAAATGTGCATTTTGCATGTTTTCTTTCCACTTGTCTTCACTTGTATGCAAAATAAATCTCAAAATTGACCAGTGCATGATAACACAATAGTTTTGCCTTTAGTGTCTTGCTTTAAATTTTTTTTTTCTTGAAAATAACTTTTTGAAAACCAATATGAAGACATGTTGTGTCAGCACCTTAAAGGCTTAGTTCACCCAAAAATGAAAATAATGTCATTTATTACTACACTCGTAAGACCTTCGTTCATCTTCAGAACACAAATTAAGATATTTTTGATGAAATCCGATGGCTCAGTGAGGCCTCCATAGACAGCAATGCCATTCAAACTCTCAAGGTCCATAAAGGTACTAAAAACATATTTGAAACAGTTCATGTGAGTTCAGTGGTTCTATCTTAATATTATAAAGCGTCAAGAATACTTTTTGTGCGCCAAAAAAAAATAAAAATAAAGACTTTTCAACAATATCTATATGGGCCTATTTCAAAACACTGCTTCATGAAGCTTCTGAGCTTACGAATCGAATCAGTGAATCAGAGCGGCAAAGTCATGTGATTTCAGCACATCCCTTTTAGCATCCCTAATTCGAAACAAAAGATTCATAAAGCTCAGAAGCTTCATGAAGCAGTGTTTTGAAACTGGCCCATATAGATATTGTTGAAAAGTTATTTTGTTTCGTTTTTTGGTGCACAAAACGTATTCTCGTTGCTTTATTATATTAGGATTGAACCACTGAACTCACATGAACTGTTTCAAATATGTTTTTAGTACCTTTATCGACCTTGAGAGTTTGAATAGCTTTGCTCACAATAGAAGCCTCACTGAGCCATCGGATTTCATCAACAATATCTTAATTTGTGTTCAGAACGGGTGTAAAACGACATAAGGGTGAGTAATAAATGACATTATTTTCATTTTTGGGTGAACTAACCCTTTAAGAAATGTGAAAGAATTGAAGTCAGATTTTTTGTGTCAGAGCTCCTTAACCTCGTAAAGGCATGCATCAACTCAGAATTTTTCCAGCAATGTTACAACTTCTCAAGCGGTCAGATTGCTGTGGCTGATTTGCCGGCATTTCTGTTCACACACCGTTCACCTCTAAATGGGGAAAAATGCAGTTGGAAAAGTCTGTATGTGTGAAAGTGCTGTGACACTTAAGATTTTCCAAAAGATGCCGAAACTTGATCTGCCAAATATTGGAGAAAGAGACTGTGAGTTCTGAAGAAAAAGAAAGGAAACCACAAAGGAGTGCACGCTCAGTCCTCGCTCGTAAGATTTTATCCATGTCCCATTGAACCTGCGGTCTAGCCGGCTTTAAAACAAGGAGCGTTTAGCTGCTCTCTCACTCCAGAACTATGTCCATTAGACATGAGGTCATTTCTGGTGACTCTAGACCTCTCTCCTCATGGATCTTAATATATCTGTTCATTATGAGCACTATTATAACTCTGTCCGCTGTTTTTCTTCAATAACATCAGTCTCACCCTCTCAGATATATATATATATATATATATATATATATATATATGAAGTACCGGTCCAACCTAAACCTACATTAATGACTTCAAATTTTAACAGACGGGCATAAAAATACCAGAAGCAGGGACGCTGTGAGCCTGTGTCTTTGATCTGCAGGTCTGTCATCTGATCGTGGCTTGTTATAAACTATGGGGATCCAGTGGACGGGGCCAGAGCAATAGTCTGAGCCTGCGGTGATGAACTTGTGCCCTTTGTCGCTTCGCCTCTTTATTAAAAGACAGTGGCAGATCCCAGTATCTCATGCAGTCATGCTCTAAACCTTCTGCTGGGTCTAAGCTGGTCTTGCGTAATACATTCAATCACAGGATATATGAGATGAAAATAAATCAGTCACAACCCCTTTCTGTTGTGTTATTTTAATTTAGTCAGGAATAAACAGCAGCCTAGGGTTGTTGTTATAAGAGGGGGTTGACTGTGGGGTTCTGGGTAAATCTGTGCCGTGGTGATGTTGAGTTCATCACACATGCCTTCAGCAGCTGTTAATTAGGTTTTATTTAAATCATGATGTAAGTCTAAAGTTTTTGAAGCTGACTGGTCTTTCTGAGTCTTGCTTTAAAGGGAAAGTTCACCCCAAAATTTACTCACACATATGTTGTTCCAAAGTTAGAATGACTGACATTCTTGAAACACAAAATGAAATCTTCTGAATGTTCACCTCGCTCTTTTTTATACATTAAATATGAAAGGGGGACGGACTGCTTTATGCATCTCACAGGATCGTCATTAACTTCAAACCTGGTGCAACACATCTTGCTTTTCCATATTTGAACATGTTTGAATGCTATAATAAAATTTCAGAGCTAAAGTGGAGTGGAAGATTTTCAGTGAATACTTTAATTTCATCATATGACTTACAGCCCATATGGACTACTTTTATGATGGTTATACACTGCCCTCCAAAAGTTTGGAAACACCCCTGGAAAAGTGTGGTTTTGGACAATATCAGCATAATTGGTGCAAATACATGACAGTAACTTGACATTATCATTGAAGACCTGCAATAATAATTTTCATTTTGATTACATAATAATGGCAATATATACACGTCAAAGTCAGACATGACCCTTTGCCAGCTGTGATGCCTGGATACTGGTTTAAACTTGGCCCAGATTTGTAAAAGATTTTTGGGTCAGCACACCTTAATAGCTTCAACAATTAAGTTTAGAATACAATGAACCAATTAGAACCAAAGACTATAGAATAACACAAGACGTGTCACTCGTATTGTTTTGAATGGGAGAAAGTGTAACGCGCAATATGGCGGAATAAGTTCTAAATAAGAGCCAATCGCCGACTGGTAAAGTCATCGCGTCACTTCAGCGGCCGTTAGAATCACCGGTTTCTATAGAAACAGTCAGACGCGCGCCTCCGAAGAGACGCGCATTTAGGTCTGCGCATGTGCATTAACTTGATCCAGCCTGAAAAATACAGTTTTTTTTTTTTTTTTTTTTTGAGCGTTTAGAAACCTAAATTTATGAGCCGGTTGTTGTTAGATTTCATTGGTGATTTCAAATATGAAATTTAATTGTAAGGTTGGTTTCCCCATTCAAAGAGATAGGAGCTGCATGATGCCCAGGATGCCCGAGAGGCGTTTCAAAGATGGCCGCCGAGTGAAATGACTTGTCTTAATTAAAGGGACTTTAGAACCCAGTTTAGGTCAGATAGCTGCTAATGGTGGATATTTTGATGAATCGAAAATTTAAGTTTTTTTCTATGTATAAACCATTTATATAATAAAATATGTTTTCGTGGTTTGTGTTGTCCCTTATTAGTGCAAAATTATCACAAATTAAAAAGGATTCATGCCAATATTGTCCAAAACCCCACTTTTCTAGGGTGTTTCCAAACTTTTGGAGGGCAGTGTATGACTCTCTTTTTGGAGATTGACAGTCTCAGTCTCAATTCACTTTAACTGTATGCAAATTAGTGCTCAGTTCCCCAGAAAAAAGAAAGGTTTGGAACAAATGACATGAGTAAATGATGACAGACTTTTAATTTTCATAAATTTCAGAAGACCTGTCTCTCATAAAGGTTTCTCTAAAGTAACTTTGTAATATCAGGTTAGTGTCTTTGAATGTGCTCTCATCTGAAGCAAGCTGCAAATCTCAGATGCTTCCCTCGACAGAGGATTAAGGTGTCAGGAACCAAAGTTATGTAATTTCCTATTGCAATACATATTTGCTGCATGAGTGGATCAGTTATTGTAGGATGAAAAACTTAAATTTGTTTGATTTCTACATGGCCTTTACATTAATATTAACCATAAAATGTGTGTTTTCTTTAAAAGAAGTGCACTGTACTTGGCTAATGACTTTTCCTGCTCTTTTTTTCCTGACACAGATGATGTCATCAGAGATCTTTGTTCCTGGTTGGCTGCAGCAGCTGCTTGTCGTGCTGCTCAGGTTTACGCTGTCCTGCGCGGCCCCAGTGAACCTGAACAATGGGACAGAGTGTAGCGCTCGAGGACCCGCCTCTTACATCCTGGTGTTCACCGGCCACTGGAGTCCACAGACCTTCCCCAAACAGTATCCCTTGTTCCGGCCACCTGCTCAGTGGTCCAAGCTCATGGGTAAGACTCTTGCGAGGTGTCAGAAAGTGAGAGTGTGAGCTTTGTGAGAGATGAGGTGTTTGGTTGACAATCTCGTTTTCTGAGGTTGACCACCAGTGTTGGCTCCACGTTCTGTTAGAACTTCTCCACCTCACCATATGTCATGACACTAAATACTCACAGCTGGTCTGTTAACCCTGTGATTTGCCCCGACGACCCCCCCAGACATGCACGCATTACCTGCCACACCACGGGAGCGGGGCAGTCTAATGAGGAAAGCAGAACGAGAGTTATAACCGTTGCCAGATGACACGGGCTGCCCTGCAGGTTCACCCTCTTCTTTTATGCTCCTTCCATAAATACACAACGCATGCGGCCTGCAATGGTCATTGACTTTAATGCGATGGCAGTGTGCTCACGTTTTCTGAGAACGCGCTCTCTGGGTGTCACCGGTATACCAGCCATCACATGCCACCGCACATGAGCCAAGACCAGCAGCAGACGTGGATGCCTCAGCCAAAACATTTGAAACCCAGAGATCCTGAAAGTTCAGGCTGTGGCTTTGGAGCGCTGAGATGATGTCTGTGTGGTTTCTGCTGCCTCCTGGATGGCTTTATGACTCTCTCTTTATCCATTTATCACTGTTGTATTACAATTATGTTCAGAAACCGCACATTTTTGTATCTAATCAAAAGGTTGTGCCATAGATATGAACTCCCCGGATGAAGGATAAGACAATTTGGAGGAAAAATGGAGATTGAGAGATGAAAGCATGAGAGGTTTGTGGTTTAGCTGATTGAGGTCAGGTCTCTTCAGTTTTTCTATCCACATTTGGGCCAGACGTGTAGCATGGAAGGACTAGACGTGTCAGCATGCCAAATGTGCTCCGTGCCTTCCTGTCATTCTCACTTGTATCTTTTTCTCTCATTCTCCTGCACTCTCGCTCCCAGCTCAGGGTCTGCCAGACCAAAATGGTTTGTAGCTATGAAGAACACACTGGGACGTTATAGAGAGGCTGAAATAATTTCAGAAACATTATCTTAACTCCTTCCTCTTTCAAAACCTCTATTGTGATATCAAGAGCTAATAGGTGAATTATCAAACTAGGCACGTTTTATCTTCAGAGGAGTAGTTCGCCCAAAAAACGATAATTCTGTCTGTATTTACTCACGATTATGTCGTTCCAAACCTGTCCTTCCATGACAGTAGATGCAGCTCTTTCCATACTGATGCAGTTTACAGTGACCACATTTACATTTATGCATTTAGCAGATGCTTTTATCCAAAGTGACTTACAAAAAGGGAACAAAAGCAATTAATCAAAGATTTGTTAAAGACCATGTCTGTTAAGCTCTAAAAAGGAAGTTCTAAAATGCTGAGGCAGGCATCAGTATTGCTACTGCTCATACGGTGAGACTTCTGAAATCGCATACTGAGTAGGTACTATATTAGCAATTTGAATTTAATTCGCAACTGTTAAAAATGTTGATTGTGTATAGTATGAACGTAATCTGGACGTAGGCTACTATACATCAGCCATGTTATCACTGTCATGTGACCTACCAGTGTCAGTTGCGTCGCTTTACTGCCCTTCATAAATCCCATGAGGCCATGGGATAGTAAAGTGTACATCATATGCACACTTCAGAATCTCGGCGGAAGTATTAGGTAATCCAGGGATTTTTCGCTACTGTTTTTCTACTATGTATTTGGACTAGGCATGGGCCAGTTACCGGTTTCCAGGTTTACTGTGGTTTGAAAAAGTCACGGCTTCAAAACCACAAAAATTCTGTTATCCACCTTATTTTTCAACTCAGAAGTAAGGTGTTTTCTCTAAATGTGCGAGACTTCTGATTTATTAACCGCTATAGGGAAATAACGAGAAGAATTTTAAATTGCAGTACACTGCAAAACTGTTTGTGCTACAATCCAGCGTTTTTATAATTAGGAAAATACAATAAAATAATAAGGTAAGAAATATTGCTAATATCAAGCAGCTTATGCTGTACAAATGGCCGTGCCCACTCTTAAATAAGGTCATGTTTTTTATGTCTCATCAAGGATGGAAACTGCTGGAATCCCTCAGGTTGTGTGCAAACGACAGCTGTTGGACCGAAAGTCATTTATTTCCAATGGAGAGTAGTTCGGGGGCAGTGTGGAGTTCCGATCATATGCGAATGCGGATTGCGAATTTCGGATCCGATTTTGAGATATGATGTATTTTAATCAAAACTATGAGCGTGAAGTTAGAATTACCAATATTTAACATTTTAACATTATTCTGTAAACACTATTTCTGTAAAATGGTGGTTATTAATAATTATGTCAGAAAAAATATTTTATAATTATTAAATACATTTTTATGTTCATTAGCTCTATCAAATCTACTATGTTTTTATTTTAGATGTATTGAGGGTCATTTGCTTTATGTGGATATATTCATACATGCAGTAACGTTACATTCTTTAAAATCGTTCAGTTTACCATGGCGAATAAGCCGATGGTAGCTTCATGATCAATTTCAAAGTTCAGTATGACTGCCGTTAGGAGGCGAAATGTGAAAATCGGATGTAAATGTCATGTGCAGTGGAAAAACGGCTTAACACTCCCCCTCCCCCTCCCCCTCCCCTTGGTGCGAGCAGTCAGCAAGTAGTCAGTCAGACGGACGGTCACCTGTGTGGATGGCCGAAGGAGGTGAACCCCTGGAATTTTTTTTCCCCCATAGAAAAAGGTGAAGTATTCCGTATGGAATTTTTCGGGTACCGAAAAACATTCAGACGGCCACGGCTTGGAGTAGAAAGTACTTCTAAAGGCTGATACATCTGTCGGACCTACGCCGGAGTCTCTGCGCCGTAGGCTATGCGTCTGTTTTCATTTATACTTCTGCGTCGTTGTCCGCGTCGACGTGCATGCAGACCACTAGGAGGCAGTGTCCGCGGTCATGTTGAGTATCAAGGCAAAAGCTGAAGAAGCAGCAGGTTGTCATGTATGTTGTCAGAGAAGCGGCAAATACAAATAGAAGCGGCAAATAGGTAACGGCTTTTGTTGCAGTATGACTGCATGTGTCCCCTGAAACAGAGCATTTTTTCATTCCTATGGAAGTTGAAAACGCTCGCTCTTCTCCGATTGCTCCGCGCCAGTTTTTTTGACCTGAGGGAGGGGTTATAGCAGACCAATCACAGCGCTTGCGGCCCGCGTAGAATTGACGCGTGGTACAAACAGCCTACACCATAGCTACGGCGTACACTCAACACAGAAGTATAAATCAGCCTTAACTTGTAAGACATGTTTAAGAACATTCACTTTCTCTTCTCTCCAACTGCGAAGTGACACACACCCACCTCCACTCTTACTCTCATCTCATTCGATCTGGTTGAATAGAGCTTGTATCGCCCGTAATTTCAATCATAACCGCAGGTTTCGCACTCACACCAAAAGCGCGTGCACCACTTATCTAGTAGCGCTCTCATAAAGCCACGTCTCAACAACTCGCAAGTATCAAATTGACTTTTTTCCGTTGCTTTCTGCGCGTAAACGGTCAAAACATACAAAATGATGTCAAAATTCACTTCTTGCTGAGTATTCAGGTAAAAACAATCCATTTCAGAATGTAAATAGTTGATCCATGCTGCCATGCATAAACTCTTAATGTGACCGCAGCCTAATAAACCTGCTGCAGTCTGTCATATTATTCAAAGAACAAAAAACAAAAAAAGAAAATCACTTGTGTTTTTGTAACTTTAATTGTAAGCATCAATCTGTATTTAATTTTTACAATGAAATGATCCAGTTATTTTACATTTGATTACTTTCATTTATGTATTATTTCTTACCTGAATACCTGAAAAACGTAAAGCCATGTTTATTTCATTTATCTTTATTTTATTGTATTAAATTGTATTATTGTTTGCAATTTTATTTGTTCTTATTAAAAATTTCAAAATCATTTATTTTATTTATATACTATAAGCATAAAAATAAAATATGTTGTGTTCAGTGGAAAAAAGTTGTGAAACCGTGATATTTTTGCTTAAGGTTAACACACCGTCAAAATCTCACACCGACCCATGCCTAATTCGGACATAAACTTTTTTGATGTACTGTTACCATTTCATATACTATATAGTAGGGAAGTGTGGAAAGCAGGGCGGGGCCGAGAGCCGTGGGAATGGAGCAAGGCCGGTGGCGCAAGTGCTAATGAGCGTCACCTGCGTGCCACACAGGTCTTGAGTCTCATGGAGGAGTGACAAAGAAGACCAGGCCTGGGACATTTATGTTGGTGTTTTATTATATTTATATGCGACAGTCGTCCGTGAGGGATTGCCACAGGTTTATGTTAAAGGGGACCTACAATGCCACTTTTACGTAATATAAGTTTCTGGTGTCCCCAGTGTCTGTGAAGTTTCAGCTCAAAATACCCCACAGATCAGGGACGTGCACAGGAATTTTGAGGGGCAGTTGCTCTGACCTAAAAAAAGGGCACTCCCCTACCAACCACTCCCCTAACCCCCCCTCTAATAATTCGAACGGCCCGTCGTCAATTATTCCTTACTTGAATCGCAGCTTAAATAGTGTTTTGACATCGACAACCCAAGTGCATTTTACCTCAAACTTGCGTCTAGTTAACTTTCTAAAGTAGCAATCGCTTCTCAGGTCGACATTAACACACTGACACAATTATATTCAGAATTAAAAATATTTTTATACCACTTTTTAATGTGTGATTGTGTAAAGGTTTTCACGAGATACCAACCTTTCGCGAACTTGCTTCCAACACTCGTTCTCATGGAGGCGCGGTGTGCACGGAGGGGAGGGGCTGTGCGCGAGTATGTGAGAGAGACGCGTGAGTGAGAGACGCAGGGAAATGAAATGCAGCTGAACGTTTGCTCTATGAAAGACATTGACAAAGACGAAAACTAAGGACATTTAATCTATAATTTTATTTTATTTTAGTTAGTTTTGCCAAACACACATTACAGTTTTGGTTAGTTATCGTTTTTTTTGTAATGCCTCGTTTTTATTTTTATTTCAGTTAACGACGATTTTTTTCCCCACCTAGTTTTCGTTTTTTCGTTCGTTTTCGTTAACGATTATAACCTTACTCACCTTTCCGACAACGTTAAGTCGTCTCACCCGACAACCGCGACAATCTCCTTCTAGTGCCGCTCATGCAGGCTCAGCTCAGGTGCCGGTCGCGTGCAGCGCTGCAGCCACGTAAACAGAGTTTGCCCTCCCCTGCTGACTTTCACTTTCGGACGGGTGCCCGAATATGGAAGTGAATGAGGCTTTGCGATTTTTTTTTTTTTATCTAGGCCTACGTGAAATTTTGCATCCATTGTACGATTTTTTTATTTATTTTTTTCCACCTCGGAAGGGCAACGTGAGTCGAGAAGGGCATATGGGCAGTTGCCCGGGCAACCTGAGCAACCCCCCTGTGCACGTCCCTGATGTCAATCTTTTGTGCAAATCCAGCATTGAATTGACCCTCCTTTGTAACGAGGCAACAACACTCTACTACAACAACTCTTCCTCTTCTCTAAAGCAGCCCAACATGGCCTCGCCCCCCTTTGTTGTGTGTTCTCGGGGGCTGGTTAATGTAAATCTTGGGGTTTGTGATGTCACCAACCCAGAAAAAACTTCGTTGTAGTCCGTACCAGCTGTTTGTTGTAGTCCTTAAAAAGTGATTTCTGTAAAGGAAATATCTCCCTTTGCATTCAACTTTGAGCGTCGTAACTTTGCAGATGTTGTTTATGATCAAACAGCAACATTACACACTAACTAAAGTTAAAAAAGTGAAATCATAATCAAGGACCCCTTTAAACGTTTGCTGGTTCCCACCTCCTTCTTCCCAGATCTTTAAACTTTGTTACAGGAAGTATTCGATTTCGGATGCAGCGTTGGTGTTGGAATCATTTAACTTGGGCCAGTAACCAACAACATAGCAACTTTCTAGCAACCATCATAATACCCAGAAAATCAACTGCATAGCAACACCCTGACAACCACCAACAACCCCTTAAATCCAGGTGGCATGATTTACACGGACAAGAAAATGTATAAATCAGAAAAGGTAAAACTCTAGTTTGATTCCACATGTCATTCTGGTTTTCGAGAACTATTGATCAGATTCCTACTAAAGAGTGGGAAGTGACTTTTGGAATAGTAGTTTAGTCATTAGTTGTGGTTGGCAAAAAGGTCCATTGCCCATTGTCAATAGTGTAGTGATGCACAAAGCACAGCTCAAGTCACTTTCAAACCAAGCAGGGTTCTGTTCGTCAATGCGGCAAATTTGCATTGCGCAGATTGCACAGATTCCTGTTGAACTGACTGGATTTTGCCTGCAAAAAATGTGACCGCACATATAATGTTCTTGAATATGTAGTCAGTTATGGACAGAGAATAGAGTTTTTGCTATGAATCACAGAAATCTACATGCAAAGTAAAAGGAACCAAAAAAGTGCTGCTTCACGATTTTTATCGTCTTACTACTCAGGTGTGCTATATTAAGATTAAAGTTTGAAAAGATCCCTTTGAATTACATGTATATTAAAGTGCCATGTGACAGTGATTGAAGACTGTGTTGTAATATTTGCATATCAGTTTGTGATTGGTGTTTTCATACTGATTGGTCTTTCTTCTTTAACCACTATATAGTGCATTGTGATTTTTGAGCGCAGACACAGAACCAAAACCAAAAACATACGTTTAAAACCTTAACCTTTTGCCACCTTGAAGCACTCCCACATTAACTTCAGGGAATGAAAATGTACTTTAATATATTACATAACAGTCTCTGTCACCCCTGCACTTTAGGTGCACACTAGACTCATAGCAGGTCTGGTTTTTCTCACTGAAGGTTTTGTTTTTAGGTGTTTATTCTCTTGGCATTGGGGCTTCTGCTTGGCTTTATTTTAAACAGCTCGAGGTGTGTTGAGCACACACAGAAGGTGGCAGAGCTGTATTTGTGTTTTGTGAAATCTGATGAGCAATAAAAATTCATGGAGTGGTAGTAATGTTCAACAGGCCATGACAGAACCTGCCCGACGAATCACGAGGCCTGAGAAAATTATCAATTATCAATATGTTTCCTTTGAGTTTACCTTTATTCTTTTACTTCTGAATCTGTGCAGCCGTGACCCATAATGAGCAGTACCGGCTGTGGCAGGAGGGGGCACCGGCGAGCGATGGCATGAGGAGCTTTGCTGAGCAGGGGCTCACAGTGGATCTGGTGAAGGATGCGAAGGAGGCGAGGAAGATGCGAGCGGTGGGGTCCATGTACCGCACAGCTGGGATTCCCTCTGGCATCGGCCACAGCTCCACAGAACTACTCCTGACGCCCAGGAGTCCTCTGGTAAGAGCACCATTTCCCCAATTGAGAAGTAGGTAAATCTGCCTCTTTTAGTGTTATGCTGACTTTAGATTAGAAAGTAAATAGTGATCACCAGGATGGCTACTAGTACGGCACATTCCTCTCAGTCAGCGGCGGATCTAGAAAATGTTTTATAGGGTGGCATGAGGACTGTGACAACACCAAAGCAAGCATCCATGCATCATTTTTTCATCAAATTTATGGCTTGACATAAACATTTTGCCTATAAATATGCAATACTCTTACATTACCACAAAGTAATCATCTACTGTTTAAAAATAATATTAATAGTAATAACAAATAATAATATATCAATATCCACTGTCTATTAAACACATCAACAGATTCTAAATGTGTCTATTAGAGTAGGTCTATCATTACTACACTGAGAAGATTTCTTTTATTAATATACTATAGGCTACTTTAATAATAAATAAATCACAAGTTTTTAGTGCATCAGAACAGCAAAAACGTTTGAATTTAACATTAAAGCATGGCCGAAATTTTTTTTAAAGCACTGAGACTTAAACGGTTAGTTCAATCAAAAATGAAAATTCTGTCATTAATTACTCACCCTCAGGTCACTCCAAACCCATAAGACCTTCATTCATCTTCTGAACACAAGTTATGATATTTTTGATGAAATCCAAGGGCTCTCTGTCCTCCAATAGACTGCAACACAATTACCACTTTCAAGGCCTAGAAAGGTAGTAAAGACAGCCAGCTCAGTATTGGCCGATGCTGTTCACGTGAGCAGCATGATGCATGCGTGTGATGCTGACGCAGGAGCCGGCCAATAATGAACTGGCATTGTGACGTAGAACCTGGGAGCCTGCGTAGGAGACTGACATGGAAGAGAAGAAATTCTCTGTAATCAACCACTGTAGTCAAGTTGACTATTTTAACAATGTCTTTATTACTTTTCTGGACCTTGAATGTGGTAATTACGTTGCTTTCTCTTGGAGATCAGAAACCTCTTGGATTTCATCAAAAATATCTTAATTTATGTTTCAAACGAAGCATCTATCTATTTACAGTACAGTCCAAAAGTTTGGAACCACTAAGATTTTTAATGTTTTTAAAAGAAGTTTCGTCTGCTCACCAAGGCTACATTTATTTAATTAAAAATACAGTAAAAAACAGTAATATTGTGAAATATTATTACAATTTAAAATAACTGTGTACTATTTAAATATATTTGACAAAGTAATTTATTCCTGTGATGCAAAGCTGAATTTTCAGCATCGTTACTCCAGTCTTCAGTGTCACATGATCCTTCAGAAATCATTCTAATATGCTGATTTGCTGCTCAATAAACATTTATGATTATTTTCAATGTTGAAAACAGTTGTGTACTTTTTTTTTTTTTTCAGGATTCCTTGATGAATAGAAAGTTCAAAAGAACA
Source organism: Megalobrama amblycephala (assembly GCF_018812025.1). Taxonomy (NCBI): domain Eukaryota; kingdom Metazoa; phylum Chordata; class Actinopteri; order Cypriniformes; family Xenocyprididae; genus Megalobrama; species Megalobrama amblycephala. The sequence continues at coordinate 21,293,762 of NC_063066.1, read as the reverse complement.
GCATTTATCTGAAATACAAAGCTTCTGTAGCATTATACACTACCGTTCAAAAGTTTGGGGTCAGTAAAAATTTTTATTTTTATTTTTTTGAAAAGAAATTAAAGAAATGAATACTTTTATTCAGCAAGGATGCATTAAATCAATCAAAAGTGGCAGTAAAGACATTTATAATGTTACAAAAGATTAGATTTCAGATAAACACTGTTCTTTTGAACTTTCTATTCATCAAATAATCCTGAAAAAAAATATTGTACACAAATATTTTGTACAATTGTACACATTAAATGTTTCTTGAGCAGCAGATCAGCATATTAGAATGATTTCTGAAGGATCATGTGACACTGAAGACTGGAGTAATGATGCTGAAAATTCAGCTTTGCCATCACAGGAATAAATTACTTTGTGAAATATATTCAAATAGAAAACATTTATTTTAAATTGTAATAATATTTCACAATATTACTGTTTTTTACTGTATTTTTAATTAAATAAATGTAGCCTTGGTGAGCAGACGAAACTTCTTTTAAAAACATTAAAAATCTATCTATCTATCTATCTATCTATCTATCTATCTATCTATCTATCTATCTATCTATCTATCTATCTATCTATCTATCTATCTATCTATCTATCTATTCAAGACCTTGTGAAAAATGTCAATGTAGTTAATTATTAAGATTAGATTCTTACCTAACTTTGTATTAGTTTCCCAGATCAGGATCTTATTGGTTTCATTATATTTTTTTTTGTCTGATTTCAAATGTCTATTTCTATGATAAAAGTGAAGATTGTTGTGCGCAGTTTGGTGAATCTGCTCACAGTGCGAAAACAGTACATGACACAGGTCAAAATGAACAATGAAAAGTGTTGTGGATGAGATGGGATTAGATTTCTCAGAGGGCCTCATGTTAGCCAAGAGTAATTTTCAGGTTCATAAACAAATGAAAAAAAAAAAACAGTCCATTTGTTTGTGAATTGGACTACATTGGTTGTGCTGTGTGTTTTCGACTCACCAAAAAGAACCGGTTCATAAAAGTTATCTGTTAATGAAGTTCACTACAGAGTGTGTGCAGCCCGCAAAGACAACGAAGAGGTGTTTTCTTACCATTTTTTAGCAGTACATGTTTTTTGTGTCATCACATTGAAGCACTTCTACTGTAAAGTGGTACATGAAACACTGCTTAGATAGATATATATATATATATATATATATATATATATATATATATATATATATATTTTTTTTTTTTTTTTTTTTTATTTAAAGGATTAGTTCACTTTCAAATTAAAATTTCCTGATAATTTACTCACCTCCATGTCATCCAAGATGTCCATGTCTGTCTTTCTTCGGTCGAAAAGGAATTAAGGTTTTTGATGAAAACATTCCAGGATTTTTCTCCATATAGTGGACTTCAGTGGAGCCCAAACAGTTGAAGGTCAAAATTACAGTTTCAGTGCAGCTTCAAAACGTTCTACACGCTTCCAGACAAGGAATAAGGGTCTTATCTAGAGAAACCATTGCTCATTTTCAAAAAAATAAATAAAAAATTATATACGTTTTAACCATAAATGCTCATCTTGAACTAGCTCTCTTCTTTTCTATTTGAATTCCGGCAGTGTAGACGCTGCTAGGTGTATTACTGCCCTCCTCAGGTCAAAGTTTGAACTAATTGTTATATACTTGCACTAGCATATTGTATATGACAATTTAGTTCAATTTTTGTTTATTGGATTTTGAGATGTGGTTGTTGGAGGCAATGGAGGCAGATAAACGTGAGCTTGCAGAAGCGGGTTCAAGGTGTCAAAGTGATTGGAGAAGTCCTGCATACGTCATTCAGTTCATACTGACTTTTACAATTTAGTTCTATATTGCACAAAGACAGACTTCACCAGAGCGCAGGTCTCCAAAACCACATCCAGAGTCCCGGGACCTCCAGACCACAAGCCTCACTCCCTCCCTTCCGGCTCCTGTGCTGCGTTTCCTGCACCCACCAGATCTGCAGATAGGGAGAGGCTGGATCCTTTCCTTCTCAGTTTCTGGAATATTTATTTTCCTGTTAGCCATGAGTCAGTTGGTTATAGGGTCTAAAGGCAGTTCTGGTGCTGCTGGTGACCTACATATCTTTATTGCCAAAGTCTGGAATAAAAGAAGACTTATTAAAACTGCAACTACCCTCAGATGCGCTTGGCATTCAGTCCCTCTGGCACTAACCACAGCAGGCGGGATGTCTGCTGTGGCGCTGCTGTTTATAGATCCGCAGGGCAGTAAAGTACGACTGAGAGTATGAATGTGGCCTTGGGATGAGACTGTGAGGTGTGTGTGTGTGTGTGTGTGTGAGCTGTGAGTGTCTGTTCACTTATTACTGATGAACTGATTGCTTACACCCTAATATTAAGCATATTTAATAGTATTAAACTTTAGTAAGTAATTACTCCTGAATGTTTGTGCTACAGAAATGAATGATGCCTCAATGATGTGTTACTTTTCTTAGTGATCAGAGTGCTTAATCACATAAAAGAAGGGTCACCGTGATTTTGCCAAGTAAGACATTCTTGTCTAAAAATTTAGTCTTAAACCTATTCCTATTCCTACCCCTACCCATAATTTATCCCTAAAATCAGAGGGAAATGATAGGTGAATAACACTAATGTAGAAGCGCCTAACCCTGGTTGTAAGCCTAAACTTGACATAAACTGTAAACTTTTCCCTCAAATCTGATTGGTTGATTAGAATGTTGTTCCAGGATCAACAAAGATGTTGTACTTGGTAAAATCACGTTCACCTAAAAGAAGGGACCTAAGACATCGAAAGCAAATAGCAAATGTTTTTTTGACATGCAATTTAAAATCGGCATTAAAAAATATTTATTCAAGTATAGTGTCGAAAAGTGATGTCCAGCCTAGGTAAATTGGTAAATCTTCATCCTTTATTCGAATATTAAAAAAATTGTTAATTGTTATAAAAATATTGCTTGGAGTCAATTGATTTATTAGTAATCTGTCATACAAAGAAATTATGAACACATGCAAAAACAAGAGAGAACCAACGAAATATGAATAACCCATGATGTTGCAGTCAGTGTATGCTTCTTGCTGTGAAATAAACTCTGTAGCTGTAATTTGCAGTTTTTGCCCAATATTTTTGTCAGATAAATTCCTTAACTAAGTTTAGTGATTTGTTCTTCCGTTATATTTTAAATATTTTAAATAAATATAAAATATTTTCCTCATATATATATATATATATATATATATATATATATGTGTGTGTGTATATGTGTGTGTGTGTGTGTGTGTATATATATATATATATATATATATATATATATATATATATATATATATATATATATATATATATACTCACCCTTATGTTATTTCAAACCTGTATGAGTTTCTTTATTCTGTTGAACACAAAAGAAGATATTTTAAAGAATGTTGGTAACCAAACAGTTGACAATAGTGGGGCGAAAAAATACTATGGGAATCAATGGGTGCCGTCAACTGGTTACCGACTTTCTTCAATATCTTCTTTTGTGTTCAACAGAATAAAGAAACTCATACAGGTTTGGAATAACATAAGTAAATGATGACAAAATTTTCATTTTTGGGTGATTTTCATTTTTCAAGTATCAAGAATTAAAATGCACATTTGACAGTAACATGAGTTGATAGTATTGGCTTGGGTTTGGATGCGGATGTAAATTTATTTCCATTAACAAAATAGTAACATCTACTCTTATTAGTACTCTTAATAGTAAACTCTACTCTGAACACTGGATTCAGGCAGGCTTTGATGCCTTCTTACCTCTGTATGCTGCCTTCATCTTTCTGTCATTTTCTGAGAAACTACCTAAATACACTGTTGGGCCACAGCCGACACTGAACAGTGTTTAATTATTTAAGACCTCCAAAAAAGAGACATGGTGTCAAATTTCAGATTCCTGCACATGCATGACCATCAGCTTCAAATCAACAGGAAAATAAGGTAATCAAAAACAGCAAAATGCTGTCCAAAATTACTTGAGGTTCTTTTGCATTTAATAGAATCCAGACAGTGGCAGCACTGTGTATTTCTGCAAAGCCCAAGCCATGCAAGAAACCACAGCACGTTCCAGCAGCACATGCAGACAGACAGAGGAATAGATGAGTTGTGTATTATTTTTCCCGACACAGTGTTCTGGCAAATCAGGGCATTGGTTTGGCAATTATGTGTTAGTGTGACTTTGTGCCCTCAAGAGAGATTGAGCTCTATTAGCGCAGGGCCGGAACAGACAGCAGAGGGATGAGGCACCGCTCGCCTCTCACGCCAGAGAAATTGATATAGCAGGAGGTATTCCTGGAAAAGCCACAGAATGAGAAGAGATGAGAGGGAGAGACGAGAGTAAATCCAGCCTGTAGAAAAGTCAGCCGTAGACTGGATGTTGACACAAGGTACCAAAATCGTGGCCCAAATATGGATGCGAAGTGCTGACTAAATATATCGGTCCTGCTTTTATTGTTTGCTTTGGGAATGATGTATTGTGAGTAATTCACACTAAAATGCATACTATGACGTGAGATCCAGTTCAAATGTAGTGTTGCTTAAGTTTGTGTCCAGAGGAAAAGGTTGCTCTTAAGTGCAAGACTGTGATTAATTATATGGTTCCAGAAGTTTCAAGAACTGTTACTCAGTTAAAAAAAAAAAAAAAGCAGAAGGGACAAAATTAAATAAGTATGCCAGTTTCCTAGCTGAACAACTTGATGTTTAGGGGTTTTGGTGAGTTAAGCATTTAAATTAATTTATTACATAAAATAGTTTTTATCAAAATAATACCCCCTTTGGATCTTTTTTTTTTTTTTTTTTTTTTTTTTTTTTTTTTTTAGATTTCAGATTTCATTAGATTGCATTTATGAGCAGTGTGGGACATTTTGAGATCTCTTCTGAAACTCAAAGTGAGACACGTGAGATTACTAGGGTCTTTTTCTCAAGAGACAAATCTAAGAAGCAGGACATTCCATAAAATCACCTTTTCCTCCCTATATAATTTAATTTTAGGTACACTTAAATAATTTTTTGCAGCAATGCTACAGAAATACCATTTTAGGTTTCTCAAAGAACCTTTCAGTGAACAGTTATTTTTTCTTAGTGTGAAGAACATTTTAATAATCTAAAGGACCTTTTTCCACTCTAAAGAACTTTTTTGTGGAATGGAAAGATTCCATGGATGTTAAAGATTCTTCATGGAACCATTGACAGTGTTGGGGAAAGTTACTGTTAAAAGTAATGCATTATAATATTGCGTTACTCCCTAAAAAGTAACTAATTGCGTTACTTAGTTTCTTTTTTGGAATGTAATATGTTACATTAGTTTTTCTCACCTGGGCTGGGCTTATTTGTTTGTTTTTTAATTAAAAAAAAAAGGTTATATTTTTGGCAAATGTAAAGGCCCTTTTACACCAAAAGTGAAATGAACAAGCCTCAGTCTGAATAAAATGCATATTTACACCTGTACAGTAGAGCACGCAGCTCAAACAAACCTTTCAGCTGGATCATAGAAAAATAAGATATGGGAGAAGAAAGTTCAAAACTCTTACTTCAGCAATAAAAAAAAAAAAAAAAAATGAAACAAATGTAATTTTTATCTAAAGTCATTTTTGCTTATATAGTTGAATTGGATCATCGAAGGTCAGCATACATTGGTTAATAAAGTGAGATTAAATACATAAAGTATATTTGTATTGTTTAACATATTTAATTATTGCAGGTTTGCATTTCCTGTTTTTATTCATTTTGAGGAAGTGAGATGAATCAAAGCCTGCTCACATTTAGTCTTGAACTACAATAACCTTCATGTTCACACAGCGCACACAACACCTCTGCACTTACTCCCTAATTCTCTCAACACGGGGACAGGGGGAGTTGTCAGTCATTAAATGGGACAACAATGTAACTTGCAATACTTATTTGAAAAAGTAACTATTTTGTTGTAAATTTAAAAGTAATGCATCACTTTACTAGTTACTTGGCAAAAGTAATCCGATTATGTAATCTTGCATTCCCAGGTGAAAAAAAAGTACACTTCTATAATGTACTTAAAGTGCTCTATTTTCGCACACTAATTTTATACTTAAAAATTCTTCTTTAGTACTTAAGATAATCTTAAAAACATCTAAGTGTACTCAACTGTGCTATTTTGAGACACCATGAATATGAACTAAAATGTGCTTTTAATATACTATCTCTGTATCTAAAAAATGTGTTTAGTTACCACTTATAGTACATTTGAACCTATTAGTGTACAACAAGTGGTAACTAAATACATTTTTTAAAGGTGCCCTAGAACCAGTTTTTACAAGATGTAATATAAGTCTAAGGTGTCCCCTGAATGTGTCTGTGAAGTTTCAGCTCAAAATACTCCATAGATTTTTTTTAATTAATTTTTTTAACTGCCTATTTTGGGGCATCATTAACTATGCACCGATTCAGCGTGTGGCCCCTTTAAATCACGCGCTGAAGTTGTGTTTATGAATTATACAGACTGCAAGTGTTTAAAAATGAAAATAGCGATGGCTCTCTTGTCTCCTTGAATACAGTAAAAAACGATGGTAACTTTAACCACATTTAACAGTACATTAGCACCATGCTAACGAAACATTTAGAAAGACAATTCACAAATATCACTAAAAATATCATGATATCATGGATCATGTCAGTTATTATCGCTCCATCTGCCATTTTTCGCTGTTGTTCTTGCTTGCTTACCTAGTCTGATGATTTAGCTGTGCACAGATCCAGACGTTAATACTGCCTGCCCTTGTCTAATGCCTTGAACATGGGCTGGCATATGGGGGCGTAACTATTGGGGGCATACATATTAATGATCCCGACTGTTACGTAACACACCGACTGTTACGTAATTGTCGGTGTTATGTTGAGATTTCGCCTGTTTTTCGTGGGTCTTTTAGACAAATGAGATTTACATAAGAAGTTTGAAACTCAATGTATGTCTGTTCCATGTACTGAACTCTTGTTATTCAACTATGCCAAGGTAAATTCAATATTTGATTCTAGGGCACCTTTAAAAACAGAGATAGTATATTAAAAGCACATTTTAGTTCATATTTCATGGTGTCTCAAAATAGCACAGTTGAGTACACTTAGATGTTCTTAAGATTATCTTAATATACTAAAAATTCTTCTTTAGTACTACTTAAGTACAAAATTAGTTTAAGTACATTATAGAAGTGTACTTTTTTTCACCTGGGTTACTTGTATTGCGTTACCCCCCAAATTGATCATCGCTGCCAATAAAGAACCTTTGTTTTTAAGACTTTTGGCTAGCACCAGTAAGTAACTACACAGAACACACTAGCAACACCGTAGCAACCACATTAGCAACACACTAAAATTCACTCTGAACATTTTAGCAACTGCACAGCAATGTCCTGGCAACCCTGGTGGTGAGTTTTGCACGCACATTTTGTTCAGAAAATATGAATCTACTTTGAGAGGTGTGACTGATACACCTTAAATGAACTCAAGCAGACCGGGTCGGTCAGGTTTTATTGTATGTCTGATGAATCATCTTTGGCTCAATATTAGGCTTGCTCATCCTGAAATAGCCATTGTCACAGTATGGCTCGTTTCTCTCTGTGCGACTATGTCGTGTAGCTATTCCCTCTTTCTGCTCTGACCGAAGGGATCTTCCTGGATGAGGTCATAGTCAAAAAGGAAACATTCATCACCATTTAAAAAAATCCCAGATGGTTTAACCTAACATACACAGGAAGGAGTGGAAAATACTGGAAATGGCTACAAAGAAAAGTTTCAGATGTGACTTATGAAGCCAATTATGTTAGCAGAGCATGCTGAAAAAAGGAAGTACATTGCCAAGGTAAATCAGCGTTGATAATGTCTGTGTGTGTGTATGTTTTCAACATGAGAGTGACTGATCATGTCATGCTTTCTCTCACAGCTGTCTCTGATAGTGAAAGTGATCCCCAGTCCAGACTGGTTTGTGGGGGTTGACAGTCTGAACCTCTGTGAGGGTGGGCAGTGGAAACAGGAAGTGACCTTTGACTTGCACCCATTTGATGCTGGCACAGATAGCGGCTTCACTTTCTCCTCACCAAACTTTCCAACAACACCCCCTGAAAATATCACCATGGTGAGATATTGTATTTCATATATATATATAAAAATAATAATAATAATAATAATAATTTCTTTGCATGACAGTCTGGCCAAAACTTACGTCTGCACATTTTGGCATGTTTCATTGTGTTATCACATGCAACATATCACAATTTTAATAATATTTGAACATAAGGTAAGGATGTCAAGTTTCATAGGCCGGACGTCACTTTTGGCCACTAATGTATTTGCACTATTTTTGACTAATTCAAATAAAAACTTTAACATGTATCCGTTGTTTTATTTTGGTGCAGATCACCTCTCAGAAGCCAAACCACCCAGCAAATTCCTTCTATTACCCTCGGCTAACAGAACTCCCGCCTCTGGCCACCATCTGGGTGAAGCGTCAGGGCCGCTCATCTGTCCGTCAACAGAACCGGGTGTCCAATCACATCCTGCCTGAAGCAACCAAACCTCACAGATTCTCAGGTAGATCTACAAACACATTTGACACATGCCAGGGTAGAGTATTGTGTCTCTTAATTGTGATTTGGCTGGTAAATCCAAAAAAGAAGTGCTATGTGCTTCGTCAAGATGTTATGGTTTACCACAGCATTCTGCACCATTTAAAGTGTTGCAGTGTTTTTGGGGAAAGTAAACAGTTCGGATTTGATGAACCCTAATGCACGCCACATGTGGTAAACACTTTTTATTTGATTCCACAAACATTTTAGCATGTGTGTTGTTCCACTAACTAATGTGCTGGTTTCAATTTCTTTTTAAAGCACCCCTATTATGCTATTTTAAAGGTTCCTAATTTTGTCTCCAAAAAAACAAAAACAGGTTTACATGCATATGTATATCTGAATTTCAGATCTGGATCTTCCTCAGCGCTCGATACACAGTGATACGAACAGTAACGATGGCGTCGGTTTTACCGTATCAATTCAAGCCCGAGTCCTCATCTTTTGGAAATGTATGCAAAGTAGATTTGCTTTGGCAGCACAGAAAACAGTGTCTTCTTGACATGTCGACAACACAAAATAAACTCTTCCATGCCTTAGATACAACTACAGTGTTTGAGGATCAAAGCAGACATCATTTGCAGGCAGCGAATAAAGACCATAGGATGGCATTATGCAAATGTGTTACAAACCTATGTAGGTTCGTGCAGGAAATGAGACTGGAAATGCTGACGGTTTGTTTCTGGCAGTTCAGAATCGGTTCTTTCTTTTAGGAGACCTATGTTTCCATCTATCTATTTTTATGCGCATTTTGGGATATCGCAAAAAAAAAACGCTGGATGGAAACACCAAGGTGCGTATAAATTCTAAAAACTTATGCGCTCAAATGAGTCGGATCATTTTTTATGCGATACGAAAACATGTGCATAAACTATGATGGAAACACTTTTTTGATGTGCATGTGACTTTACGATGGTATAGCATAACTGAACCAACCAGCGAACCGATCTTGTTGCACAGCATCTGAAATGCTGTTTTGGTCATTCTATAATGCCTGAGTAAAGTCTGTCGTTAAAGTGGATCGGTTTAATAAAGAGTTCACAAACATCAGGCATCTGAATGCAAGATAACATGACAGCGTTTATTGTGTTTCATCTGCGTGCTTTGAGGCACAGGTAATTTGTTATAGGGCTGCACAACGATTAATCGCGATTAATCGTATCCAAAATAAAAGTCTGTGTTTACGTAATATATGTGTGTGTTCTGTGTATAATTATGTATATATAAATACACACACATACATGCATTTATTTAAGAAATATATGCATGTATAAATATATATATATATATATATATATATATATATATATATATATATATATATATATATAAATATTTAATATATAAATATAACATTTTTCTTAAATATATACATGTATGTGTGTGTATTTATGTATACATGATAATTATACATAGAACACACATATATTACGTAAACACAGACTTTTATTTTGGACACGATTAATCGAGATTAATCGTTGTGCAGCCCTAGTTATATCCGAAAGTGATTATATACAGTGGCTTCTATGCAGCAGCTTCCATTTTTCTTTCAGATATTTAGTGCCATTTTATCAGGAAGTGATGATTTTGTTCTTTTCGACTCACTGGATAGAAACAGTGTTGGGGAAATTTACATTTTTTACTCCCTAAAAAAAGTAACTAATTCTCTTAGTTACTTTTTATGAAAAGTAATGTGTTACATTACTTTTGAGTTGCTTTTTCTCACCTGGGCTGTTTTTAATAACAACAAAGAAATGTCTATTTTTGGCAAATGTTAAGGCCCTTTAACACTAAAAGTGAAATGAATATGCCTCAGGCTAAAGGAAATACATATTTACACCTGCACGGTAGAGGGCGCAAACAAACCTTTCAGCTATGCTGCTATTCTGGATTACTTCTAAATCTAATCTAAAGTCATTTCTGCTTGTTAGTATAGTTGAATTAGGTCATTGAAGGTCAGTAGTAAAGACACTGGTAAATAAAGTGAGATTAAATACATAAAGTATATTTGTGTAATTTAATAACAGGTTTGCGTAAAATTCTAAGATTGCATTTCACTGTTTTTATTCATTTTGAGGAATAATGAAAGTGAGTTGAGTAAATGCATGTTCACGTTTAGTCTAGAACTACAATAACCATCATGTTCACACAGAGCACACAACACCTCTGCACTTTATTTCCCTCAACATGGCGACAGGAGAGCTGTCAGTCAATAAATGTGAAAAAGTAACTTAGATATTTTGTTGTAAATTGAAAAAGTAATGCTTTAACTTTACTAGTTACTTGAAAAAGTCATCTGATTACGTAACTCAAGTTTGCAAATGTTTGATGCGATATTCCAAATTTGCGCACAATTTAAATTCGCAACTTTGGATGGAAACATAATTCCATTTATCTGCACTTTGATCTTTGAAACTTTGCAGAACATTTACATTCACAAACAGCTATATTACACACTACATGAAAGGTAATATCTGAAAAAGCACTTAAAAGATTTAGTATTACAATTTCCATATCAAGTTGCTATGGGACTTCATAACTGACTCCATAGGCCTATGGTAAAATACACATTTCTTTAATTATTTGGGATATCTGAGCCAGTCTGCCCTAGAGTACGGCAGTGGCCTGTTTTTCTGTATCTGCCTATGCATAAACATAATCTCTTGACGAATTGCTTCCAGACTAGCGGTCCTCATGATGCGTTTCATGCAAACCCATGCATGTGTTTCAGAAACGCCGCTGGACTGCGAGGTGTCGATGTGGTCGTCCTGGGGCCTGTGTCTGGGGCCGTGCTCTCGGGGTGGACTGCGCCATCGCACCCGTTATATCCTGCTGAAACCCTCCAACAGTGGCACGCCGTGCCCCGAGCTGGAGGAACAAGAGGAGTGCACGCCGCACAACTGCCTCGCATATCAGTGATGCCGGTCACACTGCTGGCATAGACACTTCGACGCTGTCCAAACGGAGAGCCGAGTTTAACCTCATGCCAATGCTGAATCACTGCCGCAGAATGCGGGAGAGCCGCCTGGCTGGACGTCCAGTGAGCTGCATTGGCTCCTCTCCTCACTGGAAAAGAACGGCTCGTATTCTGTTAATAGAGACTTTGATTACAGGTGCTGTACTCGCAGTAATCTCAGTGTATCTTTGCATAATCGCACATTATTTTGCCAATATAGATTTGTGGAATAGATGACTTGCAGTTGCCCAACCACTGTTTTTTAACATAACTACATGAATTAACATAAGCCTTCCTCTTGATCTCACAACAGTAGCAACCTTTTTAAAGTAGCCTAGTTTGGTTTTGAGTGATTTGACAGATGGTGCAGGCTGTAGAAGTCAACCGGTAGTTCATTAGAAGTAAAATAACACTTGGAGACACTTTCTCATACAGGCCTAATGATGTTCCAAATGCAGTATGCATACAGTTTACAATATTATCTTGTGAGGAATCACACAAAAACAAACTGTCATGTGTCATTTATCAAATAAGGGACCGTTTAGATGTTGTATACACTACCAGTCAAATGTTTGGAATCATGAAGATTTTTATTTGAAAGAAGTCTCTTATGCTTATCAAGGCTGCATTTATTTTGTCAAAAAAAAAAAAAAAAAAAAAAAAAACAGTAAAAACAGTAATATTGTGAAATATTGTCAAAATGTAAAATGACTGTTTTCTAGTTTAATATATTTAGATTTAGCTGAATTTTCAGCATCATTACTCCAGTCTTCAGTGTCACGTGAAATTATTTCAGAAATTATTCTATTATGATGAATAATTACTGAATAATTATTCTGAATAATTAAAAACATTTTTGATCCTTTGATGAATAGAAAGTTCAAAAGAACAGCATTTATTGGAAATAGAAATCTTTTGTATCATTAGAAGTGTTTTTAGTGTTACCTTTGATCATTTTAATGCTTAAATCCTTAAACTTTTGAATGGTAATGTATCACAGTTTCCTCAAAAATATGAAGCAGCACATCTGTTTTCAGCTTCAAATTACATTTTAAGATATACTGACAGAAAACATGTCAGACAACACAATATTACTGTTTTATTTTTGATCAAATATATGCAGCCTTGTTGAGAATGAAAATTCTTTCAAAAACTTTCAGAATTTTTGACCGGTAGTGTATATGTGGCATTTTATGTTTCTTCTAATAATAAACTATGAAATTCACTCTCAAATCATCTCCTCCTTGTTGCATTTATGTGGTAGCATTTTATAATCATTTTCCTTAATAACATGAACATAATTACAAGTAATAAATGTCCTCAAACAGGAGCATACCCATGTTCCCAGATTTATATTATAACATGTGAAAAAGGGTCCTATATTCCCCAGTTTAATGGTCTGTTAACACACATTACGTAAACTTTTTAAAAGGTCAGAACTCATTTTCCCACAGCCCTATCAACTATAACTTCTAACTCTAACATAAGGAAGCTATAGTCTTTTGTGATTCCATTACTCCAAGCATTTGTTCAGTTCCCTCAATCTAGGCTTACTATGTTGAGAGCCATACAGTGCTGGGGAACAGAACACCCTTTTGACAAGTTCTCACAATAACCCATGTCATATTAAGCAAATAGAGGCCTGGGGAATCTATTTTCTCAGCTTCTCACACTAAAAAATAAACCTGTGAAATTTACAGTTAAAAAAAAAAAAACAGCAGCCGTGGTTGTCTGCACATTACCGTAAACACACCAACACGGTAGCAACATTTGATATTTAATGGGGCTGAACTTCAATTTGTTAAACATCTATACTTCATTAACTTATATAATGTTAATATTCCATCTAATGTAATAAAACCTGTTTTGTACCTGTATATTATACTAATAAAATACTGAATATATAGAAGGTGTACACAGTGTCATACACACAAATACAAAACACCACCATGCTATCAAACAACATTATATCAAAATTATTTAAACAACATAAGATGTAACATAAACCCTTAATATACATAATTAATTACAAAAATGAACAAGAAACTATTCTATAAACAAAATACCATTAAATGTAAACAGTCACGCAGTGACGCAGACAATTGCAGGAATGTCAGTTTACGTTTTGTCACTGTATTATAAGATGGCTTCCAAAATCTGTTCATTTAACAGTATTTTCCCATAAAATTACATAAAATGTCTGTTAGATATATCACAGGTTTTCATCATATGGTAAAAGAACTTGCCGTTACCAATTAACAGGTTTTTACTATAGCATTTTTACAGTGTTTTACCGTTAATATTACAAACATTTTTTACAGGGATGTGCTATTTACACAGAAAACATGGGACCCTTTTCATGTGCTCATTATGTGTCATATAAATCTGGGGAACATAGGAATGACCCTCTCAAACATTATGCTAGATAACATGAATCTGTTTTCTGCACAAACTTGTGGAGTTTATAGTGCTGCTGTCATTACAGCAGAAAGGGAACAGAAACTTTTCTGTTATGCAGCTGATTATATAATTTCTGTCAGGACCACTCGTCAAATATGATTGATAATTGCATAGAGTTTGTATTGGCGGTATGGTTCTGTTCTGGGCAAGAACTCCCTCTGCATCCATGCAGCCTGGATAAGAGCAGGGAGAGCAGCAATAACCCCCTAGGGTGAACAGAACAGAATATATGCAGATATAATTAATGTCAATAATTTAACATGTACACATATTTCAAGAATTAGTCTGATTCAGGGGAATCATAAGGCCAATCCTGACTGAAGAAAAGAGGAGCTGGGGATGGAGGAGGGTAATTAGCTCCTGAGAAATGCAATAGCTGCTTATAATACTGAGAAGCTTATATATAGATGCTGTGATAGGCGTCGTATGCCTATTAGGTAGACGTGAGCCACCTTGAAGTCAGCTGCTACAAGCTTGACTGACGTGACCTGCCAGAACTGATGCTAACGCTGGATTTGTAGGCCTAATGAATAATTAAATTAGAGAATAATGCCAAATAGGAGCTTAGATAGCAAGACCTTTTGGGCCAAATGTGGCAGATAACTGGTACATCTGGCCTAGATATGGCATGGCTACATGACAGGCCAACTTTTCACCATATACAGGTGCTGGTCATATAATTAGAATATCATCAAAAAGTTTATTTATTTCACTAATTCCATTCAAAAAGTGACACTTGTAAATTATATTCATTCATTACACACATACTGATATATTTCAAATGTTTATTTCTTTTAATTTTGATGATTATAACTGACAACTAAGGAAAATCCCAAATTCAATATCTCAGAAAATTTGAATATTGTGAAAAGGTTCAATATTGAAGACACCTGGTGCCACACTCTAATCAGCTAATTAACTCAAAACACCTGCAAAGGCCTTTAAATGGTCTCTCAGTCTAGTTCTGTAGGCTACACAATCATGGGGAAGACTTCTGACTTGACAGTTGTCTAAAAGATGACCATTGACACATTGCACAAGGAGGGCAAGACACAAAAGGTCATTGCAAAAGAGGCTGGCTGTTAACAGAGATCTGTGTCCAAGCACATTAATAGAGAGGCGAAGGGAAGGAAAAGATGTGGTAGAAAATAGTGTACAAGCAATAGGGATAACCGCACCCTGGAGAGGATTGTGAAACAAAACCCATTCAAAAATGTGGGGGAGATTCACAAAGAGTGGACTGCAGCTGGAGTCAGTGCTTCAAGAACCACTACGCACAGACGTATGCAAGACATGGGTTTCAGCTGTCGCACTCCTTGTGTTAAGACACTCTTGAACAACAGACAGCGTCAGAAGTGTCTCGCCTGGGCTAAAGATAAAAAGGACTGGACTGCTGCTGAGTGGTCCAAAGTTATGTTCTCTGATGAAAGTAAATTTTGCATTTCCTTTTGCACCTCCTCTTTAATGTCCCACTGGCTGGCAGTAGTGTTTCAGTTAGTAAAATATGTTAATAATGCACACAAATAATGCGCGGCTCATAGAGTTTGAACTTATTGGACTATAAAGAAATGCAGTCAGTGCTAAACTCAAGCAGTTCAGTAAAGTTGGCAATATATTCACAGATTCGAGCTTACCGGATCAATAACTCCTGAGCTAAACGTTGTTAAAACACAAATGCAGCTAGTGTGACCTAGACAACGAGCTACAACAACCCAATTTTCCTCAAATATGCTTTATAATAAATTGGTCTCTATGAGCAGGCGGCGGAGACAAGTCTGAAGGGACCGTCTGAAAAGTGCAAAACCCAAAACCCTTTTGCTCATTTTATATTTTGAAAAATACTCAATAACTTAAAGGTGCTACAGAGGATCTTTATGTCGACTGAAAAACCAAAGACTGTTAGTGAGTTTTTTAAATGAGCGCATGCGTAAGAACAACCCCCCTCCTTCACAACTCATTTCGAGGGAACGCCTCCCAAAACTCGTGCACGAGTATTGGAACACGAGTGTTTGTTTACCACCGGCATTTGCTGTGTCGTGTTAATGGATTCATTATGTCGGACTCACCGCAGGTAACTCATAATCTGCAGTTGTTTCTCCTTTCTCCTGACAAAAACATTGCATGTGGCGCCTGTGGAGTGTGGAAAGTTACTGGAGCACGCAGCCGCGCTCGTCTCTCACAAGGAACATCATGGCAGTGATTGACAAGCCAGAGGGCCAATCCACGCACGTCTCTCACAAGGAACGTAATGGCAGTGATTGACAAGCCAGAGGGCCAATAGTTTACGCGATGATCGTGTAAATGATTGGCTGATGTTTTTAAGGCCCTACCTCGTGCACAGATGATGTATATAAATATTATTCCTTTCAGTGCACCTAATAAATAGTCTTTCATCAGTTAGTAAAGACAGTTTCAAGTAATATTGCAAAATTTATAAAACAAAACATCCTCTGTAGCACCTTTAACTGTAACACACTGTACAGTCACCAAATTCAGTTCATATATCATATGCTTCATATGCTCTCCTGAAGGTAATAGGAACTACAACACTTAGTTTAGCAAGTAGCACATAAAGGCCTTCTTTACACATGATTTTGGTACACAGCTTACATACAGCAGCTTTTGCATGATAATTGCTTACTGAATTTGATGGCATTACAATTTATTTAATATTTTTTACTAATAACAGTGAAGTTATTGATTTTGTTTCATAATAAATCATAAAAGTTATGCATTTTTTTTTAAATCAAACTAAGTGTTCCAGTACAACCAGCAGGAGAGCAGTGATGTATGAACTGAATTTGGTGACAGTACAGTGTGTTACAGTGAAGTTATTGAATATTTTTCAATATTTTTTTTATAAAATGAGCAAAAGGGTTTTGCACTTTTCAGACGGTCCCTTCAGACTTGTCTCCGCTGCCTGCTCATAGAGACCAATTTATTATAAAGAACATTTGAGGAAAATTGGGTTGTTGTAGCTCGTTGTCTAGATCACACTAGCTGCATTTGTGTTTTAACAACGTTTAGCTCACGAGTTATTGATCCGGGAAGCTCGAATCTGTGAATATATTGCCAACTTTACTGAACTCCTTGAGTTTAGCATTGACTGCATTTCTTTATATTTGAGTCCAACAAGTTCAAACTAAATGAGCCGTGCATTATTTATGTGCATTATTAACTTATGGAGCTGACTGAAACACTACTGCCAGCCAGCGGGACATTAAAGGTGAAGTGTTTGTCCGAGCTCACAGCAAGGGAACGATCATATCTTTGAGAGCCATCCATCTTTTGAACTTCAAGCCAAGCGAAGTTGAACTGATTGTTTTGAAATGTCACCATCTAGTGGAGAAAACACATTTTACAGCGTCACAGTTACACGAACTCTTGAATTAAACTAGATTTAGGAGCTCCGTCACGTTTAACCTGGAAATATCAAATAATTTTTATAATTGGAATATAATTAGACAATTATCAAAATATTAAAGGGGTAGTTAATCCAAACATGAAAAAGATTGTCGGGTTACCTTAACTCATCATTCAGGAAAAAGATTGTCAAAATTGTTTATTTATCACTTTATTCAGGTTCCCAGAGCTTTGCTTGCCATAGATAAGATGCTCCTGTCAGGTCTCATCAGTCATCTGTGTCCCAAACATATCTCAAAAATCCTAGTGGTTATAGTACCAAGAGACTGAAATCTTCCTAACCATGAAGGAGGCCCCTCATAAACAGTGCCTATCGAGAGTGGTCTCTTGCGGCCCCTGCTGGCAAAAGAAACACTCAATTCTCACAGTTCCATGATTTTCAAAGATCAAATCCTGCTGGGATGCTTGATCAGCCAACACCAGGGATCATTTCCTGTGGGACTCCCTCTCTCATTCTCCCCCGTCTATCTTCTCATCCCACCTGTTCATGAATTCCAGGATTCATCATCATCATCTCAAGAGAAGACAGATGGCGAGGGCATGCTATGTGTGGTGAGTCTCAGATCACCAACAATAGAGGACCCTTCTGTTTCTGACACATTAATATGTGAGGATATTTTACATTAAGTCAATCAAATGAAAAGTGTGTGTGAAAAAAAGGCATGTTATTTTTACATGACCTTTTACAGGCAAAGATTCTCCTGACAAAATATCTCCAGCAGTGCTCTAGAACAGGGGTTCCCAAACACATTCCTGGAGCGTCCCCAACACTGCATGTTTTCCATGTCTCCTTAATCAAGCACACTAATTCAGATCATCAGCTCATTAGTCGAGACTCTAAGACCTGAAATGGGTGTCAGACAAAGGAGACATGCAAAATGTGCAGTGCTGGGGAGGCTCCAGGAATGTGTTTAGCTCTAGAATGTACAGTGTCCTCCACTAATATTGGCACCCTTAGTAAATATGAGCAAAGGTGGCTGTGAAAATAAATCTGCATTGTTTATCCTTTTGATCTTTCATTCAAAACATTCACAAAATTCTAACCTTTCATTGAAGTAAAACAATTGAAAATGGGGGGGAAACTCACATTATGAAATAAATGTTTTTCTCAAGTTCACGTTGGCCACAATTATCGGCATCCAATTATTGCAACGTCCTTTTCCCAAGATAACAGCTCTGAGTCTTCACCTATAATGCCTGATGAGTTTGAAAAACACCTGACAAGAGACCATTCCTTCATACAGAATCTCTCCAGATCCTTCAGATTCCCAGCTCCATGTTGGTGCTTCTTCTCTTTAGTTCACTCCACTCATTTCTTTAGGGTTCAGGTCAGGGGACTGAGATGGCCATGGCAGAAGCTTCATTTCGTGCTCAGTGACACATTTTTGTGTTGGTTTTGATGTTTGTTTTAGATCATTGTCCCGATAGAAGATCCAACCATGGCCCATTATAAGATTTCTAGCAGAAGTGGTCAGGTTTTGATTTTTTTTATCTGTTAGTATTTGAGAGAATCCATGATACCATGTATCTGAACAAGACGTCCAGGACCTCCAGCAGAAAAATAAGCCCACAACATTAAAGATCCAGTATATTTAACCGTGGGCATGGGGTACTTTTTATCCATGTGTGCACCAAACCCATCTTAGTGACAAAAAGCTCTTTTTTAGTTTCATCAGACCATAGAAGGCGATCCCGTTTGAAGTTCCAGTCGTGTCTGAATATGCTGTTTCTGGATGAGAGCAGAGAATTTTTCTTGAAACCCTCCCGAACAACTTGTGGGGATATAGGTGCTGTTTGATCATTTTTTTAGGCTTTCTGAGACTCAAGGCTCAACTAATCTCTGCAATTCTCCAGCTGTGATCCATGGAGAGTCTTTGGCCAAACTCTCTTCCTCTTTGTGCTTTAGGACAATTAAGACACATGTCCTCTTCCAGGCAGATTTGTAACATCTTTAGTTGATTGGAACTTCTTAATTATTGCCCTGATAGTGGAAATGGGGATTTTCAATGCTTTAGTTCTTTTCTTACAGCCACTTTCTATTTTGTGAAGCTCAACAATATTTTGCTGTACATCAGAACTATATTCTTTGGTTTTACTCATTGTGATGAATTATTAAGGGAATTTGGCCTTTGTGTTTACACATATTTGTACTCCTGTGGAACAGGAAATCATGGCTGGACAATTTCATGTTCATGATCACCCTGGTGTGCTAAAAAAAATAATATATGAATTGGAATATACTTCAGAGATATTTTACTCATAAGAATTTCTAGGAATAAATTTCACATTATGAATAATTGTTCATAATTGTTTTACTTCAATGAAAGGTTAGAATTTTGTGAATTTTTTGAATGAAAGATCAAAAGGATAAACATTGCAGATTTATTTTCACAGCCGCCTTTGCTCATATTTACTCAGAGAGCCAATATTAGTGGAGGGCACTGTATTTAGTTCAGTTTATATAACTTTGAATATATCTTTATCATTTACAGGATAACACTGATTAATTAGATATTATTAATTAGACATTTGTTAGAAATTATAACATGTTTAACTTCAAGGTATTTCCAGATGCTGTGCCATGACACACTCTTAAAAATAAAGGTTCTTTTTTGGCATTCATTGGTTCCAAAAAGAACCTTTAACATCCATGGAACCTTTTCATTCCACAAAAGGATTCTTTATGGTTTATAATGGAAAAATGTTAGAAATGTGTTGTTTACACCAAGAAAAAATGGTTCTTTTAAGGCTCTGAAAGGTTCTTCAGGGAACCAGAATTGATGGGATCGTTGCAAAAACACCCTTTTGAAAATGTTACTTTAAGAGTGTAGGTCTCTGGTGAGGTTTAAGCTGTTTTGATTATATGGAGTATTGGATCCGGATCCAACACTAAAGGAGTTCACAAAGGAGAGGCCATTAAAAAGTTAGGGATTTTGAAGGTTGTATGTAGGCTATCATTAGTAGAGGATTTGGTTCGGCTATGTTTAATATGCCACTGGGAATAGTCTTAATCATTAAAACATATTTACACAAAATAAAATTGGAGAAAGTGTGTAACTGTTAATTATTGTTAGGTTTAAAACGCGGACGCTTCATCTCGTTGCTGCGCGACTCCAAAAATAAGCGCAGATGAATCTCGCGAGAGTTTGGCGTGACCCTCCCATACAGACCTCCAGAGATGTGCGTTCACTGTGTATGGCGCGTACAGTGTCCAGCAGGGGGCGCTGCTCTATTTCTCCGGTAGCCAGTGAAGCGCAGTCCCGCAGCAGTACGAGGGGTGCGTTTGATTACTGCACAGCTAAATGGCGGATGAGGACAAGGGGCTGTAGCTCGAACAATAACACCTTACCTTCCAAGTTAAGTGCGTTCTCAGTCGTCTCAGCTTGCCGGTGCAAATCCCGCGCGCATAAGCTGCAGTCATTCATATATGTGGCTATAATAATTGACTGATTTAGCTGAGGCACGATTGATCTCGGATTTTAGCGGAGCTCGGAGGAAGTCGCTTTCTTCATGGTGGTTGTAATATGGGGGACTCGCTCGGTTTGATCGGGAAGCGGCTGCTGCTGCTGCTCAATGACGAGAGCTCCGCGGCTGCAGCGGCGGGCGGTGGGATGGAGCAGGCGGCCTGGCTCCGCGGCACCGTGCGGGCGGTCAGTGTGATCGGGCTGGCCAGCCCGGGGGTGGAGGTGAGACCGACACAACAACAACAACACACCGTCAAAACATCAAACAAAACCAGCCCGTGCGAATAAACACTGGTGCATTCGTCAGTTTCAAAGTGTAACACAATAAGACATGACTCTAGGTTGCATTTTATTCTGAATTGAGGGAGAAATATGCAGAGAGAAATTAAATGTGTTTTGGAGTGCTAGTTAGCTAAGTAGCTAGCTGCAGATATGTGCTGGCTTAAATCCTAGTGAGCCGTCTGTATTATTGGGAGTCATTGATGCTGTCTTGTTAGGCAGTTTACTAGTTTTTTACACCGCAGTAGATTCAGTAAAGGCCCGTTGTGATTAAAATACATTCAGCACGATAAATACATACATCAAATCGATTAAACATACTCACTATGACTACAAAGGGAATGGCCATTGTTTATGTCATATTGCCTTTGAAGTTGTATTCATTTTTTTAATGATGGAGAATGAGAGCTTTTATAAATGGTTTAATTCTATTTAGATTAAATGGATAAATACTTGGGAAATATAATCTATTCAATAGTCATAAAGGCAAACTTCATTTAAAATATGATTTTTTTTTTTTGTTAGTCTTTGGTCGTGGATTAAATTACATTAGATTCAGTTTAATGGCCAGAGTGTGGAGTACAAGTACAGAACCAATGAAATACATGGTAGACAATATATGCAGACTTAATATTTTTTTGTGCATTGATTTGATTAAATCCTGTTCATTTTTACCATCTGTTAGTGATCTGTTCTTTACTGGAATCAATCCAGAAGACTATTTGATGCTTCTTTTTGGCCCTTCAAATGTCTCAAACTAAATGCTATTTTAAATGACAGATTATTTTAACTGAATTATAAAATGGAATTATTCATTTTTGAGAGAAAGCTACTTGATAAGTCTGTTTCACTCACCGTATTTTAATAATATAGGGTTAGTTCACCCATAAATGAAAATTCTGTCATTAATTACTCACCCTCGCATCGTTCTACATCCATAAGACCTTCGTTCATCCTCGGAACAAAAATTGATTTTTAAATGAAATCAGAGAGCTTTCTGTTCCTCCATTGACAACTACCAATTTCTGCCGCGTTCATGCAACAACATCTGCGTCATGGTGCTCTTGTGAACACGAGTTGGAGATTAAAATTTTGTAAATAAAGTGGTAAACGATTTTTTTGCTCAAACAACGCACTTGAGTCGCTTCATAAAATTGAGGTTAAACCACTGGAGTCACATGGATTACTTTTATGATATCTTTAATGAAAGTATTAGTCGCGTAGCTGTCTATGGAGGGACAGAAAGCTCTCAAATTTCATTAAAAAGATCTTAATTTGCGTTTCGAAGATGAACGAAAGTCTTACAGGTTTGGAACGAAATGAGGGTGAATAATTAATCACAGAATTTTTAATTTTTTGGGTGAACTATCCCTTTAACAGTGCTGAAATATAATTTAAAAGGAGAATTTTTCTTGTTTGGTGCTGATGAAGGGGTACCTGAGCCCTATGATGGAGTTGTTGTGGTAAATAAGACAAAAAAGGTTGGATAGAGTGCAGCATTTTACTTTTGGTGTTCTGCAAAGATGCCAACCTTCCATCTTCATTGTAGGTGTTTGTGGAATTTGAAGAAAGCCGTTGGCGGCAGCGCTCATGGGTGCAGGTGTACGGGGACGAGGTGCGTGCGGTTCTCATGGAGAGTGCCATCGTCTGGGCCAGCTGCAGCGACCCTTCCCTCTCCGCTGCTCTAGGAGCGGCTGCAACTCAATGGCCAGCCTTGGTGAGTACAGATGCACACTGGGATTCCGCTCTTTCCATCCTGGTATTTTTTCCATAATTGGCCACTTGTGATCTGATCATCCAAGACAGATCTTAGACAGCGCTAGTCTTTTCTTCCCTATTGTGACGTAAATCTGAGTTAAACAGCTTCACAAACAAGAAAAAATGTAGGACGGGACTTGATTTTTTTCTATGGGGAATTGATTGGATGGTTGTTGTTTGCTATTGGTGGATCTGATGTGAGTGACAGGTTGACAGGGATGTTATTTTGATTAAAGATTAATTAAAAAAAAAAAAAACTGATGAATTTAAAACACATAACGACATGCACGGATAAATAATTTCTAAAAAACACTGCATATTCCATAAAAAAAAAAAAAAAAAAAAGAATTGAGAATTTTTATTTCATGGAGACTTAAATACAAGTTTAGAGCGGCAGATATATTACACCATCTCCATATTGTCAGTCATCTTTGTTTTTTGGGCAATTGTGTTTAGATTAGAACTCTTGTAAGAGTGAATGAATAAAGAGATTTATTAACTCGTTTGTGCATCCGATACTGGTTTCCCGAACCCACATATTGTCTTTTGTCTCAATCTTCAGGTGTTCAAACCGCTGGTTGATCGTGTGGGTTTGGGATCTCTGGTTCCTGTCGAGTTCTTTGGACCAAGAACTTTGGCATTTCTCCCTAATGGGAATTCACTGCACACTTTTGAGGTTGGTGACCATCTTAAGATCTGCATTCTGATCACTTTATGTATTTACTAATGCAGAACTTTTGCATTGTAAAAGTTCAAATTGAAATAGATCAAATAGATGATCTTTCTTTCTTCAGACTGAAAAAGATTTTAGACACTCTCTGCTACAAGAGCAGCCGGCACTTCAAGCTGCCATCAGCAGCTGGCACAGAGACTCTGAGCTTCAGGAGATCCTGCGGAAAGGTCAGTGTCATCAAACTATAAATAAACTCTAACTCTATAAACGTGCTTGAGTAAACTTACCTGTGCAAAGCCTGAAATGAAGTCATGCAATATATAAAGGGATAGTTCACCCAAAAATGAAAATTCTGATGACAAAATTTAAATTTTTGGGTAAGCTATCACTTTAAGCTGATAATATAAGCTTTACTTCTTTTCTGTTTTTGTGCAGGATCTTACACTATTCAGGGTCGGAGAGTACAGGTGTACCAGCCGGAGTTTGAGGAGCCCTGGGCCCTGGGACTGGTATCTCAGCATGATCCTGTTTCTCACATTATGGAGATTACCATGGACCAGGTCTGTGTGGACGTCAGTACTCTGTCCGTTTAGAAACTAATGGCGTTACCATTGACTGATTCATGGGGTACAGTAGATGGAAGCTGATTTAGGCTTGATGTGTCAATCATGGTTTATCATTGCAGGGTGAGGAGACACAAGTGGTCGATCCTCGAGTTATCCATGTGATGCTTGCTGTGGAACAATTAGATGAGGTATGTTAGGTTTCTGTCTCTGCTACTGTTTATTAGAGCATAGATTGTGTCCTCTTTCAAAGGAATTATTTTTTATTTAAATTGGACTGTTATTTTTAGTAACGTATTTTTATTTGCACCAAGGAGGAATTTATTAAATGTTAAATTTGATTTACAAAAAATTATTTAAAATATTAGCAGTAATAGTTGGAAATTATACAACTAAGACTTTGTTTAGGAGTCTTTTTGAGAACATATTGCATTCAGTTTGGTCATGGTCATTAAATAATGTTCAAAAGTTTGGCGTCAGTAAGAGCAAAATTGTTAAGAAGCGACAATAAGACATTTATAATGCTACAAAAGACTTCTATTTCAAATAAATGCTGTTCTTTTGAACTATTATTCATCAGAATACTGAAACAAAAGTATCACACTTTCCACAAAAATATTAAGCAGCACAACTGTTTTCAACATTGATAATAATAATAATAATTGCTTCTTGAGCAGCAATTCATCATATTACAGAAGAATTAATGAAGACTGGAGTAATGATTCTGAAAATTCAGCTTTGATCACAGGAATATATTACATTTTAAAATATATTAAAAATAAAGGTAGCCTTGGTTGAGCATATGAGCTTCTTTCAAACATTAAAATTAAAATAACAATAAAATATTGTTTTAAGTGTGAAAATATAGCAAAAGTAACACAGAAATTCAAAAAACAATGGACTTGTGACAAGCCCCCTGAAATAATCAGGCCTTCATTTTAAGCTTTCATTTAGTGAGTGAATTATTATTATTATTATTATTATTATTATTATTTATTTATTTTTTTGCTAGACAAAGAGCATGAGAAATACCAAGCGAGTGTCTCAGAGCCAGCAAAAGCTATGAAAAGAGTGACTGTTTATCTCAGAGTTAGTAGATTACTTACTGTAGCCAAAGCGCAATGAAGTCAATTAGCCTTTTCCAAGGCCCATATTTACAAAATATAGACTTCTGGGAATCCATACTCTGGTCTCATGAGATCAGGTCAATCATTTTGGATCTTACAGCAATGGAGTTGCTAGAGGAGGAGTACAGTGAGAAGTGCCTGGTTCCCACAGTAAAGTTCAGTGGTAGTAAAGCTCTTATATAGGGATGTATGAGTGCTGAAGGTGTGAGGGAGTTGTGCTTTATCAATGCTGTCATGAATCCCCACACCACTGTGTAATTTAATACACAAACTTGAAACAGAAGATGCTACCCTTTCCTCATTCCCTGCATTGTTGGGCATTTTTTCAACATGACAATTAGGATATGCATTCTCCCAAGGTGAAAAACCTTCTGTAGATGTGTATTGCACTCAATCTTAACACTCTTGAGTGCATGTGGGGGATTCTGTAGAGACGAGTTGAGCAACACTCACTCCCCATTGATCAGGGCATTTAAGAAGCTCATCATCCAGGAGTTAAACAGGACAGATGTGACAATTTGTCATGACCAGTACACTGTGTGCCAAGAAGGGTCAGAGCAGTATATTCAAAATTATGGAGGGCATACTAAGTGCTAGAATATTATACTTTTTTATATATATATATATATATATATATATATATATATGTATGTTATAAATTAAATCTAGGGTGTACTCATTTCTGCAATCCCTCATTTAAAACAAAATTGGCTAATTTACTTATTTTACAGATATTAATGACATATGTTTCTCTGTTTTTATTAAATACATGTTTCATACATTTCATTTTTGCCATCTTTCCATGAATTGTATTAGTGATCATTAAGAAAATAAATTTTTTGTATTTGTTCAGAGGGGGTGTACTCATTTATGCTGTGCACTATGGATGCTGTTAGATATATTTGCACTTCATAATTGATCTTGTGCCTGGGTCATTCTACCATGTCATATCTCTTCTAGAGCCAAGATAGACGCAAGAAAGAGGGTGATGGTGGGAAAGGTGAGGGCAGTCGGCGGCGCCGGACAGCATCTGGAGGAGATGAAGACGTTACTCTCAAACGTTTCAAAGGAGCCGGGGAGGGTGCCTCTGACAGCCAGAATGGGAATGGCTCCAACAAGGACGCTGAGGCTATGGTAACACCTGTAGAGATGCCGGGAGAGGGAGTAGTGGAGGGGAAAGACGGAGGGGGTGGCGTAGGTGGGAGGGTGTCGAGCACCTGTAGTCCAGTAGCTTTCCCAAGCCAAGACTCCTCTAACAGCAATTCCTCTCAGCAGGATCACTCCCACATAAGGAGCACAGGTTTTGTCAAGGAGAATGGCAGTTTTGTCCCAAACCAAGAACGGATATCTGCAGTGCTTCCTGCATCCACTCCAACACCACCTCCATTGAAGCCTGCCCCATCGCCTTTTTCTAACACTTTTCCTTCTTTGGGTCAAATGCCCAGCTTGGTGCCCGGGGCCCCTGCCCCCAAATCATCTCCCACACTCCCAGCAACTGAGAGGGAGGAGGGAGGTGTTCTTTCAGGGTATCCTAAAACAGCTGCCCTGGTGTCTCCAGGTCCTGTGACCATTTCGTCACCTTCCCAAGACAATGCTTCAAGTGTGGCTCTTTCTGTTCCTGTAGACGGAAACCAAAAGCCCAGTATGTGGGGATCAACCCCAGAAGCAAGCCAGGTAGGACATGATGTTTGTTTTTTCCCTTTGGATCTATTAATGAATTCAAAAATTCATTAAAAATGTAATTAATATATACAAAAGTAATATAAAATAATATAATAACACCTCTTCTGTGATGTTTAAATTCAGAACTTAAAAACATACTTGTTTTGATATTTTGGGTCAGTAAAGCCTGGGTGATACAATTGTCCTAATATCAGAATATATCCTTATAGAAGAAGCCCTATTACAAGCAAGCATGGAAGTCTTCAAAAAGTAGTGGCATAAGATTTTTTTATTTCGGGGGCGGAGCTGTGCAGGTGTTTTGTTGAAATATTAATATATAGAACTTGGAAAAACCTTTGTACGCCAAATCAGTCATGTAAAAAACAAAACAAAAAATGGAGACCTTGACACAAAATTGTGAGGATCTTTAGGGGTCCCCAAAAATGTAATATTATGAACTAATTTACATTTTATAAGAAATACTTTTTATGTTGAAAAATATATTTAAACATCTTTAGAATTATTTAAATAAACTTTTAAAAGAAAATATGAAAACATGAATACAAAAAACTTTTTTTTAAATATTGTTTTTTTTTTTTAAAATATTGCCTTTTTTATATATATATATATATATATATTAGTATTTTATAGTATTTTTAAATATTTTGAATTGGATTGAATTAATACATATTTGCAATATATAATATTAAATTATATTTTTAGTTTTTATTTTGGTAATTTTATGTGGTTTTGTCTTTTTTTTTATTATTTATTTATTTATTTATTTTTTATAATTGTTTAACTATTTAATGTTTTTCTATTTATTTTCGTTTCAATCATTTTACTACTACTTTGCTACTTACTGCTTATTTCAGTTAGTTGCCAAGGCAAAATTTCATTTCTAAGTTTTTCATATTAATTGTTTTCTTTAATTTCAGCTTTATTTCACTTACTTAATTTTAGTTTTAGACAACATTGGTTTTTACCAAGATTTGTCCTTATCTTTCTGTGGACACTCTTATTAGTCTTTGACCATCACTTATTTGGAATATTTATATTTCAGACCCCCAAGACCCCTGCTCTAGCTGCTGCAGTATTTGGTAAACAGTCAAGTGAGGGAGTGTTTGGGGATGTTCCCACACAGACCAATGGTTCTTCCCAGGAGGACAAGCCTTTTGGCTTTCCCTTTGGAGCTGCGAAGGAACCACAGAGGCAGAGCGCTGATTCCTCACAGAACCTGTTCTTCCAATGCATGTCTCAGAACCAGAGTATCGCGCACGGCCAGTCAAAGGCCTTCACGTCCTTGTCCGAGTGCCTGAACAAGGAGCCACCTACCCTGTTCAAGCCTACCGCACCCGCTGAGGGTTTCAAAAAGTCATTTGTGGCTTCTGCATCTGCTGGACTGTTTGGTTCAGCACCTGCTAGTGGCCTGGCACCACTGAAAGAGCAGCCAAAAGTGCCTGATATCAAGCCTGCAGGCAATGGGATCCTAATGAACAAGCCTTTCGGAGCAGTGGTGGAGGCACACGGAAAACTACCAGCCACTTTTCCCTCAGCCATAGCTCAAGCTGCAAGCTCTGCGGAGGTGCTGAAACCCTCTTTGGGATTAGGAACCAGTGGACTTGGAAGTGCCAGTGGTGCGATTAGAAATATTAACAGCTCGAGCCCAGTCAGCAGTTTTGGTTTGCTTGCCGGCAACAAGGTTTCCGAAACTCACGAGAACCTGTTCCTTCAAGCATCAAAGGAGAAAAATCCATTTCTTGCTTATGGTGGAGCTGTTTCGCACAGCCCTTTCAGTACCTTGTCAGCTCCAAAGTCGTCATCTGCCCTTTCCGCATCTGCTGTTTCACCTTCGGGCAGCACCAGTGTACTTAGTCAAGATCCTCCTGGTAATGATGCCAAGCCAAATCTGTTCACCATGGCAGAACCTCCTAAAGGAATCTTAGCTCCCCAGTTTGCTGCTCCTGCTCTCATGACCACTCCGTCATTCACATCGGTAGCCCAGGATGGACAACAAACGTCCAAACTAAACAAAGAGGGTTCAGATGTCAGCACGGGAACCCACCTCGGCACTGAAGGACAAGGTGTCGCTATGCCCTTTGACCAAACCAAGTTTTCTTTGGAGGAACGTGGTCAGTCTACCAAAAGGGATTCAGAGTCCAGTAGCAACAGTGACCTGTCTGATTTGAGTGAGGCGGAGGACAATTCGGGCCAGAGCCAGAAACCTGGGGTTCCTGCAGCCAATGAGGATAAGAAAAAAAAACAGCCTGTGGCTAAGAGCCGGCCACGGAGCAAACCCTTTAAAGGTAACATGCTTGACTACTGCGTGCTGTGTAATTCATTAATTAGTTGACCCAAAAATGAAAATTCTGTCATCATTGACTCACCCTCATGTTGGTCCAAACCTGTATGAGTTTCTCTTTTTTGTGGAACATGAAGGAAGATATTTTTTAATATTTGAGTCTTAAAGGGATAGTTCACCCAAAAATGAAAATTTGATGTTTATCTGCTTACCCCCAGCACATCCAAGATGTAGGTGACTTTGTTTCTTCAGTAGAACACAAATGATGATTTTTAACTGCAACCGTTGCCGTCTGTCAGTCGTATAATGCAAGTAAATGGGAACTCAAACAATAGGAGTTGAGAAAACTTGCATAGACAAATCCAAATTAAACTCTGCGGCTCGTGACGGCACATTGATGTCCTAAGACACAAAACGATCGGTTTGTGCGAGAAACCGAACAGTATTTGTCATTTTTTACCTCTAAAACACCACTGTGTCCAACTGCGTTCAGCACTCGGTTAGCAAGGTCTGATCGCGCCCTGATAACGGAAGTGATGTCTCACGCTTATACTTCAATGAGTGCTAGATATTACTTACAACATTGCCATAACTAAGCTTCTGACAGCTCATTCAGTCTTTATTTAAAAACTTTTTCCCTGAAAGTTTGAGTCAGAATAGTTTGCAAGAGTGCGATTCTAAACAGAGTGAGGCTGTGAAAGCGGACTAATGAGTAGATGAGTTCACCTGTTTGGTGTGACGTTTAATGTCACGAAAACCTCTGTAGTTCCATTTAGCCACTTGTTAGAATTTTTCAAGACAAGTAAAGCTTTAAAAAAATCACATGGGGCTGTCAGTGATGTATTTTATGCCATAGAATTAGTGTTGTAAAAAGTAGTCGGTACTGAAATTTTAAAAATGCGACTCTTTAAGCACTGTTGAGTGGATTCGTAAACACCCAATCACAGACGCATGTTGAGCGCGTGAACACAAACGCCAGTGAAAGGTGTTTATGAATAAAGTGTCACATTTTTAAATTTCAGTACCAACTTGACATCGCAGTCAGTACTTTTGACAACACTACATAGAATAAAACATGAAAATATATTGAGCTTATTTTCTTTACAGACCTTATTTCAGGCATTTAACTAAAAACCCTTTGACTTCATTATCATTGAACCAGAAGTGCTAAAATCTTACCTTGTTTCCGGCCTACAAAAATATCATCCCTGCAGCACTCTATTCATTCGTTTACTGTCTTTGTTTAACAGTTCTGTCCATCGGCCACCCTGCTCTCTAAGATATCAGCATCGCCATCAATAATCCACAGTGGTTGACCACTAATCAGTATTGATAGATCAGTCTGCATTCATGATCATCTAATTTTGAGTTCATGTGTGAACTTCAATCTAGTGGGACAGTCCGTGTTGAAGGACCAGAGTAAGGTTCGGCGCTTGAAGCAGTCCGGAGAGTCCTTCCTGCAAGACGGCTCCTGCATTAATGTCGCTCCCCACCTGCATAAATGCCGTGAGTGCCGTCTGGAGCGCTACAGGAAATCCCGCGAGCAGGACTCAGATGATGACGACCCCAATGTGGCCTGCCGATTCTTCCACTTTCGCAGGTGAATAAGATCCAGACAACTTCTGGTATGGCTAGCTTAACTCTTGCCTAAGGTATGACACTGACATCTTGACTTGTGTTGTAACAGGCTGGCTTTCACTAAGAAGGGAGTCCTTCGTGTGGAAGGCTTTCTGAGCCCGCAGCAGAGTGACAGCATGGCAATGGGGCTCTGGCTCCCCTCCCTCGTCGCACAGGAAGGACTTGACCTGGACACGTCCAAATATATTTTAGCAAACGTGGGTGACCAGTTTTGCCAGTTGGTCATGTCAGAGAAAGAGGCCATGATGATGGTAGAGCCCCATCGTAAGTAATTGTAAATGTTTATTAAAAATGAGTAAAGGTCTTTTCACATTAACTAATAATAAGAAAATCTAACATAAAACCAAACACAATTTGCACATAGTTCAGTGGTTCTTAACCTTGTTTTATGGACATTTAAAAACAATTAAAAAAGTAACTCAATTTTAATTTAATACATTTCAGGATTACAGAAGATTCCAATTAGAGCTGAATATTCAAGTTTCACACCATGAAATTTTAAGATTTTACATGACTTTTCCAGGTCTAGAAATTACACATTTAACATTTTGGAAAAAATGTGGACACGTGAATGAATTGCTTGGTATCTGAGCAATTATAAAAAAATTTATGTATCTTCCATCATTGTTGTTATATTTTAGTCCTCATTAATAAAATACAAGCAGATTTAAATTATTTTAAATTGAATGTTTTTTCAATGAAAACACATTCTACTCAAGTTTTATGAATAAGGCCATTTAGACACTTTGCAATATGTTGTTTTATCAGCAAAAAAAATATAATATAATAGTAATACTAATAATAATACTAATTTTATATTTTTATAGCACCTTTTAGGACCTCAAGGTCACTTATTTTAGTTTTAGCACTTGAGGACTTTATAGTTGAAACTGTTCCTAAATGAAGGCTAGCAGTGCAAAAATAAAATAGTAAATAAAACTAAAATAATACAAAACAACAAAAAATGAAAAGCAAGTGACTGTTTTAAAACTCTAATGAGGGCTTGAATAAAATCTGATAATTCTCTGTGATTTTGCAGAAAAAGTGGCATGGAAGCGAGCTGTGAGGGGAGTGAGAGAAATGTGCGACGTGTGTGAAACAACACTGTTCAACATCCACTGGGTGTGTCGCAAATGCGGCTTCGGCGTTTGTCTTGACTGCTACCGGCTACGCAAGAACAGGCCACCTGAAGGTAGATATGATGAGGATCCTGCCACCTTAATGACTAGTCAAACTCTAATCCTGTTTGATACAAGACCACTATCTTGTATCCTGTACATCCATTACAGCATGTCTCTGACTCCTCTTTCCACTCTTTCAGTAGAGGACAGTCCTGATGAAGAGGTGTTCTCATGGCTGAAGTGTGCTAAAGGCCAGCCACACGAACCACAGAACCTCATGCCCACTCAAATTATACCTGGCACAGGTTAGTGCATTTGTTTTTATTAAATGTATGTATATTTAAAAAAAAAAAATAAATAAATAAATGAAATGACAGGGCTGCAACTAATGATTATTTTGATGATTGATTAGTTGGCCTATTATTTTTTTTCGATGAATTGGATACAAATATTTTGTTTTTTGTTTTGTTTTTTTTTGGACAAAAAACACAATTGCACATCCTGCCCCATGTACTTTAAACCATTTGAATGCTATGAAAACATACAGTGCTTTATTTATTAGACTACCTGTCATCATAAAGAGAGAACACAAATATTTTAGGAATCTATCAAAAACTTGCTTAAAACTAAAAATGTTATTGCCATTTATTAGACAAATAACATACTGAAAAAACTAAATAGTCATTAATAACAGTCTCTGTTGTTATTGACTGTAATTGGGCATCAGATAAAAGAAAAAACAACTATAAAGTGCTTTACTCGAAAATTCATGGATAACAACAATAATTATATTGTAGCTTTAGAAATACTGTTGTGACTAAAGAGTTTACACATACTGGTGGATTAACCATTACCGAAACATGAAAAATGATTTTGGTAATCACCAGTACTGATAGTTTAAGGCAGCTGTGGCACAAACCTTACATTTGGGTGGCAGAGGTCTAAAACATTTGTTAAGCACTGTATAGTGAATACAGTTTAAATCTCCACATTAAAAATTATGATGGTAATAAAGATAATAAAGAAAAACAAAAACAAACTCTGTGTTAATCAACAGGATCAATAAGATGTTCAGCAGGAACACACACATTCACTCTGGACACAATCACCTCTTACTATCATTTCTTTATCCTGTAAATATAGGCTATAAGAGGCTTCTTAGATTTATATTCAATTATATTCAATGATGTTATCCCTTTAAACTTACTACTCTCATAAAATACTTGAATGACATGTTGATTTTTAAATCTAAATTTAACTTTAAAGCTGCAGTCTGCGTTTTTTGGCCCTCTAGCGGTTAATAAACAGAACTGCACGCGTCTTGCGGAAGAACATTGTAGCCGGAGCTACTTTTTTCTCTGTGTATGTCTATGGCGAGTCACGCAGTTACTGTGATACTCTGTGGCGGGTCCTACCAGTCCGGCCTGAAATAGTCCAAATATAAACACTTATTATAAGTGTACCATAATAATTCAGGGTAAGACAAAAACACGGTTTGGAAAATGCATTCATGTTGTACATTGTCATTATATAATTTTTGTAAATTTTGAACACAAAAAAAGTTGTGGACAGCAGCTTTAAACAACAGATATTTCAGCAAACTCTACCTTGTTCCGTCTGTCTGACACGGGTGCGCGCACCGGCGCTCATTCAGTAAAGTTTGAAGTTTAATGCCAAGTTTACACTACGGGACTTTAAACGTTGGCAGATCGTTGTGCTGTTCAGACTACATGACTTGCTGTGGAGTCTTGAAGAGGTTGTGGTGTTCACACTACGTGACACTATGTAAATGATCCGCAACAGGGGGTTACACACTACACAAGCTGACAACAATTTAAAAACCTACATCATGATCTTGATCTTAATCTATAATGCCAGATGGGCGCCGCCTTGTTTGTTTGCGCTTTAGTTCAGAGAGTCCTGTCAGTTGGATTTATAGGCTACAGCACGTGAATTCATCCATTTGTACCAAAATGCATGTGGCTGGTGAACTGAGAGAAGAATAGAGTGAGCGTTATAGTTACTTACACAATGTGTATCTGATATGAATAAACGTCTGCAAATTATAGGCTATTTGAATGGATTGTTATTGCTGCTTCCATAGACATCGGTGTATATTTCATTGGCTGTTGTGTCGCAACATTGACATCTCCAGATATTTAGCATGCTAGATATTTGTCTAGCGTCAGTGAGCCTCTTTGATTCGTCGTTGAGTAGTTCACACACAAAGATTGGCGAGCGCCGATCACTCCTTTTTTTTTTTTTTTTTTTCCCCAGCAGCTCACTGTTTCCTCCACTATTTTTAGATGCAATTTTGTCCATAGAAATGCGTTATTCAGTGCTGTAATTTGACGTGACTGGCAGAAGTTTTTCGTGCATGGTGGGCAGACCCGACTAATTGATAACGAGAATCATTGTCAACGATTTTCATTATCAATTATTATCGATTTTATCGAATAGTTGTTACAGCCCTAAATGACAGTAACTGGAGCCACAAGCACATTTATATTGTCTCCTTGTATTCCTTTAGCCTTGTACAGCATAGGTGACATGGTACACGCAGCCAGAGGTAAATGGGGGATCAAAGCGAACTGTCCCTGCACTAGTCGACATAACAAACCCTTTGTGCGGCCCAGTGCTCCAAATGGCCTTTCACAGGCAAGTTGTCTTTTTGATATTCTTAATTATTGCAGAAACATATTGTTTTTTACTTTCTAGACTTTTCTTGCAATATCTCATTTTATGTCTTTTAATTGGTGCAGTCGGGTGCAGCTCAGACTTCGGGTAATGGAACCACCTCCACGTCAGCCACAACCCGCCCGAATGGGGAAACTGCAGCAGGTGCAGTAGTCAAAACAGAACCTGCTGAAGAGGCGGGCACTGCTGACACAACATCAAACACCAGTGGGATAAACAGCAGCGCATCTAGCCCTGCTCCTGCTGCCCCGACACCAGCCGCAAAAGATAGCAAGGCCAGTTCCTCAGCCCTGCACTGGCTAGCTGACCTGGCCACACAAAAGGAGCCCAAAGGTGAGACTATGTGGAGGTACTTTATAATAGTGGATCTCAATTGGTTTTTGCGTCAGTTACCTGAACTTTAATTTCACCAAAATGATTGTGGACCATTTTATTTATCATGTTTATACATCATTTATATTTATAAATGAAATATATATTTATATTCATTCTTATATTTATGCAAAAATATTATTTTATATTTTTGTTATAATAAACTGAATTATTTTAAGCTTTATTTGTATTGCATCTTTCATACAAGAAATGCAGATCAATGTGCTTTACAATAGAAAAGCATTACATCAAGCAAAAAGTTCATCAAAAGCAAAAAAATACCATAAATAATATAACATGAAACCCACTTCATCATCATAATAGATTAAATTAGTATACATGTAATCCATAACAAAAGATGGATATTAATGTTTAATAATAAAAGAAAAATATAATACAAAGAATGCAATTTTTTTACATTCATTTTAGTTAAAAGCTAAAATAAAAGGATAAGTTTTTAGCTTTCTTTCATTTTCTTTTATCTTTGCTTCCCTTATATCATTGTTGTAGTCTAATAATTTAGTTACCATTGTGCCAAAAAAAAAAATAAATAAATACCTGTTTTGCACTGGTCATCAGACACTTCAACATAAAAATGATCCGTATTGGTAAATCAAATGGAGTGATCTGAATTGCCAACTGTTGATCTTTTTAGTAACAGTAATTTGCAGTAAAATACTATATGATGTTATTTTAAAAGTTGATAAGCCTGTATCTTTCTATCCCAAACTATGCATTATATGGTGAGCTACATTTTATTTGGCTTTAGTATTGCTCTAACCCTTTAAGAATAAATGACTAAATTTTAATATTATAATCTACTAAAAGGAATGAATCTCTTGATTTTCTTTTTAAAATGTGCAGCTTCTTGGTGAATCTTTGCAAGGGCTCTGTGCATATACACTGTGCTTAGGCTTTCCGTCTTGTCTTATCATTTTTCAGAGTCTCTACGCTCCATGATGGGTCGTGACCCTCGTGCTCCGTTTGGCCTGGACTCCTTCAGCACCCTTTCCAAACCCTCGGGGTCCAGCCCCAAGCTCTTCAATAGTCTGCTGCTGGGTGCTGGCCCATCCCAACCCAAAGCAGAGGGTACTAGCCTTCGAGATCTGCTGAACTCTGGCCCTGGGAAGCTCCCGCAAGGTCCCACGGAGGGAGGAGTCCCCTTCCCTTCAGTGTTCTCCACTGCTGGTGTAAGTTGCTGGTTAAATCATGTGAAGCAGTTTTTGTTCTCATGATAAACATTTGTTATGAATTAGGGCTGCCCCCTAATAGTCAACTAATTGTTTGTCGACTAGATGATGTTGTTTTATTTATTTATTTATTTATTTTTTATAACAGTGGAAACAACTTAAAATACTCAGTCATTTTTGGTCATACAGATAATACATCATTTTAAACTACTTTTATCTGTTTAAACTCAATAATGACAAGAATACGTTGTGCCTTTGTAAAATAAAGAAAACAAACAGGATGCGCTTTCTGCTGTCTCAGTCTCCCTGATCTGGAGTGTGTCACAAAAATGAACCGAAACTCAGCGTATAGGCTACTTGCCTCAAAGACAGGACAAGTATATCTTTAGAAAGGTTGAAATGTTTACTTTCAAACGAACCAATTTAAATCGAAAAGAAATATTCTCTGCTTAAGTAATCCATATGAAAGGTGCATCTTCAACTTCATTTTTGCTGCCAACGCTGACTCAGAAAACACTAGTTTATTAATAAATACTAAAAAATGTCTCCTTGCTATTTTTTCCCCCTGACACATTCATAATCTACTGGCAATTTTTTATGTGCGCTTGAGTGAGGAATTAGCTATATATATATATATATATATATATATATATATATATATATATATATATATATATATATATATATATATATATATATATATATATGTTATATAATAGTATATAATATATGTGTGTGTTAAAATGTGAATATTATTGAGACATAAAAGACATGAAATGTTATAAATATGTTTTATTTATATAGTTTTGTTCTTTTCCTCCTTAGCAGGCTGATAAAATGAAGGGAGGTCTTCCTAATTTCCTGGATCATATCATTGCATCAGTAGTAGAGACAAAGAAGGCAGAAGGTCGGCGTGTGTCGGGGTCAGCAGAAGGCGGCGAGTCTGGGACTGTTCCCCGCAGAGAGGGGGTGATGGGCCTCAGTGTACTAGACCCCCACACCTCCCACTCCTGGCTGTGTGATGGCCGTTTACTCTGCCTACAGGACCCCAGCAACAGCAACAACTGGAAGATCTTCAGAGAGTGCTGGAAACAAGGACAGGTGAGCAATGACAGTCAAATGGATGCACCTTTGTTTTATCATTTGCGTTCTGCTGATGCTAGTAACATTTTCTTTTGTTTAGCCTGTGCTGGTCTCGGGCATACACAAGAAGCTGAAGGCTCACTTATGGAAGCCTGAGGCTTTCAGTGAGGAGTTTGGAGACCAGGATGTAGACCTGGTCAACTGTAGGAACTGCGCCATAATATCTGATGTCAAAGTCCGAGAATTCTGGGATGGATTCCAGGTCATTTCCAGTGAGTTCAGATGCTTTAGCATTTCTAGACTTTTTGGGCCTTATGCTCAAACTTGGCTTGGCTTTTCATAGTTCATCAGGGAGCCGCTCTCAAGATGCGGGTATTGAAATTGCGTTCGAATGCACACTTGCGATTTACTTTTGCGATCACGTGTTCTCTGTGAATAGGGAACGGTGGTGCTGAGCGTGCATTTTACAAGATAAGACGATTGTCAGATGCTTAAGCTCTGTTGTGCAACGAATCCTCCGCCATGGTCTTGTCAGTCATCTTATCACTTACTCTCGTCACACGATCAGTGAACTCTGGTTTCTGCTGCACTACGTACCACTCTGCAGCTTGTGTTGGATGAGCTGGGTGGAAATGAAGCGACCGTTATCCACCTGAATTAAATGGTTTTTATTTATATAAATGGTAAAACGACAGTGTAGGCGTAATGTAAACGTAACTGTGACCTATTCTATTCTAATTTCACCCTAACACTCTGTCATTGCAATATTGCGAGACAGCTTTTCAACTCTATAAGAAATCTTGTCACATTTTAATCTCGCAAAAATCTCGTGGCACGAGATATCGTCACAACCATACTATTGATAAATTGTTAACGTCTCTAACTGTCACTATAACCAGTTAACCATGAAACCACTTTAACCTGGAGGTCTGTTATATTCTCCTTTCTTCCCTAGAACGGTTGCAAGGTGGAGATGGCCAACCTATGGTACTAAAACTTAAAGACTGGCCTCCTGGAGAAGATTTCAGAGACATGATGCCCACTCGGTAGGTTTTCTGATGTCATTTGGTGCCTTGGCATCTTCATCTGAGCTATATCTAATTGGGAGCAGCCAGTTTGTTTAGCAGTTTTTATGATATGGCTTACTTATGTTCTCCCATTCGCAGGTTTGATGATCTCATGGACAACCTTCCTCTGCCAGAGTACACAAAGAGGGACGGCCGTCTTAACCTGGCCTCACGTCTTCCAAACTTCTTCGTTCGGCCAGATCTGGGCCCTAAAATGTACAATGCCTATGGTAAGGGATCGTCATTCAAAATCCTGCCAGTACTGATGAGGAATACATTGACATTTCTTTAACCTCTTTCCTTTGCGTGTCTCTTAGGTCTGATCTCCACAGAAGACAGGAAGGTTGGCACCACTAACCTGCATCTGGACGTATCTGATGCCGTCAACGTAATGGTTTATGTGGGCGTCCCAGAAGGAGACAGTAACCAAGAACATGGTAAGCATTAAGCTTTTATATATGTGTTAAGGAGGTTTACTAGATTTCAAAATAAAACATTTCTATTGCTAATTTCAGTTATTGTTTCTGTTCACTTATATTGCTAAATTATAATATTATGTTTTAGTTTGTATCTCCCAGATTTGTTGTTTGTTCTGTACTGTATAAAGATGGGCATTTTGAGTATTTTTGTAGTCTATTTTTCTTTATAAAAAAAATACCTTCATAATCAGTAACTCAAGGTAAAAACTTTTTATGTCTATATTTTGTCATCTTATCAAATGTTATCACCAATAATGGTTTCAAACTTTCAATGAAAATCCAAAAAATGAAAAATCCATACTGTGTTCACAAGCTGTCAAATTTCTCCGAAAACACTTCCTGCCCTAAAAGGGTTAGTTCAACCAAAAATGGAAGTTTTTTTCCTTTGTTTACTCACTCTCATGTTGTTCTGAACCTGTTTCATGAAATACGAAAGGAGAGGCAGAATTTGAAGTCACTTTCATAGCATCTTTTTCCTCGTAGAGTGAAAGTGAATGTTGAATGGGTCATTCTGTCTAACAAATTATTTTTTTAATCTGTGGAATAAAGAAAGCCATATAGGTTTGGAATGACATGAGGATTAGTAAATTAATTTTAGTAATTTCATTTTTAGGTGAACTGTCCCTTTAAGCATAATCTAGAATTAGAGAATCCATAGGATAGGAAAAAACTAGATAACAAAATAGATAAAGTGCCTTGCAAAAGTATTCAGACCCCTAACTTTGTGTTACAATGTTTTAAATCAGTGAATAATAGTCCCAAGCCTCCCTCAATAGGTAGATTCCTAGAGGCCACCATGGCAGACCTTATTAAGAGAAGATTCTGTATTTAATTTGAAGTACAGTCAAAGGTTGTTCAAAATGTTGTAAGGTCCGAGATGTCGTCTATGTTTGCAGAAAGACATACAGTGCTGTGCACGATTGGTATGACATATTGAATGTCTTTCCCGCATAGCTGTATTTCTTGTGGGTGTCATTAAATATAGCATCTGCTCTGACTGAGGTCTCTCATGGTAAAATTTGTGCAGATCATAAGCAATTGTAGTACACTTATAGCATCCAAACCACTCACAGGCCAGTGGGCAGGATGCAGTCAAGGCCTTTAGGGCGGCCTGTGCTCTTGGGGTCTTGCTACTTTTGATTGTGGCACCATTTCTCATTCACAGAAGCAGACCTCGCTGGATTCAAAGGTCTGTGCATTTTTTATTTTTTTTTATTTGTCTCACCTCAGGCATGCCCCTCCCACTTTTCTCGCTCTCTCGTTCTACACTTCAATTGCTTTAACCCATCTCTTACTACTCTTTACATTAAATTATGTATTATTGTTGATAGTTCATTATGAAACACCAATATATGGGTAATGGATATGGATAGTGCACCTCTCAGTGCATAATTTTATACTCCATTGAGAATTTCCCAGGACACCAAAACATAGTGTTGACCATAGTGTTTTTTTTTTTTGTTACATCTCACTGTGTTGATGCCCCTTCAGACCACCTGATGATTGAGTTAGCTTTATTTTTTTAAAGGGGTCATATAATAAAAAAAACACAATTTCATTGCTTCTTTTTAAGTATGTGTTTGATGTATAGTTACTTGTTTGTAACTTTCAGAAATCTAAACATCATCCTTCTCAGTCCAAAAAGACTATTTATTAAAAGAATAGTTGTTCCAAAAATGAAAATTCACTATATTTCAAACCCATATGCTTCATCTGTGAAACACAAAAGGAGATTTTTTTTTTTTTTGGAGAATCTTCATGCCACTCTACAACAATAGTTCACAGTAGTATGTAATAGTATAGACTATTGTTTCCCAACCCTGTTCCTGGAGGCCTGTTGGCAGTTTGCCTACTATTCCCTAAAAGTATGCCCTAAAACATTTGAGTGTGTAACAGAAAAGCTTTGGGACATGACTTCTTGACTACTTTGTCATAACTGCATCTTTAACAGACTCTGTTGCGTAGTTATGTGCATCCTGTCACCGTTTAAACTGCCCTGACATTCAATTCAATTAGATTTCCTACCATATCAGAGAGAAATGTAGTAGCATGTTGATCTGCCAGTTGTGGGTCTTTCATGCAGAGAACGCTCCTCGTGAGTTTGAATAATGATGCATTTGACCAAATGACCAAACGTATCTTTATAAAAGTTTGCAGTGCTGTTGCAGATTAAATATAATGTGGATAACATTGAATAAATTAGGGCTGTCAAACGATTAATCACGATTAATCGCATACAAAATAAAAGTTTGAGTTTGCCTAATATATGTGGGTGTACTGTGTAATTATTATGTATATATAAATACAAACACATCCATGTATATATTTGAGAAATATTTACAAGTATATGTATTTATTTATATTTTTATATAATTTATATTATTTTTGTACATAAATAAGATATTTCTCTTAAATATATACATTAATTTGTGTGTATTTATATATACATATTATTTACACACATTACTCACACATATATTATGCAAACTCAAACTTTTATTTTGTATGCGATTAATCGCAATTAATCGTTTGACAGCCCTAGAATAAATATTTTTTCATCAGGTTAGATACTGATTATTAATCACTCGAACCCCTTTATCTAAACCTCTCTATTTAACTGTTTGTCTCGCACGTCCGCCGTGTTTGTAGTTCTAATCGAATCCTCATCCTCGTCCAATGCCCAATGGGTTGTGGGCAATATTAGCTGTTAGAGAGTGGATGGATCTACACTTTGGATTCTAACTGGAAAGTAGACCATCCAGGGATCTTTTGAAATACTTATTTTAACATAATACGATTTGGGTCACACTAATTCTAATTTCAAATACTATTTAGTATAGTATGCGAATTGGGACGCAGCACAACAGTACACATTTTTCAACTCTTCCTAATCAAACGCACCTGATTCATCTCCTCGGCCTATTAGTAGAGACAAAGGCTGTGTCCGAAATCACCCCCAATACCCTTACATAGGGCACCATTTGTAGTGGTGTCCGAAACCATAGTGTACGTTACTGAGTGCACTTGTTAAATCCCACAATGCACCGCAATAACGAGTGTATAACCGATGTGCACTCAACAGCTAGAAAATACCCAGAATGCACTGTGAGAGTCGCAACTCGCACCGTGCTCCAAATGAATTCCCACGTCTGACTTCCCAATGTGGCAACAGCGTAATATCAGGTATAAATTATTTTTTAATTGATTATTAAATTGTTTAATTAAAGTTTATACATGCTAGTTTTCATGACAGCTAAAAAAACATCATGGAGCTACCAGTTAGCCAAGATTCAAATGATTATTAAACAGCAAGCACAAACCATGCAAACCAACGGCCCTTCTCGGTGTCTGAATTCACTCACTTGTTTTCATTCACTCCTTCAAGTGGACTATGTTAGTGGACTAATGTAGGGAAGGGAATAGTGAATGAGGGTATAGGGGGCGTTTTCGAACACAGCAAAAATGTTAAGGAGACATACAAAATGTGCATTGTTGATATGCCTCCAGGAACAGGTTTGGGAAACACTGGTATCGACATAGTTAAAGGGCCAGACACACCAAACAACATCAAAGAACAAGCGACGACAAAGGCTGCCTGCGTCTGGGCCAGAACACGCCGCAGAGACTACAGCCAATGGCCAACTTACATGAGAAATAACTCTTCATACCAGCAGGTTGCAGAAGTCTCTATTCATGATTATTCAAAAGAGGAACCAATAAGAGGACTATGGATATACAAACTGTAAACAAAGCAGCAGTTGCTTATTACTTTCACACCAATCTTGCTGCAGGTGGATTCAATGAAAATCTCAGATGAGAAAAATAAGAAGAGCATTCTGTTTGTGCCCTCTTCACTTTCGTTTATCTCGTGCACTGTTTCGCTAAGATGAACAGCCAATCAGTGATCTCTCTCACTGACGACTCGATTCAACATGCTCAGTTAGCGGAAAAGCTGCAGACGGCATCTGACTAGTGCCAATGGTGCAGAACAAACCGCAGGATCTAGACCGACAGATGCTCAACGATGGCCCGACATTGGTTGACTGTCTGCTTAGTGTGTCGTGGCCTCGTGCACTATATTCCAAGTCTTCTGAAGTTGTATCATAGCTCATTGGAGGGGTCTGTTCCTAAGACGAAGGCTGTCAACTGCTGCAACCGGATTGAATGGATCACTCTTTTGAGCCAGTTGTCTTAAGTAAACTGGTTAATCTAATTCATAACATGAACGGAACAATTTTCAATATCGGACTGATTAGTTGAAAATTTTAGTGTTCAGCAGTGACTATTATTATGACCCTTTTAAATAGTTTTTATCTGTTATAGAAAAAACTGTTTATTTCCATGCCTTTCAGTGGTGATTGCTGATCCTGTCATTCCTTTTTAAATGTTTTAAAAGATATTTGAATTGGAATTTGTTATTTTTGTTTTTTTTTATTCCAGGAATCTGTGGTCAGATTTTTTTTTTTTTAATTATTTATTGCCCCCCCCCTTTCAGCTTGCTTTATCAGTAGGTCAGTAGGGCTGTCAATAGATTAAAATATTTAATTTAAATTAATCTCAAATTTCTTGTAGTTCACAAGTTATCACATTCAGTTCCATCTTAAGATGAAAAGTCAAAACATGTAGTTACTGTGTTTGGTAGTTCTGCCACACATTGAGAAATAGTAACAATTTTTCCACACTGTGTGGTATTAAAGGGTTAGTTCACCCGAAAATGAAAATTATGTCATTAATGACTCACCATCATGTCGTTCCAAACCCGTAAGACCTCCGTTCATCTTCGGAACACAGTTTAAGATATTTTAGATTTAGTCCGAGAGCTTTCTGTCCCTCCAATTAAAATGAATGTACGGTATACTGTCCATGTCCAGAAAGGTAATAAAAACATCATCAAAGTAGTCCATGTGACATCAGTGGGTTAGTTAGTTTTTGAAGCATCTAAAATACATTTTGGTCCAAAAATAACAAAAACTACGACTTTATTCAGCATTGTATTCTCTTCTGGGTCTGTGGTGCATTATCGCCCCCTTCTGCTACGGACAGTGACGCTGATGACGTGTTATCCGGTGCGCCCGAGCTTCGTTTACAGTCTGAGGGAGACGCGCTCTGTATTCAAGCTATTCTACATTGTTTGTATTTTGGTATTGCTATATTTTTTAAAATGGTGCATAGGTGTGCATGTCGCGGATGTCCTAATCGCGTCACAGTCCGGAGCAGAAGGGGGCGGTAATGCACCAATAAGCTGGATGCCAACCGCCATAGAAGAAGAAGCAGCAGCGTCACTGTGGATATACAC
Organism: Megalobrama amblycephala; assembly: GCF_018812025.1. Classification (NCBI taxonomy): domain Eukaryota; kingdom Metazoa; phylum Chordata; class Actinopteri; order Cypriniformes; family Xenocyprididae; genus Megalobrama; species Megalobrama amblycephala. The sequence continues at coordinate 21,249,512 of NC_063066.1, read as the reverse complement.
AGACCCGGAAGAGAAGACAATGCTGAATAAAGTCATAGTTTTTGTTATTTTTGGACCAAAATGTATTTTAGATGCTTCAAAAACTTCTAACTAACCCACTGATGTCACATGGACTACTTTGATGATGTTTTTATTACCTTTCTGGACATGGACAGTGCACCGTACATACATTTTCAATGGAGGGACAGAAAGCTGTCGGACTAAATCTAAAATATCTTAAACTGTTCCGAAGATGAACGTGGGTCTTACGGGTTTGGAACGACATGAGGGTGAGTCATTAATGACATAATTTTCATTTTTGAAATGAAAAAATGAAAATTATGAAATTCTGTCATCACTCACCCTCATGTCACTCCAAAACCGTAAGACCTTTGTTCATCTCCGTAACACAAATAAAGATATTTTTGAGGAAATCCACGAGCTATCTGGCCTCCAATTGCCTGTAACACAATTACCACTTTCAAGGCCCAAAAAGCTAGTAAAGACATCGTTAAAATAGTCCACGTGATTATAGTGGTTTAACCTTAATGTTATGAAGTGACGAGAATACTTTTGTACATGTCAGTCTTCTATGCTGATCACATTGTAAACACAGTGCAGCACTTCCGGGTTCTACATCAGAACGCCAGCTCATTGTTAGCCAGCTTCTGCGTCAGCGTCACACGTATGCATTGTGGTGCTCATGAACGCCGTCGGCCAATACCGAGTCAGCGTTCTGACGTAGAACCCGGAAATACTGCACTGTGTATACTACGTCAACTGCAAAGGAAACTGACATGGAAGAGAAGAAATTGTTGAATAAAGTTATTTTGGTTTTATTTTTTGCACACAAAAAGTATTTTCGTTGCTTCATAACATTAAGGTTGAACCACTGTAGTCACAAACTATTTTAACAATGTCTTTACTACTTTTCTGGGCCTTGAAAGTGCTAATTGTGCTGCAGTCAATCGGAGGCCAGATAGCTCATGGATTTCATCAAAAATATCTTCATTTGTGTTGCGAAGATGAACAAAGGTCTTATGGGTTTGGAACGACAATGAGGGTAATTAATGACAGAAATTTCATTTTTGGGTGAACTAACCCTTTGATTTTGTGTAACATGCTCTGAAGCCCTGCTCGATTATGTTTGAATAAGTGTTTTGCATGTGAGCGAGTAACTGAAGGTGATGTCGGTGATTATTTCTTGGAATCCCACTGTTGTAATATGTCCTTACTACCTGACATATATCACTGAGGAGGCTTTCACACTAGGCACGTTTGCTGCGGCCTGTTCCCCGTCCCCCGTGGTTTCACACTCAACTTGATTGTCAAACCCTGGTTTGTTTGCGTGGATCGTACGTCATCACTGACGTGCATGGCATATGACAGAAAACAAGGCGCTGGTCGATATATTGTTTTTATTAATTTGATGCTATTATGTGCAGCAGAGTGAATGATACTTGGGTTTTCTGTGTATTGCCTGAAGGTGACTTTCTGCTGCTTGCAAGTGGACTCTTTTGGGAAAAAAAAAAAAAAAAAAAAAAAAAAAACCGCAGATAGTAAATCATTTATTTGCTGCTCTGATTGCACTCACTATGCGTGATTACACTGCACGCTCACTTTCGCTCGTATCCAAGGTAAATCATCATCACTGTCATCCCCTACATGTGTTTTGTTGAACTAACGACGTTGTCATCAGCTAAAACGCATGCACAGGTCACTTCTCTACCTGAACGAGTGCGCACCTGAGTCTGAGTTGCTTTCACATTCACGTGAATTGCACCACAGTTCCAGTGCAACCGAACTCAGACCACCTCCTACAGGTAGTCTCAGGTTCGGTATCCTGGTGCGCACCCGGGTCCGCATGACAGCGTTCACATTTAAAATTTTTCATGCGAACCATGCCCCGTTTCGAACTAAATTGCCAGTGTGAAATCACCTTGAGTCACACTGTCTGCATGCAGTAGACTTGAACAGCAAGAAAAGAGTAGGGCAGTCCTGATCGAGGTTTTTTGGGCCTCCGATTCAAGTATACAATCCATGCAGGGATGTGCAGACAGTTTCTCTGGGGCAGGGGCTCAAATGTTAAAAGAAAAAAAGTGGCATCTGTCACTGCGGAAACAGAAGTGATGCACTTGAACAGACCTCATTCATTGGTTCTCGCACGTCACATGCTCATTTGATTTGAGCATCTCCTTTTCATTTTAATGGTGATTTGGCAAACTCACTTGAAGGTGCATACCGCCACCTACTGCACAACACCTGTATTACAGCACACATAAAATAAAGGATCCGGCTTAGGATAGCCGATACCAATCAGTTAAACAAATCATAAACTCTTTCTGCCTGTCAATCAGGTTGCGTGTTTGTTTTGGTGATGTTTTTGGAGGGCAGGGATAAGAGAGCATGTGGTTGAAAATAGTAGAATGAAACTGTTATGCTGTCAGATTAAGTGATAGTGTTAACAGCATAACATAAGTGTTAAACATTTTGAATGAATTTTTATGTGTTAACAATTTTGACAGCCCTATTGTTAGGCAATTGTAATCACTCTTAAACTTTAAAAATATTAAATCTACTTGCCCAACTAATGCTTAGAGACCTTGTGTAGTATAATGTTAAATGATGGACAAAACGGTACAAGCGCATAAACAGCGTGCAAGTGAATTACAGCAGTGTGAGCACAGTGACAAAGCTCGCACTTAAAATGAAAAACCTGCAGAAATTGCAAATCCCAAACTTGAGTGCAAAAAATATGATTGTGCACAGAAATCAACGTAGTGAGGAGAAATAAAACCGTGAGTTCTGACAGGTCTTGCACGCACAGAACTGACCACAAGCTGAAATCTTGTGCAAGTCCAAACCTATGTTAACAAATGCCATCGGCTGCTGGCCTTCTCTGTAACACTTATTTTGATTGGCTGGTTGTATTACGTTAACAATGTCCTCCTCTTGTGATTGGCTGTTGTTGGCCCTCTCCAAATGACACTCAAAATGGGCCATGTTGGGAATGAGATGGCAGAAAGTAAAGTTTTCTTTCTGAGTTCATACGTTTTAGTAGTTAAAATTGGAGCAGCACCATACTATGGAAGCCCTAGGAGGCCATGCATTATTATTTTTTTCTTGTAATCTCGGTGTAAGTTGTATTCTCATGATCTCTACTTAATTTCCTCATGATCTTGACATAAGTTGATCTAGATCTAGACATAAAAAACCGTTGATATTGGACATTCATTAAACATTCAATCTTTTGTTCAACATTAAACAGTGTGTAACCTCAAAATAGTGGCGGTTTATTCATACCACAACCGTATATAAGAGTGTCTTTACAGAAATCTTAAAATATGTATTTTCTACAAAAGGCAAATAAAATTGTATCTTTTTAAATGGACAGCAATATATTTAATCATGTCTGGCAATTTGAAAAAAGTTTTATTGGGGTCTATAAAAGTTTAAAGGTGCCCTAGAACCCTTTTTCACAAGATGTAATATAAGTCTGAGGTGTCCCCTGAATGTGTCTGTGAAGTTTCAGCTCAAAATACCCCATAGATTTTTGTTATTATTCAATTTTTTAGCTGCCTATTTTGGGGCATAATTAGAAATGCGCCGATTCTATGCGTGTACCCTTTAAATGCTCGCGCTCCCCACCCCCAAACTCGCATCTCTATAATACATTGCATAAACAAAGTTCATACAACTAATATAACCCTCAAAATGGATCTTTACAAAGTGTTCTTCATGCAGCATATCGGCTCATGTAAGTATAGTATTTATTTGGATATTTACATTTGATTCTGAATGAGTTTGATAGTGCTCCGTGGCTAAAGCTAACATTACACACTGTTGGAGAGATTTATAAAGAATGAAGATGTTTATGCATTATACAGACTGCAAGTGTTTAATAATGAAAATAACGACATGGCTTTTGTCTCTGTGAATACAGTAAGAAACAATGGTAACTTTAACCACATTTAACAGTACATTAGCAACATGCTAATGGAACATTTAGAAAGACAATTTACAAATATCACTAAAAATATCATGATATCATGGATCGTGGATTATTATTGGAGTTATTATTGCTCCATCTGCCATTTTTCCTTTCACTATTGTCCTTGCTTGCTTACCTGCATAAAGTCTGATGATTCAGCTGTGCACAGATCCAGACGTTAATACTGGCTGCCCTTGTCTAATGCCTTGAACATGGGCTGGCATATGCAAATATTGGGGGCGTACATATTAATGATCCCGACTGTTGAGTCACAGTCGGTGTTTTGTTGAGATTTGCCTGTTCTTCAGAGGTCTTTTGCAAAAATCTAATTTACATAAGAAGGAGGAAACAATGGTTTTTGAGACTCACTGTATGTCATTTCCATGTACAGAGCTCTAATTATTTAACTATGCCGAGGTAAATTAAATTTTCAATTCTAGGGCACCTTTAAGATTTAATGATCTTTAAGCCTTAAACATTGTAATAAAAGCAGCCAATCAAAATAAGAGTTTCAGAAAAGGCCAGCAACCAATAGCATTGGTTAACAAAACTGACTTATTTGCGTGAAGATTTCAGCTTGCGTTTGTTCGGATCCGGCATGCGTGCAGAACAGAACCTGTGTTTGTAGTCAGTTCTGCGCATGAGACATTTCAGGACTCGCAGTTTTGTTACTTATCCTCGCACTGTGTTGATTTCTGTGCACAATCATATTTTTATGTGCTCGAGTTTGGGATTTGCGATTTCTGCAGGTTTACATTTTGTGTGCGAGCGTTGTCACTGTGCTAACACTGTTGTAATTCACTTGCACGCTTTATGTTTGCACTGTTTTGTCCATTTAAAGCCATGGTGTAGACACAAAAGAGGCTCTATTCAGTATGAATAGTACAGCTGTAGTTAGCTGTCTTATTGAAAGGATAAAATCTTTTAAACAAGTTATGATTGTGTGTTTGTATACTGACCGACCTGTTATTACTGCAGAGGTGATGATGACCATTGAAGAGGGTGATGTGGATGACATGACTAAGAAAAGAGTTTACGAGGTCAAGGAGAAACCTGGAGCTCTCTGGCACATCTACGCCGCCAAAGACGCTGAAAAGATCCGTGAGCTCCTGCGAAAGGTGAAAGGATGACGTTATTGCTTTTAAAGTATTAGTTTGAAAAAATGAAGACCCTCGTGGTTCCAAACCCATATGCCTTGAGGACATTTTTAATGTCACATTTGGGCATCGCTCTCTACTTTTTATGTTTTTAATACGGTATGAATAACTTAAGTTAATTTCACCTATTTATTGTAGGTTGGAGAAGAACAAGGTCAAGAGAACCCACCAGATCACGATCCAATCCATGACCAGAGTTGGTACCTGGACCAGAACCTACGCCGCAGGCTGTTCGAGGAGTATGGAGTCCAGGGCTGGTCCATTGTGCAGTTTTTGGGAGATGCTGTGTTCATCCCAGCTGGAGCGCCACATCAGGTTAGTTACTGAGATGTTCAGTTCAAAAACATGCATTATTATTTTCACAAGTATTTTCTGGGATTTGTTGATAACGATAATTAGATAACTTGCTGAATTTGTGTTATGTAAAATCTGTGCAGCATTTACACTGCAATTACAGTTGCATATATAATGCTATGATATTGTTTTAAACATATTTTGAATATTAAAGTCCCGCTATGGTGAAAATCAAGTTTTTAATGATGTCTATGTGGTGTTTTTAATATGCTTTAAGACAAACCATGTGCAAATTCATGTCAACACCATTGCTAAGTATTTTGTTTAACTACAGCAATCTAAAGACTGTCGTAAAAACACGGTTTGAAATCGCTGGCTTTTCTGATATCACAAACTACCTTGTAACCAATCACAACAAAGTGTGATCGTCAACTGAGCTGCTGTGTGGAGGCGGGGCTAATTTGCATATTCATAGAACAGCGTATACTAAATAAGGCAAGGGTGTAGAGTTACATTCAAGCTATTTTAAGGAAAAAAACATTTAAATGTCATTTCGGTGATCAAATATTAGTTTTAAGGCATAACATTATTGATTACAGCGGGAATTTCAAATATAAAATTATTTAAAAAATGAAATGATACTTTAAATATGAAACTAAAACCGCCAGTAGATGGTGCCAAGCCACTGCCTTATTGAATTAGTAACCGAGTCATTCATTCAACCGATTTTGTTCAAACGGATTCATTCAGGAACAAAGAAAGGTACTTGCTGTGTCCGAAATTGTGTACTGAGTAGGCACAACATTTGAATTTGAAATTGAATTCATGACCGTCAAAAGTACGCTTCTATATAGTATGAATATGGGTAATGTGAATGAAATCCGGAAGTACTACTTCCGCCGTGATGTTACTGTAACGTGACATAGCGTCAGTTGCATCGCTTCAGTTCCATTCATAAATCTACTCCCGTGGCCTCACGGGATAGAAAAGTGTCCATCAAATGCAGAAAATCAGAATCTCTGCAGAAGTAGAAGGTCATCCAGGTAACAGTAGGTTTCACCTACTGTTTTTCAAATATTGTGTATTCGGACATTCTTTTGGCGTACTGTTTTTTGCATACTATAAAGTAGGGAAGTATTTGATTTTGGATGCAGTGACTGTCATTATGAATGAATTATTGGTTCATTCAAAAATGGAACGAAACACCACTGTGTTGCTCAGACGGTTGTGTTGGGATTAGTTTGGAACTATTTTCATGGGCAAAACAGAGCAAAAACAGACAATATTCTTTCTAAAAATTAATCAACAATATGAAGTTACAGATTTTTTTTACAACAGTTACAATCATGCTGACATTCAGCTTGTGTGATATTGCTGTACATTATCATATAGAAATAAAAGACAAACTCATATGGAACTGTGTGGTCATTCTAGCTGAATCCTACTGAATTTTATAATGGTTATTCCACATACCTGGCTGCTCTGTCACGCCTAAAAACACCCCTTAGCTGTTCTAAATTCAGTGTAAACCTCTGCTTCAAAGGGTGTATTGCTTTATTACGATATAATCATAGATGATACATATCACACACCCCTACTTGCCACACAAATACTAATTTCCTCATTATGGTTTTGCCAGGTGCACAATCTGTACAGCTGTATCAAGGTTGCAGAGGACTTTGTTTCTCCTGAACACGTGAAGCACTGTTTTAGACTGACGCAAGAGTTCCGGCACCTTTCCAACACTCACACTAACCACGAGGACAAGCTACAGGTATTTCTATGTCGTTCCAAACCTGATATGACTTTCTCCTGTGGAGCACAATATAAAATTGTCAGTATTTTCTGCCAAGCACTTTGTTGATTTAATGTTGTATTTCTGTTGTTCACAGGTGAAGAACATAATCTACCATGCTGTGAAGGATGCTGTGGGAACACTAAAAGCCCATGAGCCCAAGCTAGGCCGCTCTTAGTTAGAGAGATTTGGGTTCAGATGAGGCCAGTGTGCTCGCAAAACAAGCTGTTTATAATGGAAAGTCTCTCAGCGTTTTGGTAGGATGAAGGTGCTGCTTCATCAGTGTTACAAAAGCATTGTTTAGTTTTACAATCCTTTTCTCTGTATTTAAAAAAAAATGTTTTTTGCTTGGCGTTTAAAGTTTGTTGGACTGTTCAGAGAGCTGGTGATTATAAGCTGACATGAATCTTTTAAAAGGCCTTCAATAAGGTTTTTCTATGACTTCTGTGAAAAGTGAGCACTGGGTTTCCTTCTTAGAGAACATTCATTTTGTGCTCTTCAATGAAGTAGAGCTTTTAGTTAAGATGGGGGTCAACAGAAATTAAAATGATTAAAAGATTTCCCGCCACCTTTTCCTGGAGAGGTGGAGAAGAACATGGAAGGGAACTAGACCAAAGTTTTTTATTTTTTAGTTTTAAGGTTTTTTTTTTTTTTTTTTTTGTCTTTTTGATGAAAACATGTCCTTTGCTTTTTTTGTAAGATGTCATTTAGGTAATATTTCACTGATAACATGAGGTTAGAATGGCTTTGATGAACAGTCATTCAAAAATCAACAATTCCAGTTCTGCAGAACTACTGCTCATTAATATGTACCAATATATATATTGATCTTAGCAGTGTGTATGATTTTTTTTTTTCCACAATAAAGATTTACAAGAAAGGATTTGGCCCTGTTGTTTGGAAATCACACAATGAATTTCTTAGCTATCTATTTGTTAAATGCTTACTATTTTATTTTATAAAACATTTTTGTGGTTCATGGATGGCACTGCAATAAACTAAAGCTTTTGAAATATTGTCTGTTTACTTTGAATAACAGCCAAAGTTTCCACTTCCAAAGTTTCAAGAAAGCCTTAGTGTTTATCAGTTCTGGGGGTAACGCATTACAAGTAACTTGAGTTACGTATTCGGATGACTTTTTTCAAGTAACTAGTAGAGTACCGCATTACTTTTTCAATTTACAACAAAATATTTAAGTTATTTTTTCAAATAAGTAAAGCAAGTTACTTTTTCACATTTAGTCTATTGACTGACAGCTCTGTGAGAATAACATGGTATTACCATGGACTTAAACCACAATGCATGTAAATATGAATTCCAGCATCAGTATTTTTTTATGAGGGGGGTATTAAAACAAAATCTTGATTCATTATATAGTTGCAGCTTATATTAAAATTATATATTCCTTTATTATTGTGTTTGTGTGATTCTAGAGATCATCATATAGGATAAAGCAACCATTAATATAAGTCATATAACATAAATCATATAGGCCTAATCATAGCTGAATAGGACTTTGTGTTATATACGAACACCGACACACATTAGGCATCATTGTCAGATAATAGTTCATTGGTAAATGGTTATATTTATACGTTTAACCTTCAGCAGTAAAGTAAATTTGTACCTAATAAAATATTTTAAGTGATTCTTTGGAATTATAGGGGTCCAAGCACCAAAGGTCTTGGATTTTGCAGGCTATAATAATATGAACCAACCAATATCTACTTGTTTTTGTACACCAGAATGTAGTTTTGTGTGTTATCATGTTCAATACATCAGGCCTAGTTTCACAGAAACATTACTGGTGTAAGTCTTGAGACAAAACAATAGCACTGGCATATTTTAACATAGGCCTATATCAGTGCAAGTTGCTTTCAGCTAATAAAACATGCATTTTATATATTTATTTAAAAGTGTTTACCTGGTTGTAGTTTCTGTCCTAAAAACATTGAATATTTGAGTTTAAACAACAGTTCACGGCACACCCATGCACAATTTTAAAGGTCAGAAAGCCACACATATTATATAAATAAATAAAAATGAAAAAAGAATATGAATTAAGATGGACTAACAAAATGTTGAGCTGCAAATTATGACTTTTGAAACTGACCTATGACATTCTACACACACATACAGTCCACATATACATAGGCTACCATAGGCTATATGACAGTAAAATTCACAGTGTTTTTTTCTTCTGTTTGAAGCCCTGACAATAGCTATGTACTATAGTACCTTTCTCGCCGAAACTATGGATACCATGTCAAATATTTGTCAGGGCAGCAATGAAACCGATAAATGAATGTTTGTTTTTTAATAAACGTAGCAGGTGTAAAGATGTCACTGTCCCTTTAAGAGACACGGGCTGAGTGAGCGCATATGCAGCGGCTCCCCGTCATCATAACGGCTATACTGCTACACAGACACACAAGATCCGCTGAGGTTCCTCGTGATATTCAGCATCACTGGTGTGGTCGGAATGGAGATGCAGAATAATCGACTAAAATAAGGAAAAGTCCTCGCAAAGATCAAGATGGTGTCGTGGATCATTTCGCGGATGGTGGTGTGAGTGTATATGCGGCGCGCGCGTGTTTTTGTGTTGTGTGTTGCTGCGGATACAGGACAGAAATAGAGAATATTTCAGCTTATTTTTTCAGTTAAATGCATTAATATTAACATTTAGAGGGATTAAAGATATTTATCTACTCATTTAAATTGCATTAAGGGTTAAATTGATAAAACAAAGCGATGACTTCATCCAGACGGCTAGGGTTCACCATTTGTGTTTGCTTGTTGTGTGATTTTCACCTGGAGCAATATGCCATATGTATGATATTGTGACTTAATGTACCAAACACTTCAATAGAGAATGTGAAATATAGAAATGTTAAAAAACATATGGCCAGATTTCAGGCATCCCATCTGTTTATATTACACCCACATCATCTCCTCTCTATGCTGATGTCATCATACTTTCAAATGCTAATTTTTAAATCACAAACTGTAATCAAAGACTTCTAAGATGGGTTTCAGAGGGTTTTTCTTTAAGAAGGCCTACCTGCCCAGCTGATTTGTCCTGGCTGGTAATGTTATGTAATGTGAAGGAGGCCAATCTGTTCCATATGACTCACATTTGTGATGTTTGGGTCTCAGGTGGGTTCCTTAGAGGGATTTACAGTTAGGTGATTTTGATTTTCATTGGATCATACTCCGATTACTAACTCCCTGATGAATCGATTACATCAAACACTTAGGCCATGCATGTGCTGAACAAATTATGCTTGGGCACAAATGGCAGTGGTTGATTTGATTGTTTTGACTTTGATGGTCTGGATCTAGGCCATTAGAAACAAACATCAGGCATCATTATTGTGGTTTTGCTGAATCTCATGGAATGCTCTTTTCTGTGGCTTTAACTGTGACAAGCAGATGCATTATGGGAGTCGGGCTAGTTGTAATGGGACAGAGGGCATGCGGTCTGCCATGCGCCAGACTGCCTGGCTGTCCTCATGCTTCATTATGCATTACACATGGTGCACAGTCTATATGAACATACACATTTACAGAGTATAATGCATCATATGCACAACCATAAATTCAAGCATGTTTTTGAAGTCGGCATGAAACACAAGTTGTGATAATTTTCTTCTCTATTGTGACTAGGGTTGCTAGGTTTTCACATCAAAGCCCACCAAATTGCTACTCAAAACTAGCCCAGTCACGTTCCAGGGGGTAAAATACACATTTTTGGTGGGGTTCCCCTGGTAAAATTCGCATTCCAAGGGCTAAATGTCATGTTATTTGGGGTCGCTTCAACCCGCGGACATGAAAAACAACCCACGGCAACAGTGTTAAAGTAGCACAATTCCACGGGAAAACCGCAGACTTGGCAACACTGATTATGACTTATATCCGCGTGCTTCTCGAACAGCTTCTCGAACAAGAAAAAAAATGTAGGGCAGGACTTGATTTTGTCCTTGGGAAATTGATTGGATAGTTGGATGGTTGTGGTTTGCTATTGGTCGATCTCATGTGAGTGACGGGTTGTCCCGCCTTAGCCCCAGTAAACACATCATCAAAGAGAAGAGATGTCGGAAATTATTTTTATTAAAGATTTCGAGGGGATGTGACTTAAAAAATAAAATAATGTGCACAGATAAATCATTCATAATAAACTGCAATATTAAAAATTAAGAATTGTCAGTTTTGGTTTCATGGTGACTTTAAGCCACAGAACACACAGTGATCAGAATGCTGTCGGCAGTCCATGCAGTGGGTAGGTGTGGTCTGTCCTGTATCCTGACATCCTCTACTGGATCTGCCAGTGCAGAATGTTCAGATTTTGTCGCCTCAGCACAAAATGGCATGTTTGTGTGTGTAGGAGCGCGAGTGTGTGAGGGCATGTGTCTGAGTGCATCTGTATGAAATCTGGTCTTTTTGTGTGTAGATCCGTCTTCATGCGCTCATAAATGATTCACTTTTAATGGCTCTCAGATTCACAGTGTTTGCTTTCCAATAGCGTCATGAAACATGCTGGTGTGTGTACAGTAGGGTTGGTATTGACTGGGAAAAGTTTTATGAGCTTGCTTTTCACTGAAATACAGAGCCTCTGAATATTTTGCTCAGTCCCCACACCAATATAAACTTGTTTATTTCTCTTCTGGTTAGATTTGAATGAGCCAGAGATATCCATCCTCTAACACTTAAATGCATAGGCAGCTTCTTAAGTATCATAATTGTGTCCTGTAACTTGAGGTAATGGTGCAAGTGAAATTTTAGCTGCTGAAGTGAGTTAGTGTAATGGTAAGTTGAGCTTGTCTGTGTCTGCTGGGAGTGTGTTCACTAAGGGTCTTTTCTCTCTGCAGCCTAGCCTTTGGGACCCTCTACCCTGCCTATTCCTCTTATAAGGCTGTGAAGACGAAAAACGTCAAGGAGTATGTGAGTATTTCAGTACTGCTTCAATTAGGATATTTATCCTGACCGGATTTTTTTTTTTTTTTTTTTACTCTTATCTTATAGTCATGTTCAGTTATATTCAATTATATTGCCATTAAGTGGACAAGATTTTATTTTACGTGGGTAACTTTAGCAGAAAATGATGAAGATCCTAGTATATTGTATATTATTTGTGTATATTATAATATTTTATATACTATGCTATATATATTTATTGCAGATTTAGTGTAAACTGTCTTGATAGCTATTTTGGCACCAAATGTTGGTTGTTAGTTATTTATACAATATGGTGATGAGGTTGAATGGTTGAGCCTGATGAATGTACTAAACAATACAATTTGTGTAAAAATATTGAGTAAATTGAATATTTACAACCCAAATTCTGGAAATGTTGGGACATTTTTAAAAATTTTTTTTTTTTAAATGAAAACTAAAAGACTTTCAAATCACATGAGCCAATATTTTATTCACAATACAACATAGATAACATTACAAATGTTTAAAGGAGAAATTTTACACTTTTATCCACTAAATGAGATCATCTGAAATCTCATCATCTACAGTGCATAACATCATCAAAAGATTCAGACAAACTGGAGAAATCTCTGTGCGTAAGGGACAAGGCCGAAGACCTTTATTGGATGCTCGTGGTCTTCGGGCCCTCAGAAGACACTGCATCACTCATCTGCATGATTGTGTCAATGACATTACTAAATGGGCCCAGGAATAATTACAGAAACCACTGTCGGTAAACAGTCCGCCGTGCCATCTGCAGATGCCAACTAAAGCTCTATCATGCAAAAAGGAAGCCATATGTGAACATGGTCCAGAAGCGCCGTTGTGTCCTGTGGGCCAAGGCTCATTTAAATTGGACTGTTTGAAATTGGAAAAGTGTTCTGTGGTCAGGCGAGTCCAAATTTGACATTCTTGTTGGAAATCACGGACGCGGTGTCCTTCGGGCTAAAGAGGAGGGAGACCTTCAGTGTGTTATCAGCATTCAGTTCAAAAGCCAGCATCTCTGATGGTATGGGGGTGCATAAGTGCACATGGTATGGACAGCTTGCATGTTTTAGAAGGCACTATGAATGCTAAAAGGTATATAAAGGTTTTAGAGCAACATGGATGATGTCTATTTCAGGGAAGGCCTTGTGTATTTCAGCAGGACAATGCAAAACCACATACTGCAGCTATTACAACAGCATGGCTTCGTCGTAGAAGAATCCGGGTGCTGAATTGGCCTGCCTGCAGTCCAGATCTTTCACCTGTAGAGAACACTTGGCACATAATTAAATGAAAAATGTCAAAGATGACCACAAACTCTTCAACAGCTGGAAACCTATATCAGGCAAGAATGGGACCAAATTCCAATACCAAAACTCCAGATACTCATAACCTCGATGCCCAGACGTCTTCAAACTGTTTTGAAAAGAAGAGGAGATGCTACACCATGGTAAACATGTCCCTGTCCCAACTATTTTGAGACCTGTAGCAGGCATCAAATTTGAAATGAGCTCATTTAGTGCATAAAATTGTAAAATTTCTCAGTTTAAACATTTGTGTTGTCTATGTTCTATTGTGAATAAAATATTGGCTCATGTGATTTTGAAAGTCTTTTAGTTTTTGTTTTATTCAAATTTAAAAAATGTCCTAACATTTCTGGAATTCGGGTTGTATTTTTCTTGAGGATCCTATTTGCATTTATTAAACTAAATGTATTAATTGCTTCAAAAAATACTGACATCAGTTTGTACCCTATTCATGTAAAGTGCCATAAGATAACTTTTAAAAGGGAATAAATAATGATATGAGATCATTATACAGTAAAAAACAGTAATATTGTGAAATATTATTACAATTTAAAATAACTGTTTTCTATTTGAATATATTTCACAAAGTAACTTATTCCTGTGATGGCAAAGCTGAATTTTCAGCATCATTACTCCAGTCTTCAGTGTCACATGATCCTTCAGAAATCATTCTAATATGCTGATCTGCTGCTCAAGAAACATTTAATGTGTACAATTGTACAAAATATTTGTGTACGATATTTTTTTTTTCAGGAATATTTGATGAATAGAAAGTTCAAAAGAACAGTGTTTATCTGAAATCTAATCTTTTGTAACATTATAAATGTCTTTACTGCCACTTTTGATTGATTTATTCAGCAAGGATGCATTAAAAGTATTCATTTCTTTAATTTCTTTTCAAAAAAATAAAAATAAAAATTCTTACTGACCCCAAACTTTTGAACGGTAGTGTATAATGCTACAGAAGCTTTGTATTTCAGATAAATGCTGTTCTTTTGAACTTTCTATTCATCAAGGAATCCTGAAAAAAAAAAAAAGTACACAACTGTTTTCAACATTGAAAATAATCATAAATGTTTATTGAGCAGCAAATCAGCATATTAGAATGATTTCTGAAGGATCATGTGACACTGAAGACTGGAGTAACGATGCTGAAAATTCAACTTTGCATCACAGGAATAAATTACTTTGTCAAATATATTTAAATAGTACACAGTTATTTTAAATTGTAATAATATTTCACAATATTACTGTTTTTTTACTGTATTTTTAATTAAATAAATGTAGCCTTGGTGAGCAGACGAAACTTCTTTTAAAAACATTAAAAATCTTAGTGGTTCCAGACTTTTGGACTGGACTATATATATATATATATATATATATATATATATATATATATATATATATATATGCATCTTATTATCTCAGGTTACTGGTTGCTATGGAAACCACTAGGGCAGCAGTTTGCTCCCAGACACCATTTTTAGTCTCATCTGTATTGCAAACAGGACTGCTTCCATTCATTTAGACATGTTTAGTAAACAGTTTGGACATTTCATAACCTTTTATTCTTCTGTTTTTTTTTGTGGACCTGGATTTATACATGTACAAACTGTTTAAGACAACCACAGTGATGTGTCATTTGATAATTGCTTAACTGAATATCTTATTGGCAGTACAGATGAAGACATAACTGGCAAATCCAATGGCAATGGCGACTGTTTTTTTTTATAAGCAAGTAGTCATGCATAAGGCACAAGGCTGTATTCAGCAAGAGCATGTGACCTGATGCATGCTGATGTCGTGCACACGTGCTTGATTAAAACATCTGTGTGTGTTTTTCCTTCCTCAGGTGAAATGGATGATGTACTGGATAGTGTTTGCGATATTTACGACAGCAGAGACGATCACAGATATGCTTCTCTCTTGGTCAGTTAACTGTCAATACTGAATTTTAGATTATTTTAGAGAAATTTACAGTTTATTTTTAAACTACACAACTTGTTTTATAATGTTATATTAGGGTCATCTTCATCCCTATCATTGTTATTAATAATTATTAATTTATCTTAAGATTTGTTGTATTAATTATTTATATGTTGACCCCCCCCATTTTGCCAGGTTTCCATTTTATTTTGAGCTTAAGATCGCCTTTGTTGTCTGGCTGTTGTCCCCGTACACCAAGGGCTCCAGTGTGCTGTACCGCAAGTTTGTGCACCCCACTCTCTCCAATAAAGAAAAGGTACATTAATATAATCATTAATAAAATCAAACTATTGTTAGAGGTGGTTGTTTTCAAACAGGTTTCCTGACCAATCAGAGTTAAGGCAGAGTAATGGATTTGTGTTGCATGACATATGTGTGTGTTACAGGAAATTGATGAGTACATAACCCAGGCTAAAGACCGCAGTTATGAGACCATGATGCGGTTTGGGAAGAGAGGGCTCAACATTGCAGCTACTGCAGCCGTCACAGCTGCCACAAAGGTGAAATCACTGAATAAATGTATTAATTTCTTTAAAAGAAATCTTAGTGACCTCAAACTTTTGATCAGTAATTTATAATAATATTTCTTTCTGAAATAAGAATTGCTAAAAGTAAAAAATACTTTTTTGGTGGAAAATATAGGCAATGCAAGTAAAAATACTGGTCTGAAATACTGGTACAGCATATAAAAATTCTTATTGTTGTGACCTGTAGGTGCTATATGGAGGTGCAGATGTTTGTTGCATATTGTGAAAAGTTACAGTAAAAGTACAGTATTATTGTGCATCTAGAATAAGAATATGCAATTGTAATGTTTGTCTGTTGTGTTATTGAACTGCAGGGTCAGGGTGTGTTATCAGAGAAGCTGCGTAGCTTCAGCATGCAGGATCTGACTCTGATTCAGAACGAAGTCGCACTGCACCTGGACGGCACAGACGACACGCACACCGCATCCACGCTACCTCGTGCTAAAACAGTCACACGCACAGGTAACACACACGGCTACCATCCTCCTAACTAGGGATGCTAAGGATTAATCTGCCATCTATTAATTGTTGATCATAATTTAATCGTTAAAACGATGGTCGATTAAGCAAGGTCATCATTAGAGAGTGTAGTTGCTCAAAACACGTGCAGCAGACACGAGGAAAAATGAAGCGCGAGCGCCGTAGTTACGCACTCTAAATGTATAAATGTCTTCAAGCCATGCAATGGATTTGGTAGGCTAGCCTTTATCACGAAACATAATTAACCAAGGGTCCAAACAAGTGATTTTACTGAACATAAGAGCTACTTATAAAGTAAATAAAAAGTACAGAGAATAAACAACAAGTAATAAGATCCTGGTGGATGAGTGATGATCATCCAGCATTGTTTTAGATGTGTGCTCCTATTCTGTGGCGCATGGTAAATCAGTGTGTGATCAAACCAATCCAACGCTCCAGCTGTAAAACAGTGTTCGATTGGTCTCTACACATCGTCCCTACCCACTATATCCACCCACCACACCCAAGATGCAGTTTCTATTGTTTGAAATTTCAAATGACGTTGGAAAACGCTGCGTTCCAGAAGTCCTATAGCTTTAGTCAAGCAGCGTGTCATGTCACTTAATACACTACGCATTGTCTAATGTTGTGTTTGGGCTCGTTCCTGACACCTGGTCTAAATAAAGATATGTGATTTACTACAAACAAAAACGTGGTGCAACTTTAGTAGCAACTTAGCATAAATCATTGAATCTGATTAGACCGTTAGCATCTCGCTCAAAAATGACCAAAGAGGAAAATGAAAAGTTGTGATTTTCTAGGCCGATATGGCTAGGAACTATACTAATACTAACTATACTAACATGATAACTTAGTAGACCCCCCCCCCCCCCCCCTTCAGATTTAAGAGCTTAAGGTTAACGATTTATCCATTAATTGATCGTTAACTTAAACAACGATTGATTATGGGAATTTATGTAAATCGTCATCCCTACTCCTAACAATACATGCGCACAGAATTGAAAGGCCCTGATGTACTCGCAGTGAAGTTCTTTTTCATTCTTCACTTAGGGGTAAAAAGAAGTTCGGCATTTCTTTCATAACAGTAGAAAAACATTGCGACGCCACCCACACTGCTGAGAGCTGCATTTAGATAAATATGTAAATATGTTCTGCGCACTTCCATTTCAATAACAAAATAAACGCATCAAAAAATGACAGCAGTGAGAAAACAGCAGTTAAGAAAGCATCTGATTATAGCGATGTGGATATGTTCTCCAGCTCTGTTATTTCTGTAAAGTTTGCTTTGGCAAGCTGTTTCAAACTCCTGAAACTATCTACAAATGAACTTTGTTTTGGCCTGATGTTGTTTGAAATAATGTCACACCAGTTCGTTCTTCAATTTCGCTTGAAGTATCTCAAGGACTTAACTTTGTGCAACTAAAACATAATAGGCCATGTTCACACAGTCAGTGTTTGGTTTCAAAACCGTAACAGGTGTGACTCCCTAAATGTAATCCTGTACATACAGGAGCAGACGGGTGCGGATTGAAAAATGTTGGTATGTAACCACAATAAATCTACTTCTTTAATGCTTGTATAATCATAGTGACAGATAACTCTAGTAAATGCCCCTGTTTCAATGCCATTTCAATACTACTCATATTTATAATGTTCTGTTCAAACACACACAGGCAGGTCAGTGAGGTGTGAATGTGTGTTTGCTGACTCACTGAAAGCCGCTCTGCAGGCAGCCATTGTCTCAGCCTGTTTATAATGCTGATGCTGATGTGACCAGCATGTGATTCAGCTGCCTACTGGATGAGAGAGAGGAGGGGTCAATCTGCTGGAGTTTGTTTATATGCACATGCACTCTGTTTTCCGTTTGTTGGATGAGTTTCAGAACTCATTCAACAGGATCAAGACCATGAAGTTTGGTCTCTTCACACACTGTGACGTCATTAAACTGGCAAGATGCTGAAGGTCATGACCCCCACGTGAGGCTTTACAGCAAACACGAACAAAGCCTGTGGTAGAATCATCCAGAGTTCCACAGAGGTGATGATTTCAATAATTAGATGTATAGTGATTCTATTAGCACACAGAGCTCCTTCATTGAATTACAGAGCGTCAAACATGATACATTGTGAATGGACAAGTAAAAGGCTCTTAAAGAAGTCTTTGTGTTGCAGGCTTTGAATGAGGTCTGGCAAGCTTTAAATGCCAGAGAAAGTATGTTTGCACCACAGTGCCTGAGAGCCAATGTTCACACCACAAGACAAATTTTATGCCCTGATTTGATTGGGTTCATTTATTTGGGTCTTTAAACATGATTGTGTATATGAATTAGGAAAGGGGTCCCACACAAAGAGAGCATCATATTCAGGGATCCGTGGCATCAAAAAGTTTGAAAACCCCTGGCCTGAGAGACCCACTCAAAATAATTTGCTTCAGACTAATAAAAAACAAATGGCAACATGTCACATTCATGCCAGCTGCTTATCTAGAGGGAAAAATCCAGTACAGCACATGCTGCAGAGTAGGAATTATGTCTAAAACTGTATCCATCGTTATTGTTTTCCTCAGTTCGTGCCACACCCATCCCAGCTGACGCTGAATCACAGCACAGCTCTCGCTCTGATGATCAGTCAGATAGCAGGACTGAGCATTCAGATGAAGATGTAGCTGATAAGGCCCCCAAACGCACCCCGAGCATCAGAGCAGCCAAGAAACCAGCTGCTGCCAAGACAGAGGTACATGATTCAATTGCTCTTTCTGCCTAACACCCTCTTTTATTCTTGTTTCTTTTACACATAGACAGAGCCTAAAACTAACCTTTTTCCACACCTGCCGATGAAACGGGCAATTAAGAAACCAACTTTTTTAATATCAGTGAAAATCCACAATTTTCTATTCCAATTTCAATGCCACAGCTAAAACTACCATTCTAACTAATAATTTAAAACATTATTAAAGACAAGTAAACAGTCTGTAATAAAATAAGAACGAATGATCAAATTACAAGCAATAGCACAATAAATACAATAGAATAATGATACATATGAAATAAAGATACATATAAAAGTAGGTCTAACAGTAGTTTTCAGGTACAGAAAATGAATAATGAAATGTAAAATAACATTACATAATCTTTACTATATCAATTAGATTAGATAACATAAATGAATCCTTATTAAAGTAACAAAAGTTATTCAGTCAGGAGCAGTGAGTATTTTCTAACATTTAAAAACACAGATAGCAGCAAGTATATTAGGCTGCTGTCACTTTAAGACCGAATGCACAGATCCAATATACTGATACATTCTGTACACATTTATATATAACTAACTATGTTTACTAGGACACTTGCCAAGATGGGCATTTTATGACATTTTTGTGTAAATTTATTCATTCAAGCGCAAGAAGACGTGAAAGAGAGCTCAATTTATTATTCATGCGCTGTCTGAGACACGGCTTTCTGCGCACACGCAGCGCGCGTGTAATGAATTGAGTTCCCTTTCGCGTTTTCGTGCACTTGAATATTTTTAAACTTTTGTGATGATGCAGCACTGGCCTGTCAACTGTCCCATTCATGTTTGTTTGCGTTCATGTTCTCACAACATTGCATTGTTAGAATTTATAAAAATGTTACCGGCCAAACAGCGATTGATACTATTTCACATACTCACCAGCGCTGATTTTTACTCTCATTTGACGCTGATTCTAATTAGGAATTAATATTTATTACATGTAATGCAAGGGTGGAAGTATTAGAAAATACTTGAAAGTGTTCTATACTTGTGTTTTCACAAACTGTATTATGTGCAGCACATGTTTTTGTTCTGAGTGTTGAAGCAATTTCAGCATTTGTTGATTGTGTCTGGAATATTCAGTAAGAGCTAAAAAAGTTGCCTTTTTTTTCTTCTTTCATGGATCACAAAAGTCATGTGTAGCAGAATTTTCATGCTGCTCTTCTTTAAAACTATGAAAACACAATTGAAGTGGCTCATACATCTTGTGCACTATTTATCAAGTCTTCAATTCTGAAGAAATATGAAAAGCCTGCAGCTACTGAAATGAGTAAATAAATGTTCCCTGGTTAGATGTTTTATTTGCCATACCCACAATTCAGAGCTTATTTTGTCACTAGTAGTTTGTAATATGTGATTGTCACTCTTAAAGCACTCTTAGAGTTCTCTTAAATACAGTGCATTCAGAACAATTCATTTTGTCACATTTTATGTTGCACCCTTGTGCTAATGATTTAATTTATTCGTTTTTTTTTTTCACATTTATGTACACTCCACGTCCCATAATGACCAAGCAAAAATCAGATTTGTGATAAGCTTATCTCGGGTGCATCCCATTTCTCTGTTTCTACCTTTTGATTGAAGTAAATCTGTGGCAAATTCAATTAACTGGAAATTATTGGGAAAGCTCAGTATCAGGATTGTGTCGAGGCACATATCTGGGGTAGGCTAGAAAAAAATTCTGCCGGATTGAAGGCTCACAAGAGCCTCCATTTTTCTTAAATGGAAGAGATTTGGAACAACCAAGACTTTTTCTAGAGCTGGCCACCCTATATGAACCGTAACAATTGCGATGGTTTTGTATCAAATCCAGTCCTAATCTTTTGGAAGTGCAGAAAACAGCGTCTTTTTGACATTTCGACAACACAAACCAAACTCTTCCAGGCCTCAGCTACAACTACATTGTTTGAGTGTCAAAGTAGACGTTCGTGGGCAGCCAAAGAAGACCGTAGGCTTGTATTATACAAACAAACCTAGTAAGACTGGAATTACTGGGCCTGTTTACACCTGGTCACGTCATGTGTTTTACTGATCGGATAGCTATATGATTTATTGGCCACATAAATGTCACCGCAAAACAAATATAAATCTGATCTTCAATTCCCACATTATATTCAAGCCTACCTGAGTTCATGTCAACGAAAGCAACGGATATGAGCTGCATTTTATTTATCATCAGCTAATTTCAAAACAAAAGACTGGCATCAGAACTCATAAGATCATTCAGTCTCACTCATTTTAATGAGGATAATTGTGTTACTTTCAGTTTCATTTATGCAGCAGTTTGCACGTTGTCTTGCTGAAGAGATACTCAACTACTCATTTGTGGCGATGCGTGGTGCAGCAGCACTGTCATATCTGCCTATAACATGTCATAAAGCCTGTAACACTCTCACACGTTTATTTTTTTTTTACTGTTTTGGGAGGAGTAAAATTTACATATGTGGTTTCAACAACCAGATGGATTTACAAATGTCTAGTTTCTTTTGGAATGAGTCTCAAACCACCTCAAGTGGTTCGAAACTCCATCTCGGACTCGAAAGCGTTTTAGAGGGCATTTACACCTGCTCTGTTCACTATGGAAGCCCGTTTCCTCCACTAAAAGAAAAAAAAAAACTCCACTAAAAAAAAAAAAAAAAAAGATGAATTGCGACTTTATATCTCAGAATTCTGACTTTATATCACGCAATTGCGACTTTATATCTCAGAATTCTGACTTTATAACTCGCAATTGCGACTTTATATCTCAGATTTCTGACTTTATATCTCAGATTTCTGACTTTATATCACGCAATTGCGACTTTACATCTTAGAATTCTGACTTTATAGCACGCAATTGCGACTTTATATCTCAGAATTCTGACTTTATATCACGCAATTGCGACTTTATATCTCAGAATTCTGACTTTATACCACGCAATTGCGACTTTACATCTCAGAATTCTGACTTTATACCACGCAATTGCGACTTTACATCTCAGAATTCTGACTTTATACCACGCAATTGCGACTTTACATCTCAGAATTCTGACTTTATAACTCGCAATTGCGACTTTATATCTCAGATTTCTGACTTTATATCTCAGATTTCTGACTTTATATCACGCAATTGCGACTTTACATCTTAGAATTCTGACTTTATAGCACGCAATTGCGACTTTATATCTCAGATTTCTGACTTTATATCTCAGATTTCTGACTTTATAACTCGCAATTGCGACTTTATATCTCAGAATTCTGACTTTATACCACGCAATTGCGACTTTATATCTCAGAATTCTGACTTTATATCACGCAATTGCGACTTTACATCTCAGAATTCTGACTTTATACCACGCAATTGCGACTTTACATCTCAGAATTCTGACTTTATATCCACGCAATGGCGACTTTATATCTCAGAATTCGGACTTTATAACTCGCAATTGCGACTTTATATCTCAGATTTCTGACTTTATATCTCAGATTTCTGACTTTATATCACGCAATTGCGACTTTATATCTCAGAATTCTGACTTTATATCACGCAATTGCGACTTTACATCTCAGAATTCTGACTTTATACCACGCAATTGCGACTTTACATCTCAGAATTCTGACTTTATATCACGCAATGCAATTGCGACTTTACATCTCAGAATTCTGACTTTATATCACGCAATTGCGACTTTACATCTCAGAATTCTGACTTTATAACTCGCAATTGCGACTTTATATCTCAGAAATCTGACTTTATATCACGAAATTGCGACTTTATATCTCAGAATTCGGACTTTATAACTCGCAATTGCGACTTTATATCTCAGATTTCTGACTTTATATCACGCAATTGCGACTTTACATCTCAGAATTCTGACTTTATACCACGCAATTGCGACTTTACATCTCAGAATTCTGACTTTATAACTCGCAATTGCGACTTTATATCTCAGAATTCGGACTTTATAACTCGCAATTGCGACTTTATATCTCAGAATTCTGACTTTATAGCACGCAATTGCGACTTTACATCTCAGAATTCTGACTTTATAGCACGCAATTGCGACTTTATATCTCAGAATTCTGACTTTATATCACGCAATTGCGACTTTACATCTCAGAATTCTGACTTTATACCACGCAATTGCGACTTTACATCTCAGAATTCTGACTTTATAACTCGCAATTGCGACTTTATATCTCAGAATTCGGACTTTATAACTCGCAATTGCGACTTTATATCTCAGAATTCGGACTTTATAACTCGCAATTGCGACTTTATATCTCAGAATTCTGACTTCATATCACGCAATTGCGACTTTATATCAGAATTCTGACTTCATATCACGCAATTGCGACTTTATATCTCAGAATTCTGATTTTATATCACGCAATTGCGACTTTATATCTCAGAATTCTGACTTTATATCATGCAATTGCGACTTTATATCTCAGAATTCTGACTTTATAACTCGCAATTGTGAGATATAAACACGCAATTGCGTGTTAAAAAGTCAGAATTCTGAGATAAAAAGTCGCAATTCATCTTTTTTTTTAAAATTTTTTTTATTGGCTTTTTTTTTTTTTTTTAGTGGCAGAAACAGGCTTCCTTAGTTCACGGATAGCTATCCATTCAGAGTAAATGCATGAAGTGACCAGGAGTAAACAGGTCCACTGACGACTTGTTTCAGGCAGTTCAGAATTGGTTCTTTCTTTTAGGAGACTCCATTTATTGTGCACTTTGATCGTTGCAGACCTTGTACATTCACAAACAGCTATATTACACATGAAAGGTAATATCTGAAAAAGCATAACAGGGTAACTTTAAGGCTCTCAATACTTATGCCAATTTTTTTTTCTTAACCCTTTTGTCATTATGGGTAATGGAGCGTAAAATAAAAAAAAAAAAAAAGATTTTAAGGTGTGGTCACATTTAGCACTTTTGAGCTTGTGTTTGACAAACATTTCAGTAGGAATCCACATGATCTGGAATTTTGCGTGAGGGCAAAAGATTGGTCATTTGTATTTACTGCACTGATCAACAGAAAGCTGCTTGGTTTGAAAGTGACTTTTGTGTGAGCAGTGCTTCATACATCGCTACACTGTTGACAATAGACCTTTTTGCCTGCTAAATTTTTCAGACATTTCGCTAATGTGATCGCACCTTAAAGGGTTAGTTCACCCAAAAATAAAACAAATTCAGTCATTAATTACTCACCCTCATGTCTTTCCAAACCTGTAAGTCTTTTGTTCATCTGAAGATATTTTTAATAAAATATGAGCCGTTTCTTTCCCTCCATTGACAGCTACGTGACTGCCACTTCGATGCATCAAAAAGTTCATAAAGAGATCGTAAAACTAATCCACATGAATTGAGTGGTTTAGTCCAGTTTTTCTGAAGAGACGCGATTGCGAGATTTAATTTAGGCTTTTATAAACATTCATCAACTCAGACATCAGTTGTGGTAAACGGAAGCATGGTAAACTCAAGCATGTTTGCTTGACGTGCGAGAACCAATGAGGTAGGGCATGGACAATAAGTCGATGCATAACAAATCAAGAAATGATTCTGGATGGATTCTGAGATGTTCTGAGTGCATCGCGATTCTCTCTTGAATCGAGC
Organism: Megalobrama amblycephala; assembly: GCF_018812025.1. Taxonomy (NCBI): domain Eukaryota; kingdom Metazoa; phylum Chordata; class Actinopteri; order Cypriniformes; family Xenocyprididae; genus Megalobrama; species Megalobrama amblycephala. The sequence continues at coordinate 21,224,646 of NC_063066.1, read as the reverse complement.
TTAGTTTTTAACCGCAGATGGCACCGTGTGCTTTAGGTCGTGTGTCCACCAAAGCATTTTTTCCAGTGGCTAGCGTGCTTTTCCAATTGTTTTCAATGTGAGTACCACGTTTTTTTTTTTTTAAATGCCAGGGGCCAGTTGCACCAGCTGTGCGCAAGTTACAACGTAGACTAGTTTTGACGTAAATGGACATTAAGTTATAACTTAAGTTGTTGTTGTTGTTGTTGTTGTTGTTGTTGTTGTTGTTGTTGTTGTTGTTGTTGTTGTTTGTTTTTATTTATTGATCCTTATTAATTTAGTTTCAAATACAGTTTCTGAATGTTATTCACATATAAAAACATTTATGATTAAGTAGTAGGCTATTATATTTAATGGGAACTTATTTTTACTGTTAGCTACGTGAGGCAAAATAAGTCAGAATGAAGGATAAACTGAAATTCACGGAATTTCAACAACAACTGCTCCTGTATTTGAAGGATCACTGAGGGTAAACATCATATTATGCGACTACGCATTACTTTACGGAGACCTTACGAGCTACTAACTACGTTCTGCCTTAAGAACAAATGGTGCAACCGAATAAAGTACAGAGTTAGTTACAAACTAGCTAGTAGTTACTAAGCCACTAGTGTGGACTTTACGTTCCAATTTAAGAAAGAACTTATGAACGGCTGGTGCAACCCTACCCAGGAGTGTAACGAGGCACTGAGCTTCTTTTTCACATGCTCAGCGTTTTTTACCGGTCACCTCCAGTTGAAGAATGTTCTACTTTGAGTAAAACGCTGCGTTCATCACTGTCACTTTGTAGCCAGCCATCCAATCAGAGAGGAGGAGGGTGGGACAAATCCAACACCGACCAACTTTCACAAAATTCTTACTGTACAACAACATCAACAAGAGGAGAACAGAACAAGATGGATGCGAAATTAATATTGCTGGTCTCCGAACATACATGGCCAGTACTCTACATTGTGTCGACATTTTTAGTCTGAAACAAATTACCTGCGAAATCAATTACATGTAACCGTGCCGCAGATATTCCGTATCATAGCAACAAAGCATCTCAACTGAAAAACAAAACAAAAAAAACTGTGATGCCAAAGCACTCACAGATAAGTGTTTTCAGCTGGCTAAAAAAGCTTTGGTGGCCTTAGAAACAGCTGTACTCGGCTTGCTTCCAATTTCTTAAACGTACCACTTGAGCGTTCTATAAAATAATCATTCATAAAGTTCAAAAAGGTTGAAGTGAATTGCAAGGGTGTTTGCAGTGGGCACTGCAAAAACAAGCTACAGGTGCTGGTCATATAATTAGAATATCATCAAAAAGTTGATTTATTTCACTAATTCCATTCAAAAAGTGAAACTTGTATATTATATTCATTCATTACACACAGACTGATATATTTCAAATGTTTTCAGTATCTCAGAAAATTAGAATATTACTTAAGACCAATACAAAGAAAGGATTTTTAGAAATTTTGGCCAACTGAAAAGTATGAACTTGAAAAGTATGAGCATGTACAGCACTCAATACTTAGTTTGGGCTCCTTTTGCCTGAATTACTGCAGCAATGCGCCGTGGCATGGAGTCGATCAGTCTGTGGCACTGCTCAGGTGTTATGAGAGCCCAGGTTGCTCTGATAGTGGCCTTCAGCTCTTCTGCATTGTCTGGCATATCGCATCTTCCTCTTCACAATACCCAATAGATTTTCTATGGGGTTAAGGTCAGGCGAGTTTGCTGGCCAATTAAGAACAGGGGTACCATGGTCCTTAAACCAGGTACTGGTAGCTTTGGCTCTATGAACAGCCAGCCTCTTTTGCAATGACCTTTTGTGTCTTGCCCTCCTTGTGCAAAGTGTCAATGGTCGTCTTTTGGACAACTGTCAAGTCAGCAGTCTTCCCCGTGATTGTGTAGCCTACAGAAATAGACTGAGAGACCATTTAAAGGCCTTTGCAGGTGTTTTGAGTTAATTAGCTGATTAGAGTGTGGCACCAGGTGTCTTCAATATTGAACCTTTTCACAATATTCTAATTTTCTGAGATACTGAATTTGGGATTTTCCTTAGTTGTCAGTTATAATCATCAAAATTAAAAGAAATAAACATTTGAAATATATCAGTCTGTGTGTAATGAATGAATATAATATACAAGTTTCACTTTTTGAATGGACTTAGTGAAATAAATAAACTTGTATTTGTACCTGTATTTTCTGTTATATATTAATTGTCCAACATTCCCAATTTTTCTGATGCATGTCCTTTATTTAATTTCATATGTTGGTATTCATTCAGTGTTTATAATGCTAATACTTGAACTTTAAAGAATTTTATCCCAAACTGGGATAAAGAGCAAATGTTTTGTGAAAAAAGTGGAAGATTTAAAAAAAGGATTTGATGAACACTAGTGATAGTATTTTATTGTGTTGTCATCATTCAGGTTGAGTTTTAGCTTTAATGTATGTATATATATATATATATATATATATATATATATATATATATATATATATATATATATATATATATATATATATATATATATATATATATATATATATATATATATATATATATATATATTTTTTTTTTTTTTTTTTAAACAAAGCAGCTGATATTGCCATAGAAACTAGTGGACCGACGAATCACTTTCACCCCAAAATGGCGGCACTGGGCGCCGGTGTTGCAATGGAACGTACTATTGAGTTTCGCTTGTTGTTAGTGTATATTCTTTGGCCAAACGCACAAGCCCTCTTCAGTGATCTTCTTCATGAGCATTTGAGCGTGCAGTTAAAAACTAGCCTAGAGCGCCATCTGCTGTTATAAACTAAGCTCAGAATCGGTCTACAAATCGCGATGCATTGATTTATTGTCCCAGCCCTACAATGAGGTTCATTCTCATGTGTTATGCAGCACGTTTGAGTTTTCGCAAGAACCAGTGAGGTTTGCTCTCACGTGTCAAGCGTGTACGGTTTAGCTTCTGTTTATGTTCACTGATCAAAGTTTATCTGTGAATAAAAGCCTGAATTCAATCTATTCATCATATAAAGCAATTGTATCCCTTCAGAAAATTTGGACTAAACTGCTTAATTCATATGGATTAGTTTCACAATCTTTTTATGAACTTCTTGAAGCATCAAAGTAGTAGTTGAGTAACTGTCAATGGAGGAACAGTAAGCTCTCCGATTCCATCAAAAAGATCTTCATTTGTGTTCCGAAGATGAACACAAGTCTTGCAGGTTTGGAACAACATGAGGGTGAGTAAATGATGACATTTTGGGTGAACTAACCCTTTTAAGTCTGCATCAAAGCAAAATGAAGGTGTATCAATACTTTCTGAATGCACTGTAGTCTGTCACATCAACCTACATTTTCCATGACTTTGTGTGTGAGCGGTTGTGAGCACATGCCTTCACTAAATTGTTCATAAATTGTTTTAACCATAAAAGGTATTAATGCTCTTTTTTTGTTTTTGTTAACCACCATTTCCTGCTGTCATCTCCAGCCGACCACCAAGACAGTGAAGAAACCGCCAAAGAAGAAAGCCACACCCACGGCCAACAACAATGCCGAATCACCATGAGTCACAGAGTTCATCCATCCCTGGACAACACACGAACACCACATGCTTCCTCATACTAACAACCAAATATTAGTGCTCTTCACCATAGATACGTACTGACACCCGCAGATGCACACACAAACATCGCCTGAGGCTGTTTTTATCTAGTAGGTTTAATGCGTGAGTATGTTTAGACATCAGGCTTCATGCGTTTTCCATTTTCCACGTTATCACTCCTGTGCGTGTGCTAAGTAAGGCTGGGTCTTGTCTTATTCTCTGTAGGCCTTATTATTAGAGAGCAGCTTTGTAAAGCATGAGGCCAGGAAGCAGCGCCTGCATATGATCATTCATCAACACTTCTGTCTCTTATAACCGCAGATTCCATACCAGAACTCCATGTTTTCCATAATAGAGGCCGGTTCGCCGTTTTTTTTTTTTTTTTTTAGCATGTAGGACACGCGCTATGGGACGAACAAGAATTGAGAACAGAAAAATTGGGCTATTAAATGAATAGCAACAGACTTGATTTACTTGCATCCGTAGAGAGTTGCGGAGGCGCCCAGAGCAGTTCTGTTCTTATTCCGGGTCACCGAACATCCAGAGTTTTGTTGTGAATATTCATGATCAAAGAGGTCAGATGTCTACTGGAAGCTGCAGGCTCTCAAACGCTCTTGCCATTAATAGTGCTTTTGTCAGCTGGGGCTGGAGGCGTTCAGCTCGCATAAGCAGACCCTTGTGCTAATTTTACACTCGCATAGCGTGATGTTACGCATTTTGAAAGTATTGTAAGACATTTATATTATCTGGTAGATCAGATTGCAGGTGTCATCTGGTAGGGAGCAAGATGAAAACGATCACATGTTGGCCACAGAAAAGAGCAACATCCCTCTGTCTTGAGTAATCTGCCTTTCAATGCTGGTATTTTTGTTGTTGTGGCTTGCTTGGGAAACTCATACTCCATATCAGTTTGTAATAATGTACTGAGCAGATTCGGTCGGCGCAGCACAAAATATGGTATCACCTGAGAGTTGGCAAATGGTTCAATGTGGTCGTTGTTGAAAATCATAGGTGCTTTTATAAATTATGCTGGCGTAAAAACCCTCTGGTCCATTTTTAAAGACATCTATTAATTTGTTTTTGTTTGTTTTTTGTATTGGACCCTGTGAACCATATTCATTTGAAATTGCATGTAGCCCTAAATCCAAATGTGGGCAGTTGTGTTTCCCAGCACAGCTGTTCAGAACTGAAGGATTTAGTGTTTGTTACTGATCTCGAGTTCAATTGCGGTGTTGCAAAGAAATTACAACTTGCAATCCTACTTAGAGCTGGTAGGGGGCGCTGCTGTACAGGAAAAGAGCACAGTGCTCTGCCTGTCAGATTGAATGATTACACATGGATGGGGAATGGTTTAAATCATTCGGTTATTTTAGCTGAAATTTATTTGAAAATGTTCATTTGTATAAAACTATTGACTGTACAAAATTTCTGCCTTACTGTGATAGGCTTTTTAAGTTATTTTTTCTTTCTTTAAGTTGTCACTTTTGTAGGGTAGGATGTACAGAATCATTTCTTGTAAAAAAAGTGCTATTTGTTTTGTGCATGGGTGTGGTGTTTTAATTTAGTGTTTTCTCTCTGCCTTATTTTGTAGAGAAATGAAACATGGGGGAAGTTGCGTTTGAGAACAACTAATGATCGTTTTACAGTTCATTTTAACAGTGCAAAACATGCATCAGTCTTGAGTTAGACACTCAAACATGAAGTTAATAGCAGATAGATGTTTCTGTAGAAACACGGTTCAGAAATAACATACGATAATGCATCTGTTGTCATGACACATTGCTGTCTTAACTATCATCATGATCTTTAATTCAGTGTTGCTGATTGGCAACTTGACATTTTCTGTCTCAGTCTCTTGAGTAATTCGGTTTTTAAAAAAGAAACAAAAGTGTTTTTTTTCTTTTTAATTAAATTCTATGTGTGGTTGGTTCTCACCAGCCCACACAAAAATGACAAGTCAGTCGCACTCTTTTCTTTGTTCCTGTTTTTCGCCCCCCCACCCCACCCTTTTGTTCAGTATTTCTTATTTGCATAATCAAAAATGACAATAACTTGTTTTTAATTCACCGATGTCTGCACTGAGCGAGATGTGACAAATTAAACGCATTCAGTTTTTCTTTTATATTTTCTCTAGTGTGTTGGAAATTGGTGTTATTGCATAGATTTGAACTGTGAGAGGATAGTCAACATTAATATATTGTTTGTGCCAATTCTCAATGCTCTTAATATATTAAAAGAATGAAAAGAAAGAGATTGCTGCTAAGTGTGTACTAACTGACCTTGAATTATTATTCAATAAAAATGCAATTACATCCCTAATGGATTATTCATTTAACTCATTTAGTATGTGGTTTTAGCTATTTCTGTCTATATCTTTTTTCTTTTTCTTTTTTGAACTTTGTTCATCATAAGTGGTGAAATGTACTAGGTAAACCTGGCAAACCTGCAGCAGTTCCGGAGAGCTCCGTTCTTTATTTGCTACTCCAGCACATCCAGTGGTTTTGAAGCACATCATAAGGATGTTTCATAACGTTATGGAATAACTTTATCCCCTCTGTACGAGAGTAATAACTGTACCACCTTTAGCTGCATAAACAGCAGCCATTCCTGTAATTTAATATCTGCCTTTAGTTTTTCATTGGAGGAGAAAGAACTGTTTTCTGATGGTTTGGGAGCTGTAAATTCTTGAGCTTAAACTGCTTGTTTCGGGTGATGCTGCATTTCCAATTCTAATATTACATCTTTGTTGATGTAAAAAGAATCGCAAAAAGCTGTAATTACATAGGAGGTATGACGAGATTTAGAGTAAGATGGGGTATGATGAAGAAATGTGCTTTTACGTCTAAACTGTAACCTATTTAAATATAAGTTTAGCATGTGCAGGATGATGATGATGATGATGATGATGATGATGATGATGCATCAGCCCCCCGGCTAAACTTTTACAGAATGCGACTTTTGATATCATTCCTGTACATATATTTTTATTTTTATTATATATTTTCATATAATGTGTCATTAATGTAAAATACTTAATTGGCTTAATTAATTTTTTTTCCTAACACTGTCTTTGATTTTGAAACATTACCACCAGAAACAAAACAAAGCACACACACACACAAATAAATAAATAAAAAATCAAAAAAAAAAAAAAAAAAATCAATATAACATGATGCATATTAAGCCAGGTTACACTGAAAACAGTTTCCTTCAAAAATCTCATAAAAGGATTTCATACTTTTGAAAAACTTTTCAGTTTTTCCAAAGCCAAACAATAAGACAATTCCTGTACAGGGCTCAATGCTAAGGATTTTTTCTACTGTCCCAGTCGGGACAGTGGTTCAAATTTTTACTTGCCCCGCCAAAATTTTCACTGGCCCCGCAACAAAAAATTAATAAAAGTAAAAGACAAGAAAATGGGTCTATAAAATAAGCATAGTTATTGTTTTTGTTGCCTTTGTTACATTTAACCTCAATAAATAGGGTTATGACACCAAAAGCTACTAGATTAACTTAAATTTTAAATATTGTTAGACAAATAAACAGTAAGTAATAAAATAGTAACAAATAATCAAATTACGAGTAATAGCACAAATACAACAGAACAAACATATAAATGAAATAAATGGTGCTTTTCAAGTTTTTCATGTAGGTTTAAACAGGAGATTTTCAGCTAACTATAGATTAAACTTTATTAAAGTTAATCAGTCAAGAGCAGTTACAGATGCATAATGTTTTTAATGTCAAAAATATAAAACGTTAAATACTATTTGAAATTATATAAAAAAAAAATGAAGACACTTTAAATGTGAAATACAACCCGCCAGTAGGTGGCAGCGAATCACTGTTAATGAGGGAATCATTGAGATTCAACCGATTCATTCAAACAGCTGATTCATTCAGGAAGTGTTGCTCAGAGACGCAAAACAATTCTTTGGACTTTGGAACTATTTTCGAAATACAGCGAAACAGACGATTTGGTGTCTAAAATGTAAGTCACTTGATATTAACTTCTTGTTCATTAAACTGTACGCTGAATAAAATCATTATCACATTTCTAATCATGCTAATATATGGAGAAAAATGGCGCTCTGTGTGTAATACTGGTTAACCATATTAAATTATATAAATATAAAATATATACAGGGGCATTTTTGCCCCTTATCTTGAATTCTGGGCTATTCTAAAGGCATTTTAATAGACTAAATCCCGCAGTGAATGCGTACACTCTATATATGCACGCGCACTAGTCTAACCTACTAGACTAGCCTACATCACGTAGTGCATGCGATGCGTGCACTCAATGGTTGTGTTTTTGTTTGTTTTGTGTGAAGTGAGGGACATACTCGATAATATCAAATCGTTAAATCAACAAGTACGATATCATAGACGATATATAACGCACACCCAACAGCACTGGCCCGATCGGGCAAGTAACAGTTTCGTCTACTGTCCCGAGCGTCGTTCACACTGGCCCCGGGCCATCGGGCAGTCCTTATTGTCGAGCCCTGCTGTAACCATTGTTTAAAATGATGTGCTACTACTGTGATTTTAGCTTGTAATAAACAGAAAATCAACATTTTCTAACCAGAACTGGATAAAGTGCAAGTTACAGGGAAAATATTTAGTATACAGAATTTAGGACATTTAGGAACATTTTGTTTCAAAACCAGTGATAAAAAGTTTAAAACCTTTTCCCAAAACTTGAGGACACTTCCATTAGCAATTATATAATGTTTCTATCTCTAGGTTGCATTTTATACATTGATCGAGAATGTTGGGATTACATTTATGTAGTTATGTATACTCTCATAATCAATTTATATTGTAGTTGTTTAAACCTCATATTAATTCTCTGGGTCTGGGCCTTGAGGCAAATACTCTACCATTCATCCTCTTATATTCTCATTTATGTCTTGGCACCATTCCCTGCAGTCAGTGGAGATTAGTCTATAAAACACAGACATTTGTTTACCACAATTAAGATGGTTTAAAGTATTTTTTTTTTTCTAAAGGGGCCAGATTGGGTAAGGCAAGAGAGTCATTCTGTGCCTTATTAGTAAAATTCCTGATTTGAAGATAATTAAAACAAAATGAGTTTTAGGTAACTCAAAATTTTGTCTTAAATCCTGAAAACTGAGCATAGTTTTATTGCTGAATAAATCTACCCCCTTATTCAAACCTTTTAATACCCAAATTTTAAAACCAGCTAAATTAGCTATCCTATTTAAAATTGTGTTTTGGCAAAATGAGAATAACTGATGATAGACCAAGCTTTGCCCCTTATTTTAATTGAAGAAATGTTATAAGAGCAAATTAGAAGATTAAATCTTGCCCAGAGAGCATCTTCTAACAAAAATATGTTCTAAGAATGTTTTGCTAACATTCCCATTAAGTTATAAAAAAAAAAATGTTCAAAATGTCTAGGTTTTAAAAATGTTTTAAAATGCTTTTTCTTGGTTATGCAAATATTAAGGGAATATTCCATTTGATCATTCTGCAAACATTATGGGAACATCTATTTTTAATGTTCTTTGAACATTCTGAAATAAGTAAAAATGTTAGATGAACAACTAAAACATTTTAGAATAAATGTTCCACAAATGACATATAAATATGTTTTTGTGCTAATGTTTCTGGAACATTATTAAAGACCAGATAACTTTAAACAAACATTCTATTAATGTTACTGGAAGAATGATTGTTTGTAACTTTAAGAGAACCTTGCCAGAACATGAGCCAAGTTCTGAGAACATTCTATGCTAGCTGGGTTAACCCATCTTACCTTAGTTGCTAACATATAAAATAAGGACTTCATAAAATTGGAGCAAAAATGGACCAAAGCCCACAAAACTCTAACCCCCAGTTTCACAGACAAGGTTTAAGCTAGTCCTAGACTAAAATGCATGTTTCAGCTGTTGTAACTGAAAGTAACTTGTCCTGATATATCTCAAAAAATGCCTTTTTTTATTTTATTTTTTTGTCTCGAGATGCGCACCAGTAATGTTTTTTTTTTCTAGGGTACATTCATAAAAGCTACTTAGATGCTCTTATTGAACTAAAGCCAAATCCTGGCTTAATCTAAGCCCTGTCTGTGAAACCAGGCCTAGTCTCTTAGCTTTGAGGTCATCTGTATGTTAGAAGTGCAGTGTTAAAACTTAAAAGTTGACAAAACTGTAATTTGGCATTCTAGCAGACACTTATGATTTTACAATAGGCCTATTCAAGGAAATAATCGATTGACCTTCATCTTGGGCAACAATGTCTTATAGCACCTTTTCAATTTTAGCAAAATGGCAACTATCTTAATGAAATTTTAAAAGGGGCATAAAGGGTTCCTTTCTCCATGAAATAGGGACTTTGGGGTGGTACTCGGTGTGTTTCGACGGTGGGAATCAGGGTCTAAATGAAGTTCAGAGTAAAAAATTTCCTCTCCCAGAAAGTCCCTCGCCAGGTAGTACTTTTTCAAATTTCAGGAACTTTCAGGGTTGGGAGTTCATGCAGCATTTTATTTGGTTGACTCCATGCAGCGTTTAAAGGTGCCCTCGAATGAAAAATTGAATTTATCTTGGCATAGTTATATTACAAGAGTTCAGTACATGGAAATAACATACAGTGAGTCTCAAACTCCATTGTTTCCTCCTTCTTATATAAATCTCATTTGTTTAAAAGACCTCCGAAGAACAGGCGAATCTCAACATAACACCGACTGTTACGTAACAGTCGGGGTGTATGCCCCCAATATTTGCATATGCCAGCCCACGTTTCCAACATTATGAAAGGCATTAGACAAGGGCAGCAAGTATTAACGTCTGGATGTGCACAACCAAATCATCAGACTAGGTAAGCAAGCAAGGACAATAGCGAAAAATGGCAGATGGAGCAATAATAACTGACATGATCCATGATATCATGATATTTTTAGTGATATTTGTAAACTGTCTTTCTAAATGTTTCATTAGCATGTTGCTAATGTACAGTTAAATGTGGTTAAAGTTACCATCGGTTATTACTGTATTCACGGAGACAAGAGAGCCGTCGCTATTTTCATTTTTAAACACTTGCAGTCTGTATAATTCATAAACACAACTTCATTTTTTATAAATCTCTCCAACAGTGTAGCATTAGCCGTTAGCCACGGAACACTATCAAACTCATTCAAAATCAGAAGTAAACAATATACCAGTATACAATACTCACATAATCCAACGCATGCATGACGAACACTTTGTAAAGATCCATTTTGAGGGTTATATTAGCTGTATAAACTTTGTTAAGGCACTGTTTAAGGCAAGCGCGAGCTCTGTGGGCGGAGAGCACGGGATTTAAAGGGGCCACAGCATAAAATCGGTGCGTTTATAATGATGCCCCAAAATAGGCAGTTAAAAAAATTAATTAAAAATTTTGAGCTGAAACTTCACAGACACATTCAGGGGACACCTTAGACTTATATTACATCTTTTAAATCTAGGGCACCTTTAATTTTCAGTCCCGGCATAAAGGGGGGAGGGGGCTTGGGGTATTTAGTAAAATGGAAATTATATGTTCGGGCTCAGCTAGAGCACAACCCCAACCCCCTCCCCCCGTTACCCCTGGGAATTATAAAAGCCCCCCCCCCCCCCCCCCCAAGTCATGTGTCCTGGCGCCAGTGTTTTGCCGAATTCTGATCCCCGCCAAATTATTACCCTCCTAGTATTGGTAGGTTTAGGATTAGGGTTGGGGGACGGGGTTAGGATTAGGCAATCAGGTAGCGAGGTTCAGGCTTTATTAAGCTTATATGCGGAGGATGAAATCCAGCGGGAACTGGAAAGTAACCTTCATGGCACTTTAGTCCACGATGGTCTGTGGGTCCCGCACAGATCTCAGAAAGCCATAATGTAGATCCCACCGGAACGCTTATATCAAATATTCAGAGAGTCTTCTGACTTGCAATTTGAAGGAGAAAGATTCTGTGTCGCTCTGACTCCTTTTCACGCTCATAAAGCGGAACTCAGTAAGATTTGCGAAGCTCCCCCTACAGGTTCCTTCAGTGAATCACGTTGTCGTAAATACTCCAAGCGCAGCTCTGGACTACAACGACTACAACGCTCACCAGCGCAGTAGTTTTGCAAATACAGTACAAGAAATCTCGAAGGAGGTGGGTAATTTTCAAAATTGTCTGATAAAGTCATACTATATACATTGTTTTTGAATTACCGTAAAGCATTTTGTCACTCTCGCGTGAACATGAGGCGAGATTGTGTTGGGTCGGCGTAGCTCAACTTGCAAGTGCTGTTTTCTGGCGTAGACGTGCCAGAGGGGGTTAGTGCACCACTACAAGTCAATAAACCATCGTAAGGACTTAAAAAAACTATTTATGAAGGTAAAAAAAGTTAATTAGTCCTGCTTTAAGCAGGGCAGTGGTGTTAAGCGAATCAAGCTTCAGTATTTCTAAAATAAAGGTGTTTCCCCATACTGTCAGCTAGCTACACAACGTCGATTGACCATTTTGAAAGGGAACATAGTTTTAAAAAAGTAAAACCAGTCTTTTAAGAAGTAAAATTTCCTTTTGGGGGCTTTTCAAGCTAGTTAATGCACAAACTAGATGTGTCATTCGCTGGTGAGGTGAAAGGTGACGATTCTAGGATCCTGGCTTTTACGACTCTAGCGAAAGCATCCATGACCGGAACTATCATTTTAATTGAATTAAATAAAGATGCAATTATGAAGGTCGTCAGAAATGGGCAAATACTTTTCATGCATCACATGATGCAAGAGACCTCTGAGAGAGTAATTGTTAAAGGAAGGAATAGTCATGTTATTTGTCATAAGATCAAGTTGAAGGCTATATTAAAGTGAGAGTTTTAATAGAAACATGATCACAGACCAATTCTAAGCAGTCACTAGGTGGAGCAAGAAATCCAATTCTATCAGTTTGTAAACTGAGGGAGTTAATAGATGGATAATGACAAACAAACAGAGCTTTATTGAGCAGTAATGAATGTTATTGATGGTGTGTATCTCAAATCTCTGTAATGAGAAAGCTAATTATCTTTACCAATTAAAACCAGTTTAACTGTGCAAATAAACAAAGAAGCAGAATGAATGTGAAATAATTATACTTTCAGTCAGTCACATTTCAAGCCATGTCTATCTCACAAGTGCACACATTAGCTTCAAATGCCACATTATACGCTACACTAATTCTGTGTGCAAGATAGCAGCTTATTTTACAGAATATTGAGGGCTATAAATTCAGCATTAATTCCAACAACAGTTTTTATGCCTACAAAGTCTTTTTACGATTAGATCCGCTAACTCTACTTTCAGCAAAAGTGCTCGTGTTTCACTGTATCCGTCATGCGTTTGCGTGAAACTGGTGACACTGGTGAAAGTTAGCTGGTTACATAAGGCTCTGCAGTAATTGAATCTCATTACTGCCGAAGTCCCGTGGTGTGTGGGGTGATTCCTGGGACGTGGGCTGATGTGAACCCCAGATGAGGGAATCCCTGAGTTTGCTTGGTGCTTGCATCATCTCCCTCTCTCATAGGTTTGTCTCCTCCGCTCTCTGCCCACCTCTCCATGGCAGCAGGACGAGGGGTTGCTAGGTGGCCGGCTGTTTTTCGCTCTCTCTGTTTGCTTCCCCAGAGACTGCGGGGTTTGCACGGACTGTTCTGACGTCAGCAGGAGAAACCCTGTTACACTGCATCAGCTGGGCTACGAAGAGGCCCACATAACAGTTCTCTCCCACTGCGATGAAAAAGCACATTTCTGGCTGTATTTTAACCAGCTCACAGTTTCTGTTTTTCTCCTCCATCCACCCTGTACATTCATTGCCATGAATTTATTTTTATTTTTGAGGAGGTGTGTGTGCATGTACAACAAGTGCTATGTCTATTTTGGCTGTAGATTTGGCTCAGAGGAGTGTAGAGATAGTCTCAAGAGAGCTCAAATCGAAAAGAAAGTTTAGATACATGCAGTATTCTGTTGCTTAAAGGGACAGTTCACCTAAAAATGAAAATTCTATCATCATTTACTCACCCTTAAGTTGTTCAAAATCTGTATAATTTACTTTGTTCTGTTGAACACAAAGGAAGATATTTTGAAGAATGTGTTAAACTGAAAAGTTTTGGGGTACCATTGACTTCCATAGTAGTTTTTTTCCTACTATGGAAGTCAATGGTGCTCCAAAGTGGCCTGGCTACAAACTTTCTTCAAAATATCTTCCTCTGTGTTCAACAGAACAAAGAAAATTATACAAATTTGGAACAACTTGAGGGTGAGTAAATGATAGAATTTTCATTTTTGGGTGAACTGTCCCTTTAAGCTACATTTGAAAATGAATGTTTCCATTGTAAAAAAAAAAAAAAAAAAAAAAAAAAAAGTTTTGCTCAGTAATTTTTTTTAAAAAGAAATTAATACTTTTATTTAGCAAGGATGCATTAAATGAATCGAAAGTGACAGTAAAGACATTTATAATGTTACAAAAGTTTTCTATTGCAAATAAATGCTGTTCAATTCTATTCATTCTATTCAGATTCTTTATATTTATCAAAGTACACTGAAAAAGATTATCAGTTTCCACAAAAATATGAAGCAGCACAACTGTTTTCAACACTGATAATAATAAGAAATGTTCCTTGAGCATCAAAGCATCATATTAGTATGATTTCTGAAGGATCATGTGACACTGAAGACTGGAGTAATGATGCTGAAAATTCAGCTTTGCATCACAGGAATAAATTACATTTTAAAATATATTACAATAGAAAGCAGTTATTTTAAATTGTAATAATATTTCACAATATTACTGTATTCTTTGATCAAATAAATGCAACCTTGGTGAACATAGGAGAAAAAAATCCAACCAACCCCAAACAAACATTTGAACAGTAGTATTTTTAAAGAAATATATTTGAGATGCTCTCCTGAAGCAAAACATTTCACACAATGAAGTCTGTGAAGACTTAAATGTTAAAACAATAGATATACTATTCAAAATCAACACACACACACACACACACACACACACACACACACACACACACACACACACACTTTATGGTTGTCAAAACTTATAAAAAAAAACGGATTATGTTTATATATATATATATATATATATATATATATATATATATATATATATATATATATATATACACAGTACAGTCCAAAAGTTTGGAACCACTAAGATTTTTTTAATGTTTTTAAAAGAAGTTTCGTCTGCTCACCAAGGCTACATTTATTTAATTAAAAATACAGTAAAAAACAGTAATATTGTGAAATATTATTACAATTTAAAATAAATGTGTACTATTTAAATATATTTGACAAAGTAATTTATTCCTGTGATGCAAAGCTGAATTTTCAGCATCGTTACTCCAGTCTTCAGTGTCACATGATCCTTCAGAAATCATTCTAATATGCTGATTTGCTGCTCAATAAACATTTATGATTATTTTCAATGTTGAAAACAGTTGTGTACTTTTTTTTTCAGGATTCCTTGATGAATAGAAAGTTCAAAAGAACAGCATTTATCTGAAATACAAAGCTTCTGTAGCATTATACACTACCGTTCAAAAGTTTGGGTTCAGTAAGAATTTTTATTTTAATTTTTTTTAAAAGAAATTAAAGAAATGAATACTTTTATTCAGCAAGGATGCATTAAATCAATCAAAAGTGGCAGTAAAGACATTTATAATGTTACAAAAGATTAGATTTCAGATAAACACTGTTCTTTTGAACTTTCTATTCATCAAATAATCCTGAAAAGAAATATTGTACACAAATATTTTGTACAATTGTACACATTAAATGTTTCTTGAGCAGCAGATCATCATATTAGAATGATTTCTGAAGGATCATGTGACACTGAAGACTGGAGTAATGATGCTGAAAATTCAGCTTTGCATCACAGGAATAAATTACTTTGTGAAATATATTCAAATAGAAAACAGTTATTTTAAATTGTAATAATATTTCACAATATTACTGTTTTTTACTGTATTTTTAATTAAATAAATGTAGCCTTGTTGAGCAGACGAAACTTTCTTTTGTATCTAGATTTTCGGGGGATCAAAAAGTTTAATGGATTGAATGATCCTGTATGACCAGCAGAGGGCCTTGTTTGATCAAGAAAGACAGTGATGGCGGTCTCCAGAACAGCTCCCAAAACACCGTTTTCAGCTTGTTTATTTAGCAGCTCCTGCCATTTTCGTCCTTCAAAAACGTTAATGTTGTGGTCAGGTATGAGAACAAACAAGAATTTTTCCTCCAACTAGTTTTGGTATTGTGGTCTTCATAGTTTTTACGAAAACAAACGATATCTCATTGGTAAATTTGTTGAGGCACAGTTAAGGAACAACGCGTCATTTTTAATATATGTAGAACTGAAAGTACAACACCACTGCAGCTCTGTAACTTACTGTAACATACACCAGCGTAAATAACTTGTTTGTTTTTGTGTACTCATTACTTTTAGTTTTTTCACTTTTAGTAACGGTGGTATAGTTTAATATAGTACACTATAATACATCAAACTTTATACTTTCTCAATTTAAAATTAGTTTTTTGTAAATCTAACATCGTTATAATGTCCAACATTCAAAATCTAACAGATGTTATTTATGGTATTTGCGTACTAAAATATGCGAGGTTTTGCTGATTGATATTTCTTTGTACTGAGTGATATGACAGCAATGGTGACTGGAAGCAGTATTTCAGTTAAACAGAATCAAAACCTAAAATCTAAACTTACCTTTAACTTGAACCCTATTCTGCCTCTGCTTTGCAAACACGGATACTTCCTTCAGGAATCTAGCTAGACCTTGTACATTTTTTGAAATGATTATTGAAAAATTCAATAGTGCATGCATCTATTCAGGGAAGTTTGTTGCCATGTGATTAAGTATCAAAAGATGATGTTCGGAATTTTGTGCTTAATTACAATTGTGTCATTCCTGAATCATAAATTATGTCAAAACTTTAAAGCATTTTCAAGCACCATACACTTTTATTTTAACATCAAGCATCAGTAAAACATTTTTTTTACATGGCCTTTCATGCATGAGTGATTTTTATGTCATTTATCCTTAGTATTTCATCACAATGGACTTTCTCACATGAAAACAACTCTTTATCCGTCTCCCTGTTGCATGCTGTTTTTGTTTGGATCACGTCTAATGTTGTCGCTTTCTCGCTCTCTTCCTCTCTTCTAGCTTTTTTTCCTCTGCCCCTCCATTCTTGTCCTCTGGTAGCCATAGCAACGTGTGCTGCGATGGTGCAGGGCCTCTGGCAGGTGACACAATGCGGCTAATTACTGGCACTTAGCTCAGCGCTAATTAAAGCGAGCTCAGCTAATCGGGGGGTCAAGTGGACCTGCTGATCCATCCATCCTTCCATTGCTCCATCCATCCTTTACCTTTACCTTTAGCCTAAACTTCCCCAGCCCCTCCGAGAGAAGCTGTCTCTCTCTCTTTCTCTGTCTGTCTGTCTGTCTCGCTCTATCAGACAGCTGGCATCCACACAGGGGTTGAGGGTTTGACCTTCCTGCTCTCCAGGCTCTCTCAGCATCCGAGTAAACAGACAAATGAATCTCTACAAAGGTGAGGGTCAATTTATCTAATTTGGTCGAGGTTGGTCAGCCAAGATTACCTTGTTTCTGCTGGGAGGAACACTTCTATCTATCGTTCTGTCTCTTGCTCTCTTTTTATTTCTCACACGTTCTTGTTGCCATGTTCTATATGTCTCCAGCATCACACGTTCATTCTCTGCAGCACCTCTGCTTACACTGCGCTCCTTTTCTCTTCCCTGATAAAAAAGTATTGTATCAGTACTAAGGTACAGTGATGGTATCATGTCCAAAAGTCTATGGTATTTCCATGATAATATGAAAAACATATTATGAACGTGGTGCCAGATAAAAAAATAAAAAAATAAATAAAATTTCCATGTTAAATGTATAGTACAGATCCAAAAAAATTTAAAAACCCCTTTAACGTGCTACCATGTCCGAAAAAACATGGTATACCATGGTATCATATCCAAAAAATATATAATATACCATACCATAACATATTAGTATTTACACTCTATTTTATAGTTTTATTAAAAACAACAAAAAAACATTTAAACTATTATAAACATATACGTTTGAAAACAGTTGCACTGCTTAATATTTTTGTGAAAACTGATATTTTTTAACATTACAAATTTACTTTTGGTCAATTTAATGCTCCCTTCTTGAATAAAAGTATTAATTTCTAAAAAACAAATTAAAAATCTTAAATACCATGAGAAAGAAAGTACTTGTTATGTAATATTTAAAACATTTTGGATTTAAATGTTCAGCAAAAAATAGCAATATTAAACTAAATAACTATGTTTTATTAGATACTTTATAATCTAATAACTATGTTTTATTAGATAACTAAAAACCTCACCTCACTGTAAAACTGAACAATGAAATTAATTAAATGAGTTTGTTTCACTCAAATAATAATGAAATTTTATTGTACTTATTAGAAAAAAAGTTGTGTGAACTCAAAATTGTAGTAAGCTGAACTTAATATGATTGAGTTGTGTTGCAGCAGATTTCTAATTCTCGGCATGCTTTGCTTCAGACTGTATAAATAAATGTTAAAAAAAGTGTTATTTTGTGTGTTTTTGCACAAGATTAGCATAGGGAGATATAAGTGCCTCTGAGGTGATTATTAATGAGAGACACCTGTGCACCACACTGCTCTCGTCCCCGCCCCATTTGTCAGAAAAAGTTTAAGTCCAACTAACTTAAAAAATGAGTTAGTTTACTTAAATGTTTTGAGGTAATACGTTTCTTCAAATGTTTTGAGTATTCTAAACTTATTGAGTTTTTCAGTGTGCTTACAGTTCTGTCTTTCTTTTTTCTTTCTTTCTCTCAAATTATTATTATTATTTTTTTTTTTACCGTTCACTCATTCATATTGTTTCGTTGTTTCTGATTCACATTATGACCGATAGGACACACACACACACACACACACTTGTATATATTGTTTACGAGGACTCTCCATAGACGGAATGGTTTTTATACTGTACAAACTGTATATTCTCTCCCCCTACGCTACCCCTAAACCTACCCATCACAGGAAACTGTCTGCATTTTTTGAATTTCAAAAAACACCATTTAGTATGTTTTTTTTAAGCCATTCGGTTTACGCTGTAATGTCATTATACAAATTTGTGTCCTCATAAACCATATGTACAAGAACACACATACATACACACACACACACACTGGTTTCCATGTTTTGGGCTTCCCATCGACGTAATGATTTTTATACTGTACATACTGTATATTCTATCCTCCTGCACTAACCCTACCCCTAAACCTAAACAGAAAACTTTATATTTCCAAAACACTTATGGGGACCAAAATCATGTCCTCATAAGTTTCAAATTTACTGGTGTTACTATTGAAAAAAATATGGTATTACTATTACTGGTATTCCTTGTGGAGACATTCGGTCCCCATAACGTAGGGAATACCAGATACACTCACACACACACACGTTTCCTCTCCTCTGCATAAAGATTCATCCTACCTTTGACAAATGAGGGCAGATGAATATTAGAGTTGCCCTGCAGAGGAGAGACAGATGTGGAGCATACATGCATACAGGGAGACGGAGGGATGGAGGGATGGATGGAGTTTAGAGGAGTGGATAAGGTCA
Organism: Megalobrama amblycephala; assembly: GCF_018812025.1. Taxonomy (NCBI): domain Eukaryota; kingdom Metazoa; phylum Chordata; class Actinopteri; order Cypriniformes; family Xenocyprididae; genus Megalobrama; species Megalobrama amblycephala. The sequence continues at coordinate 21,205,343 of NC_063066.1, read as the reverse complement.
GAGCTCGTCAGCAGGTCCGCTGTTTACTGATGTTTACCGTGGAGCCCCTGCTGAGGGGACACCTGGTGTGCTGTCATCATCCACCACACACACTCGGACATGCAAACACACTGAGATACAAGCATAAACTATAGGATATACACTCAGTTCTACACTGACACACGATACGTGCACGCACACATACAAAAGCAGGTGATAGAAGGCATCGTTGGAAACACTTCATAATCAGATGCCTCTCTCGTTTCATTGTGGCTGCTAGAGCTCTCCATGGTGCTGAAACCTCTCTGTAATCCACAAGCACTTAGAAAGAGAAAGAGAGAGAGACAGGAGTGGAGTGCTATATTTAAAACAGGCTTCATTTTTTATTAATAAGTGCTTGTTTAGATAGATCCGAAGTGTATGATGATGACGACAAGTGTCAGTTGGGCATTTCTACATTTTTCTTCTAAATATATACAATCAAATGCACTTTCTGTGTATATCTGCAATCTTTTGTCTCCCTATTCACCATCAAAACAGTCAAGATCCTTTAATCATCTTCTGTTAGGTGTCCCCCGTTCTAAATACAAATCTAAGTGAGATCGAGCTTTTGCGATTGCAGCCTCGTGTTTGTGGCAGAGTCTCCCGTTACATGTTAGAGCTGCTCCTTCTCTGTCCAGTTTTAAATCAGCTCTTAAAGGGTTAGTTCACCCAAAAATGAGAATTCTGTCATTAATTACTCACCCTCATGTCGTTCCACATCCGTAAGACCTTCGATCATCTTTGGAACACAAATTAAGACATTTTTGATAAAATCCGATGGCTCAGTGAGGCGTCCACTGACAACAAGATAATTAACACTTTCAGATGCCCGGAAAGCTACTAAAGACATTTCATGTGACTACAGTGGTTCAACCTTAATAATATGAAGTGATGAGAATACTTTTTGTGCGCCAAAAAAATGAAATAACGACTTTATTCAACAATATCTAGTGATGTGTGATTTCAAAACACTGCTTCATGAAGCTTTACAAATCTTTTATTTTAAATCCGTGGTTCGAGGGGACGTATTAAACTGCCAAAATCACATGATCTCAGTAAACAAGGCTTTGTTACGTCATGTTTCGAAATTTCAATGGTTCACCACTGGGGGGCGTGACTTTAGCAGTTTGATACACGCTCCGAACCACTGATTCGAAACAAAAGATTAGTAAAGCTTCGAAGCTTCATGAAGCAGTGTTTTGAAATCTCCCATCACTAGATATTGTTGAATAAAGTCGATACTTTGTTTTTTTGGCACACAAAGTATTCTCATCGCTTCATATTATTAAGGTTGAACCACTGTAGTCACATGAACTGTTTTAAATGCGTCTTTAGTAGCTTTCTGGGCATTTGAAAGTGTTAATTATCTTGCTGGCAATGCAGCCCTCACGAGCCATTGGATTTTATCAAAAATATCTTAATTTGTGTTCCGAAGATGAACGAAGGTCTTACGGATGTGGAACGACATGAGGGTGAGTAATTAATGACAGAATTCTCATTTTTGGGTGAACTAACTCTTTAAAACATACTATTATTCTTTAGCATTTAATAGTGTCTAGAGTCCTGAATTTTATCATTGATTGATGTTTTGTGAATTTGTTGTTTTATTTATTGGTTTACTGAACCTGTACAGCACTTTGGAACAACATACAGTTTTGGGGAAACTACTCTGAAACTGTAGTTGGACAAACTACAAGCTACTCATAAATTAAAGCAGTTAAACTACAGTCAAGCTACCCTTTTGAAAAAGTAGTTAGCTACACTACAAGTTACTAACAAAAAGTAGCTAGCTACATTGAAACTACTTTGATTTTTTTTTTAAATGACGTAGCCAATTACAAATAACTGAATAACTGTTAATGAAGAATGTTTAAGTATAATGTTTGGGCTTTAAAACAACGCAGTGCACTACAATTAGGATTTCAAAGTGTACCGTTTTATTTTGTAATGTATATCAAAAGATACAGTACTCAAATGTAGCCTATATCTCACACCTGACTGTCAAAGTGCAAAACTGCTATAAATGTCACACCAATGCAGGCCCGGTTCTACACACCTAAGCACCCTCAGTTGATACTGTAAGAATATCATATTGGCGGAACAGATTTGGCAAAGGCTCCAGTGCGTATTTGTGTTTATGCCCTGGAGAATTTCAAATGTTTCTATTTACAACATGATTTTGCAGCGTTGAGCAAGCCAATCACAGACACAACTGTTGATCTCTTGAACGCAATGGCCAATCAGGGGTGTTTAAGTTAGATAGAATCACCAGAAGAAACGCCAGAGTTTTTATTCAGCACTGAGTTTGCACGCTCGCGAAGCCTCTCATTAACAAAGTGTAGACACGATGTAAGAGACTCATTGTGCAGTGTAGACAGCTATAACTGAGATGAGTTATGACTCTTTGCACGCTTTATATTATACATTCAGAATTTTAATATAAGTTTTGTTTTTCATGCTATGAGAGGGCCAACGACCAAATGCACTTTCATTTGCAGTTTCAGAAGTGATATCTATATATAAATACAGGATTCACGCTCAAAATTGCAACCATAACCATAAAATGGGACAAAAATATGCAATAATAATAATAATGAGCAATGTGCAGACTACAAAAATATTTGAATTTTTGAAAAAATATTAATTAAAATTCTATTCCAATTATTTGTAAAATTAATGACTTAAAAAAATCTTAAATGTCTCACTGTACATTGCTAATCCTGTTATGGTGGAGCCGTTGTTTACACATTACATCTGCACTTTACTATAGCACCCTCACTTATTTCAGAGGCACCCTCAATGATTTGATTCTCGAACCCGACCTGCACTTAAACCGAACCAGAACTTAAATTGGATGCACAGAAAAATGCAGGTTAAACACAGCACATGCAGTGATAAAGCTTTGAGACGCGAATCATGCGCTTCTCGTGTGAACATTCTGAAACCCGAGCAGCCTATTTTATTAGATCAACCGTGTAACAAGCGCACTAAGCTATATCGCGATTTTGTTTTCTGTTCAATTGACGGATGCTTTAGTGATGCAAAACACCGCGTTAGTGAATTAGGTTCATTAAAACTATGGCGGGACAGATAGACTATGGCGGGTCACCACTGTAATAAAATAGTTTGCAAAAGTTTGATATAGACTGCAATAAAGTAGGACAATCAGTTTAAAAAGGCTATTATTCGCCTGAATGTGCTTCGACATAGACAGCGTTTTAATCATTTGTTTATAAATTAAGCGTACCCTTTACTAATCGATTCGTCTAGTTTGAACCCACTCCTGTCCTTTACATAATCATCAGACGATCTCTTCTCGATGAACTGCTGATGAACTGATAAAGCCGCAAGATGCGTGATATAACAATAGATGGCAGTAATGCACGGTTTTAGTTTGTGATCTGAAGACGCTGTGCTGCTTCAATGCATCACAGAATGCAAAACGGAATGTAGCTTGTAGCTTTTGGTCGCGCTACACCGCTACTTGCTGGAAAAAGTAGTTAACTACTGGAAAAGCTACATTGTTTTAAAAGTAGCTGAACTACATAAAGCTACTGAAAAATGTAGTTAAACTAGTAGGGCCGCTACATGTAGTTAACTACTCCCCAACACTGACAACATGAGTTGTATTTAAATGTGCTTTAAAAATAGGTTCAATTGAATTTCTGTGCTATCCTCTGGTTTAACCCTCTGGAGTCTGAGGCTGATTTGGGGCTTGGAGAAGTTTTGACATGCCCTGACATTTGTGCCTTTTTCAGTTGTTCATAAACATATAAATGACAAAAGTGTCATTACACTGTATTCAGCACAAACTAGGCTACAATAATATGTGAGGAACATGTATGTACATGTTTGTATTTTTGAAGGAATAATGTTTATGCGTGGTTATTGAAAAAACAAAAACTTAAGTCACTGAAATAAGGCCAAAAAAAGTATATTAAATCTATGTTCACAAGACTTTTGGGTATTGGAGGTTGTAGACTAGAGTTTTTGCTTCAGAATTATGTAAAAATTATGCTGCCTACTCCTTCATATAAAACAATATATTGATTTAGTTTTTGTAAGACACTTTTTGTCAAGAAACGCAGTATGCGTGGGGGCGTGAATCTGCATGAATAATGGGCCATTTACACCTGAGAAGACAAAGGAATCACATAGTAATGATCTGAAATGACTTGCATATTAATGAGGCCTATCCGTCAGGTAGGCTGTGAAAACAACCCTCTGTAATAATGTCTCAGCTCATCATAAACAGCAATACTGTGAAATATTATTACAATTTAAAATAATGGTATTCTATTATATTCTTTAAAATATAATGTATTTCTGTGGTGCAAAGTGTCTGAACAATTATGTTACCTCTATGGCATTTCATATAGGCTTTTAGCTTAAAAGCATGCACATTTGGAGAAATATTGATGGATTCTTGTATATTTATGTCAATTTTCTATACTGAGAAATAATATTTATTGTCATCACTATGAGTGCTGGATACTGTGTTTTTAATTCATACTTGCAGCCGGAGGGCGCTCTTTACACCTTTAGTCCACAAATTCATAATATAAAGAAGAAAAGGAACTAGGAACTAACTGCATGTCTTCTAGAGATCGCTAACCATTGCTTTAACATCCAAATAAACACTTTTCAAGACAATAAATACACGATTGAGACGATGAATGCATGTATTGCCTCTGAATTTGCGTCTGAATTTGCGTCTGAATAGCGCTGGCTCCGTGGGCGTGGCCGCATTAATGAGCTGAATCACAGACTTCTGACATGGCTCTCTTTTCATACAGATTACATAAACACAGAATGTTTGTTTTCGATTTGACTTGCACGATTTAAAACCTGACATTTCAACATTTCTTTAGACTTAAGTGTCATTTTTTTTGTCATTAGTATTCATAAGTTACAGTTCATTTTCTGAGAACTATCAGATTGGACTTCGTTCAGAGGGAGAGGAGAGATCACGCATCATGTTAGTTTTCTTTATTTTACAAAAAGCACAACATTGTGTTTTTACTCTGAGTGTACACAAATAAAAGAAGATATTCTATAGTTTCAATTGATATATTACTTATGTCTCTATGACAAGAAATGACGGAGTATTTTAAGTCTGTTTTGCTGCAATGTGAAAAAAACCCTGCAAAACGGGTTTTTAGCTTCAATCTTAATTAAACACACCTGTTCCAGCTAATCAAGTCCTTCAGGCTTTTTTGAAAACAATCCCTGTGTTTCATTCAGAAAGGCTTATCTCTATGCCCTAATCCCTTCAAGGGGTTTACCCTCCGGAGTGAGAGCTTGGAAGGGATGAAGGGTGTAGGGGTCAAAAAACTTTTTTTGGAACGGACTTCTGCCTCATCTTAATGAGACAATCAAGGAGGCGCTTTCGTCGCACATTTTGTACGCTAATTGATCCCCCAAAAAACAAGCTCTGAACGTGGAAGCTAAACCTTTTGTTTAACGTTAGCTTATTTATTTATTTTTGGTTTATCGCACCAAGGCCTTTTACGTTAAATATAATGTATATTGTGTCTATGTATTTGAAACATTTGAATGGACTGATAAAGGTTACAATGTCGTTTTGACCATAATAATGTACCAAATCTAACTCGTATAAATATTACAGTAGTATAGAAAAATACTATACATACATTTATAGGTAAAATCGAACTCTGAGCCTCCTGAACCCATTCTGGGATGCCAAACCCATTCTCTGATGCTTCCTTGTGCAAAGGATCATGGGGCCCGAAGTGTCCATCAGTTGTACCCTTCAAAATCCTTCATTCCCAAGGGCCCTTTGAAGTGGCCAGTTTTGAGCACTGCTAGAAGCACTTTAGAACACTGCATTGAAAGGACCCTTCAATATGGCGGCCATGATTGTCTTCACTCCAAAGTGCCCTTCGGATGGCGATATATCCCGTTTGGAACGCACCACATGGCTGCATCCAAAAACATAGGCAGCTGACTTGTTGCCTCGCTGCCTTATCAGGCAATGACTTGTAAAGCAGCGTTTGTGCATGAAGGCACCTCACGAAACTGATTCAGGACAGACTTCTGAGGCAGCATAACAGTTTAATGATCTACCGCAATATAGCGCGAGCTTTGGTGAGAAAAAATATTTAAACAAATATTTAATTACTACAGTAGTAATTTCTCGCTAGAAATTATATCAAAAGTGGAAAATTTTGGTCAAAAACATACATTTACACACAAACTGACCAGCAAACGCAACTTTTGGATGCCATCTTTATTTTTCTAGCTCAGTGGTCACAAAATGGAACGCACAGGATTGTGGGATATCAAAGGCAGCGAAGGAAACATCTGTGTTGACTTCAAAAATCGATCAGATGAAGGTATCTCATGAGACAGGAAGTAAAGCTAACACTGGATTCGGACATACCTTGATGCCTTCCTACCTTGAAATGTGTCCTCCGAAGGCAGCATTTTCCAGTATTCGGACGCAGCCTATAGCTGTGTCGCAATTCGGGGGCTGCGTCCTCCAGAGGTTGCATTTGAAGGCTGCATATGTCATCAAGGATGTCTTATTTAAGAAAAGTAACTATTAAAATTGACTGTTATTCCTCGTAAAGGTGTAAATACTGTAATTTCTTTATTTGCAAACTAATGGTTACTTTTCTTAAATGTGACTGCCTCGATGACGAATGTGACCTCTGGAGGACACAGCCCTTGAATTGGGACACAGCTTATAGGTATGTGCATTGGAGCAGGGTTGGGAATAAACTCTAGGACTGTGGGCCTCCAGGAACTGAGTTTGAAAACCCCTGCCTCAGAATATCAATCTGAATTTTTGCTAATAGGCTGAGAACGTGTGGACTGTCAAATTGTGAGTGTTAAATAATTTGCTAACCCATTCAATTTATGAAAGAATTGCTTTACAAACCACTGTTTTTGACAATTTATGTAAAAATGGTCTTGTAAATGATTTAAAAATTTGATCTGTTGTTCTGTTTCATAAATAATGTCCAAGGGTTTGGTTAATTGCAGATTGATGACTGCTTTCTACAAAATAAATTCACTTCAGCAGTTCAATTAAATCTGCGTAGTATGCTCATCCGAACTGAACATTATAATACAGTGACTTAATTAGAAGCCCTATACTATACTTTCTCCTAATCCTAATATGATACATTTTAGACTAGAGAAAGTATGCTAACGATTGCCAAATGATAAATTGTCAGTAGTTGCTAATTTTCACGGGTGCACCCAGCGCTCCCTCACCTTCCTCACAAGCTGTCTCATTTCGAAGGCTACGTCCTCCGCAGGTCACATTTTTTAAGCTGCATACATAATCAAGAATGTCTCATTTTAGAAAAAGAAACCATTATAAAATTAACCTTTACTCCTTATTAAGTGCAAATTGTCGTAATTTCTTTATGACTTTCAAATGTAGTATTTGCTTTACTGAAATGAGGCAGCCTCAGTGACGCATGGGGCTGACAAATGTGACCTCCAGAGGGCGCAGCCTTCGAAATGAGACAGCTACAGTCACCGAAACAGAGCTCATCTCAATCAGCTCCCTAGTTTAGTAGTCAGGGCACTGATGATCAGGTAGTCGGCCATTTTAAGATCTGTCTCAATCGCAAAATCTTTCCAGTGAACTGAAACGTTCCCCCTCTTAAAAGTCGCACAATGCACTGTAAAAACCGGGGAGCATTAATGCTCACTATGTTCCCCTAAAGTACAAAATAAGAAATCATGTGGGATGTCTACACATAATGACATGCTATTGATGTGACATTTTTTAAATACAAACTATTATTTAATTATATGTCAGCATAAACATACATCGCTAGACAGGTAATGAACACAATTTAGATAACATAATTTATTTACAGCTGAAATGTTGCACATATATGTAACAAGCAAATTTTTTATCATAATGTACTTTAAATAACATAAAAAAAATAATATAATAAAGATATCAGTTGTAAGTACCAGTAGTGATGTTGTACAATGAGGACGTTGTCATGATGCCGGAAATAGAGTCATAAGTGTCTCAATGTGTAGTGATCCTTTACTGTCCTTACCATTGCCCGAATTTGTGCACACAATATAATGGTTCACGGCATAAGCTAGGGAATTGTTTGAGATGCACATTGACATTGTTCACTCCTGTGTATCTTACCTGTGGATTACTTACCCACTGTTCTCCATCATTTGTTCTTTAGAGTAGTTTCTTTTTCGTCAGTTTTCCAGTGTTGATCGCCATTGACTGTCTGTTGTATCTCTGTTGTCCTCCTCCCTTGTGTGGTATCTGCATGTCTGTCAGCATCTGCAATAAAAAGTCTGATACAACTCTCTGAGTTAAGTGCATCCTTGGTTCCATATTCACCTGTTTACTCACCTGTATTCCTGTCACTCACCAACCCTTCAATCCTGCATTTGAGTTTATCTTCTGTCTCTGCCTCTGAGTCCCATGACAGAAGACCAGACCACACACATACACACACACAAACACACACACTGAACTCAGCGGGGATGTATTTCACAGAATTCAGCCTCATCAACCTCACCCAGGACAATCGTTCCCTCGAGAAACACGTTTTTACATTTGGCTAATGCAGTAAATTATGAGGATGAGACTCTCATTTGTTTCTTCAGAGCCAGAATTAAAGAACCCCTCAGATTGCTGCTGCCTGCTAATGGTCCTTAAGGGATGCTCTGCCAGTTTCTGGATCTGGCCCTTCAATTGAGTGTATTCCCTTTAACCCTTTGAGAAGTGGAGGTGGGCCTCAGCCACATTGATCCAGTTTGTGCAGGGCCTCCACCAGGGCTGGATTTACCTCATATTGTAACATGGGCAAAAGTAATTTTTGGGCCCCCCGGCCCGCTATTGGATGGAAATCTTGTACCAGAACTTTAAAATTTAAAATATGGGTACTCAGTTTTTCTGTCATTTGACCAAAATCTCATGTTATAAAAAGATGAAGTGCTTCGCACATGATATTTAAGACAGTACTGGCTATGACTCGACGACAAATGCCAGACTAAGACACTCTGACATAAACATGGAAGCGCTGAACTTCATTCACCGCGTCAACTGCGAACAAGTCTGACAGGGTAGAGATGAAATTCTCGTCACTTCATAACATTAAGGTTGAACCACTGTGGTCACACGGACTGTTTTAACAATGTCTTTAATACCTTTCTGGACCTTGAATGATGGTAATTATATTGCTTTCTATGGGGGATAAAAAAACCTCTTGGATTTTGAAGGTCTTACGGGTTTGGAATGACACGAGGGTGAGTACGTAATGACAGAAATGTCATTTTTGGATGAACTAACCCTTTCACTCGTGATAGAGGCGGGGTGGGGTTATGAAGTTTGACTGACAGGTTTAGGAGCTAATAGAGTTACGAGCTTTAGTCACAAGCTCTTTTAAAACTTTTCATTGGTTAAATATTTGCAAAACCCACAGACAGGCATAAAGGGTGACCAACAGTATTGAGTTATGAAAAAAAGGATTAAATACACGAGGTTTCTCCTCATTGTAAGTGGGCCCCCCTGGATGTTGGAGCATAGGCATGTACCTAGAATGCCTATGCATAAATCCAACCCTGGCCTCCACAATCCACTCCAATCATCCCAGAACCTCCAGAGTGTGCTTCAGATTTCCCTCATGTTGACCACTCAAGCTTTCCATCCTCCAGTCCGGTGGTCCCAGAACTCCCAAGTCCAGTGGTCCCAAGTCATGTGGTCTGGGTTCTCTCAAGACTGTGATCCCTCACCCGGCCATGGAGGCCTTCCTTCTGTCCTTTGTCTCGGTCACAGAGGCCTCTTCTTGCTCCTCCATCTAGGCCACATGGCTGCTCCCCACTTCTTCCCTTGTATCGGATATGAGGCCACTCCACGTTTCCTAGTCTTGGCCACGGAGGCTGTTCTTCTCTCCTTTGTCATCGCCATGGAGGCCACTTCTCGCTCCCTCGTTTCAGGCTCGGCGGCTGCTCCTTGCTCACTCCCTCATCTTGTCCACTGAGGCTGCTCCTCTCCCCCTTCCTTATATCGACTAAGGAGACTTTCATCCTTCATCTCCGCCGCCTTTCTCTCATTCATCTCGGCCATTGTGGCCATCCTTCTCTCCTTTCTTTTCCACCACGGATGCTGCTTCTCGCTTACTTGTCTCGGTCACAAAACAGCTCCTCGCTCCCTCGTCTTGGCCACAGAGGCCCATCTTTGCCCCCTCATATTGGTTGGGAGGGACATCACGACTTCATCACAGCCATAGTAGCCACAGTCCCTCCTCTTCTGGTTTCATCTGCTCCACCCTGGTCCTCAACTGTTGGTTACCATCTCTGCCAGCTCCACCATGGTCCCCTGCTCGGTCGGCTATCCTGCTCTTCCAAGGGGATTCGTGTGATTTGCATCAAACAAACTTGGCCAACATGCTAAAAGATTAAAGATGAAATTTTAACTGATTTTAATATAACAAAGGTTGGTGTCATAGTGAGGAATTAATTCAATGCCATAAAAAGAGAAACAGGAAAAGGCTTCAATGTGCATTGACTGATTTAGAAACTTGAGCTGTATGTGTGTTTATAGGGGCTGATCACATGGTCATAGCACCACCTACTGACAACAGGACCTAAACAGATTTAATATTTATTTTATTCAGTTATATTATTTATATATATTAAATTTATAATTATATCCATTATATTTATAAACATTACTTAAACCTTACTTAAAATCTCAGTAGGTAATTCAGTTCATAATTTAGGTTATATGGGTTCAGCAGTGGTTCAGCAAAAGTTGGGAACCCTTGATTTACCCTTGATAGAGGATTCACCTCCGCAAAAAGAGGCTTGTGTGTACATGGTCATAGAGGGAGTGATACTAGAGCCACAGTGAGAGTGAGAACTGAATTAATAGATGATGAGCAAGAAAGTTTGTTTCACATGCCGTTTCTGAGAAGTAAACAAATGTCAGAGCAGTTTGTATTATGTGGTTGTGCAGCAATGCAACATTTGTCTGTAACTCCGTGTAGTCGCATCATACGCTGCTCATTACGGATCTAATTCAAAGTGTTTCACTTACCACACTCACACTCACACACTCATCCATACAGAGACATGACAAAATTCATTGTCTCTCCCCGATGAACAATTCACACATGAGAACATGCACTTGGAAACATGTCAACATACACACACACATACAGCCGTGTGTTTGCTTAAGGGTGCATGAATGACACAGGAGTGTTCTGACAGTCGCCTGGAAGATCTCACAGGGCAGGAGGGAGATCAGTAAAAAAAAAAAAAAAAAACTATTTGTTTCTCCATTCTAGATTGATGAGCACGCGCACACACACGCAGTGAGTCACCATGGCTCATTGAGGCCACGCTTTACCAAACTGACAGCAGCAGGTCTGTGGGCAAGCACAGAAAAGGAGGAGAGGGGTATGCTAGAAAAATGAAAGAGAGAAAGAAAGCAGGGATGGAGGGAAAACAGGAAACAATGAGGAGGAGAGAAGTAAACGCAGGAAAACAGACAGCAGGAGAGAGAGAGAGAGAGAGAGTCCCTGTGGCACATTGTTGTATAGCGTGTTGTGGTGTCACTACAATACAACGGCAATTCTCGTCTCCCCTCCAGCGATGTCATGATGGAACTAGCTGGATGGATCCAAACTTTATAAATACACAAATCCCCATCCATATAAGCAGGCTTGATAGTGGTGCAGAGTTTCTCACCAACATGCTGGTCATGTAAAGGAAAGGGATCTGGAGAGGTTAGGAAGCTGTTGTGCTTGCCTTGTTTGTGTTCATTTCGGATCTCATTACACGAGAGGGGTCAGTTACATGTGAATGAACCAAACAGAGAACATTCTGCATGGCAACACAAGCATCCTACAGAAAATCAGTAAAGGAGACAAAAATTATTCAATAAATCTAGCACTTGGGTTTATTATTATTGTTGTTCATGGCCGCGGGAACCCCTGTCGACGGCATTTTAATTGCATTGGAAAATTTGAAACAAAGGTTTTTAATTTTCCGTTAATTATTTTAAAGGTTATTTCATTTTTATATGTTGTCGAATGTGTTTTTGACTTAGGGATAAATATATTTCAAAAGTAGATTGACATAAGTAAGCTAAATTAGGATATTCAAAAGAGAAATCATAAGTGAGTAACACAACAGCTTACTGAATGAAAATGTCATCTGACACTTTATGTACATGGAGACATATAGTTGAAAAGATGTAGACGACATGGTCAAAACCTTTATGGCGTAACACCGGCATCACTCCTAATCGCACAACCTCATTTGGAGTATCATGTGACACTTTTGTGCAGCAAAACATTTTATGTGTAGTTAATAAATGTCATTTCGTGAGGAGTATGCCCATCTAATCTTCCAATTAATATCAAGGTATAAAACTAGCATCTTACCTCTTCCTGTTGGTAGTTCTTTCGGCATCCCTCCTCTTCCCCTTCTCCTCCTTTTGTACGATTTTGCCTGTTATAGGGGGCAATCGGAGCTCGAGTAGAATATCCTCTCCGAGCCCCTCTAAAGGCAGACAGCAAGCCAAATCACTTACGCTAAGATTATATGGGCACACAAACTCATGAAACAATTTTTAATTTTTACTTAAAGGGATAGTTCACCCAAAAATGAAAATTTGATGTTTATCTGCTTACCCCCAGGGCATCCAAGATGTAGGTGACTTTGTTTCTTCAGTAGAACACAAATGATGATTTTTAACTCCAACCGCTGTCGTCTGTCAGTGGTATAATGCAAGTCAGCGGGAACTTGGACTATAAGAGTAAATAAAACACGACAGACAAATCCAAATTAAACCCTGCGGCTTGTGACGACCCATTGATGTCTTAAGACACGAAACGATCGGTTTGTGCGAGAAACCGAACAGTATTTATATCATTTTTTACCTCTAATACACCACTATGTCCAACTGTGTTCATCACTCGACTCGTGAGGTCTGATCGCGCTCTGACAACGACAGTGATGTCTAGCACTCATTGAAGTATATGCGCGAGACATCACTGCCGCTGTCAGAACGCGATCAGACCTCACGAGTCGAGTGATGAACACAGTTGGACATAGTGGTGTATTAGAGGTAAAAAATGATATAAATACTGTTCGGTTTCTCGCACAAACCGATCGTTTCGTGTCTTAAGACATCAATGGGTCGTCACAAGCCACAGGGTTTAATTTGGATTTGTCTGTCGTGTTTTATTTACTCTTATAGTCCAAGTTCCCGCTGACTTGCATTATACCACTGACAGACGACAGCGGTTGGAGTTAAAAATCATCATTTGTGTTCTACTGAAGAAACAAAGTCACCTACATCTTGGATGCCCTGGGGGTAAGCAGATAAACATCAAATTTTCATTTTTGGGTGAACTATCCCTTTAAGGTTAATTCACATCAATAACAATAACTGTATCCATAAAGTTTTAAAAAGTCCTCATGTTTTAGGCTGTGTTTAACTCCACTTTTAAACATACACTCGCAAACTTAAGCACTTCCCTTTGAACTGTGTTCAACTTCATCAAGTGGATGAGGGAAGTTTATTTGGACAGACCCTCGACCCCTCGATTTTGACCAAGAGAGGGAGTTTCCTCATATGTACACTTCAGAAAGATCCATAGACCACAATGTTAGACCACACTCACAGCGTTTGCACTTAATTTACCCACAAGTGAGCAAGGGCTTATCGCAGAGGTGTCCAATCCTGCTCCTCAAGAGCCACTGTTTAGCTCCTACCCCAAGAGTTGAAAAATTCAGAAATGCTAAACTTTATGAAAAGCATAAAATGTTGGGTGGCTACAAATAGCTGAAGTTCAGGTAGTGATGTCTGTCTTGAGTAGTGCTGGGGTTTAGTGTGAAAAGCATGTTGTTTTCATGTTTGATGCTCTGCATTTGTTACATAGGCCTACATCAGTTTGGACAGTTTATCTTTAACCGTATCTTTACTTTTGGCTTATGGAAAAAAAAACTTGCATCTTTCCATAGACATGTGTATAGTTGATGATTATAGGCCCTATTGGCTTTGTGCTGAAAAAAACCCACATGCTTCTGCATCAACTAATTGGTAAAATCGATAATAATAATCATCAACAACAAATGTCATTATCGATTAGTCGCGTCTGCCCACCACGCATGGAAAACTTCCTCCAGTCGTGTCAAATTACAGCACTGAATAACACATTTCTATGGATAAAAATGCTTCTAAAAATAGTGGAGGAAACTGCTGCGGGAAAGGTACGTGATCCAAGCTGCTCAAAACATGAGAATTCTTTAGCTTCAAGCTAATGCATTAGCTTTGAGAGATACGTGTGCTGTTTAATGTTTGATATGTTTCCTCAGCACAAAACTTTAATTTTACGGTTATATCCTTATCTGTAAGTGTTACAAATTCATGCGTGTATTTCCATTTAGCATGAAGCCTCGTCCTGACAGTCTGCGTTAAACTTTAGACTACTGAATCAGAGCATGCTCGTGCACGTTAAACAGAACGCACAGAGAGGGAGACAATTAATATTAAGCGCAAAAATATTAATTTTGCTGAAATATCTGTTGTTGGACGTTACATTTAGGTTTAAAAGTCGACACGCACAGTGGAAAAAAAAAAAAAAGAAAAGCTGAGCATGCGCAATAGCGGGATTTGGAGTTTACACGGACCACTTCTGCACAGCCATCGCTTGTCACTATTGCGTTAAAATGAAGTAAATACTTGCGCTTGGTGCGTCCTGGACGAAAATCCCAGAATCAACAGTGAAAAATGACATAAAGAAGGGTGGATTGTAAGTTTAAATATATATTTCATATATATAATATATATAAAACAACACTGAGGCCACACCCACATCCCCCCAAACATTGTGAGGCCGCACCCACCTTCTCAAATCTCATGTTTAAATGTATTGTCTTTATCAGATGGGGCTTTTGTTGTAGTTTAACTGTGTTTTGCAATAAGTGGTCACATTGTGGAAGTGAGGATGTGTGTGTGTGTTTATGTAAGCTGTGCGTCAGTAATACCGGGGAAGCCCTTTTCCACCCACCTGCAGTCTTTTAACACCAGCCGTTTGTTTCCTCCTCCACTCCTTGCTCCCTCCATCGCTCTAAATAATGGAACAACAGCCTCCTGATATTACTTCATAAATATTACATCAATAATCTGACGCTAATGTTTTCCCCAAGTTATAGTTTCCTAAACAGCATGCGCATTCGCTCCACATAGTCTCCAAACCAACCTGCCCTCTGATACAAGTTATAAACTAATGTTCTAAGTACATGTGTTTGAGAAAAATGCATGTAAACTTTTATGGTCAAGCAATAAATCCAGATCTATGATGTAAAGTCCTAAGGCATTGTGGTTGCAATTGTAAATTATTTATTGAAGTGTTTATTAATAGAATATTTCAGGAGCAATTCAAGTTAATATATATATATATATATATATATATATAGATAGATAGATAGATAGATAGATAGATAGATAGATAGATTATTGTAGATGAAAGCATTGAATAGACAAAAAGTCAATGCATTTTTTGTTTTATTAATGTATATTAATGAATTTGGCCATTGTATTGCATCACACCATAAGAGCCATGTTTTAATGAAAAACAATTAAAACATTTTTTATATAATTAGTTGTTTATATAATTCATGTTTAATTAATTAATGTCCCCCCATCTGTATTAAAAGTGCTAAAAATGTATACAAAAATGTGCTCACAATGGACTTCCAATAGACTTCCATTGTATAAGTGCATAACTGTCGACTGTCTCTTTAAAAGGAACTTCTCTCATGTAAAGGAGTGTGAAATCCAGGTTCGTAGCTCAACAATGGACATTGAAACTCTCACACATCTCCTGTAACATTAAGGACTACCTTCATGTATTATGTTGAATGTTAGTAAATAATAGATGTTCTTCCCCTGGTGTGTGTCGACTTCCCTGTGCATTTTGTCTTTGAGAAGAATAGCTTGCACAGTTGAGTAGCGGGTGGAGGTGAGATGGAGGGTGGGTGTTTCATTTTGTGTTTGTTTGCTTTTTTTTAATTGTGCCGCCGGTTGCCGTGGAGAGCCTGAAGGCTATAACTCGTCCCACTCAGTGTTGTCATGGACGACAGAGCTACAGCACTCATGGAATTGTTTATATGCCTGTAGTCTTCCATTACTAAGAACAGGCCAGTAATAGTGCAGTGGAACATGATTTGGACTCCAACTTTTTTAGATTACAGAGTGTAACTGTTGCATCTAATATTTAGATCCTGACAAAACACATTAAGGTTGAGGCAGTAAAATCCAACCTGCATTCTCTGAACATTTCTCTCTTTCAAATTTTTCAGATCAATGCCTGTGTCATATTTCCGTCTCCTTTTGACTTGTTCTTTCGCTCTTTGAAATCTCATAGCTCACAGCGGAGAAGGCCAGTGCAAATATGAGCTATATGTTCCTCTTAATGCCATCGGAAAAATGAATCTCCATTACGTCTGAAAGCTTTTCTCCAGCAGTCAATATCTCTGATATGCACAGAGAGATTGCAGAATGAATCATCCATGGGCTGCACGCTTGCACAGCGAAACACGGGAGATTCAGAGTTGCGATGGCGCCTGAGAGTTATTCTCAGACATACGCTCTGTCACTATTGTGGCGGATTCAGTATTTGGAGATGTTGTCCGAGCGCAGCACATTGTCCTTGAGAAGCCGCTTGCGGAGTGTGTCATCAACACCTGGCTTTGAAATGACTTGTGAAATGCCTTCCAAGTGAAAGCAGCAGCAGAGATTGTTGCACGCAGGTGAAAAAAGACCCATAATTCACGCTGCGAGGGAGAAATGTACCATAAACCGCATTAATGTACATGTTTGAGTCAAAGCTGACCTAACCTGTTAATAATAACCATTGCTTTGTATCCAAGTTAAATCCTCCTGAGTGGAACAATTCTATTGGAAACACTTTTAATGGACTCCTTTTGCTACATATGCCTACACAGAGGAAGAAAAGGGCACGTACTGTTTTTAAAATAAATGAAAAGAAGGTTAGAAAGTATCGATCTTCAAAGCTGAGCCAAAAGCATTCACTTTGAAAGGAGTAGCGCTAGTTTGTGTATGTGTGTGTGTGTCACTGGCGTAGGAGGCTGCTGGCTCTCCCGTTACAGCTCCGGAGCGCTGCTGAGGGGGCGATTTGGGATGGCCGCTGCTGGTGATGGAGCTTTCCATCTCCCCAGCCTGTTGTTAGGAGAAAGTCCCCTCCACCTCCACCTCCGCCCCCGATCCCAGTCCAGGGACAACCTTTCCACCTACCAATAAAGCCTCTGCTCCACAGGTTGAAACCTGCAGGAAAGCACTGAATGTTCCTCTGTGCTCCCAGTACCATTCATGTTATATGTGATGGGATCGCTCATGACTGGGACAAATGTATATCTTTAAATGCTTTCATTATGTTGGAGATGTAGCCTGTTAAGTAGTGCACGTGCTTCCAGTTTCTGTCCTATAAAAGGCTAAAATATTATTAAATAATACTTTGTATTAAAAATTAAGATTCCAAAAGGGGGTTTTCACAGTGATGCCATAGAAGAACCATTTTGGCTTCCCCAAATAACCTTTAAGTGAACAGTTCTTAAAAGAACCATTTTGTCTTAGTGTGAAAAACATTTTAGTAATCTAATGAACTGTTTTTCACTATAAAGAACCAATCGTTTGTGCATGGAGGTTCCATGGATATTAAAGGGGACCTATTATGCAAAATTCACTTTTATATTGTTTTCAAACTGAATTAAGTGCCCGCAGTTTGTGAACAAAACCGCCCTATTGTGGTAAAACTCCATTTGTTATTTTCCCCATAAATCTGAAAGTGTCTCAAAATGAGCCATTCAGGGATGTACTCCAATGTGATGTCATAGAGGAACAGGCCCCGCCCATGACTGGCAATGGAATCTGCCCTATTAGCTTACCTCCTTCCTGAATTAACTGTACACAGTCTGCCATGTTTATCTCCTCGCCAGAGCATTTAACAGCAGCAATCAAGTAAGAAATGTATTCTTATTAAAGCTACTTAAAGGTGCAATATGCAATAGTTTTGCAGTAAAATATCCAAAAACCACTAGGTCAGTGTTATATATTTTGTTCACTTGAGTACTTACAATATCCCAAATGTTTCCAACTATTTGTAAATCATGAGAAAAATCAAAATTTCTTGATTTTTTCCAAGTACCATGCTTTTACCATGCCTCAAATAAAAATACAATTTTGTCAAGTGGCTAACATAGCATAATCAGATGCAGCTTTATTTTTAGTAACAGTAATACAACATTTTCTCCATCATACAATACGTTTCAAAATTAATTACATGCCATTCATCAACACAATCCAGCATTTAATATGATATTCTAAAATCGATCTATCTTACTGCAGTGTGCAAGAGTATCTCACAGCAGCCGCCGAGCGAACGCACAGAGTAACGTTATAACATCATTTTCAACACACTCAAATGTATCTAATATGATGAACAGAGCTGCGTTACCTCATACTCATGACCGGAAAAGCGGAACAAGCGCCGGCGACTGTGGCATAATAAAAGTTCTGCTGCTCGTGAGGCGTGTGTTGCGCAATCGCTCCAGCGGCCTCGTTCAGCTCCCACAACACTCAGTTCTGCTCTGCTTAATTACTACAGTAACGTTAATAATTGCATCCATGAACATGTTTTCTTCCCGACTCCAATCCCTATTCTTTTGCACCGGCTGTGAGGTGAAGACCACATGTCCCAAGATTCCGCGCTCAAACTTGCCATCATCAAGCTACGCCTTTGTTTTGAATAGGCCTCTAGCAACCTCTAGCGGACAGAAGTCCTTCAAATTGCACCTTTAAGTTATTCATTTAGAGCTGTTTTTCTTTTGTTGTTAACAGCAAACAGCAGTAGGTAGTGTATATTACGCTGGTGTAACTTTAATTCACATCTAATGTACACATGGGATTTCTTACTCTGCTGTTTACGTTCACAGACATAATTGAATGTGTTTATGTGAACTCTGTGTGTTTTTGACAGAAACTTGTGTGTATTTGACAGTTTAAGTGCAATAAGACGTGAAAGAGAAATTAGTTTAAAGGGTTAGTTCACCCAAAAATGAAAACTCTGTCTTTAATTACTCACCCTCATGTCATTCCACTCCCGTAAGACCTTTGTTCATCTTCTGAATACAAATTAAGATATTTTTGATAAAATCCGATGGCTTGTGAGGCCTGCACTGAGAGCAAGTTAACTTAGACTTTCAAACTCGTCACTGAACTAAACACTGCTTCATGAAGCTTTGAAGCTTTACGAATGTTTTTTTTTGTATCAGTGGTTCAGAGCGTGTATCAAACAATCTCAAACTGCCAAATTCACGTGATTTCAGTAAACAAGGCTTCGTTGTGTCGTAAGTGTTTTGAAATTTCAATGGTTCACATGACTTTGGCAGTGCTCCGAACCACTGATTCGAAACAAAAGATTAGTAAAGCTTCGAAGCTTCATGAAGCAGTGTTTAGTTCAGTGACGAGTGCTAGATATTGTTGAATGAACCATTGTAGTCACATGAACTGTTTTAAATATATTTTTAGTACCTTTTCTGGGTGTTTGAAAGTCTATGTTAACTCTCAATGCAGGCTTATCTGGCTATCACTAGACCAAGCTCAATTTAATATTGAACATTGGTCTGGGGAGTCTGTATGTATTTTCTACTGCACAAGAGGCATGATCAACGAGCATTATTCACGCAATTGGATAGTCCTTCAACCAATCAGATCAATGATCCGGGTGACGTACTTTGCAGAGCGACGTGAAAACTCCAGACAGGTTTAGTTTGTATTGGTTTGTAGCAATGGCAATATATAGCAATGGCATCGAGCGATTTTTGCAGGTTGTGCAAAAAAAAAAAAAAAACATGAAAGTGAGTGGTATTTACACCCACTCGAGCGATTTGTTTGCTAAACTAAAGAAGTCATTCAGCATCGTCGAGAGGTTAAAAAGAATTGAATTGACGGTCGTGCTTGCCGTCGCTTCTCTATCGTCATCGTGTTATACCCGCCAATAGCGAGCAAGGTGGATAAGCCAGTCTGTGATTGGTTCCCGCAAAAGTGTAACAGAAGCGGTAGAAATGAATGTACGGGTTTCCAGACTGAGTTGCCAGGCGAAATCAAATCAGGCTGAGTTTACCCAATCTAAATGCAGGCCTCACGAGCCATCGGATTTTATCAAAAATATCTTAATTAATAATAAATGATCTATGGGGTATTTTGAGCTGAAAATTCACAGACACATTCTGGGGACACCAGAGATTTATGTTACATCTTATAAAAAGGGGCAAAATAGGTCCCCTTTGAAGGCTCTTCATGGAACCATTGACGCACTAAATAACCTTTATTATCAAGGTTATGTTACTGTTGCTTTTACCTCTTTTTCTCTTTCAGCTTCATACGTAACTTGTATTTTTCTCTGTTGCCCTTGGTGCCCTGACAATAGCATTGCAGGCTGTAGATTCACAGAAAAAACAGCTGCAATGATTTTTATTTTTTTTTTGGCCAGAAAGGGTGTAAAAAGCTCAAAGTTAAGCACGTATGTGCTTTTTATATATATATATATATATATATATATATATATATATATATATATATATATATATATATATAAACACGCTCTTTAACCTCAGAGTTTTGTGCCTGCTGCTCTGTGGTAAAAATCATATTAGCTGTAAATGGCATGAGAGTTGGTCTCTCTCCCCTCCACCTGCAGCCGGCTGTATTAATATGAGGATAGTTGGGTACTCAGAACAAAGCTGCAAAGGTTTCCTTAGCAGGATACGGAACATGCAGTTCAGGGAAGGCGAAAGTGCTACAAGTGCAGCATTTACTAAGTGTTCGTTTTCTGCATGATCTGTGTCTGTCATAAGTCATAAGGTCTGTTGCATAAGATACGGTATAGAGCTAGTAAATAGAAGAAGAAAAAAAACATTTGTACATTTCAAGAGAGTGTGTGTGTTTGTGTATGTGAAACTCACTTCTATAATGATAGGGTGTTATGGGTGCTTGTCAGAACTGTGCTATGTGGTTGCTGAGTGGTTTTTAGCATTTTGCCAAGTTGTTTGCTATGGTGTTGCTCAGTGGTGACTGTTCTGCAAAGGTTTTAACACATTTCTATATTTTTGTTCAGGTGTTCTGTGTGGTTAGTTGCAAGAGTGTCTTGGGTGGTTGCTAACTATGTTTTGAATGGAAGCTGGTTGGTTGTCTACAGATCTAAGTCAAAATAAGCCATGGCAAATTCTCCTTAATATTCTGGTTTTTAAATGTAGGGTAGGCAATTTTGGAGAGGTTAGCAATAGCAAGTTAGCTTTGAAAGCATGAGATCCCACCCTCCCTTCAGAGTGTCTCCAAAGCCAATCCTCCTCCAAAACACATGAACGCTCTCACAGCAGAGTCTGCAATGCATCACGAGACGAGAGACGTCATTAAATTACCTCATGCACACAATCAGAGCTCTTACTTGTACCACCTGACTGCTGCAGATTCATTTCGACGTTGATAGTGTTGACATAGAAACGCATAAATCTGAGTCTGAGGACGTGAACTACTCCGGGTAGAGTAGAACATCACAGGTTGCCATCTCGTAATTACAGTTATGTTACATGGTGTGAACACAGCATAAGCTCACTGTTTTGGTTCAGGAGGAAAGCTGCTGTTTGTTTTTGGTGTTCAGTGACTGTCTGTTTACAGCTCTGCATAGTCTTATGGAATGAGCTGTGGGAGCAGATGCACAGAGGTATGGAAATACATATGTTGACAGGCAGATAGGACATCGTATCATTGCATTCGGACTAGAGCTGCATGATTAATCGTAAAAAGTTCGTGATCTCGATTCAAACACCTATGCGATCTTATTTTGTTAATGACAACAATTCAACCGTGTCAATTAAACCTTTGACACGATCAGATTCTCGATTGATACAATGAATCTGGATCGATCCTGATATTTTCTCTCTCAAATCGATTCTGAGCTTAGTTTTAACAGCAGATGGCGCTCTAGGCTAGTTTTTAACTGCATACTCTCAAACACTCACGAAGAAGACTGCTGGACAGCGCTTGTCATTGCGCTCATGAGTCATGTAAGTGGTTAAATATACTTGCACCTCGGCTCAGAATGCTTTTATGATACGAGATTTGTAATTTGCTTCAACCTTTTCGAACTTTATTAATGATTATTTTAGGTTTAAGTGGTGTGTGTAAAGGAACTGGAAGCAGGCAGTGTATAATGTTTCTAAAGCAGGTATAGTAGTGCCATCTGCTGTTTAAAAACTAAGCTCAGAATCGATTCGAGAGAGAATCCTGATACATCGGAAAATATCAGAATCGCTCCAGATTCTTCGTATCGCGAATTGAGATACGATGTATTGTCCCAGCCCTAATATCGGAACATTCAAATCTGTGTTCGTGCTGCCGCGCTGAGCCAGAGAGAGCAGTTTTGAACCACATAGTAGTTATTTCTGTGTTACAAATACTTACGTTTTCACAGAAGTACTGAGATAAAAGTTTACAGTTATAAACACTGATGTCTAGCGATCAAAATAGAGCAAACCACCTTTTGAAATTAACATGGCGCTTCAAATAACAGTTCTAGCAATTACATCTTATGCCACTAGGTGGTGACAAGTGTATTTGTCATCGAATCATTCATTCCAAAGATTTGTTCAAAAACACTGATTCATCCAGTAATGAAACAATTATTTATTAATGAGTCATACAATTCATTCAAACCCATTATTTTAAATAATTCATTCAAATTAATTAAACATTTTTCCAGCAATTCATATTTTGTCAGAACCTCTAGTAAATTACCTGTTATTTTGTTTAGTTCAGAATTGTGGGAGAATCGTGATCTCTATTTGAAAACCAAAAAATCATGATTCTCATTTTATCCAGAATCGTGCAGCTCTGAATTCAATGATTGGACAAACATTATATTTATATTTACATGTATCACAATATATTTACATGTATCAGGATGTGAAGAGAGTTTCAACCAGTATAACAAAAAGTGTTTATATAAAAATTGCCTACCCTACCTTTAAAAATCACTGTCTCTCTTTCAATGCAAGTCTACGGGATTTTTTAGCTCATGTTTTTCATCGGCCTTATCCTATTGGCCTTGTCTTATTACTTAGAAAAGTTAGCACAACCACATGATCTGAGGAATCATTCATGTCTTTAGCTCAAACACAAGCTGCTACTAGAGTTTAACACTTATAGATAACGTGCAGTTGTTTTTTTCAACACGTATAAAAACATTCAGGAATAAACAGGCTCAAAATGACCCAAGTGCTATTTACCAGCGAAGCGCAGCACTGGAAATATAAGTGTAGAAAATGAAAACGTTGAGAAATATTGAATGGTGTTAATCTACTGGCTCTTTAAGAGATTTTAAGCTTGCCTCTTAACACGTTGGAGTGTTGCCCTGTGGTAACAATAGTGTTGGTACACAGGGATGATAATGATAATGTAAGCCCGGGTAAGGCGGGATAATACGGGCTTAACCACTGCTCTGGGATGAAGGAGCAGTGGAGGAAAATAAAGAGAGGGAGAGACAGCAAAACCCTCAGGCGTCCGCCTACTTCTTACCATTCAGACATGATCAAATATCTACACAAACACACAAACACCCACAAACACACTTTCACCAGAGAAGTGCACACAGCTCAAAGGTGGGAGCTATAAATAAGTGATCCAAAATCACTCTCTCTTTTTTAAGTTTAGGTTTTGTCCATGTAAATGAGGCTTGAGGATTAATCCGTGACTCCGACGCAGCTCTTCCTGGATAACGTGTCATCTTTTTAAAACCTTTGGCTGGCATTGTAAACTGATATTATGCTCTATTTATGAGTGCAGTTTAGGTCAGAAATGGTTTGGATTAAAACGGACTAAACGTCATCGCTTCATTGAATAAGTTTTGCCCACACAATACCTGTACAACAAAAGTGTCTTGAGTGGCTCATAAGCGCTGTTGACTGCAGCGCTTTCTCCTGAGAGCTGATTTTATTGTGCCCCTGATATTGCGCTCAATATTATACATCTCCCTCATGTCCATCTCTCTCTCTTAATTTCATCCCTCTGTTTTGCTGTTCATGATGAAAAAGTTTTATTTGCCATAGCAACCACTTGGGTTCTCATTTTTTCTCCCCTTACAAAAAAGCACTACTGGTGTACCATGATGCAGTGATGATAAAGCTGTTTGATTACCATTTTCATATAGCATGGTATATAGATGCAGGTACTTCAAAGAGTAATCTGGTATTACCATCATCGGATCATTTTATGGATTTAGCTCTAATTAATTAATTTTGTTTTAGTTCATTTTCAGTTACTATATTGTATTCAAAAACAGTAGGCGAAAAGTTCCCGGATGACTTACTAGCTACTTCCGCAGAGATTCTGACGTGTGCATTCGATTGACACTTTTCTATCCCATGAGTAGATTTATGAACGTAAGTGAAGCGAACCAACTGTCACGTGACAGTAACAACATGGCAGATGTAGTAGCTACATCTGGATTTCATTCATATTAACCATATTTAGGCCCGGACTGGCTAATCGGGAGCACCGGGAGAATTCCCGGTGGGCCGGTCAGTTTATCTGGCAGTTTATCATGGCACTGGGTTGAAATATAGATGCTCTAGATTAAAAACTGTTGACGCAGCCAAATGTACTAAGCTGAGTAGCCTAAGTTTTTCCTTAAAACCGGTCAGTGACGTATTTAGGACTGGACGACATTGGCAACGGCCCAGGGCGGCATCTAGCACGAGGTAACCGCGCAAGAAAAAAAATACAAATGAATGCGCAATTGGTTTTTATCGCGCATTTGCATGTAACGTCAGTGATATCATGTACTCTGTGGGTAAATTAACCTGGTTGGAAGGGACTTGGAGTGTGCGCCCGGAGAAGAAAAAGTGTACGAGAAGAAGGGATGAGGTGACGTCTGTAGGGACAGCGCAGGACAAGTTCTGAATCAACACTAAATTATGGTAAGGCAAAAGGCCTAAGCCACCGGAGGCCGATTTAGGTAGCCTAAATAAACATAAAGGAAGAGGGGAAAACATGCAAAAGATAAAGGCATGCAGCTATTTCTCATATCGTAATAATAGTAGGCTAGGCAAATAATAAAATATGGCCTATCACTTATGTTATGTTGCTTGCTATGCTATTACACATTGGCCAACAAAATAAATTTTTCTGTCCAACTAGCTTACATAACCAGACAGTAAAATGTGATTTTTGTAACATAATGTAACTTTTTTTTTTTAAGCAAACGTAATACTTTAATATTTTACTGTAAATTTGTGCAATTTTAGGGATTTATGGTATTTTCTGTTATTCATTTGCCTCAATTTGTAATTATTAGTATTTACATTTATAAAAAAGGCAAAATTTTATCTTAAATCCACTTTAATAAAGATCTACATTTCTCACTTTCATTCATAGACATGAAAAATGTGCCTGGGTTTAGTGGACGATTGCTGCCATCTACTGGAAAGCAAACACTTAATTAAATTAAAATTAAAATAACATGCATTTTTAACTACAGCCACTGGATGGCTAGAGAATTAATCAGTGGTTTATAAAATCATTATTATAACAATAAAAATTACTCTATATTACATTTTAGCATTTTTGTACTATTTTGGGGGGGGGGGGGGTAAAAAAAATTAAAAGGCTGTAGAGAACAGTGCACTTTTGCAGACTTATATACTGAGGTTTTAATTACATTATTTTAATAGTCAGGCGTGAATTAAAGTGGGCCAGTCTAAGGCATGAAACTCCGGGGCTGAAAATGAGTCCCAATCCGGCCTTGCCCATATTCATTCTTTTTTGACGGTCGCAAATTCAATTTCAAGTTCAAATGTAGTACCTACTCAGTACATGATTTGGATGCAGCAAGTCTCTTGCTTCGTTCCTGAATGAATCAGTTTGAACTGTTTGAACAAATTAGTTGAATAAATGACATGGGCTACGTTCACACTGTCAGTCCAAATCCAATAGAAATCCGATCAGATTTAGCATGTGTGAACAGCCAAAAATCACATGAAATGTGATTTTTACAAATCCATATCAAGCTACATTTATATGTTGTTTGAAATCCTATTCAAATCCATTTCTTGAAATCCATTTCAGTCTCACTGCTCTGATTCTATTTCACATGATTTATGTGACTTTCTCATGCCATGTAAAACGTAAACGTCAGACGTTGTTATAGGAAACATGCTGAAAGTTGCTGCAGAAACAATAGTTTATGCTTTAATGCTCTTAAAGTACAATAATAGTTTGTAATAGTTTGAAACTAGCTCATTGCAACAAACTTCTCAAGCCTGAACTCCAACAAACTTTAATTTTATCCCATTTTGTGATTCTATACCTCTGTCATTACAAAATAAGACACTGACTTTTCAGCTCTTGCCTCAGTCACTAGTTATGAGCAAGATGTCAACATTATTGCGACAGCTCGCCGCTGATTACCTGTGGCCATTTCTTATTTTAGTGCTTTTGCTTCACTTTCGCTCCTCATCTGTCTCTATGGCAACCACTGCAGCCCGAGCTTGAGCCGCTCGCGCTCGCGCTCTCTCTTTCTCTCTCTCTCTCTCTCTCTCTCTCTCTCATGTGCTAGTGCTTCCCGCCTCCAGCCATGTTGGGAGTCTTCCCGCTCCAAGGGTTAAAACGTCATATCCGGAGGCCACAGCTGGAAGTTTGCGGAGGGCCGTCGTTTCAATGTCAGCTCGATACGACTCTTGACAGCAGCGTGTCATTGTTGTGCGACGCGGGCATACGCTGACATTGATGCTAAAGCTAAAGGAATAGGTCAATGTGTCTGTAAATTTGTAAATCTTGCCAAGAACGAGATGCCGGCATTAACGCTGACGTGCCTGTGTCGCCGCGTGCCAGACATGAGTTTCCAATGAGACGAGATGTGTTGTGACGCAGGTCAGAGTGACAGATGTCCACTAGCGGAGTTGGCCCGAAGTCAGTATCGGGTGTCGGGATCACTTGAGGCTGGAGCAGGCAAGATAACAGAAGAGGAAATTACTGTCATTAAGATGACAAATGCCCCAGCCTGTGAACAGACTCTATATACTTAAGAACTAAAGAGCACCATTATATACTGACATGTCTAATAAATGGGCTCACAGAGAGACTGGGGGTTACATAGCGCAATGATTCAGAGATATACTTATCTAGACTGTGTTTTAGTATACTGTACCTGAGTATATCAAGAGCAGCATTGAACTCTAAAAGATGGAGGGTTTTATACAGTGACCCCAGGGTTGCCAGGTTTTCATAATGAAACCAACCTGGGGTGCGTTTCCCAAAGCGAACTAGTCGCAAGTTCCGTCGTTACCAATAGAGTTCAATGGGACTTGCGACCATGGTTCACCAACGTTGCTTTCGGGAAACTCACCCCTGATTGACTGTTCGCAAAGACCCGCCCCCTTTAGTTACCGTTGCTACGTCCGACAAGCCATGCCGCTCTCACGCCACACATCATGTTCTCACGCAGTGAAAAATACATCGCGGAGCAAAGAGGATACTGACAGACAAGACAGAGCAGGTTACTTTTGATATGAAACAAAGTCTCAAATTTCAAATTTTGCCATTTTTAAAGAATGTGTTAATGTGTCGTGACAGATCGCTGTAGCGCCTCGTGAACCGATCATCTCTTCCTACTAGTTCATTTATAAACATGAATAAACATCATAAGGAATGTTGTTTCAATCGCAGAAAGACGTCAGTACACACCATTTTCAAGTTCAAGTCAACCTACGTTAATCTGTTAACTCACCTGACTGCTTTGTCGGACAAAATGGCGGATTCGGCGTTATGATTGGTTAGATCGCCTGTCAATCAAACTTCTGGAGAAGGGTCAATTGCTACTCAAGACTAGCTCAATCACATTTCAGGGTGGATCCCTTAGTAAAAATATGATTTTTTTTTTTTTTTTTTGGGGGGGGGTTTCTGGTAAAATTTGCATTCCAGGGGCTAAATATCATGTAATTTGGGGTCACTTCAACCAGCGGACATGTAAAACAACCTGCAGCAACAGTGTTAAAGGTGCAATATGTAAATTTTAACGCCATCTAGTGGTGAGGTTGCGAACTGCAACTAATGGCACACACCCCTCGCACCCCTCCCTTTCGGAGAAGCTACGGTGGCCGTCTGGCCTACACAAGACAAAGATCGTCTGAGACAGCAGAGCCTGTGTGAAGCAATGAGGTTTCTTCTTACTTCTAACAAAGAACGGTTTCTGCTTCTAATAAACCAGACAATGACTACTACTACGGTCCCACTTTATATTAAGTGGCCTTAACTACTATGTACTTACATTTAAATTAATCATTTGATACAATGCACTTATTGTGTATATACATGTTTTTACATTGTACTTATATTTTGAAAACACCTGCATGTAATTATATCTGTAATTAATTTACATTTTGATTACCTTACCCATACCCTTAAACCTACCCATACCACCAAAGCTTTCCCGTATCCACCTCAATAGCAGCAAAAGTGTTTTGCAATATGCAATTTTGCAAAATTCAATATGAACCCAAAAAGTACATGTACTTATTTTTTTATGTAAGTACATAGTAGTTAAGGCCACCTAATATAAAGTGGGACCACTACTACTACTACTTTGTGCGTATTCATTGTAGCAACGATGCAAGCTGCCTCTAAAAACACGATCGATTTAGAAGAATAACAACATAGTGACTAAACACGCTCTGTAGAGTGTTTGTCCATTTAGGGCTACTGTAGAAACATGCTGGCGCATAATGGCGACTTGACATGGAGGGGGAACCCATGGTGTATGTAGATAGAAATGGCTCATTCTGAGGTCATAAAAACATAACGGTTAATTATGTAAGGTCTTTATACACCACTGAAAACATAATTATGTGTATTATATTGCATTTCTGTCAGTAGATCCTCACAAATTTTACACATTGCACCTTTATAGTAGCCCAATTCCGCAGGAAAACCGTGGACTTGGCAACACCGAGTGACCCCAAAACTTGCTTAGTTTAGCACTTAGGCCATACTAAATATTGCATTAGATAACAGATAACCATGCAGTGATGTAAAGTATTTGAATAAATGTAATTAGTTTCTGTGCTGAAGTATCTTTTGACTATTGTGTAGTTTGACTGAGTATAAAAGATATAGGCAACTTTTACTCTCTACTTGACTACAGTTTTGATGTACTCTTTACTCCAATACATTTGTGATGAGTAATGCGTCTGAAATCGCATACTCTCTTGAGTAAGTACTTATTTTGAGAGTATTTACATGATCGCTTAAAATAGTATGAATGTGTGTTGTATGAATGTAATTTGGACATGTTACATTCGCTATGTGGTCATCGTCACATGACCTATCAGCATCAATTACGTTGCTTCACTGCCATTCACAAATCATCACCCTTGGCCTCATGGGATAGTAAAGTGCCCATCGTATGACACTTCAGAATCTCGTCGGAAGTAGTAGGTCATCCAGGTACTTTTTGCCTACACTTTTCTTCACTGTGAATTCTGACATACATTACTGCTTTTTGCCTACTATAAAGTATAGGGAAGTATGCGATTTTGGATGCAGTCTACATTTTGCATGGCACTTAATTTTTGTGATATCGCCATCTACAGGGCATTGAAGGTACTAGATCTTGTGCATTTTGCCCTTACCCAAAGTTGTCAACAAGTCTACTTTACGCAAATGCAAGTGCATTGGCAGGTAGTTGCTGAATCACAGGTGCCACATATATGAGATGAGGATGGCTGCACTCAGTGATGAGGCTGATGACAGTGCAAATAAGCTTTGACTATTTCATTTTACTTAACTTTTTTTTTTTTAAATAACTTCTCTTCAATATAACAAGTATTTGAAGGATATTGGTTTACTTATGTCCTTTTTGAGCACTTGAGCTTAACTGAGACTTGAGTGTCTGTAGATGTTTAAGAGTCTGTTGTGTCGACCTTGATATAGTGCAATATTAAGGTGTTGAGCTTTATTTTGATTTTAGAAAATGAACATATGATTCCTCTTCTCACAAATCAACTGTTTCTTGTTTTTTACTGGCATGTCTCTTAGGCGTTGAGGACTAGCGCATCTTTGAGCTACATCCAGTCTACATCCAGTATGAGTAAAATACTTATACTGTTAAAATCAGATACTCTAACCCTGGTTTCACAGACAAGGTAAGCTAGTCCCAGACTGCATGTTTGAGCTGTTTTAACTGAAAGTAACCATTGTTTTGTCTCAACGTGCACACCAGTAAAAAATTTTCTAAGGAACGTTTATAAAAGCTACTTAAATGCCCTAATTGAACTTAGGCCTAATCTAAGCCCTATCTGTGAACCATGCCTAAGACTTTTACTCAAGTTGTACGAATTGGTGACTTGTAATGAAGTAATTTTTGCTGTAAGGTATCTATACTTTCACTCAAATATGGTTTTCAGGTACTCTTTACACCTCTTAGAATAAAAAAATCAAGTGCATCTACAAACAAATGATACAATGATGTGTTTTCTCAGAACTAACTTCACAGCTATTGCAAAGACTTTTAACCAGGTGGTGTTTTAACCTTGGTGCCAAGGTGATTTTAGTAGATGTATGAAGTAATTTCTCCTCAATTTCACACAGGAGTCCAGCAGAGTAACCAGAGGTGTAAAGAACCACATTGACTATGAACGTGATCCACTAATAGAAATATGTCCAAAACCTTTTAGTTCTGTTCCAAAACCTAATGAGCTGCATTGCTGCCTACTGCCTATATAAGTAGCTGCCTTCTACGAACTGAAATGTCATCTTATGTGAATAAGTTGAGGGCTCTTCATTGTCAGCAATTCCACAGATCACATAAGGCACTTCCTAAGTGCACAGAAGAAATGGATTACTTGCTTCCAATACAGTTTGACATTTACTAAACTATGATGTGTTACTCTAACAAGAATAAAATAAATAGCACACACAAATATTGGGTAAAATAGTCCATTTTACTTAATTAGATTGTTTTTGTATTAATTTATTTATTGCATTAAAAAAATAAGTAAATTTACAAAAAGTACATTTAGTACATTTACAACATTTCTCACATCCTTTTATGTGAAGGATGCATGATTCTGCAATAGATTTGCTTAAAACAAGGATTCTTAAAGGGATAGTTCACCCAAATTCAAGTTGTTCCAAACCTGTATGAATTTCTTTCTTCTGCTGAACAAAAGAAGATATTTTGAAGAATATGGGTAACCAAACAGTTGATGGGCCCCATTGACTTATATTGACTTGGGGCCATTGAATGTTTGGTTACCAAAATTCTTCAAAATATCTTATTTTGCCATCAAAAGACACTCGGTTTCCTTCAGAGATATAGTAATATAAACCCCCACCCTAAATTCAATATTTATATTTTTCTTCCAATATTTCGAGCATTGCGAACAGTGAGCTTGTTCGAGCCTTGTTCAGTATCTGCGGGTGCGTCTCCTCTCCTTCATCGTGTTTCGTCTCTGGCATTTGTTATCCTGTTTACAGACTTTGTAATGTTTCCACACAAATTACATTTTGGGAAATGATTCCAATGCAATTTGTGCGCAAATCCGGAATAGAGATTGGACAAAATAAAATGAACAAATGTCCAGTTGACAATCGTGTGTTTGGAGCAAAAAATGTCCGGCTCCGATTTATGGCCGGTCGACCGGTGCATCTCTTAGTATAACATTTCTGCCTACCTTTTAGAACAGCCATCAGAATAACTGATTCTAAATGTATATAATTTAAATCCTTATTAATTTCTAGTTGTAAAACATTAGAGAAATGTGCATGTTCTGCACGGGGCTACATGACACTATATATAGGACCATAACATTTTCATCCAATCTTTATATTCGGTCCAAATTAAATAATGCAATGTCCTACCTACCTGTCAATGTATGTTTTTACATACCCTCGTGCACCCTGTTCATGCAGACATCATACGTCATGCTATGCAGAGTTTATGTAGACAGACGTCAGTCACGGAGCACCACAAACAAACAGCAGCCATCTTTTACAGTTCCTACCGAATCAAAACAATGAGCTTAAGCTGAGTTCACGCCATTACTACCGTAATTAAGAGATGGCAACCTGTGACGTTCTAACCGGGGTCTCAGAATTATGTGTATCCATGTCAACAGTATCAACACCGAAATTAATCTGTAACATTCAGGTACAAGCTCTCGAAGTTGTTTACATTTATTATTATTGTAATGTTATGTACTTTGAGACAATAGGTAGTTTAACGCCGTCTCTTGTGACGCTTTGCCGAGAGCAGCTGTGTGTGCATTCATGTGTTTTGGAGGAGGCGTGGCTTTGGGAGGGTGGGATTGTATGCTTTCAATGCTAGCAGGCTAACATTAGCATTTCCCAGATCACTTACTGCACCTTTAAATTTGGCATGACATTGAAGTTGCAATAGTTTTTCTTCCCTATTGTGATGTATATCCGAGTGAAACGGCTTCTTGAACAAGAACAAGAACGTAGGGCGGGACTTGATTTTGTCCATGGGGAATTGATTGGATGGTTGTGGTTTGCTGTTGGTGGATCTGATGTGAGTGACAGGTTGTCCCGGCGCCAGTAAACGCATCATCCGAGAAGAGAGAGGAAAAATTATTTTGATTAAAGATTACAAGACTTGATTACAGTACTTGAAATCTGCCCATTTCTCTATGTTTTGGATCTGGTGATATTACTGTAGCTGAACTAATCTGAGTCAAAACGGGTATGTGATTCAGTCAGGGCATGAAAAGACAGTTATGGCAGCTACATGACAAGAACTTGTAATTCTTCATTTTATCTTGCAGTACATAATCACACAAGTCTTTTATCTTTTTCAGTGATGGATCGCAAGTCTAGTTTTCACGCAGGTTTGACGAATAGTCTCTCTGCACGGATCGTTTTTCAGCACTACACCAGGAATTGGTCTTAAGTATCAGAATGACAGCTGACATTTCCCTCCTGCCTATTTTTAGTTCAACACTATTGATTTCAGGTCACCTCCGATGTCTGCTCTCAGATCCGACCCCTCCTCATCATGTTGAGATGATTGTGCGAGTGTGTTAATATGTGATGTGGCAGTATGCCCCCTTCCTCGCTCACATTGTAATTCGCAGAGTAGCTGTAGTCTGATATGGGCCTCCTGTGGTGAAAGGGCTGCTGGGTAATGGTGTGAGAGCTGTATTCCCAGGCAGACAGCTTCATTAAAGGCAGTGGGATGGTTCCTGGATCAATCTTCTCGCACAGGGATCGATTGATTCTCCCCTGTGTGCTGGGGATTCCTCTGTGCTCGACCTGTTAACAGAGTAAAGAAGGCCGAGGGGGGTGCGATGTCTCGCTAATTATCCAAGAAGCCCCCGTCGCTGGCAGGGGGCTGATGAATAACGAACATATATATATATGACAATGTGGTGTGTGTGGTCTGTCTTGTAGTTAAACTCTCTCTCTGATGTGTTTGTTAACCGTCGGCTTTGACATCAATGTGCTTGTGTGTGTGTGTGTTTGAATATGTCATGTCTGGCAGCGGCCCTCGATTCTCCAGTGGTCCACACTAGAATTAATAGCTCAGCTACTTTCCAAGCTCAGCAATTACGGTTATTAAGATTAGGTAATTGACCCAGAGGGTTCGAGAGTGCTGCTGTGGAGATATGTTTAAGCAAACATCAGCCTCTCACCATAATGAGGGAACACAGACGGAGAAAAACAAAGGCGTTTACAGCAATGTTTTAAAGTTTTTTGTTATTTATTCATCCATTTTTGTTTGTGTCTTCCATTATTATTCAGTGAAATTTTGGTGAAATTTCGCAGGAAAATAATGTACGCACAGAAGTCGCTTACAAACCAAGCAGCTTTCTGTTGGTCAAAGCGTTGAATCAGCTTGAACCCTTTTGCGAAATCTGCATGGGGAAATCTGGATCTGGATATTTTTAGTAGATTCCTATTGGATTTTGTCTGCAAAAATTCACTAAATTTCACAGTAAATTTGACCACACTTTTAGTTCACATCATTATTTCATTTTCTCCATTACCTACACTGAACAAAAAATTACCTGAAAAAAGTTAGGAAACCATTTTCAGTCTGAAATTGAAAGTACATTTCATATATATATATATATATATATATATATATATATATATATATATATATATATATATATATATATATACAATTAATTGTGAAATTTAATTTCAATTTCTGAGTGAATATATATACAGTACTGTGCAAAAGTAGGCACGTCAGTATTTTAACCGACCTGCAAAGCTACCTGAAAAACAATGCGCAAGTGTACCTGGACAAAAGCTGTTTTAAACACAAAGGGTGGTCACACCAAATATTGATTTGATATTTAGTATTTTTTGAAAGCATCCTCACTTTACAGCATTTTTACACAAGTGCCTAAAACTCTTCACAGTACTGTATCTTTGCAGGTTGCTTTCTTCAAGCATCTTGGAGACACGGTCACAGTTCTTCTGGATTTAGTTTGTCTCAGTTTCATCTGTTTCTTCATGTAATCACAGACAGATTCGATGATGGGGAGATCAGATCTCCGTGTGGAGCACCGGCTGTTGGCTGTTGACTCCTTGTGCATACAAAAATCTCACTGGATTATTACAATGGACTATATGCACGGGTTACTTCCTGGTTGTCATTAAGCCAGCTCGGGCACTTCCGGTGAACTGTTAGCTGTTCATTCTGTAGTCGTTGTACATCGACACAAAACCATCTGGTTGACTTTTTAATGTTGTATTTATATTTTAATGCAGTTATTAAATTTACCTAATTTGCTAATAAACCAGTTTTATTGATTGCAATAAAGACGAAGCTATTGAGACTGTTTAAAAATGCCGTGTCTGTAATTAGACACACACACACACATTTTTCCCCCAGCACTTTAAATGTTATTTTTAATGCGATGACCACAAACATAATTTGTTCATCCTTCTGAGATTGTCCCCGTTGTAAAACCGAACGTTTAAAAATGTAGGAAATTTAACATTTGATAAAAAACACTTATTTAAAAATAAAAAAGATAGTAATTAGCACTTTAACCAGCAGGTGGCAGCAAAGTAGCATTTATTTGCACACATATCAGCCATTTCCTCTAAACGTTTTTCACTTTGTTTTTGACTAAATATTAAACATTATAAAATAACTAGGTTTGAAAAAACATTTTGTCAATGTGAAGTATGAAATACTCACAAAATCTTATGAAAAACAATAACTTTTATTGTGAATTAATTACACAGAAAGCGAGCACCGCGATCTCCCTTTGTAATCACAGCAGATGTCAGTCAGTGCAGCGCAAGATCAATGATTTCAGCACACTTGTGAAAACACACATTTTATTCAATTAATCTAACTAAAGTGCACAATAAATATTTAATTTTTGAAGCTTTTTTTCACATAAAAGTGTGAAAACTAATGGTCGAATTGAATTTAGCCGAGGAGTAGGGCTGGGCAATATATCGCATGCGATTGTCACGCGCATTTCGTCAGTAAAGCCGGTTCCCTGATTACCGCTAAATCGCCATCACCTGCTTTCAAATGGAGCAGCATTTAATAGACAGAGCCGTAGATCACTGAAAAGCCACGCAATATCGCGTTCATTATCGAAGGCGATTCATCTGCGATATGAACGCGATATTGCGTAGCTTATCAGTGAACTACGGCTCTGTCTATTAAATGCTGCTCCATTTGAAAGCAGGTGATGGCGATTTAGCGGTAATCAGGGAACCGGCTTTACTGACGAAATGCGCGTGACAATTGCATGCGATATATCGCCCAGCCCTACCGAGGAGGAACATTGAGGTACGTCTTTATTTATTTATTTTCTAAGCTATTACACTACTGATGCTCAACACACCAGCAAATGACATCTCACCGGAAGTTATCGAGCTGGCTTATATTAATGCGGAAGTTCTAAAGAACGCTCCGCGCATATAGTCCATTAATGGTAAAATGAATGTTTTGAAATGTAATCTGGTATTTCCTACTGATACACTACAGCAAAAGATATAAATAACCATCTTAAAACCATTTTTGGTGAAAATACTGATGTGCCTAAGACGTTTGCACAGTAACAGTGTATACGGTTATGGATTTGATTGAACAAACTCATCTAAAATATTGAATTTAGTGTCATGTATCATTCGTGCTACTGATTTAATATCTGTAATCCTGTGTCTTGTCAAAGCAGTTGGACCTATGATTTTCACATAACTGATGATTAACAATATAAGAAATGCCCTAAAGTAGGGACCCGAAGCATCTAGAGACAAGAAAGTCATATGCTGCGCGACCTCCGTCCCAATTCGCACGCTATCCGTCCTAAATAGTATTCAAAATTAGAATTAGTGTGTACCGAATCATAGTATGTTGAAATGAGTATTTCGAAGATACATGGATAGTCTACTTTTTCCGAATCCGAAGTGTAGATCCATGCATACTCTTATGGCTAATATTGCCCACAACCCATTGCGTGTTGGACGAGGATTCGATTAGAACTACAAATACAAGGTATTAAAGACTACAAACATGGCAGATGTGCGAGTCCAAAGGTTAAGTAGAGGGGGTTTGACTCGTAATTAATTATCAGTGTCTAACCTGCTGAAAAAGAATATTTATTCAGTGTTACCAACATTATATATCATCTGCAATAGTACTATGAGCTTTTATAAAGATGCGTTTGGTCATGAACTTTTAAATGCAAACACATGAGGAGAGTTCTCCGCATGAAAGACACACGATTGGCAGATCAACGTGCTACTACATTTATCTCTGAAATGGTAGGAAATTAAATTAAACTGAATGTGGAGGATTTTAACTGACAGGGCAGTTTAAACGGTGATAGGATGCACATATCTAAGCGACAGAACAGTCTGTTAAAGACCCAACTATGACGAAGTAGCATGTCCCAAAGCTTGCCTACTATTCTGGTTCACACTCAAAAGTATGTACTTTTTCTTCACAAAACAGTACATACTTTTAGGACATAGTATAGGTGAACTGGGACACAGACTTGGGAGTGGGCTTTTGACTTACCTAGCGCTTAGCAATCAGCAAACAAAAATACAATTTCAAAATCTAAAAAAAATCTAAAATGTCTTATAATTATTTTGATTTATTTAGTTTAAAACGAATAACTATTTCCAGAATATTTCAAAATTTACCCAAATGTTTCAAGCTAATTAGCTGGTTTAATAGATGTGCAAAAATAATATGGCACTTATTTTTCACAGCATAAGCTACAAATGTCCTTTTTTCAGAATGCTACTTCACAGCATGTTTAACAGTGATACGACTAATTTAACATTTTTTTCATAAGCCCCTATGTACTAAACTATAATTTAGTATAATTATAGAGTAATTTACTCAAACTATTCAGTGCAGCACATTTAGACCTCAATATTCTCAATCGTCCTTTATGATAAATAATTAAGCATTCTTAATTTGGAAACTGAGATTGCACTGCGCGATCCTGTACTTCATGCAATATCCTCTATTTCATTGCCTTAATTTAATAAATTAAATATCAACATTATGTTGATATTATGTTAGCGGTGTCCTCGGGGACTTCTTGTTGTGAAGTGTCTTTTCAATTTCCTCTGCATCATTTTCATAATGCGGATGTGCTGGAGCCAAACTGTTTTCCACGTTCTGAGTGCGCTAACAATCGGCCACCTGTCAGGGCTGGATTTCATCCCTTTTCGCTCGGGTTCGGAACAGTGAGATTATAAGCCACTTTCAGGTTGTGTGGAAACATTCTGTCACGCCATTGTTTGATCAGAGAGGGACAAGCCTGCTAAATAATTAAGAGATCAGCACCCCTTTGAGAGAATACAGTGCTAAGCCCTACATGAGAGGCAACCCAGGATCCTGCTCGGGCTCAAAGCATCCGCATTAAAACAAGTAATCATCATGTGCACGATGCTGAAGTTAAATGAGAATTTTTCTTCTCCCTTACATGTGTTTTCTCGCGCGTTTGCTCTGTCAATCTGTACCGTAAAGAGATTTGCTTTTCAAAACAAGGCATGCAAGAGCTTAAAAAGCATGGTTTAATAAGCACCGAGACACATCCATCTTTGTTCGCTGGAGATAAGTTAAAATGTGCACGGAGCGAGGCATTCTGGGAAGGCTGGAGGACTGCCCATTGTGGTGCATCTCTTCCTTATGTTTGTTACATGCACAAACACTTTGTCTTAAAGCCTTTTAATGGAGCTAAAAAAGAAATGGCAGGAAGGGAAAAAATGAGTCACACTTTTCTCTTTACAATTCGAAGGTGTTTGGCATGTTCGCTTTATGCCATCTCGGAGATTAGGGAATTCAACCAGCTTCTGTTCCCCCAGCATGTCCTCTTTCAACTCCCCCCTCCTCGCCAGCAGCCCCCCGTGTCACGGAATTAAACACACTCCTTATTTATTTATTTTATTTTATTTTTATTATTATTCATCCGCCGGAAAAGAGGCACCTCAGATACCTGTGACTTATAACACGCTCCCAGCCGTGCCTTTGATTGATTTTTTTGACAGAAATGTCCTCATTAGGTCGCTACAAATGGCATGAAAAGACGCACGCCGCAGAGAAGGGAAGAGGAGAGGGAAAGTGGAGGGGAGAGGAGGGAAGAAAAAGTTTGCTTGCTTTTTGACACTTGCCAGCTTTTATCTATGTGGCATTTCCAGAGTACGCTTCAAAGTTGCAAGCATGCATGCGGGTGCACGAGTGCATGGTACCGAGGAGCGCCTCTATAATTATAATGCACAATTAATTAAAGAAAAGGAGTATAATAGATTCCAGATGAACCTCTGTGACTAATTATCATGTCTTTGATAGTGGAAGTGTGCAGACGGAGCGAGAGAATGAAAGAGAGTGAAGGGGGCTCAGGGCATGAGAGAAAGAAAGAAGTTGAAAAAAAGAAAAAAAAACAAAACGTATGGAATGGGAAAGAGATGGTGGTGGAAAGGGGAGTTTTGAATGTTCCCCAACATGGCATCCGGAGATGGGGTTGCACAGTTGAATTCAAAGCCTGTTTTCTTAATTAAAGGGTTTAATAGGAATGGGGTTGTGCTGCCTGAAGAGAGAACGAGAGAGAGAGAGGATTATGGGGGATAGGCGATGGGGAAGATGAGACTTGAGATAAACAAAAGTTCTGTTTTTTTTTTTTTTTATCTTTGCCTTGCTTAGATAAGTTTTGGAATATTTGCTGTGTTCATTTGTGCTACATTTTCAAGTCGGCCACTTATTTTTGGCATGTGATTGAAATGATATTTTGGTGCAGCTTCAGATGGCAGCGGTATTAAGATAAGTAGCTTTGCTTTAAGTGTAACACCACAATAATCTCTCTCATATTGCCACCTTTTAACTGCTCTCTCTTTTTCTTTTGTGAAATTTGGAATACAAGTTCTGAGTATGGCTCCGACCTGGTTTATACTATACACAACACTGACAGGCATGCAGTGATGTGTATACAGCAATAATAGACTCATTTAAACCACTGTAGGCATAACAGAGATTCAAAAATAAACAGATTAGGATTAATTATCTAGTGTGTGGAGTGTAAATTCATCCTGAAGATTTCTTTAGGTATAGAGCTATGTGTGTGGAGTTACACGCTCAACCATGTGCCTGTGTGTGTGTGTGTGTGTGTGTGTGGCTGCAGATGGAGTCCTTGGCGAAAACCTGTTGACACATTGAGACCATTAGTGCTGTTTTCCTTCTACTCTCACTGCCAGTCTGCCTCTGCCACCTCTCCTGCTGACGAGAGTAAAAATACTCCGTGATGCCTAATGCCAGCGCTTTCTGTTTTAAAACCCACGGTTCGCCCATCTGTAAGGCTCTGTAACGTTAGTTATGAAAATATAAGCGCAAGTCTCACATAAGAAAAAGAAGAGAGTATATCTTGCATAAGGAAAATGTTAAGATTTGTTTTGCATAGTCACATTATTTTTATGACAATTAAGCACATTTCACGTTTTATAATTTTTAATTACTGCAATGCATCACTATTCTACAGTGACAGTAAATAAACAAATACATACACACACATACAATACAATAATAATAATAATAATAATATTCCATAGAATTATTACTGTAATAAAATATTTTTATTATTATTTACACTATGCAATGCTACCCTGACATATAACACTTTGCAATTTAAATAATATATTTTACGCTTATGAGAATTCATGTCACATCCTTGATTCTGATTGGTCAATAGCTGTGTTTTATTCACGATAAAACACGGCTATGACCGCTTCACCCAACAGTTCTGTGTATCACTACACAACATCATTAGCATGTAAACTGTATGTTCTCAATTGATATTGTTCATTGAAGCTTACTGTCTTATGTAGAAGAGTACTCTGAGAAAAAGATTGAGTGAGCAAGTTTATTACTTGCATTCAGATGTAGCATTTTCCTTCAGCTCAGTCCTATGTTCATAATAAAAAATCTCTTTAAATGTCCGATGTATTATCTTGTCCTTTTAACAATTAAGGGGTTTTCCCGTGACTGACAGCGCTAGTCAAAGCATTTGTCAGTTGCGTCTTGTTCCGTGTTCACAACAATTCAGTCTTTTCAATGTAAAAGTCTTCGCTACTGACTGACACACTCATAAAGACAGTCTTTGCCGCCATCCTATGGCATAATAATGTAACTTCTGTTGCTGTTCATGGCCAGGGACTATTTTTTTCCAGCGGAAGGAAGGCTTTTAGTAAGAGTTTACTTCATAAAAGTTGCATTGTTACATATTTTTGGCTTTAATATTTGTATTGTGTGGTAACCATTTTATAAAAGCAATAAGGTACTTGAAGCTAGTGCTGTATCGTGAATAAGTCACGGCTGAAGGGGTAACAATGCCCTTCAGCCGTGACTTATACACAGCCCCTCATACCTTATTGCTTACTTATGTAGCAACTTGACAGATAGACAGATAGATGGATAGATTGATGGATGGACATAAATTATTGATTTGAGTTGAAATGTTTTATTATGTGAGAATAAGGAAACTATTGAAATGAAATGGTGAAACAGTGTAGGAGATTGGTTACCAGGCACAATGGTCAATTGTACCATTTAGCATCATTATTAAGATCCGTTAGACTTCAGATTGCTGTGATTGACCAATCAGAATCAAGTATTCTAGACATATGTGTTTGATTTTTGGGTGAATATGTCTGGGACAGGTTCTTGACAGGTTTTGTGAGAGACGTCTTTGTGAGGTTTTGTTAAGCCATTTTTAACAGACATCATGTGATCGTTTTGAACCCTTGTTCACACTCTTATAGGTTTGATTTGGATGCGTTTCACCTCTTCCTGTTGGACCGGTGGACAAGAGATCATTTAGGGGAGGCTGAAATACAAGACCATGCTCTGATGATATAGATATGAAAGAGTACGGGAGGCTCATTTGAAATGTTTGTGCGAAAATGAAAAAGGAGGAGAGAGAGAGTGTGAGAGTGACAGAGAGCAAGAGAGAAGGGAAAGTCGGTGGCAGTGCTGAACCTGACACTAATGAGCCGCCTTTCTGATGGGACCTGACAGCGCAGAAGAAAGTTGAATCCCTCGACACTGACGCTACACAACACTCCCTCCTAATTGGAGCAGTGTGTATGTGTGCGTGGTGTGTGCAGGGAAACCTGGGCAGAAATAAGATCCGCTTTGTGCGAAACATGTTAATAACAATGATAATACACTCTTG
Organism: Megalobrama amblycephala; assembly: GCF_018812025.1. NCBI lineage: Eukaryota > Metazoa > Chordata > Actinopteri > Cypriniformes > Xenocyprididae > Megalobrama > Megalobrama amblycephala. Next base: position 21,163,535 of record NC_063066.1, on the reverse strand, counting down.
AGAGTGACTGGGACCAAGGCTTATTTGTAGACGCACAACCCGGCGCGTCTGAGGTTGACATTGTTCGCTACACCCGAACTCTCTTTCTTTCTTTCTTTCTCTCATTCACACTTTCTCTGCTTTATTTGCATGCATTTGAGGAAATTGTTGTGGTAGGGCTGTTGATTTAAATTACTGTGCAACTGTCTTCAATGTAATGCATTAATGATCAAAACAGGGCTTTAAATATAGGCTAATTTGGTATTCATCCTGTGTGTGTGTGTGGAAAAACACTTTTATATTTCATAACTGGACAGAGCAACAAATTTCTGTAATTAGTTTTATTATGCTAGAGACCCATGTAAAGCAACAACAACCCCATCCAGATCATTCTTTCTGTGTACTGCTGTTTTGACCTCATGACCTGTGTTTTTTAAAAGTAATGTGTTACAATATTGCGTTTCTCCCTAAAATTCAATTCAATGATGCACTGTAAAAAATAAAAAGTTGAGAAAACTTAAAAGTTGAAGGCAACAAACTTCAGCAGATTTTTGAGTTTTCTCAACTTGTATTCAGTTTATAAAACAAAAAGTTGAGAAAACTCAAAAATCTCCTACAAAAACAAGTTGAGAAAACTCAAAAATCTGCTGAAGTTTGTTGCCTTAAACTTACACGTTTTCTCAACATTTTATTTTTTACAGTGTGGAAATGGAGTTCAATTCTGCCGTAAAGCAGTTTTCATTTGTTCAGCTGAGGTCAGTTCAGTGTTGATTCAGTACAGTTCAATAACTGTGTAAAGATCATCAAATATGAAATGAGTTCATCTATTCATCTATAAAGCAGCTCTGTTGAAAACAGTGATGTCATCATCCAGCTCAGTTCAGTTCTTATCCAATAATGTCAGTACAGTCAAATCAGTAATATTGCTGAATATTATGTGAATATTATGGAAAGTAATGTGTTACATTACTTTTGTGTTACTTTTCCTGACCTGTGCTGGGCTTGTTTGTTTAAAAAAAAAAAAAAAAGTACTATTTTTTTTTTGGCAAATGTAAAGGCCCACCAAAAGTGAAATGATTAAGTCTCAGGCTGAAAGTAATGCAAATTCATGCTGGTACAGTAGATGGCGCAACTCAAACAAACCTTTCAGCTGTGCTCCCATTATGGATTACAGAAGAATAGGACACAGAAGAAGAAAGTTCAACACTCTGACTGCATTCGAAATCACATACTCTTTGATTTTGAATAAGTAATTACTTCACGACCACTAAAAAATTATGTTCTATATAGTATGAGTGTGTGTAGTATGAATGTAATCTGGACGTACTACATTCACCATGCTTTCATTATCATGTGACCCACCAGCGTCAGTTACGTCGCTTCACTGCCATTGACAAATCCTCCCCCGTGGCCTCATGGGATAGTAAAGTGTCCATCGAATGCACACTTTAGAATCTCGCCGGAAGTAGTAGGTCATCCAGGTACTTTTTGCCAACTCTTTTATGAGAACTGTGAATTCTGACATACTTTTTTTGTCATATACTGTTTTTCACCTACTATTTAGTAGGGAAGTATGTGATTTTGGATGTAGCCTCTTCAGCAATAGTAATAATAATAATAATAATAAAAAAGAAATGCAAATGTGGTTTATCTAAAGTCATTTTTACTTATTAGTATGGTTGAATTGGATTATCAAAGGTCAGCAGCAAATACATTGGTTAATAAAGTAAGATTAATACATAAATTATGTTTGTGTTATTTAACATATTTAATATACAGGTGCTGGTCATATAATTAGAATATCATCAAAAAGTTGATTTCACTAATTCCATTCAAAAAGTGAAACTTGTATATTATATTCATTCATTACACACAGACAGATATATTTTAAATGTTTATTTCTTTTAATTTTGATGATTATAAATGACAACTAAGGAAAATCCCAAATTCAGTATGTCAGAAAATTAGAATATTGTGAAAAGTTTCAATATTGAAGACACCTGGTGCCACACTCTAATCAGCTAATTAACTCAAAACACCTGCAAAGGCCTTTAAATGGTCTCTCTGTCTAGTTCTGTAGGCTACACAACCATGGGGAAGACTTCTGACTTGACAGTTGTTCAAAAGACGAACATTGACACCTTGCACAAGGAGGGCAAGACACAAAAGGTCATTGCAAAAGAGGCTGGCTGTTCACAGAGCTCTGTGTCCGAGCACATTAATAGAGAGGAGAAGGGAAGGAAAAGATGTGGTAGAAAAAAGTGTACAAACAATAGGGATAACCGCACCCTGGAGAGGATTGTGAAACAAAACCCATTCAAAAATGTGGGGGAGATTCACAAAGAGTGGACTGCAGCTGGAGTCAGTGCTTCAAGAACCACTACGCACAGACGTATGCAAGACATGTGTTTCAGCTGTCGCATTCCTTGTGTCAAGCCACTCTTGAACAACAGACAGTGTCAGAAGCGTCTCGCCTGGGCTAAAGATAAAAAGGACTGGACTGCTGCTGAGTGGTCCAAAGTTATGTTCTCTGATGAAAGTAAATTTTGCATTTCCTTTGGAAATCAGGGTCTCAGAGTCTGGAGGAAGAGGAGAGGCACACAATCCACGTTGCTTGAGGTCCAGTGTAAAGTTTCCACAGTCAGTGATGGTTTGGGGTGCCATGTCATCTGCTGGTGTTGGTCCACTGTGTTTTCTGAGGTCCAAGGTCAACGCAGCCGTATACCAGGAAGTTTTAGAGCACTTCATGCTTCCTGCTGCTGACCAACTTTATGGAGATTTCATTTTCCAACAGGACTTGGCACCTGCACACAGTGCCAAAGCTACCAGTACCTGGTTTAAGGACCATGGTATCCCTGTTCTTAACTGGCCAGCAAACTCGCCTGACCTTAACCTCATAGAAAATCTATGGGGTATTGCGAAGAGGAAGATGCGATATGCCAGACCCAACAATGCAGAAGAGCTGAATCAGAGCAACCTGGGCTCTCATAACACCTGAGCAGTGCCACAGACTGATCGACTCCATGCCACGCCGCATTGCTGCAGTAATTCAGGCAAAAGGAGCCCCAACTAAGTATTGAGTGCTGTACATGCTCATACTTTTCAAGTTCATACTTTTCAGTTGGCCACAATTTCTAAAAATCCTTTCTTTGTATTGGTCTTAAGTAATATTCTAATTTTCTGAGATACAGAATTTGGGATTTTGCTTAGTTGTCAGTTATAATCATCAAAATTAAAAGAAATAAACATTTGAAATATATCAGTCTGTGTGTAATGAATGAATATAATATACAAGTTTCACTTTTTGAATGGAATTAGTGAAATAAATCAACTTTTTGATGATATTCTAATTATATGACCAGCACCTGTACAGTAGTCAGCATTTGAAGTGGATCAAAAAAGTTAATCAAACTTGTCCAAAGAACTAAGTTGTCTAAGAAGAAGGTTTTGCTGAAAGGTTTTGATCCTTCAAATGTTGACTACTGTATATTGCAGGTTTGCGTAATTTTTTTGTGTTTGCATTTCACTGTTTTTATTCATTTTGAGGAATAATGAAACAAATTTGTGCAAGTTCAATGAATAAATGCATGTTCACGTTTTGTCTAAAACTATGACTGTTCACACAGCACACACACTCCTCTGCACTTACTTCCTATTTCTCTCCACATGGGGACAGGAGATGTGTGATGGGAAAATAAAGTAATATGCGTTACTTATTTGAAAAAGTAACTCAGATATTTTGTTGTAAATTTAAAGGTAATGTGTTACTTTACTAGTTACTTGAAAAAGTAATCTGATTACGTAACTCACTTTACTTGCAATGCGTTACCCCCAACAGTGCTCACGACGTTGTCAGATAACATTGGATGTTTATTGTACAGAAAACAACATTGGTTGAATGTTAAGCAACGTGTGCAAAAGTCTTGAGTGTGCAAAAGCTTTTGGGTCCACTACACATTCAACCTTGATGTCTAAATTTAAAGGTGCTCTATGTAAGAATGACAGCTAGTGGTCGAAATGGGTACTGCAGTCCATATTCAAAATATTGTTTGCCCCGCCCCCTCCTCCTCAAACTCAATGCTCTCGCGGGTTGCCAGTTTGAAGACACGCAACAGGAGCGAGCTCAATTGACATTGGAAGGTGAGGAGGACTTACACACTGTAAGATAATTAGCTGATTTATTGATTTATGATGAGTTGATGTCGCGTTTTAATATGCTCCCGTTCATAAAGATTTTTAGATGGATGCTGAGGCTTTTTAGGTCGGGTAGAATCTGCGATCTCTGACCCAGTCTGTTCTCTAGCTTCCATGGCTGCAATTCGCTGCATGTGTTTTCCGCTAACTGGCAACCCGGGGTGGCGAAATACTATTGGGTAAATTGGCAATCTTGCACGGACCGAAACAAAAATTCAGACAAATTTCAAAGTAAAATAACTGGCTGTAGCAATGGTTTTCAGAGAAACGAATATGTGAACTGAGCATGTATAATAAATATCTGCAAACATATTATGGTATTTTTATGCTTTAGTACAGTCAAAAACGTACATAGAGCACCTTTAAAAACTAAATTATAGATCTGTGGTGTGGAATTGTGCAAGAGACAAAGGCTGATACTGAACTTTCATTTAACACCTTTCAAGTAGTGTCGAGATTGATAGTTTAATTTCTCTTGAAATGTGATGTCACATCGGGAATTGATGTCATATTTGGTTGGAATAATTTGTTAAGACTGTGTCACTAGCATAACAAAATAAACATATTTAAGACAAAAGAGGATTTATTTAATTTATTTAATAAAGACAGCTGATTTTGTCAAATTTTAAGATATTTCATTTGACAGAATTTGATTAAGGTGACAGGGGAAACGCACATCTCTGGCAGGAAAGTGATTAAATTATCTTAAAAACATAATATATCTTCAAATACATGTGTTATTTGGCATAAATGTGTATCTAAACTTGATTTATATACAACATCCTCTTGGGAGCAATTTAAATTCATGTTTTGAATGTAATACAAACGTTTCAGTTTCCTCAGGGACTGAAAAGCCAACGCATGCAGAGAATAGCCCATTAGCACAAAAAGTGACCAGGCTTATTTAATCACACTTAGTCAATATTATCTCTTTCATGCTGAAATTCAATACAAAATAAGGTTTTCGCATCAAGCTGATTCTAATTGACAAAGCGCTCTAAAAAGCGAGGCAGGTTAAAACGAGAGGCGGACTGATTGCAGTATACTCACTCCTGAGGTGATTACAGGGCCTGACTCTCACGCTCAAATGAATGTGGACTCAATTATGTTTCCCTTTTTGTCCTCCGTTGCCAATAGATTCCTCCCCCCAACCCCTATGGTGCTGTTTCCTCCTCTGAATCAATCATTTTTAATTTATCGGGGGGATTTATGTGACAATGGCTGATGAGAGTTTCAATAAGGCAGGAGAGGAGAGAAAAAAAAAACAGATGAAAAAAAAAAAGCCTATGCAAATCTCTTGGATGATGCGATTAGTGTTGGAAACCAAATCAAGGCTGACTTGAATAGACACAGAACACAAAATCATATTAGGTTGAATTCGATGTGCATGGCTTTACATTCAGCGCTGCATATTCTCTCTCTCTTTCTATTTGTCTTTTCTGATTTTACTGACCTGAAAATGCTTTTCCACATCACATATTCTCTGAATATTCCTGGCTGTTCTCGTCCTGTGCCCCTCACACAGATGTTTTGGAGGTTTAAGTACAACAGACACAAGCTCAGCGGCTCCCCGAATGGGACCGGAACAAAGTGCTGCCACTTATTCTGTTATCACATTTCACAGCACGCAACACATGTACAAGTTCACAACGATTCCCCTCAGGTTATGTTTGACGTCCTAGCCATGATGCTTTTGTACATCAGAAGTATATATGATGTTAATTTTGTAGGTAAGAGCAGTGAACCGTACATCAAAAAAGAATTACATATCATTTTCCTGTGATCATTTTAGCATGGTTAAATAGAGAGTGGTGTGAGGTATGACAGTATCTCTTAGTGAAAAGGCTGATAGCTTATATGTTATGTGTGTGTGTGTGTTTGAGTCACAGGGCATGGCATACATGGCCAGGTCCTCGGCGTGAGGTTCCCTAGCACAGATGGCCCTCTCTGTAGGGCAGGGCAGGGAACGGGGACTCCCCCCTCGGCCCCCCTCCGCTGCAGAAGGTCGAACTGTCCGAGCAGTCAGGGATGCCTCAGCCAGTCGCGTGCCTCACTTGTCTCTGCAAATGTGTAAACATGGCCATAAACAGACTAAAAAAGACTGCCATAAGCTGATTTAAATAGGTTTTTTGCTCTTAAATAAGATTCAGCCCTACTGAAATTAAAAGTACTGAAGCCGGGTACACACTGCACGATTTTCAGTTGGATCGCTCTTTTTCTCGCATAACAGGACTATCTGGGGTACCATTTAGTTGCTGTTTCATGGACATTACACAACGGATTGGCGACAGGGGGTCACACATTACATAACATTTCAACAGGAAGAATCACAGACAACTTTGTCTGGTATACGCACTACGTTTCACAACCAAACACACGTGAGAAGTGATACAGGAAATAACGTAAGATCACAGGAGTCAAATGGTAAAACGATAGCCTGCAAGATGCTTGTGATCCAGGTTGTATGTGTGCCGATTTGCAGTGAAAAAGAATAACAGAGAAGAATAGGAAAGAGAGAATTTTTTCTTGCAGAAGCCATGCTGATGATTTGTTGCAGTCTATGGCTCCTCCCCTTGAACTTTCCCTTGCCCTGAACTTTCTCTTGCTCTCATTGGCTGTAGGTTGACACCAATGTAATTTCCAGTCAGAATACATTTCACACTGCAGGACCCTGAGTCGTAGTCCAGATATTTAGCATGCTAAATACTGTATTTCACGGGCATCAGCGTTGCATCAGCACTTCTCTCAGATTGCGTGTTGGATCACACACACCACTACGCGACTGTCACTTACATGAACAAGCACCAATTTGCGTCTGATTTTGGGCATTTGTCTGCGATTTCTACAAAATTTTCAGCGAGTGAAAATCGGGGATAAAATCGTGAAGTGTGTACCCGGCATAAAATCAGATACAGTTGTAAATGTAGACTAATAAAAGACATTTTATTTTACGCATAGCGGACCATCTCATGGGAGCTGCCATTTTGAGATCACATGACCAGTTGAATACTACTCGCTTTTATCTCTGTAACATCTCTGTTTTTGTTTGTGGTAAAAAAATAGTTGGTGACTGCAAATAGTGCATTTTTTTCAATGGAATTGGCCTCATGCTCTCATGGCAATTTGTAATTATTTTATGTTTTGGTGAATTGGTGGCTAATTCATTCATACAGTCTCCTTCATACACTTTCGTTAAAATCTGCTTACAGAGGTCCACCTTCATGCTTTTTCTAAAAATGAAATAAGTTGTTCATACAAAAACCTCATAAAATAGTTACATTTTCTTATGAGAGCAGGTTGAAATTGGTAACCTAATTGGAAATTTCTTTTGCATGATATTACATCCACACCACTAGGTGTCAGTATAAGTCTAAGATGTATGTCATATTGCTCAGTGCAACAAATACCAAAAAAAAAAAAAAAAAATGCTATCGCCTTAAAGAAAAAGTGCATTTCTGTGAAAGGTCTTCCACAAATATAGAAATGGTCACATACAGCGAGAGATGTTTGAATAAGCAAAGCTTATGATTTGTGAGGAAACCAACAACTTCCGGTCGTAGATCTAGAAGAGATGTAACTTCCATGAGTCCACTGGGAGATGGGCGTCCAGACGTTGCTTTATGTTCAATAAGGCCACAGAACAGTGCGTGCTGATCTGATGAATGGTGGCCGCTGAGCTGTGCAGTCTGGTGGCAGTGGGGGGGATATTCCAACCTTCCAGAATCTTCTCAGGGAAGCCAGATCAATAGAGAGACACACAGATGGCTGGGGTTGTTCCTGCTCAGTGAGATTTGGAAAAAGTCTTGAGGAAGGATTAGAGTTGCTTCTGCTATTCCAGGGAAGGGCCAGACTAAAATCAGGTCAGAGGAGGTAAACAAGGAGACAGGAAAGATTTGTCAAAGTCTAAGAGTGACCTGACCTGTCTACTGGGCTCACACTTTGAGAAGTTCCTCAGGTGCCAACAAATATATAAACTTGGGGATCAGCTGGCATACAGTATTTTGTCAGAATGTCTTACAGATGAATAGTTGATATTAGTTCATAGTTAATACTGCAAATGATGCAACTTAGATTCAAACTTGGCTCTGTTTAGTGAACATTTCTGCAAAACTGTAAAACATACTGTACTGTACATACAATTCACGTAGTTTCCAGTTAAAATTAATACTAGTGGCAATAAAACACAAACAACTTTTATTCCTATTCACACAAATTGATTACAGGGGCATTGATTAATAAAGGCTTATTTTCACATGGTTCCATGCACAATATGTTGCACAACTATGTTATGACCTCAAAACAGTTTTACTATAGTGCGCGATTTATAAACTAATACATTTTGATGTTTGTATCACATATCCAGCTCCATATGTGTGGCTTTTCTAACATAGTAAACTTGCTCAGTAGCTCACCTGGTACAGCACTGCACTTGTGATGTGGAGCGTTTGGGAATGAGTCCCTGTTAGGGTTTAGTGTAGATGGTACGTTATTTTCAAATGCAACAGAGCTTTAAACTTTTAGCGCCACTCACCGGACATTTCACTTTGAAAGTGTTGTGAAACATGCAAGAAGCAATGTAATGATCATTTTGCATTAAGTTCTCCACAGGCACATTTTTGTCAAGTTAGCCTGAATTAAAATAATGCCTACTTGTAACAAGAAACCAACAAGTTAATGCTGCCAATGGAGTTTTCATTTAATCAATACACTATAATATGTTTATAAACACTTTATTATATTATATTATATTATATTATATTATATTATATTATATTATAGTCACAAATTCAACCATGCCATCAGCACCAGACCCTGCAACTCTGCCCACTCATTCACTTTCACCCAAATACTAACCTAGATCAAAAACTAAAATGTACACACTCATTAAAGGGATAGTTCACCCAAAAATGAAAATTATCCCATGATTTACTCAAGCCATCCTAGGTGTATATGACTATCTTCTTTCAGACGATCACAATCTGAGATATATTTAAAAATATCCTTAGTCCTCCAACAAGGTTTATAAGGGTTGTGAATGGGGGGCCGTGTTTTAAAACAACAACAACAACAAAAATGCATCCATCCATAATCAAAGTAATCCATATGACTACAGAGGGTTAATAAAGGCGTTCTGAAGTGAAGAGATGCATATTTGTGAGAAAAATATTCATATTTAAAACTTTATAAATTCAAATAACTTGCTTCTGGCGGACAACCGTACGCATACTTCGCAAGTTGATTTGGGCGGAAGAGTATTCTTTGACCCGACGCAATGACAAACACAGAGGCACAGAGAAAAGAGCAAAACAAAACACCAGTCACGAATTACAAGTCTAAAACGAGAAATTTTAAAGAGAAATGTTGGAAGATTTTGATATAAGAGAAGAGGAGCTCGGGCTTTATTTGTTTGAACCGTGAGGGGCATCTAAACTTACAATCCTCCTACATCCTGTGTCATACATTGCGTAAGGGGGTTACTCATTTGGCGCAAATCGACTTGCGAAGTATGTTTACAGTCATCCGCCAGAAGATACAAAGTTTTAAATATGGATATTTTTTTTACAAAAACGCATCCCTTCTCTTCAGAAGGCCTTTATTATCCCTCTGGAGCTGTATGGATTACTTTGAATTATGGATGGATGCATTTTTGTTGTTTTAAAACGTGGCCCCCCCATTCACAACCATTATAAACCTTGGAGGACTAAGGACATTTTTAAATATATCTCCAATTGTGTTCTTCTGAAAGAAGATAGTGATATACAGTGGGTACGGAAAGTATTCAGACCCCCTTAAATTTTTCACTCTGTTATATTGCAGCCATTTGCTACAATCATTTAAGTTCATTTTTTTTCCTCATTAATGTACACACAGCACCCCATATTGACAGAAAAACACAGAATTGTTGACATTTTTGCAGATTTATTAAAGAAAAACTGAAACATCACATGGTCCTAAGTATTCAGACCCTTTGCTCAGTATTTAGTAGAAGCACCCTTTTGATCTAATACAGCCATGCGTATTTTTGGGAAAGATGCAACAAGTTTTTCACACCTGGATTTGGGGATCCTCTGCCATTCCTCCTTGCAGATCCTCTCCAGTTCTGTCAGGTTGGATGGTAAATGTTGGTGGACAGCCATTTTTAGGTCTCTCCAGAGATGCTCAATTGGGTTTAAGTCAGGTCTCTGGCTGGGCCATTCAAGAACAGTCACGGAGTTGTTGTGAAGCCACTCCTTCGTTATTTTAACTGTGTGCTTAGGGTCATTGTCTTGTTGGAAGGTAAACCTTCGGCCCAGTCTGAGGTCCTGAGCCTTCTGGAGAAGGTTCTCGTCCAGGATATTCCTGTACTTGGCTGCATTCATATTTCCCTCGATTGCAACCAGTCGTCCTGTCCCTGCAGCTGAAAAACACCCCCACAGCATGATGCTGCCACCACCATGCCTCACTATTAGGACTGTATTGGACAGGTGATGAGCAGTGCCTGGTTTTCTCCACACATACCGCTTAGAATTAAGGCCAAAAAGTTTATCTTGGTCTCATCAGACCAGAGAATCTTATTTCTCACCATCTTGGAGTCCTTCTGGTGTTTTTTAGCAAACTCCATGCAGGCTTTCATGTGTCTTGCACTGAGGAGAGGCTTCTGTTCGGCCACTCTGCCATAAAGCCCCGACTGGTGGAGGGCTGCAGTGATGGTTGACTTTCTACAACTTCCTCCCATCTCCCGACTGCATCTCTGGAGCTCAGCCACAGTGATCTTTGGGTTCTTCTTTACCCCTCTCACCAAGGCTCTTCTCCCCCGATAGCTCAGTTTGGCCGGATGGCCAGCTCTAGGAAGGGTTCTGGTCATCCCAAACATCTTCCATTTAAGGATTATGGAGGCCACTGTGCTCTTAGGAACCTTAAGTGCTGCAGACATTTTTTTGTAACCTTGCCCAGATCTGTGCCTTGCCACAATTCTGTCTCTGAGCTCTTCAGGCAGTTCGTTTGACCTCATGATTCTCATTTGCTCTGACATGCACTGTGAGCTGTAAGGTCTTATATAGACAGGTGTGTGGCTTTCCTAATCAAGTCCAATCAGTATAATCAAACACAGCTGGACTCAAATGAAGGTGTAGAACCATCTCAAGGATGATCAGAAGAAATGGACAGCACCTGAGTTAAATATATGAGTGTCACAGCAAAGGGTCTGAATACTTAGGAGCATGTGATATTTCAGTTTTTCTTTTTTAATAAATCTGCAAAAATTTCAACAATTCTGTGTTTTTCTGTCAATATGGGGTGCTGTGTGTACATTAATGAGGAAAAAATGAACTTAAATGAGTTTAGCAAATGGCTGCAATATAACAAAGAGTGAAAAATTTAAGGGGGTCTGAATACTTTCCGTACCCACTGTACACCTAGGATGGCTTGAGGGTGAGTAAATCATGGGATAATTTTCATTTTTGGGTGAACTATCCCATAGTATTCCTCGGTTTGTTTGGTCTCATTATTCACTACCTGTGTATGGACTTTACCTGACTCCCTCTCCATCTGCCTTCATCACGGCATCATCTCCTCAAGTCGTCAGGTACCTGCAATACCAAGAAGTCTGCTATATTGCCTGCTGTCTGCTTGCTCTGTTCAATAAACATCCATTTCCTGCATTCCTGTTGTCTGCCCCTCTGTTACAGGACTATTAATGACGTTATAGGTCAAGTGCTCCAAAGATAGATTTAAACATTTAAATAGCTGGCCTCAAATTTATTGGAAATTACAGCAAAACCTGCTGGTGGAGCATAAACAACCACCATTCTCTAACATGGAAGAATCCATCATATGAAGGAAAATGATTATTGCCAGAGGCCACATAAAGATGCAATAATAATGTTTTTTTACTCAAGAGAGATGCTTTTAGCAGTCTCTTTGCTGTTCTAAAAATTAAGTATAGGGCACTGTGCAAATGACCATCAAGGGAGGTATGAGGAATATAGCATATAGTCTTTTTGTTGTTGTCTTGATACACTATGGTCTAACAGTGGCAGTGTATATTTCCCCTAGGAAGCCTTTCATAGCAAGTCTAGTTCAGCAGCCATCCTATCCCTTCTCCCCAGTGCAATGTTTTGATGCTCAGACTGGTAGAGGTGAGCTCAGGTTAAGTCGCTGCTGTCCAAGTCAGTACGTTATCCTGCGTGGAAAACTGCGTCTCTTCACGCATGCGGTGTGAGAGTCACGGTTGGGGATGTGAACCTTGCTTAGCATCAAGCCTGACCCCTCGTTGAGAATGTCATTGTGTTTCAGAAGTGCTATGGGTTAATGAGTCCTTCAGGCAGGTGGTTCAGTCTGTCTCTTGGATTATGCGCTCTGTTGAGCCCATCACTGACACAAGACCCCTGTGACTGCAGGGGTGGAGGTGGCTTCAGGACAGGAGTGTAGATGAAGCTTCTGGGGTTAATGGACATTAAAGGGTTAAGATCTAATGGAGACATGCATATTATCTGAGGTTCCGATATAAAACATATGTAAGGAATGACTGACAACGGACAGTTGAATTATTAGAAAATAATACACACTCAAGGTTATGCAGCCACAATGCGAAGTGGAAAAATAATGCACACAAGGTATTTTAAAGATTTTGAAGTCATATTTTAAAGATTTTTGCATCATTTATAAAACATTAATAGACATTAGTAAGCCATTTATAAATACAAATGCTTTTTTCTTGATTTATAAGCACATCTATAATGTGTTTAATAATTGTCTTTTCATACTTTATTAATGATCAATTCATCATTTCTAAATTATGTATTACATAATTCTAAATAATAAGATGCATAAATGTACATTTAAATAGTTTATTAATCATTTACTTACACTTTCTAAATGATCTTATGAACCACATACAACTTCTAAATAACTGGTTTGTAAATAATGTAATACATAATTTAGAAATTATAAATTGATTATTAATAAAGTATGAAAATACAATTATTAAACACATTATAGATATGCTCATACATCAAGAACAAAGCATTTATAGGTGTATTGATAAACTGCTTACTAATGTCTTTTAATGCTTTATAAATGATGAATTGACTATTTACTAATGCTTAACTAATGCTTCATAGCGTGCAGTTATTATAAAGTGTTACCAAGTCGTTTTATTATGAGAAAGAATGTCAGGAAAAATGAATTTCATTGATGTCACTCGGAGTAATCAAAATAAAGGGACCATTTTGGAGTCATGTGATCATGTGACAGGATGTGACATCATTCATACACCTGCAAAGGACCACATGGTCATGAAGCAAAGTAACTAACTCTCTTTAACTATTTGAAAAAGTCATGTTTGCACTTGCGCATATGTCCCGAAACATCAGGTCATTCGGTACAACCACTATAAACATGGAAAAATGTTGTAATATTAGTAAATATAAAATGTTTGATTGTCCTTTTGCAGGCCTTCAGCCTATTAGCATTGTTTGAAAATATTGTCATTCGGTATAACCAAAAGTGTCATTCGGTAAAACTGAAACTTTGGTTAAACCAAATGACATTTTTGGTGACATATTTTGTCTATCTTGTAAAAAATGACAAAAACAGTGTTAATTGATTATTAAAAAAAAAAAAAAAACATATAATCTCATTGTTAACACTTTAAAAAAAAATCTTCAAAATTAATTATATCTCCATTGTGATAAACCTTATTCGTCAATGACCCATATAATTCAGTGGCCCGCAGTCAATTATTCAGCTTAAATACGGTTATCATGCCTCAAGAGATTGTTCAGATGTTTCATTTCAAGACGTGTCAGATTATTCTGCTTAAAATGCTCTTGTGTGTAGGACTAATTTCTTATGTAATTTCGTAGGGTAAATCAAGGAAAGAGTTTGTCATTTTTATTCTATTGTTTGTTATATTTATTTGCTTGGTCAGTATCTTTGTGTGTTTTGGTTCCTTTGCCGTATAGGCTGTAAGGACCTTTGAAATAACTGAAATAATATGGCAAAGTGATATGGAACTGTAATGCAGTCAAGACCTGCCTGGAACTACTTTAGCAATGTGTTTACTGTAAAATATGACATGTATTCAACTTGAGGCGGCACTGCGCAGACCAATCAGTGTATGACATCAAAGTACCGCAACAGCGATTTGAAAGCATATGCCGTCTGCTCTCTAATCACTCTTGCGGTATACAGATTGGTCTGCGCTGCGCCGCTTCAAGTTGAAAACAAAACGAATTTAAGTGTCGAACACTTAAAAAATAAGTTCAAGGTTCTTTCTTTGTCACATATGTATTACATACATGTGATGTAATGTAGTGAAATGTTTTTTCTTTGTTCCTCATCCCACAGTGCAACAACAAATAGAACATCATATTATGGACACACCACATAATAAAAAATAGAATATAGAATACAATGAATATAATAAACTCAAACTAACAAAAAATGTGTGAATAAATAGATAAATAAATATAGTAGGGGAAAGAATAGAGCAAAGATTTTTATGAAAAATATACAAAACTATACAATATATACATTTCGTACAGTGTGGAAATTATTATTCCCCCCCCCCCCCCCCCCAATGCATTGTTTGTTCTGTGAGGTAGGAATTTCAATAATAATCTCAATAATAAAATAAAAATACAATTATTTTATTTTTATTTTATTTTTGATTTTAATTTTTTTTATTTATCTGTACTAAAATATCTCCTATATACGGAAGAGGATTAGGGCCAAGCAATAATAAAAAAATAAAGCCATCTCGAGATTAAAGTTGTTAAATTTTGAGAAAAAACGTAATAAAATTTCGAGAAAAAAGTCGAAATAAAATGTTGAGGATAAACTCGTTAAATTACGAGAAAAAAGTTGTTAAATTACGAGAACAAATTCATTAAATTATGAGAAAAATGTCGTAAATTTCGAGAAAAAAGTCGAGATAAAATGTTGAGAATAAACTCATTAAATTATGAGAATAAAGTCATTAAATTACGAGAAAAAAGTTGTTAAATTATGAGAACAAATTCGTAATTTAACGAATTTGTTTTCGTAATTTAACGACTTTTTTCTCATAATTTAATGACTTTATTCTCAACATTTTTTCTCTACTTTTTTTTCTCGAAATTTAACAACTTTAATCTCGAGATGGTTTTATTTTTTTATTATTGCTTGGCCCTAATCCTCTTCCGTACCTATATCTATATCTCCTAAATAATTATTTGTGATTTTTCCTGTTAATTATATTATCATGGAGACACAAATGGTAGAATTTCCCAAAAACGTCTTACACTAGTTGTCTCTGAACAATCAAAATGAGCTCTATTTATAAGCAAAACTCTTCCATCTCTGCCGATAAAAGGAAATGTTTGGTGAACATACAGCCCTGAACTTTCTCTCAAACCAGCATAATGTGTTCAGAGCAGCAGTGGCCAGTCAAAGTCACCAGTGCAAAGGTCAACACCCACATCTCTGCTGTTAGCTCTGGAGCATGACAGTCACCTTTCAGTAGGTATCAAGGTGATGTTTGATGCGCAAACATGACCACAAAACTAAGCTAAAGGTGACAATGAGTCAGAATAGCTTGTTTGGAACTATTTCTAAGAGCTCTTGGAACACACCAGGTCATAACTACAAACTCTTGCTCAAACGTATGAATTAAATGCATACAGAAAAATAATATTAACCTCTGCTGAAGAGCGTAGGTTGATTCCTCTTGTTTGACACATAAACAGCAGTTTGAGAACCTCATTCACTGACTGTTGGTGTCAAGACAAACAACTGTTGTATACACAACTGAAGTGGCTTTTTAAACACTAAATCCTCTGTTATTCCTTTTAAATGTTAAGGTAACCGCTTAAAGTATGACATTTTGCATTAAGCCATTGAATAACATTTAATTCATGCTTGTGCTATATGCTTTAGGGCCCTTTTTTTAACGATCTAAGCTCATGGTCTAAAGCGCATGGCGCAAGTGCACTTAGGGCTTGTCCGGATCCATTTTTGCTAGTTTAACGACAGGAAAAATGGCCGGCGTGCCAAGTGCATGGTCTAAAAGGGTTGTCCCTAAGCCAGTTGTGTTCTTGCCATGGCGGATTCGCTATTTACATGGCAGAATTTGCAAGCGGAAAAACGGAACGCTTCTCTAGCGAGGAAACGGATCTGTTCATGCGCGAGGTTAAAACGCGCTAGCAGACCATCTACGGGACAAGCCGGATTCCATCAAAGCCTTTTTATCGTTATGCACACAATAATAATCTTTTACATTGTAATCCATTTATTTTTAATATTTGGCATGTTTGTGTGCTGTTGCATGACCCTGTGTGTGTAATAAGCAGAGTCTAGGCGCATATTACTAACACGCTCTTTAACGGCATTGACTTCAGACCAGGTTTCAGTTGGTCAATGGTGCAGTCTATTTCAGTTGCCTCAAAATAGCAACACGCCAACAACGCACCCAAAAACACCTCGTTTTCAGACCAGCACGCCCATGGGCTCACAAATGGCCGCAAGTGCATTTTCTATTAAAACAACGTGGCCCAGGACGTGAAAATTATATCTGCGGCAGGCTGAAACTAGCAAAAAAACACTTAGCTGCCTTAATTCTTCTTGACATAGATTCAACAAGGTACTGGAAACATTCCTCAGAGATTTTGATGCATATTGACATGATAGCATCACACAGGTTCTGAAGATTTGTCGGCTGCACATCCATGATGTGAATCTCCCGTTCCACCACATCCCAAAGATGCTCTATTGGATTGAGATTGGGTGACTGTGGAGGCCATTTGAATATAGTGAACTCATTGTCATGATAAAGAAACCAGTTTGAGATCATTTGATCTTTGTGAAATGGGTCATAAAGGGATGGAAATGGTCAGTAATACTCAGGTAGGCTGTGGTGTTTAACGATACTTATTTGGTTCTAAGGAGCCTAAAGTGTGCCAAGAAAATATCCTCCTCACCAGTAGTCTGAACTGATGATACAAGGCAGGATAAATTTGTTTACACCAAATTCTGACCCTACCATCTGAATGTCACAGCAGAAATTGAGACTTATCCACCAGGCAATGTTTTTCCAATCTTCTATTGTTCAATTTTGGTGAGCCAGTTCAACGTATTGTGCATTCAGAGATGCTCTACTGCAGACCTCGATTGTAACAAGTGGTTATTTGAGTTACTGTTGCCTTTCTATCATCTCAAACCAGTCTGGCCATTCTCTGACCTCTGGCATCAACAAGGCATTTTTGCTCACAGAACTGCTGCTAATTGGATATTTTCGGACCATTCTCTGTAAACCCTAGAAATGGTTGTGTGTGAAAATCCCATTAAATCAGCAGTTTCTGAAATACTCAGAGCAGCCTGTCTGGCACCAACAACCATGCCACATTTAAAGTCACTTAAATCACCTTTCTTCCCCATTCTGATGCTCAGTTTGAAATTCATCAGATCATCTTGACCAAGTGAGAGTTTAAACGGTGCCCACTTATTGTATTTTGTAACTTATTTTCTGATATTACTTTCTCAAGAATGCTTGCAAGGATCAGTGAAAGGCACAGCCATTGCCTGGGGTTCACATCTAAAGGTCAGAGGTCTGACATTTCTCCCTGTCCATCACTATCAACAAATGAGTTTCATTATGTTGTGACTCAAATGAGTCACATGTCATCAGCCCAGGGCTGCATTTCTCAAAAGCATAGTGAGTGAAGTTGATAATAGAGACCATTGGTGGGAATGGTTGTCCTTCAGCTTACAATGCTTTTCAGAAATGCAGCCCAGGAAAGTTCAAGAGCTCCTTTAGAGATGCATGTTGAATTTTTCAGTTTGGTTCTACTTAATCTCAGTTTTCAAATCAGGTTCAAGTCAAGTTTCACAGTTACTTGTTGTTGCTACAGCAGTTTATTTATTGGTTTAAATAAAAAAACAGAGATACAGCATTCCATGAATAACAGAATACAAAACAGGCCCTGAAAATGTTTTTCTTTTTCAAGAAATGGTTAAAGAAAACATATTAACTTTCAGAAAATGCTGATTATCAACCTTGGGAGTTCGAATTATATACTGTATTGTATGAGCTGTTTTAGTTTGCCATCCAGTTATCCAAATTTATATACCTGTTTAAAACACAGATTTTTGTACTTTTATTATTTTATAGCAATAAACATGAAAGGGTTAGTTCACCCAAAAACGAAAATTCTGTCATTAATTACTCACCCTCATGTTGTTCCAAACCTGAAAGACCTTCGTTCATCTTCGGGACACAAATTAAGATATTTTTTGATGAAATCCGAGAGGTATATGACTCGTCAGCAATATAACCACTACTGTCAAGGTCCAGAAAGGAACTAAAGACATTGTTAACGTGACTGCAGTGGTTCAACCGTAATGTTATGAAGCGACGAGAACACTTTTTGTGCGCAAGAACGAAACAAAAATTCAACAATATCTTCACTTCTGTTTCATTCTCGTATGCTGTTTACGTTCAGCACTTCCAGGTTCTACGTCAGAACGACGGCTCAGTATCGGCAGATGCTGTTTACGTCAGCAGCACAATGCATGTCGTAGAACATGCGTCTGACGTAGAACCTGGAAGCGCTGGACGTAAACAGCGTAAGAGAATGACATTATATATGAGGGTGAGTAATTAATGACAGAATTTAAATTCAGAAGGTATTTAGGGTTAAGGGTCCAATTCTCACTATTAACTAGTTGCTAATTGGCATGTGTATTACTAGGATTTTGGCTGTTTATTAGTACTTATAAAGCACATATTAATGCTTAATGCCTTATTCTGCATGACCATATTCTACATCCCTTAATCCCGCCCAAAACCTAAACTTAACAACTACTTTACTAACTATTAATAAGCAGTAATTAGGAGTTTATTGAAGCAAAAATTGTAGTTAATAGTTAATAATGAGAATTGGACCCTAATTAAATTAATATTGGATAATAATATAACATATTTTTTATTAAAAATTATATTAAGAAAATAATATCATTTTTATGGATTTATTGGTTCATTTTATGTTACATAATAGTATATCTAAGCTATCTAGAAGTTCTCACACTGCCACCAGCAACAATTAAAAGTAAACATGAGATTTGTGCCTGTAATGCTTAAAAGAAATTTTGAAACATCAAAGTGTGCCGTGTTCATGGAAAGTGCCATCCAATGCACCACTGATAGACCATCGCCTTTGGGTATGTGAATGCTGGTACAAACAGTTTTAGAAACTATTGAGAAATGGGTTTAACACATGGCAGATTTTACATGTGTTCCCGCTGAAGATCATGTCTCAATGAGCTTTAGCAGTGAGTCATGTGTCAGTGTCTCTGTACGGTGTGGCGGTTCTGGCCCTGTCTTCAGTGCTGCAGGGCAAGAACATATTCAGCTGGATTATTCACCAGCACTTCAAACGGCGTTCCATCACTAAGCTCCTGCTTTGTTTAATAAGCTATCTCTGCACTAACAAAATGCTAATTATTTATGCTTTTTCGAAAGCAAGCATATTTTTTCTCTTTTTTGATGGTGGTGGAGGGAGGGAGGGGGGATTACATAAATAAGCTATTTCTAAAAGGTTGACGAATTAGAATTAGTGTTTGGCAGAGCGAGTGAGGCATACCAGCTTGTAGCGTGGACAGGGCTTTGTAGGTGGCCCATCTGAAGTAATGAATTCCAAGCGAGAGGCTTTCAGGTGGCATTACGGTGGTTTGAGGTTTGCCCTGCAGATAGCTGCACAGCATGGCAGAAAATATTCAATTATGCCTCTAATGTTCATGAATGCTTATCAAAAGATGTTTGTCTCAGGTCAAGAGGTGACGAACAGTCAGAATAATTCGTTTCACAACTCATTCTTAATAACGATATTCCCAGCTAACAAAAATATGTTTTAAGAACATTTTACTAATGTTACCATTAAATTATAAAATCATTCTGAATGTTCTCTGAACGTTCAAACCACAAAAGTTTTTTAAATCTTTGAAAGTGTTTTTATACATAGTTCAGTCATGAAACCCTAGAGGGCGCAGGCTGATGGGTCCCTAACGCAAGCTGATGATAATTACAGTGTTAACTACTGGCACAAGATGATTGGTCCATGTCACATCTGCAGCCAATGAGCTTGTTGCTCACATATTTAAATGGCTCTAAAACCCTCCACCTTCCCCAGCTCCACCTGTATAGATCTGCTCAGGGTTATTGATATATGATATTTGTGCAGCAGCAATATGTCTTACTCGCAGCAGCGTATCAGCTTATGTATTGGCAGTAGCAAGTTCCTGTACTTGCTCTGCAGCAGCAGCAATAATCAGCAGCAGCAATAATCTACAACAACAGCAATAATCTACAGCAGCAGCAGCAGCATAGCAGATTTACTCCGCCAAGACCAAATACATTAACATTGTCATAATCCAGCATGTCCTGATATTGCTGAGTTAGATGCGTTAATGGGTCAACATATTTTGTTGATCCTGGAACAACATTCCAGTCAACATTCTTGTCAGTGCCACAGTTCCTCAACAGACTGTCCATACCGGCGTGATGAATACAATCCTCAACTGGACACGACCACAACGCAGCCCTGAAGTATCAGCAGAGATCGAGTCAACTGGATCATCCACTGTGAAGGCCTCATCGACACGACAGCCAGTAGCACAGTTCCTCAACAGACCGTCCATACCGGCGTGATGAATACGATCCTCAACTGGATGGAACCGAAATATATACTTTGATTGTTGCGATCCTATCAGACTTATGATAGCAACCTGATTGTAACAAAGCACTGTTCGCCAGAGGAGAACTGGCCCCCCGACTAAGCCTGGTTTCTCCCAAGGTTTTTTTTTCTCCATTTTAACAACTATCTGCCACTTGTTTGCCACCTGATGTCACCTGATGGAGTTTGGGTTCCTTGCCGCTGTTGCCTTTGGCTTGCTTAGTTGGGGACACTTGACATTTGATATTCAATAGTATTCTTGACATTTATTCAACAGTGCTTTGATCTGCCTGCATTGACACTATTATTTAAGAGCTGCTGTGCAGCCAAATTATGTACCAGTTATCAATGTAAAGCTGCTTTGACACAATCTGCATTGTAAAAAGCGCTATATAAATAAAGGTGACTTGACTTGACTTGACTTGAAAATTTAGTCTTAACCCTATTCCTACCCCTAAACCTAACCCTACCCATAAGTTATCCCAAAAATCAGAGGGAAATGATAGATGAATAAAACTGATGTAGAAGCACCAATTCATGATTTTAAGCCTAAAGTTGACATAATCTGTAAACTTGTCCCTCAAGTCTGATTGGTTGATTTGAATGTTGTTCCAGGATCAACAAAAATGTTGACCCAGGAACATGTTGAACTCAGCAAAATCAGGTTATGCATCATATCCATTACCATTCTAAAAATCTTCCGAGAGTTGTCATGATTGAAATTTAAATTTGGTTATGCAAACGTTAAGAGAATTCCATTTTTTTTATTTTGCAAACATTATGGTAATGTAACTTTTTTAAAATGTTCTCTGTAACAAGTAGTAACATTTAGAAATGATAGACTAATGTCCAAATAAAACATTTCAGGAAAAAAAAAAAGTTTTATGAATTTATAACATATATGCATAAATAATATTTTTATGTTCTGAGAACATTAATAAAGACCAGATAATTCTGATAAATGTTCCTCTATTAAAGTTAAGCTTAAGAGAGTTAAGTTTGAGAACTTTAGCCAAAATTCAAGAATGATCCCTGTTAGCTGGGTTCATGGTATTTACCTGGTACTTCATGGTACATTTTGGTTCATTTTTATTTGTGTTACCTTTCCACAACAAAAAAAGTCAGTTTAAATGTAAATTAGTAACTTTTTCAATGTTTGAACTTTGTTCTTGCAAGTATTTTTCCACTTTTTGAATTTTCAAAATACAAAATGTTTTTAACATTGATAACACCAATGACAAAAATTTAATAGGCAAGTGTTTTTAATTACTATACTACCATAATACTATTTAAAAATATATATCCACACTTGTTAGACCTTGTAACTAAACAAAATGAGCAAATCATGTGGTTGAACCATTTCATATTTAGGCTATAAAATAATGACACTTATATGGAGTTTCTTAATTGATTTTTTTCGTGACTGAAATGTCAAGTGAATTGCTTGTTACTATATTTTGAGAATGACCCACTCACACAAAAGTAAAAAAAAAAAAAAATAAATAAATAAATCCCCATGTAGGGTCAATACTTGATTTTAAATGGCCCATGACAAAACAATAAGTATGGGCCCCAGGTCTCATATGGCGCTTTTCCACTGCATGGTATGGTTTGGTACGGCTCACTTTTTGGCGCTTTTCCACTGCATGGGACGGCTCGGTACAGAACATACTAAACTGCAGTGGAAAAGCAAACCGAAAGTAAGCGAGCCGAGCCATGCGAACCGAGATGAGCCGAGTCGCGCCAATACTCTCACCAGCGTTTAAACATATAATGTGGCCTCCTCAACACAGGTACCGGGACAACATTTCCAGTTTGTCGCCCCTGACAACAGCCTCAAATATAATGTCCATTACAAGGCAACAAAGCATGTCGGTCAAAGTAGTAAAAGGTACATTTTGCACACAGTTCACATACACTCCAGCAGTTTAAGGGGCGAGCGGGATGCGTCTCATTCCACGGCCCCTCAGATCTTCTTAGTGTCAGCGAGAGCACACGCTCAGTGAAATAAATGGGACATCTCGTGACGATTGCACTAATTCTGTGAGATTCCTTTCGCACTAGAAGCCTCTGTGTATCCCTTTGTAGATGAAAGGCTTCTACTTTTTCTGTCAATGGCCTCGAGCGATGTGAATTAAACATTGATTTTATCGGAAGTTTAGTGGCTGCGGCCGTGCGGAGCGCTGATTCACCCGTGCGCTTGAGCAGACGGAATCTGTTGGAGGAATGAGTGGAATGAAGAGATGAGCTAGGAGAGAGCGGAGCGCAGTGTACGGTATTAAAAAAAGAGCAATTAAGAGAGGAAGAGGACAAAGTTGTAGCATTTTTCCTGTAATGTTTGTTCTTGGAGGTTCAGTCAGACTGCAACAAAAGCATTTCCTCTCCCGCTTCTGACATTGGAGCAAAACTGTGGTTATATTTTTGGTTGTGTTGGATTGAGAAATTCCTGCCTCAAAGCATTTATTAGAAAGCCAACATCCTCACTATTTACACTCATATGTAAAGCTCAGGATGCAGTGTATAGTACAGAGAATAATCTGACCTACTTAATCACTTTGAGAAATTCTTAGACTTATTTATATGTAATATAACAATGAGAATAAAGTCAAGGGGATAACTGCTTTGATGCGCATTCTCTTTTGTCCTACCCCATTTTTTTCTCTTGCTCTCTAGAGTTTGTTGTCTGCCCTGAGGATATGAAAGATAAAAGTGTAGAACTCTCAGGGGAATTTGACTGTATATGTGCCCTCTACTTTCCCTTAATGTAACTGTCCAATTCACATAGTCCCTACGCAGTGTACACGGCTCCCTACACACTGAGCAGGGGATATCTGTAGAAGTTCACTTAACAAAATTTGTTTGTGTGCAGTTTCTTCAAACACAGACTTGAAACAGTTGAGCAGATTAGGGGTTTTGTATGGGAAAAAAAAGTAAAAAAAAAAAACATATATGAAAATATGGTGTATATGTTAATGGAAGCAAGCTAGTAAGAGCTGTGTGTGTAAACCTCACTTCCCTGGCCTCAAGAGGCACAGTAGTAACTGATGCTAGAGGCTGCAGTTTTTAGCGTCCTTGTTAGTACGCCCGCCTCCCATGCCAGAGACCCGGGTTCAAGGCCCACACATAGCGGGGCGAGTAGGACCCAAGGGGTTACATTTGGTGCCGTGACCCAGATGGGAGTGAGGTTTAGGGGGTAAGTGAAATGGAAGCAAGCTAGTAAGAGCTGTGCATGTAAACCTCACTTTCCTGGCCTCAAAAGTCATGCTAGAGGTTGCGGCCTTGAGCGCCCTTGTTAGCACGCCCGCTTCCCATGCTGGAGATGCCGGTTCGAATCCCGCTCAGAGTGGGTCGAGTAAGACCAGTTACATATGTATACGGAGCGCATAAAGGGACATGGTTATGGTCAAAAAAATGAGATGATAGGAAAAACAAATCAATCGCTCGCAAATATTTTGTGATGGAAATAACATGACATATTTTAGTGCTTTTGCAAGTGAATGCTACGGAGCCCCTAAAGGGACATGGTGGCGGAAAAAAGTATAAAATGGGAGGTAATATATTAAGTCAATGCCTTTGCGTTCTCTCGCAAATGTTTCCACTGAGAAACACTGCGTTTGCTCGCAATACATTTTGCAAATACACTTTGTGTTAGTTTACAAAACCTTTTGATCTCTTTGTGAAGTTTCTCGGCGGAACACAAACGTTTTTGTGAGGGAATACAAAGTTTCTTGGGGGAACACAAAACATTTGCGAAGGAGAACGAGAGCAAGCAAAAGCATTGACAAATAATTTCATATTTTTTTCCTTCACCACGTCCCTTTAGGGGCTCCGTAGAATACAAAGTTTCTCGGGGGGAAAAGATACTTTTGCTAGAGAAAAAAGTATTGAAATGTATATATGTGTTTTCCTAACTTTTATGTGGTGCATGGTCATGATAATTAAAGATTAAAGATATTTTGAAGAAAAACAGTGCCATTACAAAGTTTGGGGTCAGTAAGATTTTTTTTTTTTTTTTGGAAAGAAATGTATACTATTATTCATTAAGGATGCATTGAATTGATGAAAAGTGACAGTAAAAGCCATTATAATGTAACAAAAGATTTCTATTTCAAATGAATGTTGTTCTTTTAAACTTTCTATTCATCAAAGAACCTTGAAAAAATGTATCACAAAAAAAATGAAGCAGCACAACTGTTTTTAACATTGATAATCAGAAATATTTCTTGAGCAGCATATTAGAATGATTTCTAAAGGATCATGTGACACTGAAGGCTGGAGTAATGATGCAGAAAATTCAGCTTTGATCACAGAAATATATATAAATGTTTGGATTGATTGGTTAGAAGTATAACATGTAAGCTGTTCTTATAAGCAACACTATTAAGTTCTGTCAGTGTTCACTGTGCTAAAACTGACAGGGAATTTAAAGCATAAATAATAAAAATTGAACAGAAAATGTATGTGACTGATAATGGAATCAATCTTGCGGAAGATCAGGACATTTACAGGGCAGAGAAGAGACTGAGAGCTCAGGGTTCCTGTCCTTTCTATTTTTTGCTCGATTTTCACATCGCTCATTCTCTCACTCACTATGGCTTCCCTCATGTTACCCGCTCATAATGTTGGTCTTGTCAGCTGCTGTTTCCTTGTCCCAGAGCAGCCCCCATAAAGGAGCCATCATGCACCTCTGGCCTATGAATAGTGGCAAAAGCCTCATCTGGGTCAGACTCACTCTGCAGAGAGACTAAATAATTAAATCCTTGTTTTCTCTTCTTTTTCCTCTTATTCTCGATCTTTCTCTCTTGCTACCAGATCAACCCTCCCCTCATCTTGTTCTCTTTGTCAAAGGGTAATAACTAAAATGAGTCATGTAATGGAAGAAAAAAACAGAAGCGTAACGTGCCGTTCAAATAGGAAGCTAAGTTTGGAGCTGTTACATAAGCTGTCACTGCTTGGTGTAGACAAATGAGAGAGGCGAGGTAAAGAGAAAGATGGTGAGACATGAGCGGAGGACAAGGAAGAGCTAAGGAAGCTGCTGAATGATGATGAGCGGGGTGTACAAACTATCGCAAAATGCTTCCAACATACTTCACACTTCAGTAGAGTGGTCTGAGACATTATAAGTGGAGGAGATGAGCCACTTGAATGGGAGAAATGGTAATGCTTAATAATGACAACTACATAATTTGTCATGCCTTCCTATTAAAAAAGCCAATTTCCTGTTTGTTTATTATAGAACATGAATGCGCATTAGTTGAACCAGCCTGAAAAATACAGTTTTATTCAACCCCGGCTATTGGGAAAACATACCTGTGGAGCCATTTATGCAAAATGACATTACGTTGCTTCTTACATGTTTCGCGACACATTCAAAGTGAAATGTCCAGTGAGTGATGCCAAAAGTACATTTGGTTTTACCCTAAACAGATGAATGTGAATCCGGTAATGTTTTAATATATTGGTTGTTATAAGTATCAGGGCAGTTCAGAAATTAAATGTCCAGTGAGTGACACTAAAAGTATGTTCATTTGCAGCGTTATATTATGTTAGTATTTGTAAGAATCAGGGCAGTTCAGAAATTAAATGTCCAGTTAAAAGGTTAATGCTTTTAACATTTGAAAATAATGTACCACCTACATTAAAACCTAGCCGGAAGTGTTAACAAAAGTAAATATGACATGAAAAACACATTTGTCGAAGCAACCATGCCAATTTAGCTGCTTCTACATGTTTTTGAGCTCTTTAATCGTGACTCGTGTTTTACAGGACTAGTATTTAAATGCTCCATACTGAGGGTATGTTTACACAACAACAATATGCCAAGTTTTTCCTTCGAGTTTCCTGCGTACAGAAAACACCATTGTCAAAATGATCCATTCAAATGGATCTGTGAAAATGACTAAAAACGCTGTATTCTGCTGGCAGGCCATTAGATGGCGATGAAACACTATAGACCAGGGGTGTCAAACAAACAGCCCGTGGGCCGAATACAGCCCACAAAGGTGTCCAATCCGGCCCGGAGGATGATTTGAACTATAATAATAAAAAAAAATTAAAAAATAGAGATGCATTAGTCCACACTGGTCATAAATCGTTTTTTACTTTTATTTTGGTCGATCTTTATTCCGGGCTTACATTTACTAAGTTTGTAAACAGGACGTTAACACAGGCACACGCTGAATATGGACACAAAGAGGAAAACAGATGCGCCAGCAGAGAATGCAGACCATGCACAAGCTCACTGTTCGCGAAAAATAGGAAGAATAATATAAATATTAAATTGGGGTTGATATAAATGTATCTCTGAAGAGAACTGTCTTCAGAAAAGTTCTGATGGCTATTCCTCTTATCTCCGTATAAAGTAGGCCTAGTATTAGCCTATTTATCGATGCAGTGCTGCTTTGTGTATAGCAGTAACCATGGAAATGTGATATCACTGCTTTTCAATAAACGCCACCTACTGTCAGAGAGTGAACTTGCAATTTTTCTGTATAGGTGCATATTTTTTGAGATGGTCCTCACTGCAGAACTCAAGATCCAGGGGGTGGGGTTCGATCTAGATCCAACTCCTCCCACTTTACATATCCCTAAACCTACCCGTCTCCGCCCTCTGGATCTAAACCTACCCATCTCCACCCCCTGGATCTGGATCCAACACCTCCCAGTTTACATATCCCTAAACCTACCCGTCTCCGCCCCCTGGATCTAAACCTACCCATCTCCACCCCCTGGATCTGGATCCAACTCCTCCCACTTTACATATCCCTAAACCTACCCGTCTCCGCCCCCTGGATCTAAACCTACCCATCTCCACCCCCTGGATCTGGATCTGGATCCAACACCTCCCAGTTTACATATCCCTAAACCTACCCGTCTCTGCCCCCTGGATCTAAACCTACCCATCTCCACCCCCTGGATCTGGATCCAACACCTCCCAGTTTACATATCCCTAAACCTACCTGTCTCCGCCCCCTGGATCTAAACCTACCCATCTCCATCCCCTGGATCTGGATCCAACTCCTCCCACTTTACATATCCCTAAACCTACCCGTCTCCACCCCCTGGATCTAAACCTACCCATCTCCACCCCCTGGATCTGGATCCAACTCCTCCCACTTTACATTTGTATGAAAAGGAATAAAAGCTTGTTGGTGTTTTACTGCCACTAGTGTTCATTTCATTTGGAACCCACAGTGATTTGTATATATAAGTATGTTTTTGGAGCTTTGCCGGAATGTAGGTAGAGATGTTTTCCCTAAAAGCCTACATTGTTGTTGTTGGTTTTTTTTTGCATGATATATGTGTGATGTTATTTAAATGTAATCTTGACCTGCAGTTGTGGTGATTTTGTGTTTTTTGAAAATAGCTGCCTGAGAGCATTATCAATATTGCTGCTGAGTGAATATATTTGCATTAAAGGGACTTTGCCATAGTTCAACTGTTTTCCAAAGAGTGTTTCAGTGAATAGTGATGTGCTGGGAGGGTTTCTTTTTAAAAAGTAGATTATTTAGTTAACTGCTGCTAATTATTAGTATGCTATTATAATTGTACTTAGTTTAAACTTAGCCTATTTGTTGGAGTTTCAAGCTCTAACCCTAATTGAGATTCATTCAAAAACTGTCATTGTTTTTGTACAAGAAAAAGTATGGCTGTGGTTAAATGATATGTATTTTACCATTGTATTTAACAAAAAATGGCTCCTTTCAGTGCAGCTACTTTGTTGAAGCTTGTAATGTAGCTAATTTTTCAAAAGAGTAGCTTGTCTGCAGTTCAACTACTCTAAATTATGAGTAGCTTGTAGTTTGCTACAGCTATAAAGTAGCTTCCCAAACTGTGGATGGGTGGCAGAGAGAATCCACTTTGGAAGAGCTGAGTTTGAAGGGACAAATGGAAAAAGAAGAGAGGGGGAGAGAGAAAGAAAGAGAAAGGGAAAGGCTTACCTTCTCACACAGGGAGGCTTTCATTAAACACAGTCATCTTTGGTAATAAGCACTTGAAGACTGATCTCTCCCATTGCTTCCCTCAGGTGCTGCATTACCATAATGGATTCTCACTGCAGCACGGTATTAAAGCGTGGAGGCATATTCCAAACTCAACGCAAATGCAACTTGTAATGCACATTATCCCAGCTCAACACATTAGATGTCATTACTAGAGCTGGAGCAGACAGCATTTCGTCATTATCTGCTGAAGTGTTCCACAGGGAAGTGGAAAGTGAAGGAAAAGCACAAATAATTCTGGAATAGGCTGTTTTTTCTCCATTCAAAGTTTGTTAATGACTTTGTAAACAAGATGATTATTAATTAATGATAAAGATAGAACTATAATGCTCTCATTTACCTAACTGCACTACAATTAGAAGATGCTCAAATTAAACAAATTATTAAACAAGTTACGTTATTGACTACCACAAACACATAACAGGTGGTTAATTGCAATATTTTACTTGGATAGCCCAATGAAAAATGAAAAAAATAGACACGTCATATATATATATATATATATATATATATATATATATATATATATATATATATATATATATATATATATACTTGCCATTTCTTTGGAATTGTTTGTGGAAATTTACTAGCAATTTCTGAGTGACGCACCCCCACCCCCACCCATTTTTCTCAGTGTGAAAGTATGTTCTTTATTCTTGGTCACTGTAACTAGTGGGAACTAAAATTGCCTGTTCATATACATCAGTAAAATGGTAAAATGGTCAGTAAAATGCAACAGAAAGTTATAGCAGGCAATTGACCCTTCGCCGGGAGTTTGATTGACAAACGATCTAACCAATCAGAAAAAGTGACATCGCCAACTACTGGCCAGGCATGAATAATACAGCATTTTAGTCGTTTTCGCCATTCCTTGTGAACGGGGATTGTTTTGACAAACTTGCGCCACATTGTACACATTGTCGCCTTGAAATGGTGCTCTGGGTTTCTCCACTGGTCAAAAATGTGACCACTGGTATATTTACTGTATATAGTGATCATGATTTATTTAAAAACAGAAAAATACCAAAATGTAAATATTCCAATGTATCAAATACTCAGCTGGAATTAAACAACTCTTGTCATGTGACTGTTTACAAAATGTTCACATGCAAAATGTTAACTTCAAATTCAAAACCAAATTTTGGTCACAAATGTTACCAGTGACATTAAAGGGACAGTTCACCCAAAAATGGAAATTATCCCGTGATTTACTCACCTTCAAGCCATCCTAGGTGTATATGACTATCTCCTTTCAGATGAAAACAATCGAAGATGTATTTAAAAATATCCTTAGTCCTGTGTTTTGAAGCCATAAATAATGCATCCATCCATCATAAAAGTAATCCATACGACTCCAGTGGGTTAATAAAGGTCTTCTGAAGCGAAGTGATGCGTTTAAAACTTTATAAATTCAAATAAATAGCTTCCGGCGGATGACCGTACGCAGAATGCGCAAGTTGATTTGTGGCGGAAGAGTATCCTTTGACCTGACGCACAACGTAATGACGAATGCTTTGGCGCAGAGGATAGAGCAAAACAAATCATCGGTCATGAATCATTAGGCTTGAGGGTGAGTAAATCATTTTTCACTTTTGGGTGAACTACTCCTTTAAATGCATTAATTTACCATCCATCACTGATGAGTTCTGACACATGTAGAAGTTGCAAAGCTATTTGAGCCGCCACTATATGTTGCCAGAGGTCTTTGGGTTGTCATAGCATGAGTAGTCATGTGCGGGTGCGCGTGTTTGTGTGTGTGTGTGTGTGTGTGTGTGTGCATGTACATGACTAAAAATGTTAAGGTTTGCAGAGTTAATTCCCAAGCAGAGCCTTTAAATGACTCATAATGCTGATATAAGGACACTTGCTGTGCTCTTCATGAATAAGAAAAACAATAAAGTGCAGAGAAATGTTCCAGAGAAAGAAAATACAACAAAAAAGCACAAGCTAACTATATATGGATATGAATATTTGATCATTTATCTAAGCATGCAAAAGAAGGCAATCTCTTATTTTAGCAAGGCAGACAGGGTTTCCTAAAGAGAGGAATGGATAATTCATCACATTTAAGAAAATACAGAGAAAGACTCAGAACAGGAGCAGAAAGAAGAACTAAGAGCAAAGAAGGGCTATAGAAAGTCATTTTTCAATATTAACTTGACACTGAAATTGTCATAACACTCATATAGTGACTTGATGTAAAATGTTATTACAGCCAATCTCAATTAACACAACAGACTCAGAGCATCCACCTGCCTCAATAACACACTTTCTACTGGGACTGTGTCGGCACTGGGAATTATGGCTACATCGAGCGCTCCATCTTTCCTGTGACAGTTTTATGAAAGATTCATGACACTGGTAACACAGCGTAAGCTCCTCTTTCAGGCCTTTAGTCCCGAGGCTCCAGCAGTGGAAAGAGGCAGAATTTGTTCTACAACACCAGTGCAAGCAGAACTGCACTGCTGGAAAAAGTAACACGTTGCACAATTTGCATGCCTTATATTTACAATAATGGAATTATTTCATACAATAACATGATTTTATACATCTATATATAAATGTACAGTGCTCTAAAAGCTGAAATATATCATTTATATATTATATATAGCTCAAATAGCTCACAATTATCTTAAAATATCTCCTCCTATTCAAGCTTAATATGTAGAGATGTTCTGGTTTGATTTTTGTAAAGTGTAAGCACTGTTGCTGTGATGCTATCAAAACATTGCTCTGTTTGCCTGAGTGCCTGACACTGTAACAGTGATGTGAGTTTGGGGGCAGGGCTATTTCTTTGTCTGACCAATGGCAGATGGTGGGGGCGTGTTCTGGAAACCTGTTTGAAAACAAATTTTTTTTTTGTTGGCAATACCATTTGGTGACTATTGTCAATAACAAAATGATTATCACATCATGACTGACGATTAATTAATACTTTTTGTTCAACAAGGACGCATTATCAAAAGTGACAGTAAAGAAATGTTTTATATA
Organism: Megalobrama amblycephala; assembly: GCF_018812025.1. Lineage (NCBI taxonomy): Eukaryota > Metazoa > Chordata > Actinopteri > Cypriniformes > Xenocyprididae > Megalobrama > Megalobrama amblycephala. The sequence continues at coordinate 21,131,680 of NC_063066.1, read as the reverse complement.
TATATATATATATATATATATATATATATATATATATATATATTATTTACATTATTTAAATATTTACATGGAAACGTTAAGCAGCTCAGTTGTTTTTAACATTGATAATAATAAGAAATGGTTCGTGAAAATTCAGTTTTGCATCACAGGAATAAATTACATTTTAAAGGATATTCAAATAGAGAACTGTTATTTTAAATAATAATTTAATCATTTAATGTAATAATATTTCACAATATTAATGCTTTTACTGTATTTATATATCAAATAAATGAAGCCTTTGTGAGCATATAAATCTTTTAATAGAAAAAATCTTACAGACCCTAAATTTTTGAACTGTAGTGTTTATATATGCTTTTAGAATGATCACTATTTCTTTTAGGGTTTTTAATTTTTTAATAACCTTTCATCCTTTTGTAGATGGCTTAAATGGTGAGTTAATTTGAGGTCAAAACTGCATGTAATCATCAAGGAATTACAATAATTTTCTATAGAAGTGTGTTGTTATGAAATTCTATTAAAGGTGCCCAAGAACGTTCTTTCACAAAATGTAATATAAGTCTATGGTGTCTCCTGAATGTGTCTGAGAAGTTTCAGCTCAAAATACCCCATAGATTTTTTTAAATTAATTTTTTTAACTGCCTATTTTGGGGCATCATTAACAATGCACTGATTTACACTCGGCGCCACCCCCTTAAATCGTGGGCTCCCTGCCACACCAGCTGTCGACTATATTACAGCGCATTTACAAAGTTCACACAGCTAATATAACCCTCAAATGGATCTTTACAAGATGTTCGTCATGCATGCTGCATGCATGCTTCGAATTATGTGAGTAAAGTATTTATTTGGATGTTAAAGTTTTATTCTGAGTGAATTTGAGGCTGTCCTCCGTGGCTAACGGCTATTGCTACACTGTTGGAGAGATTTATAAAGAATGAAGTTGTGTTTATGCATTATACAGACTGCAAGTGTTTAAAAAATGAAAAATAGCGTCGGCTCTTGTCTCCGTGAATACAGTAAGAAACAATGGTAACTTTAACCTCATTTAACAGTACATTAGCAACATGCTAACGAAACTTTTAGAAAGACAATTTACAAATATCAGTAAAAATATCATGCTATCATGGATTATGTCAGTTATTATTGCTCCATCTGCCATTTTTCGCTGTTGTTCTTGCTTACTTAGTCTGATGATTCGGCTGTGTGCAGCTCCAGACGTTAACTGGCTGCCCTTGTGTAATGCCTTTTATAATGTTGGGAACATCATGGGCATGGCATTATGCAAATATTGGGGCGTTCACCCCGACTGTTACGTAACAGTCGGTGTTATGTTGAGATTCGCCTGTTCTTCGGAGGTCATTTAAACAAATGAGATTTATATAAGAAGGAGGAAACAATGGGGTTTGAGACTCACTGTATGTCTTTTCCATGTACTGAACTCTTGTTATTTAACTATGCCAAGGTAAATTCAATTTTTGAATCAAGGGCACCTTTAAATAGTTTTAGATAAGTTTTAAGTAGCATGTGTTGTCACTGATGCCACAAAACGTTAATTAAATGGTTCATCCTGGAGTCAAACCTCAGACCGCAAGCCAAGCCACCTTTATCTCACTCAAGGATTATGAATATTTTTACTTTCTGTCTCCCCGTCCCCAAACAATCGAGCCCTATGCTCTTGATATTAAGAATTCAGTTCAAAATGACTTGGCACCTAAAGTTAAGTGCAGAGAAACGAGTGGAGACAGATGACACATTGAAAAGTTTAATAGAAATCTTTTGAGACATCTTGTTGTTGTTGTCATGCAAATGTACGCCATACTGCTAGTAAATAAAACAGATTGAAGAAAAGCACAAAACAGGAGAATGTGTGCGTGTGCCCATGCCGATGTCCGTAGGCAAGACTCCAGGCAACATGCCCCGTTTGGCGTGATGCAGGAGAACGGCACCGAGACGCGCCCCCTAAGACCTTCTCTCACTTTTTCAAATCTTCAAATTCCTTTCTTTGTGTTTCAATCAGTCATACCATCATCGCTGTACCTGGGAGAGGAGCCACGTTCTTACCTTTTATTGTACCTTTGTGCCTCATCTGTCAAAAAGTATCGCTCTTTCCTTGAGGTTTGAGGAAAGCTGAATCGTGATTTGACAACTATTGTTATGTTTATTTGTTTACTTGTGAATGGAGCGAGCGTTTGCATAGTCGTATTTCTGTTATCTTTTTTAGTTTTTTTTTTTGTTTGTTTATTTCACTTTCTTTTTTTGGTAACCAGCCTACAAGTAACTCAGTTTTGGGTGGATCCGATGTCGAAGAACATTTGACAAGCATTATTTTGTGCGCCAAAGCGTTTATATTTAAATAATGAACATGTGAATGCAACAAATCCACATTTTTGAAAGTTTTTTGACCGGCTCAAGTCGGCAGTATCTGAAACTAATGCTACAATAGTACGAAATGTGAATGCATTATAATCTCAGGCCTGTAACAGGAAATGTGATGGTTAATTGTATATTTCAAAAGCCTTAATTGCTTTAATTCCCTGTAATTAATCAGTAATTGCAGCAGGAGTGCTTTTCACAGCTTAGCTTGAGATGCACAGACCTTTCCAATATGGAAAAGCATGAATATAGATGAGAAGAGGCAGAGAGGCAGACCACAGGAGCTATATGAATATTCTATATTTAGGAGTTTAAAAGCTGAAACTCACCAATATGTGGTCCTATTTATCATTTATGTATTCATTTATGATGCAAATGCATAACTTAATGGTTCAAACTGTGTTGGCCAGGCTGGGTGCCTTGCAGTTAATGTTTTGTTGAGGCTATAAATGAGCTAAACTCTATACCTCCCCAACTTTTTCGCCATTTTTCTCTTGAGACATTCAGTGTGGGGAACACCTGGTAGGTTGGTCCCTGTCCGCCCTCCCATGTTGAAAACCCACAGCTCCTACCTACAGCCCCCTGCTGGGTTCCACGGTATAATTTGAGGTTCCATCACTGTGGCAGATGTTGAGTAATTGCTGTTCTAAAAATGGCAGTAGCGCAGCCCATCTGCCCAGAGGAGACACCTGGAGAAGCGCGGCACGCTTAGCTCCTGAGTGGGAGACTTGAGGACTTGTTGCTGCGAGGAGCGCTGTGTTGATTCCCCAGATTGCCGTCTGTGCAACTTCAGTTTACAAAGGCCAGAAATATACTACTCAAGTGCAGAAAACACACAAATGCAACAAAGTTCACTTTAAAATGAAAATTACCCCATTATTTACTCACCCTCAAGCCATCCTAGGTGTATATGACTTTATTTTTTCAGATGAATACAATCGGAGTTATATTAATAATCACCCTGATGCTCCCAGGCTTTATAATGGCAGTGCATGGAAGCCACCTGTTTGAAACTCTAGAAAGTGCATCAGTCCATCATAAACATACTCCACACGGCTCCAGGGGTTAATAAAGGCCTTCTGAAGCAAAGCGATGCACTTGCGTGAGAAAAATATCCATATTTAACACGTTATAAAGTAAAATAACTAGCTTCCGCCAGACCGCCTTCTGTATTCAACTTATGAAGAAAGTGTAAAGCCTCTCGCATTTCAAAACGCTTACGCTACATCCGTTTCACCGTTTCACTCAAATAATGAAAGTTCATTGTACTTAATAGAAAAAAAGTTGCATGAACTCAAAATTTCATTGTAGTAAGCTGAACTTAATATGATTGAGTTAAGCTGCAGCAGATTTCTAATTCCCAGCATGCTTTGCATCAGACCATATAAATAACTGTTGAAATGAAGTGTTATTTTGTGTGTTTTTGCACAAGATTAACATATGGAGATATAAGTTAATGTTTAATGTTGTGTGTTTTGACTTGGTTTGTGTTTGTGTTTTGACTTGGTTTGTGCCAAATTGGGTGGTATTACCATGCATTTTAAGGTTATGTTGGGATTCAGGGGGGTTCTGTTATGTTAGTTTTGTAGGGTTACCACTGTGGTGAAGAGTAGAGCCTGTGGTTAGGTTGAGGATGAGCTGCAAAACATTTAAGACCACATATGTTGCAAGTATGTAATGACTCTCTGATAATGTCTCTCTGATAGTTATAATAGCATGTGTTATTTGCTATGTAACATTTAACCAAGATCTGAATGTGATGTTTATGTAAATTAACTGTATGTAATTAACATTATGATGAGTTGGGAAAGGGATGCTGGTGACGGGATTGTTAGTGAGAGACACCTGTGCACCACACTGGCCTTGAACTGCTTGTTCCATGGCTCTGAGCCCCGCCCCACTTGTCACAAAATTTTAAGTTCTACCAACTTTAAAAAAACGAGTTAGTTTACTTAAATGTTTTGAGGTAATAAGCTTCCTCAAATGTTTTGAGTATTCTGAACTTATTGGGTTTTACAGTGTTGAATACGGAAGACGGTCTGGCAGAAGCTAGTTATTTTGTTAAATGTGTGTTCAATATGGATATTTTTCTCACACAAATGAATCACTTCACTTCAGAAGGCCTTTATCAACCCCCCAGAGCCATGTGGAGTATGTTTATGATGGATGAATGCACTTTTTTGAGCTTCAAATGTACTTTTTTGGTTTCTGTGCACTGCCATTATAAAGCTTGGGACCATCAGGGTGATTATTAATATAACTCTGATTATGTTCGTCTGAAAGAAGAAAGTCATATACACTTAGGATGGCTTGAGGGTGAGTAAATCATGGGGTAATTTTCATTTTAAAGTGAACCAAATCTTTAAATGCTCAGTGTAACATGCAGAGACAACTATAAGTGAACCATAAAAAAGTAACTATAAGTAAACCATCTCATAAAAAACACAAATGCTGTAGGAGCCATAGGCTTGTGGGCTGCACTCTGACATATGGTGCACCTGAGTGTGACTTCAAGCTGGAGGTCCTTTCCCTATACTCGTCCAGTGTACTGGCCAAATATAATTTGATAAAGTTAAAACTGGTGTTTTCAAAACATTTGTGACCTGTGCTGGCAAAATGAGCAGGAATGCACACGGGCTAATTTCGAGCTACAGGCAAAACAAGTGAAAAATGTAAATTTTGGTTGAAATTGAGGACACAAAATGAGTTCATTAAGCCTTCGCCTAGCGATCCCAATGCTCCAAATAGCAATTAAACATCTTAAAGTATCTTTATTTGTACGCTTTCTGAGAGGAGTACCTTTCCTTTGATCATGAAAAATGCCATTTTTCTCTGCTTGCTTCTGGACGAATGGTGCTTCCCCTCAGCACAAGTTTGGTATCGTTTTAAAGCGCAGCATTCCAACTTTGTAAATATTCATAGAAAATTGTTGATGTTATGAGTCTGAACCAATAAAATGTGATTTTCAAACTCACACTGATGTAAAGAACTCTTACTCACGCTGACTGACAGATCTGAAGTGCGAGCACAAAGATGCCTCAGACAGCGCGCGATCCCGATATAGCCTACACATATACACAGAATTACAGTATTTCAAAAAATCTGTCTTGGTGAGTATTCACGCAAACATTATCTGTTATGTCTTAAGTTAACATTTGGTTGACTGTTGGGGAAAAACTTCTGATGTGTAACAAATTAGATCCGTGTGATACCTTAATATATAGGCTGTCTGTTTCATTAATGTTAATCAAACAATTGTGGAATCATGAAAAAAAAAAAAAAAAAAAATTTTTTCCCTATATATATGGGTTTTGACTTGGTTTGTGCCAAATTTGATGGTATTACCATGGATTTTAAGGCATGGTTGCTAGGTGATTTTGTTTTGGAACCTTCAGAAAACTTTAACTTGATTTCTTGAAATTGACTTTGCTGACTCTATCGACTTCAAACAGACTTTTTTGTCAAATTCCAACAAATCATACATCATTTTGAAGGTTTTTTTTAATAGATAATGTGAGAATAACAATAAATCATTTTTGAAAATTTGCTCATTGCGACTCATTTTGCCATCACGGGTCACATTTCTCTGTTTCACCCAACTAATAGTGTGAGTTGGGCCGGGACTATTTAATTTAAATAATTAATTTAATGAGTCGATACATCATCAGTCCTTCTTCCAAAATGTGTTTTGTCATGCCCTGATTCATAGTCAATGTGATTTCACTAAGTACAACATGTTCCTGGATCAACATTTCAATCAGCCAATTGGATTTGAGCGACAAGTTTACAGTTTGTCAAGTTTAGGCTTACAACCAGGGTTAGGTGCTTCTACATCAGTGTTATTCATCTATTATTTCCCTCTGATTTTAGGGAAAAGTTATGGGTAGGGTTAGGTTTAAGGGTAGGATTAGGACAACATTTTCGGACAGTAATGTTGTTCCAGGATCAACAAAATACATGTCTTATTTGGCAAAATCACATTGACCCCTGATTCATTATAGTAAGCTTATTTTAAGTGTTTATATTTTAGACCTAGCGGGATAGTTTTTGCGGGAAATTGCGTACATATGTCACTCGTCCGTTCATGTCTCATCGTATCGGTAAATAGAGAAAAGTTGCTCCAGCTACTCTGACTCATGTCTGGTGTGGGAGTGGCAGAGGATATTTGTCACAACGAGCGAGAAAGATTGACATGGAGCACGCTAAATCTCCAACCTCCAGGGAATCACCCATTTTAAACAAACGCAGAACAGAGGAGAGTCTGCTGGAAAAAGAGAACACGACAGAGCTTGTAATAAAACCAGAATCAACATTGGCTTGGCTTTTCAGAAATGGTGTTTTTATTACTCAACAGGTGAGTAAGGTATTTTATTGAACAGATAAATTGCCATATGTATATGTATATGTATATGTATATACGAACAGAGTTCATTGTAAAGTGTTTTATATTGTGACGGGTCATTTCATTGTGGTTGTTGTAGTGCTGTGCTGGAATTTATTTTCAAGGAAGTACTGTGTCTATTCATGTGTATAGCTACAGTAACGTCTTCAGCTAGTCAGCTTAAAATCCTTTCCATCTAAAATGGTTATATCTCTAAAGCCTAGTAGTGAATGTTTTATAAGCTTGCTTGATAACCATATTCATCTGCACAGTCACGCAGAGCCAACACACAATCAAAACAACGTTCTTCCGCAAAATGCATGCAGTTATGTATTTAACAGCTAGAGGGGCAAAAGTTACATATTGTACTTTTAAGTCCTATATGCTCACCAAGGCTGCATTGACTTGATAAAAAAAAAATACAGTAAAAAAAAACACATTGTGAATGTACAATTTTGCATTGTAATAATATTTCACAATATTACTTTTTTATACTGCATTTCTGACCAAATAAATGCAGCCTTGGTTAGCATAAAAGACTTTAATTCCAAATCCTAATCATTCCAAACTTTTGACTGGAAGTGTAGATCTTTTCAATATTTCCACCTATTCACATGCACACATTCACATGAATGGTAATCAGATATTTTGACCTTTGAAACAAATGAAAGGTAAAAGCATGAAGCAAATAAATACACTGCCTTTCTTATTTGACATAAAGGTCTATTCCATGGGCATTTCATCAGCATCTGCATTATTCAACGCTTTAGTGCCTAATATGAATTCTCAGTGTACTTCCCAGGGTTTAAAACAGAGATAATGTGCATTAACATTTAGTCAGTTCCTGGTGCTTATACAAGGTAATATTTTGTAAGTTGATAAATGTATATTGCTCAAAGGCTTACGTATGTTTCTAATATCATATAAATATTCAATTACAAGTGTAAAATTAGATTTTTTTTTTGAAAAAAAAAAAGAAAAAAAAAAAAAAAGTCAGTGGTGCTTGACCAAAACCTGCTGCTACAGTGTAGTGCAGTCTACCTTAGGTGTTGCAATGCAGTTGTTAGGGTGTTCTGGCTGGTAGCTAGGATGTTTGCTGGAGTATTCTGGGCAATCGTAAATCTGATCTTTTAGAAAAGTTATAGGACACCTTTCCTCAACGATTTGCAGTATCATTCATGTCCATAGTTAAGACAAATTAGTTTAATACTTCTTGAACAAACCTCTCACCCTAAATGTAAGCTCTAGCGCTCCAGCTTGTCCACGGAAGAACTGCATGTCATTGTGTGTGGCTATCTGTGTGCGGGCTCTAGTTTCCAGGGGGATCCCTGTCCCATTACTTTTCTAACAGGAGAATCCCTCCCACATAAAACACCCCCACTCTCAGCTAATCCAGCATCTTTCCTCCGGAGCTCCATGTTCATCCCTTCATCCAGTGTGCTCTCCTCTCATTAATTCCCTATTAACACCCACCCCTATCCACCCACACTCCTCCAACTTCAGTACCGAATTTCAAGAATACTCTTATTCTGCTTTTCTAAGTTCAGTGATTGTGTAAGACTTGCTTCATTTCGTTGTGTATTCCGCTCCACATGAAAAGACACTCTTTCAATGTCATTTTATCGCAGCTGTCTGTAGTGCGTTAAAAACGATCCTCTTGTGTTAGGCCAACGCTGTCTCTGTCCTTTGTTTCTGGGTTTCCCGTAGCAGCAGGCGCCAAGCAGATTTATATCAAGCACTCGCACATGTGGAAAGCCCTTCTCAAAGGAATGATCTTCCTTGGAATGATCAAATCTGATCCGATGAATTATTAAGCTTATAAAACATCCTGTAAATCTGTTGTAATGAGATCAAAAGCGCAAGCTTCTGTAATCATGCCTCAAGAACACAAAAGCATAATCCGCAACACAACGGGGTCATGTATTTTGTATCCGCCGAGATGCCGTTTAGCCATGAAAGATGCGGCTTGCATGCTTTGCATGTTCTTATGCATGTGTGCATTGTTTGCAAATCTGTGTTCTAATGCTCACTCACGCTAAAGAAATCTCCGGCGAATCAATACAGGGGCACAGTGGCTCCTAGACAGAGGAGAGCTTTAAGGATAATTATGGATTAAGCCTATGAGCCGCTTTCAATATCAAAACTTTTTTTCCCTGCCCTACTTAGAGAACGGCTGTCAGTAATCGAAGTCAGTCAACCAGAGAGCCATTACCAATTCACAAGGGTTGGCGAGAATTGAATTATGCTGTTGAATTGATTCCGCAATCCCTCTGAAAAGAAGCAGTTTGACAACATAACGACAACAAGGTCGTATTTACACCAGAGATCGACATCTTTTAACATCCTGTGACTCTTCGCTCTAGTGCCGTCGATGCGATCTTGCTTTGGCTCAGTATCAGGAAACGGGCATGGTGGCTCGGTTCAGAGTTGGTGAGATGAAGTGGGTATGAAAATCAAGCTTTGTTTTATGCCTCAGCAGCATGAAATGAGCTGCTATTTATACCGCGGCTCAATTGTGCGCTCGCGCTTGCCTGAGACAGGTTGGAAAAGGTCAGATGTGGCAATTATGCAGGTGTGGTTTGAATAGAAGTGCGGGGCTGGTGATTGGAGGCTCGCGCGCTGTTGGGGAGGTTGAAAGCAGAATTTGCAGGAACTGCGAGCGGACGGCGAAATGGCAAACATCTTGAGCGTGATGAATGCTCATATTTTTACACTAGAAGGAGGAGATGTATAAGTGTTTCGTGATTAGGGAAGGGCATTGTATTGTTATGCAGAGAGCTCCGGCACAATGGTATCGATTAGTGTGGAGTAAACTGAGTTTAGAGAAACAAATCACAGTTGCAATCCTCAAACGCTCCATGCACTCTCAAATTACCAGGGCGCGCATACACACACACACTCGCACTACACTGAGCAGGTGATAATGAGCCATGGAATCCTGTGCATGTGTCTGAACACACACACACTAAAAATCACTGTAAAGAATGAATTGTAACTGCTGATAGTCGTGTTTTTTTTTGTTTTGTTTTTTTTGTCTCCATCATTCTATTTGCTCATTTGATGCTAACATTATTAACACTGTAAAAATATATATTGGTGCAACTAGTAAATTTATATTTGTATCTTAAAATATACTGATAACCACCATAGTGTATACAGGTACACAAGTATACAGGTGGTACAATAGAAAGCCACATGATGAATTAGTTCATTGTAAGTGGTCTGTCCATAAAACATGGTCAATAACTATATATAGACGGTGCACAGAGTCACATACGATCTTAAAACATCATCAGAGTAACACGCATAATACTAAAATAATGCAATTAACATTAAATAATAGAAAATAAAACAAACTCCCTAATGTACGTAACTGATAACAAAAATAAGAAGAAAATTATTTATATAAAATATAATCATATATGTCACAGAGGGACTTCTGGGAATGTCCTTTTACGGTTTTTCACTTATATGTTAATTCATAGTTTTTACTTGCAACAATCATAAATTTGACAGTATTTTTCAGTAAAATTACAAATAATGCACAGTTCAGCCATTTACAATTTTTCAGGTATGTTTAACCCTCTACCGCACGCATTTTGATAAATCTATAGAAAAAAATATTTGACTCTTTTTCTTTTCTTAGAATGGCTTAACTTGAAGTGCTGTAAAAAAAAAAAAAAAAAAAAAAAATTGGAAAAAAATATTATTTTAAGGTACTTTATGATATGTTGCCATATGGCAACAACGTACAGTAGTGGAAATAACTTAGAATAAGTGTAAGTATATATAGTCAGTGTTGGGGGTAACGCATTACAAGTAACTTGAGTTCGTAATCAGATTACTTTTTCAAGGAACTAGTAAAGTAACGCATTACTTTTTCAATTTACAACAAAATATCTAAGTTACTTTTTCAAATAAGTAACGCAAGTTACTTTTTCACATTTATTGACTGACATGTTGACCCCATGTTGAGAGGAATACAGTGCAGAGATATTGTGTGTGCTGTGTAAGCAATGATGGTTATTGTAGTTCTAGCTAAATTGAACATGCATTTACTCATCTCACTTGCACGAAATATTCATATTCCTCAAAATATAAAAACAGTGAAATGCAATCTCAGAATTTTGCAAACCTGTAATAATTAACTATATTAAATTACACAAATATACTTTATGTATTTAATCTCAATTATTAACCAATGTCTTTGCTGCTGACCTTCAATTCAACCATACTAATAAGCAAAAAATACTTTAGATTAGATTTAGAAATAAGAACTAGAACTTCCTTCTCCTGAATCTTATTCTTCTTAAATCCAGAACGGCAGCACATCTGAAAGATTTGTTTGAGCTGCGCCCTCTACTGTAAGGTGTAAATATGCTTTTCCTTCAGCCTAAGGCTTATTGATTTCACTTTTGGTGTGAAAGGGCCTTTTTGCCAAAAATAGAATGTTTTTGTTGTTATTAAAAAACAAACAAACAAGCAAGCCCAGCCCTGGTGAGAAAAAGTAACGCAAAAGTAAAGTAACGCATTACTTTTCATAAAAAGTAACGAAGTAACGCAATTAGTTACTTTTTTAGGGAGTAACGCAATATTGTAATGCATTACTTTTAAAAGTAACTTTCCCCAACACTGTATATAGTTAATATTTTTCCTCAGAAACGTTGTTTGTATTGAATCAATTGGTGCTATTATAAGCTTTATAAACAACATATATATATATTATAAGCTAGATAAGACCCTTATTCCTCGTCTGGTATCGTTTAAAGCCCTTTGAAGCTGCACTGAAACTGCAATTTTGACCTTCAACCGTCTGGAGGCCATTGAAGTCGATTATAAGGAGAATAATCCTGGAATGTTTTCATCAAAAACCTTAATTTCTTTTCGACTGACGAAAGAAAGACATGAACATCTTGGATGACATGGGGGTGAGTAAATTACCAGGAACAATTTTATTTAACTTAATCCTTTAAGATGTTTAGCAAGTTTGTGCTCAAGATGGCCACTGATTGACTGCTGTCAGCCACCTCCATGTCATCTCCCATCAGTCTTAATGCTCTACGTGACACCAAAGTCCCATCCCCTTCACTCCTCAAGAGTCCGTACACTTCGGTCTGTCTCGCTAAGCAGCGCTTGTCATCTGACCAGTGAACGAGACAGTCATTCATTGTTCACTAATTACCTCTCCACTTCTGTAACATGTCGCATATGTGCTGTACTATATATAAACTTGCTCACAAGGGGTTCAAGGCAAAATAACTACTTTCGACAATGCTGAATGGCAGTACTGTGGCTTGTCATTCTGCTGTAATAATTCTGATTGTCGGAGTGTGGCACTGATCCACCCATTGTATAGAGGAGCCTGACACTCATAATCACATAGTCTCAGCTAGTATAAAGGCATGACAGGCCCATGATGTCATTGTTTCCAAGGCAACACTTATTTGAAGAGTCCTTAATAAGTCCTAGAAAATGTTAATTAGTCATGGTCATGAACTTGACATAAGATTTTGAAGGCTGATGACTGACTTAACATTGTTGTGAAGCACAACATCAATCCTCTTGAGTCTACATTTACTTGACACTTTTATCCCAAATGTGTTACAGTAGACTTATTACAAGGGGCAGCCTGGGGTTAATTGCCTTGCCCAAGGGCACATTGGTGATAGATCATCAAGATTTGAACCTACAACCTTTCAGTTACCAACCTAGATCTTTATAGTCTACACCAACCCTAAATATTGGTTATTATGAATGATAGGGCCTATTTGGTATTTCATATGTTATAGTTTATTTATTTTACTTTTAACACCTATTCCTTAGCATCAAAAGCCACAAAAGTTATTGGTAAAGGCAAAGTTGATCCCTTATGTATTGTACATTTGTTTTTATCCAAAGTGACTTACATTGCATTCAACTAAGTATTTTTTGTTCAGTTTATCCAATCCCTTGGAATCGAACCCATGACCTTTGCATTATTAGCACTATGTTTAACTGTTTGAGCTACAGGAATCCTACTAGCCTGATGTCGGTGAGATTCTTTCACCCATTTTATAGAAGTTGACTTTTTTGTTGAAGTTGAAGTTTTTGAAAGTGCAACAGCATTTACAGTTTTTCTGGAAATCAGTCTATAGCCCTATTGGGATAGGACTACCCAGAGGACATTAGAGAAATTTGTGTTTCACAGGCATACTTTGTGATTCGAATCCCATCCGAATCTGCCAAGTCTTTGGACTTTTTCACACTTAAGCTCTGTAAAAATTCCAGAGCAGATTACCTCTTGTTTTTTGGCTAACTCACTGGCCCTCTGAGAAATCTAATCCTGTACATAAGCGAATATCTGTGATAGTCGATATTATATTATCACAGTGCTTCTTCTCGTGTTTTTTGACTAACCTGAACATTAATTGTGCTGTATCTTTCAATATGGACTGCATCCCATGAAAAGTAATAGAATAAAATTAATTAAGAAAAGCCAAATCACAGAAACTTCAAAGACTTCTATAAACTCGTGTGAAGTTTATTTAAATACAGAGTCATGAAACTCTGCTGAGCAGCCGGCTGCTTTGGCAAGTCGTTCTGTTTGTTCTATTGACAAACCTATTTATTACCACCGAACCAGCTCAACTCAGTGCAGAGACCATGGGAATTTTCCTAGCCCTCCTCCTTCCCCAGCACCACTTGCCTAGATCAGCTAGGGGGTTCTTCCTACTTTACTTGCAGCAGCTCATGCTCTATTCACTGTATTTATGTGCATGTTTTGGCACTAGCCTTCTCTCATGCCAGCAGATATATTCCGCCAAGACAAAGCGTATGTACATCCCATTCTTATCAATAAAATGCTGTTTAATTCTATTCAGAGAGTTGTCATGATTGTAATAAGGTTTTTAAATAGGGCTGCACAATATATAGATTTAGCATGTGTGCGTCCACGTCTCTGAGAGTATCTTCTTAAACACAGTTGTTTATGGCTTAAGTGAAGGTAAACAATTGATAAAGAAAACCAAACTCCCACCTGTGTAATAAACACATGTTAGTCCCATATGAATTGGTATAAAATCACAGACACTTGGTGATAGGACTTTAGAAATCTAGTTCTGTCTGAATAAGGCTTATGAATGGCTCATTTATAGTCATCTCTGCATATTAAACTGGGATAGGAGAAGGTATATTAACATCGTAAAAAAATTTCACACTTCAGCTTTAAGAATCTGTGAGAGTGATGGGTAATGAGTGATGACGATGGAGGTTTATGGATCTCAGGTGTTGAGGAACACTCAATGCAATTAAGAGGAAAGTTATTGTGCTGCATAAACATTTTCATACCTGCATCCAGAGGCCCTGAATGAGTCACACAAATAAACGCTGAGACGGAGAGAAAAGTGGATGTACATGAGGAAGACTGCCAGTTGACATCACTATGAGGGATTCCTAGACTACTAAACTTAAGTTGGTCAGACAAAGACAATGTGGAAAAATAGAAGAGGAAAATGGACTGGGAGAGGAACATAAAGGTCAGACTGAGAGGAAAGAGGAGGGTGATGTCTATGATGACTGGTCTTGACTTTTAGAGAAGGTAGAAATGATGTTGATGGAACACAGCCAAGACAAAATTACCATGACGTTCCATTAACCGCTACTCCGTCATTATTTACTCACTCTCATGTCGTCCCGAACCTGTATGGTCTTCTTTCTGAAACATAAAAGGAGTTATTTTCTAGAACACCCTGGCTGCTCTTTTCCATACAATGAAATTAAATAGGGACTGATGCAATTGAGATCCAAAAAATAATCACATCACACCAGGTTTGACATCAGTAGCTATGTTTACATGCACATAAATAAGTCGGACTGAAAAACATTTGTGTAAACAGCAATCAATCTGGTTGAGCTTGATCAGACTGGAATTTCGATTGAATTGAAAGGGGTGATGTAGACCTGAAATAATCTGGTCAAGAGGAAAAAAATAAGAATGTGAATGCTTAACTCAGACTTCTCAGTCGGATTAAAAATACCTTGCACACATCCACAATGCTGTGATGTGTATGTTTACATGTGTTTTACATCATACTAACCTGCATATGTTGATTTACATCTCACGTCTTGGACGTGAGTGGAGGAGACTGAATATTTCCTAAATTTTAGTGATGTCCCATGCCGATCTCAAGGATCAGAATCGGGGTCCATTAAGCATTTTTTAAATGATTGGTATCAGCTATCCTAAGCCCAATACTTTATTTTACGTTACCTGTCAAGGTGTTAGTTCTCACATGTCTCATCGCAGTTGTCTTTGACGTTTAACCCTTTGGGCCCTATTTTAATAATCTAAGCGCATGGTCTAAAGTGCACTTAGGGCGTGTCCGAATCCACTTCTGCTAGTTTAACGATGAGAAAAATGGTCTGCGCGCCCGCCGCATGGTCTAAAAGGGTTGTCCTTATTCTCTTAATAAGTAATGGGTGTGTTTTGGGTGTAATGTGCAATAAACCAATCAGAGTCTCAGCTCCCATTCCCTTTAAAAATTATGCTCGCGCCATGGCGGATTCACTATTTATATGTCAGAATTCAACGGACATCTATGGGACAAGCTGGATTCCACCAAAGAATTGTTATCTTTATGCACACAATACTAATCTTTTACATTGTAATCCTTTTATTTTTAATATTTGACGTTTGTGTACTGTTGCGCATCCCTGTGTGTGTAATAAGCAGAGTGTACGTGCATTGTGCACTCACCTATAAATGCATATTACTAACGCGCTCTTTAAGTAACAAAAAATATATATATTGCGGCATTGACTTTAGACTAAGTTTCAGTTGGTCAATGGCGCAGTCTATTTCAGTTGCTTCAAAATAGCAACACGCCAACAATGCGCCTGAACACACTTCATTTTCAGACCAGCATGCCCATGGGCGTGAAATTCGAGCATGCAGCCATTTGACTGCGTCGTTATGTCATATCTGTTTACATGAAGGAGGAGTCCCAGCTAGTAGGCTATATGGCATTTATAGCCTTTTCTCACAGCAGCTGGAATGATTAAACTTATCATTTTGATGGCGGATTGTAATCCAGAAAGGTCAAAATGACAATCATTAGTGACAACTGGAGATTCACCCGTAGTCAAAATCAAAAGACGGCGGACTGCGGAGTGGCTACAGAAATTGAAATCTACAGGTAACGCTAATATAAACTAAATACACATAGTCACGCAATGCTGATGTTATTAACATTAACAGTTTGAGAACAAAGTATAACAATAATAATAATTTGCACTTGGAGATTTAATCTCCATTGGTGGCATGATTTATTGTAATGCTTTTTTTCTCAGTTGGTCAGAACAAAATGGCAGACATATTACTTACTTGTTCAGATGACATTTTCTGGTGAAAATTTTTATTTTGGTCATACTTCCAAGCTGTAGAATCTGTGATTCCGAAGTACATTATCCACACCGGTGTGGTGACTGACAGCAAACATTAGATTCATCCACGCTGAGAAGCCGTGCCGATGCACAACCCAACTAAAGATAAGGTTACACTTTATTTTACAGTGCCGTAGTTACATTGTAATGAGTCAAATAAGTACTGAGAACTATTAATTAACTACATGTACTTACTGTAGGGTAAATTTGGGTTAGGGTTTGATTTAGGGTTAGTTACTTGTAATTATGCATAATTTAATGTTATTACTATAGTAAGTACATGAAGTAACGTGTAACTACGGCACTGTAAAATAAAGTGTTACCAAAGATAATAATTCCGCAAATAACTGCAATTGCAGGTTTCAAACAGAGATGGCGACAAAGAGGCAAAACTTACATAATGCAGCTTTAAATAGAAAAGAAAATCATAATTTTATAGAAAAACTACTTTTTTGGCCATTTTCTATTGTGGTATTGCCATATGGCACCATTTCCCTAAGTACCTCCCCAAAAAATCTTTTTTGATTTGTGTGATTGAAGCTATTTCATGTAATAAAAACTTATTTTTAGTAAATAACAATTTAAATGTTGGCCTTTTTATCACACATAGCTATTGTAGGGCTTAATAAAATTGGATAAATTGGAGTATAGTGCACGACTTGTATTGACACTATTTATGGTGCTTTTTTGTCATTCTTGGAGCTCGACAGCCCCAGTCCCCATTCACTTTCACTGAATGGAAAAGTGGCCAGAAAAACTCCTTTTGAGTTCCATAGAGGAATTTCCTGTGTCCCAACTAGCGTGCATGATACCAAGGTCATGGGTTCAGTTCCCAGGGAATACATGAGCTGGTGTACCTTGTATGCAATACAAGTTTCTTTGGATAAAAGTGTCTGCCAAATGGGTACATTTAGTCTGTCAACATCAGGATGAATAAATGATTCATTTAATCTTTCATTTTCAGTTTTTATTTAATAAGATATTCCTTTAATCTGCTTTTTAAACCCATTTCTTTTGAATACACTATCAAGTAGAATAATTGTAACATCCTCAAAGCAGAAACTGCAGATTAAATAAAGACCAAAGTCTTTGTAATGACATACAGCAGGACCAAAGTGTGATTCATAGTGAATTCACTGACCATATAAACGTTCCCAGTGAATTCTGGCCGTGCACCAGTTTCAGTGAGAGCTTGATGTTTTATTAAGAGAAGTCTGCTGGCTTCCCATGCATACAGCTAATCAACAACATAAGACCTCTCTCTGGCACATATGTCCTCTGCTCTCCCCTGTATGAAGCTGCTGAGGTAAGAAGATCGAGTTTTCCACTTAGTGGAGCACAAGGGCTCCCACCCCTTTTCCCACAGTCATATCAGTGGTGTGTGTGTGTGTGTTTGTGGATGTACCTCTGTGCACCTTTAAAGACGCAGGAGCTAAAAGCACAATTTATAAACAGGTGTTTTATGTGTGTGAGAGAGCATGCAGTCAGCAGCAGCAGTACACATCTACGTGAACAAGTGGTCAGCACAAGGAAATAAGAAATAAATACTAATGTTATTTCCCACCAAATTATTAAATTTGCCTGGTGGGAAGCAGCAGGGGACGGCAAGATGAAACGCAAATGGGCTTCGTTATTTCAAACCAGGCCGATTCTGCCTTGATTTTCAGACCCTGGTGTTTCCTTCTTCAGTAGGCCCTTTGTGAGGATGTCATTTATTTCATACTGGGTTCGGATGGAATAGTTATACGTTTGCTAGCGGCTATACCCTATTAGCATAATTTCTCTTGAAATGGTTCTGAAATTGCAGTGGAAATGACAAGTTGTGCACTCCTTGCTCTTGTATTCGCATTGTCTGCAATGTTGGAAAAAAAAAATGTGTGTGTAACTAAAGGGTACTAATACAGTGAAAATTGTGATTTTGGAACTGTGCTAATGACAGTACTGCGGCGCTCTGATGCCTCGCACACCTAATTCCTTCACAGGACGCAGCGGTTTGCTCAGCCGCCCTGCTCATTATGAAATACCTCCTGGTGCTTCAAACCAGCTTCACAAACTGACACACACATAGTGTCACTTCTCTGATTCTCTCTGTTTAACACAATACTCTGTTAGAACCTTATACAGCGCTGCATTCGCTTTTGTCTATACGGCCTGAATCAGGTGTTTTTGACAGTGAAAAATGGAAGAGGTTTATCTCTCACTGCCGTTGTCTAGTTAGACTAAATGCAAACTTCCTCTATTTCTTGTACTCGGGGTGTCTCACACAGGAAACGTGTTTTAGACTGTGTGTATCTCCTTTCTTTCCTTTGCTTTCATCAGGTGAGATGCTTCCAGCACATCTGACATGAAGCCCGAAGTACTTTTGAATAACTAGAAGAACTCACTTCCTCACTTAAGAATGTTGACAAAGAGGAATCACTTTGACAACGACGACCACTCCTTAAGCAGTGCTGCGCAGTTCAGCCAAAAATGAAAATTCTGTCATCATTTACTCACCCTTATGTTGTTCCAAACCTGTATGAGTTTTTTCTTCTGTTAAACATAAAAGAAGATATTTTGAAGAATGTTGGTAACCAGACGGTATTTTTTTTTTTCTACTATGGAAGTCAATGGCTACCGTCAACTGTGTGATTACCAGCATTCTTCAAAATATCTTTCTTTTAGTTCAACAGAAGAAAAAACTCATACAGGTTTGGAACAACTTGAGGGTGATCCAAGATGTTCATGTCTTTCTTTCTTCAGTCGAAAAGAAATTAAAGGGGGGGTATCACACACAGTTTCTGCCAATCTCATGTTAATCTTGAGTACCTATAGAGTAGTAGTGCATCCATCATATCTCCAAAAAGTCTTTAGTTTTATCATATTTCTAAAAGATACATACGCTGTACCGAGTCTTTCTGAAAACAGCCGAGCGCCTGGAGGCGTGCCGTGTGAGCGGAGCTAAAGAGTGACGAGCTGTCACGAGCATGCACAGCTTTTGCGTAGCGATCGTCTGCAAGCAATCAATGGTCAGCTAAACAAATGTATTTAAACACACACAATACACCATTATCCCTGGATAACTTTTGAATCACTATAATGAATATAGCATATAGTGAATGATGAATTTATGAATTCACTACCTTCATATTGTTTACATTATAAGCACTTAGGCATCTATTGCCAACAAAACAGACATTTGAAGCAGTTTTTTAGTCACCACCTGCGGTTCCAACTCATGAACGGGATCATTATTGCTTTGAGCACTCCATCTTTCAGTTTCAAACGATCTGTAAATCCAGTGTAGAACTGGGCCTTGTTTATTAAACCATAAGCGCCGATCCTGAGGGCTCGAGCAGCCACGGAAAAACACACAATATTCTCCATTCATTTTAACCAATGAAAAAGTGATACTATCAGTTTCTATGGTTATTCTAATAACAAATATCGAGAGCGCATCAATGTAATGCATGAGCACAAAACTCTCAGCTCCACTTAACGCTAGGATCTTTGGGAAGCAAGGTTATCTTTCCCTCACAACCAAAAACACACTTCTTTGGTGACCTGGGCAGCGCTACCGCCGCCGCCAGCCGAACACGCATTGATGGGCGTGCTCTTGCTCTCTCTCTGGTCGACGTGTGTGCGCACGCCCTTCCGGGAGAAGTGCCCGTACAAGGAATTCTGACCTTTATGACGTCACACAGCCCCATACTTGAAAAAAAGGCCACAAAGTTTATGAGTATTTGGAAGAGTATTGCACAGAAATACTCCATCATACATCCAACTCATGTTTTGAAACTTTGGCCAAACTCTTTAACAGTTTAAAGAAGTCAGAATACATGAAATAGCATTATACCCCCCCTTTAAGATTTTCTCCATATAGTGGACTTTAACAGTTACCAACAGGTTGAAGGTCCAAATTGCAGTTTTTATGCAGCTTCAAAGGGCTCTACATGATCCCAGACGACGTTTTCTAAAAAATTATATTCTTTTTAACCACAAATGTTCGTCTTGCACTGCTCTGCGATCCGCCACGTATTATGTAATCACGTTGGAAAGGTGACGCGTGACGTAGGCGGAAGTACCACGGTAGGGCAAATCACTCCATCTAATTTTCTCCTCCAACTTCAAAATTGTCTGACACATTTCAATCAGTCTTTGCACATTTGCTTTGTAGACATTGGATCTGTACACTTTCACCTACGTCACGTGTGACCTTTCCAATGTGATTACATCATGCATGGCGCATCGCATCGCAGTACAAGATGAGCTTTTGTGGTTAAAAAGTATATACAATTTTTTTTTTTTTAAAGAAAATGAACAATCGTTTCTCTAGACAAGACCCTTATTCCTCGGCTGGGATCGTGTAGAGCCCTTTGAAGCTGCATTGAAACTGCAATTTGGAATTTCAACCCGTTGGTAGCTGTTGAAGTCCACTATGGAGAAAAATCCAGGAATGTTTTCCTCAAAAAACGTAATTTCTTTTCGACTGAAGAAAGAAAGACATAAACATCTTAGATAACATGGGGGTGAGGAAAATTTAATTCTGAAGTCAAATAATCCTTTAAGGGAACATTCCATTTCATAATTTTGTAAACATTATGCCAACATTACTTTTGAATGTTCTTTGAAAATTCTGAAACAAGTAGTAACATTTAAAAAATGTTAGATAAATGTCCAACTAAAACATTTCAGAATAAAACTTTAATGAACAAAGTATAAATAACGTTTTTGTGCTAACGTTCTGAGAACATTATGAAAGAACAGATAACTTTGAACAACCATTCCGTTAACATTACTGGAAGAACGTTTTTCCATAACTTTGCCAGAACATTAGCCAAAGTTCCGAGAATGTTCCCTGTCAGCTGGTTACATCTCAGCCCTGTCTTCACGATGAGTCCTTGAATGTCATCAGAACTGTTTAGTCTCAAGAAGTTACTAAAAAGAACAACGTTAACAAGCCTTACGTTCACAGATATTCAGCTGTCCGATGAAACATTGTCCTGTCCACCGATGGCAGGTGCAGATGTGTGGAGCATTTAACGTGTTCTCGCCATTTCTGCCACAATGCCTTCCACTACTGCATTGTTCTCACATCCCTCTATATTTAGGGCAGACTGATCATTTTGGACAACATCTCAAAATGAGTCACCGCAAAATGAGTCTTTATTTATTTTTTTATGTCTTTATTTTTTGTTCCCCCACCCCCTGTCCTCATTATTTCTGCAGACTTTGCACTATCAAAGCAGAACAAAAGAATGTATGCTTCAGTAATCACTTGTCACCCTTTCATTTCCTATCATTCTGTGTCAAGAGTGAGATTTTGAACAAATAAAGAAGTTGGTTTAATCTTCGGGGACCAAGAGAAAACTTTCATTAGAGATATGAGCGCAAAGACTTCTTTTCGTTTTTCATTCTTCCCAAACATTAAAGCAGACAGACATTATAATCCAATTAACCAAAAGGATGGAAAGAAAAAGGCAACATTAGATTCATTAAAGAAAAGAAAATCAACTGTAATCACCGCAGAGCCGTTCCTAACTGATGGCACGCTTGCAGTTTCACAGATCCAATACAAAACTTGCATTTGCCGTAATTAATTTGGAAGCTTTCTGATAAGTGGCATTGACAAGGAGATTATTGGTTCAAATGAGAACAATTTCTGCTCGTGTTCGTGATGCTGGCGCAAAGTTGATGAGGAGGCAAGGGAAATACATTCTTATTTTCAGACTCCTTTGAGAAATGAAATATTGTTTTTTAGCCAACAATAAAGATCATCAGATGAGAGGATAAAGTAATTACTGCTGTTTTAATTCTCCTTTAAATTAAACGGCATTTTCATAACACACTGCCTCAAAGGAGACATTTTTTATAGGCACCGAAGGAAAGGGAAATTAAACGATTCATAATTAGAGTTAAGATGTTTATTTTGCAAGAACAAAACTTTGCCATTATAATTTGCTTGATATTTATTTAGTTGGCTGGAAAGACATGCTCTGAACTTTGCAATCGGTGTTGAACGCGAAAACAGCCAAATACTGACCTTGGTAATGTGACTTCGTACATTAGTCTTTGCAATGTGCCGAAATCTTTTATGACGATGCGCTTACATTAGTATCAGAGCGATTGAATCGTGTCTATTATTGTGAAATGTGGACCGCTCAAGGTCTGTTTAAGCTCTCCAAATCACTCTCATCCTCAACAGCATTAGTGCCATTATTTATAATACTCTTAAACAACTTTAGGCATTGGTGCTTTTTTCCGTAGTGGCCGTAATTTGATTATTTTAATGATCTCATTCCACACTGGGGACTCTTGGTCCCCCGAGGGAAAGTCACGCTCCAATGAGTCGCTCAAATGTTTTATCAGGCCAAAGATAGTCATGTGCTAGATGGTGATGAGTGGCTCTCTGTGGACATTGCCTTATTGTACCCCTTCCCAAAGTGTCTTATAATAACACATTTAAGTTAATTTAATATATTGGCATGAAAACACTTTGTCATCTTGCAAAGCTGCATTATGGTGTCTTATAAGTCAAGAGCCAAAGGGATGATAACTTCTTATGTTGTATGAATTATGATCGTAGAAAGACTTTTGCTTAAAATGAGCTTTGTAGCTCATAAATTATGACTCCTGTATACATTTCTTACAAAACTTACATTTTAATTACTTTTTTTTTTTAAAGGTCCCGTTTTTCGTGGTTTTTTGAAGCTTTGATTGTGTTTATAGTGTGCAATATAACATGTGTTCATGTTTCGCGTGTAAAAAAACACAGTATTGTTCACATAATTTACTTATCTATATACCGCTGTTTCCACTGTCATAAAAACGGGCTGATGACTTCCTTGTTCTATGAAGTCCCTCCTTCAGAAATACGTAACGAGTTCTGATTGTGCCAGCGGTTCCTGTGTTGTGATTCGACAGCAGCTTAGCGAACCTTGCCCGGAAAGGTCACGCCTCTTACCATAACGTGGAGATGCATGCGCTTGTGTTATTGTAAACACGTCTTTAATATTACCCTATCAATTTGAGCCGGAATCAGACCCGGTGATTGGACTGCGGGATGAAAATAACAGCGTTTCGACGACATGGCGACAAACACACTCTACAAACGCAACTCTTGTGTATTCCTGTGGGCGGAGGTTAGTCAAAAAACTGTTTTAGTGACGTCATTAAAGAAGGAAGTAGAGGGATGTAGTCCAAACTGGCCGTTCGATGTAGGCGACTTCTGTTAAATAAAATATCTCGCTTGGCATTGAACTTTGAGCTTTAAAATTTTACAGATTTTATTTATACTCTAACAACAACATTACACACTAACTAATGTTTGAAACATGGGATCACGAAGAACGGGACCTTTAATGGGTGAAATGGAGCATATATTGATGGAAAATCAATCCAGCATAGTGTTATAATATTCAGTGCTCAATAGTAACTGATTTTATGTCATTCGGATTATGTAATTAAATTCCAAAAATTAAGTACTTGGGTCTACTGCTTATATACGTTCAGAAGGTCTTCAGGATTTGTGAAGTCAAATGAAAACTTATTGCTGGATTTACAGAAATCATTTCACTTTTAAGAACTGTTTTCTCAGCATTGCAACATTGCATATCTAATCAGCTCCAGACAAACACATTAATTATTATTTGAATTATCACTCAGTGAGTAATTTAACCGTCTTTGGAAGGCTTTTGTCTTTAATTCACGTCATTTCATATTTACATGCAATGCAGGGATTCCCCAAATTTTTTGTCAGCATAAACTCTTTGCCCTAATATATTTACTTGGAAGAACCCCCTGAGATTTTAAGTTAATAACTCAAGTCAGTAATAAAATGAAGTCAATGAAAATATAAATTAATTAAGTTCACGGTTCTTTCATGTCGATTAATGGTCACATGACATGCAGGTAAACAAATAAAACATTTTTTAAGTGTTTTGTTTTGATTGTTTTTATTTAAAAATTATTTTATGATTTAAATACTTAATAGCTTCATTAAACTCACAAACTCATGCAGTTCCATCACGAACTCTAGTCTGGGAAACCCTGACGTAATTTAATATTTAATGCATTTCATGTTATTGATAACAAAGAATGGAATATATTTTCTTTCTCTTTATATTTTTCAATATCAATATGGTACAAGATTTTCCTATTCAAATCAATGTGATAAATGACTTGTGTCAAAGGTAATCTAAAAGTAGTCAGATTATATTACTTTAAAAGTGTAATGTAATGTTTCGTCATATAAATTGGATGCAATAACTGACTACAATTTGTAAGTAATCTACCCAGCACTAGTTAACTAAAACTAAAACCATAAGACATTTTTGTTACTTGAAATAAAATCATTAACTGAAACTAAATAAAAAATATATATACACTATACTGCCAAAAGTATTGGGACACCTCTCCAAATCATTGAATTCAGGCGTTTCAAGAATCAAGAAAATCAAGCACCTAGGCATGCAGACTGCTTCTGCAAATATTTGTGAAAGAATGGGTTGCACTCAAGAGTTCAGTGAATTCAAGTGTGGTACCGTGATAGGTTGACACCTGTGCAATAAGTCCATTCATGAAATTTCCTCACTACTAAATATTCCACGGTCAACTGTTTATTATAACAAAGTGGAAGCAATTGGGAACAACAGCAACTAAGCCACGAAGTGGTAGGCCACGTAAAATCAAAGAGCGTTGTCAATGCATGCTGAGGCTCACAGTGCGCAGAAGTTGCCAACTTTCTTCAGTCAATAGCTACAGACCTCCAAACTTTGTGTGGCCTTCAGATAAGCTCAAGAACAGTGCGTAGAGAGCTTCATGGAATGGGTTTCCGTGGCCAAGCAGCTGCATCCAAGCCTTACATCACCAAGTGCAATGCAAAGCGTCGGATGCAGTGGTGTAAAGCTCGCTGCCACTGGACTCTAGAGCAGTAGAGACGTGTTCTCTGGATACAATTTAAATGAGACAGCAATACGGTATGACAACATTATGTGAATCTTGAGTTTTGAGGAAAAGCCATGTAATACTTCGGGATGAATCACACCAACTTTATGGTGAATATGAGTTGTTACCATCTGGTCAAAGGTATAGGGTACCGCTATTACAGACTGCCTGTGCACAAAGACCTTTTATATCCTCCAGTATAGCTCTGTTAAATAAATTTGAACAAATTTTGTAATATCACAGTTGTCATTTTATATCTATGGCAGTTGAGAGGGATGTTGTTGTCCGATGTTGGTTGTACTTGAAATGCGTTGTAATCTGTTGATGTTTGTTTGTATTTGTCAACTGTTGTTAGTGATGACTGAAGGGTGCCACAGACACAAAAAGAATTTCTGAAAGGACAATAAACTAAACTAACTTGATAAAACTAAAATAAAATTTAAGAAAAACTATATAGGCATATTTAAAAAGAAATTAATAAAATGACAAAAACACACAACAAAGTTACTAAAACTTTAATTAAAAATGAAAACAGAAATAATAAAAATGAAAACTAATTCAAAATATTAACAACAACAAAAAAATAGGCTCTCCATGATACTAAAATAATACTGCTATGAATCCTTGAACACTGTTTAAAAGAATGCACCTTCCATTTGCCATTTCATAGTTATGGTAAGACTTTGATTCTTTAGTATGGAAAATATTCATACAATGATGTGTCACAACTTTTCAATAGCAGTGTACTTTGGGTTTGAATAGTTAATTATGAATTATTAGACATTGTGAACATGGAGTTACAGTACTGTCTCTGTTAGTTTGATCACCTCAAATTGTAATAATGCAAAAAATTAAAAGAATAATTTGTCCAGTTCTGACCCTATATTATATTATTAAATAAGAGTAGAATTTAAAGTAAATTAGGAATGCATGAATAATGATGAATCCAGGAGGAAACTGCCTTGTGTGGTTGGTCTGTGTTCCTCAGAGAGAGGTTAATGAGGGTGTGAGAAGATGAATTATCTAACATGCGTTTTGCAAGTTGGCTCTACTTGAAAGTGGGTGATGTGTCTCCTGATTTCACCTTCCTCCTTCTCCAGTTGTTTGAAACTTAATAGACAGAAAGATGTGGTTGTCTTTGCCTTCCCACAGATGTTTGACTAGTAACTTCTGTTTGACCTGTGCGCTATAGAGGTTCAGAATCAAATATGACTGCTGTTTTGCTAACTTGGCCAATGAATAATACCATATCTTTTCAACCACACAACCTTCTTCGAAAATAAATATGAACAAACACAGACATTAGAGCTGCATAAAACTTAATGGTAACACTTTAATTTGATGGTCTGCTTTAAACATTCTGTTGACTTTAAATAACTTTGCACCTACATGTTGACTAACTCTCATTATTAGTAGAGTATTAGTAGACTGTCTGCTTAAATATCTGCTAACACTTTATTTTGATGCTCCCCAACAGACATTCTACTGACTATAAGTAACTTTGCAACTACATGTCAACTTATTCTAACACTACCGGGCTACTAATAGACTACTGATACTCTAATGAGAGATAGTTAAAGGGTTATTTACGGTGGCCCAGTAGTGCACAACACAACGAAATTAAAACAGCAAACATAAGTTCACAACACAATGAAATCGAGCCACAACACAACGGAATAAAGCCACAACACAAAGAAATAAAGCCACAACACAACAGAATAAAGCCACAACACAAAGAAATAAAGCCACAACACAACGGAATAAAGCCACAACACAAAGAAATAAAGCCACAACACAACAGAATAAAGCCACAACACAAAGAAATAAAGCCACAACACAACAGAATAAAGCCACAACACAACGAAATAAAGCCACAACACAACGGAATAAAGCCACAACACAACGGAATAAAGCCACAACACAACAGAATAAAGCCACAACACAACGAAATCAAGCCACAACACAACGGAATAAAGCCACAACACAACAGAATAAAGCCACAACACAACGGAATAAAGCCACAACACAACGGAATAAAGCCACAACACAACGGAATAAAGCCACAACACAACGGAATAAAGCCACAACACAACGGAATAAAACCACAACACAACGGAATAAAGCCACAACACAACGAAATAAAGCCACAACACAACGAAATAAAGCCACAACACAAAGAAATAAAGCCACAACACAATGGAATAAAGCCACAACACAACGGAATAAAGCCACAACACAAAGAAATAAAGCCACAACACAACAGAATAAAGCCACAACACAACGGAATAAAGCCACAACACAACGGAAATGCTCCCGACCACTAGGGGGCTCTCAGAGCTCGTTAATATTAGTATTCCTTGTCAATGTTCTATAAAGTCGACAGTCTTACAAAGATATCAATACCATGATTAGTATGTAAACGTTGTATAGCTATCGACATGAAATATTAATTCAAAATCACTTGAGTGCACAATAGCTTCATATTTATACCTGTGAATGATTTGACGCGATACCACGGATGAAGGGAACGTCTGACAATTCCACCAAGTGGTTAAAATGTATAATTTGTATTCATTACAATGACTTTGTTTAACATTTAAAAACAGACATGTTCAGACATGTTCAGCTTGTTACTTCCTGTTGGTAAGACTGACAAGCTTTTTAATTTGAACATGTCTGTTTTAAAATGTTAAAAGTAATTTTAATGAATACAAATTATACATTTTAACCACTTGGTGGAATTGTCAGACGTTCCCTTCATCCGTGGTAGCGCGTCAAATCATTCACAGGTATAAATATGAAACTATTGTGCACTTAAGTGATTTTGAATTAATATTTCATTTCATTTCGATATACAGTGGTTATATACTGTTAAAACTAATCGTGGTATTCATATCACTGGCGACTCTATAAAACATTGGCAAGGAATACTAATATTAACGAGCTCTGAGAGCCCCCTAGTGGTCGGGAGCATTTCCGTTGTGTTGTGGCTTTATTTCGTTGTGTTGTGGCTTTATTCCGTTGTGTTGTGGCTTTATTCCGTTGTGTTGTGGCTTTATTTCGTTGTGTTGTGGCTTTATTCCGTTGTGTTGTGGCTTTATTCCGTTGTGTTGTGGCTTTATTCCGTTGTGTTGTGGCTTTATTTCGTTGTGTTGTGGCTTCATTTCGTTGTGTTGTGGCTTCATTTCGTTGTGTTGTGGCTTCATTTCGTTGTGTTGTGGCTTTATTCCGTTGTGTTGTGGCTTTATTCCGTTGTGTTGTGGCTTTATTCCGTTGTGTTGTGGCTTTATTCGTTGTGTTGTGGCTTTATTCCGTTGTGTTGTGGCTTTATTCCGTTGTGTTGTGGCTTTATTTCGTTGTGTTGTGGCTTTATTCCGTTGTGTTGTGGCTTTATTCCGTTGTGTTGTGGCTTGATTTCGTTGTGTTGTGGCTCGATTTTGTTGTGTTGTGAACTTATGTTTGCTTTTTTAATTTCGTTGTGTTGTGCACTACTGGGCCACCGTAGTTATTTCCCCCAAAAATTAAAATAATGTCATGTATTACTCACCCTGATGTGGTTCTACACCTGTAAGACCTTTGTTCATCTTCGGAACACAAATTAAGATATTTTTTGATGAAATCCGATGGCTCAGTGAGGCCTCTATTGCCAGCAATGTCACTGAATCTCTCAAGATCCAGAAAGGTTCTCAAAACATGTTTTAAACTTTTCAACAATATTTAGTGATGGCATATTCAAAACACTGCTTTGAAGCTTTACGAATGTTTTGTTTCGAATCAGTTATTCGTATCAAACTGCCAAACTGCTGAAATCACGTGACTTTGCAGCTCCGAACCACTGATTCGAAACAAAAGATTCATAAAGCTTCGAAGCAGTCTTTTATAATCGCCCATCACTAGATATTGTTGAAAAGTCATGTTTTTTGTTTTTTTGGTGCACAAAAAGTATTCTCACTTTATAATATTAAGGTAGAACCACTGTAGTCACATGAACTGTTTTAAATATGTTTTTAGCACCTTTCTGGATTTTGAGAGGTTCGGTGACATTGCTGGCAATAGAGGCCTCACTGATCCATCGGATTTCATCAAAAATATCTTAATTTGTTTTCCAAAGATGAACAAAGGTTTTACGGGTGCAGAACAACATGAAGGTGAGTAATAAATGGCATAATTTTCATTTTTGGGTGAACTAACTCTTTAACATGTGGGTGCAATGTTAGAATGTCTAAAGGGAACATCAAAGTAAAGTGTAACCAACTTTAGTTGTCATGACAATCAGTGTGTGATACATTGTTTCCTGTAATTGTAATTAATTAGAAATATATACGCTTCGGTGACCCATTAAACAAGTGTGTAAACACATTGTTTTATAGTATATGCCATTTCAGATGCAGCTTCTCTGCCACCTTTGCACAACCTCGGAAAGAAAGATGTGGTTCTCAGATGCGGCTGGAACACTAGTTAATGTGTCCAAAACAGCAGCAGGAAGCAGTTCTTCGAAACACAGCATCCAGCCCGAGGCTTTCCACACTCAACACAACACTAATGTTTCCCTTCATCCTCATGTCCTCACTTAACACATTCACCCCAGTATCTCAGCTCACCTGATGACTCATTGGTTTCAGAGCCATCAGGCCTTTAAGTCATTTATGAAAACAACATCTTCTGTATTCAGGGTTGCAAAGGTCTCATACAGCACTCCAAAATCCCCACAAAATCACTTTCAGGCCCCATATTCCTTCTGAGATGGTGACAACGCAGTTGATAAACAAACATTTTTCCCTCCAGAACTTTACCTTCATAATCTCATCCATTTACAATGTAATTTACAGCTAAATCTAGTCGGTGAAACAGTAATTGTTTTGTATTGGATTTTAATGAGTGCGAGGTGAACCCAGACACCTCTGTACGCTGTAACCGTCTCTTATGACAGACGACTGAAAGAGAGAGTTATCAGTGCGCATTTCCATTTCACCGCCGATTCAAAGAGCACTATAAAGGGCACGAGCCGTGGCTGACGATACCAGTGTTCATGTCACTGTGTTATTAACTAGTTATCAAAGGCTTTTGCCTCACCTTTCCCGCGGATCAATGACGGTGCAATTAAAAGGTACTTTTCATGAAGCGATCTTAATTATAAGTGCTGCAGCTGAAGTCATAAACTCGCTCTTTGTAACTTTCCTCCTGTTCTCCTGTCACTCCAGGGTGAGCTCTCCTCCTTAAATTATTCATGAGTAGTAGCATGTTAGGATTATACTCGTTAAAAAGTAATGAGGTACCGCGATAATAAAAGGTTGTCTTGTATTGTTTTACTAAGTGTCTTTCACCAGCGGAGGTAGTTGCTCGCCTGCGGCTCTTATGAAAGGGATTTTGACTCTTGGCAGGGAAAGAAAGGAAAACCAGTAGAGTGCCGTGAAAACCCGAAACGTGCATCCCAACAGCTGCAGAGGCACACAGCTGTTGAAACAGAGAAGCTAAAAGCTGTCTTGAGCCGTTTGCCTTTTTTCCTCTTTGAACTGAGAGATGATCTGAGGAGCTTATGCAAAGGCCTGAGAAACTGATGGAAGCGCAGAACGTCTTTGCTTTCGTTATGAAGCGATTTGAGCGCCGATTGCATGTGGAGTTGACGGTGTTGCTTCCTCTCATGTGACCTGTCTTCTAGTGTACTGAGTTACTGTGGTTTCAACAGCAGCAACTTTGAAAGTAACAAAAAAAAAAAAATGTTACCAAAAGGAATTGATGGTGCAAAATGTCTTTTTCATTCCTGTCCATGGCATAGGGTTCCTAGCTACATATTTCACATATCACCTTTAGTTGTCACTTTACCATATATATGAACAAGAACACACTCATAGCCATGCGATATGACTGTATATCAGCACGGCTGTGATTCGGCCGTAGGCACGAGGCCGCAGGTAATCACAGTGTGCTGATATACAGCCATATTGCATGGCTATGAGTGTGATATTGCGTTTATACAACAGTAGTGTGTAAATGAATAAGAACAACAACAGAATGTCTTTAAAAACCCTCTTTTGTGAGGAACTACTTCCTTCCACCACAGATTCAAATCTCAAGTTGACAGTTTAACAGTCGCTTGAGTCGTTTCATTGAAACTCACTGTAATATGTAGAGTATTATGAGAGAGAGATTGCCTGAGCGAGTGTATTACCTGCATCTAACTGATATTCTTCAGTTCAATCTTATATTCATAATCACAAAATCAGTTTGATTGTCTGCTTGTCTTTGTCCTTTTAACATTTAAGACATTCCCATGACAGATCTAGTCAATGCATTTGTCAGTTGCGTCTCGTAAGATGTTGTTTAAAGTAAAAACAACGTCCTTGTTTCCTTGTTTCAATCCATTTCAATATAAAAGTCTTTGCGACTTTACTCACTCACTCATAATGACTGTCTTTGCACTATCTAATGGCATATTAAAGGGATAGTTCACCAAAAAATGAAAATTTGATGTTTATCTGCTTACCCCCAGCGCATCCAAGATGTAGGTGACTTTGTTTCTTCAGTAGAACACAAATAATGATTTTTAACTCCAATCGTTGCCGTCTGTCAATCAAATAATGCTAGTGGATGGGAACTTCTACTATAAGAGTAAATAAAACTTGCATAGACAAGTCCAAATTAAACCCTGCGGATCGTGACGACACACTGATGTCCTAAGGCACGAAATGATCGGTTTGTGCGATAAACCGAACAGTATTTATATCATTTTTTAACTCTAATACAGCACTATGTCCAACCGCGTTCAGCATTCGCTTAGTGATGTCTGATCGCGCTCTGACAGCGGCAGTGATGTCTCGCGCATAGACTTCAATGAGAGCGAGACATCACTGCCGCTGTCAGAGCGTGATCAGACCTTACTAACGAGTGCTGAACGCGGTTGGACAATTTTATTCATTTTCATGACTATTCTAAGCCTGAAAATCATACACATTTCCATACATAGACTGTACTGTTAGGTTGCATTTTCTTGCTTTCTGTGTGCCTTTGTTTCCTATGTTCACGCTTTTCATTTGCTGTCATGGGCTGTGTCCAAAATTGCCCCCTATAGGCTTGAATAGGGCACTATTGGAGGGGACAGCCACTTGTAGTGGTGTCTAAAACCATAGTGGACGTTATCGAGTGCACTTATTCAATCCCATAATGCAATGCAATAACGAGTGTACAACTAATGTACGCTCAATGGCTAAAGAAGATATCTCACCAGAAGATGGCGCCCGCAGCTGAGTCATCCATCTATTCATCCATTTTCCAAACCGTTGGTCCAATGTGGGTATAGCATAATATCAAACAGGTATAAATTCCTTTTCGATTAATACATTGTTTAATTAAGGTTTATACATGCTAGTTTCCATGACAGAGTTAAATCTTTTCATCTTACTACTAGAGATGCCAGTTTGCTAAGTTTCAAATGACTATGTTAGTGGAGAAATGTAGGGAATATTGAATGAGGGTATAGGGGGCGATTTCAAACACGGCTAACTATGGTTACTTGTTAGCTGATTGATTAGCCCCCACAAATGCCGTGTTTTCCTCCTCAGTTACCCTGTGTATTTATAGCTCATAAAAATAATTTTGTTGTTATCATTTAATATATTTAGCTTGATTTACCAATATTAATTTTTATGTTACCATTTTAGGACCATTTTAGATGTTACCATTTTAGGTCAAATTATATTAGTATATTAATCTAAAAATACATTCTCGAATTCTGTTCATTTTTAAAATGAGCTTTTCATTAAATTGTTATACTAATACTATAATTTGCAATGAATTGATGAATAACTGATTTTATATTAAGTTAGAAAGTAAAATAATTCTCACACATTGTGGATTTATTTTATGAGGACCATTGACTGGAAAATGGTTAGAGAGAGGGAGTAGAAGAATAGGTTCAGGACATAACCTAGGTCAGATTCAGGAAAGATTTCAGAAAGTGAGGTTAACTTACCATCACATGTACCTTGAACCCTTGAATAATTAACCCAAACCTTGCTTACCCGGGTATGTCGCATAACCCGCCTTGTGTTGAGACCAGCAGCATATGAAATTTCTACTTGCCGAATAGAGCTTTTAAAGTCTAAAACACACACTTTAATACTGAGTATTCTCTAGAACCATAAATAATGATGTTATTTTTAGATATCCAATCAAAAAAAAAAAAAAAATCTTCACATATGTATCATTCCAATTCCCTAACATTTTCCAAATGTGCCGTGACTCATCTATGATTGCTCTGTCTATTTCGAACATTTCATTTGACTCATCGGATGCTTTGCACATGTAAAATTGGGCACCAAGGAGCTTAGAGTGAATCTAGAGTTGCTTCAATTATGAAATGCAAAAACAGCTTTGTAATAAAGTTTTTTTTTTGATGAAACTGAATCACATCTGAGGTGCTGAAAAGTATGATTCAGTTTTCTTGTGGACACTTCACGTGTTTAAATGTCAGCGAGAGGCTCCGAGGCTGTTTGCGCGTAGTCAGTTTTGGCAGAATGCAGGATATTTTTAGGAGATAGAAGGTGCTCCCAAATGTCCCCCCTAACGAGTATTCAACACCTCACACACTAATTAAGTATTAATTACTCCCAGATGGTACACTTAACCCCCGCTCTATTTCTGGTTCTCTGCGGATGACTAGGGAATACTGTGACGTAGGGGAATTTTCTCGTAATGCTAACCTCTTGCTGTGAAGGGATAACTATAGCAATCAAAAATAGATCGCTCCATTATCTCGCCTGATTAAATCCTGTGGCTGATTGCAAGTCTCTCCATTGTTGTGATATTATACACATTCTAGTTTATGTCAATTTGATTGTATGCAGGCATGACTCTGATAGTAATTTACTGATAATATAGCAGTAATATTACTATGATATCATTACTATCCTAATTTGATATCATTTTGAATTGATTTCATATTCTTATTGCCATTATCCTTTTATGAACCTGAAAATTACATTATAATAAATGCTTTTACCAGTAGTTTGATTCTTAATGTTCTAAATAAATAAATAAATAAATAAAAATAAAATAATCATCTTGTTTTGTCCATAGATGACTCATTATAATTTAGAAAACAATTCAGAAGTCTCAGAAGAATATAAAAAGTCTGGCTTGAAGCATTATCATCCATCCATCCATCCATCCACACACACACACACACACACACACACACACACACACACACACACACACACACACACACACACAAAGGGTGTTGGATGAGATATGCAATCAGATTAGAGTTAATCCTGCTTTAGGATTTATGTATGAGCAATAATATTATTGATGATTGCCTTAACTTGTTTGTCAACCCTCAGAACTGACGCAAAAAAAAAAAAAAACCTAAAACAACTAAATGTAAAACTTGTGAAGCATAAATAATGACAGGTAATCATCCTTCATGTCTGAACATCATGGTTGTCCTTTCATTCTGAGTGTCTGATCAATGTTTTGGCTGAAAATAGATTCATCAAAACCCTCTCTTAATTAAGATCTTACAAGCGATGCTAGTTCTTACTCACTGGCTCTTTCTGTTTGTGCTTATTCAAATTTGTAATTAAAATTATATAGTGAGGCTAATTGGCAGGGGATGAATTTATTGATAGTGTGCACATTTAAAGCGCTGATGTACACTCTTTTGAGAGCTCTGTTTAGCTGCCCTGTTTCTTTAACCTACATGTGATGACAAGGCCACATGGAGAATAGTAGCCTATTGGAATAAAGATTTAAAGTTAACGTAAAATAAAGGCTGCATTCATATTCCTGGATCTCCAGTAATACTGCTTACCACTAGGAAATTAAAACTGCACATTATAATTTTTTTTTTTTTTTTTTGCAACATTATCAGTTGCGAATCAAGTCTCCATAGCACTTGGCTGTTTGTGTGATGCATGGAGTTGCTGCTTATGTACAGCATTCCAAATCAGTCACTTGACAGTTTGGATGCCTTCTTGGAAGCAGCTGCCTATATAGGCAGTAGACCACATTCCACATGTCCACATCCAAACCCACACATGCAGGCAAACACACATGCAAACGCCAACATCTATACATGCACCTGCACTGCAAACTCCCAGTGCTTCAGACCTGTCAACAGGGAGAGTGGAAACTGTTAGACAAGGTTCAATACAAGAAACAACAGGTTTAGACTGAGAGAGATTCCGTAGCACTGGCAGGCTGGACATACAGTAATTGCCTTTAAGTGTCAATAATGGTGTGTATCAGGTAGAGCTCAGACAGCAGTGCAGAGGAAATGGCTTGTGCAAAGTCACATATATGATAGAGAGAAGAGGAAGAAAAAGACTACAATTAAGTAATTGCAAATATTTATTAGAAGTTTATTTTGTTAACTTTCAGGAGCACCAAGCATAGAATGCCTTCAAAGCATCCAAATCATTTTTATTGTGATTTATTACATTGAACTTTCTTTTTAAAGCTTGATTTTATTTTAATTAATTATTTTAATTTAATTAATTTTGTCGTTATTTCATTACAGCAGAGAAAGATGGATGAAATCAGAAATGAAGCATGGCAAATTTGAACTCACATCATCCAGATGAGCACCACAACTCACTCTGTCATAACATGTGGACTAACCGCTAGGCTATGAACTCTCTCAGTGAGGATCATCTTCATCATCATCACCATCGTAATCAACACCACTGTTATCACCAGCATCATTACACTGTCACCATCATGATCGCCATCACTGGTCATCACTGACATAATCAGTATCATCACCACCACTATAATCACCCAAAAAAAAACAAAAAAACACCACCACCAGCATCAACACCACCACCACTCCACTCTCATTACCCACAACTGAGATACCCCTGAGCAAGGCACCTAACTGTAGCAAAAATGGCTATATGTCACGTCAATTTCACTATCATCATATTCACTTTTATTACCATCATAATCACCACCACTGTTTATCATCATCACTATCATGCTCACCACTATCATGAAAGCAGTGGGCTTTGACCAGCTTCGTCATCACCACCACTTCACGTCATCATTATTTTCAACACCAGTGAAAGATGAACAAACTGCCGCATGACCAAATTTGAATTCCAATTATCCACATGAGCACCTTGAATCAAGCATATGGATTAACATCAAAGCAATTTTC
Organism: Megalobrama amblycephala; assembly: GCF_018812025.1. Classification (NCBI taxonomy): domain Eukaryota; kingdom Metazoa; phylum Chordata; class Actinopteri; order Cypriniformes; family Xenocyprididae; genus Megalobrama; species Megalobrama amblycephala. Next base: position 21,095,420 of record NC_063066.1, on the reverse strand, counting down.
CTGTAACACTGATTTGTAAAGTGAGCTTTTCATTTCTTTTCTTCCCCATTAACACACTGAAAAACACTAAACTCTGTAGTACCAACAGAGCCTTTGCTTCTTCTCCTTGATTTTCTCTCTCCCTTCCCTCCCTCTCCCTCTTCTCACTGCACGAAGAATGAACTCGCTCTGCGAGGAAAAGCAGCAGGTTAAGCTGGAGGCTCGCCTTGGGAAAGTGAAAGTATCCTCTCTTTGATGTGAGATTCCCATCTAGTCTATCTCTTTCTCTCTTTTCCCCTTGCCTTCCCTCTTGTATATTTCCTACATTCCATCTGTGATTTACTGTAATATTATTTTTTGCTCACTGAGATTCCTGCTCCAAGATTATACTCGAAGCAGTTTTTTGTTTTAACCGATATTTTAAATATGTATATTCCAGTCTAGATAGATAGATAGATTTAAATTATATTGAATAAATTCATCATAATATACAGTATGTTGCACAAATCAAGATTGGCAGCTGACTATGCTTTGAGACAATACTTCTGATGCCACGAAACAATGAAGATGGAGTTATAGATGAGATGCCTAAAATTAGCTGCTGGAATATTGTCCCTCCATTGTTTCAGTTCTGTCTGCGGCTGTCCACCACTTTCACAGACTGAAGACAGCAAGCTGTCCCAGAGAAATAGACATTGTTCAATGTGTCAGTGAGTTTTCACTGTCTGGTTTTTCAAGGCTTCAGATGATGGGATATGGATGGGACTATTGAAAAGCGGCTTAAAAGTGTTTTGTGTCTGGATGAGTACTTGGTAATTATACCATCTGTTTTATTAAACCCTTGTTAAAGATCTGGTGTTGTTAACAGTGCGTGTTGGGTAGAATGTGTAATACAGCATTGTAATGAATAATGTACTACAGCAGTAGCTGTAGCGACTGATGTGTTAATGTGGGTTTCAGTGTAGTGGAACAGCCTTGGGCCAGCTGTAGTAGGATAGTCAATTCCTACCTTATGACCAATGACATCTAGGCTTTATTTGTGGATCTAGATGGATTTTTTCTCAGCTCTCCTCTTCAAAGAGCGTTAGATCTACTTTATAGTGTGTGTAGTGGTGTAAATTAAAGTGAAGACAATTCATGATAACACACTTTGGAGCATTTTTTTTTTTTTTTTTTACAAAATTAAAGGATTAGTTCAATTTCAAATAAAAATTAGCCCAAGCTTTACTCACCCTCAAGCCATCCTAGGTGTATCTGACTTTCTTCTTTCTGATGAAAATAGTCAGAGAAATATTAATAAATCGCAAGCTTTGAGTATGAGCTGAAGAAAGTGCCTCCATCCACTTCAGCCATCATAAAGGAGTACTCCACACGACACCGGGGGGGTTAATAAAGGCGTTCTAAAGCGAAGCAATACGTTTTTGTAAAAAACAATATCCATCTTTAACAAGTTATGAAGTAAAATATCTAGCTTCCGCCAGACCGCCTTCCATATTCATGTTACGAAGAAAGTGTAAACTGGCATCACGTCAGTTACACTTCTTCCGTAAGTTTAATAGGGAAGGTGTAGGACGTAGCATAAGCTAGAGTCCTGCACGGGTCCATTTTTGGAGACCCGCCCCCCCGCCTATACCCGCAAAGTTCAGCGCCAGATCCGACCCGTCACCCGTGATAATATCAAAATTAAATCCGCACCCACCCAGACCCGTTAATATTTGGCCCGTTACCCGATCCGTGCCCGCGATAAATCACACACGCTAAAATCATTCCAATTAAAGTGCTTTATTTTTTATCTCGCACCTCTCTCAACATCACAACAGCGTCATGAATGGGCTAATGAAACGATTTGTTTTGCGCCATTCAAGTAGCCTACCATCGGCACCTAAATATTAGTGAGAGAAGACGTGAAGACGTGAGCTTAAGAGAAGACGTGCCCAGCTTCCGGCTATCAAACGCCAAAACTTTATGGCATGTTTTGCAAGCCGCAATGCCACTTATGATGTTATTTTCCTGATCTCGTATTACACCACACTTTCTCCACACATCCGATTTTGCCTTTAAAGACTCGTTGTCAACAATTTTATATACTCTACTCGCCAACTTTACTTTTACTTCATCCATAGCTACTCCTGCAACGCTCGCTCCAACTAGGCTTCGAGAAGCATCAACAAAAGTTGCACTGTCGCAGTGGTGGTGCGGTGATGGGTCAAATGTCATATCGTTGTTGCGTATGTGTAATGGTAATTTAGACATATAAATATTGCGTATATTTTTCATCTGCGCTACTACCCGCCCGCAAGAAATTAATTATCCGCCCGCATCCCCGCCCGTGAATTTTAGGACACAATCCACCCGTTTTAGCCACTTTTATGACCCATTGCAGGACTCTAGCGTAAGCTTTGTGAACTGCAAGTGTTTTACACTTTCTTCGTATGTTGAATATGGAAGGTGGTCTGACGGAAGCTAGATATTTTACTTCATAACTTGTTTTAAATATGGATTTTTTTTTTTTTTACACAAATGCATCGCTTCGCTTTAGAAGGACTTTATTATCCCACCAGAGCACACGTTTATGATGGATGGAAGTGGATGGTGGATACTCATTGGTCCCATTCACTGCCATTATAAAGCTTGGATGCATCAGGATATTTATTAATATTTCTCCAATTATGTTCATCAGAAAGAAGAAAGTCATATACACCTAGAATGGCTTGAGGTTGAGTAAAGCTTGGGCTAATTTTCATTTAAAAGTGAACTAATCCTTTAAGTGTTACTTCTGTTCATCAAGGCTGTCACATCATCACAGTCATCATCACTATAGTTTTCAAATCATAATCAACACTGTTATCACAAACATCATCACATTGTCACCATCATGATCACCACTGCTGTTCATCATGTCATCTATAGCATTAATCACCATCATCATCACAATTATCAGCACCAGTCATCTTCACTTTTATTACCATCATATTCACCACTGTTATCACCATAACATCACCATCATGTTCACCACTATCCCTGCTTTGACCAGTTTCGTCTTTATCATCACCAGTTATCATCACCATCACTTCTGTAATCACAATCATCACCACTTTAAAGGTGCCATCGAACGTTTTTTTACAAGATGTAATATAAGTCTAAGGTGTCCCCTGAATGTCTCTGTGAAGTTTCAGTTCAAAATACCCCATAGATTTTTTTTTTTTATTAATTTTTTTAACTGCCTATTTTGGGACATAATTAGAAATGCGCCAATTCAGGTTGCGGCCCCTTTAAATCTCATGCTCCCAGCCCACGGAGCTCGCGCTTGCCTTAAACAGTGCATAAACAAAGTTTACACAGCTAATATAACCCTCAAAATGGATCTTTACAAAGTGTTCGTCATGCATACTGCATGCATGCGTCGGATTATGTGAGTATTGTATTTATTTGGATGTTTACGTTTCATTTTGAATGAATTTGAGGCTGTGATCCGTGGCTAACGGCTAATGCTACACTGTTGGAGAGATTTATAAAGAATGAAGTTGTGTTTATGAATTATACAGATTGCAAGTGTTTAATAATGAAAATAACGACGGCTCTTGTCTCTGTGAATACAATAAGAAACAATGGTAACTTTAACCACATTTAACAGTACGTTAGCAACATGCTAACGAAACATTTAGAAAGACAATTTACAAATATCACTAAAAGTATCATGTTATCATGGATCATGTCAGTTATTATTGCTCCATCTGCCATTTTTCGCTATTGTTCTTGCTTGCTTACCTAGTCTGATGATTCAGCTGTGCACAGATCCTGGCTGCCCTTGTGTAATTCCTCAATCATGGGCTGGCATATGCAAATATTGGGGTCGTACATATTAATGATCCCGACTGTTACGTAACAGTCTGTGTTATGTTGAGATTCGCCTGTTCTTCAGAGGTCTTTTAAACAAATGAGATTTACATAAGAAGGAGGAAACAATGGAGTTTGAGACTCACTGTATGTCATTTCCATGTACTGAACTCTTGTTATTCAACTATGCCAAGATAAATTCAATTTTTAATTCTAGGGCACCTTTAAATCACCACAACTGTTATCAACAACTTTATTTTCATCACCACCATTGCTATCATCATTATCATCACTGTTATGCAGTAACTATCATAATCACCACCACTGCTATCACTAGCTCCATTTTTTCCATCACCATCTTCATCATGGCAGACAGTGAGAAAAGCACAAATCATGTACAAAAAATTAAAAAAGAACTGTTTTAAAGCAGAAAGACAGAAAACATTTCGCCCAGCAGGCTAAGACAATGCAGTGGCTGAGGAAGGCATCTTGGCCTCAGTATGAGTGTGCTGCCGCTCTCTCCACTCTCATTTGGATAAACATCTCCGCAGGGTAGAGGACAGCAGCGCCGGCGCTCATCCCCATCCCTCACGCTCCTCCTGTCGCAATCAGGTTGCATGAGTATCAAACCCCCCTCAGCTCACAGCCATGTTAATGTAATTCCTTCCACCAATCCTCTCCATGGACAGCTCTGTGTGTTTATCCGTGTGTGTGTGTGTGTTTATATGTGTGAGTGATGGGGTGGGGGCAAGACTGTGTGTTTGGTTATAAGTAATGTGACTTGTGCTATCAGACCCTGCTCTCTCTCTTTCTCTCTTTCATATAATTAAATTATGAACCCTGGGGTCTCACCATCTCCCATGACTCCCGTGACTGGAGCCCATGGGACACTGGCAGGGCCATGTCACAGAAAAGTGTATATGTGGAGGGGGGCATAAATTCTCGCTCACTTGCCGCCGTGCTGGGCTGTCACCTCAGATCACTCACTGGCATCTCCCGTGAGTCCATGTGCAACCAGCAACCTGACAACAAGCGCAAAATGTGCAGCTCAAGAGGTAAAGCTTGCTGAAACAGAAACATGGCTGAAGACATTCTGCTGGAAAAGATGGGGGAGATCGGGTAAAAGAGGTGAAACATGGGCTCTGGAAATTGTTCTCTCTTGACTTCAGGAATTAAGGGGTGGGATATGGATTAAAAACCATACAGTTTAACCCTCTCATCATCACAACTTGATCCTGGAAAACCTTCCTCTATATTACTTTGCATAGACTAACATGTTTGGCTCATATCAAAAAAAAATGTGTTTTATATCCTAATACTATAGGAAAACATGCTAAAGTTCCACAAAGAACATTTTATAGTTCTTTAGAAATCCATCTAAATACTGGTACTTTAAACAACCTAGAAAGCACAATGCTGATCTAAAGAATGTATAATGTAAGATCAAGAACTTTTTAAACTCCACAGAACCGTATACAACAAACTCATGAACTCAACCCATACAATAAAAACTTTTCTTGATAAGTTTTTTTTGAAGAAGCTCGTGAAGCTGGTGTAGTGAGTAGCGCTAACAATGGCAAGTCTTGGGTTTAATTCCCAGGAAATGAATGAACTGTTACAATGTACAGTTGAGCTTGAAAGTTCACATACCCCTTGCCGAAGCTGCAAAAATGTTAATTGTTTTAACAAAATAAGAAGGATCATAAAAATTGCATGTTATTTTTTATTTAGTAGTGTCCTGAATAAGCTATTGCACGTAACAGATGTTCACAAATGGTCCACAAGACAAAAAAAAAAAAAAAGAAGCTGAATTTATAAAAATGACTCAGTTCAAAAGTTTACATACCCTTGATTCTTAATACTGTGTGTGGTTACCTATATGATCCATGACTGTTTGTTTGTTTTTGTGATGGTTGTTCATGAGTCCCTTGTTTGTCCTGAGCAGTTAAACTGAGCTCTGTTCTTCAGAAAAATCCTCCAGGTCCTGCAAATTCTTTGATTTTCCAGCATCTTTTTTATATTGCAGTGACTCTGAGGTCCATCTTTTCACACGTTTCACACTTTTCACCATCTTTTTGTCTTCTGGGAAACATGTAAGCATCTTCTGTAGCTTCTGAAGAGCAGAACTAAATGAAAAAATATGATCTTTAAACAAATTAAGAAAAACTTGCACATCATCTTCTTGTTAAAAAGTTTTCACTTCCGACTCTTAATGCATTGTGTTTCCTTCTGGAGCATCAGTGAATGTTTGAACCTTTTTTAATAGTTTTTGAGTGTTTTTAATAGTCTTAGTTGTCATCAGTGTGAAAAGATGGATCTCAAAATCATACAGTCATTGTTGGAAAGGGTTCAAATATGCAGAAAATGCTGGAAAACCAAATAATTTGTAGGACCTGAAGGATTTTTCTGAAGAACAGAGTTCAGTTTAACTGCTCAGGACAAACAAGAGACTCAAGAACAACCATCTCAAAAACAAACAAACAGTTGTGGATCATCCAGGTAATGTCACAGTATTAAGAATCAAGGGTATGTAAACTTTTGAACTGGGTCATTTTTATAAATTCAGCAATTTTTTTATTTTTATTTTTTTGTCTTGTGGACTATATGTGAACATTTGTTATGTGAAATAGCTTATTCAGGACAGTACTAAATAAAAAATAACATGCAATTTTTATGATCCTTCTTATTTTGTTAAAACGATAAACATTTTTGCAGATTATGCAAGGGGCATGTAAACTTTAGCGCTCAACTGTATACTTTGAGTGCAATATACGTGACTTTGAATAATAGACTTACACGTTTAAAAAGGTTCCAAAGGGTTTTTTTGTAACAATGCCATAGAAGATCCAGTTTTGGTTTCTCAAAGAACTGGACAGTTCATAAAAGACTCATATTTTTTCTTAGTATGAAGAATATTTTAATAATCAAAAGAACCTTTTTTCACTATGTAGAACCTTGTGGAAAGATTCTATGGATTCTTCATGGAAGATATGCATGTAAAGTATCTATAAGCCATTACCAGGGCTTGACATTAACTTTTTTTGCTCACCAGCCACAGTTACTAGCCACAATTTTGACATTGATACCATGGGGAGAAACTGCCATATAGATATTTTAAATATTGGCAGCAGGTATATTAGGCTGCTGTCACTTTAAGACCTGACACACGGATCAATTATTATGTTATTATATTATTATTATATTATATATTAATGTATTATGTTAGTACTGAGGTGGCTTTAAAATCTGCGGGAGTGAGTAAAATTATGCCTAATACACGCAATCCCACACTGAAATTCAAGCCTTGTAACAGCAACAATATTCATCCGCAGCAAATGAAACGAGTAAGTGAGGGAACAACTGTGTGTGTCAACTACCTTCGGAGAGATAAGAAAGCGAGAAAGAGCAGGTGGTATTTTGTATCTGTTCTGCGGAAAATGAGTATTGGAAGCATTTCAGATATACTTCAATATCAATATGTATCGAAAAATCTATGTTTTTGACAAAAATGTATACATTACATATACATTTCAACCCACCAAGGTGGATAGTAAGATTGACTGCGTTACACACCACTACTGAAATCCACCCACAAAAAATCTTCAAAAACATCTTAACCCTTAAACAGGAAATATAACATAATCTTTAGTCTCTTTTAGGAGATTTTCACCCAATACTGTAATCATTTATAGTTGGGTCTGTTTTGAGTAGGCTTTGTGGGTCACATGACTTGGTTCAAGTTTTCTGTGATAATTTAGTCAAACTTAACTAAAAACAATGCAGTTGCCTATATAGTACATTCTGACTTTGTGAAAGTAAATAGGTAACACTTTATTTCAATAGTCCACTTGCTAACTACAAGTAAATACTGTACATGTCAACTACCAGTCATCAGAGTATTAGTAGACTATCTGCTTAATATTTGCCAACACTTTATTTTGATGCTCCCCAACAGACATTCTGTTGACTTTGTAACTGTATGTCAACTTTGGCCCTGCCCCAAATGGCACACTTCATAGCACTTTCGGTCTTGTGGACTTGCAATGACTGCCACGTGCGCATGTCCGTTAAGTCCATGAGACTGTAGGGCAGGGATGGGCAACTTCAGTCCTGGAGGGCCACTGCCCAGCAGAGTTTAGCTCCAACCCTAATCAAACACACCTGAACCAGCTAATCAAGGTCTTTAGGATTAGTAGAAAGTTATAGGCAAGTGAGTTTTCATCAGGGATGGAGATAAACTCTGCAGGACACTGACCCTCCAGGACCGGAGTTGCCCATCCCTGCTGTAGGGTGTCCCATTTGTCAATTTTAGGTTTCAGAAGGGTGCTCGCGAGCGCCACCTTTGCGGTCGATATGCGTCCTCGATGCTCACTTTCGCCGAGCCCGCACTGGTGCGAGCTCCACGGCAGACATCTTCCCGACAGTCAAAGCAGCATTACGTCAAGAAAGTGCGAACTCGTAGGAAGACTGCAAGTGTTTAGGGTGCCATTTGGGACAGGGCCTTAGTCTACTAACCCGATCCCTAACACCTAACCTAACAGTCTACCAAAACTCTAATGAGTTGGTTGACATGTACATGTAGTTGCAAATTAATGAGAGTTAGCTGACATGTAGTTGCAAAGTTAGTTGTAGTTAGTAGAATGTCTAAAGTGGACTTTGGACTTTAGCTTGTTAGTGTTCCATTGTACTGCCCCTGGTACACATAGCCTACCTTTCAAAAGAGACCAACACCATGCATATACTCCAAATGGTTCAAGAACAGCATGCAATTTACAATGGGTATGCCTATTTAAGGTGTTTTAGGCAAATTTGACAGGAATGCTAAGGGATTAGTGTAACCATTAAGTGTGCTTGATTAGGGCTGGAGCTAAACTCTGCAGGACGGTAAACCTCAAGAGTAAACCTGAAGATGAGACCGTGTAAAAAGTACAAGGAATTTAGGTTCCTAATTTGTAGGACACTTTGCGACACGTCATACTTGCAACATATTTTACATAGACAGGATAAGAAGTATGGATGGATAAGTCCAGATAATATAAAAAAGTGAAATATTATTTTTTGCAAATCTTGCCTATTTAAGAGTTAAACACACATCTTTTAGCATTTGATCAACTAACGATGGAAAAATTCCTATTACTTTTTCATGGATCGAGTTCAAAGAATGCAGACAACATCATATAAATGCAGAACTAGAGTGCATGATGTAAGATGCCATAATTAATACGCGTCAAAGATACATGCATATTTTAAACCTTAAAGCCGGCATCAGCATAATACCCTGCATGACAAATGAGCACATGCAACATAATGAAGCAACATTTAAGATCATAACAGTCCATATCAGTAAGACCCAACAGCTTCTCCAGCAGGTGAAAAGAAAGTTTAATTGTGTCTGTATAAACCAGACATGAGCAGGAGAACAAAGGTATGAAAAAAAAAGTAGTGCACTCTGTAATTTCTCCTGACATTGTTCCCTCACAAACATGAATAAGGCAATTGAACTCAGGCCTCTAATCTCATACATATTGAGTAACAAGCGCTCTCCGCAGATGCATGTAATTGATGCAGCGATTACGGTAGTTCAGCTGCCCTCGCCTGCACCGCTGAAGCGGAACCGACAGTAGGCTGGGGGAGAGGTTCTGGACGCTTACTGACGGCTCATAAACGCAAGTCTTTTTGTGATGGCATGATAGAGGACAAGTTACAATGAAACTCAAGTATGTGTGCTTTTGTGTTAAATCAATAAAACATGTACGTCTTTCCCTCAAGCTCTACAGAATAACTCCTGGAAAGGATGAAAATTTCAGGGTTTCCATTCACTTCAGTCATGTTGAACATTGTGGTGCCAGAATCTGGAGCTTTTTACTTGAAAAATACCAGTGGGTGACTTATTTCAAGCAAGCCGTGTGCTTTGAAGAGCAAAAGAATAATGGAGCCCATTGAGTTTGTGTTTGGAGGAATGTAATGTGACTGATGATCTTGTGTAGAGCATTCCGACACCAAGTCAATATCGCGCTCCTGTTTCCGTGCCTTGGAGTAGTTACCTCTGGGTTTCCACGGCAACTAAGCGCAAAGGACAGGGAGATGAGACGGGCTTTAGTGAGCCAGTCCCTCAGGACAAAAGGTTCACACAAGAAATGTCTTCATTCCACCCTGACTGCTTTCCATTCAGTCAGTCAAGGAACGGAGAGAGCTGCGAGTGTCGGAATGTAATTCCGCCAAATGTAGATCGTTTTTTTGATCGTCGTCTAACAGAGGTTAATGTTAGCACTACACTTTGAAGTCAAATCAAGTCACTAATGATAAAAGGCTCAACATACTTCCCCTGGCTAGAAATCACAGAGATGTCAAAGAATAAAGGCTCGACGGCAACTTTTTAACAAACAACATAATTAATTCGTACAAAGGCACGTTTACTGTGTTCCCAGCGATCAAGTTATGGTGATTTTTCTAGAGAGGCCACTGCCCCTGAGGTCCAAGCATATTAATTGGGTTATCCTTTGGGTCATATCAGTGCAGAGCATCATTATCGTGCCTGAGAAGAAGAGGAGCTGTGAGCTAAGATAAACATTAACCCCAGCTGCTGGCCCAGCACTAAACGAGATACTACTCTTTACTAATTAAACCATCACAATATATGAGGACACAGCAAGACTATGGAGGTGGTAAGAATGAGAGGATGGATGTCATTGACAGCTCTTGGTCTATTCTATAAATGTCACAGGGATTGTAATCAGATGTAAAATGTTGAATGTGTACATACTTGAACAACTGAAACCTGTACCTGCTTCAACACTGTAAAATATTCTGTTGTGAACTGAAAAAAAACATTTCTGCAAAATGTTGCCATTTTCGCGACACTTTCAAAGTGAAATGTGTGCTAAAAAAGTTTTCAGTTTCATCTGAAATAGATGAACATGAATCTATAAACGTTTTATTAACTTTGATGTTGCGCATCGCAGAAATTCAAAATCAAATGTCAGTGGCGCTAAAAGGTTAATGCTCTATTGCGTTTGAAAATAACGTATCACCTACACTAAACCTTAAACCTACTGATAGTGTTAACAAAGGCCCTGTTTACACCTGGTATTAAGATGCGTTTTTGTCAGACAGATCTCAAGTGGACAACGCTAAATACAGGTGTAAACAGGGTCTAAAACTTTTTGAGCTTGTCCACTTTCAACCACTTCCAGAGGTAGTCAAAAACGCATTAGACCGGATTGCTTTCTTAGTGTAGACACTCATGTGATCGAATGTGTTCGAACCATCAAATTTAAAAAAAAAATGGACGACGCACCTTCGCTCTCTTCAATTAAAGTAAGTGAAGTTGCCAGTGTGCCAATATGCCACTGACATAATAAGTCTCGAGTCATCAGAACATCAAACTTTTAGCCCGAGTCTGTGCAGTAGTGAGTGCGAAGTGGAGCCACAATATCAAGGTCCCACCCACACTTTTGACGTGTAATTTGACTGTTAGTTTGTCTCACGTTCCATTACATTACATAGAGAGGGCGGGGTTTATGACCTATACTGCATCCAGCCACCTGGGGGGCGAACGAGACGCTTTGGCTTCACTTTTAAGGACTCGTGTGGCACGCTTGGTTCGAACAGCCGCAAAAGACCGCATTCTCTCCGCCTACTGACTTAATGCATAAACATTTTGGGAAGCGCGCTTAACCAAATGGGATTTAAACTTTGTCGGCTGAAGACCTAAGTTTGGTTTGAAGACGAAAAACGTACTAAGCTACTGAACAAGTTTACTACATCAGACAAGCCATACATATAGAGCTGGATATGTGATACAAATGTCAAAATTTAGTTTACAAATCATGCACTATGGTAAAACTGTTTTGAGGTCATAACAGTTTTGTGCAACAAACCGTGTGAAAATAAGTCTTTATCAATCGATAATCTGCCTCTGTAATCATAATTTTGTGTGAAAAAAAATAAAAGTTGTTGCTGCCTCTAGTGTGTTCATTTCAGCTGGAAACTGCAGTGAATTTCATGTATTGGTATATGTGTTTTGAGTTTTGCAAAAATGTAGAGGTATATCTTTTTCAATGAGCCTGTGTTGTGAATTACAGATATTTCTTATATTATGCACTATATATTCACAATATAGAGACAAAAATGACAACACATTTTTCCTGTAGCTAGTAGTAGTTCATGGCGTAAGCACCACCAGGCTTGATTCTCAGGGAGTTCATGAACTAATAAAATGTATACCTTGAATGTTATACAAGTTGTGTTGGATAAAAGCATTGGCCAATTGCATAAAAATACAACATAGCCTTGAGGGTTTTGATTTTACAACATATTAAAATAATAATAATAATTTATAAATAGTAATAATTAAAAAAAATATTAAATCTAGTAAATTAAGTCTAATTTTTGCCTATATAGGTGATATAAGAACAGGTGTTTTGCATCATTGCTATTTTAGCACAACTGGACTGCTATGTTAATCAGCATTTAGGAGTATGGCTATGCATTTTATAAGCCTTTTTATATGACATTTAAATGTATTACTGAAGCTAGAAGCATTTATTTCCAGAGCACGCAAAAGCAGCCATGTGCTCTGCTTTATTTAGCACTTACAGGTGTTATCAGTAACATCTGTGAAAGGCTAGTAACACACATGGAGACCCACGTTATTTTATATTATTAAACATGCATCTGGAGACCATCGTGAGGTTCCCCACAATTAGCACACCCACCCAGAAACATGATCAGTTGTATCAGTGCAACACCTGCATTATTGTGATAAAGCAGCTTCTCAAGCAGATATGCTTGGTTACTTTGGTCATTTAATCTCATTGATTTGCTCTGTTAATTTTCCATGGCAAAATGTATTCAGTTATGGCATTGGTGCAACACATTTAGTAGGGATCATTACACCATGAATAGCAATGAACAGTCTAAAATGGCAAATGAAAAACTAAAACTTCAAAACATGCCCTCTTACCAATAGGGGGTGCTCTTTCTACTAACACACAACACAAGGCACTTTACCCTCAATGCAGCACAGGTGGCTTGACATATAATTTAATGCCTAAATCAGAAGATACTGGTATAGAACCATCTTATTTGCCTTTAATTCAAACTATTACATAAGAAACTGGGATTATGGCCTCAGTTTAGAAGTAACAGAAAACTGTGCCCAAAACCAGAGAGGAGAGTCTCACCCAGCATGAGACTTTGTCACTAACACCCAGTCTGTCCAACACAATCCCCGCTTCTGCTTAAACTACACAAGTCATGATTAATTTCACAGCTTGTTACCATGCTCCTAGGGCAGAAATGACATTGTAGAAATTTTACATTGTGCTACAATTAAAGGAAAGACAGAAATAGGACGGAATGAGTAATTTAATAGATCATTGACAGCAGAAAATAAGTCATTAAAAGCATCCAATTTATATAACCTCATAAAAAACACTTTCTGGCTATTAACAGAGATGCTTTGCTTGAGAGCTACCAATCACCATCTGAGTGTTCATCATAACCAGTAGTGCAGGAAAAAAAAGGGGGGGGGATAATGTTTGCACAACCTTGATGCTGACACCACTAACCAAACCAATGACAGACAGACAGATAGATAGATAGATAGATAGATAGATAGATAGATAGATAGATAGATAGATAGATAGATAGATAGATAGATAGATAGATAGATAGATAGATAGATAGACTCAGCAATAGATAGATAGACTCAGCAATAGACAGATAGATAGATAGATAGATAGATAGATAGATAGATAGATAGATAGATAGATAGATAGATAGACTCAGCAATAGACAGATAGATAGATAGACTCAGCAATAGACGAATGGATAGATAGATAGATAGATAGATAGATAGATAGACTCAGCAATAGATAGATAGACTCAGCAATAGACGAATAGATAGATAGATAGATAGATAGATAGATAGATAGATAGATAGATAGATAGACTCAGCAATAGATAGATAGACTCAGCAATTGACGAATAGATAGATAGACTCAGCAACAGACAGATAGATAGATAGATAGACTCAGCAATAGATAGACTCAGCAATAGACGAATAGATAGATAGATAGATAGATAGATAGATAGATAGACTCAGCAATAGATGGATAGATAGATAGATAGATAGATAGATAGACTCAGCAATAGATAGATAGACTCAGCAATAGACGAATAGATAGATAGATAGATAGATAGATAGATAGATAGATAGATAGATAGATAGATAAATAGACTCAGCAATAGATAGATAGACGCAGCAATAGACGAATCGATAGATAGATAGATAGATAGACTCAGCAACAGACAGATAGATAGATAGATAGATAGATAGATAGATAGATAGATAGACTCAGCGATAGATAGATAGATAGATAGATAGATAGATAGATAGACTCAGCGATAGATAGATAGATAGATAGATAGATAGATAGATAGATAGATAGATAGATAGATAGATAGATAGATAGATAGACTCAGCAATAGATGGATAGATAGATAGATAGATAGATAGATAGATAGATAGACTCAGCAACAGATAGATAGATAGATAGATAGATAGATAGATAGATAGATAGATAGATAGATAGATAGATAGATAGATAGACTCAGCTATAGACAGATAGATAGATAGACAGACAGGCAGATGTATATTAAAGTATGTACTCAGCATTTTGAATGTACACTGTCACATTTAACCCACACACTCTCACTATCACAGTATTTTAGGTAATCCATGTACAAACGTACTCAAACTTTCCCCAGGTAGGTGTGTTTTGCCACTTTCCCTCCGCAGTACTGGACTGACAGCTATATGGTACACAAGATTAGCTGTTCATTGTGGGCGACATGTGAATTGTTTGTATACATAAAACCAAAATACACAGCACATTGTTTTAGATGTGGGATTTCTGGTGGACAGTGACTCATGGGTTGACCTTTTCAGAACGATGTGGGACTATGAAACTACAGTGTCGACATGGGGTAAACTCTGCGTGAACGCTAATGACATAGTCTACCGCTGATATATAAATGACTTGCCTGTTGGACGTTTCAATTATTTTTAAAAACATCTTCATTTTATTGCGTATTGTACACATAATGTGAGAAATACCAAGTCCACGACTTTGCTTCATACATCTGTACTTTCCTTAGTCATAGCTCATAAATCTCTCTAACACAAAGTCCCTTTGTATCAAGCTGATGAATTATTGACAACACCGTTTTTTTTTCGCCCGTCTTCTTCTTCTTCAATATTTCAAATGCTATACTCCCTTTTATTTGGCTGTTCTCTGCTCGGTGTTTTTAAATAGGAACAAAGACATGGAGGAGCTCACACTTGCTGGGTTGCTGTTCACGTTCACAGGAAAATGATGCAAAAGAAAGACTTTTATCAGAACCTATCAATCAATAAACCGATAAAAGACAATGATCCATTTATGTGTGAGTGTTTCATTCTTGACGTATAAGGTATAAGGTGTAGTTCTCGTAAGCTTTCTGCTGATAGAGTCTCGGAGATGTGAGGAACATCAATAGTATAGTATAAAAGATGCACCTTGACGTTTTACTTAGAGAGTTGTGTGTGTGCAGATCCAGGAGGAAAATTTATTCCGACAGAAATAAGGCATATCGTCAACTTTCTTTGCAAAACTCATGGCTGTCACGGGTAAGTTCAAAACACACCGCTATTGCTTCTCCCATTTTTCCCCCCTTTAACTTTCAAGATCAGATCTCGTTTGGTATGTATAGCTGCGCTTTTAAACTCGGGTTTGTAACCAATGTGGAACAAGAACCCGAGGCACTAGCTGGTCTTGCTTTTAACAAGTTCCTCAACCATGTCACCTTTCCCCAACTCAAAAAATAATGATGACTTGCGTGTTGCATGTTGCCATTTCATTTTTGTACTTTGCAATATGTAAATCTTCCGTTTCTGCATGACTCACTTTTGTGATATGCACTTGACATTTATTTATTTATAATTAAATATTACATTTTATGCTGATTCCTCCTCCTCATATGTTCCCTGCCCAAAGGTCAACACCTACAAAGTAACTGTGTTAAGGTATAGTGTCACATATCAAAACATCTTCATCTGACATGCTGCAGTATCTGATGTCTGATTCTAAATCTGTATTGAGTTTATAAATGGTATTAGGATCTTCCTGTCAGAAGTTGAGGTGTTAAAGCTTGAGAAGAAAAACAGTCGCTCACCCTTTCCAGAGAAGTCTCTATGAAAACAAATTATGCCCTGCGTGTTTTGTTGCGTTTATCATATTTGGTGTTATAACACCTGAGGTCATACTACAATCTATGTCCGCTATCTGCAAGTTTCCTTGTGTTTCATTTTAATATTACTTCTCGCAGTCCTCTCTTGCTCTTTGTTTTGTCTGAGTTTTAAAGTGAGTCAGATGATGTTTGTCTGCATTAATCTCTCATCCTTTTGTAAACATCAAAAATCCGCTTTGGAGCTTCATCTAACGCGAGTTAGCAGCAAGTAATAGCATGCATTTAAAAAAAAAATCACAGGAGGAGATGAAATAAAAGAGGTCATTTGAAGTGTCTGCCTAACTTCAGCATGAGAAATCAGGTCTCAGAAAAACTGTTCAGTCTGCATCACTTTTGAGCTTCTTTTAAAGAACTTACAAGATTATTTATTTCTTTAAAGGAGAGCAGGGTAAAGCTAAAAAAAAATAATGCATCTGAGTCATGTGGGTCTCAAATACAGCAAGTCAAAACACCACTATTAAGCAGATTAAATATTGAACTTTGATGAATAACTCATCCTGCATGTTTATGCTATGGACATGAATGAGATGTACCAGGGTTCCAGACAAAAACAAAACAAAAAAACAATGAGCCATTGATTCTTGTAAGAAAAAAAAAAAAATAATAATAATAATAATAGGCACCAAATTATTTTTTAAGTGCCACATATGAATGTTTTAAATTTTTCAGTCATCCTGTCATTTTCCCTCCTTTTATATCATCAGAATTTTCATCCATCTTGTGTAGTTCTAGCTGACTAACAGGTTTATAGACATTGAAAGGCTTTTCTGAGGAAACTTTACGATATTGTTTACAAGCTGTTTTACTGGCATCTTTATGCGGTTGAAACACTGAGGCCTTGTCCACACTAATACGTTTTTAAAACACCTCTTCTTCTCTCCGTTTTGGCCTTTCGTCCACACTGAGCGGCTGTTTACACGACACCGTTTTCAACTAAAAACGTAAAACTTTTAATGCGTTTTGGTTGTTTATTTACACAACAGTGGCGTCTTGCAAACGTTTGAAAACGTTTTTCAAAGTGCAAGTTTTTGAAAACGGTTTATGTGTAAACAACAAAAACGCGAAACTTTGGAAACGATGACGTCATGCGCATGCGTATTACATGTTCAGTCTATGGCGTTTCATCGCTAATGCAGAATACAGCTTCTTTAGTCGTTTTCACAGATCCGTGTGAATGGGGATCGTTTTGACAATGGTGTCGTCTGTAAGCAGAAAACTCAAAGGAAAAACTTCTCCTTTTTAAGCATATTGTTGTCTTGTAAACGTACCCTGAGACAGTTTTTTTTTTCAAGGAAAATTTAGCTTTTTAAAAACGCTCTCTAAAGTGGATAAATTTGAAAACGCTGATGTAGTGTGGATGGCGAAAACTGAGGTATTTGAAAACGATGACGCATGTTTAGTAATGTGGCGCATATTGTACCCATAGATATCTATAGTTATACTCAGGGCCGGTTCTAGACATTTGGAGGCCCTAGGCAAACTTTATGTTGGAGGCCCCCTGCTCCACACCCCTCCTAATAAAACAAATATTATTACTCCTTACCTTTTTATTTGACATCTGTTATTAACATTTTTATATTTTTATATAGCTAATATATATACAGCTTTGGAAAAAATTAAGAGACCACTCCAAGTTCAGAAATCAATGTTAAGTGGTCTCTTAATTTTTTCCATAGCTGTATATATATATATATATATATATATATATATATATATATATATATATATATATATATATATATATATAGTTTTATTTACTATATAATATAGTTTTATTTTTTAGGTAATCTCTCTCTTTTTTTTTTTTGGTAGTAATTTGTTCAGTAATTTATTTACAGTAGCCTAACACATGCCTTAATCATTTTTTTGGACAGGATTTTTCCCTCCTTTTGAACCAATTTAAACTATATTATCATATGTATTGCAATGCAATACTTAAAATATGCACTATACACTCTTAAAAATAAAGGTTCCAAAAGGGAGTTTTTACAGTGATGTAGAGCTTAGATTCTCTGTCTGCCCGAGCCCGAGCCCGGACCCGACCCGACCCGCCGGGTCGGGCCGATATTTCACGCCACCGTCCTCGGGCCGGGTCGGGCCCTCTCGTCCACTTGCACTTGCAGTCTCGCACGCGTGACGCATCACACCTGCTGTGCGTGCTGTAGCATACTATTTAGTAGCTTAAATGCAACATGGAGCTTGAAGAAGCAAAGAAAAAATTAAAACAGGAGAATTAACTTTGAGCAAGTTTGGTGGAAAATCGGAGGTATAGAAACATTTTAAACTAGTCGTGGGGAGTGACGACATATGTGTTGGCTTTGTCTCGTGCATTAGCTAAATGCAGCACGCTGCTCGCCTATGACAGCAAAAAAACGGGGACTTCTGAATAAACAAACAACGCAATTTACATGCTTCTTCCTTGTCGTATTATTCATTAAGATAATAATTAATAAATGCACGCACAATTATGAACTTGATAAATGTTACAGATATGTTTTACTATGCACAAACAAATGCCTTTCAACTTACATGTGCAAAATTCAGAATTAAATGAATGTGCTGCAATTTGTACAAAAAGAGAGTCTGTAGTAGCCTACGTATTTTAGCCATTAAATAAGCACATTTAGTTTCAAGTTTGTTAAGGGATTTTTTGAAGAAAGATTTTCTTTAAAGTGAATTTCGTTTAGTATAAATTGTATCTTAATTTTAATACATTTTTTCATTAACCAATTGCCTGGATTTAATACATAAAAAGCAATATAGCAGACAATATAATAATGACATGGAGGCGCCGGCGCACCGCGGTCACACTTACACCATTTGAAACTCGTAACACACGCTGTCACCGAATTTACAAATGCACATCTTGCTTGTTGCTCACACGCATATTATGTTGAAATAAAAATATGTTGAAGTAACATTATTAATAAAAATTAATCTTTAAGAATATTTGATTGAATGCTGAATGTTGTGCTTGTTCAATTTAATAAAATTAAAACTTTAATTATGATAATTAAAATAATTGAATATTTAATATTGAGTGGCCAATTTTTGCTCATTTATTAATAGTATTTATATATAATATACTGCGCAGCTCCCCCCTGTAGCCTTAATGATCTAGCACACCAGCACCTGCGTTAAAAAAAAATCTGGCGCCGCCCCTGGTTATAACGGCCCACATATTAAAAACGGTCGGGTTTAAATCGGGCTCGGGCTCATAATTACAGTGAACGTGTCGGACCGGGCCGGGCTCGGACACAACGTGCTCGGGCTTGGGTAGGGTCGGGCTTGATTTGTTGGGCCCGATCAAAGCTCTACGGTGATGCCATAAAAGAACCACTTTTGGTTCCCCAAAGAACCTTTCAGTTAATGGTAGTGCACTCTAAAAATGCTGGGTTTAAAAAAAAAAAAAGTTGGGTTGAAAAGGGACAAAGCCAGCAATTGGGGTGTTTTTAACTCAACTATTGTTTAAAAATGACTGTATTGCTTGCTTAAAATGAACCCAAAGTATCCTGGAAATTAACAGTTATTTATATGTTTAATAAATGAACATTTATTAAAATATATGTTTAATAAATGAACATTTATTAACAAGTTTAATGAATAATAATTAAACAATAAACATTTTGCTTATTAATAAATGTTCACCTTTTGATTGTTATTGTTGCCTCTAGTAATTATGTCTGATTTTTAATTTCAGACCTATTTTTGGTTCATTTTAAGACAGCCATATAGTCATTTTTAAACAGCTGGGTAAAAAAAAAAAAAAAAAAAAAAAAAAACTGCCCAGCACCTTGGGCAAACATTTAACCCAACCACTAGGTTTGTCCATTTTCAACCCAGCATTTTTTTTTAGAGTGTGGAACCATTTTTTTTTTTTTTACTTAGTGTGAAGAACATTCTAAAACAATGTAATGGAACTTTTTCACAAACCTACACAACCTACACAAATCTACACAAATCAACTATATCGTAAAAGTGAAAGTGACAAACTTAAGCATAAATACTTAATTAGGCCTACTTTATAAAATTGTACGTTGATTTTTCAATAAATATAACAACAATATTTATGTTTTGAAAACTGAAAGTATGTAGCATTGCGGTATAATGTAAACAGCAGAATTTAAAAGGTACAGACAGTTGAGATACTGTTTTCGAACATTAAAAAAGTAGCCTACTCTAGTGCTCTAATAGCATACTCTAGCTCTTTTTTTTTACTTTGAATACGAACTTTGCTTTTACTTAAGTATATATTCCGCTCCTGACTCGATGTCATTCATTACGCACAAATTTAAAGTGTCTGGACGCGTCGACGGCGCTCGCGTTCTTTTAAACTCGGCAAATGATATATCCAGAAATAACGCCGATCGACAGAACACGTTTATTTTTAGAATACATTACAATCAGTCCAAAAGAGATTATGACAACTCGCACACCTGCGAACTGCACTTCTTTGAGTGCCTGTTTAGCCTTTCGCTTTGCACCACATGAAGGATGTTCGTTTCGGCGCAATCATAATTCAATGAATTAAAGCCAGTCAGCTGCAGAAAAGTTGCATTTTCATAACTTTTTTTTTCCATCTATTTAGAAGGTGGGACCCACTTTGATACAGTTACAATAGTTGGTTTCAATACTAAGAGTCACTGAGGTGAGAGTCACTGTGAATTCATTTATATCCAATGGAAAAAGAGCCTAGTATTTTGCTAGGGGGATGTCACGGCAGTGGAGGCAGGAGGCCCCTCCTCCGTGCCCGAGGCCCTAGGCAACTGCCTGCTCTGCCTATAGGTAGCGCCGGCCCTGATACTGGCATTATTGTGCTTGCTATTTACATTAACAGTATTGCTCAAGATAAATGCTCCTTTGTAGAATATTCATATTACATTCCTGCAAAGATGACATTACATTTACTCATGTTTGCGTGGTAAAATATGATGACAATTGCATTTTAAAATATTTTGAGCGTGACCTGGACGCAACAGAGATGCAATATTATACTAATAAAATGATTGTGGCAGAGGATTAGCATGAGATCTTTATTATATCTGCTCTCTCTGCATCATCTGGTGAGCTTTTAGTATGTTTTACGTATGTGCAGTAAGGTGATTTAAGCGTTTTCAGACATTTCAGCGTGAATGAGCAACTTTTGGAAAATGCTTGAAAACGCCAGTGTGGATGAGGAGCTCCTTTAAATGAAAACTCTGTTTTCAAATGTCTCCGGATTAATGTAGACGTAGCCTGAGCAATTTCAGGAGACATAATTCATTTATCTTTCAACATACCTTCTGATGCTCATTCTTGTTTATTTCGTGCTTAGCAAGCAAGAGGAACAGATGATCAGTTCACATGCCGCTTGAACTACAGCGATCTGTCGGGCCAAACACATTATTGTTTGTATTTTGTGATTAAAAACTGACAGAATTTGAAAGCTGAGGCTTTGTTTCTTAAAAGTAACAAAGCTTTTTGTGATTATTGGGTGGCAGATGCGCTACAAATATTGTGAAGTTCACACATTAACAGAAAACAGAATAGACAAGATCTTAAGAATAAGAATCCATATCAGTATCGATTAAAAACGACAATTGTTAACGATATGTTCGCGTCCACACAACTGACTGTTTACCTGTATCCACGGTGTGTGCACAAAACACTGCCTTTTGCTTGGGTGTTCATTCATTGATACAATTCCGCCGATATCAACTGGAGCCTCCTTTTTTGTTAGCAGGTTTGCCGTCAGTGTTGGTGTTCGACAGGGATGAGGACTGTTTGAAAAAGTCTGATATTTTTCATTTTGACACGTTTTTCTGATGCGGAAAGCTAATCCTTGTATTCCCTTTTATTATCCCTCGTATTCCCTGTGCGTATTTTGGCGCTCGAACTCAGTGAGTGAAACGTTTTTTTGTTTTGTTTTTTCCACAGAAACTTTGATGCGTACCGTCTTATTTTATTAAGTCAACACAACAAAAGAAGTGATAAGCTAGCCTACTCATCACAGAACACGCAGGTAAAAAGGCATGCACATTTTTAAATCATAACATGTAGGCTACATTTATATTTTCGACAGTGGCGAGTTAGCAAAAATAGCCTATAGCTCGCAAATAAATCCTATATTTAGTCGCAAATATAGCCTACTGACCTACATAAATTACCAAAATCCGTGTGTAAAATCTAAAATGTATTGATATACTAATAACAGGTGGACCATAAGTGTCCATAAATCATGACCAACACTTCTGGGAATGTCTTTTTACTGTTTGTTGTTGCTTGTTTGATTGTTTGTTTAACCTTAAATTATATGGTGGCTTATATTTATACTCAATTTTGCACAATTTTAAACATAATTTACTGTAAATGTATGTGAATTTTCTTGTTGAATAATATATAGATTTAAATGGTAAATTATATATAATGATTTGTAAAATCTTTCATATATTTTTACTTCCAATTCTTTCTTTTTTTTCTTTTTTTTTTTTTTTTTTACAATATTTAACAGTAAAAATGTATTAATAAAATTATTTATAATTTTTTCACCATAATACCAATTAAAAGGTTTTTACTCATAATATATATATATATATATATATATATATATATATATATATATATATATATATATATATATATACACTGTATATATATTACTTATCTAATTGATCAGACTTGCATTGAAGGTACAACTTGAGAGTAGAGATACACTACTGTTCAAAAACACTGAGTCAATAAGATTTATAAGAAAAGAAGTCTCTTATGCTCACCAAGGCTGTGTTTATTTGATCAATGCAGTACAAACAGTAATATTGTGAAATAGTATTACAATTCAAAATAACAGATTGCACAAGCAGACACTCCCAGTTTCTTTATAAAAGTCTTTTTTCAAGACTTGAGCTTCATGTCTCTTCTCTTAGTTTTCCAGGCAGCATTGAGTAGTAGTGACCTGCGCTGGCAGCCATGATCGTGTGTGTGTGTTTACACGAGGCTGCCGCTGGAACTAAGCAGTAAACACGGCCCTGACGTCCATCCAGCTGCTTTCCTTCCCCTGGGCATCACTGTCTCCTTCTTCGCTATCGGTACCGTGGTCAAGTGTCATCAGAAATACAGCAGCCATATTGAACAGCTCTTGCCAAGAGCAGCGGGAACACTTCACCTGAGCCGAGGTGACCTTACGACCTCCAGCCATACGGAGGCCTGGCTGTGTCGCAGCTGATGCGAGGAGGAACGACTGGTCCCTACTAGGGTGGACAGAGTCCGGAGGGCACACGCTTAGAAGAAAAGAAGCAGATGAAACACCAAAACAACAGCAGCCGCAATGAAAAAGCAGGTAACCTATAATGACCCCGGAGTGAGGAAATGAATAAGAGGTTTGGGACTTGCAAACATTGCCAGCCACACTCTTTCAATGCCTCTCTTTCTTGATATGGAAGCAGCTTTTCTTTGGTCCCCATGGCAACCTTATGGATGCAGACCGTTATAAAGACGTCTAAAGACATCTTATCTTATGTAATGAAATTCACATTTTTTAGTGTGACTGATAGTTTTTGTAGGCACTGTAATGAAACCATGAAAACCGTGACCATGCTAATCAACATGCTAGTCTTCATTGAGCTTCTGTGGATGTAGGAGGCCTGGTTCATCACGAGGATATCCTGACGAAAGAGGTCAGCGGTTAATGAGAGGTGGAACATTTCTGTTGCAGAAACACAAGCTGTTGGAAAGTGTCTTTCCTTTGCCTGGTCTATGAGGATGTGCTCCACTGTTACTTCCTGATTGATTAGACCATATCCTTATATAGACCATATTAACACACACAACTTTTATTTCAGTTTCACTCTGGCTTTTCTTTCTCTGCTTAGAGACACCAAGTCAGCTGATTTTCTTCCTAAAATGGGAAGAGACAAAGAAAATTCATTCCTCTCAAGGTTTTTATCATGGTTTACTATCTCTGATAAACCAGCATGTCTAAATATTCAGTTTCTAACTATTAAAAGCATAGTTTTAAACAGGGCCATAACCATAATAGGCAAGTATTACCCAAAATTTGATATTTGTTAATGCTGATCTCCATTACGCACCACTCTGTTTGTTGTTAGGATGACAGACAGTTCAAAAAGTTACATTTTTAGGCTGGTCTGCCTCAGCTGTCTAACAGGGCTTGTCAATGTCAAAATGATGGCCAATCAGATCAAAGAAGGCGGGGCTTGCTATTCACTGAAAACAAGTGTGAATTTCAATGGGACACTTTTAGTGTTTAGAGTGAAAGAGTGCATGTGCGTGGTAAGAGCTAAATGTTTAATATTTGACAACTGTTTTATGATGGATATGTTTAACGACCCACAGTAACATAGAGTGATGCAAAAATACTCAACTTAATACTCAATGCAATTTCTCCATTTTTTATTAAAAATATGCTATCAAAGTGATGTCATTCATAACTGAATTTGACAAGACTTTTTTTTTTTTTTTACATTTTTGACATATTAGACATACAAAGTGTGAAAGTGTGCATATTTTAAATAAAATATTATTCGCAAAGAGTTTAAATGGGCTTCACAACTGTAGGCTATAATTAGAGGTTGTTGAATGCTCGAATCTGATTGGTTGACCAACATTCTAAGTTCTGTCATGACAACTCTCAGAGTGTTTGGCATGGTAATTCGGTTGTTAAGTCTGACGTCACGTGACAGCACTTCCGGGTCCAAACGCTCTATCTCATACCATAAGAAAACAACAAATGGTCCCAATATACACACATGATGTGGTGTAATACTTCCAAAAAATTATAATCATAACCTTTACCTCCATACCAAAATCCCAGATGGCCAGACAGTGATTCATCTTTTATAAATCATTAATATATTATTGTCTGTGATGCTGAGACTGTTGTGTAGACTGTAAGTATTTTAAATGTTTAACTTTAAAATTTTAAATGTTCATTATGAATAAATAGCGCTCATAAATGGCCGTGGAGATGGCATTCTCAAGTAAAACGAGCCGGGGCTCTGACCCAGAAACGGCGTTCCTTACGTCACGACTTAACAAGCGAATGGGTATGACAATGTTGATACGTTTGGTCTTGGCGTAATAGATCTGCTACGCTGCTGCTGTTAATTATTGCTGCTGCTGCTGCAGAGCAAGTACGGGACTTGCTACTGCCAATACATACATGACACGCTGCTGTGAGCAAGTAAGACATGCTGCTGCTGCTGTACAATATAGCTTACATGAATTACCCGTAGCAGATCTATACAGGTGGAGCTGGGGAAGGTGTAGGGTTTCTGAAGCGCGCTGCACTGCTAGGCAAATGCTACTCATGTATTTGAAGATTGAGCATGTGAGCTCATTGGCTACTAATACAGCAGGAACCAATCATCTGTGTCCTATAGATAATGATGTGATTACAAGCAGGTGAGTTAAAGGACCTATTAGCCTGCCCATTAGAGTTTCATGCCAGAACTTTGTATGTGTGCAATTATTTTCAGGGAAATGCACAGCTAAAATAGTTCTAGGCAGGTCTTGACCGCATTACAGTTCGTGACGCGAAAGCATTACCACCTCGGGTGTGCATTATTTTCGAAGAATTCAACGGCCATCGTCAATTATTCCTTAATATTCCCTTAAATCTCTTTTAATTCTTTAATTATTTAAGACATGGTTATGGCCTAAATTTTAAAATAGTTAATTTACCAGCCATAAATATTTTCCTGACCAAAACATATCTGTGTTTGTATTGATTGATTGATATATTGTTGCGGTTTTAGACTCGGCTTTACTGAAAAAGCATGTTATCGTACCATACGCTAGTATTTAGGGAAATGACAGCTGTCACAAAAAATTCTAGATCCATTGTGATTTTGTTCTTCATATTTGTACTTTTCACTTGGAGTTCTGAAGTTATGACCAAAAAAAAAAAAAAAAAGATAATTTTCTGATAATTATCTTTGCAAAGTGGCATCTGATCATTTCTTTAATATGCTTGTTCAGTAGCAAGGGTCAGCTAACTTATTTTTTAAGGTAAAATTTTGTTTCAAATAAAAGCATACGAATTCTGACAATGAGTGTTTGACCTTGTTTGACGTTTACTCATTGATGACACATTCTGTGACAAGATGAAGCTGCATTGCGTAGATAGTGGCTTATTTATTAAGACAAAAATATCCTGTTATTGCATTCACTGTTTCCTAGCATTTCTTTTAAAACACCTTGAAAAAAACTATTTTTTTTTTTTTTTTTACTTAATTAGGAAATTGTTTTCTCTTGTTTTAAGCATAAAGCTAAAACAAGAGAAAAATAGTGAAGGATTTTTTAGTGAAAAAATCCTTTCTGGTCCCACTTTATATTAAGTTCGTGAACTACTATGTAATTAATTGTTAGGTACAACATACTTATTATGTTGAAGTTGTATTGTAAAACACTTATACTGCTTTGAGGTGAGTAAGGTTAGGGTGGTATGGTAGGTTTAAGAGTGGGATAAGGTTTAAGGGAAAGGTCAAAACAGTGATTATTGATGTATTTTAAAAAAATGAATTAAAGACGTAATTACATGCAGGTATTTTTAAATATATGTAATGTCAAAACATGTTTGTACTCTATATGTGCATTGATGATTCATTGAAATGTTAGTGTTTAGTAGTGTTTAGTAGCCTAGTTAAAAAAAAAAACTGGTCTTGAGCTGCTTTGTAACTGAATCCATTCAAACATTATCTGCCATGTCTTGTTTGATTCGGGCTTTTCATTATAAAAGGGAGTGTACTTTTAAAACCAGATTAAAAAACAAGCGCTGTGTTCAGTTTGTCTGTCTTTTTTTTTTTTTTTTTTTTACTTCCTGCTATCTAGTTTTCCACGCCTCTAACTTGCCCTTTCTGTCTTCTCAGCTGCAGCGTCACTGCGCGTGTGGTTTTCCTCTCCTCGCGACACACAGGAAATGTTGCAGCAAAAACAAATTCAGTCACCTTTTCCATGCTGTTCTGAAGCCACAGTGTCTAAATATAGGGGCTTCAAAAGACTAAAATAAATAGTTCAAACAATGGTGTTTGGGTGTTTTTAACCACTGGAAGTGTAAAACATGTCTTAGATTTGTTTGTTGAGGTTGGGTTTGGCATGTTAGTTAGTCTCTCTGATCACTCTGGGAACTGAAGAGTCTGTAACTATCTACATAGGTGCACTTCAACACATGCAGTATTTTCAACTGATATTTTATCGATCATGTAAAATCATAGAATCAATTATGAAATGGCTTGAATCACAAGAATTGAATCATGCTAAATTTGTAGCAAATGTGTATAGGGGAAGTTGACTCAAGCAATCATGGTTTTGAGTCAAAAGTTCAAATACACAGATGTGCGTTTCCTAGCAGTTTTTTTGTATGTTGATGTAAAAGTTAAAAAATGTACAAAAATATTACATTGAGTCAAACTGTTTTGTGTTTCACTGTTTAAATTGTGCTTTAAATATAAATTTATATACTTTTAAAATTTTAAATAATTTTATTTTATATTTAAAATCCCAAATTAGGGTCAATAAACTGCTCCGCTATGTCAATATGTTACATGAACTGTATCTTTTCTCCTTGGCAGTACCAATGGAAACGTTTAAGGTATGTGACTATATAGAAAATGACTTTAGGTATTACTGTGGTAAACAGTTTAGCCCCAGTCTGCATACATGAAATTATGCACACAGTGTGTTTAAATCAATCTAAAAGTAAATTAGAATTGTAGGAGTTCTGCTGTGGTGTTGCAAACAAAATATTAGACTATTAATTAGCTTCATTATCAAGCTAATTATAGACATCTTTAATGAGATGAGGCTTTACATACTAGACATTTGTTACAGGAGGCAGCAGCTGAGCCACATGGGTATATGTCCACATATTTCACTTTAATTGGGAAAAGGGAAACATATTCAAGATCACTTCTTCCCGTTTACTTATTCCCTTCCTTTTGAACTGTTGTCTATACATGGAAAAAGGCCACTGGGTCAGCGGAGCCTTTAAGAAAGCAGATTAGATATCATTGTCTGTGAGTAAAGAAAGCAAAAGTCATGCTATAAATAGCCAGATGTACACTCCTCTATTTGTGTCTTCAAGCAGCAGTGAGCGGATAGCAG
The DNA here is from genome assembly GCF_018812025.1 of Megalobrama amblycephala. NCBI lineage: Eukaryota > Metazoa > Chordata > Actinopteri > Cypriniformes > Xenocyprididae > Megalobrama > Megalobrama amblycephala. Next base: position 21,067,211 of record NC_063066.1, on the reverse strand, counting down.
TAATGAACCTGAATGAGGTGACTCTGGTGCCACAATGTTTGAGGCTAATATCAGTACATACTGAATTATCCTTTCAAAGAGCCTTTTGTTATTTTATAAAGGCATAGATCACACAAAAATGATAATTCAGCCATCATTTATGCACCCTTGTGTAGTCCAAATGCGCATTACTTTCTTTTTTATCTGTTGGAACACAAAAAGGAGATATTTTGTGGAGAAAATAGATAGTAAACATGGGCTGTTAAGATAGAAAGGACCAAAAATCACATTAAAAGTAGCATAAATGAAGTCCATATGATTACCGCACTATATTCCAACACTTCTGAAGCAATATGATGGATTTGAGTCAAGAGACAGCCAACATATAAGCTGTTATTCACTGAAAATCTTACACTCTGCCACAGCTCTCATTTGCATATATTCAAACTTGACATGCCTATCTACACTTCAATCAGTCCATAGCATTCAAGCTACATATTTTTCTTAGTTCATACCTTCCCTGCGAATTGAACCCATGATCTTGGTGTTGCTGTCATTTGACTTTAAATATGCAGTGTCCGGCAAGATCCGAATAAATTTCAGTGAATTTTGGGTGAACTCTATCTTGAAAGGGCTTCTAAAATGTCTTTTTATTTTATGTCATACTATGTTACTATTATAGAGACATTTGGAATAGTTGAAGCTCACTTAAAGGGATAAGGTACCTCAAATTCAGCCTAGATTGTTTACTCTGCTATTACACTTGAGAGTCTCCTCATAAACACGTTGTGACAGTGTATCCATCATGTCAACATATTACATATCAATGAAAAATAACCTTGGTTAAAGTAGTCTCTAAACAGCCATTGCAATCTCGAGGCTATTGCCTCACTGCTATAACACACAAATTTTATTAAACACTGTTACCAAATTCAGCCAGCAAAACAGCATACAGCGAAATTACTCCTAGAGCCATTTTAGATTCAATATGGGCTCAGATAGTTATGGTAGTTTCATATTTATAGAGGACTTTAATTTGTTATTGGTCTATGAGGCGGCTGTTTTATGCTGATGAACAGCGTACTGTATAAAATTCCCCGTGCGTTTGCTTGACTGCATCCCAGGCTGAGCTCTGCCATGTGGAGCTGGATTTCCCCTGGATTCACTCCAGTCTCCCCCACCTCCCTCTGACTCTGACTCGCACTCTCATTCTTTCCTGTGCATCTGATTCCTCATATAAATGGCTAGTTGGCCTCCCAAGTCCTCTGGCATTTCTTATTCTTTAACACAAAGTTCACAGCTTTGTATTAACCTCTGACCTTTCATGAAGTGACTGGCTTTGCTTTTCAGAGACACTATAAGCAACTGCCTAACTACCATTGTGTTATGGTGTACCATGATAAAGCCATCCCAGAGGCAAATTGTATTGCTTACAGGCTTACACACTTACAGATCTCAGTCTCAGATGTTCCTCCTAATTCTGTGCAGAAGAAAATAAGTGACAACTGTTGATATACCATAGGACTACATTCATTTGTATAGTAAACATGGGCAGTTAAAGGGATAGTTCACCCAAAAATGAAAATTATCCCATGATTTACTCAACCTCAAGCCATCCTAGGTGTATATGACTATCTCCTTTCAGACGAACACAATCAGTGTTATATTAAAAAATATCCTGGCTCTTCCATGTTTTATAATGGTAGTGAATGGCTCTCCTGATTCCAAAAAAGTGCATCCATCCATCATAAAAGATATCCACACAGCTCCAGGGGGTTAATAAAGGCCTTCTGAAGCAAAGCGATGGGTTTTTGTAAGAAAAATATCCATATTTAAATCTTTATAAACTAAAATATCTAACTTCTGGCAGGCGGCCTACACAAATCGACAAAAGAGTAACCTTTTGAACCACGAGAGGCGTCTAAGTCCTACATCATCGTGTCAGGGGTTACTCTTTTGGCACAAGTTGACTTGCGTAATCCATCTGATGGAAGATAGTTATTATAGTTTATAAAGTTTAATATGGATATTTTTCCTTAAAAAACTCATCACTTCATTTTAGAAGGCCTTTATTAACCCCTTGGAGCCGTGTGGATTACTTCTATGATGGTTGGATGCACTTTTTTGAACTTCAAAATCAGGAGTGCCATTCACTTCCATTATAAAGCTTGGAAGAGCAAGGATATTTTTTTAATATAACTCCGATTGTGTTATACAACTAGGATGGCTTGAGGGTGAGTAAATCATAGGAAAAGGTTCATTTTTGGGTGAACTATGGCTTTAAACTCCAAAAAAATCACCTTAAAAGTAACAGTAAATGTAGTCCATTTTATTCCTGCACTATTCCAACACTTCTGAAGCAATATGTGGATTTGAGTGAAGAGCCAACCAAAACATAAGCTGTTATTGACAATAACAAAAATCTTACACTCTGCCACAGCTCTCATTTGCATATATTCAAACTTGACATTCCATAGTCACTTACAAGCACCAATGATATTCACATTTGGCAGATGCTTGTATCTAAAGCAACTTCCATGGGATCCAAGCTATAATTTTTTCTCAGTTTATGCATTCATTTGTACTTTGGAGAATTTGACGAGAAACATTTGAATTGACATTAATGAACATTTAAATCTCTGTCTTTGGTATAGTAGTGAGATATTGTTAAGATCTCTTCTGACACTCTTGAGGAGAAAAATTTAATATTACAAATCTGAGAAAGAACAAAAAAAGTCTTAATTTGCTCTCCATCTCTCGCATCTCATTGCCATCTTGGAGAAACAATTAAATTTTTAAGATATTAAATCTTTTTTATTATTATTTATAAGATAAACTTTTTTAATTTGATTTTAATTTAATTTACTTTATTTTTTAATAGGATCATTTAAAGTAAATACCATGGCACATTAATATGTTAATAATAGAGTTACTACTTTTTTGTTGGTTCCAATCTCCAAAAATGTTGTTTAATGTTTCTGACCAGAAAATTCCTCAAGCAAATGTAACAACAGCACATCCACGTTTTTTAATCAACAATACTCAGCAAGCATGCTTTCAGGGAATACTAAAACACAGGGTTTTAGATAAAACTTTGTAGTTTCCATCTCAACTGAGCTCCAATTCCCAGCCATCATAAATCTTCTATCTCAGATTATTGCGTAATCAGAGGGGGAAATATGATGCCAATAAAGAGCGTGAGCCAGCGGGATATTATTGGTGGGCGTTTATTCTGCAAGAATTATACAAGGATTTGCCATATAATTCAGAGGGGGCTATAGCTAGGTCTGGTGGGGACATTTATATTCACACCACAGAGATTGACTGATATTGCCCTGCGCTGTGCCGTTTTATTGGCGGTTAAGAGCTTTAGGGTGCGAAACAACTAGTCAGGAGCACGTTGATATGAATCACGCTCAAAAGCAAACGTGTTTTTGTAATTCCTTAACTTTTTAACATTCATGTCCAGCCATTGTAATGTGCTAAAACAGCAGGATATACTACCGTCACCTGCTAGGTTTCGGATTAGCATTTCTCTGTAATAATGAGCCTTTCATTAGACAGCCCTGCTGACATGTAGGACCAGAGAGCATGTAGACACTTGTCCTTCACTTCCCTGCAATCCAATCACAACCAGTCAGACGACTATTACACCTCTGTCACGTCAAATTTTCCATATTCTAAAGCTATTAGTCACCTTGGCCTTTCGTCAAAGAGCTAATGGTATAGCATTTGCAACATTATTTAGCCTAAAGGCATTTCATTGGTACTTTTCAACACAAGCTATATAACGTTTCAATAAGTATTGATAGATACGAGCAGAAACCTTGTTCAGTAAACAGAGACGGAATGAACAGACCGCTCCATTGCAATATGTCTACTTTAGATTATGAATAAAAGCATGATTTTATTGGAGGTGTAACTTTTAAACATGTAAATTGAGTCAGACAAGCACAGACCTATTTCTGTTTCCTGATGAAAAACATTAACCAGCAGTGGTGACAAGAAATCAGAAGCTGTTTTCATCAGATAAGTGCCTTTATCATTTGGTTTGTCTGCTTGTAAGCGAGGTCACATGGCTGTTTTTTAGGATCTGACTTGTTGTGGCATTGTCTGCGAGGCAGAGCTGTTTCCGCTTTCCACGCGTCAGCATTAGATTCTCCATTTCTGGGTTTGTGATATCACGGAGCAGGAAGTGACATCACGTCCTTGTTTGTGAGGCCTTGTGGGCTAGACGACAAATGACAGCTGTGCTGGAAAATGGATACGAGTGCGGTTAGAGGTTAGCCTCATAACCGTGTTGTTTTATTGGCTTCTTTTTGCCTTTTTCTAACAACAGGCTTAAATGCGTCCTGTTTTTCATATGGAGACAAATACAGTCACATGTTCAGTGTTTAAAGGCTTTCATTTTGATTAAATCTACAAGAGCTGCCTTTGGTAACATGTATTGTGGTTAATACAATAAGCAACAACTCAGTTTAACATTTTAAAAGTGAACGGCGTCCTTATAGTTAATTATAGAATATTTATCGTAATCAGGTGAACTGAATTCAGGATGCATGATCGGTTTATGTAAAACAGGTGTGGAACAAACAACAGTCTGTATACAGTACTTTCCACCCCGCTAAGACCACAGGTGCAAACCTCAGTGGAGGGTTTTGCATAGTAAAATGGCCACAGCACTGGGGGGTTAGCATTCACTAATGCAATGTGCACAATGGAAACTGTCACCTACTAGTGATAGTCACGTTTGCCACTTGACGTGTTGACCATCACTGCTGGAAATATATAAAGTGTAATACTGAAAATAATGCTAAAATAATGATAATACTTAAAATCCATGTAAATAAATGAAAGACATAATCTGATATTAGACAAAACTGTATATTTATACATGTATATAAATACTTGAATATAATTAACTGCATGTATATGACTTTTAACTGTTGTGTTATTCAATGTTCAATTTAAACCTATATACTTTAAAGGGTTAGTTCACCCAAAAATGAAAATTGTCATCAATTACTCACCCTTATGTTGTTCCAAAGCCACAAGGCTTTCGTTCATCTTCAGAACACAAATTAAGATATTTTTGATGAAATCTGAGAGATTTCTGTCCCTCATAGACAGCTAAGCAACTACCACCTTGACGCTTCAAAAAGAGATCGTAAAACTAATCCATATGAATTGAACGGTTTAGTCCAAATTTTCTGAAGAAACTCAATTGCTTTATATGATGAACAGATATAAACACTGATCAGCGAACATAAACTGAAGGTCAGCCGTACATGCGAGAACAAACCTCATCGGTTCTTGCGAAGCTCAAACGTGCTGCGTAACACACGAGAATGAACCTCATTGGTTCTCGCATGTCAAGCCAACATGCATGAGCTTCCGTTTACCACAAGTGATGTGTACCGCGATCATTGTTTATATGTGAATTAAAGCCTATTCAATCAGAAAATTTGGACTAAACCTCTCAATTCATATGGATTAGTTTTACAATCCCTTCATGAACTTTTTGAAGCGTCAAAGTGGTAGTTGCATAGCTGTCAATGGAGGGACAGAAATCGCTCAGATTTCATTAAAAAGATCTTCCTTTGTGTTCTGAAGATGAATTACAGATTTACAGGTTTGGAATGATATGAGGGTGAGAAATTAATGACAATTTTCATTTTTAGGTGAACTAACCCTGTGTACTAAATTGCAAGTTCATTGTTATAAATGTGTAATTACAAATATATTTAAATATATGACATACGAGTTTTAATAAAAATGACTTTATACTTTAGTTTACCTTAAATTAGAGGTGCAAAACTCCTGTAGGGCCACAGCCCAGCCGTGTTTAGCTTTAACCCTAATTAAACACACCTGATCCAGCTAATCAAGTCCTTCAGGATTATTTGAAATCTACAGGTATGTGTGGCCCTCCAGAAACTTGAATGCTTGTCAGCACCTGCAGTTTAGCACTATAGCCATCTATTAAAGACAATGTTAATTATTATGAAATTACATTTAAAGGTGTCAGAAAACAGTCTAAAGTAAGGTCATATTTGTGCACTTTGATGCATATAAAATACAACTGTATATTTGCCCATTTTATGGCAAAGTAGACCAGTATCCTCTACAATAAATCATGTTTTCATCTAAATAAAGAAAGCAAAGACAATAGGCCTGGGTACCTTGGAGACCAGTAGGACTTCTTTGCCATGGCAACTGTGTGCTGAGATACCGTACAGTGATGTGGCTTCACCGACACATTCTGTGAAAGAATGCAGAAAGTGTGTTTCAACATATTTTGCATCTCAAAGCATTATATTTGAAAACCTACCTATGAAATAAAAAAAAGAACCTGTTTGATCGAGCAAATGTCCAGTAGCACACCTAAATAAAGTTGTGTTAACATAGTTTGGCACTGTACAGTGTTTAACAAAAGCCGGTTTTTCCTTTTCAGTATATTTCTAAACAGTATGTGTATTATTACAAAATATTATTGTGTGCACTTCTGGGTTTCATCAGTAAACATGGACATGTCAAATCAAGATTTATCACGTACTTTAAATCTAGAGGTCTTGATATCATCAAACGGAATCAGACAGAACTTCAGTTTTTTTCAGTAGATGACGATTCTATTGCTTTTATTCAAGTTCACATATATGTGTAAATGCACATATGTGGGTCTATGTTTGTCTACTCTGCGTCTCTCCCTCACTCATATCCCTCAAATGATGGAATGCAAAGCAAACACACACAGCAGCAGACATGGGGTGAAGAGCATGAGGTACCTACTGTGTGTGGAGAAAGCTTGTGTTAATTTCCTGTGGCAACAGAAAGAAGCTTCTGTATGCACTGCATTTAACAATGAGTTAAAGGGTAACTTGGGTCATGTGACTCAGATGAAGGAAGAAATGCCCTCAGTTATTTTCTTCCTTCACTGTATTTGTGCTATTCATTCGGCATTGCTGACATATTTTGCTCAAGGAAATTGTTGATTGATTTGTTGGAGGCTTAACAAAGAATGACTGATTTGATGATGTGCCAGACGTGATACAAGCTACTGGTAAATCTGAGATGAAACAGTGATCTTGTTCTTCAGTCAGGAACAGACATCATGTCCACATTGCTATTTGTCCCAACTTTGCTTTTGTTTATTAAAATAGAGTTTGTTTGTTTTATAAAAAAACAAAACAAAAAAAACTGTACTTGCAGTTTTTATTAAAAGACTACTTAAATGAGTAGAGTTTCATTCACTGTTTCTTAACACATTTACATACAATTTTTTAGAGTATATTATTTATATAAGTAATATTAAATAACAAAATGCATAATTTACTGTTACACATGTAACATGTGTAAAAAATCTTTTGTTGTGCTTTAAAGAAGTATACTTATTTTGCTGCGTTTACTAACATACTAAACCACATGTAAGTACTTAATTTTAATTTGAACCTGCGTTTAATATTACATTTACACCAAACTGCAATTTCTCAGAATAATTGTGTAATTACATATATAAGTAAATATATGACATTAATGTACATTTTAGCGCCAATACTTGTCAGTATATTCGGCAGTACACTGTAAAAAATATTTCAAAGACAATAGAAGCAATTATAAAATTACATATAAAGATGTACTGCATTTCCAGAAAAAGCACTTTAAGCATTTAATAGAAATCTAAACTATAATACATTTTAATTTGATGGCAAATGACATGCACTTCAATGTTTAAGTATTCAGTTAAAGGGATAGTTCACCCAAAAATGAGTTACTCATCCTCAAGCTATCCTAGGTGCACATGACTATCTTCTTTCAAATAACCACAATCAGAGTTATATTAAAAAATGTCCTTGCTCTTCCAAGCTTTATGACGGTATATGACGCTCACTATTTTGAAGCCCAAAAAAGTGCATCCATCCACAATAAATGTAAACCACACGGCTCCAGGGGTTAATTACATGCCTTCTGAAGCACATCGATGCGTTTTTGTACGAAAAATATTGCGTACAGATGTTTGTCGGTTAATATAGTTTATAAAATGGATATTTTTCTTACAAAAACCCATTGCTTCGCTTCAGAAGGCCTTTATTAACCCCTTGGAGCCGTGTGGATTGCTTTTATGATGACTGAATGCACATTATTGGGCTTCAAAATCGCGAGCGCCATTCAGTCCCATTATAAAGCTTGGAAGAGCCAGGATATTTTTTAATATAACTCTGATTGTGTTTGTCTGAAAGAAGATAGTCATGGCTTGAAGGTGAGTAAATCATGGGATAATTTTCATTTTTGGGTAAACTATTCCTTTAAGTATGTTTTTATTTTTCCCCAAATATTTTATTTCTGTAATAAGAACTCTTTTTAAAAGTATTCTAAAGTGTACTTCACAAGGGTAATCCAGTGACCCACACAGTCTGGAGATCAATGTAAAAGATGAATGAAGGAATGAAGTTATCAAACTAAATAAGTCATGTATAGTTCATTTAACCCCGTCGGCTGATCCCACCGCTTTTTAAACCACGATGACGCCCATGTATAGGTCACCGAAGAGGTGCGCCATAAGAGATGCAATGTGTACGTTCCCGTCTTTCATCAACAGATTTATTTAAAGGAGCTGTTGAGTCTGTGCCCTAGCAAGTCTGGGGTTGCAGCTTTTCAGTGTGCTATCAAAACACAAGTCACGTTCTTTCCATTAACAGAGAATCTAGTTTTATGAGTTCAAAACAAGAGCATATCCTAGAGTAGCTGTTTATGTTTCTTCTAGCCTTCACCTATATGCTTTGTGTATAGAAATTGTCTGAGGGCTGGGTGGTAAATTTCATATGGCAAACAGCATTTGCTAATGCAAAAAATATGAACGTACAGTTTAATATCAAAACCAGAGTGTGTCTCAGCTGTGAAATAGACCTTGATCAATTTTTGGAGCGGTGGATGGTATATGGGCTGGCAGAGGAGAGATATTATTGACATAACCCAAACAGCTGTCTCAAATCTGCATTATGATATATTCCAGCTAGCATCTCGTGAAAACAATACCATCTGTACAAAGGATGAATTTCTGAACATCATACTCAAGGCCAAGACCTCCAATTCACCATTCAATCAATACTAACTGTATTTGTCAATTATTTCTCTGCTTCAACACCTAGAGCTGCCTTCCCAGACAGTATTTGAAGGCGTCATAGACTTGCTCCTAAAGCGAAGGCTGTTCCAAACAGTAGGTAGTGTATAATTATGCTGTCTTCTTGGAAACTGCTCAGCACTATACAAGTCCTTCAAGCATAAAGAAATCCCACAATACATTGCGACAAGCTCTGTGAAAAAAAATCCACAATTCATCAATTTTAAATATAGTCATAGTGAATAATGTGAAGCGCAATCTCAAAATGCACTGCAATAATCTCAGTGAAAAAAATCGAATGTAACCCGAGTCATATCTTTCATGCACTTTGTGTGAGAAACGATATTCATTGTGAGTCTCGTCCATAAAAAGATTAAGGTGTGTTAGATAGTTGGACTTGGGATGTAACTTATATCTTATGAACCGGATGACCTGCAAAGCTTTTCTATATACCATTAGAGACTGTAGAACATTCACCTCAACATTATCTCACTGAACTATAGTGAACCGCTTCACCAACCACCATTGAGATCCAGACTGGAGCTGTTCTGACAGGGCCTTCTGATTTATTCACTCTTTTGCCCAGGTTCACCATCGCTGTTGTGCTGTTTGTCGGGATGATTTCGGGTTCACGTCTACCTCTTGCTTGTCATCGTTCATGACATGCTGTGTTCCAATGGTTATGATTATTGTATGATTCTGGAACACCCCCCATTTCTGGCTGCAGACGCCACTGAGTTACCTGCAGGCAATCCTGAATCGACAAGATCTTGTGGTCTAGCGTTCCAGCCTAACCTCACCTGACACTGTGTCCACTGGGTAGACAGTAACAGGTTGATACACACAATGTATCTTGTGTAAAAGTAAACTTCTAAAGGATTTTTTAAAAACTCTTTGTTGGTTCAAATGTATTCTCATTATTTGGATTTAAATAATAAGGGAAGCATAACTGCAGTATTATAATTGCCCACACTTGGGGTTTAATAACCCAGATTTAATGAAAATATGTGACTCTGGCTACATTTCTGCAAAACTAGAAAAACATCCCTAGACATAGGCCTTTATGTCACAGCTGAATACTAGTGGCAGTAAAACGTCAACAACTTTTCCTCCTTTTCACACAAATTATGATTACCAGGGCACATTTAATACAGTGTTTATCAATGAGTGAGTCGCGGAGTGCCTGAGAAAAATGTGTTGCCCTGATTCAGTATCTGCGGTCAGGTGATATGTTGTCAGGCTATATGTCAGTGTCATTATTCTAACGTTATTTTCATTGCTTGTTATGAAATAAAAAGTCTCTCACCTCAGAAAACCGAATTTTCCTGTCCTGTCTGTCAGACGTTATACTGTGCTCGTATCACGCAGTTTTCAAATGCACGTGCAAATGCGGCGGGACGCGCTGTAGCCTATATCACTTCATACTTATATAAAGCGCATAAGAAACTATGAGCATGTAACGTTACGTTGTCAATTAGTAAGTCATGAAATACAAGTAAAGTACCAATAAATCACATAACTGGTGCGTCGTGTGTTAGCTGGGGAGGATTTATTCAGAAACAGTTTCCATGTTTCATTAACGATTCATGTTAGTATTGTGTATTTGCCATGGTAACTGTTGTTTCTGTAACCCCAAAATGACACTTTACTTTCACTTTGTATTATTTTGTATATTTTTTAATTACTGTGGTGGCTCATGCCAACTTACCAACTTTATTGTATTACAAAAACTAGTTTGTGACTGCTATAGCCTTACCTTATAGGCCTTAAGGGTTAGTTCACTCAAAAATGAAAATTTATTACTCACCCTTATGTCGTTCCACAACCGTAAGACCGTTCATCTTCAGAACACAAATTAAGATATTTTTCATAAAATCCGATGGCTCAGTTTGCCTTTAACACTTTCAATGCGCAAAAAGCTACTAAAGACGTATTTAAAACAGTTCATGTGACTACAGTGGTTCAACCTTAATGTTATAAAGTGACGAGAATACTTTTTGTGCGCCAAAAAACAAAAACAAAAATACAAGCTTTGTTCAACAATATCTATGCGCGATTTCAAAACACTGCTTCATGAAGTTCCGAAGCTTTACGAATTTTTTGTTTCGAATCAGTTTTTCGGAGCGTGAATCAAACTGCCAAAGTTACGTGAACTATTGAAATTTCTAAACACTTATGACATAACGAAGCCTCGTTTACTGAAATCACGTGACTTTCACCGTTTCACGCTCCGAACCGCTGATTCAAAACAAAAGATTTGTAAAGCTTCGAATCACTCGGATACGAATAACATGAAACACAAATCACAATAAAAGAGCTTAAAGACTTGTATAGAAGCAGCTAAAATAGTTCATGCACTCCCTGGGAATCAAATCCATGACCTTGGGGTTGCTAGTGCCATGCTCTACTGTTTGAGCTATAGGTACAGGGTCACAAAACACCATAGGGTGCTTCTGACTTGAAGAAACTACTAAGCAATGCTTTATAGCAACCGACTAGAACACCGTAGCAACCTTATAGCAATGTGCTAACAACCACTCAGAACTCCTTAGCATTCATCTACCACCCACAACACACTAACATCAGGCTGTGAGTTTTGCATGGGAAAGCACCTCACATTTTCTTCAGAATATAGATTTGTATTATTAGAGAACAACATTGATCTCTAAATAGACTATAAAAGGGAAATGTGGTTGCTCATGTTGAACTGAGAACAGTGAAATATGAGCCTAGCAGAAATCTGGAAGTGTCTGTCTTCAAATGAATGTGGAATCACACCCAGTTAAAACTCTCAAATAAAAATCCAGCCGTCCAGTTTTACCATTACACTACACTCCCAGATTACACTCTGTATTACCCGAACACAGATGGAAAGAATATTGCATAAGAGACAACAAGGCAACGATCCATTAGAACTGTACTAAACCATGCAGATCATTCAGTTTCACTTCTCTGTTGATTCACATTAGTTACAAACATACATAGTTAGACATTTATTCCACTGTAATTGGTTATATCTTACTCATACCTTATACGTGTGGCCTAACCATTCATGTTGAAACTGCTCAAGAGTGACTTGATTCCATCTTATTTTAGACTTTTACAACCATTTATGTGTTTCTAGTCTTTTCAAATATCTTTTTTTTTTTTTTAAATTAGCAAACTAAATGTGAAGCAGTTCTTTTCAGGAAGTCCCCTTAAATGTAACAGATAGGCCTCAGGTACTGGTCGTCTGACACATAGCTGAACCTCCTTTTGTTGTACACATCAAACAGAGCACAAAAGCAGGCAATGACTCAGTTGGGGGCAGGTCTCAGAGGCTGGCTTTCTGTCGCTGCCTCGTGGGCTCTGGTAATTGTTTTCCTGTCGCCTGTAACCTTCAGCTGGCTAAAAATCCCAAGAGGGCAGTGGCTTCATGGCATTTTTCATATTAATGACACAAATGTGTGCATCAGATGTCAGGACATACTGTAAGTCGCGCTTTAGGCCCTACATCACAGTCATGACAAACATGCGGTGGTGAGTGGTTGATGTAGATTAGTGTGTAACAATTATCCTCAGGTTAGGTGGGGCAGAATAATTTAACGGACCATATCTAGAACACATACAAATGTAGCATAATATAGCATGCGTCTTTTAAGTTTTCATAAACACACTTTATAGACTTAATGCAACTTTTTTATGTTTTTGAAAGAAGCCTTCATGCTCACCAAGGCTGCATTTATTTGATCAAATATACAGTAAAACAGTAATATTGTGAAATATTAGTACAATTTAAAAGAATGTTTTCTATTTTAATATATTTTAAAATGTAATTTATTCCTGTGATGCAAAGCTGAATTGTCACCATCATTCCTGCAGTCTTCATTGTCACATGATCCTTCGGAAATCATTCTAATATGCTGATTTGATGCTCAATGTTGAAAACAGTGGAAACAGTGAATTTTTTTTTCAGGATTTTTGATGAATAGAAAGTTCAAAAGAACAGTGTTTATTTGAAATAGAAATATTTTGTAACATTATAAATGTCTTTACTGTCACTTTTGATGAAGTTTATGCACTTTCGTCGAATAAAAAAATTTGTAAAATTTAAAGTCAGTAGATATTTCTTTCAAAAAAATTTTTTACTAACACACCCATCCTTTGAACCGTAGTGTACAACAAACACTCAAGCTAAAACTTGTGTTATTCCTAAAGTTAATATGAAATGGCATCCACATTATAATTCCATAATGTGTCGTAATTCCAAATTAAACATGATATTAAGTGAAAAAAAAGAGCTAGATTTGATTTTATCCATCAAGAATTGATGGTTTAAAGGAATAGTTCACCCAAAAATGTTCCCATAATTTAGTCACCCTCAAGCCATCCTAGGTGTATATGACTTTCTTCTTTCAGCTGAACACAATCAGAGTTATATTAAAAATATCCTGGCACTTGCCAGCTTCGTTATGGCACTGAATAGAGTTTTTGAAGCGCCATCATATCCATCCATCATAAAAGTAATCCATACGACTCCAGTGGGTTAATAAAGACCTTCTGAAGCGAAGCGATTGTTTTTTGTAAGAAAAATATCCACATTTAAAACTTTATAAACTATAATCACTGGCTTTTAGCAACGGCCGTATGCGTGTTCATTAGAGAGACGAGTTCCGGCGGAAGGGTGACCTCTGACCCGACGTGGGATGTAGGAAATTCTTCTCTTATATCAAAATCCTCTGACATTTTAATTTAAAACTTCTCATTTTAGACTTCTAATTCTTGATCTGTGTTTTGTTTTGCGTTTCCGTGTTTGTCAATTTTAATTTTTGGGTGAACAATTCCTTTAGGTGTCATTGGGCCCCAAGTTATGGCACCTTGAAAAAAGATTATGTAGACAAACTTTTTTTTTTTTTTGTGAGGGGGATAATAAAGAATCATGCACCATAAGGCCAAAATCATATATTTAGAAAGTATAGAAGTGTAGTGCAGGATCAATTTTGATTTCACGTTGGCTTTCTACACTTCTAAGATTAATTCATAAAAGTTTATAAATAATTAATTCTTATCAGTTTTCTATCCATATTTAAAGCCATACTTTGCTAATTACTCTTTAACTAAAGCCTTTAGTGAGTCACAGCAATAAAGATTTACTCTGCTGTATTGAAAGGCCTAACCAGGCAGAACCCAGATTGAGTAAACCCTGTAAAAGGTTATTGAGCCAGACATATCAATACATTATCTCCTTCTTGCAAACGCATTTATTGCAATTGCTTTTAAGTATATATAGCAAGACGCTACATTAATGGAAGATAAAAACATACAATTTACAGTCTGATTATGAGTAATAGCGACACATTTGCTACTAAATTCTCTTTCTCTGTATGTCTCAACCTTGATCAATATCTAGTCAAACAAGGCCGTAACTATTCACAAGTCACTATCTTTGTCTAATCTAAATCAAACAAGACCATTACTTAATTTTTTTAAGTCTTATCCTATACCACCATCATCTCAAATCCCCTGTACCACCATAACATCCACTTTTCTCCTCAAGCTAGAATTACACACGCTGCTCTTTTGCTCCACTCTCCCTAAATCATGTAATAGACTGTCAAATACTCATATATCAGCCAGTCATCCTGTCTGCTCCTCGGCCACCCCCGACGGGCTCACCTTTATGCTGATGATGGAGATGGCACAGGTTTGGGGGGGGGGGGGGGGGGGGGGGATGGTGTTTGGCAGAGGTGGGTGAAGTAAAGAAAGAAAGAAAGAAAGAGAGATAGAGCATCTCCATCAGGCTGCCAGCCAGAGCCAGTGATTAATTCCAGCAGATGCCTGGTATTTGCCTCTGAACGTGGGGGTGTGAAGCGCTCTTTCTCTCTCTTTCTCTTTCTCTCTCTCTCTCTATCTCTCTCTCTCTGTACCCAGGCTGGCTGGCAGATCTTAATGAAATATTAACCAGCAGGAGATAGACCAAGCGAGCGAGGACAGACACAGGCGTGGGCTTCGGCGTAGGTGCGGGGAGAACCGGCCTTTCATAACAAGGAAAAGGAGAAACCCCCTCCACATGAGCATATATATATACACACACAAGGCAATAACACATCAGGTTATACAAGCTACCCAGGCTGTCCTGGATGTCCCACATCTTCCACCCCCATTCCCTGGTAAGGGAACACCCTCCCACTACTCTTGTTAAACTAAAAAGTGAGTCACCAACTGCCACCCCGTTTCCTCATCTGAGGTTCTAGTTATATAAAGATGTTGATCATTAGAAGGATGACACTTGCCTGCATGTCTCTTCGAGTCACCTGTGCAATTACATCAAAATCTTTCCTATTAGTTTTCTATTCGTGATTTTTTTTAAATCTTTCGTTGTATGCAAGTTTATGGCAAGCCCGGCCAAAATGAAAACGAAATCTAGTGGAGGTTCCTAGTATAACTGTGCACGTTTAAGCACAAAAAAATGTCTGTTTTTGTTATCTTTCATCGTAGGCTAACCTGCTTCACCTGTGAAACGACTTTTCTTTTTGACTGACGTCACAAAACCTTCATAACAAACCGCTTTTTTGTTTAAAAACAGCTCTTAAATAAATAGCATACACTGACTGGCTATTCACTAATCTTATGTCCATCATTTCATTGTTAGTTTAGCCTACTTAAAAAAAAGTTATGTTATTTGCGTAAGTTCATAAACAGTTTTGCAACAGGTAAAACTCTGATTGTTATTGTTATCCATTATATGATTGATGAAAGTAGCCCACTTAACAGGCCTATGCTGTACTGTATAAAGCTCTATTTTTGTGTAGTTTGTGTAATTTTAGACAAAAGTAACACACCCAGTTAATAGTTCTTCCGTTCCTCACAGCCTCGTTTTCTTTCGCGTTAAATTAAAATGGCGTCTGCTCTGACTAAGTCTATTGAGTCAGCAAAGTTACATCGATCTCCCTGCCAAAGCCACGGCGCACTCCTTGCTCTTCTCCTCAATTTACAGAGCATCAGTCCACCACCGGCGTCCGGAGAGCATGCTGCAGCGCTTATTTGCATGGGTGTCGGGAGTTGAGTGACAGAGAGGATCCCTGTGTATCGAGTCCGGGACATCCCCCAATTAAACAGATCTCTTCTCTCCTCTGTCAGCACCCGCCATCCATCAGTGCCAACGCGCTGGCCGTGCACTGAATAGCCAAGTGTCATTTCCTCATCAAAACAAGCAAATGAGTTTAATTTTAATTCAGAATATAAAACTAGAGATTTATAGGAATAGTAGCCTATATACTTAATGGAGTATCACCATAACATATTAGGGCACTTTTCAGCTGTTAGGATGATAGATAGATAGATAGATAGATAGATAGATAGATAGATAGATAGATAGATAGATAGATAGATAGATAGATAGATAGATAGATAGATAGATAGATAGATAGATAGATAGATAGATAGATAGATAATGTTTATTGAAACATATCCATCATATTAAAACGACTTATAATAATAGTTCTGCAGCAGTGTCTAAATTTTCACATTAACGAGTTGCACAAGGCTGCACGTTTTTGCGTTGTATTGCACATAGGACTAGGCTATATTCAGTTCGTAATGAGATCAGTTCGTCGGAGTAAATAAGCCGATCTTGCATGTGTATTTGTTTTCTAGTGATTAGAACTAGCGCAGCTATAGAAAAGGCGAGCTTTATATCGAATCAAAGCGCCTGTGCTAATGTTGAAATAACGTAATATTTATGTGCATTTGTGCACTGAAAGCGCGCTGTTGTTTAAGTTTTGAGGAAAAAGTTGTCTCTCATAAATCTTGGAACGGGCGAGGCAACATAGTGCTGACATTAGTTATTGTGCGGAGCGCTGGACTTCAATTGCACCCAAGCCTCCCTTTCACTGCCAAGCGCCGATCAGCGCTACATCAGGAAACTCCAAATAAGGGCATGGAAACCCACCGGAATCAAGCCTTATGTAGTCACGACCTTATATGGCATGGCGGAGCGGGATCTTCCGGCCAGGGCTCTGCTACAGCGCAGACGGGAAACCCGAACATTTAGCGAGACTTTTTAAGGAGAAAATGTAGACATGCGCTTCTCTTTCTCGCAGCGAAACACTGTGCTTACCAAGCATTGATTTGCTGTGGAGGAGGAACGGGCATCTCCCCTCCATTTAATGCACAGACTTAATGTTTAAGCTCCCCAATCTGCTTTTTTCCTCTAGGCAAACGTCATGTGTCCTCCACTGCAGTGCCTAAATATGGGCTTCCTCCAGTCCAAATATGGACATCTACGTCACGGCAAGAGGGTATATAAAGGAGTAGGGATCCTCTGAGCTGAGAAAGAGCCTAGAGAGCCCAAGCGATTCAGCACTAGTGCAGACAGCTGATAGGCAACACGTTGCGATATATATATATAATAACCAAATACATTTTGACACATTAAATAAATGTGACAAGTCAACTCAAAACAACAACAGAAAAAAAACTGCGACCTACTTTGCTGAAAAAGTGAAAATTTGAAGTAGGGAATGATCAGAAGGGACATTCTGAATCTCAGTTATTTTATCTGAGACAGTGGATTTGTTCTGCATCTTTGGACAAACAAAAAGGAGAAGAGGGAAGACAAACAAGAGGACAAACTGTGAGAGTGAGGAGATCAACCAGAAAGAAGGAGAGTCAGACATCGCAGCATCTTCACATTTGTCGTCCCAGAGGGGTTAGCTGCTGATCTCTCCAGCACACTTCTCTCCTCTCCGAGCACACTCCAGAGAGATGGCTGCAGCCAAGACAGAGATGCTCCTGCCTGCTCTGCAGATCTCCGACCCCCTGAGCTTCCCTCACTCCCCCATGGATAACTACCCCAAGCTGGAGGAGATGATCATGCTGAACTCTGCAGGGACCCCCTTCCTCAATGCCACAGCACCTGAAGGCACAGGATTTGGCTCTGGGGAGCCCGGGGAGCAGTTTGATCACCTTGCTGGAGGTAAGCGCTAAATCCCTCTTGATTAAATTGCATGCTTGTTTCATACAGAGAATTGCTTGCTTGTGCAAAAATGCATTTGTTTGAATAGTTCATAAATGTGTCTTCATGTTTTATCTGGCTTTGTTTAAATGGGAAGTCTTATGTTTTAAGAGTTATTGTAATAAAATAATATGCACTGATGTAAAGTTTAAATTAAAATTTTAACAAAAGCTAGCAGCAATTACAGAGTGGTCACAGTAAAATCAGTTGAATGAATGAGGCATTTACAATTTGCAGAACAGCTTAATTTTAAAACCATTTTATGAGTCATTGAAATTGGAGATTTAATAAATATAAGCTGTGTGCGAGGGGAAGAGAGATCAGGATGACATTAATAAGAAAAAGAGCATTGACTCTGAGAGAAGCGCACATGCAGATGCTTTTAGTCTGCGCTGGCTCTTGTCTCTGAGGGAGATCGGCAAATGTGTGTGTGTGTGTGTGTGTGTTTTGGTTGGGGGGGGGGGATGGCGGTGGTAGTCCTGCACTCCATCAGCACCTGCTGCTCTGTCTGAGATTGTGGGAAAACACAGTTTCGACAGCCAGCAGGACCCCCCAACTAAACCTCTGGGATCATTTATGTGCACACAAATGAGCTCAAGACAATTAAGAGTTAACTAGCAGTGCTATGGTTTTTAATCCATTCTCTCTGTTTTGTGGTTGCTTTTGCAGACACGCTTTCAGAAATTGCCATCGAGAAATCTATGGCAGATCAGACCTACTCCACCCAGCGACTGCCCCCCATCTCTTACACGGGCCGTTTCACCCTCGAACCTGCCACCAACTGCAGTAACAGTCTGTGGGCTGAGCCACTGTTCAGCCTGGTCAGTGGGCTGGTGGGAATCAACCCACCCCCCACCTCCATTCCGTCCTCGACCTCTCAGGCAACTCTCCCCTCTTCCTCTTCTTCGTCTTCCATCCCCTCTTCCTCTTCATCATCCACATCCAGTGCCAGCCTGAGCTGCTCCGTCCACCAGAGCGAGCCCAACCCCATCTACTCAGCGGCTCCCACCTACACCAACTCCAGCCCAGACATCTTCCCTGAGCCTGGCACAAACTTCTCCACCTCAGTGGGCACCTCACTGCAGTACTCATCGACATACCCCAACAGCAAGGCCTGTAGCACCAGCTTCCCTGTGCCAATGATCCCAGACTACCTGTTTCCCCAACAGCAGAGTGAGATCAGTTTGGTGGCCCAAGACCAGAAGCCCTTCCAGACACAAGCTGGACAACAGCCCTCGCTGACGCCGCTGTCCACCATCAAAGCCTTTGCCACCCAAACCGGTTCTCAGGACCTGAAAAGCGTCTACCAGTCTCAGCTCATCAAGCCTAGTCGCATGCGCAAGTACCCTAACCGGCCAAGCAAGACACCTCCACACGAGCGCCCCTACGCATGCCCCGTGGAGACCTGTGACCGTCGCTTCTCGCGCTCAGACGAGCTGACACGCCACATTCGCATCCACACCGGCCAGAAGCCCTTCCAGTGCCGGATCTGCATGCGCAACTTCAGCCGCAGCGACCACCTGACGACCCACATCCGCACACACACTGGCGAGAAGCCCTTCGCCTGCGAGATCTGCGGCCGCAAGTTCGCCCGCAGCGACGAGCGCAAGCGCCACACTAAGATCCACCTGCGGCAGAAGGACAAGAAGGCGGAGAAAGGCGGCATTACAGTGCAGAGCTCAATTGCCAATGTATCCATCTCAGCTTCCTCGCCAGTGTCTAGCTACCCCTCTCCCATCACTTCATACCCCTCACCGGTCTCCTCCTTCCCATCCCCAGTGAACTCCTGCTACTCCTCGCCGGTCCACACCTCCTACCCCTCCCCTTCCATCGCAACCACTTACCCCTCGGCAACCAGCACCTTCCAGACGCAGGTGGCCACCACCTTCCCTACCTCAGTGGCCAGCAACATCTACAGTTCTCCTGTCACCACCCCACTGCCCGACATGCAGGCAACGCTTTCCCCTCGGACAGCCGACATCTGCTGAGACTTTTATCACCCACCCCAGACCTCCAGGCTCTCCCTTGACTCAAAGGAACAGAAAGCATCAGTGACTTCTAAGTCCTCTCTGCAAAAAGCACTTTTCTGCCCATGCTCCCAACATGGCTCAGTTACAAAACAGTCAAGGACTCAGCAAAGACTTTTGAAAACAAAAGGGATTTTTGTGTCGTTCTCTCCCTTCGAATCCTGTCCTTTCAAACGAGGCATATGAGACTTTCAAATGACAAACAAAAGCAACAGGCTTCGGCAAGTTTTCCCTCAGACTATGCGTGCACAGACGTAATTGCGACGCAGAATGGCTAAAGGACGTTATTGGTGTAATCGAAGCCTGTGGGCTTCAGGCTCAGAAGCTTGACTCGACAGGTGTACAGTTACAAAAGACATTTGAATAATATACATAAGCTACAGTATATTGTACATGTGCCATGTTTCCTTTTTGTTTTTACTTTTTAGTACCATTGTTGTGACAATTGATTTGAATATTTGCATTGTATTATTCTTGAGCAGGGCCATATTTTATAAGATACATTCTGTATTAAGTAGTAAAATGCTGTGATGAGTTCTTGACTTTGTTTGACTAGAAGCACTTAAGTATTCTGACGCATGTGGAAGAGTGATGTTAGTTTCTCTTATTTTGTAAATATCATCCACTGGTACTATATTTCTCTTTTTCAAATGTGACAACAAAAACCTGTTAAATGGAGGGGAAAACATCAGAAAAGATTCAACCACAAATCTTCAATTTTTTTGGTGCCTTTTGTGAAGCCTTGCAGATGTTTTGACAGATATCAGCGTGTGGATGCATTGCATCTAGCCTTAAGGTGTAAGGGATTTTGTTTTCTTGTTTCTTTTTTTCTATATTCAGAAAGTCATTTCAAGGAAAGAAGGGAAAGGATATGAGGGCACTGCATTTCTTTGGGATGTAAGCAAAAAAGAAAACTATAAACTATATTTTTGTAATGGAAATGTACATATCTACATCTTGAGGAGTTGGAATGCTGTAGTTACCTACTGAGTAGGCATGGGATTTTTTGTATGTTATTTACATGCGGTCCATTATTTTGTTGTTATTTTTATTTTGTATTTGTGTTTGTTCGAAAAAGTGACTGTTTATGGCTTCTAAACACATTGAATGCGCTTAACTGCCAATGGGATATTTGGTGTACAAGATATCCTTCAAGAACAGAACTATAAATAAAACATAAATATATAAATATATACGTTGAATCCCTGTCTTGCTTTTCATCGCTTAGCAACAGGTCTCGATGAATTTTGCTTTATAGAGTGAACACACACACACCACTGCATATTAAAAAACAATTTACTGTAATACAGTATGTCATTAAAAGCCATTAGTTCATAGTCTCAAGTTACAAAATGTAAATTATTAAGAGATTTTCTCATGCACTGACAGCATAAATTCATAATAAAATGCTGTGATTAAAATGACAGAGTAGCTAATTGCAATGAATAATTTCAGTACCTCAGATTAATAATTATATATATATATTTGTATGTATATATATGCTTAGCTTTGAAAGCATACAAGCATACAAGCTTTCATTTGAAGTCTGGCCTTTCATAAAAATCAAAAAAAATCAAAACCACAATATAACCTAGAGCAAAAAAAGAAAAGAAAAAAAGAGAACAAAATTAATAAATAAAAACTTGACATCAAAAATATATGTACTGATGCGTTCTTTTGTTCAGAAGTTCGGCAAACTGAGAAGCCAATCATGGAGTTGATACGGCAGATCAGATTGTCTCTCTTTATTACTTATCAAAAGAGCTCCTGGGCGTCATGAGAATATGTTATCAAAAGACAGCATGTACGAATGTGACTGGATGCGCTTGGGGCTTAATTATACATAGATAGCAATCTTGTAAAATCAGTCGACACTAATAAGACGCCCTTGTAATGGGCTTCCGTGTCTATTGAGTTTGTCAGGGGGAAAAAAAGTCTCAGTATCGAAGTCGCTTTTAAGAGTAAGGCAGCTTTTGCTCTATTGTATGTTTTACCTTCCTACATGAGTGCCTTTGTAAAAGAAAAATAATAATCTGCTCATACTAATTTCTCTGCCACCAAAAAGATCAAATGAAAAAACTCTCTTTGCATCCTGGAATCCGAACGCACTTTGTTTGCTCGTTACAGCTCGGTTAAACTGTCTTGTCAAGCAAGATACAAGTTAAACAGATTTTATGTGACAGAGGTTGTGGGTGTATACGTAAATGTGTAGCGTGTCTATACATTTTTTTCCTCATTTATCATAGTGAAAAGCCAAAGACCATAAAGGCTGATTATCTTACTACTGTGGATAACATAACATAGCCATATGTGTGAACAGATGAGAAAGAAATTAGAAGGGTTTTTTTTCCATCACATGCTACAACACCACATTGATAGCCAGGCCAATTGAAGCTCAATATGTTAAAATCTCAGACTTTTAGGGTGTGTCAGCAGCTCTGGGATGGAAAAATTGGCTTGTGTTTATGTAGGGGGACTTTCCCAAACTATGAGGCAATATCAGCCCAAAAGATGAAGCCACAGAACAGCACCAGATTCGAACACATCTAAAAGAGGGATAACAACCGTGAGACAGAGCGAGTCGAAGCGAAAGAACAACACAAAGGAAAGTAATTAGGGTAATTGGTCTCATAATCCCAAATTGACTCTCTACAAATGTCTTCAGTGAGACAGACGTCGCCTGAATCAGATGTCAATGAACCTCAATGAAGGAAAGACTGTTTGTTTGTTTGTTTATCATACCTATTATTTTACAGGGTCATTTAAAGGGTCACAGTCTCCTGAGAAAAAAAAAAAAAACATCCCCCGCTAAAAAGACCAGTTTAGACCAGCATGAATTTCCATGCTGGTTCAGTATGTATTTTTTGAAAGCATAGTTAGGCAACTATGGTCGCAAGTTCTATCGTTACCAACATAGTTAAACGATTTGCTATTTCCCGAAACCATAGTTACATTGAACATTCGCAGCAATGCAAAGTTGTGTGGTCAGAGATACAGCTTTTGACTTGTGGTTAGTAGCTAGTTTCTTGTTAGTATGTCATATGGACTTAAAGGTTTAGTTCACTCAAAAAATGAAAATTATGGCATTAATTACTCACCCTCATGTCATTTAAAAACCACAGGACCTTCGTTCATCTTCAGAACACAAATGAAGACATTTGGATGAAATCCGAGAGCTTTTTGACTCAATAGACAGGAATTTAAATACCACTGTCAAGGTCCAGAAAGGTACTAAAGACATTGTTAAAATAGTCAACTTGACTACAGTGGTTCAACCTTATTTTTTTATGAAGCGACAAGAATACTTTTTGTGCACAAAAACAAAACAAAAATCTCTTTTCTCTCCTTACACAGTTGACGCAGTAAGCACAGTGCAGGCTTTCGTGTTTATGTGCGAATGCCGGCTCAGAATTGATTGGTAATTAAATTGCTGTCTATTTAGGAGTCAGAGAGCTCTGGATTTCATCAAAATGTCTTAACTTGTGTTGAACAAAGGTCTTACGGGTTTGGAACGACATGAGGGTGAGTAATTAATGACAGAATTTTAATTTTTGGGTGAACTAACCCTTTTAACATATCATGAGCAAAATCCACAAGCTAACAAGCAGTAAAATTTACAGTATTACTGCTCTGAATTTTAATCTGACATTTATTCTGATCCTGAATCGATTAATTCACAGAAGCTACTACTCCACCACCTGCGTGATACAACAGCCTTATATTGTTGAACAATGGATATGGTTTTGAGAAACAGTCATGACTAACTAGTTAATTTCTCCAAAAATGCATCATATTATGGTAGTTACGGCAAGTTACGTCATTGTACAGGAAACTCACCCTAGTTGTAATGCTGGTGGACAAAAAAAAAATGATGTTCAACCATAATCTTTCCGGTTGACCAAAGAAATCTTGCTGGTTACAAAAATGCAAAAATTCTGGGTACAGATTCAAAAATGGTGCGTCAACATCACTGAAGCCAAAACATAGTTGGTTCTCACATGTGTAACTAATTACTCAACTTGACGTGAACATTTTCTTCTTGCAGGTTTGGAATGACGTGAATGCATAATCATGTTCACTTTTGCATAAACTATGCTTCCAAGCTAGCAAAAATACAGTAAGCAATTAAAGACCTATGTTTTACACAGTTTCATTCCAGTATTATTTTGCTAGGCTTACCTCTATCCATTTCTTCACTATGACTAACTCAAAGCCAGAGCACTCACACGTCGATCTGCTCTGAAGCATCTGTGATAACAAACCCCTATCCCCATATCCGTGGTCATTTCAGAACGGTGTGAGTTTCACATTCAACAGGCATCACACAGAGCTACGCTAGTCAAGCGCTAGCAGCATATGAAGACTCCGTAGGGGAGCGGGAATTCAAAGCGCTGTCCCACAACAAGTTTAAAGCAGACTTTGTGACAATGTGCCCCTCGCACCCAACTTTAGAGCAGAAACGAGCTCTTTCAAGAGCGCTGGATGTGTTGATAATGTTTTCCCTTTGCTGGCTTTCGTAGCGACTTAGTTGCTTTTGCTTATATCAAAGTTGACTGGCTGACACGGAGGCCTCGCTCAGTTTTGGAGAAAGCAAGAATGACAGCCATGGAGACAGAGGAAGCAAGATGATGCATCGCTCTTTTCCCCACTCGTCGACTCACAATAAAGCCACCTCACCAATTCTCCCATGAGCCTCCACTTCAAGGCCTCTGCCTGTTAAAATAAGTGTTTGTTCTCTTATTCTTTTTGGACCTTTTTTAGGGGGGTGTGGGGAGGGGAAAAAATGAGAAAAAAAGGATCTAGTGCTCATTCTCATTGTCTATCCCTCTATCCTTGCGCCCTGTTAAATGGCATATGCTAATTAGCTCCATCCATTTCTGATGCAAGGTCCGTATGCAACTCTTTCCCTCTCTCGTTCTTTTTCTCTCTGTCGTTTTCTCCCTTTCATCCAACTACAAATGCTTTCTTATTGCATCTTTGCCCTCAGGCCTTTTAAGATCCCTTTTTGAAATATGCCGTTTGATAAGCACATCATTGGCTAAGTCCCCACAGTGATTAGGGCTTGACTTTAATGTGCTGGCGACAGAGAGAAAGAGAGTGAGAGAGAAAGAGAGAGAATTGAGAGAATTGATGATGTTGAGGCACGGGGCTTTGCACTTCAACTCTTAAATCTGCTCACCTCTTCATAGATGAAATGCAGGAGGATACTCTTTCACCCCTTAGATCATCTCTCACACCTCTGTGTAACAGCAGTGTTATTAAAATGATTAGGTTTTCTGATTATTTTAGGTATTTTATGGAAATTATTTCCAGGGAGTACAGTGTTTAAGAACTGGTGATTAAACTAGATTTTTACATTGTCTGTAGAATATGTAAGTGGTGCTTGGCAGTGGCAGTGCCATGACATTCTGTGCTGCTACAGGTACTGTTGCTAGGCTGTCTGGGTAGTTGCTAGGTGGTTACTTGGTGTGTTGGGAGTTCACTATGCCATTGCTAAGGTTTTCTGAGTGGTTGCAAGCATGTTGCTATAAAGTTGCTAGAATGTTCTGAATGGTTAATGGTGTTCTGGGTGACTGGCAGAGTGTTGCTGAGTGGTTACTATAGAGTGTATTAGTGCCCACCCACTTTTTCAGTGGAATCGGTTCTGGAAGTATTTTTTCCATTCATTTCTCCCATAGGAATTTCAAAAAAGTCTTTGTTAAAGTGCTATAAGCCAATTCAGCCAGGTACGAGAATCATAACCTTACAAACTTTGATAATCAGACAAAAATACAAAGGTACAAGACTGTGTACGACTTTAGTAAGGGAAAGAACTACAATCCCATGAATCATTGTGGACAGCATAATCTAATTAAAAACAATGGAGAAATATTAAACTACTCATTTAAAAATTTTGATATATATAAACAATATATTTTAAGTTTATTGCAAAATATGAGTGTATAGCGATCGACTCTGGAGCTAAAGTTTTGCTAGTTTCAGCTCTCTGATTGGTGGAATTTCTGCAAAGCATCATGGGTAATGTAGTTTTTCACCTCAAATTCCACTGTTAAAACTAAATTGAAATACTGTGGATTTCCGGCTGTCTTTAAAGGTTTATAAGTTACCATTAAAAATCAATTTCTCTATGAAGAAAATGAATGGAGTTTTTACTTCTGGAACCCCACTATTGCACTCCATACTGTCTGAGTGGTTGCAACCATGTTGCATAACAGTTGCTATGGTGTCATACGGGATCACTAGGGTGTTTGGTTGCTAAGAGGTTCTGGGTGGTTGCAAGTACATTGCTAGTTGCTATAGGGTGTTCTGGACGGTTGCTATGCCATTTCTATGGTGTTCTCTGTGATTTTCAGGGCATAGTTGGTTGCTAGGAGTTGGGTCCCTCCTTCAATGTAAATCTGTCAGTTTTTTCCAATTTAATTGTTGACCAGGTAAAAATAATAAATTTGCTTGCTTTCAAGATTCAAACCACACAGTTTAAGGTATGATTCATGTGATATAAAGGATGTAAGTGATGCGTACATTATAGAGCTGCTCGATTAATTGTTAAAAGATTGCAATTTCGATTCATACACCCACGCAATCTCATTCCAAAATAACGACGATTCGCCTGTGTCTATTAAAGCTTTGACAAAATCATACCAGAATATTAAAATCAGCATTTGCACTGCAGCTGTGCCAGAGAGACCAGTTATCTGTATAAAATGGTGAAACAGTCTTTTTAACCACGCACATTATTATTGTTATAGATTCCAGATGCGATCAAAATAGAGTATGTCTAAATCACCTTTTGAAAGTAACTTGGCACTTCAAATAACATTTGTATCGATTACACCAGGTGGCTGTTAAAAAATGTATTTGTCATTGAATCATTCATTCAAGAGATTCATTTAGGGTACATTTACATGACAACGATATGCTTAAAATGGAGAAGTTTTTCCTTTGAGTTTTCCGCAAACAGACGACACCATTGTCAAAACAATCCCCATTCATATGAATCCGCGAAAATTACTAAAAACGCTGTATTCTTCTGGCAGGCCAGTAGATGGCGATGAAACAAGAATGAACATGTTATGCGCACTGTAAACATGTTGTTTACACTGTTTTTTTTTTTAAACTTGCACTTTGAAACTCGTTTTCAAAAGTTTGCGTTTTCAGGCAACCAAAATGCTGTTGCCATGTAAATGAATGGCCAAAACGCATAAAAAGTTTTCCATTTTTAGTTGAAAATGGTGAAAACGGCCCCTCAAAAATGCTAATTCATCTAGTAATGAAACAAGTGTAGCATTTATGAGTGAGTCATTGAATCATTCACCAAACCCAAGGATTTATTTTTCTGAAACATTTTAAATAGACTGTTATCATTTTATGCGTTAACAATCTATTAACATTTTGCAATTAGCAATTAACATTTTGTCTAATAATTATTTGGTAACACTTTACAATAATGTTCATTAGTTAACATTAACTAATAATGAACAGCTCTTATTAATCTTTGGTAATGTTAATTTCAACATTTACTAATACATTATTAGAATCTTGTTAACATTAGTTAATGCACTATGAACTAACATGAACAAACAATGAACAACTGTATTTTCATTAACTAACCTTAACGAAGATTAGTAAATACAGTAACAAATGTATTGCTCATGGTTAGTTCATGTTAGTTAATACATTAACTAATGTTTAACTAATGAACCTTATTGTAAAGTGTTAACATTTTTTTTTGTCTGTTCAGAATGACCGTGGGAGAATTGTGATCACTGTTTGAAACAAACAAACAAACAAACAAAAAAAATCATGATTCTCAATTTATCTATATTTGTGCAGCTCTTGTGCATTATCAGCATCACTTTTATATATTGGCAGCGTTTATTTACTGGGTTAAGATATGCATACTTGTGTTTATATATCAGTGGGGTTGTCACTGACTTTCTTTCTTTTTTTTATTGTCCATTGTTAAGCACTGATATAATTCTTTCCCTAATGACATACCTCCTAAAATCTTCCAACTGACCTGTTTGAATCTTTGCAACCACCTAACTTGATTACAATCATCAAATATGTCACTATTTGCATCAAAATCTTTGAAACACAAATTTCAAAACCCAAAAGTATACACCTGCTCTGTGACTCATCAATAATGCACATCCTATCTGCCAATGGACCATGAAACACTCACAGCAGTTTCACTATGAGCTGTCCACACTGGACATGACTAATACAAAGCAAAAAGTCATTTTCCTCCTGCAGGGTTTGTATTAAAAAGTAAAGCTATCCATCTGTTATATAAAGGTGCTCCACACAGGGCAACGTTTTGGGCACTAATGTAGTTTTGGGAAACAGGCATCAACTTCAGCAGGAACATTATTACTCAAGTTTATTACTCTCTGCCCCACCCTGACTCCCATTTCTAGACATGCTGCTTGGCGGTATGGACAAAAAGTTGTTTGTACATAAGCAGTTTGATGGGGAAAAAAATATTTAAAAATTCAAAAAAACTACATGGATACTGATCTTGTATGAGCTTCTGCAAAAATTCATTCTGCTGCTCATTGTCAGAACAGATCATTCTTCATTTCTTACAAGCAAACATTCATGAAACATGTGCCTCAACATGCACTTGTGCAATTTATTGCAAGCTGCTTTAGTAGGAAAGCGTATGCTAGAAACTTAAATGTAAATGTTTTAATTGTTTACACATATTAAGCAAATTGGACGGGACGTGATGCGCTCTAAGGCCATTATATGTCAAATTACCAGAGAACTGAGCTGTGCAGATGTGAAATCGCATCTGTGATCGTGATCGCATGCTCTGGGAAACTGCAGTAGCCAGCAGTGACATCATTCAATCTGCTGCACAGGAGGAGCATCAGTCTGGACGCATCACACATCTGCTAGAGACGCAGGGGAAGATCCGGGAGTGAAAGGCTGTTTGTAGTGTCACGGCCCCTTTCCTGCAGAATCCTGTGAAAGAGTAGGAAGCATAAAAAAAGGCTTGCGTATTGACCTAACAGAATTGTCATTACAAAATCTTCTTAAACATGAGCTGAAGCCGTGAATTCCTTGACTATATTTTGTCCTGCTGGTCTGGGCAGAATGTTCCGGCACTTTTCCGCATGTCCTGTGTCATTTACACTTGCTGCGTTCATGCCAGTGATGTCACTTCACTTCAGCCGTAACACACACCACCTGTCAATTACAGTGAGAGCAGCTTCTCGCCATGGTGCTGACACCTGCCCTGACGCACACAGATACACACCACGGCCAACTGTCCATCTGTGTTTCACTCCAAATAACCCTCACTAGATGACCAATACTCAGGCATTTCATTTAGATACTGATTTCAATGATTTATCATGCCATTCAAAAGCTAAAGTCCTCACAGTCATGCTTACAGCTGTAATGGAAGTGTAAAGAAATGCATACACACATGAATGTTGGAATGTCACACACAAGTTTCTCATGGCCTGATCTGATCACATTTAACCATGACAACAGAGAGAGCCGCGGCATCACAAATCCATCACGCCTCTTGTTAGGTAACGCCATCATGTGTGTGTGTGTGTGTGAACTTTAGCTGTGATAAATAATGCAATAAGTGATATGAATGAAACATTCAGTTATGTAACTGAACAATGGCTTTCTTCATGCTAAAGCCACTGACTAATGGCACATGCCAGTAAGGATGATGACCGCTTCATCAATGGATGCCAAATGAGGAAAGCTGATGTCAAAATGAGAAATACATTCCCATGTAATGAAACACATCTCTATCAGCTGTGATGTAAAACAGCCATTAAATGCATCATCATACATTATACAAAGACTTTATGTTATATGGTTTATATTGTGTGTGTGTGTGTGTGTGTGTGTGTGTGTGTGTGTGTGTGTGTGTGTGTGTGTGTGTGTGTGTGTGTGTGTGTGGTCCTGGTAAACCCTGCGTTATGGGGACAAAATGTCCCCACAAAGATGGCAATATACCAAAATAGGTGGAGTTTGGTGCAGGTTATATTAGTGTAGAATGAGTAAAGCTGTTTGTTGTTAGGATGACAAAAAGTTTTAAAAGTTAAGTCCCCCTGTAGTCAATAATTTTATCCCTTAAAATTCATCTTTAACCTCTTTATCTTGTGTATCAGGTAAATGTATCTGTAACTAGTACATTTATACATTTGGTATACCGTACTATTGTTTCCTTTTTGGACCTTTGTTCTGAAAAACAACTGTCATTTAAAAACTATTACTAAATAAAGTTTAAAATAAATAAAAAAAAAATCATCCTTGATCACCAAAAAATTCTTCATGCCTTAAACTAGCTTGAATGTAACTCTAAACCCTTGCCTCATTTAATACGCGGATCAATGAATATGCAAATTAGCCCCACCTCCAATTGCTCACGCAGCTCAGAGATCCACTTGGTCAACTTACCGTGCATTCACACTGCTGCCAGTGAGAGCGTCAAAGTGACAGGAAGTCATTCATTTTCAATGTGAGCCGGCGGCGAGCTCCGGTGAGAGTGTCGAGGAGAGTTGAAGTCAGGTCATCTTTATGGTAATGAGCTATGACGCAGTTCAGCGGCAACCGATCCTCAGAGGTCCTCGCTTGAGAGGATTCCGATTGGTTGCCACAACTTGTCATTTACTTTGATCCTCCTGCCGGCGGCGGTTTGAACGCACAGTACAGCGTTGTTGGCAGGGCAGCCAAGGCGAAATTTGACCTTCTCGCCGGCGGCGGTGTGAACGCACAGTAACTGAGGTATAGGCTGCACAATGTTATCGCTCTTTACAACATCGGACACATAACGGTAATTAATGTGATTATCCTTTTGCTTGACTATGTTATCAAACAGCTAATAATGTGTTGCTAATGCTACACAAACCATGTTCCCATTGGCCATGTCAGAGTCACACAGCTGCCTTCTAACAATCAGTATCCTTTCAAACAGTTTGAAGAACTCAGAACGTCAGTGGAGAAAGGCATATAGTTCATCATAACATATATTATAGACCTGCCATATTGCTAAATCTACACAATTTTTCATATCGACAGAAAAATATACGGGGATAACCTGACTTCTCTCGAGACTAGGTCACCATGATTTTGCCAAGTAAAGCCGAGTTCAGACTGCACGATTTTCAAAGTAGTCGGGTCACTGTTCTTTTCACACTGCATGACTATCTTGGCCAGCATTCTGTCGCTGCTGTGTTCGCACTGCACGATGGACCGGCGACAGAAGGTTTCACACTGCATGACTTTACAATAGGAAGAATCGCCGACAACTCTGTCTGGCACGCAAACTACGTTTCACAACCAAACACACACGAGATGTGACAAGGAAACAACGCAATATCATGCGTGCAAGACCGGAGTTCTCACGTGAGACTGGGATTATTATTATTAAAAATGGTAGCCTGCAAGAAGCTTGCAATACGAATTGTCTGTGCGCTGATTTGCAGCGAAAACAAGAAAAAGAAAAGAAGAATATGGAGGAGGAAATGGTTGGAGAGACGCGAGGAACAAGGATTGCTGATATTGTGGTCTATAACTCCTCCCCAAACTCCCGGCTGCTCTGTATCTTGGTCTCTCATTGGCTGTCGGTCATTGGCGATGTAGTTTTCAGTCAGAACACTTTTCACACAGCAGGATTTTGATTCTCTCAGATCGCGTCTTTGCTCATTCACACCTCGCGATTTGCCTGTGATTTCGGCCATTTGTCGTGATTTCTCAAAACCTGTCAGCGAGCCAAAATCAGGGGCTAAAATCGTGCATTCTGAACTCGGCTTAAAGCGGAACTCAGTAAGATTTGCGAAGCTCCCCCTACAGGTTCCTTCAGTGAATCACACTGTCGTAAATACTCCAAGCACAGCTCTGGACTACAACGCTCACCAGCGCAGTAGTTTTGCAAATACAGTACAAGAAATCTCAATGGAGGTGGGTAATTTTTATTGTTTTTGAATTACCGTAAAGCATTTTGTCACTCTCACATGAGCGTGAACATGAGGCGAGATTGTGTCGGGTCGGTGCAGCTCAACTTGCAAGTGCTGTTTTTTTGGCATAGATGTGCCAGAGGGGGTTAGTGTATGCCTCAAACACACCACTGCAAGTCAATTAACCATTGTAAGGACTTAGAAAACTATTTATGAAGGTAAAAAAAGTTACTTAGTTCTGCTTTAAGACATGTTCCTGGATCACGGTGACCTAATATGCTAATGCCCATCAGCAAGTTGATGTGATTGGTTACAAGGGAGTTTGTGACGTCACAGACACCAGCGATTTCAAACTGCAGGTTTGAGACTGTCTTTTTTCTCTTAAGTTTTAAGGAGTAACCTAAATACTCAGCAATGGTGATATGATTTTGCACATGGTTTGTCTTCAAGCATATTAAAAACACCACATATAGACATATAAACAACATTAAAAACATAATTTTAACTTTAAATTTTTAGGCTGCTTACGTCAGTGGTCTAACGGAGCTCGTCAATGTCCAAATGATCGAGATGGCCAATCAAATCAAAGAAGGCGGGTCTTACTGTCACTGTGACAACGCAACGAGAATTCGTGGAAAGATGGAAATAGATGTAGTAAGTTTTAGACAACTGTTTTACGATAGACATATTCAGCGACCGACAGTAATAGACTACTTAGTGATGCAAATTACTCGACTTTTTATGAAATGTCGTCGTTTTGAATCGAAAATATGCGATAATGATTCATGTAATTCATGAATGATCGTGACGAACGTTTGCGTTTTCGACATATTAGACATACGAATAAAAGTGAATGTGTGCACATTTTGAAATAAAATATTATTTGCAAATAGTTCAACTTGATTACTTCATAACTACAATTAGCTTAGAACTTATTTTACCATTCTTCATCCAGGTTTAGGGGTAAAGGAATGTTTATACCGTATAAAAATCATCATGTCCATATAAAACATGAAAACCCAACGTGTGTGTGTGTGTGTGTGTGTGTGTCAAACACAACCTCATACATTAAACAGAGACTGTATGTTATATGATTTATGTTATATATCCACACACATTATGCTACTCAAAACAACACTAAAGAAGAGCAGAACGTACAGTAGGTTCCTGCAGAAATAACTGTTCTCTTGATTGTATTAGTAGTCTAATATTTTGTATATGCGTGAATATCTAGGGATTATAATTTGTTGCTGTTGTTGTTGTGTCATGCCATAGTTGTTTTCTTTGCCTCTGTTGCCACAGGCATCCTTGCAGGGACGCGAGACTGGGAATTCAAATACTGCTTGGTGACAGTCTTTGTAATAGGCACGGCTACAAGAGAACTGGAATACGAAGTGAATACCGCTGCGGTGTTTACATAGCTGCAAGGCCACGGATTCACACAATGCAAGGTGTACAAACTAAAGGCACCATGGAGCTGAAGAGTAGTTTATCTATTCAAGAGACAGAAAGGACGAGGACCATCATGTGAGTATGTGTTTGTTCAAGTCAAAATGCCTGGCACCTTTCACTTTCCTGTGCCCCCTCTATGGTTGTCTTTGATACAGTGAAAGAAGCTGTGGTATTTTTAGGATCCTTGTGATGAGGTGGAACCAATCTCTCTTCTCTATGGAGGCTGATGTCACCAGGGTGCGTGGGCATGTGGCAGGGAAGCTGGGCTACCTGCTGTGAAAATGTGTAGTCTCTTACCAGCCAGAAATTAGAGCAATACAAATAACATACTA
This sequence comes from Megalobrama amblycephala, assembly GCF_018812025.1. NCBI lineage: Eukaryota > Metazoa > Chordata > Actinopteri > Cypriniformes > Xenocyprididae > Megalobrama > Megalobrama amblycephala. The sequence goes on along the minus strand of NC_063066.1, from coordinate 21,033,378 downwards.
ATATAAGCTGTGCAGAACCTGCGTGTAATAGATTGCTGAGCTGCACGCTGACCAGTGAAGATATGTTCTGTGGATTGAATGTTGGCTACATGCTCTCACATTTCTATGGATTTTTTTTTTTAATGTCAACCATTTTAAAATCATGTTAATGTAAAAGATTTTTGTACGGAATTGATTTGGCTTCTTGCGTGAGAATGAGGAGAGTGTTAGACTGGCTTTGTTGTCAACATCCAAATTTCCATATTACATTGTTTAACAAAATTCATGCCATTTTGCAGAACTGATACTGTTAGTGTTCTCGGAAATCTGGAATAGTTTTTGGTTTAGTGCAGTAGTTAGTTCTGGTAAAATTTGTAAGGTGACCAGATTTCAGATTTAGTTAGTGATCAAAATACCACTGAAATCTCACTTGTTTTTATCTAATGTATGAATTAAAAATACATTCTTGTGACAATTATTAATTATTATTAATAATATAGGCTATTATATATTAATAATTATTATGATGCCTGTATTAAAACTCTATCTGGAATTAAAGGGTTAGTTCACCCAAAAATGAAAATTCTGTCATTAATTACTCACCCTCATGTAGTTCCACACCCGTAAGACCTTCGTTAATCTTCAGAACACAAATTAAGATATTTTTGATAAAATCCAATGGCTCAGTGAGGCCTCCATTGCCAGCAAGACTATTAACACATTCAGATGCCCAGAAAGCTACTAAAAACATATTTGAAACAGTTCACGTGACTACAGTGGTTCAACCTTAATGTTATGAAGCAACAAGAATACTTTTTGTGCACCACAAAAAAACAAAATAGCAACTTTATTCAACAATATCTAGTGATGGGCGATTTCAAAACACTGCTTCATGAAGATTTGAAGCTTTACGGATCTTTTGTTTTGAATCAGTGGTTCGGAGCGTGTACCAAACTGCCAAAGTCATGTGATTTCAGTAAACGAGGCTTTGTTACGTCATAAGTGTTTTGAAATTTCAGTGGTTCACCACTGGGGGGTGTGACTTTGGTAGCTTGATACATGCTCTGAACCACTGCTTCAAAACAAAAGATTCATAAAGCTTCGAAGCTTCATGAAGCAGTGTTTTGGAATCGCCCATCACAAGATATTGTTGAATAAAGTCCTTATTTTGTTTTTGTTTTTTTGGCGCACAAAAAGTGTTCTCGTCGCTTCATAACATTAAGGTTCTTGTTGCGAGAAAAAAACACACTGAATTTGATCACATACTACTATTACTATTTCTGCCATAGAAAGGTATGGTAATCATAGTACGGGTAGTGTACTAGTATGCGGTTCAGAATTCAGGATGTGTTTTTTCTCATATCACAATTGCTCAAATTGGGTTTCTCTCACAAAAACGAGATGATGACTAAATAAAAATGCGTTTTTAATTATTATTGTTATTTTGTTTGCACAATAAACTGTATTTCATTTAATTTCTATTTAATTCATAGTAAACTACTGTTTCTGTCACAGGAAGGAAAGACTAAGAACATTATTTGACACATTATTCTATATATTGTAAGGGCTATTATAGTTAACAAAACCTAAAAACCATTAAAAAAAAATAAAAAATCCATAAAAAAATCCATAAAAAAACATAAAAAAATCTTCATTACTTGAAATAAACATTAACTGAAATAAAATAAATATATAAAAAATGTCAACTTATTTTATTTAATCTAGTTTCCAAGCTTTAGCTTAACCTGATGTACTAAAATAACTAAAACAGAAATAATAAAAAAAACTATATAGACAAACTAAAAGACATAAACATAAAAAATTACTAAAACTTTTAACTAAAATTACAATCAAAGCAGAAAAACTAAAAATCGAATATAATCAAAATTTTAAACAAAAACTATATTAGTACCTCAATGATAAGTGTGTCAATCCCTGACAAGTACTGAATTGAGCTCTCTTTTGTGTGTTTTTGCACTTGAACGGTCAAAAACCATCCGCTTTGGCGAGTAAAGTACAGTTGGTTGTCTTAAGTGAACATAAACAATTTAAAGAGTATATCAGATGTATAACCGTGTATTGGATCTGTGTATTGTTAGAGAAATGCTTACTTAATGCATTACAATTCAACTAAATTAGATTTTAGTTGACTAAATCTACTGTGGATTTAGTCGACTAAAATCGTATGATATTTAGTTGACTAAAACTAAAACAATTTCCGATGACTAAAATATGACTAAAACTAAATGGCATTTTAGTCAAAAGACTATGACTAAAACTAAATCAAAATTTGCTGTCAAAATTAACACTACCACTTGAATAGGATGGGAAATTTATATCGCTCCAGACCAGCTATCAATCTGTGCGTTGCTTGGCAACATGCAAAAAAAGCAAATAGTTCTTTTGAAACTATTTGTTGATGGAGAAGAATATACACACTAACTGTTCAAAACTGATCTGAAACCTAAGTTACTCAAAAAGGAAAAGAACTGTTGTCTCACAGTTCCAAACACTCTGACACCGAAGTAATGTCAGTTTTTTTTTTTTTTTTTACATTTTTATATGTATTTTGATATTATGTTGGCTATAGACTATATGTTGTCTGGTTCTGACGTGTACACTGAGGGCAGTCCACATACAAACTGAGCCACATAAAGTGCTAATGTAATACATCTCATGTGCTTTTAACATGTTATTGTCCATTACAGCGACACTCATGGGTATTCACAACCCTAACCTGTAGCTATTCCAGGTTAAACACAAAATCACTAGAGGAAAAAAGGGAAGAAAAATACACTCACTTTCCCTAAAAACCCTGCCGCTCCGACACCCATCCTCATTACAGCGTTAAGCCGTGATTGGATTGCAGACCCAGCCTGTCAAGCAGCCGCAGCGCTATAAATACACAATAACCCCCTCTAACCTCCCCTACTTCTAACCTGCACTATTCTCCGGCTCTAATGTACGTGAAGCCTCAGATAATTGCGTCGGATTACAAAAGAGTACCTCGCAGGTATTTTTTCCCCTCTCCCCCCGTTGGAAATACGGGCTCTGTTAAGTGTTATTCACACCAGCCGGCTGCGGCTCAGCCGTGGACCCTGATGCGCCCTAATAGAACTCCATTGTGAATAATGACCCTCCGATCCGTGCTGTTATTCCATCTGGTTCAACAGGGTAAAAGCTCGAATAAGAATGGAAATGAGCGCTCTGCTTTTACCCGTCGGCTTCAGTTCGCCAGCCATTCTCCTCTGCTTGATATTGGCCTTTAAAGCAGATGTAACTTATCGCTCGTTCATAACGTCCTCGGGAATTTGTTGAAAGGCCTGATTTCAAAAGAGTCTCAGTGATGTGTCACAGAGTCCATAGCAATGACAAATTTTATGTAGCTGAGAGGCGTTTGGTTTATAGCAGGTCAGATGTTTGCATGGCACTGAGAAAGAATCTACACAAGTGTGAAAGATGCTGAATTACAGCACACACTATTTAAAAATATCAGCTCTGAAGCTTGAAATGTGGTTTATATTGTCAGAAGGCAGTTTTCTATGATCAGGCAGAGCACTCCTGCACATGAAAATCGAAATTCTGTTTACTTTAATGGAGAAGTAGAGAACTTCCCTCTCAAGCGCTCATCAAAAGCTTACTGACATTAATGGATGTCAGAAAGCAATTATCAGCGTATGTTGAGGTTGAAGAGGTAAGTGATAAATGCATTTTTTAGACACACACACATATATTCCCACACACTTTTTTCAGTGCACTGTGTCATTTCTGTGCCATTAGCTGCACCAAATGTAATTGCAAGAATAATGACAGTTTCCTGAGTTTTTTTTTCCGCAAACACCACCTGTCTGTCGTTGGTTGGACAAACAGTTAGTCCCAGCTCAACTTACACCATTGGTTGAACCAATGTCAGGCTCAAGGGGGTCTTAGAGGCCGTTTAAACAACATGGTTTTCAACTTAAAAACAGAAAACGTTTTATGTGTTTTGGCCATTTATTTACACAACAATGCCATTTTGGGAGCCTGAAAATGCAAACTTTTGAAAATGCTGACATTTTGAAAATGTCAGACTCAAGGGGGTCTTAGAGGCCGTTTAAACAACATGGTTTTCAACTAAAAACAGAAAACTTTGTATGTGTTTTGGCCATTTATTTACACGACAATGCCATTTTGGGAGCCTGAAAATGAAAACCGCTATCGTCTCCATGTAAACAAAACAACAAAATAAAACAAAAATGCAAATTTGTGAAAACGATGATGCCAAGCGTATGCGTGTTCAGTCTATAGGCTTTGTTTCTTTACAAAGTGACATCGCCAACTACTGGCCTGGCATGAATAATACAGGGTTTTTAATTGTTTTCGTGGATATGTGTGACGTGGTCGTTTTGACAACGTTGTCATCAGTACGTGAAAAATGCAAAGGAAAAACTTTTCCGTTTTTAGTGCATCGTCGTTGTGTACACGTACCCTTAGTACACACAACCATGACAAAATAACATTTTTGAAAACATATATAATATTCAAACCACATATGTACTGCTAACATATTGGCTGCTTATAGTTTAGCTTATGTGTTAACAGTTTCTGACACTAATAGCATGAAATGAACTTGAAATCAACCTCGATGTTGCTGTATATTGAACTGGAATAGGAGGAAGTATTTTAAAACAACAGCTTTAAAGCCGATTTCTTTCAGCTGTACTTTTCTTACTCACTGACATCTGCCAGGTCCAAAAGCACATCCAACAGTGTCCTGTTCTTCAGCTGAACTGCTTCTGCACTTCCACTGGGGAAATCTTATAACAAAATGAATGCAGGGAACACACATTCCTCCAACCAGAGGAACGCTAGCAATGCCACGCATGTGTCCCACACTGTAAAGGCACTTGCCATGACCCTGACAATCTTGCTGAGTGAAGTAACCTCCTATGGGATGCCCATTATTTACTGTCTGACACTGAGCCAAGCCATGTTTGTGTGTGCATGTGCTGGAGTTCATCAAGGCGTGAGTCAGGAAGTCACACGTGCATGGTGGATGGATAAAATTATTAAAAAATCATAAGAAAAATAAATGTCAACTTTAGGGGTCTTTACACAACACAATTTTTTAACTAAAAACCTAAAACTTTTTAGGCATTTTGCCCATTCATTTACACAACAACAAGCGTTTTGGCACCTTTTGCAAGTTTTGCTCCAACCCTAATCAAACACACAAGCTAATCAAGGTTTTCAGGATTACTAGAAAGCTACAAGCAGGTGAGTTTGATCAAGGTTGGAGATAAACTCTGCAGGACAGTGGCCATCCAGGACCAAAGTTGCCCATCATTGCTATAGCAACAACCAAGAAAACCCTGACAACCTTATAGCAACTTATGGCTAAAACCACATCAACATCCTAGTAACCAAACAAAAACACTTATAAATCATTAACTACACAAGAACCACATAGCAATGTGCTAAATACAACTCAAAACATCTTAGAAATTACTTAGCGACACCCTAGCAAAATAAAAATGTGTTAAAACCAAGAACACCTTAGAAACATAGCAACACCCTAGCAACCTTAAAAACACCCTGACAACTACATAGAATGTGCTAAAACCAAAAACATCTTAGAAACATAGCAACACCCTAGCAACCATAAAACACCCTAACAACTACATAGAAATGTGTTAACACCCAGAACACCTTAGAAACATAGCAACACCCTAGCAACCATAAAAACACTCTGGCAACTACATAGAAATTTGTTAAAACCAAGAACACCTTAGAAACATAGCAACACCCTAGCAACTTTAAAAACACCCAGACAACTACATAGAAATGTGCTAAAATCAAGAACATCTTAGAAACATAGCAACACCCTAGCAACCATAAAACACCCTGACAACTACATAGAAATGTGTTAACACCCAGAACACCTTAGAAACATAGCAACACCCTAGCAACCATAAAAACACTCTGGCAACTACATAGAAATTTGTTAAAACCAAGAACACCTTAGAAACATAGCAACACCCTAGCAACTTTAAAAACACCCAGACAACTACATAGAAATGTGCTAAAACCAAAAACATCTTAGAAACATAGCAACACCCTAGCAACCATAAAACACCCTAACAACTACATAGAAATGTGTTAACACCCAGAACACCTTAGAAACATAGCAACACCCTAGCAACCATAAAAACACTCTGGCAACTACATAGAAATTTGTTAAAACCAAGAACACCTTAGAAACATAGCAACACCCTAGCAACTTTAAAAACACCCAGACAACTACATAGAAATGTGCTAAAATCAAGAACACCTTAGAAACATAGCAACACCCTAGCAAACTATTTTTAAAATACCCAACCAACCACTAAGAACACCCTACAAATCACATAAAGGAACATAATTAAAAACACCTCAGAACATCTAATTTCTAATCAACAATCAAAATACATCTTTATAAAACCACTTAAAACATCTTATGAACCACATAGCAACACCCTAGCCATCACCTGACAACACTATAATGTGTTGGTGACTTTTGCTCAGCAAGCACATTTTCTTTAGAAAATGTACAAAATCTTGTTGTCAATAAGTAGCTTACTTCAGGTTTTCAATACATTTTCTTTTTAAGAAGCTAACAGATTTCCAAAGAGAACAAACTGCAGGTGCAAAAATGTCTAATGAGTCAAGACGAACAGTCTCAAAATAATGACAGCACAGGCCACAGCTCAGTGACAGAGACACATCACAGATAGCTGCAACAATACAGCCTCAAAAATTGCAACAGCATTGAATCAGCATGTCAGAGACCAAAACTGTACATTCTGAACTTTAGAAAGCTGGAATTAATGGGACAAGTGCCACTCACAAACTGCTTGTGTTCAAGAACAACATACAAATACATATAACCTAATGTGTGATGAATAGCAGAAACCAGAGGAAGGTAATATGGTCTCATGATTTCATTATATGGTGAACATAATTTTGCCAAGATGGACATGTTGCTTAACATCCTTATTGGTTGATAGGAATTGGGTTTATGTATTTATTCACACACACTGCCATTCATAAGTTTGGGATCTGTAATGTTTTTAATGTTTTAAAAGAAGTCTCCTATGCTCACCAAGGCTGCATTTATTAAGTAATGTTGAAAATAGTTGTGTTTTAGGATTCTTTGATTAATAGAAAGTTCAAAAGAGCATTTATCTGAAATACAAAGCTTTTGTAACATTATACGCCACTGTTCAAAAGTCTGGGGTCACTAAATTAAAGAAAGAAATTAATACTTTTATTCAGCAAGGATGCATTAAATTGATCAAAAGTGACAGTAAAGAAATGTATAATGTTTCAAAAGATTCTGTTTCAAATAAATGCTGTTCTAATAAAGAATATATATAGTTCCATGAATTGCCTTTAACATCCATGGAACCAGTGGAAAAGGGTTCTTAGATTATTAACATGTTTTTTACACTAAGAAAAAATGCTCTTTTAAGCACTGAAAGGTTCTTTGAGGAACCCAAAATAGTTGTGGCACTGCTGCGAAAAACTAGACGATGAATATTTTTTTCTTACAGAGTGGTGCAATATGCAGTGATGCACTTTTCAGGTATGGCAGCATTCCTGGAGGGACTGAAGGTGAAAGGTGGCCCTGCTGCTCTCTAGTGCCATTAATATATTGTTCTGTGTTTACATTATATTGTCCATCACCTGTGTTTTTATGAGAACTTGTTCTATGAATGCACACAATGCGGGTGTGTGAACGTATCTTATGAATTTACAGAATATGGATGTCTGCTTCATTACCTTCTTGTCTGCAGCCCAGCCCATCCCTACAAACACACACACACAGGTTTTTTTTTTTGCTATCAAAGTGAGGACATTCCATTGGCATAATTTTTTTATTCTGTACAAACTGTACATTGTATCCCCCTACACTTCCCCTACCCCTAAACCTACGCATCACAGAAAACATTCTGCATTTTTACATTTTTAATAAAACATTGTTTAGTATGTTTTTAAAGCTATTTTAAATATGAGGACTCATGAAATGTCCTCATATTTTGTGTTTACATTGTAAAATACCAGTGTAATACCCATGTCATTATACAAATTTGTGTCCTCATAAATCACAAAAACGCACATACACACACACACACACACATCAATCTATCATCTTCTCTTTCTAGAGCAGGTGTATGGACTTATACATGTCACATGCAGAGAAGATTTATGAATAACGCACACACAACTCTCTCTTTCTCTGGGTCTGTATTAAAAAAGCTCCTGAAGTCCTAGTATGCATCTGAGCCTCTGTAAGTGTTAAAAAGCAATATTTTTATTATTCAGCAAACATGCACCTGCTATGATTATCTACATATTTTATGTAAATTATTCCAGGAATTATGGAGCTTCTAAACTTTCTTTGAAATTAAACAACGGCTGCTCTGATATATCAACAATAGATTTGTATCTTTCACAAACACTAACATGAATTTCCTACAAGCTTCTCTGCTAACAAAATCATAATTATTACCATTTATTTTCTCAATCATTAATGATTTGTGATGCACCAAAATAATCATGTCGTTACAATGAATCCTTTCAGACAGCAGCAGCTGATGATAATTCAATGAGTGTGAATCGATTTCCGCTCATCATCATGTCAATCATCCCGTAGGACTTGCTATCGATACATCGGCGTGGCTTAAATACTCAAATCTCTGTGATTCTGTTTCATGTCTTCTCTCCCTCTTTTTCAGATTGTCTCTTTCAAGCGTTAACTGCCACAAAGGCTAGAAAATCGACTATTATGTTCTCAGTGCAGTTTAAAAGGTCAGATGCTGTTCTGCACATGAGCTGATAAGGTAAAACAGCCTCATGGAAATCCTGAATGAGAACCTGCACAGTCTGAGCTGTCAGAGGGCTGTGGTTTACCAAAGTGTTTTATAGCTTAGAAATTTCTTAATGATATGATCATTTTTTGCTATATCTTTGCTGTCTGGCGGAAACCCTGTATCTCCATATTTAGTCTTTTTTTTTTTTTTTTTTTCATAAATCATTACTATTGGTCACATCTGTCTGTGGTTTTTGCAAACATTTAACCAATCAAGAGTATTAAAAAGGCTAAACCTCACTCCACTGGATCCTGAAACTGTCAGTCAAACCTCATAACTCCACCCACCTCTATCGTAAATGAAGTGGCGCACACAGTTTGGACTGTCTCTGCTAAATAAAGAATTGGTTCTTTGAATAAGCTTTTCTTTACTCAAGAAACACTATATATATATATATATATATATATATAAAGTTTAAGATAATGTTTTTTGTATTTGAGAAGCAGAGAAGAGTATCTTAGTCGTAGAAAGCCAGTACTGTCTTAAATAGTCTATGCATAGCACTTCATCTTTAATAACATGAGATTTTGGGCAAATGACAGAATAAACTGAGTAACGGAAGGCAGTTATTATAGTTTATAAAGTTATAAATATGGATTTTTTTTAAAAAAAAATTTAACAAAAACTCATCACTTAACTTCAGAAGGTCTTTATCAATCCCCTGGAGCTGTATGGATTACTTTTATGATGGATGATGGATGTGCTTTTTTTTTGCCTTAAAAAAATGGTACCATTTACTCCCATTATAAAGCTTGGAAGAGCCAGGATATTTTTTATTTTTTCAACTCTGATTGTGTTCGGCTGAAAAAAAAAAATAGTCATATACACCTAGGATGGCTTGAGGGTGAGTAAATTATGGGATCATTTTCATTTTTCATTTACATTTTATATCTAAATATACCCCTGTGAAAAGGTACACTTCAGCATTCTTTTAAAAAGATTACTTACTGAAAATATACTTTAATTATACTTATAACCATGAAAAATATACTTAAAGCTGCAGTCCGTAAGTTTTGTCTCTTTGTCGCCATCTCTGTTTGAAACCTGCAATTGCAGGTATTTGCGGAATTATCATCTTTAGTTGGGTTGTGGATCGGCATGACGGCATGTGGATGAATCTAATGTTTGCTGTCAGTCACCGCACCGGTGTGGATACTGTACTTCGGAATCATAGATTCTATGTCTTGGAAGTATGACCAAAATAAGAATTTTCACCGGAAAATGTTGTAACATGTCTGCTACTTTTGTTCTGACCAACTGAGAAAAAAAGCATTACAATAAATCACGCCACCAATGGAGATTAAATCCAACGATCGCTTAGCTCGGATCACGTCAAACCATGCAAATTATTATTGTTATACTTTGTTCTCAAACTGTTAATGTTAACAACATCAGCATTGCGTGACTATGTGTATTTAGTGTGTATTAGCGTTACCTGTAGATTTCAATTTCTGTAGCCACTCCGCAGTCCGCCGTCTTTTGCTTTTGACTATGGGTGAAACTCCAGTTGTCGCTGATGATTGTCATTTGGACCTTTCTTGGATTACAATCCACCATCAAAATGATACATTTAATTACTGCAGCTGCTGTGAGAAAAGGCTATAAATGATCCACTACCAGCAGCATCCTCCACATGCCATATAGCCTACTAGCTGGAACTCCTTCTTTATATAAACAGACGTGACATAATGACGCATAGACAATGGCGGCATGTTCGAATTTCCCACGGAAATCCACCAGTACCACCCGAATTAGAAAACAAGCTTACCGTTGTGAATCGGGCTAAGGTAAGGAGATAGTTTTGAACAATGGCTGGTTATTTACTTGCTCAAAAATTGATTTTGGATTATTTTTAACCAAAAAAAGTTACAGACTGCAGCTTTAAGTGCAAACTGTACTGTTTTCACTTTTCAGACACTTACCCCCAGTTTCACAGACAAGGCTTAAGCTAGTCCCAGACTAAAATGCATGTTTGAGCTGTTTTAACTGAAAACAAATTGCACTGACATATCTTAAAATGTCAGTGCCATTGTTTTGTCTCAAGATGCACACCAGTAATGTTTTTTTTTTAAGGCACATTTATAATAGCTACTTAAATGTCCTTATTGAACTAAGGCCTAATCCTGGCTTAATCTAAGCCATGTCTGTGGAACCAGGCCATTAAGTCTTGTTTTCAGAAAAAAAAAAAAAAAAAAAAAAAAAAGTTTTAAGAAAAGCCAGTAAAAACAATTGCCTATCTTTGTGTTCATTTAAAGTTTTTGTGGTAAATCCAATATTTTATGGTAAATAACAGTGAAAAGTGAAACACTTTGTGATGATAATGATCAATGTCATCCCACAGTTGAGGATGAATTTAATAGATTTTTAGCAATGGAAGAAATACACATAATGATAGATTATAGACTTAATTATGCTCTTTATGCTTAAGCGTCTCAGGTTCAAACCAAGTACGAAAGCAGACTGAATCTTTTGCCGATCCTCATATCTGGCCAGAATCTCATGAGATGTTTTACTCACGTGCAATAAGATAAAACAAATGAGTATTTAATCAAAAAAAGCTGGCCAAAATGGAACTCAAACACAGCTAGCAGTTCTCTATGGCTGTGGGATTTGCTCTTTTTATTTTGTTGAACTTTCCTCATCTAACAAAACAAGTTCGAACAGTTTTGTTTTGTCGTTTATGACATAAAGAAGACGACAAGGAATGTTTGATTACTCGCTAAGCCTGAGTGGTTGTTTGAGGTTTTTATTTTTTTTAAAGCATACATAACCACAGTCTGAGCTGGAAGGATTAGCTTAGCCCAGTCACCGCGAGCTGCGTAACAGAGCGATAGGGCTGGAGTGCAGGAGAGCAGGGAGTGGCTTCAGCGCTGAACACACACATAAACACATGCTGTGGCCCAGGCCCTGAAAACTCTCCTCTCCCGCTGCGTGTCATGTGATCCAGGCTCGGGGAGCCAACCAGCTAAAGAAATGTGGTCTCTCGTGGCCAGCCAGGAAACCTTTGTGACCATACAAGGCACTTCCTTCCCTAACTCTCGTCTTCCTGTTGGCTATGTATGGAGTTTCCTGCCCTTTCACTCCCTCCCTTTCACTCTCTTTTTCTCTTTCTCAGTATTGGCTGTCTGCCCTGGTAAACTGGCTGGGTGAAATCTTTTTTTTCGCTCTCTCTCTTTGGCAGTTGCCTTCTTTCTGTGTGTGGAAAGCAGGCCAGAGGTTTCTGATTACTGATTGCTGGCTGTGTGAAGGAATGGCGGCCATGTGTGTGTGTGTGTGTGTGTGTGTGTGTGTGTGTGTGTGTGTAGGTGTATAAATGCATGTTATCTTAACGCCATGTGAGAACAGGGTGTGGGGGTTTAGGCTCTCAGACATATGTTGATGTACACTACATGTTAAGAACTGAACCTAGAATGGTCTTAAAAGTTTAAGGAAATGTAAAAGTTGAAAAAAATCCAGCATATTAAAAAAGACTCCCCTCAGATTTCCCTTATACCATAATGTAAAAACGATTCAATCCAGTGTTCATCTTGAAATATTACTAACAATATAAAAGTGATTCTTATATTTACTTTATAAAAATCAGTAAAGATTTCACAACTAAATGACATGTGAACCATGACCTGAAGGGGGATGTTTTTTTACAATTACACTAAAAGGCCTTTTCCTTGCAAAAAACAAAACAAAACAAAAAAAAACGTATAAACAATAAATCTGATGGCAAAAGGCATGTAGTAGAGATTGTGTGCAACAGGTTTTCCAGCAAAGTTTTGATTATGTTGATAATTTAAAGGCCTTAGGAATGTACGTATCAAATATGGTACAGTATGTTTTATAGGGCTAAGCTGATTACAGTATTGTATTTGTATTGCATTACAGTATTTTTTTTTTAGATATTTATTTAACTCTGCATAAATGCTGTACAATAAATACCAGTTTTATTTATTATAAACACTTTTAAAATGATGCAGTAAAATAACATCCTAACGCCACATGTCACAATTTCCCTGTTAGAGCAAACCAAATAGGACTATCCTCACGTAGGCCTAATACACACAATTACATCATATGTCCTAACATGCACTTTCCTGCACCAATGGCTGTACTAATCCATTACTATCACAACCCCCATCTGAGCTACTGACATCATGGCCTGCTGAGCTCTGGACCAATGGCGTTCTGAGATTTAACACTGACATCACAAACAGGATGAAACTGATTCCTTTGGCCTTGTGCGAAAACCTCAAGAGCAAAAAAAATAATAAAATTATATATATATATATATATATATATATATATATATATATAATTATATAGCAATTATATAATTATAACTTTCCTATGGGAATGCTTTAAACTGCTATGTGACCACCTGCAGCATATGCAAATAATATAAATATACTTACAGAACCATAATAAAGATATTCAAACTGCAATGATTCCAAATCACATATAGTATAGTATGTATATGTATATATATATATATATATATATATATATATATATATATATATAGCATAATTTAAGGCTACATGCCGTATGCCTTCCCTTAAAGTTCCCTAATACACTCAAAATGTGACAGACGTGGTATGGCTGCATACCTGGCATAACTGCAAATGTGGAGTTTGCCTCAAGGTTGTTTTTTGTTTATTTGACTCATATCAAAGCATTATCTGCAGAGTAGCTAAACACATCGAGGCCATCAAGGAAAGCAGCTACCAACTTTGTTGTTACATTTTAAATCTACCAATAAGATCCCTTAAAACTGCTGTTAATTTAATATTTTAAATGTTAAAAACATGTTGAAAATCATTCAAATCATCGCAAATCATTCACATTTAAAATACCTTTTAGAAATAAGTAAAAATGTGTGATAAACCATTGAATAACTTATAACAAGCTCCCACTAGAGGTTAGAATGTAAAACATCAATTGAGAGCAGAGGTCAAATTTAAATGATTATTAGCAAAATCAACATTCAGTCATAATTTGCTCACCAAAGCTATTATTAGCACCAAAGCTGCATTAGAACACTTGAAATCATATGAAACACTTTCATGGCATATTTATTGTGCTTTTATCCTTGTGGGAGCTTGATGGCCCCTGATCACTATATACATGGGGGCATCCAATCATGATCTTGGAAAGATCCTGTTCTACTCCCCAATTCACCTACTACACCCAAAATGTATGTACTATTTTTGTGAATAAAAATTACATACTTTTAAGTGTGTAGCAGAAGACGCTGTGTTCGAAATCGCATACTGCCATAGAAGGTACTACATTTGAATTTAAAAAACAATACACTCTATATAGTATGAATATGGGTTGAATGAAATTCGGACAAACTACATCCGCCATGTTGTTACGGTGTCACGTGACCTACCCGTGTCAGTTGCATCACTTCACTGCCATCCATAAATCCTCTCCCGTGGCCTCTTGGGATAGTAAAGTTCAGAATCTCACTGGAAGTCGTCACTCAAAAAACAGTTCTTTGGCTGAACGTGATTCAATCATGGACAGTGGTTCCCAAGGGCGTAGATTTGGGGGTGTTGTAACTGATGGCTTTGAATATTGGGGGGGTTACCTCCCCCCCACAAACTACGCCCCTGGTGGTTCCACATGACCACCCATGACCAACCATGAGTTTTCATTCAAATAATGCTTTCTTTATGTTTAGTCTTGTGATTAACATAAACTAAATATAATTTCTGTTTATACGTGTGATGCTTGGTGTTGGCAGCCCAAAAACGATACTGGTTTCACCCAGTGAATTACCATAATGGTAGCTTTATTATTAAAACAACATGATTTTTTTGCTAGCAGGTCCTCAACCCAATCAAAAGCGCCACACTTTACCAAAATGGTAACCCCCAAAACACTAACATAACTGAACATTAACAAGTCTCTCCATTTTCTCATCTTGCTAAAAAAATGCATAAAATAACTCTCTATTTCAACATTTACTTTCCCAATTCAGCCCCTTTGCAAAGCATGATGGGAAGTGAAAGTCCTGTTTGATTGGGTTACTTTATTGAAACATTATTTCAAAATGAAAACATCAAGTTAAGTCAAAGAGTAACCGTTTCAAGTCAATTTAACATGAAGCAATTGCATTTGAAACAGAACCTGATACAATGGTGTTAAATCAAAATAAATTGTTTAAATAAAGTGAACAACATCAAAAAATCTGTTTTTCGAATACAAGAATTTGGACATACTCTTTTGGAGTACTGTTTTTCGCATACTATATAGTGGTGAAGAATTCGATTTCAGACGCAGACTGATCTTCACTTCTAACCCTGCTCCAGCACACTTGTCTGTAATTATCAAGTGTTCCTAAAGATCTTAATTAGCTAGTTCAAGTGCGTTTGATTAGGGTGTGTTTAGGGTGTTTGATTCCTGCTGAACTGTAGTATAGGAACAGGACTCTGCACACTTACTATATACAAAAAAATAAAGAGAAGCATTAACATTCACTTTTATTGATCTTGTTTAAAATGTTTATATGTTAAATTAGTTTTATGGTGGTTAACTCTCACTCAGTGTAGTTTTGACTCTATATGTGATTTTTCAGTGTCTGTTTGTGATGGGATGTGCTCTGGGCTACTGCTGATATGCAGTGTGACCTTCAGGTAAACACCGCGGCTGTCCATGCCAGCACTTCCATAGGAGTCTGGCAATCATCCACACCGCTCCTCTGCCCCCCCCCCCCCCCTCTTTCTCTCTAAAAAACACACACATGCAAATCCACATACAAGCAAAGAGCAGATGTGACCACATAAATTATATATCCAGTGTGCACTTTGTTGTGTGAACCTTTCCAGATCTGCTTAAATGCACATCCAGAACATCTAGTTGTTACACCCAGACCAAAAAGAAGTTATTTCTTTAATGCATATCATCATCAGTTACCCAAACATAAAAATATGCTGTCATTACTTCAAATAGCGTTGGGGGTAATGCATTACAAGTAATGCAAGATACATAATCAGATTACTTTTTTCAAGTAACACAACAAAAAATCTATATAGTTACTTTTTCAAATAAGTAATGCAAGTTAATTTGTTTTCTTATTTATTGGCTGACATGTTGAGAGAAATTAGAAGTTCATGCAGAGGTGTTGTGTGTGCTGTGTAAACATGAAGGTTATTGTAGTTCTAGATTAAATGTGAGCAGGCATTGACTCATCTCACTTGCACAAAAACAGAAAATGAATAAAAACAGTGAAATGCCAACTCAGAATTACTTTTACGCAAACCTGCAATAATTAAATATGTTAAACAATACAAATATACTTTGTGTATTTAATCTCACTTTATTAACCAATGTCTTTGCTGCTGCTTGCTCAATGATCCAATTCAACCATACGAATTAGCAAAAATGTCTTTAGATAAACATCACATTTGTGTTTCATTTTTTGTTTTTATTGCTCAAGTAAGTGTGTTGAACTTTCTTCTTCTGTATCCTATTCTTCTATGATCCAAAACTCCAGCCCAGCTGAAAGGTTTGTTTGAGCTGCGCCCTCTACTGTACAGCCTGAGACATATTAATTTCACTTTTGGTGTGAAAAAGCCTTTTCATTTGCCAAAAAACAAACAAGCAAGCCCAGGCTGGATGGGAAAAAGTAACACAAAAGTAACATAACGTTACTTTCCATAAAAAGGAACTAAGTAACACAATTACTTTTTTTTAGGGAGTAACGCAATATTGTAACAAATTACTTTTGAAAGTAACTTTCCCCAACACTGATTTTAAATGACAGTATAATAACGCACGGTCCTGATATTGCTGAGTTAGATGCGTTCCTGGATCAACATATTTTGTTGACCCTGGAGCAACATTCAAGTCTGAACATTTAGTCTTAACCCTATTCCTACCCCTAAACCTAACCCTACCCATAAATTATCCCAAAAATCAGAGGGAAATGATAGATGAGTAACACTGATGTAGAAGCACCAATTCATGATTTTAAGCCTAAACTTGACATAATCTGTAAACTTGTCCCTCAAATCTGATTGGTTGATTTGAATGTTGACCCAGGAACATGTTGAACTCAGCAATATCAGGTTATGCGTATAATAACAGAGAAAAGATGCTATTGTGAGGAGTTAAAGGATTAGTTCACTTTCAAATGAAAATTAGCCCAAGCTTTACTCACCCTCAAGCCTTTCTAGGTGTATATGACTTTATTCTTTCTGACGAACACAGTCTGAAAAATATTAATAAATATGTTTTTTGTTTTTTTACACAAACACATCACTTCACTTCAGAAGGCCTTTATTAACCCTCCAGAGCCGTGTGGAATATGTTTATGATGGATGGATGTGGATGAAGGCACTTTTTTCAGCTCATACTCTTTGGTAAGGCTTACTGCCATTATAAAGCTCGGATGTGCCAGGATATTTATTAATATTTCACCGACTGTGTTCATCAGAAAGAAGAAAGTCATATGCACCTAGGATAGCTTGAGGGTGAATAAAGCTTTAGGTAATTTTCATTTAAAAGTGAACTAATCCTTTAATGTTTTTGATTAAAGATTACAAAGGCACATGTGTATATGTATGTATACAAAACAATATTGATGTGCACGGATAATTCATTTATAATTACACTGCAATATTCCATAACGAATATTCCATTTTGATTTCACAGTGACTTTAATACTGATCAATATCATCAATTAAGTTTATGAAACTTAAAAACTTAAAACACACTTTGAATGCACACGAGATTAATTTTATGTAACCAAAATTAAGCTTTAGTTCAGCCATTTTATGAAACTATTTACAAATTGCGCATCAAACAAGCTCAAACAGCTCTGTTGCTCGGCTTCCAATCCCTTTGATTTGATGTTTTCTTACACAGATATTGTGAAGTATTACTCCATTAATTCAAGAAAGTGTACACACACACACACACACATGCGCTCGCTCTCTCAGAGAAAGCAGTGAGTTCTCTCATACGGCTGCCTGTCTCACAGCAATTACATGATGTGCGGTAATTGCCGGTCTTTTATGCATCCTCTTCAGACATACTTCAAAGAGATCTGAACACATCCAGAGCCGCAATTAGCGAACACAGCGCAAGCCCCAGAGAAGCAGCACGGCCGCCGCAACGATCCCATTGTTCTCCATCTCCCCTCTCAATACGCACTCACGGTCTGCAGGGGGACACCTGCGCTCCTGCAGTGCCGGTGACAAACATCCTGGTCAGGCACAGCTGAAATCATCTCAACTTTCTCTTTTCTGAACCTACTGAACTAGCGTGCAGTGTTGGGGGAAAGACGTTACATGTAACATGTTAGCCTACACACCGTAACATATTTTAAAACTTGTAAAGCATGTTGTGTAATGCTTTACTCCAACACTCGAGGTAATACATAAAAGTAAATTATTTACTTGTAAAGCATTATTTCTAATTAAAAAGTAGGATGCATTACAAGTAACACATAGGCTACTACATATATTTTTAAAGGGATAGTTCACCTAAAAATGAAAATGATAATGAAAAAAAGTGCATCCATCGTAAAAGTAATCCAAACGGGGTTAATAAAGGCCTTCTGAAGCAAAGCGATGAAAAATATCCATAATTATAACTTTATAAACTGTAATCACTAGCTTCAAGCCTGTAGCTTTAGCCAAAAAAGCGTAACGGCTAATGCTAACGCTCCGCCCCCCGCGGTACGCAGGGAATGAGACCGGAGGCTGTTTTTTGAATGGAAGTCAATAGATGAGAGGCTTCACTATGCTGATTAAACACCTTTTGTGGGGAAATAGTTAATCATTTAATTAATGGACTGCCTGTTTGCCAATCTTCAGAATGTTTTACACTAAACAATACTTTTGTTGGGAACTATATGTAGATTTTAGCTTGATAAAAATTTATTTTTTTAAGAGAAGGTAGACTAGGGAACGTTGCGACTGACATCACTGCCGTTAGCCGTTACGCTTTCTCCAATGGTAAGAGATACAGACCATCTTATCTCCCTATTATATACAATCTCTGGTCTCATTCTGGCGGAAGATTGACCTCTAACTCGACGCATGATGTACTGATGAACGCAGAAGTGCAGAGGATAGAGCAAAACAAAACACTGGTAATGAATTAGAAGTCTAAAACGAGAAATTTTAAGGAGAAATGTCGGAGGAGCTTGAGCTTGTTGCCCAGCCCTATTTGTTTGAACCATGAGAGGCATCTATTCTCACCCAAGCTTACGCTACTCCTACGTATAAGCTGGAACTCAACTCTCTCATGAGCACGTGGACGGACGTTACCGGAAGCTATAGTAATTATAAAGTTATAATTATGGATATTTCAACACTTGCTCATTGGAAAAACATACCTGTGTCAATATTTTTGCAAATGCAAAATACATACCAATACGTTCTAACAGAAATGAACACTAGAGGCAGTAAAACAGCAAGCACTTTTAATCGTTTTCACACACAATTATGATTACAGGGACAGATTACGGATTAATAAAGACTTGTTTTCACATGGCTCCTTGCACAATGATGTTATGACCTCAAAACACTTTTTACCACATAGTGCTTCATTTGTAAACAAATATATTTTGGAGTTTGCATCACTTACCCAGCTCCAGTTGTTCAGTTTCACTGACATAACAAGCTTGCTCGGTAGCTCAGCTTGTACAGAATTGTACTTGTGATGCAAAGAGCTCAGGTACGAATCCTGTGAAAGATGAGTCATGGTAAAAGAGCTCAAAGACGAGTTCAAAAACAAGCTAAAATGCCATGGTTACGATTGCGTTTTTATCTCACATTTAATTTTGTTAACACTATCGGGTATTAAACACAATGGAGCATTAAGCTTTCAGAGCCACTCACCGGACATTTAGATTCAGAACTGCGGTGATACGTACAAACTCAACATAATAAAACATTCCGGAAAAAAACTAAACACGCTTTTAGCGGCACTCACTAGGCATTTCACTTTGAATCTGTCGCAAAATGTGCAGGACGCAACATATTTTGCATTTTGCAAGAATGTTGACATAGGTACGTTTTTCTAATGAGCCTGGGCTGGGATATTTTTTACAAAAATGTATCGCTTTGCATCAGAAGGCCTTTATTGACCCCCTGGAGTCATATGGATTACTTTTATGAAGGATGAGTGAGCTTTTTTGGGCTTAAAAAAAATGCCACCATTCACTCCCATTATAAAGCATGGAAGAGCCAGAAGATTTTTAAATGTAACTCTGATTGTGTTTGGCTGAAAGAAGAAAGTCATGTACACGTAGGATGGATTGAGGGTGAGTAAGTTAACGGATAATTTTCATTTTTGGGTGAACTATCCCTTTAAGTAACAAAAAGGGGTGTAACTATTATGCAAACAATACTTTAAATTTTCTGTCGACACGCATGTTTACTGAATAAATGCAGCATTGTTTTAACCACTGCACATGCAGAACATCCTAGTCATCTTAAAGATAAACAAGCTTTATTTTAAGTGCTTCAAACTCACTTATAACTTATAGTTTAAAGCTTGCCCTCCTGTCAGATGCATGTTGTTTAATGGATTTGAAACTCGTTTTCCTCAGCGCATGACTTAGGCTACATCTTATGGTCATATTCTTATCTGTGTGTTAGAAATTTGTGCTAGTAAAAAAAACTGATCACCTTCCATAAAAAATAACTAATTAACATAATTACATTTCATAGTGAGTAAGGTGCTTTACTAATAGAAGTAATGTTGTCCAACATACCTGGAGTGGAGTTTGTGTGCTGGTTTTAGAGGTTCTGTATACTTTCAAGTCTAGGTTGTCCAATTCACAGTTTAGCTTGATTCAAGGAGTGTAGTCAACATTGAGAATAACGCTTTAAAAGAACTTCAAGTTCTTTATAAAAGCTGAAACATTCAAGAAAACCTTTCTGCCTCTATCCCATTTGTACAGGTTCAAAATGGCACAGCTGAAGGTTAAACAAAGATGATGCTCTGTGTGTGTGTTTGTTGAGCGGTGTTTGTGTATTGCTACAAACACAATGAATCATCACAGACAGAAGCACAAAAGTCTCCACAGCAACTCATATGAAGCTTTCAGCAGGAATATGACTGATAGTTCTGCGTAATAGTTGCACAACATATCATCTCTGCCTTGATATTCTACACTGAACAAACATACACAGTATATCCACAGATGTCCAAATGACTGACAGCTGATGATGGCCCCAGAAAATGACCCGGCTGTCATGACCGCATCTGGCTCAAAGCATCACAGCACCATCAAGACAGACCACATGGTAAAACACTGCTCTGCTGACACCTACAGTAAATGTTAGGGTGAACCTTCAATTCTTCACTCAGTGAGATGCTGCAGTCCTGCATTAAAAGTTATGTGCGAACATGAACTGGTATATATAACTGAGCTGGACTGTAAGATTCATTTGGTCTTCAAAAAAAAAAAAAGAACAATTATTAGTGGCATTTGCAAAGGAAATCACTGTTGTTCGTACTTAAAATTAGTGATCTGAACAAACCCCTGAGCTTTAAAAGGGACCCATTATGCCCCGTTTTACAAGATGTAATGTACGTCTCTGGTGTCCCCAATATGTGTCTGTGATGTTTCAGCTCAAAATACCCCACAGATCATTTATTATACCATGTTGTAAATTCCTATTTTTGAGTGGAAGGAAAAACATGCTGTTTTCGTGTATGTATCTTTAAATGCAAATGAGCTGCTGCTCCCCACCCCACTTTCCAGAAGAGGGCGGAGCCTTTACAGCTAGTGCCTCACGGTGCGTTCACACCAGACGTGAATGAAGCGTTAAGCGCGAGTGATTTACATGTTAAGTCATTGCAAAGACGCGAATAGACATCATGCGGCGTGAATGATGCGGCGCGAATTGAGTGGTTCGGGCGTTTGACGCGCGTAACACGTGATTCGCGCGAAATGCGCAAGTTGAAAAATCTGAACTTTGGCGAAAATTCGCGCCGCGTTAACCAATCAGGAGCTTGCTCTAGTAGTGACGTGACATAGCGAGCTGAGGCAGAAATCCGAAACAACATGGAGGACAAAATCATTGTCGCTGTACATCTTCATACTTTTATAGAAACAGGAATAAAAAGGATCTTGCTTGAAAGAAAGTGAGTGAGGAGGTTGGACAATCTGGCAAGTTGTAAAAAACGGTCTTTACTCAATTTGAGCTATATAAATATACATATTGAGACTATAAGCTTGTTAAAGCCGACCAATTGAGCTTATTCACTGTAATTTACAACTATGCAGAAAGAAGTGGAAGAGTCTTGGACACATAAAGGAGCGGGAGAGCCCCTCTCATGACGCGAATTCGTGTCTGTTGTGAAGTGAATTTCACGCGCGAATGAAGCGAGTAAACTCAAAATGTTCAAGCGTCCAACTACGCGCGAATAGCGTGATTTATTCCCGCAAGTCGTGTCTGGTGTGAACGCACTATTAAGCGTGAGTGATTTACATGTTAAGTCAATGCAAAGACGCGAATAGACATCCTGCGGCGCGATTCGCGCGAATGAGGCATCGCGAATGACGCGCCGCGAATGAGGCGGCACGGATTGAGCGTTTCGGGTGCTTGACGCGCGTAAAGGCAGGAACACACCAAGCTGACGGTCGGGCATTTTTTCTTCGTTGGCCGACTAAGTTTTCTCAGTGTGTTCCTCACCGTCGGCTGAAGTTGGTCCTCACTGGCATTTTTTCGGCCGATTGGAAATGTTGAATCGGCGTCGGACCCTGCAGTCTGCTTTCATCGCCACTAGTTCGTCGGCGTCGGCTTGGTGTGTTCTGGCCTTAACGCATGATTCGCGCAAGTTGAAAAATCTGAACTTTGGCGAAAATTTGCGCCATGTTAACCAATCAGGAGCTTGCTCTAGTAGTGATGGAGGCAGAAATCCGAAACAACAATGGAGGACAGAATCATTGTCGCTGTAAGATACATCTTCATACTTTTATAGAAACAGGAATAAAAATGATCTTGCTTGGAAGAAAGTGAATGAGGAGGTCGGACAATCTGGTAAGTTGTAAAAAACTCAATTTGAGCTATAGGCTATATAAATATTGAGACTACACAAGCTAGCTAAAGCCAGCAAATTGAGCTTATTTGCCGTATTTTACAACTACTTTCCCACTAAAGAGTTGTGTATTTATACAGAGGAAGTGTGTGGAAGAGTCTGGGACACATATTTAAAGAAGGGGGAGCCCCTCTCATGATGCAAATTCACATCTGTTGTGAGGTAAATTTCACACGCGAATGAAGTGAATGTCACGCGCGAATGAAGCGAGTAAACTCAAAATGTTCAAGCTTCCAACTACGCGAGAATAGCGCGATTTATTCGCGCAAATCGCGTCTGGTGTGAACGCACCATCAGAATAATACCCGGCCAAAAACTAAAACATCGTTTTGGCTTTGATTATCATCTCTAAACTTCTGATATACGATTTTCTGAGCGCACATATCCGAAGCACATGCACAGAAAGCTGGATGTCACATGGCACGTCGTGTGAGTATTAAAATAAGTTCTCTTTCATGTCTTATAGCGCTTAAACTGTCAAAAACACACAAAGTTCACGTAAACAGTCGGTTATGTTTGTGAAGTTAAACAGCAAGTAAAGAAATCACATGTGTATACTAGATCAGTGTATTAAAGTGGCGAGGAGATAAACATGGCGGACTGTACCACTCACTCAGGATGGGGTTTATGCTAATAGGGCAGAGCCTGTCAGCAGTCGTGGGCGGGGCCTAAGCATTTGTGACGTCACATGGCATAGAAACTGCAAATGGCTTATTCTGAGGCACTACTTATAATTTATGGCGATTTTTAAAAAAAAAAGGAGTGGGTAGATTTTTTTTTTTACCATTATAGGGTGATTGTGTACACACACTGCCGAATCATATTTATGTTCAAACACCATGTGAAAGTGAATTTTGCATAATAGGTCCCCTTTAAACTTTGATGCATAACCAAATCAGGTCTGACTCTGCCTGAGTTTGGCACAACCCAAGAAAAAAAGGAAAATGCAAAGCAATTTCATGAGAATAATTCAAATAATACATTTGAAATAAGTAGAAATAATATATAAAGTAATATAAATAACAAAAATAATCAGTATTATTATTCAAAAAACTAATATAATATAAAACTAGTTCCATAATAACCTAAATTTATGTAGAACAAAGTGAAATGTTGCCTGAAATGATGTTTGATTAACTTAACAGAAAAATGTGAACTGAACAGAATAGAAAAATGTGAAAAAATGTGAGCAATTTCAAGTGTCAAACATCTCGCTGCAATTTAAAAGACAAACCCTGAGCTCAGCGTCTATTCTTATTGAGACAGAATCTTGATTTTGTCAAAAAACATCATGAATTATTTGAATCACTTGTCAGGAAGGAGAGGAATGACTGCTGAAGAGCTGATTTTGAGAAAGGCGGTGGCAACACAGCAGAGCAGTCAATGGGTTTGCACTTTGATATGAAAATCACTGTACAGTTGGACAGTTGGAGACATGGACTTTGAGAAGTGTTGCTGTGCCCAATGGTGCCCATTTACACACACTCAGTACAAAGTACATGCTCAAAAGCAGTGTGCCACATAAAACAATAAAGACTATCATGATAGCAAATGTTATGAACGCTCCGTCATTAGAAATGGATGGTTTTAAAACACAAGCTAATAGTACAGCAGGTAACAGCGCTTAAAAAGCAGCACCGGGCGAGTGTGTTGTGTGCTATTATAAACCTGTCAATGGGAGCGTGTTATATAAGCCGTGAAGCAGCCATGCAGGCACAGCAACAGTAGCCTTCTGAGAACATCAGAAATGGAGTGTGTAGAGAAACAGACAGAAACGTCTGGCCTCTGTCTATCTGACCACAGTCTAAGCCCAGCCTAAACCAGTAGGCTCCAGGGAGAAGTGAGACAGGATGTGTAAAATAACAAGAGGCTCTTGTAAAGACCAAGGGCTGCAACGCAGTTTTTGGAATATATATAGATGTATTATTTAAATAAGCCGGTTTGTAGTAAAGTGGTATTATTTTCTTGTAGAAGAGGCAGCTTGGAAATACTTCACTTTAAACTTGCCAGAACAGTATGAATTGGTTACATATTTTAGAGAAGAGTCCCTTGTGGAAAAGAAGTGTGCTAATTATATTGAATGTGCACTTCAAATCTATATTTCATAACAGTTACACATGTTACATGCAGTTACACTATAGTAATAACTGTAAATTATGCATAATTACATGCAACTAACCCTAAACCAAACCCTTAACCCTATAGTAAGTACATGTAACTATGTAATGTAACATGTAATGTAATTATACATTTAAGTACTGAGTAATACTCATTAGTATTACACAGTACTTAAATGTATAATTACATTGTAACAAGGACACCTTAAAAAAGTGTAACCATATATATACATTTTTAAAAACTGTACTTACAGATATTATGATATTAATGAAATAAAAGGCCACTTAAGTGTACTTACAGAGACACTTTCATGACTATGTTTCTTAACACACTTAAGTGCATTTTTAAAAGGGACACTTTAAATGAAAAGTTTTAGGTTACACTTTATTTTAATGTGTCTTTGTTATAGTGTAATTATACATTTAAGTACTGAGTAATATTAATTAACTACATGTACTTACTATAGGTTAGGATTAGGGTTAGTTGCATGTAATTATGCATAATATATTACAATACTATCTACATGTAACAAGGACACTAAAATAAAGTGTTACCAAGTTTACCTTTTAAGTACATTTTAAATCATTGTTTTAATAATCTTTTGTTGTGCTTAGAAGTACACTTGTAATGCACACATAAAGTACTTGATTATAATTTTATACTGTAGTGTTATTCAATAATACATTTAGTTAATATATTTTAAATATACTAAATTGCAAATTCATCATTAGAAATGTGTAATTGCAAATATTTTTTAAATACGTGACATGCAAGTTTCAATAGAAATGAGATTGAAGTATAGTTTAGTTTATCATAAATGCTTGTCAGTACATTCAGCAGTACACTTTAACCCTATTTCAAAGACAATATAAGTAATTATAAAAATTACAAGTACCGACTTAAGTGGGTCAGAAAACCACTCTTAAGTTCAACTAATTGCATTTAATATAAATTTAAACTATAAAACATTTTAATTTAATTTTACATTCAATTAAGTGTCCAAAAACAAAAACTTTAAAAGTATAATATTTTGTAATAAGTAGGCTACTCTTTTTAAAAGTTTGCTGAAGTGTACTTTTTTTCCCATGGTAGTGGGGCAAGTTGTCACACAGAAAGTTGCGAGTTTTAGCCAAACATCTAATTACACAAAGTTTTTGGCAGTAATATTGGCAGTGAGGTTTTCCAACATGTTCAAAACTGAATTGAATTAGAATTTTTGTGAATTTTGTCCTTCAAATGTATATTCAAATTATTGTATTTTTGTAAAAGCTGTTGGGTAAACAAGTGAACACATTAAAATCATTGAAGTATGTTGAATCATGGGTCAACTATATTATATTATTAAGTAGGATTTTTGAGCTTACTGTCACAAAAGTATACCTTTACAGAAATTGATTTTTTTTTTTTTTGCTTAACTTACCCTCAAAAAATGACAAAAATGGAGAAATAGTTTTGTTAAGAGTACTACGAAACTGTGACTAATGGGTAATTATATGTTTTGTTTATGAAATAATGATGCAGACACTTCTAAGTAACCATGTTCCCAATGATTAGAATATACACTGTGCCAAAGAATTTCCCAAGAATTCCATGAATTCCCTTCAAAATAAGGCCTATGTTTCCAGACGGATCCTGCATTGCCAGTATTATGATTGACATTCCAGTGAGAGTTAATGGTCATGTGTTTATTTGTCTTCTTCTGTTTCTCTCTCTATCTCGTTCTCTTTACAATCACACACAATTCATCGCCAAAGTAGGGCAGAAGTTTATATGTAACATTTAAATAGATAGATGTACTGTAAAACATACGCGTCTGCTGTCCAAAAGCAATAAATGAGTGCTACAGTCAAAGAAGTCACTCAGAGCACCATAAATATACTGAGATAATCAGCTTGCAGGAAACCAAAATCAATGGTTCCAACTGTGAAAATCTTGGCTTTGCAAATCTGATGTTATTAAGTCTGTCTGTCTGTCTGTCTGAAAAACATGATTTACAAAAAAAGGTTATTGCCTGTAAACTTGTGCAACCGAAAAACAAGTTGTTTTCAAAAGAGACGGCATTATGTAACATGTTTTAACACGTCTTTTATTGTTCTAGACAAGTGTTGTGAAAATGGAGTGAAAAACACAGTTTACATCCTCGATGGCGTGTGTTCGTGTGTGTGCGGGGCAGCGGGTAGATAGTTTAGCTGAGCCAGAGTTTAAGAGGCTGGTAATTATGGTTAACCACACTCACCCCTCACACTCATATTTATAGAGCGCCATCAGCACGGCCCTGTTTTTTACCGCAAGGGGAATTTTCACCAGATTCCTTCAGTTTTTTTCCTCAAAGTGAAACAAAAGTTATTTCAAAAGCTATGTTTGGTGAATTCCATCATTCTGTAAGTAGGGCAGTGCAGTCAAAGAAAACTTCATTGATATGGCTTTATGTGTGATCCATGATATAGCACACATTCAAGATTTGATGCGTATGTTTACATATGCAAGATGTCATTTTCAAATGTAAGATGTTAGAACGACAGATCATTCAATGACATTCCATCATTTAGAATGTATGTGAACTGCCTTGTGGGCTCCGACATATTGCGCAGACATGACTCTTCAGATGATTCCAGTTTGAGTCTTGATTTGAGGTTTTTCTTTTGTTTGTAAGATTTTTTTTTTTAATTAATACTTAAAGGGTTAGTTCATCCAAAAATGAAATTTCTGTCATTTATTACTCACCCTCATGTCGTTCCAAACCCATAAGAACACAAATTAAGATATGTTTGATGAAATCCAAGGGTTCCTGAACTACACATAGACAGCAACGTCATTGCATCTTTTGAGGTCCAGAAAGGTAGTAAAGACATTGTTAAAATAGTCCATGTGACTACAGTGGTACAAAATGAACCCTTTCAAGCGTGAGTTTAAAATATTCTGACTGACCCCCCTAGAGTGAGTTTTTTTAAGGCGACCGTTATTTTAGAACCTTATTGTTTCCATTGCAACACGTCATGCGTGTCACGTACGCTGAACGCAGCCACAATAAAACTGTATGACAGATGGATCGTTATTATTTTGTTTATCCTTTTTATTTAAAATATTCACAAACTTACTTACCATGTCATCAACTATCTGATATTCCGATTCTCAAATATGTGTAAGTGAGTGTGTTTTGTCATTTAAAAACCTTTATACAGTGGGTACGGAAAGTATTCAGACCCCCTTACATTTTTCACTCTTTGTTATATTGCAAAAAATCATTTAAGTTCATTTTTTCCCTCATTAATGTACACACAGCACCCCATATTGACAGAAAAACACAGAATTGTTGACATTTTGCAGATTTATTAAAAAAGAAAAACTGAAATATCACATGCTCCTAAGTATTCAGACCCTTTGCTGTGACACTCATATATTTAACTCAGGTGCTGTCAATTTCTTCTGATCATCCTTGAGATGGTTCTACACCTTAATTTGAGTCCAGCTGTGTTTGATTATACTGATTGGACTTGATTAGGAAAGCCACACACCTGTCTATATAAGACCTTACAGCTCACAGTGCATGTCAGAGCAAATGAGAATCATGAGGTCAAAGGAACTGCCTGAAGAGCTCAGAGACAGAATTGTGGCAAGGCACAGATCTGGCCAAGGTTACAAAAAAATTTCTGCTGCACTTAAGGTTCCTAAGAGCACAGTGGCCTCCATAATCCTTAAATGGAAGACATTTGGGATGACCAGAAACCTTCCTAGAGCTGGCCGTCCGGCCAAACTGAGCTATCGGGGGAGAAGAGCCATGGTGAGAGAGGTAAAGAAGAACCCAAAGATCACTGTGGCTGAGCTCCAGAGATGCAGTCGGGAGATGGGAGAAAGTTGTAGAAAGTCAACCATCAACCATGTGATATTTAAGTTTTTCTTTTTTAATAAATCTGCAAAAATGTCAACAATTCTGTGTTTTTCTGTCAATATCGGGTGCTGTGTGTACATTAATGAGGAAAAAAATGAACTTAAATGGCTGCAATATAACAAAGAGTAAGAAATTTAAGGAGGTCTGAATACTTTCCGTACCCACTGTAAATGTACATATAATAATCCTTTGCTGTTGTTTGGAACTCATCATGATGTATCAGCATTTAAACTACAAATGTGATCACATGTGATTCTCACTACTTCTGAAAGTGGTTTGAGTGAATGAAACACAAACCGTTTAGGACACTGTTTTCACTTATTTTTAGCACTGACCACTTGCAATCATCCGTGCAAATGTGACCTTTAAGATGTTTATCAGATGTTTGTAGATAAATATGACACTTAAAATAGAACATGATGCTTTCCAGATGATGCATTCTTTCACAGATGTATTGGCAATGAATGTCTGCTTACTGGGAAAGACAAGTCCAAGAACAGCAATCAGTGGGTCCAAGTCAAAACTTCAACAAGTGACTCAGGTCATCTTCTGCTCCTTTCCTCACAGCCCCGTTAAAGATTGCGGTTCACATCCTCATTCCTGCCCCCACACCAAGAGACCAAGTCAGTTCACAGCGTAAACAGCTGTGTGACTGAAAGCACGTTGAGGACCAGGGACGTGCCTTGAGGACAGGATCAATTGTCAAGAAGAGTTGGCTGGAGCTAAACCGTACCGACAGGCCTCATCAAAGAAACATGGCCGTCAGAGTGGCTCTAAATCAAAGTATGGGCCAAACTGAAAAAGTGCCAAGGCTGCCCTGCGTCTGTCCACTCGATCCCCAACCTGCCCTCAACACATTCAGTGGAGTGAAAAACCCTCAAAGATCCTTTTTTCTCATTTACCATTTCCAGAAAACAGGTGGAACTGTACAGGAAGTGGACCAACATTTGATTTTTAATGAGCCACTAGAGCTTGTAAAGGCTTCTTAATGGAAGAAACCTGAATATCAGAAACTGCAACATGTGCAGCACAAATGAGGGAAGTGTAAAACATTACGGCAGGATATCCGGATTTGATTGTCATGAGGGGGTGTGGTGGAAGGGGGTCCCCTTAGATGTGGTCCATTCAAGTGACATATGCTGCAACTATTGGCAGCAGATATTATCACATATGGGATTAGATATAGTAAGGGTCTTTTGTTGTCAAAGCGCCCATACCACACCAGTAAATCTGGTGGTCTTGGTACTGAGACCACTAAAAACCACACAAACGTGGCCTTGGCTTGGGGCTTCAAACATAAAGGGTCTCATCCACTAAAAATTTCATACAAATGTTCTTATTAATGTGCACAAAAAAGGCAAAATTCATAATTCATAATAGCAGTGTATCTACATAAATGTATTACTTTGCTTCTAAAGTTGATAAATCGAGATAATTCTAAATGAGAGTGTGCACACAGTTTGTAATTACCAACACATCTATATAAGGGTTTTCCTTTTCCTCTCTTGAACAGCCAGTCATTACTCTGTTCAATGTATATTCTTTCAGACTCAAGTAGTTGACCTCTTTGCACATCCATTTTTGTAGTTTCTTCCGTTGTCTACACTGAAATTTTACATCTTCTTTGAATAGTTCTTTAAAGCAGTGACCCAACTGTGCAGTCAAATTTAGGCACATGCACTTGTAATGGAGGCCAGGTAACTCTCACTGTCCCTGCCACAAGAGACATATTAGTGACTGAAACTAGAACCTGTGGTGTTTAGCATCTTTGCTGATCGATGCTTGTTCAAATCCCACTTGGAGCAGTGCAAGTGCAAAAGTGGTTCAAAAGCACTGTCCCAACTGTGAGTATTGCCACCTAGTGGACCCATCAATTAACACAATAAATTTCAGGCACATGCACTTGTAACGTACGCCTGGTAAACCTCATTCCCCCTGCAAGTACAGCCAGTTACATTGGTGCCGTGACCCGGATGAAAGCAAGATGGGGATGAGTGTCAGCTGGTAGGAGCTGTGCAGGTAAACCTCACCCCTGGCATCAGAGATACACTAGGGAATGGTGTTAGAGGCTGCATCCTTATTAGGGTGCTTAACTCCCTTACTGGTTGACCTGGTAAGCTTCAGAGCATTGTGCCAGTGTAGGACCAGTCGGGAGTGAAGTTTATGGGGTGAGGCCAGCTTGTAAGAGCAGGTAAACTTCTCAATAGGCACACTAGAGCAGTGTTTCTCAACTCCAGTTTTGGGGACCCACCTTCCAGAATGTTTTAAATGTCTCCCTAGAAGCTAATGAGTTGAATCAGGTGTTTTAATTATTGAAACATCTAAAACATTATGGGACTGGGGTTAAGAAAACACTGCACTAGAGCATGTCCAATTTCTCATACCAGCTGATGCTGGTTTGAATCACAAATCACATACTTTTGGATTGGTATTCATCTGGATATTGAGAAGTCTGGACAACTATGTTAGTAGTAAAGTGGCTTTCATATGTAATAATGCAGAGAACCTACAACCAATTTCCGGAAATGTTGAGATGCTTTTTAAATTTGAATAAAATGAAAACTAAAAGACTTTCAAATCACATGAGCCAATATTTTATTCACAATAGAACATAGATAACATAACAAATGTTTAAACTAAGAAATTTTTACAATTTTATGCACAAAATGAACTCATTTCAAATTTGATGCCTGCTAGAGGTCTCAAAATAGTTGGGACGGGGGCATGTTTACCATGGTGTAGCATCTCCTCTTCTTTTCAAAACAGTTTGAAGACGTCTGGGCATCGAGGTTATGAGTATCTGGAGTTTTGGTATTGGAATTTGGCCCCATTCTTGCCTGATATAGGTTTCCAGCTGCTGAGGAGTTCTTGGTCGTCTTTGACGTATTTTTCTCTATAGGTGAAAGACATGCTGTTGTAATAGCTGCAGTATGTGGTTTTACATTGTTCTGCTGAAATACACAAGGCCTTCCCTGAAATAGACATCATCTGGAGGGGAGCATATGTTGCTCTAAAACCTTTATATACCTTTCAGCATTCATAGTGCCTTCCAAAACATGCAAGCTGCCCATATCGTATGCAATTATGCACCCCCATACCATCAGAGATGCTGGCTTTTGAACTGAACGCTAAAATATTGGCTCATGTGATTTGAAAGTCTTTTAGTTTTAATTTTATTCAAATTCGGGTTGTACTTTGATATGTGACACAATTTGATGTACAGTAGTGCTATGACCTTTTCCTCACCTACAACTCTGTATATACTGGCAGTAAGTATATCATATATATGTAAGATGGACTTTACCCTCTCTAACCATCAGCAGAACCACAAAGCCAATTTACAAAAAGCCACTTGCCACTGATGGAAAATTTCCAGTGACAAGCTTAAAAAATGTAAACCAGATGTAGTTTCCCTGGCCTGGTACACCTCTGGAACTCCCAGAAGCTTGATTTCGGGGACTGACCGCCACATGACCACACGACCACCCGTCTCTCATCGACTGCACTAGTGCCCACAGAAAGAGAAAAGTCTCTCACTCCTCCTGATACGACTGCAGCTGAGAGAGGTTTGTAGCACTGTCCAATGAAATATTTGAGGTTAGAAGAGTAAGCATAGATACCACTAACAACAAACAGACAAGAGGCAGTCTGTCTGTGTCAATACAGTGGACACCACACTTCTGAAAGTAAAGGAGAGAGAGAGAGTTCAAACCATGAAAACTATGGTTAGATGGGACGAAAGGAAAAACAGAGGGAAAATAGTCATGAGAAGCACTGATGGAGCCAATTATAAGAATCTGCTGAATCTGCATATATTTTGGTTGTTGTTGTATTATGTTTATTTTTTTAATTGGCAAAAGATAGAAAATACTAAAATATACAATGAAATAATGTTTAATTTATTTTACACTAATTGCATCACCTTTTGGCCATATTCATTTACAGAAACAGAAAAAAACAGAAATGGAAGGAAAGAAAGTCAGGGACGGGATTGGTCAATGATGTGAGCAAAACTTGAACTCGTTACCTAAATGAGCAACATGTTGCAAGCAATAACCACTACGCCAAAGGTCCAACAGTGGTGTCAGTCATTTAAGATGTTCACAGAAAAAAAAAAGACATATTTAGTTATTTCAAAGTGGTAAAATATTTCATAGTATCTCTAAGGTCACAAAAATGTCTGGCATTTTCATTAGAAAAGCCATACATTTTCACAGTTTGTCCTTCTTGTGTCCATTTCACAACTGAGGCAAATATTGACTGAGCTGTCCTCTTGGCTTGCCATAAGTGATGGTGGGTTTTCAATTCTCCTCTTGTTGTTTATTGCAGAAAGCATAAGGTGAAATGGAGCCTGCGGCCGGGCCATGGCTCGCGTCCATATGGAGGTCCATACGTGTGATGACGGGCCCCGTGGATACAGTCTGAGTGGGGGCCAGAAAGGAGGTTCAGCCTGGGTCTCTTGTGTTTGTTGTTCAGGTCTTGGCTCCACGGAGGCTGGCGGTCAGACAGAACCCTGGGTCATACCTGGGCTGTTCTCTGCCAGTGACCGGAGCTGTCTGCCCTGGCACAGAAGCCCCCGAGGGGCTTTTCTTAAGACAGACCTGAAACCACACACATGACTAATAGCTTTGAGCTTTAGGAGGCATTGTGGAACTTTGGTGTGAAGAGCAGTTGACCTCAGGGAGATGGTGAGAGCTGTAGAGGCTTTCTCAATCACTTCCTTTCAGAAAAATCAGACTGACTGTCCCAAAGCAAGACCCCGGAGAGGAACGGGCTCCAAAATGGGCCTCATACACTCTCATTATCTGATAAACCTATTGCTGAAATCCTTATAAAACGCAGAGAATACCACAAGGACACGCACAAGACTACGGCTTACGTTTTGTTCAACTCTGTTGGTTTAAAGGGTCTCTGTGTTTGAAAAAAAGAAAAACATGGAAACAAGACAGTTGAAAAGGTCTGTGTTCCTCTTTTGATCCTCCTGCTCTGCGAGAAGGAAAAGAAAGCGACCACCAGTCAGCCTCGTTTCCAATCCTCACAGATTAGAGTTCCCTGTTTTAAACGTCTTATTATTCCAGTCTCTTTGTCCCAGTCCCCCTTCCCTAATTAGCGCCTGTTCTCTTTCATTCCCAGTCGTGTCTTGTTTCCACCTGTGACATAAAGAAAAAGTGTAAAAAAAAGAGAAAAGAATGGTGGAATGAAGATGAGAAAGGCAAAGCGCTTGGCCCCACAACGCTAGAGCGGAGGGGAGGATGAAGGAGCTTGTCATGTCTCATCTGCGCTTGGATCCAGAGACACGCAGCATGGAAACACACACAGACTTGCGCTTCTGTGCGACGCGGATGCCTTTGAAAGAAGAAAGCGATGTGGAGAAATGAAACAGGGAGGGAGAGAGAAGCACAGGTTTCAATGCAGTGTTGGGTATTTCACTGTGACCCATATTTGTCCCTGCGTATTTATGCGTATCCAAGCACTTTCCAAAGACATGGTAATATAGGATTAAAGCATAATACAACCCGAATCCATCAATCATCGGCATGATTGTGTGAATGACATTACTAAATGGGCCCAGGAATACTTCCAGAAACCACTGTCGGTAAACACAATCCGCCGTACCATCTGCAGATGCCAACTAAAGCTCTATCATGCAAAAAGGAAGCCATATGTGAACATGGTCCAGAAGCGCTGTCGTGTCCTGTGGGCCAAGGCTTATTTAAATTGGACTGTTTCAAAGTGGAAAAGTGTTCTATGGTCAGACGAGTCCAAATTTGACATTCTTGCTGGAAATCACGGGCACTGTCCTCCAGGCTAAAGAGGAGGGAGACCTTCCAGTGTGTTATCAGCATTCAGTTCAAAAGCCAGCATCTCTGATAGTATGGGGGTGCATAAGTACATACGGTATGGGCAGCTTGCATGTTTTTGGAAGGCACTATGAATGCTGAAAGGTATATAAAGGTTTCCAGATGACGTCTATTTAAGGGAAGGTCTTGTGTATTTCAGCAGGACAATGCAAAACCACATACTGCAGCTATTACAACAGCATGGCTTCCTCGTGGAAGAGTCCGGGTGCTGAATTGGCCTGCCTGCAGTCCAGATCTTTCACCTATAGAGAAAATTTGGCACATTATTAAATGAAAAATACGTCAAAGACGACCACAAACTCTTCAGCAGCTGGAAACCTATATCAGGAAAGAATGGGACCAAATTCCAACACCAAAACTCCAGAAACTCATAACCTCGATGCCCAGATGTCTTCAAACTGTTTTGAAAAAAAGAGGAGATGCTACACCATGGTAAACATGTCCCTGTCCCAACTATTTTGAGACCATAGCAGGCATCAAATTTGAAATTTGCTCACGCTGGAAGGTCTTTAGCATATTTGGTTAGCTAATTTGGCTTGCTGTCCACTGAGGAGGGGCTCGATGAAGCAGCTTCAACTCGATCTCTGATATACCCCCCAGTGAATAAATATAGGATATGATTACATAGGGCAAGGTACCTGAGATGAAGGTGGAGTTTGGGGAGGTGGAGGGGTGCTAGAACAGCTGAGACTGAGGGGTAAGCAGCTGCTTATATACTCTGGCTGTTAATTGGAAGATTAGATGGGCTCGCTCCTCCCTAAATTACGTTTAGGAACTTCACTTAAAAAAAGGTCCCAACTTTTCCGTAATTCGGGTTGTGTATAATTTCATATAATCTCTGCCCTCTCCTACGAAGAGGGCAGAGTTTGTGTTAGCAGCGCAGATTACCTCAGACTCACTGAAAATGTCAAAAACTGTTCAGCCTTTTATGTTCAAACCAGAGTTGGACAATGATGGAGAGACTCAAGAAGAAGTGACAACATGTAGAATGCAACAGGACGTTTTTGAATGTTAGTTGATGAATTTATGTAGCTGATATGGAGTTAACTACTTAAAGTTATTGATTGCATATTCTGTCATGATAATCTATAAATCACTCCAGTGGAAACTGTTCTAAGATGCCTACTGAGCCAGAGAATATATGCTGCATGAAGATAGAACAGGTATAGTTTCGTTTAATTAGGGCCCGAGCCCTAATTAAGGTATGAGGACCCTATTGTAATTATTGTAATTGTTCAGTCAATTATTATTCTTCTCCGCAATGAATCGCATTTTTCAGAGCATGAAAAACTCATGAAACTTTGCACACGTGTCTGACGTGGTGAAAATTTATGTCTGATATGGGTTTCAGAAATAGGTGTGGCTAAGTGGCTCGATAGCACCACCTACAAAATTTCAATGAAGCGCCCTTCGCGCTATGTTTCACGTACAGGTATGAAATTTGGTAGAATTGTATACCTACAAAAAAAAAAAAAAACCCTGGGTGCAAAATCCGGGAAGAAGCTCGTTGTAGTCCCTACCAGCCGTTTCTTGTAGTCCTTAAACAGAGAATTCTTTAAAAGAAAATATCTCCCTTTACATTGAACTTTGAGCGTCCTAACTTTGCAGATGTTGTTAATGCTCTAACAGCAACATCACACACTAACTAAAGTTTAAAAAGTGAAATCGCAATGAACCACCCCTTTAATTGTAGACAATAAATTATGAATTATGAATAACTGAAAGTTACACTTATTTCGATAGTCCACTTTAGACATTCTACTGACTATAAATAACTTTGCAACTACATGGCAAATAACTCTCATTAATTTGCATCTGCTTGTCAACTAACTCTGATTAGTGTATTAGTAGACAGTTAGGTTAGAGTTTGAAGAATAAATTGTCATGTACTTGCAAAGTTACTCTAGTCAGTGGAATGTCTGTCGGGAGATTATTAAAATAAAGTGTTAGTACAGTCCACATTTTGGATGTCTCCTTTCTCTGATCTGTTCATTTCAGGTATTGGAGTCTCTAGTAATGAGCTGATGACTTGAATTTGGTGCAGTTGATTAGGAAGAGTTCGAACATGTGACTGCTGGGCTGTATCCAAAATCTCTCTTGAGTTGGTACTTATTTTGAACAAGTAATTACGGTAACACTTTAGAATACTGATCCTTCATTAATGAATAACTACACAGGAACAAATGAATAATGCATTATTAACACTCTAGTAACTATTAACTAACAATAAACTCTGATTAATGAATTAGTAAGTAATAGTGCTTAGTTGTTGGTGGTAGTTCACTATTAACTAATCAGTAACCACTGTTTTTTCATTCCTCCCAGAGAACTACTAAGAACTACAGGTTCATAATTA
Source organism: Megalobrama amblycephala (assembly GCF_018812025.1). Taxonomy (NCBI): domain Eukaryota; kingdom Metazoa; phylum Chordata; class Actinopteri; order Cypriniformes; family Xenocyprididae; genus Megalobrama; species Megalobrama amblycephala. Next base: position 20,996,223 of record NC_063066.1, on the reverse strand, counting down.
ACATGAATGATGCATAATGTATAATTAATTCTAAAGTAAAGGCCTTGGTAACCCACTAGTAATGACTGAAGTATTACTAAATACTTAAGAAGGAATTACTAATTATTTGGATCAGTATTCTAAAGTGAAAAACACGATAACTCTCTAGTAACTACTGAAGTCTTTGTAAACTTTTGATGTTTTTGTATGTTTTTGTACAGTAATTCCTTAAGATATATTTGGTAACACTTAAGTAATTACTAGTGGGTTATCATGATCTTCACTTTAGAATACTGATCCAAATAATTAGTAGTTCCTTTAGAAGGATGTAGTAACACTTAAGTAATTACTAGTGGGTTACCATGATCTTCACTTTAGAATACTGATCCAAATAATTAGTAGTTCCTGTAGAAGGATGTTGTAACACTTGAGTTATTACTATCCAATACTTTACAAAAACCTCAAAAGTTTACAATGACTACAGTAGTTACTGGATAGTTCATGCTTTTCACTTTAGAATACTGATCCAAATAATTGGTAATTCCTTCTTAAGTATTTGGTAATACTTCAGTCATTACTAGTGTGTTATCAAGACCTTTACTTTAGAATTAATTATACATTATTCATTATTCACATTAATTACGAGCATGTATATAGTAGTTCTCTGGGAGGTATGAAAAAAAGTAGTTACTAATTAGCTAATAGTGAACTACCACCTTTAACTGAGCACTATTACTTACTAATTCATTCATCAGAGTTACTTGTTAGTTAAAGGTGCCGTAGAACGTGTTTTCAAAAGATGTAATATAAGTCTAAGGTGTCCCCTGAATGTGTCTGTGAAGTTTCAGCTCAAAATACCCCATAGATTTTTTTTAATTCATTTTTTTAACTGCCTATTTTGGGGCATCATTAAATATGCGCCAATTCAGGCTGCGGCCCCTTTAAATTCTCGTGCTCCCCACCTCCCGAGCTCACGACTGCCTTAAACAGCATAAACAAAGTTCACACAGCTAATATAACCCTCAAAATGGATCTTTACAAAGTGTTCGTCATGCAGCATGTCTAATCGCGTAAGTATAGTATTTATTTGGATGTTTACATTTGATTCTGAATGAGTTTGATGGTGCTCCGTGGCTAAAGCTAACATTACACACTGTTGGAGAGATTTATAAAGAATGAAGTTGTGTTTATGAATTATACAGACTGCAAGTGTTTAAAAAATGAAAATAACGACAGTCTTGTCTCCGTGAATACAGTAAGAAATGATGGTAACTTTAACCACATTTAACAGTACATTAGCAACATGCTAACGAAACATTTAGAAAGACAATTTACAAATATCACTAAAAATGTCATGATATCATGGATCATGTCAGTTATTATCGCTCCATCTGCCATTTTTCGCTATTGTTCTTGCTTGCTTACCTAGTCTGATGATTCTGCTGTGTACATCCAGACATCCTGCCCTTGTCTAATGCCTTGAACGTGGGCTGGCATATGCAAATATTAGGGGCGTACATATTAATGATCCCAACTGTTACGTAACAGTCGGTGTTATGTTGAGATTCGCCTGTTCTTCGGAGGTCTTTTAAACAAATCAAATTTACATAAGAAGGAGGAAACAATGGTGTTTGAGACTCACTGTATGTCATTTCCATGTACTGAACTCTTGTTATTCAACTATGCTGAGGTAAATTCAATTTTTAATTCTAGGGCACCTTTAATAGTAGTTCCTAGAGTGTCAATAATGCATTACTCATTTGTTCCTGTGTGGTTATTCATTAAGGAAGGATCAGTATTCTAAAGTGTTACCGTAATTACTTCTTGACCACTAAGAAAGTATGTTCTATATAGTGTGAACTATATTCACCATGTTGTCATCATCACATGACCTACCAGTGTCAGTTGTGTCACTTAACTGCCATTCACAAATCCTCTCCCGTGGCCTCATAGGATAGTAAAGTGTCCATCATATGCACACTTCAGAATCTCGCCAGAAGTAGTGGGTTTTCCGAGTACTTTTTTCCTACTCTTTATGAGTACTGTGAATTCTGATATACTTATTTTGTCACATAATGTTTTTCACCTACTATAAAGTAGAGAAGTATTTGATTTTGGATGAAGCCCAAGGTTGGGAAACACTGTGTTAGCAGATATTAAGCCAACAGTCGACTAATACTCTAATGACTGGTAGTTGACATGTTGCAACGTTTATATTTAGTAAAATGTGGACTATCGGAATAAAGTGTTAGCAAATTATTACATGTAATCAGTTGTTATCCAGCACTGTCATTAGTGTAACGATGTATGAAGCACAGCTCACACAGAAGTCATTTTCAAACACTGCAAATTTGCATGACAAACTTGAACATGTTGTGAAATCTGTGTGGGGAAATTTTTCACCCTCATGTGAAATTCCCAGTCTGCACAGAATTTTGTGAACAATGTGACCGGGCCGCATCTTTTTCAGTGCACGTTACTTTTTTTCATACCAGTAAGTGGCGACAAATGACTTGTCTTTATTAACTCTGTTTAAAGTGGACCTATAATGCCCCTTTTACAAGATGTAATATAAGTCTCTGGTGTCCCCAGAATCTGTCTTTGAAGTTTCAGCTCAAAACACCCCACAAATAATTTATTAAAGCTTGTCAAATTTGGCCCTAATAGGGTGTGAGCAAAAACACACCATTTTTGTGTGTGTTCCTAAAAATGCAAATGAGCTGCTGCTCCCAGCCCCCTTTCCAGAAGAGGGTGAAGCTTTAACAGCTCACGCTTTGGTTGCTCAACAACAGCAAAGCTGGAGAATCTCACGCAGCCAAAATTGAGATTGTCAGTAATGATATTCAGCCTTAAATTGTTTAAACTGGAGTCAGACACTGATGGAGAGACTCAGGAAGAAGTTACAACTTTCAGAATACATCTGGATGATTCTGAATGATTAGTGGATACATTTATGTAGTTGCTGTGGAGTTGATTCGATTCATTGACTAGCATGTGCCGTCATGTTAATCTTTTGTGCAAATCCAGCGTTGAATTGACCCTTATTTGTCAAGCAGTTTGGTGTAAAATGATGGAAACAACACTCTACTACAACAACTCTTCTTCTTCTCTAAAGCAGCCTAACATGGCCTCACCCCCTTTGTTGTGTGTTCCCGGGGATAGGGTTTATGTACATTTTTGGGGTTTGTGATGTCACCAACCTGGGAAGAAGCTTGTTTTAGTCCCTACCAGCCATTTGTAGTCCATAAAAGCCATTTCTGTCAAAGAAAATATCTCCCTTTGTATGAGAATGTCCTCCAAAAAAAACCCCAACCCTATAGGTAATTTTTCAAGCACCTTATTACGACCTATATTTACGCTTTGTAGTCATGCGCCCTCTAGTGGGCGTAAAAATAATGACAGTGTCGTGTTACGTCTGTCGTCATGAAATGATGTATGACTGTCGTTACCAATCAAAATGTGTGTTCATTTAAATGCAATGTGTGGACTTTTTATACCATTTCTCCTATTTCCATTTAGCAAAACTCATTTTTTATTAACGACTACACCCACCCCCATCCCTAAACCTAATGTTAGTGATTTATAGACCTTATGTAGCCCCGCCCCTTTTCAGCGTTGCGCTCGTTGTCTTTTGACTTCCGGTTTGTATTTCCACAGCGATATTACATTTATGAATGAACTGCTCGTTTTAAAATCTTCCCGATCTACTGACATTTGTTAAGACATCTGCTTTAAACATAACAATGCTCATGATAACTTTCATTAACTCTACAACAAGTAAATCCACTTAACCATCTAATTATTCTTTGACAGCGATGCCATAGAAATGTACAGAGCTACCGCAAAACGGAAGTTCAAAGACAATTTTATAAAGATGGCGGCGCGCTTGTTTCTCTGGTAAATAAGGTCTATAGTGCACACACACTTTATGAGTACATGCGCTCCCTGGGATCGAACCCACGATCGCATGATCACATGATTGGATATTGTTATTGCAATGTTCTGCCAGTTGAGCTACGTGAAACCTGAAATATGACGCAGATAAAAGGGAACAATGCATTGAAATGTAAGTGTCTTGTTGTCGATAGGGGCGCAACTTTAGCAAACGTTCCTATGTGTCGTATTTCATGAATTAAAACGAAAGTGTCCTGTTGCCGATAGGGGCGCCACTTTAGTAAACGCTCCTATGGGTCATATTTCAGGGAAGTGACAAACGACCTATATGGTCGTATTGATTAGAGAACATGTTGCTTTGTATTGAACTTTGAACATCGTAACTTTGCAGATGTTGTTTATGCTCAAACAGCAACATTACACACTAACTAAAGTTAAAAAAGTGAAATCATAATCAAGGACCCCTTTAATGAAAAATGCTGATTAATTCATAAACGCAACAGCTGACAGTATTTATTAGTGAGTCATTGAATCATTTACCCAATCATTGTTCTCCAACCAATACGACCAATAGTTTTGTATAAAACTATTGATTCATTCAGGAATGTCATTACTGTGTGTAGCAATTATGCTGTGCACACTTGGAACTATTTTCATTGGCTGAGCAAAACGTTAGAAAGAAACTGGCAATACTGTGTATAAAACATACGTTTTCGATATGAACTTTTTGTTAATTGAAATGTTGTATAAAAGCAAGCTCACAATTATGTTTAAAATGTAGTACTTATAAGGTATCTAATTAAATTGTGCAATATAAATTTAGATATGACATAATGTATGACCTCCAAGTCTGGAGGCTGTCCATAGCTTTTTGAACTTTGTAAAAAGCAGACAGGACAGCCACATTAAATAATAATCTCAACGTCTGTACCAAGTCACAGCGCTGGAAGTTACCCTAAAGAGAAAGCTGCATAACCAATTGACTGCGGTTTCATAAACTGTTATTTCAACTCAAATGTTGCTGACTCACAGCATTTATAAACGTTCGTACTACTCATAAGCATGTTGTATAAGCAGATCACAACCTCCTTGTGTCATGCCTTTAAATAAAGTGATTCTGTTTAACACTGACCAGTTTGTGGGCCTTGTGGCAGTGGGCCAGTGTAACTGGGTGTAAAAACCCAGAGAGAGGGAGTCAGGCCGTAGCACTGACATTCCTGGCTGTTTTTGCCAGCTGCTGGCCTGGGGCCAGTGCGTGCGGTCAGGCCATGTTTACATCTGTCTGGGCTTCAAGCAGCCACAGGTCTCAGAACAGCACAGTGGATTGAGACAGGGCAGGGGATGACTCCCAGACAGTAAACATCAACCATACGCTGATGAACGTGTTGAAATCCAGCGGCCATGGACGTTGCTCCTCAACCCTTTTGGTTTATTTTTCCTCTGGTTTATTGATTATTTTTTCTGGTTTGAGCTTGCAAATGGATGCAGAACGAATGTGTAAGATTTGTGTTGATGCATGTCATTTGTTAATACCTGGAATTCAGTTCTCTGTGTGTTCGTTAAACAATGGAAGGGGTGTGACCGGGAAAAAAGGAAAGAGAGGGACAGAAGGAAGGATTATGTGCTATTTGAGTGTTAAAGCAACAGTTCACCCAAAAATGAAAATTCTGCCATTATTTACTCACCCTCATGTTGTTCCAACTCCATAGAGAACACAAAAAAGGAGTTTGAAGAATTTTCCCACAGTCTGTCAAGATTTTAAAAAGCACCATAAAATAGTCCATATGACTATTATTCAAATCAAAATGGTGTCTTTTAATGTCAATGACACCAATATACACCAATGGTTCTTGCATGTTTTGTGATTTTACACAGTATTTGATTTGAGAGCTTTTTGGGAAAGGCTTTTTAGATTTTTATTCTGTTTCACACAGATTTCAGAAGAATAGGAATATAGCACTTGAATCATATGGACTGCTTTTATGATTCTTTTTGGAGATTGACAGACATGGAAAAAAGCTGCATGAAGATTCCTCAAAAATTCTCTTTTTTGTTACAGCATACGGTTTGCTATGAGACTCTCAGGGTTTAGGATAAAAGGGAAAGGCAGGTATAGAATAAAATTAGAATTATTGGAGGTTGAAAAATGATTTAAAAAAAGAGTTTGTTCATCTTATTTCCATAGAGACCTGAGGGAAAGCACAAGAGGAAGCGGAGGGAGGGGGAGGCAGATGACTAAGGCGAGGCGAGGCATCATTTCTTTAGCTTTCAGTGATTCATCTGGGGAAATGATACCACAGCGGATCAGAGGCTAGAGAATGATGGAAGAGTGGCATGAAAGACAAAATAAGCGATTAGAACAAAGCAGGAAAAACAAAAGCAAGACTGTCCAAGATTGTGATTCTCTCTCACACCTTTTAACTTTTATTTCTCACTCCATGTTTTTCATTTCTCACTTCTGTATCACTTGGACTCATTTATTGCACTTAGTTCACTCAATGTTTTTTTAAACAAGAAAAAAAACAACTATATTTTAACACTTTGTGAAGAAAATGTGAGAGGTACTTCTTCATACAAGAGTTGCCAACATGATGCTTGGGTGTTTGTCACAGCATTTTATATTTGGTTGCTATGGTGTTCTGGGTCTATTCTGCTCTTAAAGGCATGATATGTAAGTTTCGCCACTAGAGGTTGCTTATTCAAAACAAAGGTGTAGCTTGATGACACCGTGAATGAGCGGACTCGGGCAGAAATCATGCTCATGGATGAGCAAATGTATTTAAGTTTTATTATCATCACGGTGGTATGAAGCAGGACGTGCTGAAGAGCCGTGGCCCGTGGGAGCAAATGCTAATGAGCGACACCTGCGATTTACACCGCTCTCAAGAACAGCAGAGCTTTTATTATACTGCAGTCGGCCGCTTCCGCTCTTTTCGTTGTGTAACAATCGTACCAAATACATTTGAGTGTGTTGAAAGTTGTGTTAATGTGACTCTGTGCGTGTTCGCTCTGTGGCTGGATGCGACACTTGTTTTGCAATAAGCAAGATCAATATTGGATTGATCCGGTTGCTTTAGGAAAAAGTTTATAAATTAAGTTTAAGTTTATAAATATAGGAGGACTATGTCAGTCATTTGTATTACCCACACTTCCTGCTACCAGCTGGTGGCGATATGACTATAACTAAATTTTGGTGTGTAGATGTCTTCAGGCCAGGGCACTTATCAAACGTGAAGTTTGAGGCAGATTGGACATTGTATGCCAGAGTTACAACAACTTCCAGTTTTATGGCGAAACATCAAATTTTGTAAGGCCACCACGGACACGCCCTCCAGCGAAAACTCAAGACCTTCACAATTTAACATTGCAAATGCCTTTAGATTCGACTGACCAAATATGGTGTTAATCTGATTAAAGCTCTATGAGGAGTTTGTTAAAGTATGTCTGGAAATGTCAAAAACTGCAAAAATTTTGCAAAGAAAATTCTAAATATCTCACTTCCTGTTGGATTTTCAGATTTTGGACCCAGGGACTTTTTTTGTAGATACTGGGCTGTTACATGTGTCTACTGAATTTCATACTTGCATGCGAAACGTAGCGCGAAGGCCGCTTAATAGAAATTTTATTAGGTGGTGCTTTCGAGCCATTTTGCCACACCTAATTCTGAAACCCACATCAGACATAAATTTTGACCACTTCTGAAGCGTGTGCAAAGTTTCATGAGATTTCGAGCATGTTTAGGCCCTCAAAAATGCGATTCATTTCGGAGAAGAAGAATAATAGACCGAGCAATTACAATAAGGTCCTCACACCATCAGTGCTCGGGCCCTAAATATCATATTAATAAAATCTGGATGACTAAATCACTGTTGTTAAATGACATGCAATTAATTTTAAAATGTATGATGGAGAAAGCTCTCTCTGAATATGCTATGTTAGCCACTTGACAAAACAGTGTTGTCGGTTGTAGGTGTGGTAAAACATGGTACTCATGGTGAATCAAAGAAAACAATTCAAAGAAAAAGACTAACCGTGTTGAGATATAACAATGATCAGTTTGTTGATGAATTTATCCAAACAGGTGCTCATCTGCCTAATAAACACAATGTATTTAAAGGATTAGTCCACTTTTAAATAAAAATTTTCCTGATAATTTACTCACCCCCATGTCATCCAAGATGTTCATGTCATTCTTTCATCAGTCGAAAAGAAATTAAGGTTTTTGATGAAAACATTCCAGGATTATTCTCCTTATAGGGGACTTCAATGGCCTCCAAACGGTTGAAGGTCAAAATTGCAGTTTCAGTGCAGCTTCAAAGGGCTTTAAGCGATACCAGACGAGGAATAAGGGTCTAATCTGGCGAAACGATCGGTCATTTTCGGAAAAAAAATACAACTGTATATGTTTTATATAAACAGATTAACATCTTGCACGTGCTTCCGCTTTCCATATTCTTCAAAACATTTACGCTGTATGTCCTACGCCTTCCCTATTCTACTTACGGAAAAAAATGGAACTGGCGCCACGTGCGTAGGACATACAGCGTAAGCGTTTTGAAGAATACGGAAAGCGGAAGCACTTAGAAGGCTATCATCTGTTTAGCCTATATAAAGCATATACAGTTGTATTTTTTTCCAAAATGACCGATTGTTTTGCTAGATAAGACCCTTATTCCTCGTCTGGTATCGCTTAAAGCCCTTTGAAGCTGCACTGAAACTGTAATTTTGACCTTCAACCATCTGGAGGCCATTGAAGTCCAATATAAGGAGAATAATCCTGGAATGTTTTCATCAAAAACCTTAATTTCTTTTTGACTGAAGAAAGAAAGACATAAACATCTTGGATGACATGGGGGTGAGTAAATTACCAGGAAAATTTTATTTGAAAGTGGACTAATCCTTTAAGTGTCTTTGTTGTTTCCATGGTTTCTATGAAAGTAAAACTGGAAATCGATGGTAGCACGGATATGATGTCAGTGACAGGCGACGCAGTTACGTGGTCCATGTCCTGCTTAAAATGGCTGATTTCCCTGGATTTAAACATTTTTCAAAACGTTTGATAACATAAGTACACAAGTCAACAAACTGTATAACATTGTTCTAGTGTTTTTTTGGATATTTTCATCCTTTTTCCGCTATAGACCTTATGAATCAGAGAAACAAGTGTGCAGCCATCTTTAGAATTTTGTTTTTGAACTTCCATTTTATTAGCTCTGTATATTTCTATAGCATTACTATCAGAGTGGATTTACTTATTTACTCATAACAAATGTCAGTAGACCGAAAAGATTTAAAATGAGCGGTTCATTCATAAATCTGTAAGATCTTACCATCACGCTGTGGAAATGCAAACAACGAGCGCATAGGGTGGGCGGGGCTACATACGATGCAATGGAAAGCTGCTTCTTTGACGCATAGATGCCAATAAACAAGAAAATCACTTTTTTTCTCAATAATTTGCACAATTTGATGTATAATTTATGACCTTAGCATAAAAAATAAATAATACTTACTATTGAGGGTTTGCTGAACTCACTAACTCTAAGTAGCCTATGACCAATTGTAATTGTGATGCTTGTCTTACCAGGAATTAATTGCAGTCACTTTCAAGATTAAGACTCTGTAACATCTGTTTAATGTTAAAATCTTTATTTTTTGGCAGATTATTCTTTAAACAGCCTGGCAGGTCAGCCCGAAAACAACTGACATGCACGTAAACTAGCACTAGAGGGCAATATAAGACATACAGTACTAGAGAAAATGTACCTAGCATGCACAACAAAATCAATGTACAGTATTTTCAACATCTTTACTTTGTCAACATAAATAGCATTTTGTAACAATGATTTTGAGGTGAGTTAAAATGTTGATCTTAATGTTTGAGTGCAGATCACAAACAGTGATCAACATTACGGCACAGAGATGATGTTTGTCAAACGTGTGAAACGTTGAGATATTATACAAGCAATTTCACTTCCAACACCAGAGGGCAGTCTGTGTCATTATCCACCAATGCCCCTGTAAGAAAATCACAAGTTCTTAAACTAATCGTCACTTCTTCTGAATGTTTGAGAGGTATGATGGATGTGGGGAAAAAGAAAGGCTCTTCAAATAAAAAAATAACATTCAACAATACCCCCCAAATGACAAAGCACGTTTATTTCTCAGCAATCCACTTCTCTCTGTGGCCCCTTCTGCCTTTCTTCACATTGGCGGGTGAAGAGCGCCTCCTCTGGTGACATCACTCCATTGACAGCTGCACACTATCCGACTGCGGCTGCTGCTGGTCATATTTACGAGCTGGGGAAAAACATACAACAGGGGTTTGAAAAAATCCCGATATTAACCTTACAAAACTACTATGATAACCATGATATTCTCTTCAAGACTGAGGTCATCCTTACATGGGATGCTTAAGACTAAGCTATTAAAAATCTGATTAGTTAAGGATTTTTTTCCCCATATTGACATTTTCTGGCATAGTTCTCATGTAATTTTCACAATTACAACAACAACAAAATGTTATGCAGCATGTAGATCATTTTAGCAGCACAATCATATTTTTACATCAGAACATTCAACAATCAAATCACAGAATTGTATTGAAATGTTTAGCTTTCCATTAAAACACATGTATATTGACTGATAGAAATTATAACAAATATGTCAATGGTAAAGATAACTTTTTAGGAATAAATACAAGATTTTTGATGGAGACTGAGCACCTTTTAAATTGTTTTTAAAACATGGTGGAGATGTGCTAACAGAAGATAAGAGATGATACTGAATATTAATGTAATGAGTGTGTTTGTTGTTGTTAGAAAGAAATTTAAATGTACACTACCGCTCAAAAGTTTGGGATCGGTAAGATTTTTAATGTTTTTAAAAGAAGTTTCGTCTTCTCACCAAGGGTGCATTTACTTAATTAAAAATACAGTAAAAACAGTAATTTTGTGAAATATTATTACAATTTAAAATGACTGTTTTCTATTGGAAAATATTTTAAAATGTAATTTATTCTTGTGTTGAATTTTCAGCATCATTACTCCAGTCTTCAGTGTCACATGATCCTTCAGAAATCATTCTAATATGATGATTGGCTGCTCAAGAAACATTTATTGTTTACAATTGTACAAAATATTTGTGTACAATATTTTTTTTCAGGATTCTTTGATGAATAGAAAGTTCAAAAGAACAGTGTTTATTTGAAATCTAATCTTTTGTAACATTATGAATGTCTTTACTGTAACTTTTCATTGATTTAATGCATCCTTGCTGAATAAAAGTATTCATTTCTTTAATTTCTTTTCAAAAAAATAAAAATAAAAATTCTTACTGACCCCAAACTTTTGAACGGTAGTGTAAAATGTAACAAAAGCTTTGTATTTCAGATAAATGCTGTTCTTTTGAACTTTCTATTCATCAAGGAATCCTGAAAAAAAAGTACACAACTGTTTTCAACATTGATAATAATAACAAATATTTCTTGAGGAACTAATCATCATATTAGAATGATTTCTGAAGGATCATGTGACACTGAAGACTGGAGTAATGATGCTGAAAATTCAGCTTTGCCAACACGAGAATAAATTACTTTGTAAAATATATTCAAATAGAAAACAGTTATTTTAAATTGTAATAATTTTTCACAATATTACTGTTTTTACTTTATTTTTAATTAAATAAATTAAGCCTTAGTGAGCAGACAAAACTTCTTTTAAAAACATTAAAAATCGTACTGATCCCAAACTTTTGAGTGGTAGTGTATATATGTGCAGTTAAAATGTAATACAAATAATGATAATGGAAAAACAAGTGTTTGTGTTGTTACATTAAAATTTAAAGGCGCAGTGTGTAGCGGCATCTAGCGGTGAGGTTGTGTATTGCAATATAGAGAAGCTACGGTGGCCAACACAGGACAAAAATGTCATCATCTGAGACAGAAGAGAGTAGTCAGTCAAGCAAACACGCTCTGTAGAGCAATTTGAGCAGTAGGGCTACTGTAGAAACATGCCGGTGCAAAATGGTGACTTAACATGTAAGGGGACATGCAGTGTATGTACATAGAAATGGCTGATTCTAAGGTAATAACATAACAGTTCATTATGTAAGGTCTTTATACACCACTGAAAACTTAGTTATGTATATTATATTGCATTTCTCTCAATAGAGGGTATGCATAGACGTCACTTTCCAGCCAGAACGCGCTCCCTCAGCTGGACTGAGTGGCAAAAGAACCTGCTGCATGACTGGATTTAATAGGGGAAACTGCAAAAACGTGAGTAAAACAAACGATTAAACTAAAGATTGGGCTTGAAAGTGTTCCTTACAACCTAATCCATGGATATTGACAAGCAGCCAGGAGTCGTGTTTCCTGACATTTATATGTGCCTGATTTCAAAGCCGGGGAAATACAAAGCAAATCTGCCTGTGAACGCTTTATATAAATACAATATAAGTAGGTCTAAATTGGAGTGATCACTTATATCAATGTTATGTATATCGTCCAGCCTTAAAATTTGTATAGTTTTTGTCAGTGTTTATTTAAAAACACCCAATTATGCAGAATATAAGATGGTAAGTATTTAATTGATGAGTTGTCAACATAATATATAACAATTCAATATATAGGCTATGACATCACCTGCATACCCTCTATAGACCCTCCTAAAATTTACACATTGCACCTTTAAATGTACATGTGTGCAGCTAAAATGTAAGATGAAAAAAAAGAATGTACATGATAAATGAAAAATGTAGTGACAACACAGTTGGGTATGGCAAGAAAATGAATGCTGCATTAGCTAAACAGCAAGAGTGAGCTTTTTTTAGACATGGTGTATAATGCATAATATCAACATACTGTATGTATACATTTTAACAATACGTACAGTAAGTGCATTTTGCCAGAAACTATAGTTACCATGGCAACTTTTCGAAAGGACATGACGATGCATTATTATACAGAAAATGAGCCCAACCCACCCAGTGAATACATTTCCAGTTGTTGTCTCAGCCGGACTTTCTGTAGGCTGTCGTAGAAGTTGGGCTCTGGAGAGCTGCCGACTGTTGGTGGCAGCGTGAATATGCGCATAATCTTCCTCTTATTTCTAAAAAAAAAAAAGAAAAGAAAAAAAAGATTTTTCTTATTTTAGAGACGTATAACCACAGTCGTTTTGTGTAACAGATTTCATTGAGACCACTGAGACTGCTTTTGCATGTCACTGTGATCATGTTTACAGGTCAATAGAATTGCATGATCGTGTGATTAATGAATGTAAAATTAAATGGAGACTTACTTTCTGGCGTACATAAGCAGGGCGAAACTGACCAAAATAACCAGCAGGTAAACATTGGTGGCCTCATTCCAGGCTTCATGTACTGAATAATCCAGAGATTCCTCGTCTGCCATCACCCCGTATCCACCCATAATCTGGCGTTTATTAAAATGCGAAAATATATCTGATGTAAAATGGATTATATCTTATCAGAAAACAGCGACTCCAACAATAAACATTCATTTCCGGATACGCACTGAGCAAAGTTCAAAGTAAAAGTCCTTATGCAACTGTTTGACAGGAATTATCACTACCTAATCAAACACTGGTGATCATATTTATAAATGATCAGAGAATATGTCATTGTGACTTCAGTGGTAGTTGGAGAATTAGTAGTTAGTAGTGGCGGATAATTCATTTACATAACTGATTAATAATAATAATAATAATAATAATAATAATAACTATTTTAAGTACACAAATACACTTTTACTTTGACACAGTTTTACTGAGAATCCTCAATTTCTCTTATTATGCTTTGCTTCAGTTCCTTCAGCACGTAAACAGGAAGTAAAATGGAATTCCATAGAATGGCTTCATTGGTCGAACAGCCATGAGGCGTGTCAGAACAAGACTCGCTGATTGGCTCCCGTTTAGAACATATGACGCTGTTCGTCCCCAACATAAACAGAGAGAGCGCCACTGCAGGATAAAGTTTAACAATGTCGTTGCAAGGCATTTTTAAGCTTATTCACCGCTCTAATTTTGGGATAATGGTAAGGTTTTAAAATTAATTAGTTTTCTGAACTGTCATGTAACAAAATATTGTTTTAAAACGTCAGTAATTGCACGCAAAACATACCTGCACCTGTACGTCTTTCTGTAATTGCTTGTAATCATAAACACTTTTATCATTCTGGAATTGCTGAACTTGGAAAATGACTTTGTATGAATTATACAATGGATGTAACAATATTAACCAAGCTCTGTCCTTTGCAGTACTCACTTTCCACAGCAAGCAGAGTTTGTGTGAAAATATCAGCTCCTCACACACGACACAGCAGCAGTTCAGAGGGCATCAGTCGCTATCCAGTGCCAAACAAGAAGAACCTGCCATTTGATATTATGGAATTGATGGAGGAGGTTGAACAGAAGGTTTGGCTCCACATTCACGTTAAAGTGATAGTTCATCCCAAAATGAAAAGTCTGTCATCATTTACTCACCCTTATGTCATTTCAAACCAATATGGCATTACATGAAATACAAAACATGATGAAATTTGTATTTCTTGAGTCACAACTAATAGATGATGTTTAACTACAGGGAGGGTTTTTGCCCAATGTCTTCAAGGTTCTTGCCCATCGTCCTGCTGAATTTCGGGCTTTCTTCTCTTATTATAATGCCCTCATGAACAAGGAAAGTGGTATGACTTTTTATTCATGCTGCATGGTAGCTAGTAACATTTTTTTTATTTTTATTAATTCACATCTATACAGCATATAATATATTTATATTATAATTTTTAAAAAATTGTTTCAAGTGGTGCAAGATCAAATGTGTACTTGATTGATTAGGTTTAGATTTAGGGAAATAATTCTGACATGCATCATCCATCTAAAACTATTTTAAAGGTGCCCTAGAATCAAAAATTTAATTTACCTTGGCATAGTTGAATAACAAGAGTTTAGTACATGGAAATGACATACAGTGAGTTTCAAACACCGTTGTTTCCTCCTTCTTATGTAAAGACCTCTGAAGAACAGGCGAATCTCAACATAACACCGACTGTTACGTAACAGTTGGGATCATTAATATGTACGCCCCCAATATTTGCATATGCCAGCCCATGTTCAAGGCATTACACAAGGGCAGGCAGTATTAACATCTGGATCTGTGCACAGCTGAATCATCAGACTAGGTAAGCAAGCAAGGACAACAGCGAAAAATGGCAGATGGAGCAATAATAACTGACATGATCCATGATAACATGATATTTTTAGTGATTTTTGTAAATTGTCTTTCTAAATGTTTCGTTAGCATGTTGCTAATGTACTGTTAAATGTGGTTAAAGTTACCATCATTTATTACTGTATTCACGGAGACGAGAGCCATCGCTATTTTCATTTTTAAACACTTGCAGTCTGTATAATTAATAAACACAAATTCATTCTTTATAAATCTCTCCAACAGTGTGTAATGTTAGCTTTAGCCACGGAGCACTATCAAACTCATTCAGAATCAAATGTAAACATCCAAATAAATACTATACTCACATGATCCGATGCATGCATGCAGTATGCATGACGAACATTTTGTAAAGATCCATTTGAGGGTTATATTAGCTGTGTGAACTTTGTTTATGCACTGTATTATAATCGAGAACTCGGGGGCGGGGAGCGCGAGATTTAATGGGGCCGCAGCCTGAATCGTGCATAGTTAATGATGCCACAAAATAGGCAGTTAAAAAAATTAATAAAAAAAAAAACAAAAAACTAAGGGGTATTTTGAGCTGAAACTTCACAGACACATTCAGGGGACACCTTAGACTTATATTACATCTTGTGAAAGAACGTTCTAGGGCACCTTTAAACAAGATGTTGGTACTTCTTTTATTAATATAACTGGAAACCACATGGAATAATTGTATGTTAATAATAGTGTCACATCACAAAACTATTTAAAATGAACTAGTGGAGGCCAAAAGGTGATCATTGACCATTCATATGTGATACATGCTTTATTTTACTTTTGTAACAGGTGGTCTGTCCAAAGCAGATCGAGAACTGATCGTTGTTGCGACCAGTGCTCACAATCACTGCTTGTATTGTGTGGTATCCCACAGTGCATTGCACCGAATCTATTCCAAAAAACCCATGCTGGCTGATCAGGTACTTAACATTTTAATAAAAAAAATTTTGGAAAATTCTCCAACCCTCACAAACTCCATTTCCAAGAATCCTATAAATAATGTGAATTAGTAGGTTTATAATTGATTTTTACTGGTACTGTATTTTTGTCTTGACCCACAGGTTGCAGTTAATTACAGGGTTGCCGATCTGACCGCCCGTGAGAAAGCCATGCTGGACTTTGCTCTGACAGTCTGCAGGAGTGAAACAATTACTGAAGAACATTTTAGCACCCTGGAAGCTCACGGTTTTGACCGAGAGGATATTTGGGACATTTCTGCCATTGCTGCCTTCTTTGCCCTTTCCAACCGCATGGCCCATCTGACTGACATGAGACCTAACACTGAGTTTTACAACATGGGTAGAGTGCCGAGAGACAAAGCAAAAGACTCTGATGGACAGGTCAAGGCTGAATAGACTCAAATCAGACTTTGGAACAAAGTTATAATATTTTACATATGTTTTGCAAAATCTCACCCTAAGTGGATTCTCTGACACTTTCACTGATGTATGCACATTTAGATTTAGAATTTTATTGGTTTCATTTGTTTCTCTGTTAGTCCTCAGAATATGGAAGCTTGTTTCCGCCACAGAAATAGAAAATAAAAAGGTAAATGCCAATTTATATCTCAGAATTCTGAGGAAAAAAGTCAGAATTGTGAGACGTAAACTTGCAATTGTAAGATAAACTCAAAATTCTGACTTTTTATATCTCACAATTCAGACTTTGTCTCACAATTGATAAAAGAAAAAAGTCTGAATTGCGTGATTAAAAACTTGTCGCAATTACCTTTTTTATTTTATTTTCCATAGTAGAAACAAGCTTCTATACAATAAAGAAGTCCTTGTTTATTTAAATTTGTTAGGCTTTGGTTAATTGTTTATTAAATGGAGAGACTGAACATTACAGTTTTCTTCTGTGGATGTGAATGGGTTTTCTGAAATGTTCATCCTGGAAGCATCACTTTTTTATGTGGCAGGACTGGTCAAACAAATTTGAATATAAAATGTGAATACTGTTAATCTGTTCTCAAGAGATCACAATTCTAAAGGTTAATAAATAATCCATTTATACCTTGAGTGTTCTCTTCAAACCATTTGTTTGAGTGATACAAACTCGAATATTATACATTTCTCTAAAGTGCACACTGAACACTGTTTGATAGGCTTTTAAATGTTAACTCAGTCTGTAAATGCTGGTGTCAACTAAGAGTTTTTTAACATTTTAAAAAAGAAAGACTAAGTAAAATGTTAGTTTATTTGTGGTTATGTTCATATGTTAAAATCAAATTAAACATTTTGAGGAAAAAAATTCTTAATAAACCAAATGAAAACACAAGATTCATGTGTATTTCTCATCCATATGTCATATGAGGCACATCACCCCTCATATGGCCTTTTAGTATTTGATGTTTCCTTCATTAAAAAAACATTGTTCTCTTCATCTCAGTGGCATGAGATTTTGTGATTTTTGTAATATTATTTAAACAAAACAAAACAAAAAAAAAAACAGGGCTTGATTAAGTTGTTCTGACATTAAGTTGGTATGTAAAAACAAAAAAAGTCACACTCTGGGTCTTTCCCCCCCAGGGGAAAAGTACAACAGTTTTTATAGAATAGGAGCATGGCAAAGGTGACATGATTCATTACATTATTTTTCTCCAGTACACTGGTTCTTCATGAGTATAATTCAGCAAACTCTTCTGTTACTAGGTAAAAACAAATCTGAATTTCTTGATTTCTTCAATTTGTTACTCAAAGTCATGAGTTATATAGTATAAATTTAGTTTCATTTCCCCATTTGTTATATTCATATATGATTCTGACACACATTTGGTCCAAGTGTTGTGGACATTTAGTTTTCAAAAGCATATAAATGTTAATCCTGCAAGGAAAAGAGATGTTAGTTATGATTAATTTAAAAAAAAAAATCCTTCACAGGAGTCATGAGAATATGCTACTGTTTAATGTAAATAATTTACTACACTAGAAATACACCGCAGTCTTGTCTGGCAGCATAAGCTAAAAAAAACCCAGCCAAAGTCACATTTATGTGGTCCCAAGAGGTCTCAAAACCAAGACCACAAAATCAATTCCAGCATTAACTGGGCAAAACGTTACTAGTAATAATAACAAATAACAGTTATGAAAAGTATGTTTTTATCACAGTGTTAAAATGTGTACAATTTTGTTTTGTACTGACCGTTTTTGTATGACACAATGCATTTAAAACATGCATTCACAGTTTTGGTTTTCATGTTATTTATAGAATTGTAATATTACAATTATTTATAAATGATTTACAAATTTATAAACATCATTTTTGGTTTTCCATTCACCATAATTCAATGCCATAAATAGTGTAAACATCCAATATCTCCATTTGTGTCTGAGATCTAGTTCATCATCTGGCCTGTAATAGCAGAACAAACTATCAGATCTGTGCAGTACAGCAATTATGATTAAAGGTGGAGATTATTTATAAATTATTTATAAAAATCATTATACATTTATTTTCTGATTTCATACAGTTAAAGGGTTAGTTCACCCAAAAGTGAAATTTCTGTCATGTCACCCTCATGTAGTTCCACACCCGTAAGACCGTAAGTTCATCTTCGGAACACAAATTAAGATATTTTTTATGAAATCCGAGAGATTTAACCCCAATAGAAAGCTATGTAATTACCACCTTCAAGGTCCAGAAAGTAGTAAAAACATTGTTAAAATAGTCAACGTAGTCAAAGAGAATACTTTCTGTGCACAAAAACAAAACATAAATAACGACTGTATTCAACAATTTCATCTCTTCCCTCTGCTGTTTACGTTTTAGACACTGCTGTTTAAGTTCCACGTCAGAACACGGACTCAGTATTGGCCGACACTGTACATGTGAGCAGCACGACACATGCGTGTGAGGTTGAACCATTAAGGTTGAACCACTGTAGTCACATTGACTATTTTAACGATGTCTTTACTACTTTTCTGGACTTTGAATGTGGTAATTACGTTGCTTTCTATGGGGGATTAAAAAAATCTTGGATTTCATCAAAAATCTCGTAATTTGTGTTCTGAAGAAGAACAAAGGACTTATGGGTGTAGAAAGACATGAGGGTGAGTAATTAATGACAGAATTTCCATTTTTGGCTGAACTAACCCTTTAAGGCCCATTCAGACCAAGGACTATATCTATAATAATAATGATAAATTTATCGTTCTAAAAATGTTGTAAATGTTCTAAATATAACAGAATAGCAGAGACAACAGTGGAAGATGACAAAACTGAAGCACGTGCTTGGTATAAACAGAACGATATCGTGTGTTGGTGTGAACACTTATATATAGTATCTCACAGAAGTGAGTACACCCCTCACATATTTGTAAACATTTTTATTATATCTTTTCATGTGACAACACTGAAGAAATGACACTTTGCTACAATGTAAAGTAGTGAGTGTACAGCTTGTGTAACAGTGTAAATTTGCTGTCCCCTCAAAATAACTCAACACACAGCCATTAATGTCTAAACCGCTGGCCACAAAAATGAGTACACCCCTAAGTGAAAATGTCCAAATTGGGCTCAATTAGCCATTTTCTCTCCCCGGTGTCGTGTGACTCATTAGTGTTACAAGGTCTCAGGTGAGAATGGGGAGCAGGTGTGTTAAATTTGGTGTTATCGCTCTAAGTCTCTCATACTGGTCACTGGAAGTTCAACATGGCACCTCATGGCAAAGAACTCTCTGAGGATCTGAAAAAAATAATTGTTGCTCTACATAAAGATAGCGTAGGCTATAAGAAGATTGCCAAGACCCTGAAACTCAGCTGCAGCACGGTGTCCAAGACAGGTTTAACAGGACAGTTCCACTCAGAACAGGCCTCGCCATGGTCGACCAAAGAAGTTGAGTGCACATGCTCAGCGTCATATCCAAAGGTTGTGTTTGGGAAATAGACATATGAGTGCTGCCAGCATTGCTGCAGAGGTTGAAGGGGTGGGGGGTCAGCCTGTCAGTGCTCAGACCATACGCCGCACACTGCATCAAATTGGTCTGCATGGCTGTTGTCCCAGAAGGAAGCCTCTTCTAAAGATGATGCAAAAGAAAGCCCGCAAACAGTTTGCTGAAGACAAGCAAACTAAGGACATGGATTACTGGAACCATGTCCTGTGGTCTGATGAGACCGAGACAAACTTATTTGGTTCAGATGGTGTCAAGCGTGTGTGGTGGCAACCAGGTGAGGAGTACAAAGACAAGTGTGTCTTGCCTACAGTCAAGCATGGTGGTGGGAGTGTCATGGTCTTGGGCTGCATGAGTGCTGCCGGCACTGGGGAGCTACAGTTAATCGAGGGAACCATGAATGCCAACATGTACTGTGACATACTAAAGCAGAGCCTGATCCCCTCCCTTCGGAGACTGGGCCGCAGGGCAGTATTCCAACATGATAGCGACCCCAAACACACCTCCAAGACGACCACTGCCTTGCTGAAGAAGCTGAGGGTAAAGATGATGACAGCCTGTACCTAACCAGTTTCACATGATCAAAGAGTGCTGGTCTGAATATCAGCACAGAAGAATACCTGGGTGTTTAACTTTGGATGCTACCCCAGGTGAAAAAAAGTACATTTCTATAATATACTTAAAGTGCTCTATTTTCGTGCACAAATTTTGTACTTAATATACTAAAAGTTCTTCTTTAGTACTTCTTAAAGGTGCTACAGAGGATCTTTTCGTCGACTGAGAAACCAAAGACTTGTTATGCTGCGTTCACACCAAACGCGAATAGAGCGTCAAATTCGCGTCTACCGCGTCTAGTTTGCCGCTTGAACATTTTGAATGCATTCGCGCGTCTAGAGCGAAATAGACGCGCGTAAAAAACAAGCGTTTGAAGCGAAATTGACGCGCGTCCGAGGCGAAATCCGCTTCTTGTGGGAGGGGCAAGTGCTAGGCGGTTGCCTGTTTGCAAGATGGCTGATGTTGATCGTGCGTTCATCGAGAGAGCTACCGCTTTGTATTTGCTCTGGAGAGCAGAACAGCGGCGTAGAGGTCAGCGTCGCGGGAAGGCTGCGGGTCGATAAACGTGTACGTGACTCAAAAGTGAAATGTGTATTTACAACTTACCAGGTAGCCCAATCTCCTCACCGACACTCTTCCAAGCGAGGTCCTTTTTATTCCTGTCTGAAGTATGAACTTGTATCATAAATCTCTGGGTGACTGCTCACTGATAATATCAGTCGTTCCTCCATTTTGAATGAGTGACTCCGGGCGGGCCTGCCGCCACAGCAGCAAGCAGGCTCCTGATTGGTTAACGCGGCGCGAATTTACGCCAAAGTTCAAATTTTTCAACTCGGGCGTCAGACGCGAATTCGTGTCAAACGCTAAATGCACAAAAAGCACCATTCGCGCGTATCGCGCGAAACGCTCAATTCGGCGAATTCGCGTCTTCCGCGCCGCGCTAAACGCCTCATTCGCGCCGCGAGACCTCCAGACGCACGTAAACGCATCTTTACATTGACTTAACATTGAAATCATTCGCGCCAGACGCTCTATTCGCGTTTGGTGTGAACACAGCATTAGTGAGTTTTTGAAATGAGCGCATGTGTAAGAACAACCCCCCTCCTTCACAGCTCATTTCGAGGGAACGCCTCCCAAAACTCGTGCACAAGTATTGGAACACGAGTGTTTACCACCGGCATTCGCTGTGTCGTGTTAGTGGATTCATTATGTCGGACTCACCGCAGGTAACTCATAATCTACACTACACACCTCCAAGACGACCACTGCCTTGCTAAAGAAGCTGAGGGTAAAGATGATGGACTGGACAAGCATGTCTCCAGACCTAAACCCTATTGAGCATCTGTGGGGCATCCTCAAATGGAAGGTAGAGGAGCGCAAGGTCTCTAACATCCACCAGCTCTGTGATGCCGTCATGGAGGAGTGGAAGAGGACTCCAGCAACCGGTGAAGCTCTGGTGAACTCCATGCCCAAGAGGGTTAAGGCAGTGCTGGAAAATAATGGTGGCCACACAAAATATTGACACTTTGGGCCCAATTTGGACATTTTCAATTAGGGGTCTACTCACTTTTGTGGCCAGCAGTTTAAACAGCAAATTTACACTGTTATACAAGCTGTACACTCACTATTTTACATTGTAGCAAAGTGTAATTTCTTCAGTGTTGTCACATGAAAAGATATATAAGAAAATATTTACAAAAATGTGAGGGGTGTACTCACTTCTGTGAGATACTGGAGATATTGTTCTTGGTGTGAACGGGCCTTTACTCAAAAATGCTCATAATTACCTCATATGCTGGTGGAGGTGCACTTGGGACTGGACCGTTGTTTGGTAGCAGTGCAGCTGAGATTTGGTCGTAGGTTGGTGGAGGTGTAGCTGGTACTGGACTGTAGTTTGGTGGAGATGCATTGAGGAAGGGACTGCAATTTGGCAGAAGTGCAGATGGAACTTGGCCATCTGCTGCTGGCAGCATGTACAGGATTGAACTAACGGGCTGTGCCATTGCAGAGGCGTCCGACTGGCCCATTAGCACAATATGGTTGACAGGCAAATCTGTGTTCATATAACTGACCGTGACAGGTCTTGGCTAAAAGAGAACCAACATTTTTTGGTTTATTATCCATCTAATTCATCTGATTCGGTTTCTCAAGATGAATGTTTTAAGCTCTTGATGATGTTTACCTTTGGTTCACAACAACAGGAACAGGAGGTTGAGGCAATAGCAATAGAGAAGATGAAGATCAGAATATCACATGATATTAGGACAAAGCAGGGCACACCCTAAGTGAATGATAAAGAAAGTGATTATAAACTAAAATATGAACATGAATCAAAAACCGGTTGCTATATCTAAACAGTACAAAGGGTGGATTAGATTACTGCTATGTAACACTGTTGTAGACTACCAGCGTCACAGTATATAAGCTCTTTCATCTAAGTTTGGAAAAACAAGAATTTAGATTAAATAATTTTGATCTAGACACACACACATACTGTATGTAACCACTTACCCGAGTGAAAAAAAGATGAGAGCGGAGGGCGATAGCAACTACTGCAAAATTGACAAAGCTGAGTATTTGTGAGGATTTTACCTACAACACACACAAAAGAACCCCATAAATATGCCAAATTATGAAAAGTCTTTTTTTCCCCTTAAAAGTATAGCTTCTTCTCAAGGCAGTGAAGTTGACACTAACCAGACACGGTTTACATGTGTGTGCAGCCAATACTGTTATAGCTCCAATTATAATGAACTGCAGAATAGAAATGGAAGAGAATTCAGTATTTGTTCATTGCATAATGTTGTACTGATATTGAAATGATTGACTTACAATAACTGGCGACCAGAGAAGAAAAAAAATATTACTCCAGATTGTTAAACCAAGTCCAAATAAGGCTATCAAGATTTCCAATATCTGTGATACAAAAACACAAGATATAATGGCTGTTAATTCATACACACTAAACACAGGCGAGGCAAGGAGAGCAGATTTGGATAACCAAAAAAACAAAGATTAACACAGGAGAAGGCAAAAAAGCAACAGCTTTACAAACAAACATGAAGACAATAATTGACAGAGAACTGAGGGCATTAAATACAAAGGTAAAGAAGGACTTAAAATGATGATAAGTATGAAAACAAACTAGCAACAGGAACCAGGCAAACAAAGGAAACTGGAACTAAATACAGGAAAATAAGAACATACAAACTAAGATTAACAGGAACAAAAACGCGCACAGAATGTGACAAGTGTGTTTTACCCCCAAAGCCATTGGCTTGATCCTCAGGAACTTGGAGACTTCATACTGCTGCTGGTATATTGCCGTGGTTATCATCACATCAGCGGGTTTTGGCATCTTCAAACGCACAGAGAGAGTATCTTTACACGTCTTCTCTTTCTTATCAGCCAAAGTTTAGTGCCGGGAAATCAAGTGTGACTGCTCACGCTTTCATTCTTAAAGCTAGGAATCAAGATTTACCTGAAGAGTTGCTTACCAACAATGTGGACGTGTTACTATGGAGTTAAAGAATGTTGAGGCGTGCAACATTATTCTGTCAATCACAGTGACAGCCTGTACCTTACCAGTTTCACATGATCAAAGAGTGCTGGTCTGAATATCAGCACAGAAGAATACCTGGGTGTTTAACTTTGGATGCTACCCCAGGTGAAAAAAAGTACATTTCTATAATATACTTAAAGTGCTCTATTTTCGTGGACAAATTTTGTACTTAATATACTAAAAATTCTTCTTTAGTACTTCTTAAAGGTGCTACAGAGGATCTTTTCGTCGACTGAGAAACCAAAGACTTGTTAGTGAGTTTTTGAAATGAGCGCATGTGTAAGAACAACCCCCCTCCTTCACAGCTCGTTTCGAGGGAACGCCTCCCATAACTCGTGCACGAGTATTGGAACACGAGTGTTTACCACCGGCATTCGCTGTGTCGTGTTAGTGAATTCATTATGTTGGACTCACCGTAGGTAACTCATAATCTGCAGGTGTTACTCCTGTCTCCTGACAAAAGCATTGCATGCGGCGCCTGTGGAGTGCGGAAAGTTACTGGAGCGCGCAGCCGCGCACGTCTCTCACAAAGAACGTCTTGGCAGTGATTGACAAGCCAGAGGGCCAATCCGCGTACGTCTCTCACAAGGAACGTAATTGCAGTGATTGACAAGCCAGAGGGCCAATCCTTTACGCGATGATCGCGTAATCGATTGGCTGATGTTTTTAAGGCCCTACCTCATGCACAGATGATGTATATTAATATTATTCCTTTCAGTGCACCTAATAAATAGTCTTTTATCAGTTAGTAAAGACAGTTTCAAGTAATATTGCAAAAATGAATGAAACAAAACATCCTCTGTAGCACCTTTAAGATCATCTTAAGAACATCTAAGCGTACTCAACTGTGCTATTTTGAGACAGCATGAGATATGAATTTACATATTAATATGAATTATTAATATTAATAATTATGAAAAAATATATGTCTTCTAGACGTAAACACACACATTAAATAGATGTCTCCGAGGTGTACGTGTGCTATCAGGGTACGGAAGCCCTGAGGAAATTGATTTTTTCTTTGTTTTCTCGTGATCACCTAATTTTCTCGTGATCTCGACATAACAAAAGTTCTTTTCTCGTTATCAAGACTTAATTTTCTTGTGATCCCGACAAGAAGCTGTTTTGTTCTCTAAATTACACAACTGCGCCAATAGGTGGCAGTATAGAACTGAATATCCACCTTATTACGCGTTTGACAGAACGAAGACCTCGATAGCTATAATTTGTGTTGTTTGCGACAACATAGAGCCCTAAATGTAAAAAGCTTGAATGAATATGATTATTTTGATTGAAAGTGTATGTTATCGTCTTCTAACTGCTAGATGCATGACTCATAACAGTTTCACCGGTGTGATACTGTACTGAACTTATTGCTTATTAAAACTAATGCTGATGTCACTGTATATTCTGTTTGCACATCTTTATTTTTGCATCTCTACGGCGCCTTTACCATTCAACCATTGTTATGCGTCATTAGTTTACCTCACTGTTTCACTCAATAAGAAATGTGATTTATGTTAATAATTTAATTAATATAGTTTTGTGGAAATTTAGAGTGTTGCACCCTCTTTTTAATGGAAGCATAAGTGTAGCCAGTGTAAGCCAGTGTAACGTACGATATCAGTTACAGTCGTGAAACGAGAAAACAATTTTTACTATGTCGAGATCACACGAAAATTAAGTCGTGATAACGTGAAAACAAGATAGAAAGAAAAAAAAATAATCCAAGGCCTTTTAGGACTTCCGTAGTAGCTACGACTCACTTTTTGAGTGATTTCTTCAGGCAAAAAATAAATGACAGGGAAATTAAACCAAAGACTTCCAGTAACAAACTACTTTTTTCAATATAGTTTTAATGTCACATTTGTATTAGTTTACCAAGCGGTAAACAACAATTCTCAGCTCTCTCTTCATTCTATATCGAATCGGTTCATCCTAATCGGACTATATGAAGCATGTCTGATTCATTGTAGTAAATCGGTTCGTTCGACGCTTTGTTGTAAATTAACAGATTACAAAAAGATCCACAGTCTCTACATGGAATTTAAGGTATGTTTTTTTAATCAAACTATCAGTATTTCACAGTTCTGTTATATTTTGTGTAAATGTATCTGTTGAGTCCCTAAACTATTTGCTTATAGCTAACCGCATCAGGCTACTTTGTCTATATCTTGCTTCGAAAACGGTTCTAATCAATGCTGAATGCACTGAATTGACCATTCTGCTCTAAGCAGCAGTGATGTTTTATTCTTGAAAAAAATCAGTATTGTTAAACTAATCACTTGAGCGAATGAATCAGTAACGCTATAAAAAGTTATAAGCTAAAGTGTTGTACCTCACATCTTCCACTGTCAATCCAACATGATCTTAACTAATCTTTTAATATAATAACGTTCAAATATCATTCTATAGCCCCTAAGCAGTAATGGAAACATTTATGAGCAAATTAATCATAATACTGAGAGATTGCATGCTTTACCTACTATTGGCGTCTCTCTCGTCTTTGAGGATCCTATTTTCATTTTCACTTTCATCCAGAAGG
This sequence comes from Megalobrama amblycephala, assembly GCF_018812025.1. NCBI lineage: Eukaryota > Metazoa > Chordata > Actinopteri > Cypriniformes > Xenocyprididae > Megalobrama > Megalobrama amblycephala. Next base: position 20,969,553 of record NC_063066.1, on the reverse strand, counting down.
TTTATATGTGTGTGAAAAGAGACTCCTCCCTCCAGGCCCTCATGCAGCGAACATGTCTGAACCTGAAAATATAGCCCAGCACAACAAATATGTTTAACATGTTTTTCTGTATGTTTTTTCCCCTCTCAACAATTGCAATATATCAATATGCCGTCAGTACACCACACCATTTCATCTATAGTCATTATAAGGCATTAAAGGATGTAGCAAATGATGTGTCAAAACTGCCCCAAAGACAGAACTCACATGAAGCAGTCTTCAAAAGCTCGTTATTTTACTTTATAAAGTTTTAAATAAGGATATTTGTCTTACACAAATGCATCGATTCACTTCAGAAGGCCTTTATTAACCCCCTGGAGTTGCATGCATTCATTTTTTTATGGATGGGTGCATTTTTTTTTTTTTTTTTTGTCTTCAAAATTTGGGCTGCCATTCACAACCATTATAAACCTGAGAGGACTAAGGATATTTTTAAATATATCTCCGATTGTGTTAGTCTAGGATGGCTTGAGAGTGAGTAAATCATGGGATAATTTTCATTTTTGGGTGAACTATCCCTTTAAGTTATTTTTGATGAAATCCGAAAGGTACTGTATAAGACTTGTCCATAGACAGCAATATAACCACCACTTTCAAGGTCCAGAAAGGTACTAAAGACATTAAAACCATCGATGTGACTGCAGTGGTTCAACCTTAATGTTATGAAGTGACTAGAATACTTTTTGTGCGCAAAAACAAAACAAAAATAGCAACTTTATTCAACAATATCTTCTCTTCTGTCATTCTCATACGTTGTTTACATTCAGCGCTTCCATGGCAGGCTCAGTATTGGCAGAGGCTGTTCACATGAGCAGCACGACGCGTTTGTGTGCTGCTGACACAGGAGTCAGCATTGTGATGTAGAACCTGGAAGGGCTGAATGTAAACAACATAAGAATGACACAGAAGAGAAGATATTGTTGAATAAAGTAATTATTTTTGTTTTGTTTTTGCGCACAAAAAGTATTCTCGTCACTTCATAAAATTAAAGGGTTAGTTCACCCAAAAATGAAAACAATGTCATTTATTACTCATCCTCATGCCGTTCCACACCCGTAAGACCTTCAGTAATCTTCGGAACGCAAATTAAGATATTTTTGTTGAAATCCGATGGTTCAGTGAGGTCTGCATAGCCAGCAATGACATTTCCTCTCTCAAGATCCATAAATGTACTAAAAACATATTTAAATCAGTTCATTTGAGTACAGCGGTTCAATATTAATATTATAAAGCGACGAGAATATTTTTGGTGCACCAAAAAACAAAATAACGACTTATATAGTGATGGCCGATTTCTAAACACTGCTTCAGGAAGCTTCGGAGCATTATGAATCTTTTGTGTCGAATCATGATTCGGATCGCGTGTCAAACCGCCAAACTGCTGAAATCATGTGACTTTGGACTCCGAACCGCTGATTTGACACAAAAGATTCATAATGCTCCGAAGCTTCATAAAGGTCTTACATGTGTGGAACGGCATGAGGGTGAGTAATAAATTACATTATTTTCATTTTTGGGTGAACTAACCCTTTAAGGTTGAACCACTGCAGTCACGTCAACAAAGTCTTTAGTACCTTTCTGAACCTTGAAAGTGGTGGTTATATTGCTGTCTATGGACGAGTCATATACCTCTTAGATTTCATCAAAAATATCTTAATTTGTGTTCCGAAGATGAACGAAGGTCTTAGGGGTGTAGAACGGGTGTGGAACATTAAGTGTAATTAATGACAGAATTTTTATTTTTGTGTAAATTAACCCTTTAATACACTGTTAGAATTTTTTTTTGCAAAAATGGGAACTTTTAGGGGTACAACAACTTGTCATTGAGGCGGTACAAAGTACGACTTTACCCATAAAAGTTCATAGTTGTACATATCTAGTTCAGTCATGAAACTCTAGATGGCACAGATTGATGGGTCATTTACTGGCAATCTGCAAGCAATCACATCATTACCGCATGGTATAAACTGATTGGCCTCTGCTAATCCTGCAGTTAATGAGATTGCTGACTCAACATTTAAATAGTCTGGTTCAGTGTTTGCTGTTAGATTTACTCTAAACCCTCCTCCTTCCCCAGCTCCACCTGCCTAGATCTGCTATGGGATTTATACATGTCTAATCATGCAGCAGCAGAATATCTTACATGCTGTGTATCTGTTAGCAGTAGCAAGTCCATTTCTCTGCAACAGCAGCAGTGTACCAGATCTAGTCTGCCAAGACCAAATACATTAACATTGCCACATGCTATAATTTCAGGAGTTTACATGATTGAAATTTTATAATTAAAATGCTCCTGTTAGAGGTAGATAAGGCACAAAGTTGTCCTTTTAAGAGAACTGTCCTAGTGACAAGCTGTTGTACCCTTAAAGGAACAATTTTTGCACTGACAGTGTATCATGTACACTGTAAAACTTTTCGCTGTAAATTTACAGTAAAATACTGGCAGCTGGGTTGCCAGCAACATACTGTATTTTTTACAGTAGTACTACTGTAAACAGCATTTACAGTACTTTACTGTAATTACAAAATACAGTATCACACTGTTATAAATTGTATTTTTACAGGATTACTACTGTAAACAGCATTTACAGTACTTTACTGTAATTACAAAATACAGTATCACACTGTTATAAATTGTATTTTTACAGGATTACTACTGTAAACAGCATTTACAGTACTTTACTGTAATTACAAAATACAGTATCATACTGTTATAAATTGTATTTTTACAGGATTACTGCTGTAAACAGCATTTACAGTAGTTTACTGTAATTAGCAAATACAGTATCATACTGTTATAAATTGTATTCTTACAGGTAATACTGCTTTTATTACATTTCATAACAAAAGTCACAATAGGAAATGAAAACCAACATTCTCTGGGTTTTAAAACATTTATTTTGGATAAAAGCAAAGACTAGAAAATTGCCTTATGTGAACATATTGGCTAAAATGCCAGCTAAATTTTTTAAACATGTAAAATGCAAGTTTAACACTTGGCAGTCAACACTTGGCACTTATTTAACAATGCAGTAATTTTGTTTACTTTTAACAAATAAAAAGGTTTTTCAGCAATTTAAAGTGACCCAGAAAGTCAGGGGACAAATTAAATGTACAAACTTGCCTTTCATATAAACATGTTGACTGAAATGTCAGTTGTATTTTTATAAATGCAATTAACAATTAACAAACATTAGAACATTAACAATGCTATAATTATATGTATTATATAATTACCATATATTTATGTATGTACTTACTTTCAACAAATGGAAAGGTTCTTCAGAGTTACCCAGAAAGACTCTGAAAAATGGCATCTAAACAAAATCCCATTCAAAGTCTGCAAGTTTTCGCAGAAGTGAGGAAACCTGTGGGTTTACAGTGGTATTCTTTTTTTGCACAACTTGGCCAGTCTTCTTTGAAGTTATTCTTCCTTTCTTTGTTTTTGATCCACGTTCAGGATTGATGTCAAGAAAACGTCTAAAGGCAGAGAAGAAAAAAACAACAATTAAATATTATGGAATGTGTGTATATTGACAGAGAGAAAGACTAATGACTAGGGATGGGCGATATTATCGTTTGCGATAAATACCGTTGAAAATTCTCCTCACGATAAAAATTTGTCTCCTCACGATAATTACGATAAGTCTAGTTGTTGACGTAGTTTCGTGCGCGACCCATTCACTGTTCGTGCGGAGTTAAAACTATGGTTAAAACAAGCACGATGGAAGGCAGACGTGAGGCTGAGGAGCAGCTTGTTGCCAGGAGCTGCTACCTCCACAATTTGGAACTGGTTTGGTTATAGAAAATCAGATGCGGAGCAAACTACCATAATCACTATAAACAAATGTTCAATGAATGAGCCGTATGTCATTCACTCCGTCATCACCCGGGTGTTGATAGCGCGCGAGTGCAGGTGAGACCTGGACATCTCACGCTGCTATCTGTGTTTAAACTAAACTCATTTAAACCTTGCCACTTTAAACATTCAACTGTAAGACGCAAAAGAGAACTTGTGCGCGCTGTGAGGATATTTCTGTGTACTCATCCGAAGCGCGTACACGGAGAGCTGCGTCACAGCTGTATTTTGTAAACTATCTGAAGACAGAGTTGGTTGGGTTACTTTTTGATACAGTTAGAGCTGTTACGGTCGGCATGACAACCGCGCCACCGCGGTCGTTTGATATATATATATATATATATATATCAAACAGAGGTCGTAATAAATGCATAGCCTAGGCCTATTAACTTATCCTGCAAGTTCATGAATAAAAAGGACGAAATCAAAAGCTATTAAATGTCTTATCATTAAAATATAAAAATTAAAATGATGGATAATAATTGATTATGACAGATTTTTTACTGTCCGTCAAAATTATGTATAATTATCGTCATCGGTATCGTTATCGCAATAAATACCTGAAATTATCGTGATAATTTTTTTAGGCCATATCGCCCATCCCTACTAATGACTAACCTCTGAACAAACTCAAGGGTGCATGCTGCCTCTTCCTGGTACTGCAAGTTGAAGTTATAGAAAGAGGCAAACAGCGCTGCCAGGCCAGTGATGAAGCTGGGCTGTGCTCCTTCACACACAACTTGACCTTCTAAACTTAGCATCCAGCGTTGGTTGCTTAGAGATTGACCTGTAAATAAAAATAATAACAAATAAATAAATAAAATTAACTATTGTGGCTTCCACAGTGGTTTTATGTTAAATCAACGCTGAAACACCATTCACAGGGTTCACCCTTTCATTCTATTTTAGTGGTATTTTTGGTTAGGGTAATACTATCATTTCATTTATAGCAATGAGCAATTTCCTAATTAAAGAAATAGTCTCCATGGTGAAATGAAAGTACTAAGTGGTGTTAGAGTTAGTTACAGCTGGACTTCCCAATTAAATTTTATTTTTCTCGTACCATCACCACTCTCTGCCTGCACAGTATTGCGGTCATGTGCTGATGTAGTTGGAAACTTAGAAAGTTAAATTTAAGATCAATAGACTGTCTGATAGTAAAGCACCAAAATTTAGGATTAGGAAATCTATGGCATTTCATGAATGTATTTACTAAACTGTGTTTGCTGCACATCAGGACAGTTTTTTTACAGCATAAGAATGTGCTACAGCATGTTTGTGACAGTAAGCTAAAATTGGTTTTTACTTCAAACATATTGATACTTGCATTGAGCTGAGAGACAGAGATGAACACTCTTAAAGCAGGCAGATAGTAGAGAAGTATTTTTACTTTACTCAAGTAAATTTAAAAATATCTGTACTTTAATTTTTCTTTTGAAAACATTTACTTAACATTCCAAAGCATAATACTGCACTTTTCACTACATTCATATTAAAAAGTATTTAATACTTAAATACATTAGAAATATAGTACTTGTTTACTTTTACTCAAGTAAAAGTAATTCAAAGTTTAACTTCAGTACATTAAAAATGTAGTACTTTCTTGTTTGTACTCAAGTATTAAAAGGTAAAAAAAAACAACTTTTGTTTCTGAAATGTAATGCAGTAAAAAGTATGAAATTATGCTTTGGAATGTAGAAGTAAAAGTTTTCCAAGAAAACATTCTAGAGCACAGTATAGTAAAAGTACTTCTATACTGTTCCCTCTGAAAGTAGGTTACTCATAGTTAGTTAATCTAAAAATTTAATATTACATAATCATGTACTCATCTGGTGTTGTTCTAATGCAGTATACTGTTCTTTCTTTTTTTGGACTACAAAAGAAAAATGTCCAGCTTGCGCTCATTCATATAAAGGCAGTGAATAGGAACCAGCATCAAGGTTTTTAAAAAATATGCTAAATTAAATTCAGACGGGATAGTATGTGAAACATGCTATATATTCCAAAAGTTCTGGGGGTATACAATAGGGGGTAATATTTCATTAGAATCCATTGGTCTTCTGTACTCGACAGATGTAAATGTGAAAACAACAAACACAATAAATATATTATTCTCATAAATAATATGTAATGTACATGGATTGTATTTATATTATGTTTAGTGAATTTCACTATCTCACAACTTCGGCACTATTAGTCTCATAAACATGCTTGCACAGAAAACAATGCAAGCACAGAAAACCAGTCAATGTCTGTATTTTCGTTCAAAAGATAAATAAAATGATGGTTTATTTTTCATCAAACCCTATTGTATACTCGCAGAACACTTAAGGAATCATTCTGTGATACTTTTGCATCTTTTTTGAAATTATGATGCTGGTCACTATTTACTGATATTGTATGGTTGAGTGCAAGCATGAAATTTTTTTGTATTCTTCTTAAATGGTCAGAAAATTAAAAATAAAAAAAACTCAAAAATGTTTTTCTTACTTAGTATTTTTGTCTTATTTCCAACCAAAATATCTATAATTTTTACATCAAGAAGAATTTGTAAGACAATTAAAAAATATTTTCTGAAAAATTAATTATTTTGCTTACAGCACTGGCATCTTATTTTGCTTGTTTTAAGCATAACCTTGCTTAATTTTGACTCTTCCTCCTCAGACGAAATTCTGGCAGTGTCAGAAGATTTGGCGCACAGTCCTCCAGTGTGACTTCTCCTACGACGAACGTCAAATTCTCTTCATTTTTCAAGACAAGCCGTGATCAAAATGAATGATAGAGATGTCGTTGTTAGTCACCAGTTCAGTCCCGTGTGTAATGCAGCTCACAGTCATCGAATGTGTATGTTTTGATGATATAAAACTCCGGACAAGTTTTCATGCGCGCATCCGTTTTTAACGCGTTTTGACTGTCGTGCAGTCTGACATTAATGACAGCTGAGATCCCACAGTGTGACTTGAGGATCATGAACGTACAGTCTGACAAGTAACCATCGTGAAGGACTATTATAAATTGCTCAGTGTGAACCCGGCTTAAATGACGTTTTACTTTTCATTTTAGGGTGAATCTAACACTTTAATGTTTACATACCAAGAAATATAAGGCGTGGACTCTCTGGCAAGTGTAGAGATTGCTGGACATCAGATGCAGTTGCAAATTCCTGAAACAAATTTTAAAAAGGACAGCACAACTATGATTAACAGAACCAAAACATAAAACATCTTACAGATGAATGAGATTAGTTGAATAATCTCTACTTACGTCTGCTTGAAGGATAACATCATCCAACTTCTCTTTGAAGTGTGCAAGGAGTAGCTGTAGGACCATGGCACCCACATCATTGTCACCTCTGGAGAGTATGCTCCGAACGTCATCATTGGTTGGTTTACGCTTGAAAAACTCAATTATGATTTGTCCACATTCCTGAACAGACAATTCTAAAAGTCTGAGCACTTTTTTGTCTGTGAGCTGTTCAAAATGTCCATATATATGCCTCTGTGTGAAGAGATATGGCCATTTGTTTTTTAAGTCTTCAATTGTAGGGGATGGGGTTCCATTTATCATTTGACGTTGGAGCCAATAGGTCTCCTCCATTAGTTTGCACACATCCCCCCTCTCTGCACCAGACATTCCTTCATGAAGGTGTATCTCCTCCATCTTCTGACGTTTCACTTCAAGACTGTCACAACTCTCCCCAGGGGGAAGAGCGGGCTGCCATCTTGTGCAGCCATATGAATCAGTGATGCTGCGTTTTCTAGAAGTAACAGTGTCATTTCTATTGTTCCTACAATGACTAAGAGTACTTGTTCTATTTAGATGCTCTATGCGTACCTTTAGCTGCGAAAGGAGAGATTCGTATCCACCTCCAACCACCTTGTCACAAATCATGTCAGCAAAAGACTTTGGATACTGGCTTACTATTCGTCGAGTCACAGTAAGACACTGTGATCTTGTGGGGGCTTTTTCAACTTTTCTAATTTCATCCGCAAGGATTCTTATCATTTGTCGTCGGTCAGAAGGAGAAGGTCTCTGGCCATTCTCGACAGCGCTCTTAATTCCTGGTGGCATTAAGTCCCAGGGCACTTTGAAATTTTCCAGCCATGAACGTGATGCTGTTGACGCTACACTGCTTGATGTTGGCATTGAGGAGTCTGTTGTCTCTGTTTCAGGGGGAACCAAAGGGATGATTTCGGCAGGCTGCAGTACAACTGTGCAGTTTTGATGTTCTGTGGATTATAATAAATTATTGCGTCACGAATTACACCATAAACAGTACTGAAATGCATTGTAACTAATTTAAGGGTTAGTTTACCCAAAAATTAACGTTTTGTCATTAATTATTCGTACACACGTCATTCCAAACCAGCAAGGCTTTTGTTGAACTTTGGTACACAAATGAAGATCTTTTAAATGAAATCCAAGAGATTTCTGTTCCTCTTTGGACAGTATACACAACTAGTACTTATAGTAAATTAATTCATGTGACTCCAGTGGTTTAACCTAATTTTTATGATGTGATGCGAGTGCACAATAAACATAATGAACTTCAATTACAAAATAACACTCTCCAATGTGCGTTCACACAACAACATCTGCTCTCATGTCAACAACACTCAGCATCGTGGTGATCTAGTGAACATGCCTTGGAGATTCATAATTTAAATAAAGAGGTAAATTGTGGGTTTGTGTGTGTGTGTTTTCATGCACTTGTGTTGCTTCATAAAATTGAGGTTAAACCCGAGTGTCACATGGATAACTATAATGTCTATGGAGTGACAGAAATTCTCAGATTTCATCAAAAATATCTTCATTTGTGTTCTGAAGATGATAGAATGTCTTTCTTGTGTGGAACAACATGAGGATGAGTAATTATTAACAGTTTTCATTTTTTGGATAACTAACCCTTTCAATTATCACAACCTATTTTAGTTTAATTTTAATAAACCTTATGTTTACCTTGATGTTTCCAGGCACTCAATAGTTTTCTGCACTGGATTGGGCGTAAAAATTCCGAAATGTCTTCTTCTTTGACATAAGTCAAGTCATCCAAGCCCTCAACACCTTGGTCCATAAGCTTCTCAACCAGCTGGTTGGTTACATCTGGCGAAAGGCTTGGTAACACCAACAACACAGCATCCTTCAGGGATTCTTTTATTCCAGACATTATTCTAGAATTGGGAAGGAATGATGGAGAACAATTACTGACAATCCACACAAGGGGTATTTGGGCAGAGGATAGTAATCCAGTAGGCTGTCTTGATTTATGCACAAGCAGCCTAGATCTTGTGATGTCAAGTAATGAACTCCCTGGTCTATAAGACAAACAGACTGACATTTCCTTGTGACAAAATACACATTGCAACTGTCATGTACAAGAATTAACTGAATGTTCCCAAATACAATTCCTTCATCATTCTTTTGCAAAACAACATGCATGTTTTTTTTGTAAAGTGTTCCCTTTACAGTCACTTCGTTGCATGCCACTGTATTCCCTGGCTGAAAATTATGACAGGCAACAGATCCTCGAATGTCATCATTGTAGTCAGTAACATGAAACTCCATTCCCTTCTCTGCCACAACATTTTCAGGGAAAGGGCTTCCTGCATTTAGGTAGGCCTGCAGAAGTTGATGTCTTTCTGCCAATGTAGCACTCAGGTTCTTGAAATTGTGCAATTTTCTCGCACACTGTTTAAAGTATGAGTGCTTACTTTCAAAGCGGAGTGTCCAAAGGCGAATAAGTGGACCAAAACGAACAGTAAGCTCAGGATAATGACACAGGTAGTGGTGCTTTGGCTTAAGTGGATGATTTGGAAAAGCCACCTTTCGAGTCTCAATATACTCCTCTATTAGAACTGATAAATAAGCAATCTGACCAAAATTAATAGAAGGAGCACAGATGAGCTCTGCTATCTGTCTGAGTTGAAGAACCAACTGCCATACATTATTTTCAGTTGGACTGACAATCTTTTCCCCAACAAAAAGAGGTAAAAGCCGGAGCAGGCACCAATTCTGAACTGCATGTCCGCTTAATTTTCCAGTACCAGGAGCCACCTCAACTGGTTTATCACGTGCATCATTTCCAAGATACTTAAACTGGTCAATGCGACGATTTAGTTCAGTGTATGTGAACAGTTTCTCCTGATTTACAAGATGATCAATATACAAAGCAAGGTCAAACGACACAATGCCTTCAAATAGGTCATGTCCAAGACAGGGAGGTAATCCTGGCTGGCAAACGTGAAAATATTTCAGGTCATTAAAGGGAGAATTACTTTTGACACCAACTGCAGTTTCAGCTTGACCAGCATCCAAATCCTTAAGATTTTGCTCATACGACTCCACAGTTCTTGTTGCTGCCTTTGTTAGGGGAGCTGAGTTAAATGTATGGCGGTCAATTTCACAAAATCTGCAAAAGTTTTTACTTTTACTGAAATTTTCAACAAAGCCACCAATGTAATGCGATCCAAGGTTATCTCCAGCTATAGCACACAATGTACCTTTGTGCACCTTTCCATCAGCTAATTCAACACCATTTTCCTCAAGGTCTTTAAGGTCTTTTATCAGAGTGGCAAAGACCAAATCTTGTCCGAAAAATTTAAAATCTTGTTCCCTACATAGCAGAACTAGCTGCATATGGTCAATGCCTGACCTACAGTGAGGCAAAAGGTTTGCAAGTGTCATGTAAACGGCAAGAATTTTGTGTTTTTTCTTACCAGACCCAAGTGGATTGGCAACTTCAAAAGCATCTTCATACAAAATTAAAGCCAATGAGTCTGTATCGGCTTTAAACAGCACATTTTCAACAATATTTTTGCCATCCCATACATCAGAGAGGATATCTTTTGCTCTGACTTCAGTTTGTGAATTCTTATGTTGTTCTATCACTGATTTACAGCAGAACAGTGCTTCTAAGCTTTGCTTAATAGGAATATATTGAGCAAAGCTTTCCTTGCCGGATTCATTTTGACCAAGACAGATTGGGACAGGATCCACAAACTTAAAATTGTCTTTATAAAAAGACTTTCTCTTCTTATCAGTGCTAAGTGTATTAATATTAGACCTCCGAAAAAGATCATCAGTTTGCAAGACATCAACAACGGTCTTTACATCAATTTCAGAAATACCAAGCGCAGTCAATTTTTCCCTTAGCTTGTGTAGCAAATGAGACTGGCTAATATCGTGAATGTCCTGCAGCCCATCAATTACAGACTGGATCACAGATGATGGGAGAATATGCTTTGCCTGTAACTTGAGATAAAACAGAGCCATGTTCTTCAAAAAAAGAGATTCATCTGGCATTATCTGGCAATAGCTCAATATCCAACTGCTCTTCGCCATCACCACAATCAAAGAATTCAGACTGTGGATTTGAGTGTTCAGCCACATTGGATACCTCATCATGCGGCCTCTGTACTGAAACATTTGACTGCAGTATATTATGACGCAACCTTTCTGCTGAATAGTTTCGGTGATTCCTAGATAAATGTGAGGTCAATGAAGATGCTACAGAAAAGTTTTTGTTACATTTAAATGGACATGGCACTCTGATGCCTTCTTTGATATGAGATTTTAAGTGTAAAACAAAGTTTTTCAAGTCACTGCACGTTTCTCGACATTCACCAATGTCACAGACTAAAGCATCTATCAACTGCTCCACAGGTTTATTTGAGGGCCTCTTTTTGTGATCCCTAAATATGTGAGCCTTAAAAGCAGTGAACTTTTTAAATGTTCTGGGGCAATCGGGAATACCACATTTGAAAACAGTATTATGAACATGACTATGGATTTTCATGTGCTGGCAAAATGACGACAACGATTCAAAGGCACGATCACAGAACTGACACCATATCATGTTCGTTAACACGGACTATAACACTTATAACACTTAATTTACTTACGTTGGCACTGGATCGTCCTCAGATTACAAAGCCTGAAAAGAAAAGAAAACAAAAAAAAAACATGGGCTATTAATTATTTTAAAAGCTGGTCATCCAAATGCAGGTTAAATGTCGCATATTTTGCGAAATACTGAAATTACTTGGTAAAGAGGCGAGAACAACGTTACTTGTTTGCGTGCAGCAAACTGCGATCTCAAAATCAAACCATTCGTGGAAGCATATCGATATGCGAACAGAAAAAATAAGATTGGCTTACCATATCAGTCGAACAGTTGTCCATCTTCTCAAGCTCAAAACTAGACATTTATTGGGCGCAAGTTAACGTAGATTATTCCGATTCAGATGACAAATCTTCATCCCGTTTTCATGTCACGTTAACGTCTCCTATTTTCTGCTGCGTCACAGCCAACTGTTTGAATGTTTGAAACTCGAACCGAAGCTGACAAAAGCTTGAGAACTGCTCACAGATTCACAGACCACTCGTTTATAACAGGAATATTTATTCTGTTCAACTGTCCCGCTAACAAATAAAGTTTGCCTCTGTCCACCACCGCATCACATTGGATCTAAAATGAGCGCGAAAGAAATCAATCCCACAATGCTATGCCTTTACAGAGTTATACTGTATTATTAATTTAGCGGGCTGAAAACAGAAAAGTGCTGTATATTTACAGATGTTCTGTAAAAGATACAGTATATTACTGTGTTATGCAAATACAGTACAATACTGTAGGAAATCACCTGTAAATTTACAGTGAAGTTTTACAGTGTAAGGTTTCTCACATATTTATGTAACCATTGCAATGCCTCATGTTTCCTCCCAGACTCGTGCTCTGCTCTCACAGACAGATGCGGTTACCAGGCAACCGCTCTTGTAGCTGTATCAGTATGATGCTGTAGTGGGGGGTTGCTGTTCACTGTGATGCTGAGCTGCTCTCCCATTGGCCACAGCTTCCTGACCAGTGGCCTGATTGGATGAGTGCGTGTCACTCAGCATCGTTGTGTCTCCCTCTCAGTGATATGCTTTGGAGGAGGAGTCTATGCAGCAGAATAGGCAGAATGTTTACCCCTCCCTCATTCTTTTGCACAAACATCAGTATGCCTACGCACAAGTCCAGCTGTCATGTGTTTACCTCTGATTTCAGGAAAACCCAACAGGAATGAATTAACCAGAAGGGTCCTCTGGGTGAAGATGCATCCCAACTGAGCCAAGAGATTGTTGTGGTTTTTCTTCAGCGTTTTTTTTGTGGACTTCATATTCTGTAGAGTGTCATCAGTCTCTTTGCATGGACTTACCCCTCTTATACCCCATGACGCTTTGCAGCAGACCTTGATGCTGATGGATGAAAAATGGATGGTGTGCTGCTCATTCATCAAACACACACACACCTTCACAGACACCTTTTGTACACACCAACTCGGCAATGGAACTGAATGAACATATCAGTATCTGAACGCGACTGCTAGCACAGCGATGTGACAGAAGGTAAGAAAAATTAGTGTTTTTCTACGAACGTCTTGTTTCTCATTTGAATTTTCAATCTTGTTTTGCTGTCTGAATGTTTACAAGCAAAAGTGAGCCATGTGATCCTCTTTAAACACTCTAAACTGAGGCCATTTAATGCTTTTAGACCAGATGGAGATGTTTATGTATATGTGTGGTGGGTCTGGGATTTTTCCTCTGATAATCTGATGTTTATATTGATGTAGAACAAGATTACATCAACTAATCTCAAATCTAGGCCTATTTCAGCTCATCAAAAACATTGTGTAGATTTTGGTTTATCTCTGCCCCACGCATGTGACCTGCGTGTTTGAATATCAGCCTCTAGAATTGTTTCATCAGATGAGAGAGTCTCTCTGGCAGACATCTCTGGTAGCATGTTCTAAGCCTTCCACTCACATTTTAACGCTCATCATGAAACTCCGCCTCTTTGCAGGATTGGTAGAGCTGCAGCCCCGCCCTTGGTTCCGTCCCAGAATGCTGAGCCCGGTTCTCTGTTCAGACCTCGCAGCCTTGGAGCCAGAGTACACTGAGGGTACACACACACACACACACCACCATGCACTACACACTCTCATGGATCTACACTACCAGTCAAAAGTTTGAACACACTTGAGCAAAATTATGTTTCTCGTAAAGGCTTTGCTGAAATACTTGAATTAGTTACAAAAATAAATGTCTTTATATAAAGCAGTCAACAAGTGGGAACTACTTCAATACTGTTTTTGAAAGAACGAGTGTGCACAAGTGTTAGTTTAGTATCACTGACATACTATTATAGTTTTAAAGGGGACCTATTATGCCCTTTTCACAAGATGTAATATGCCTCTGGCTTATTATAGCTTGTCAAATTTGCCCCTATTTGGGTGTGTGTCCCTTTAAATGAAAATGAGCTGCTGCTTCCTGCACACTTTCCAAAAGAGGGTGGAGCTTTAACAGCTCACGCTTCTGTTGCTCAACAACAACAAAGCTGGAGAATCTCACGCAGCCAAAATGACGATTGTCAGTAACGTTGTTCAGCCTTTCATTGTTCAAACTTTGCTCAAACTTTTGCCATGGCCTTAGAACTAGTACACCGTTTGCGCTTGCGAAAACAAAATGGTGGTGCCATGGGTGGAAACGTGCAGATTAAGGGGCGGTAATATTATAATAACATCCCCTTCCTACGTCACAAGGGGAGCGTAATCTGAGTTTTTTCACATGCTTGCAGAGAAAGGCTTACCAAAACAAAGTTACTTGGATTTCCTTTTTCCGTTTTCTGTGTTGGTAGATGCACCGGGGACCCGATTATAACACTTAAACACGGGAAAAGTCAGATTTTCATGATATGTCCTCTTTAATAGTTTAAATTAATTTTTATTTTTAGATATTTTGTTTTCATTGTCATTTTAGTTAAAGTTTTAGTCATTTTGTTGTGTTTTTGTCATTTTTATTAGGTTTTTTTTTTTTTTTTTTTTTTTAAATATGTCTTTATAGTTTTTATTCATTTTTATTTCAGTTTTAGGTTTAGTTATTTTAGTACATCAAGTTAAATTAAATGAAAATGAGAAAAGTTTACTTGGCAACTATCTGAAATAAAATAATTCTATGTTTTCTTTTAATATTTTATTTTATTTCAGTTAACATTTATTTCAAGAAACATTTTTTTTCATAATAATGGTTTGCAGAGCAGGAATTACACAAAGAAGCTCAAATATAATAATTTTTATGGTAACACTTTACAATAAGGTTCATTTGTTAACATTAATGTATTAACTAACATGAACTAACCATAAGCAATATATTTGTTACTGTATTTGTTATAGGGATAGTTCACCCAAAAATGAAAATTCTGTCATCATTTAGTCACCCTCAAGTTGTTCTGAACCTGTATGAATTTTTTTGTTCTGCTGAACACAAAGGAAGATATTTTGAAGAAAGTTTGTAACCAGGCCGCTTTGGGGCACCTTTGACTTCCATAGTAGGAAAAAAAAATACTATGGAAGTCAATGGTGTCCCAGAACTGTTCAGTTTCCTACATTCTTCAAAATATCTTCCTTTGTGTTCAGCAGAACAAAGAAATTTATACAGGTTTGGAACAACTTGAGGGTGAGTAAATGATGACAGAATTTTCATTTTTGGGTCAACTATCCCTTTAATCTTTTTAATGTTATAAAATACATCAGTTCATTGTTTGTTCATATTATTGCATTAACTAATGTTAACAAATACAACTCTTGATTTCAATAATGTATTAGTAAATGTTGAAATTAACATGAACAAAGATTAATAAATGCTGTAGAAATGCAGTTCACTATTACTTCATGTTAACGAAATAACTTTATTGTAAAGTATTGTTTTATCATTTTGGTTACTACTTCATTTCCATATTTCCATTTGTGTTATTTCATAGCTTTGATGATTTTCCCAATTTTTTAAAATGTGGAAATTAGTCATAATAAAAAGTGTCCAAACTTTTGATGAGTACTTAAACTAGACGGGGATAATTTTCAACCTTTGCATTGGTGTTCACATAGTGAATGTGCAATAAAATCCGTATTCAAATACAAAAAATTACATTAGTTTTCTTTGGCAAAGCAATATTTGACTCAGGCACATCTGATCTTTAACTTCTGATATTTGACTAAGTAGATCTGCAGTTTTATTGACAGCTCATTACAATAAATAGAGGCCTGTGTATTTTTGTGAAAAAGAATTTTGATTCACCTACAATCTATTTCTTCTTCTATCATGTCTGTGTTTCAGCGGATGTCATCTCTACGGTGGAGTTCAACCAGAGTGGAGAGTTCTTGGCCACGGGTGATAAGGGTGGGAGGGTTGTCATCTTTCAGAGAGAACCACAGGTAGAGATATCTCTGATAAACACACTTTTTATGTTTCCACTTTTGACTAACTTCCTTTTGAAACAGGATGTTGAGATGGGACATTTTGAATCACTAGCTGCATTTTTTTAAGGCAGGTGGTGTTTATAATGTAATGGGAGGAGACATTCTCAGACATTCCTTCTTTAGACATTCTACTAACTATAAGTAACTTTGCAAATACATGTCAATTAGCAATCATTAGAGTATTAGTAGACTGTCTAAATATCTGCTAACTGTTTATTTTAATGGTTCTCCAACAGACATTCTACTGACTATAAGTAACTTTGCAACTACATGTCAACTTATCTATTAACCCGAACCCTAACAGTCTACTACAGTGTACTAATACTCTAATGAGAGTTAGTTGAAATGTAGTTGCAAAGTTACTTATAGTTAGTAGAAACTCTTAAGTGGACCATCGAACAGGTTTGCCAGGTTTTCATAACAAAACCTGCCCAATTGCTAATCAAAAATCGTGTTCCGGGGGGTAAAATCCACTTTTTGTTGGGGTTCCCTCTGGTAAAATTTGCATTCCTGGGGCTAAATATCATGCTATTTGGGGTCACTTCAGCCCGCGGACATGAAAAACAACCCCCGGCAACAGTGTTAAAGTAGCCCAATTCTGCAGGAAAACGGAGGACTTGGCAACACTGCCATCTAAATAAAATGTAACCGTAATTTTTTGTATATTTTTCCGGAAGATGAATTAAACAATGAATAATTCACTCATAAAATCAATTTTACTTATATTAGCAGATTTGAGAGTTTACTTAAGAATGCTTTTATGAATGATTTAAACCAAAATTCATTCCTCTCATGTTTTACAAATGAGGCCCAATAAATTTTAAATATGCATATTTTTCTTTACATTTATTTTGTCAACTTTTCGCATACAGATGACCTAAAAGCTAAACCACAAAGCTTTGATTTAGATTTCATGGGGACTTTTATTATAATTAAATTGTATTATAATAAATAATAATTTGAATATTATAATATTTTCTTAGTTTAAGCTTTTATTATAATGTTTACTCTACTTAGATATCTTAACACAAGGAAATAAGCAGCAAAACTAAGAGCAAAATAATTAATTCATAATTCATTCATGCTAATAACAGTTTGTTATCTTGTCCCATACCTCTCTCTTTTAGGGCGAATATAATGTTTATAGTACATTTCAGAGTCACGAGCCTGAGTTTGATTACCTGAAAAGTTTGGAGATTGAGGAGAAAATTAATAAGATTCGCTGGCTGCCTCCGCATAACCCCGCCCACTTCCTCCTCACGACCAATGGTAACCGCTAAAACGCTTTCTAACTTTATATCACACAATGCCAAAACACTGTGATGAATTATTAACATACCGTTTGTGTTTCTTGTCAGATAAGACCATAAAGCTGTGGAAGGTGAGTGAGAGAGACAAGCGAGCAGAAGGCTATAATCTCAGAGATGAGGAAGGCAGGCTGAAGGACCTTTCAACAATCACCACTCTACAGGTGTGTGCTCTTTCTCCTTCTAGGTTCCTTTCTGTTCGTTCTCATTGCCTGATGTGAGTTTCTGCTGGTGTAGGTCCCTGTCCTGCGGCCGATGGATCTGCTGGTGGAGGCGTCCCCACGCCGTGTTTTTGCTAATGCTCATGCATATCACATCAACTCCATCAGTGTTAACAGCGACTGTGAGACGTACATGTCTGCTGATGACCTGAGAATCAACCTGTGGCATCTCAGCATCACAGACCGCAGCTTCAGTATCCTCATCATCTTACTGTATGAGAGAACTGCACAGAGATAGAGAGATTAGGTTGTGTTATTGTGACATTTAAGCTATACTAGATTTTGAAAATGTGAAGTTAGTGTGTTCTGAGTGGTTAGGGCATTGATATATGCAGCTGCTAAAGTGCTTTGAGTGGCTTTTAGCATGTTGCTGGGCACCAAAATACATGGTGATCAATCTTTTCAGCAGGAGCCAGTTGCCTCAGCTGTGTGTAATTTACTGCATTTTACATCATAACTAAGCTACATTGTAAGTTATAACTTAAGAACTACTAAAAAATGTTTGCGTTGCACCATTAAACTTAGTTGTTATGTAACTATGTATAAGCTAAATATTTACAGAAGCCTCCAACCAAGACTAACAGTTGGAATAAAACAGATTGGCTGAATTACATCACTAAACTCATGTTTTACCTGACAGACTTCAATTAGTTGCATAAGGCAAAAAAGTTAGAGTCAAGGATAAACTGAAATTTACTGCATTTGAACTCACACATTTAAAAGCTGCTATTGGATCATTGGAGAAAAATCTCATTGAGTCTCATTCAGTAAGCATGCGTACGAACAAATTTATGCGTGAAAATCTCATTGAGTCTCATTCAGTAAGCATGCGTACGCACAAATTTGTGCGTGAAATGTGCTTAGGACCGACGATAAGAACAAATAACGATTCACCAAAAATTTCCATACTTAAAGGGTTAGTTCACCCAAAAATGAGAATTCTGTCATTTATTACTTACCCTCATGCCGTTCCACACCTGTAAGAACTTCATTAATCTTCGGAACGCAAATTAAGATACAGTGTCCTCCACAAATATTGGCACTCTGAGTAAATATGAGCAAAGGCGGCTGTGAAAATAAATCTGCATTGTTTATCTTTTTGATCTTTCATTCAAAAAATTCACAAAATTCTAACCTTTCATTGAAGTAAAACAATTGATAATGGGTGGAAAAGCTCATTATGAAATACATGTTTTTCTCTAGTTCATGTTGGCCACAATTATTGGCACCCAATTATTGCAACGTCCTTTTCCCAAGATAACAGCTCTGAGTCTTCTTCTATAATGCCTGATGAGTTTGGAGAACACCTGACAAGAGATCAGAGACCATTCCTTCATACAGAATCTCTCCAGATCCTTCAGATTCCCAGCTCCATGTTGGTGCTTCTTCTCTTCAGTTCACTCCACTCATTTTCTTTAGGGTTCAGGTCAGGGGACTGAGATGGCCATGGCAGAAGCTTCATTTCGTGCTCAGTGACACATTTTTGTGTTGGTTTTGATGTTTGTTTTGGATCATTGTCCTGATGGAAGATCCAACCATGGCCCATTATAAGATTTCTGGCAGAAGTGGTCAGGTTTTGATTTTTTATCTGTTAGTATTTGATAGAATCCATGAAGCCATGTATTTGAACAAGATGTCCAGGACCTCCAGCAGAAAAATAGGCCCACAGTATTAAAGATCCAGCAGTATATTTAACCGTGGGCATGGGGTATTTTTTATCGATGTGTGCACCAAACCCATCTGGTGGGTTTGCTGCCAAAAAGCTCTTTTTTTAGTTTCATCTGACCATAGAAGCCGGTCCCATTTGAAGTTCCAGCCTTGTCTGACTGAATATGCTGGAGATTGTTTCTGGATGAGCAAAGAAGGATTTTTCTTGAAACCCTCCCGAATAACTTGTGGGGATGTAGGTGCTGTTTGGTAATTTTTTTTAGGCTTTCTGAGACTCAAGACTCAACTAATCTCTGCAATTCTCCAGCTGTGATCCTTGAAGAGCCTTTGTCCACTCAAACTTTCCTCCTCACCGTGCATTAGGACGATTTAGAGACACATTCTCTTCCAGGCAGTTTTGTAACATCTTTAGTTGATTGCAACTTCTTAATTATTTCTCTGATGGTGGAAATGGGGATTTTCAATGCGTTAGCTTTTTTCTTATACCCATTTTCTATTTTGTGAAGCTCAACGATCTTTTGCTGCACATCAGAACTATATTATTTGTTTTTTCTCATTGTGATGAACGATTAAGGGGATTTGGCCTTTGTGTTTCCTCATGTTTATACTCCTGTGGAACAGGAAGTCATGGCTGCACAATTTCATGCTCCTAGTCACCCTGGTGTGCTAAAAAATGTAAATATGAATGGGAATATACTTCAGAGATATTTCACTCAGAAGAATTTCTAGGGATGCCAATAATTGTAGCAAACATGTATTGGAGAAAAACATTTATTTCATAATGAGCTTTTTCCCTCATTTTCAATTCTTTTCCTTCAATGAAAGGTTAGAATTTTGTGAATTTTTTGAATGAAAGATCAAAAGGATAAACAATGCAGATTTTTTTTTTCACAGCCACCTTGACGCCTGCATAGGGAGCAATGACATTTCCTCTCTCAAGATCCATTAATGCACTAAAAACATATCTAAATCAGTTCATGTGAGTACAGTGGTTCAATATTAATATTATAAAGCAAAGAGAATATTTTTGGTGTGCCAAAAAAACAAAATAACGACTTATTTAGTGATGGCCGATTTCTAAACACTGCTTCAGGAAGCATCGGAGCATAATGAATCAGTGTGTTGAATCATGATTCGGATCGCGTGTCAAACAGCCAGACTGCTGAAATCACGTGACTTTGGTGCTCCGAACCGCTGATTCGACAAGCTAATTCATTATGCTCTGAAGCTTCCTGCTAGGGCCTGGCAGGGCAGGGTTCTGAATGGGGCGATCTGTGATGTAGGATTTCCAGAAATACATCTCTTTTGTAAGGCTGAACCCGAGCCACACTAAAGCCAGCCTGAATGGCCAGGAATGTCATAAATTGACATTGTCTTCCCGGGGTTGTTCCTCATCCAGGCATCACACGCGCTGTTGATGTGCCTCTTTAGTGGCCCGTAGACAGACCTGTCTAATGGTTGGAGCCAATGTGAGCAGTGGGATGGGAATGACAGCATGATTATGCCATTTTCTTTGGCATAATTGAGTCCATCAATGGACAGATGAGACTTGTGGTTGTCCAAAAATAGTAAACAGTGCTTCTTCTTTGAGCACTTGTATGTTTTTGTGCATGTTATGTGTTTATTTGTCCTGGGGCAAGTTGTCACATGTGACGACTTGCCCCAAAGTCATTGAGACAACTTGCCCCAAACTGACATGTGTGCTAATGCTCAACATAGCAAGTCAGTTAAAGTATCAAAAGACACGTTATTGTCTCCTCTATTTTGTGCAAAATAATAATTTTTAACATTCATACCTAACAAAGTTGTATTGCATAAAATTTAAAGTGCAAATTTTTTACTTTTTAGCAAAAAAATAAGAAAATTGTGCTACCCTCAGATTAGAGCGACTACATGACCACATGTGAACAGGAAGTTGACTATAGAAGAAGAAGTCACACAAAGTAGCTATTTGATTTTTGAGATAGAGCCTGTAGTGTTGGAGTTATGAACAGTGTGACAACTTACCCCGCTCTCCCCTACATTAATGGATCTTGAGAGAGGAAATGTCATTGCTCCCTATGCAGGCGTCACGGAGCCATCGGATTTCAACAAAAATGTCTTAATTTGTGTTCCGAAGATTAACGAAGGTCTTACGGGTGTGGAACAGCATGAGAGTGAGTAATAAATGACAGAATTTTCATTTTTGGGTGAACTAACCCTTTAAAATCAATCTAAATTTACAACTCGTACAAAAAAAGCACTTAATCTGTATGGCCTTATAATCGTGTTAAGAAGTATAAAATGTATATATAAAATAAATAAATAAGAATTTTCATCCTAACAAGACTATAATTATATTAAAGTATGTTACATTAATTGTAATATATAATCATCAATATATAAAATTATATAATAAAGTTATTAAATAATAACATTTTTAATCTTAAATACATTTCATCATATACAGTGAATATGTTCAGTTGCGAAGTTTCTTTGAATAACGCAGATATACGTTTATGTACAGCTGGCTCATGAGAGGTCTGTAATCTGGGTCTCTATGAAAGGTGTTTATTGTGAGAACTGGAGAGAATGGCACGCTTGGCATTGCTTGAGGATCAGGTGAGAGCGCGTCTTTAAACAGCGGCATGTCTGACGAGAGTGACGTAATTTGGCCATGGTTTGGCCATGGTTTATGCAAATGACTAACCTCGGCCGCTCGTTTAGAATACTCCAAATTCACTAAAATAAGAATGAGGTTAAGAACAAATTCATGTGTGTAGTGTACGCACGTGTTGTGCACGAGGCAGAGATTTTTCATGAGAAGTTCTCCTGTTTCGTACAAATACGAAATAATCCACGCGATTATTAGTAAATGAGACCCATTATTTAACTACTGAGAGTTTACGGCCTACAAGCTACATTCTGCCTTAGCATTGGCATGAAACAGAAGTTGTGATCGTCTTTTCTTCCCTATTATGACATCTGATATCTGAAGGAAACGGCTTCTCAAACTAGAAAAAATGTAGGGCGGGACTTGATTTTGACATGGGGAATTGATTGGATGGTTGAGGTTTGCTATTGGTGGATCTGATGCGAGTGACAGGTTGTCCCGCCCTCACACCAGTAAACATGTCATCAGAGATGTCACTGCAAGAGGGAGGGAAGTTATTTTGATTAAAGATTATGATTATTATGAATTTAAAAAAAATGATGTGGGCACAATTAAAGGATTAGTCCACTTTCAGATAAAATTTTCCTGATAATGTACTCACCTCATGTCATCCAAGATGTTCATGTCTTTCTTTCTTCAGTCGAAAAGAAATTAAGGTTTTTGATGAAAACATTCCAGGATTATTCTCCTTATAGTGGACTTCAATGGACTCCAAACGGTTCAAGGTCAAAATTACAGTTTCAGTGCAGCTTCAAAGGGCTTTAAACGATACCAGACGAGGAATAAGGGTCTAATCTGGCGAAACGATCGGTCATTTTTGAAAAAACTGTATATGCTTTATAAACACAAATGATCGCCTTGCACGTGCTTCCACTTTCCGTATTCTTCAAAACGCTTACGCTGTATGTCCTACGCCCCGGTGTTGGGCAAAAATATATCAAAATGTATTTTAAAATAAAATACCAAATACCTTAATTTTAAATGTATCAAAATAAACTACAAATATGTAGGATTTTTAGATTAAAATATCCGAAAAGCACTAGAACAATGTTATATATTTTGTTGACTTGTATACTTATCCCAAAAAAATGTAAAAAATTGTCTAAATCAAGAGAAATAAGCAATTTTAACCATGACACAGGCCGTGTCCGTGCGTCACCTATCAATGACATCATTACCCTCGATTTCTGGTTTTATTTTGTGGAAACCATGGAAACATCAAAGACACTTTAGTATATTATGTGTTTTATTAGAGAGGTGGGCAACTGTTTGGATACATTCATTAACAGAAAACTAATCATGTTATATAGCTCAACACATTAAGTCTTTTGTTTGAATCTTGTTTTCTTGATTTACAGCGAGTACCATGTTTTACCATGCCTAATATCGATCGATCTTACTGCAGTTTGCAACAGTGTCTCATAGCAGCCGCCGAGCGAATGCACGGAGTAGCACTATAACAACTTTCAACACACAAATGTATCTAATATGATAAAACAGCGCTGCATTACCCCACATACGCTTGACCGGAAGAAGCGGAAGCAGCAATTGTGGCATAATAAAAGTCCCGCTGCTCTCGAGGTGTGTGTCGCACTCGTCTCTCACTATCAATCACTCCAGCGGTCTCGTTCAGCTCTAACATCACTCACCCTGCTCTGCTTCATACTACAGTAACATTAATAATCACATCCATGAACATGATTTCTGCCGGCTGTGAGGTGAAGACAACACATCTCATGATTCTGTGAAATCAAGGTGTCATTGAACTACGCCTTTGTTTTGAATGAGCGATCTCTAGGGCGAAAATTAACATATTGTGGCTTTAACAGATCAAATATTAACATATCCCTATGATCTCCTAGATGAAGGTTAGTTTTAAAGTAACCAACAGTTTAGTGTTTGCGAATGATACAATGATGATAATTGTATCTTAATTTAGTTACTTGGTGTTTGGTAACGAAGGGCCTACTTTGCATCAGCAACACTGACTCAATGACAGACAAGTCATTCATAAGAAGACAACTGATGCCACCTGTATTCATAGCAACTAGTTTCTAACTAATTAATGCTTAATTGCTCGGTATAATAGTTTTCAAGAACATTATGTAAATTGGTAAACTATTTAGCCTAGGCTACCAAAACAAACACCAAAACTTAATATGAACTCTTAAAAATTATAGCAATTTACGCAAAAAAAAAAAAAAAAAAAAAAATTGATGGAAAGCTGTCAGCCTGCACGTTTCTTGACAACCTTCTTCCATATGGATCAATTTTCTGTTTTGATCGCAACAAGTCTGGGCAAACCACTAAGCAAGCACCAGAGGCTGCAATTTTATGATGTCATCATGTAGACTTCTTACAAAGTATTTAATACAAAACTAAAGTATTTTGATACAATATACAAAGCCATTTTCATCAACCCTATCAAATACAAATTACAAAATACTTTTTTGTATTTGAAATACATGTATCATAAATACTGCCCATCCCTGCCTACGCCTTCCCTATTCAACTTACGGAATGAACATAGCACCAGTTCCGTTTTTTTTTTTCCATAAGTAGAATAGGGAAGGCATAGGACATACAGCGTAAGCTTTTTGAAGAATACTGAAAGCTGAAGCACGTGCAAGGCGATCATGTGTGTTTATAAAGCATGTTGTATTTTTTTTTCGAAAACGACCGATTGTTTCACTAGATAAGACCCTTATTCCTCGTCTGATATTGTTTAAAGCCCTTTGAAGCTGCACTGAAAGTGTATTTTTAACCTTCAACTGTTTGGGCTCCATTGAAGTCCACTATAAGGAGAATAATCCTGGAATGTTTTCATCAAAAACCTTAATTTCTTTTCGACTTAAGAAAGAAAGACTTGAACATCTTGGATGACTTGGGGGTGAGTACATTATCAGGAAAATTGTATTTGAAAGTGAACTAATCCTTTAAATCATTTATAATAAATACTGCAATATTCCATTAAAAAACAAGTATGTCCATTTTGATTTCATGGTGACTTTAAGGTCTGTTTTTTAACTAACTATCAGTATGTCTCAGTTATATTAATTAGGTAATATTTTATTTTTTTAGTATATTTAGTGTAAATTAATTTTTTTAGTCCTTCAACTAGATATTTGCTGCTTACTTTGCCAGTTGAAAACATTGTAATCAAATCTGAATCAAAGACTGTCTCACAGAATCGATTGTTGCATCTCTAAATAGCACACAGCAGTGGTGTTACGTTCCTGAATACTGTAAATCAGCATTGTTAAACTAATCACTTGAGTGATTCAATAACTCATTTAGAGAGACAGTCACTTGATGCTCTAAAAAAAGGCTTTTTGTATTGTATTGTACCTCACATCTCTAGTACTTCTGCAAACCTTCCACAACCAATTAAATAACAAATCTTGCAACTAAATAAAGTACAGTGGTAGTTACAATCTAGCAAGTAGTTACTTACTAGTAGCTGCCTTCCTGCTATTGGGATTATGATAATTCCCACTTCTGAAGGCGTGATTACGACGATTTTTACCTAGGAAACTCGTATTTACGATAATTATGAGAGCACATGAAGGCAGCATTAGCCTCTAGTGTGGCCTTTACATTCCAAGAACTTGCAAATGGCTAGTGCAACCTTACAGGAATCCAGAAGAAAGCATTTTGCTGAGGGACTTTTTGTTAATAATGTTAGAAATGTTGTTATGAATTAGTGATGATATCCTCAAACCTCAGTTTGTAAGGTTTCCTCAGTGAATTTCTGTCAGATATTGTTGATTTAAAGCCGGAAAACATGGAGGACCTCAGTGAGGTGATCACAGTGGCAGAATTTCACCCTCACCACTGCCACCTGCTGGCCTTCAGCAGCAGCACAGGAACCACACGCCTCTGTGACATGAGAGCTCGCGCGCTCTGCGACCAGCATGCCAAATGTAAGCCACGCATATGCATATAATGCAAGATGATACTGCCAAGGACAACATTTTCCTGGATGTACATATTTTGTTGGTCTTGAAAAAACATTCCTGTCAACCATAACCTGTAACTACCTTTGAAATCAGAGGAAATTCCTTCAGTCCTAAGCCTTAAACCTAACACTTTTTAAATCTTACTGGTTGGTAGTAATGTTGTTCTAAGACTTACAAGGATGTTGATCTGGGAACATAACCACTAAGTCACCCACAATACAAGCCTGTTAAATGTGTGGGTTTTTAGATGAAATCAAATTGAACTCAAGATTGACCTGAAGCACTTACACTTTCAGATCTGAAACTCAGTTTGACATTGTCCATATTTAATGTAAGGTGATATACGTGTTTACACTCAATGGTTAGAGTATTAATGTCATAATACTCTGTCATAACACTATGTGCTCACTCCATTATAGTGTTTGAAGAGGCAGTGGATCCAGCCCGCCGATCGTTCTTCTCAGAGATTGTTTCCTCAGTGTCAGATGTGAAGTTCAGTCACAGCGGCCGCTACCTGCTCACTAGAGATTACCTCACCGCTAAAGTCTGGGACCTCAACATGGAAAATAAACCTGTGGAAACATACCAGGTCTCACACCTACTCACTCACTCAAACATATACACAAACTCACACAGTGTTTTAGCTAGAAGGGATCCAAGCCTCTCAGTGCATATAAAGCTAATGTTTTGGCCTCACTTACACAAAAATAAAAAAGTACCATAGCAATAGTGTTTTTGGATATGTACAATGGTACTAACATGGTACTACCAGTGGTTTTCAATTTTTAAAGAGAGAATGTTGTTTGCAACATTAAACTGACTTTTATATAACCTAGATATTGCACTAAAGCCAAAATACATTAAAATATCTGAAAAAAAAAAAAACTTTGTGTTAAGTTTATCTGTTGTCTACCCTCTATTAAGAGTATATTATTATTAAATATGCATATATAATTAAGAGTAATAATTAAAATATTTTACTGTTGTTTTTGTTAATTAAAACAAACTATTAAAGACTGTTTTCTTTAAATGAAATAAAGCTGAAATAAAAGAAAATATAAATATTAGATGAAAAACTTAAAAAGCTTTTTTAAAAATGAAAATTATAAATATTGCTTTGGCAACTGACTGAAATAAAATTCAATTTAAGTTGAAGTACTAAAATGACTAAAACTAAAACTGAAATAAAACTAAAACTGAATCGGGGAAAAAACTAATAAAAATGAAAAAAGCATAAAATGACTTAAAGGTGCCATCGAACGTTTTTTTACAAGATGTAATATAAGTCTAAGGTGTCCCCTGAATGTGTCTGTGAAGTTTCAGCTCAAAATACCCCATGGATTTTTTTAAATTAATTTTTTTAACTGCCTATTTTGGGGCATCATTAAATATGAGCCGATTTAGGCTGCGGCCCCTTTAAATGCTCACGCTCCCCGCCCACAGAGCTCGCGCTTGCCTTTGACAGCATAAACAAAGTTTACACAGCTAATATAACCCTCAAAATGGATCTTTACAAAGTGTTCGTCATGCAACATGTCTAATCGCGTAAGTATGGTATTTATTTGGATGTTTACATTTGATTCTGAATGAGTTTGATAGTGCTCCGTGGCTAAAGCTAACATTATACACTGTTGGAGAGATTTATAAAGAATGAAGTTGTGTTTATGAATTATACAGACTGCAAGTGTTTAAAAATGAAAATAATGACAGTCTTGTCTCCGTGAATACAGTAAGAAACGATGGTAACTTTAACCACATTTAACAGTACATTAGCAACATGCTAACGAAACATTTAGAAAGACAATTTACAAATATCACTAAAAATATCGTTATCATGGATCATGTCAGTTATTATCGCTCCATCTGCCATTTTTCGCTGTTGTCCTTGCTTGCTTACCTAGTCTGATGATTCAGCTGTGCACATCCAGATGTTCTGCCCTTGTCTAATGCCTTGAACATGGGCTGACATATGCAAATATTGGGGGCGTACACCCCGACTGTTACGTAACAGTCGGTGTTATGTTGAGATTCGCCTGTTCTTCGGAGGTCTTTTAAACAAATGAGATTTATAGAAGAAGGAGGAACCAATGGAGTTTGAGACTCACTGTATGTCATTTCCATGTACTGAACTCTTGTTATTCAACTATGCCAAGGTAAATTCAATTTTCAATTCGATGGCACCTTTAAAAGAACACTGAAAATATAAAAATAAAATCTAATTCAAAATAATAAATACTGTAGTAGTATATAAATAATATTAAAATAACACTGACCTGTGTTATTACTGACTTTTGTATACAACTATATACATATTTGTCTTTAGAAAGCAGAATGAAACAGTAATAATGTAAAATTAAGTAAATTTACCATGAAGGAATAATATAAATACCAAGGCTGTGTCTGAAATCGCTACCTATACCCTCATTCACTATTACCTACATTACTCCACTAATATAGTTCACTTGAAGTAGTAACTGACAATGAGTGAATGAATTCGAAAACTGAGTGTGCCGGAAGGACTGCCGCTTTTGCATAGTTTGTGCTTGCTGTTTAATAATTTAATTTAATTTGAATCTTAGCAACCTGGCAGCTCCAGTACTAAGATGAAAAGATTTATCTTGAACTCTCTCAGGGAAACCTTAATACTCTGTTATGTATAAACCTTAATTAAACAATTTTAATAATCATTTAAAAAGGGATTTATACCTTTATGATATTGCGTTGTTCCCACATTGGATCAGCGGTTTGGAAAATGGATGGATGATTCAGCTGCAGGAGGCATCTTCTGGTCAGACGCTGGAATTCATTCTGCACGCAACTCTTACAGTGCATTATGGGTATTCTCTAGCTGTTGAGCATACATCGGTTGTACATTCATTATTGCGGTGCATTGTGGGATTGAATGAGTGCACTCTCTGGGTGCTTCTCAAACGGAACCTAGTTCAGTCCTTCAGAGGCTTGTAGGCTCGAGTCCTCCTCGGCATTAAAGGGTTAGTTCACCAAAAAATGAAAATTCTGTCATTTATTACTCACCCTCATGTCGTTCCACACCTGTAAGACCTTCATTCATCTTAGGAA
Source organism: Megalobrama amblycephala (assembly GCF_018812025.1). NCBI lineage: Eukaryota > Metazoa > Chordata > Actinopteri > Cypriniformes > Xenocyprididae > Megalobrama > Megalobrama amblycephala. The sequence continues at coordinate 20,940,476 of NC_063066.1, read as the reverse complement.
CACCAATTAAGATATTTTTGATGAAATCCGATGGCTCAGTGATGCCTGCATTAACAAGCAAGACAATTAACACTTTCAGATGCCCAGAAAGCTACTAAAGATGTATTTAAAACAGTTCATGTGACTACAGTGGTTCAACCTTAATGTTATGAAGCGATGAAAATACTTTTTGTGCGCCAAAAAACCCCAAATTAACGACTTTATTCAACAATATCTATTGATGGGTGATTTCAAAACACTGCTTCATGAAGCTTCGAAGCTTTACGAATCTTTTGTTTCGAATCAGTGGTTTGGAGCACGTATCAAACTGCCAAAGTCACGCCCCCCAGTGGTGAACCATTGAAATTTTGAAACACTTATTACGTAACAAAGCCTCGTTTACGTGACTTTGGCAGTTTGATTCGTGCTCCGAACCACTGATTCGAAACAAAAGATTCGTAAAAGCTTCGATACATAGTACAACACAGTGAATCACAACCGTCTCCCAGTGGCTGACATTATTGGCAGTTTAGTGTTAAGTGCGTAATTTTCACCAAAACAAAGATAACATCTATGCTTTCATGTCCGAAAACATTATTTTTCTTACATTTAATAATAAATTCAGACAAGCTCAATACCGACTCATTTTCCATCAGTTTATTTTCGTGAATTGGAATGTGTACAAAGGATTGAGGGTGATTGAAGGTCGCGAAGGATACATCGCATGCATCCTTCAAATTCAGCTGAACGAAGGACACAAAACAAAGGCTGCCTTTCAAGGATCCTTCCGATTGAGATGGCCTTCAGCGACGTTTGATGACGTGGCAGCAGAGATATGCAGCCTTCCGTTTGAGAAGCACCCCATATCGTCCACTATGGTTTTGCACACCACTGCAAATGGCTGTTCCCTCAAATAGTGCCCTATTTAAGGGTATAGAGCGCAATTTCATACACAGCCCAAGTTCTATCATGAAACTGTAGATGGCGCAGGCTGATGCAACTGTGCCATCTAGAGCACCTCAATGGTGAGACCTTTAAAAATGCTTTTAATTCTCTTTTGAAGAAAAGCCAAAACCAAAATGGTTTTCCTTATTAGGGCCAGAGCACCAATGGTGTGAGTGTGAGGACCCTATTGTAATTGCTCAGTCAATTCTTCTTCTTTTCTGAAATGAATTTTCGCATTTTTGAGGGCTGAAACATGCTCGAAAACTCATGAAACTTTGTACACGCATCAGAAGTGGTGTAAATGTACATCTGATGGTTTCATAATTAGGTGTGGCAAAATGGCTCGATAGCGCCACCTACAAAATTTCAATTAAGCGCCATTCGCGCTACATTTCACGTACAGGTATGAAATTCGGTAGACAGATGTAACAGCCCAATACCTACAAAAAAACTGAAACAAATTCTGAAATCCCAACAGGAAGTGATATATTTTGAATTTTCTCTGCAAAATTTTTGCAGTTTTTGCCATTTCCAGACGTTGTACTTTAACAAACTCCTCCTAGAGCTTTAGTCAGATCAAGGTCATATTTGGTCAGTCTAATCTAAAAGCCTTTGTGACGTTAAATTGTGAAGATCTTGATATTTCGCTGAAGGGCGTGTTTGTGGCGGCCTGACAAATTTCGATGTTTCGCCATAAAACAGGAATTTGTTGTAACTCAGGCATGCAGTGTCCGATCTGTCCCAAACTTCACATGTTTGATAATAGTCCTGGCCTGAAGACATCTCATCTCTACATCTCTCCCTTTCATCAGCTTTAATTACAGATTGTTTTTTAACCTATAAAGCAATATTACTGTTATATGGTTATATTTCATGAGGCTTCACTGCATTTATCAGGCAATAAACATGACTAACCATAGCACTTAAAGGTGCCATTGAACGTTTTTTTACAAGATGTAATATAAGTCTAAGGTGTCCCCTGAATGTGTCTGTGAAGTTGCAGCTCAAAATACCCAATAGATTTTTTTAAATACATTTTTTTAACTGCCTATTTTGAGGCATAATTAGAAATGCGCCGATTCAGGCTGCGGCCCCTTTAATTGCTCGCGCTCTCCACCCCCTCCCGAGCTCTCGACTCTATCACTGCATAAACAAAGTTCACACAGCTAATATAACCCTCAAAATGGATCTTTACAAAGTGTTTGTCATGCAGCATGTCTAATCGCGTAAGTATGGTATTTATTTGGATGTTTACATTTGATTCTGAATGAGTTTGATAGTGCTCCGTGGCTAATGGCTAATGCTACACTGTTGGAGAGATTTATAAAGAATGAAGTTGTTTATGAATTATACAGTCTGCAAGTGTTTAATAATGAAAATAACGACAGTCTTGTCTCCGTGAATACAGTAAGAAATGATGGTAACTTTAACCACATTTGACAATACATTAGCAACATGCTAACGAAACATTTAGAAAGACAATTTACAAATATCACTAAAAATATCATGTTATCATGGATCATGTCAGTTATTATTGCTCCATCTGCCATTTTTCGCTGTTTTCCTTGCTTGCTTACCTAGTCTGATGATTCAGCTGTGCACAGATCCAGACGTTAATACTGGCTGCCCTTGTGTAATGCCTCGATCATGGGCTGGCATATGCAAATATTGGGGGCGTACATATTAATGATTCCGACTGTTACGTAACAGTCGGTGTTATGTGGAGATTCGCCTGTTCTTCGGAGGTCTTTTAAACAAATGAGATTTATATAAGAAGGAGGAAACAATGGAGTTTGAGACTCACTGTATGTCATTTCCATGTACTGAACTCTTGTTATTTAACTATGCCGAGGTAAATTCAATTTTCAATTCGATGGCACCTTTAACTTTTGTTTTGTACAGAATTTTCTAGTTCTTTCTAATTTTTGCTTGTGTTTTTAGGTCCACGACTACTTGCGAACCAAATTGTGCTCTTTGTATGAAAGCGATTGTATTTTTGACAAGTTTGAATGTGCTTGGAATGGAACGGACAGGTGAGGCCCTAACTATACAACATCACCTTTGACCTTTAAAATATAACTCAAGCGGATCCAGCTGCTGTGCATCTGTTCTCTCTCAATCCCTCTCTTCCTCTGCAGCGTGATAATGACGGGGGCTTACAACAACTACTTCCGAATGTTTGACCGGGCAAGCCGGCGTGACGTGACTCTGGAGGCCAGTCGGGAGGTGTGTAAGCGACGCGCCGTCCTGCAGCCGCGGCGCGTGTGCGTGGGGAAGAAACGGAAAGAGACGGACGTCAGCGTGGATAGTCTGGACTTCAGGAAAAAAATACTCCATACCGCTTGGCATCCCAAAGAAAACATCATCGCCATCGCTGCCAGCAACAACCTCTACATTTTTCAGGACAGACTGATGGCCAACGGACATCACAACACACCGGAATTACAAAGTGCACCTCCCAAATGACATACGTTTCACGCTCCTGTGGCACAAAACACGTGCTAGATTTGATCCATTCAATTGCCCTTTATTATCACATTTCCCAACTGCATTCAGTGTCGCCAGCATCAGAACAATCTCAAAAACTATTAAGAACATATATAACCCCAACAATTGAATGATAGAAACTATAACTGTGGTCCTGAATGAGAATGTACCGCTCAGATTCAGTGCTATAGCATGGCATGCAGTATGAACACTGGGGTTAGATAATGTTCAGCTACCCTGAAACATACAGATCGCACATGCATGTTTACAAAGCTGTTTGCTCATGAACAGGGCTTATTTATCAACGATGATTGTAAATGAATCAGAGCCTTTATGATGCTTTATAGCGCTCTGCAGTGCTTGTATGTGTCTGTTCTTTCTTCTCAGGCTTGGGTTTTCTTCAGTTTTCTTTGGTTTGACAAACTGCTCAGGGACTCTCTAAGGCCTCTTCCTATGTTCCCACCAAAATGAAATCCAGAACAAGCAGAGGACAGGATGCAGGAATTATGGAGGTCTGCTGAGAGACATTGCTGGAAGGAAAACAGCATGTGCAGGGATCAGTTTCAATGCTGAGTCATCACCACCCCCACCTCAGTGTGTAAAGAACATTCCCAGTTCGACGCTTTTGACCACATACTTACAGGCATTTGCAAGCTAGTGCACTGGTTTGATGATTTTATTTAATATGTTGAAGAAATAGCTCAGCCAAAAATGAAATTCTCACCCTCATGTCATTCCAAATCTGTTTTTTTTTTTTTTTTTCAGTCTGTGGAACACAAAAACAGAAATTCAGCAGGGTGTTCATGCTGCTCTTTTCCACACAATATTTAAAAATATACAGTAACTTCAGTATCTCTCAAGCATCATTGCAATTCTGCGTTTTCAAAATCGGCACAGTTACGAGACATGCAAGTGTAACAGACGTAGGCTAGTAAGAGCTGTGCGTGTAAACCTCACTTCTCTGATCTCAAGAGATGCTCTAGCAACTGACGCTAGAGGTTGCAGCCTTTTTATCCTCCTTGTTATAGCGTCCGACTCCCATGTGGACGGGCCCGCATTCGTGTCCCTTTTGGAGCAGGCAGGTGCGAACTGGAGGGGCTTCATTGGTGCCGTGACCTGAATAGGAGTGAGGTTTAGGGGGGTGAGTGTAACAGAAGTAGGCTAGTAAGAGCTGTGCATGAAAACCTCACTCCCCTGATCTCAAGAGATGCTCTAGCAACTGACACTAAGGGTTGCAGCCTTTAGCCTCCTTGTTATAGCGTCCGACTCCCATGTGGACGGGCCTGTGTTCGTGTCCCGTTTGGAGCGGGCAGGTGCGAACTGGAGGGGCTTCATTGGTGCCGTGACCCGGATGGGAGTGAGGTTTAGGGGGGTGAGTGTAACAGATGTAGGCTAGTAAGAGCTGTGCATGAAAACCTCACTCCCCTGATCTCAAGAGATGCTCTAGCAACTGATGCTAGAGGTTGCAGCCTTTAGCCTCCTTGTTATAGCGTCCGACTCCCATGTGGACGGGCCCGTGTTCGTATCCTGTTTGGAGCGGGCAGGTGCGAACTGGAGGGGCTTCATTGGTGCCGTGACCCGGATGGGAGTGAGGTTTAGGGGGGTGAGTGTAACAGATGTAGGCTAGTAAGAGCTGTGCATGAAAACCTCACTCCCCTGATCTCAAGAGATGCTCTAGCAACTGACACTAGGGGTTGCAGCCTTTAGCCTCCTTGTTAGTGTGTCCGACTCCCATGCGGACGGGCACAGGTTCGCGTCCCACTTGGAGCAGGCAGATTTAAACTAGAGGGGCTACACAAGGACAATATAGTTATTACTGACGTCAAACATAGTAAGCTGGAATATGTGCAAGTGTTTTTTAACGGTAAAATGGAGGGGACCATTTTTAGCCAACTTGAAGGCCACTCCCAGTCGCAGAACCTGATTTTACCAAGTGAATCATGTTTCTGGATCATCGTCTTTGTTGATCCTGGAACAACATTCCAATCAACCAATCAGATTTGAGGACAAGTTTACGGTTTATATCAAGTACAACCAGGGTTACGTACCTCTGCGCCAGTGTTATTCACCTATTATTTCCTTTTGATTTTAGGGATAACTTATGGGTAGGATTAGGTTTAGAGGTAGGGATATTTTAGGATAAAAATATGTTGACCCAGGAACATGTCTAACTCAGCAAGATCAGGGCATGCCTCCCAGACTGCTCTTTTTGAATAGGCTTGACCAGAGCCAAATACTGCCTTGCTTGAGTAGGAAATACTACTTAGCAAACATTTAGACTTGTATTGTTCCTGGGTGCAAGAATTCAAAGAGTAAACGAGTTATTTTCTGATTCCAGTGAAGGATCCAATACATTGTAGTCAATCTAACTGTATGTGGGCAGGGATACAAAAATGCAGAAGTACAATCTCTAGTTTTGCATGAAATTCAGCCCTGGAGCTGTCAGTCAGACTTTTGCTGACAAATACATTTCTCAGTCCAGGTAACACAGAGAAACAGTAAACATTGTTCATTAACATATACTTTGGCATTGTAACAATACAAAGCGACTTGAAAATCAGCTAACTTACACTTTGGTTCGATGCATCGGATGTTTATTGAATGGAGGCAGATCTGAATGCGAGTTTGTGGTTGATTGTAAGAAAGGGGTGGGGTTTAAATGACTAAATGTTTGGAAAGATTCTGTGTATGTCCTCAGAGAAAAGTCGTTTTAACCAGGAAATGGAATTATTTATGAATTACAGAAAATTAAACATATGCATTGATGATTTGATCAAAAACATTTTTTTTTTTAGGGGTCATGACATGGATTTTTAAATTATTTTAATATGTTCCTTTAGGTTCACTTATATTGTTAATAATAGTTTTTTGCATGCACACATACAAATACATATGTGGAAAAAATATTTTCAACCTTCATTCTGACCCTCTGTCTGAAATGATCCATTTTTAAGGGGCGGCTTATTTAAGGCTTGTCAGTAAACAGACACTGTTATGACTGGATAACATCACTGCATATGAAAACAGTATCAACGACCACTCGCTAATGCACGTGAGTAAGTGTTTTGAATACATTGTCCATATAAAACCGTAATTTATAGACAAAGCGTTATGAAATAGTTTACATGCGAAATGGCATCTGTATACTGTATCCAGTGTAGACAGCATCAGTGAGTAATTATATTGGGTTCTGTTTTTTTTTTTTTTTTGATGCAAAGCTCACATCTATAAATGCTTTGTTTATACTGAGGACATTTTAAACTCTGAAACTTGCAGGATGGCCTATTATATGTCAAAATATCAAGGCAAATTTGATTTCTCATGTCATGACCCCTTTAAATTTTGGTCTGTTCCTCACACTACACTAAAACAAATGGTAACACATTTTTTAAGTTCAATAAAACCTTTCTGGAGCTTGGTAAACCCAGGTGAACATTCTTCAAAACTTCTCTTTGAAACGACATGAGGGTGAGTAGATGAAAGAAAAAAATGGCTGAACGAACCCTTTAATACTTCAGAGAAAGCTAAATCACAGCTTTGATGTAAGAATCCAATTCCCCTGTATGAACTATTTTCAGCATGATGCCTTGTTGGTACCTTTAGATCTGCATTATTTATATGACAGAATCAGTGTCCACAAGAGGGCGTTCACAGTGATTGTGTTTATATCCTGAAATGTGTTCAAATACAAAGGAAACCTGAACTGAACCTCCACTATTTCTGTTGTCCTGGCATGAAGTGCGATAAACTCAGAAATGTTGATGTGTCGTTTAACTCGGACTTTTATTTCATTTAAAATAATTCATACAAATGCATACAGTCACAAACATTTCTTTTTGGATTCTGTTTAACAAAAAATATTAATATCTCATAGTATATATAGTATGTATATTGCTAGCCTACCACTTTACCAGGAAGGAAACTATGTAGGCGATGGAGAGCTGCAACTATCCCGGCATCCTCGAAAAACACGGTACAATCAAGTCACACACAAACAGGCAAGCATTACGCCAGCTTTGCACAAGACAAATTTGTTTTGTTTTTTTCTTTTTGTTCAAAATCTGAACATTTTTCTGTTTTCTTTTTTAACCTTTAACACATAAGGTAATACATGCTCCAAAAATAAAAACATACTGAGTGTAGTTCTTTTAAAGTACTGTACTGAATTTTGACTACAAAAAGACAAATGGGTACAAAAACAATGCACTATGTGGTTTAATTTAAAAGGAAGGAAGGAAGGGGGGGAAATAAATTTTCCTGAGAGGGTGTGCAAATCCCGCCTCTTTCGGGGCTTTTTTAAAATAAAACGAGCGAAACTAATATGCTTTTTATCTTATCTTTTATCAGGTGGTGACATGCCTCCTGTAATGCGGTTTCAGTTTTTTTCTCGTCTACAAACCATTAATCATGTCCTAAAAACTGTACACAAACAGGTTACATTCATGTAATAGCTACTGTTGTTTTAACAATGAAACCCATTAGACAGACAAAAAAACAGATAAAAGATCGCCCACTGCACTTGGACAGACTACAATCTAAAACAGCAGGATTTTGCATCAGGGAGAAGTTAACTTTGTTTGAAATCCACACGGTTTTCTCTTTTTTGTTGTTGTTTTTTTCCCACTAGATACTTCAAAGAGCGCAGTCCACCAGCTTCAGTCAAAGAGTTGGCTACTTCGGAGTCGTGGTTGTTTTTAGTGGCTGGTTCTGAGCCCAGGAGCCTGTTTCCGCTCCTCTTCTTTGGGGTAAAGAAGGACCAGGAGAGTTCTATAGTGGTACTGAGAGCCTTTGAAGAGGGGGGCTACAACTGTTCGTTGGGGTGCTGCTCTCTTTCGGGTTCGGGTTTGCCGGTTTGGCCGGGTGACGGGGCGTGTGGAGGGTGGGCTACGGTGGGCAGGCTGTGGGTTATGGGCACGGTACTTGGCATGATGCCCTCCACTGGCGGAGGTAGACCCCCTGAAGCGAGGCTCACTACACCTGGGGGGTACCTGCGGAAGAGAAATGATATTAAACAGCAGTTGTTAGCAACACCTTCAATAGAGCAACTTTCCATGCAGTGAAGCCCTCCATGACTCCACGAAACTACTATGTTAGTGCATAATGGTTGATTACTTTCAACTCTACAATCTGATTGGATGAGCCAAGTGTAAAGGTACATGCATTTAGTGATACCTCATATGCTACGCTCCCGTTAAAAGTTTAGGGTCAGTAAGATCTTTGTTTTTAATTAATAGTTTTATTCAGTAAGGATGCATTAAAGGTGCAGTAGGTGATCTGGGAAATCCTAACATTAGCCTGCTAGCATTGAAAGCATATGGTCCCACCCTACCTGCAAATCTCCGTTCAAAGCCACGCCTCCTCCAAAACACTGAACGCGCACACACACACACAGCTACACTAATGGCGCTTTTCCACTGCATGGTACTGTTCCATTACAATAATAATAATGAATGTAAACAACTTAGAGAGCTTGTGCCTGACTGCTGCAGATTCATTTCGGTGTTGATACTGTTGACGTGGAAACGCATAATTCCGAGTCTGAGGACGTGAACAGCTCCAGTTAGACCGTCACATGTTGCCATCTCTTAATTACAGTAGTTATTGCGTGAATGCAGCATAAGCTCGTGGTTTTGATTTGGTAGGAACTGGAAAAGATGGCTGCTGTTTGTTTGTGGTGCTCCGTGACTGACGTCTGTCTACATAAAATTTGCATAGCATGAAACGCGCTGATGACGAATGATGTCTGCGCAAACAGGGTGCGTGAGGGTATGTAAAAACATACGCTGACAGGTAGGTAGGACATCATATTATTTCATTCGGACCAAATAAAACGATTGGATTTAGATTTTACTGTCCTAAGCCTTCCACAGACGATATATATTTATAAAAGAAAAAATTTCGACTGTTTAACATAATGATTGCTATCAGGATATGAGGAGACTTTCAATCAGTATAACAAAAAAAAAAGTTTCTGTAGGGAATCACCTATTGCACCTTTAAACTGATCAAAAGTCACAGTAAGTACAGTTATAATGTTACAAAAGATTTCTGTTTCAAAAGAATGCTTTGAATTTTCTATTCATCAAAGAATCCTAAAATAAATTCAGCTTTACCATCACAGTTGGATTTTAAAATATATTAAAATAGAAAACAGTTCTTTTAAATTGTAAAAATATTTCACAATAGTAATGTTTTTACTGTATTTTTGATCAAATAAAAGCAGCTTTGGTGAGCATAAGAGACTTCTTTCAAAACCATGAAATAATCTGCACATGCAGCAACTTGAACGCCAACCACAAACAACTTACGGCTAAGCTAGGGAACTACATTATTTAACATTACTACGGAGCCCCACAGAAGTCTGTATATTTTTTTTTATTTTTGTAAAGGTCCCTTTAGGGGCTCTGTATATTACTATATTACAATAAGATTGGATTATTTACTTTAATAATGCTTTTTTATTGAAAATCTGTCATAGGTTTGCTTTTTTTGTTGCTCTATAAAAGCATTAAGCAGCTCCAGGCTCTGTGTGTTGCAGTTCTTTTATAATGTCATGGTAAATCTGAAACTGTAAAATAGTTTTTCTTAAAAACCATGTAAAAGTAATGACAATTTCAGTAGAACATACTTTCTAGTTATACTCTAGTGATGTTTGATTCATGAGCAAATCATTAGTTTGAATCAGCTCTTTTCAAAAAATCAGTCATACAGATTCACATATTGGTATGATTTATTAGCAAATGAGTCTTAATCAAAATTATTTCAACAATCCTAATCCAGTAATCACAAATGACTGAAGAGGTCACAGAAATTCACTGCAAAAAAGTGTGGGAACCCTTTACATACCCTGTCAATCAGTTTTAAAATATAATAACTTTGCCAGTAGATATTAAACAATTTCTTTTCTTTCTTTCTTTTTTTTTCCTTTTTTGTAAAGTATGTGCATTTTATATAAGCAATTCTGTCATTAAATTGTATTATCTATATATCATAATTAATATACTGGCTATTGTTCTCTAGAACATAACAGAAATGAACCCACATCAGTCGACCACTAATTATTCTCCCCACACACTTGGCATAGACGTTTCAGAGGCGGTTACAAGTTATGACAGATTGTGAATACTTTTCTAATAACATGCATTTATGTGCAATAAGACATGTATTAAGAAGTCCAAAACAGTCTATTTTGACATTGTTTATTTTTACCACAGTAAAAGCAATCTTGCATTGCCAGTTGTGGATTATTGGTTTACTATAAGTCCTGGTAGAATAACCAAATAACAGTCTCATCTATAAGCTATATTCAGTTAAGAGGAATGAATTTCTCAATAGTTTGTTGTACCTATAGGTCCCATTGAGTTCTGGATGAACAACAGAGGGGTCCATGCCAGCCCAGTGCGTGGTCTGTGTGAGGAACTCTTTGTTCACGCAGTTCTTCAGGCTGTCTGGAATGCGACCTGGAGGAGGAAAACAGCTTCATTACAGGGAAGCCCTGAGTCATTGATCACAGCACATCAAGCCTGCAGTGCTGCATTTAAAAAAACTGTTTTCACTGGACTGATGAAAGAGATCAAACACCCAGTGCTCTCAAATCATTTGACAATGGTTTTAAAAAGTGTTATTGATAGCGTCATGTGTCAATGTACCGGTAATAGCTCGACGGATCTCCCGCGCCGCCTCCTCCCGCATCTCAATAGAGGCCTGCTCGCTGTACCAGGCCGCGTGAGGGGTGCAGATCAGGTTGGGGGCGTCTTTAAGAGGACCTTGGCTGAAACTGACACACACATGCAGCTGAATGAGTTTGATGCTCCCGTTGAGTGAAAATGATTTCAGTCAGAAGGACATTTTACATGGTGACAAATGAATTTTCCAGCTCTTTGTGATTACTGGATAAGGGAAAAAAATCATTTTATTTAGGTTGCACTTACAATTTGATTCAGGGTTATTTCCATTAACTACAACACTGTTGTTAATTGAAATAAAGCTAAAATATTTAAATACACCACCAGCTTGGTTGTTTTAGCAATGTTTTAATGACCATCCATATTTATTTTTCAGTCTCTTTATTACAATACAAACAGAAAATACAGGAAATATGTACACAAAATGTAAAATATAAAAAATAAATTCTGAACAAAATTGTTTCTTTAAGCAAAAAATCTGTATTTAGTGTGTCATATATATATATATATATATGTGTGTGTGTGTGTGTATATATGTGTGTGTGTAAAAATAAACTAATTGAAAATTAGAAAACTGAAATATGTTTAAGTTGAAGCACCAAAATTACTGACTGGAAATGTTAGAACTAAAACCAAAATAAATTAAACCTAAATAGTAATATTAAAAAAATCCTAAAACAAACAAACAAACAAACAAAAAAACTAATAAAAATGACAAAAAGCATGTAAAAAAACTACTAAAAATTAAACTGAAATTACAATGAAAACTGAAAAAGATAGTAAAAGTTATTTAATAAGTTATATTATAATAATAAGAACTATAAGTAAGCAATAAGGTATTAGAGGCTGTGCTGTATCGTGAATAAGACACGGCTGAAGGGCGTTGTTAGGCACGACACAAAGCACTAGCCTTGAGTACCTTATTGCTTTTATAAAACGGTAACCACACATTACAAATATTAAAACCAAAAATATATATTAATGCAACATTCATGAAGTAAACTTTAACTAAAAGCCTTCCTTCCACCGGAAAAAATAGTCCCTGGCCGTGAACAGCAACAGAAGTTACATTATTACACCATTAGATGGCGGCAAAGACTGTCTTTATGAGTGTGTCAGACAGTAGCGAAGACTTTTACATTGAAAAGACTGAATTGTTGTGAACACGGAACAAGACGCAACTGACAAATGTTTTAACTAGAGCTGTCAGTCACGGGAAAACCCCTTAACTGTTAAAAGGACAAGATAATACATCGGTCGTTTAAATGTCATTTAAATGTTCATATTATTATGAACATAGGACTGATCTGAAGGAAAATGCTAAATCTGAATGCAAGTAATAAACTCGCTCACTCAATCAATCTTTTTCTTACAATACTCTCTTCATAATACAGTAAGCTTCAATGAACAATATCAATTGAGAACAAACAGTTTACATTGCTAAGAGTGGTTGCTAAGGGTGTTGTGTACACTCAAAAAAATGAATTGTTGGATTTACTTAAAAAATAAGTGTCAAGTGGTTCCACGCAACAATATTGAGTAATTTGTACAAAAAACTATTTAGTTGAATGAACAAAAGAAATTCTTTGAGTAAATACACATCCTTTGAATGTCACTGTTACATAACATTTATATGTGCTAAATAATTGTTTACTAAATAATGTTATGTTTATTACGTAAGGTGAACACATTTTTTTTTTTTTGAATAATCATTTAAATAAAAAGAATACAACATATCAGAATGCAGCCCCTCACCCCAAACTGCACTCAAAAAAATAACTAATTAAACAAACTCAATTGAATTGAGAGCAGGAATTTCATCCTATAAGCATCCGTATATGAGTGCGCACAGCCTAAACACAGACGACACTCTTCTGCATGATGGTAACCACAAAATTCAAAAACATTACAGAAACTACTCTAAATGTCCAATATAACTGAACATTAAACACTAACATAAACTAACAACATCTTTCCCTTTACTGAAAAACACATAAAATAACACTTTAATCCCTAAATTTACTCTCCTAATGCAGTCCTTTGCAAAGCATGCTGGGAACTACGGATCCACTGCACAGTTAGTTATGTCAACAATAATGTGTGCGTTTCACACAGCAATGTTAAGTTGACTGAACAAACACTTACTAAGTAAAGCTGACAATACTCAATTTTAGTAGAAACAACGCAGTTAAATTACATTCATGTAGTTACATGAGTTTTTTAAGTAATGTGAACAAGGGAGGTTTGAGTGAAACTAACAACAGTGAAAGTTCATTTTTTTGAGTGTAGTGATACACAGAACCGTTGGGTGAAGCGGTCATAGCCATGTTTTATCTTGAATAAAACACAGCTATTGACCAAATTAGAATCAAGGACAGGAACTAACCATTTTTTAGTAGTATATAAATAATACTAAAATAACACTAGATTTCACAATTGGTATGAAAGCAATTTGACCTCATTTACAAAAGTGTTCCAAATCTAGTTGTCTAATAGACATGGCATTGTATACTACGAATATTGTTTGATTAATTGCTTTTGCTCCTATTTTGTAAGTCACTTTGGATAAAAGTGTTTCTTAAATGCGTAAATGTAAATGTAAAAGTGAACCACTAACAATGCCGTATAAATTCCAGCATTTCTCATTGCTACTTGTCTCCTTAGAAACTGCCTTCGGGAAGCAGCTCGCATTCTTTACATCTCTTGTAATGCCTTTGTAGCAAACAGATTCATGTATCTGTGTGGTTTGGAGCTAAATAATACAATGCAAAAAATACCTGCAGAGTCCAGGGGTGGAATAGGAATGGGGTTTGAATCAAGCAATCGAACCAAAGGTCAAAACAACACAATCCTTCAACATAAAATGTTGTTGTTCACCTGAAGGGCTCTGTTTCATGGACGTCCAGGGCGGCTCCCCGTATTCTCCCCTCTTTCAGAGCCTGGGCCAGAGCTTTCTCATCCACCAGACCACCACGTGCAGTGTTCACTAGGAAGGCGCCTTGACGCATCTGCAGTCAACACAGAACAGTTATCTTACACGAATGTGGCAACAGCGCACATGTGCTCTCGTGTTTGTGAATAGCTGTGGGCGGCACCTGTTTGATGGTGAAGTCGTTGATGAGATGGTGGTTGTGCTCATTGAGGCTGCAGTGTAAGGTGACGCAGTCGCTGTGGAAGAGCAGGTCCTGTAGGGTGTTGACTCTCTGCAGCCCCAGGGCTCGCTCCATCCCGTCAGACAGGTACGGGTCGTAGAAGATCACGTTGAAACCGAATGCTTTGGCCCTCAGCGCCACCGCCTGTCCAACACGACCTGAGAGCAACCATGAATGAAGGAGCCTTCAGTTTTTTTTTTATTACTTTATAATGCCTGACAAAACAGGCTCCATTAAAATGGTGTGTAGTTGTGCTGCTTTCCTACAGTCCACACAGTATGCCAAAAAAAAAGTGTTTAAAAGGTACCAGGCTGATATTATGAGCTAAAGTAAAGTAGTTTTGAATGTTAATTTCCTTTATTCTTAATTTCCAGCAAAAGTGTGTTTAATTGATTCAAATGTGTTTAATTGATTTCATTAATGTAGTTATATCATACCTGTGTTATTTCCACCTTCTTTGAAAAAAGATAAAATACATAAATAACTATACAGCAATATTTTAAAGCAATATACAGTAAAATATTATATCTGTGAAATATTATTACAATTTAAAATAATTGTTTTCTATTGGAATTTAATTTTTTTCCTGTGATGCAAAGCTGAATTACTCCAGTCTTCAGTGTCACGTGATCCTTCAGAATTCATTCAATCATGCTGCTAAGAAAAACATTTATTATTATTATTATTATTAATGTTGACAATTTTAATATTTTACTGCTTATTATTTTTATGGAAACCTTGATCATTTTTTTCAGGATTCTTTGATAAATAGAAAGTTCAAAAGAAAAGCATGTATTTGAAATAGAATCTTTTGTAACATTGTAAATACTGTCATCTTTGATCAATTTAATGGGTCCTGAACGTATTATTATAAAAAAATTAAAAAAAATTAATGATACTAAACTTTTGAACAATAGCATGTGTGTGTATATATATATATATATTCCACATTATTAAGCAAGTCACAGTTCTCATGCAATATGGGGATAAAGAAAGATCACCATTTCCTGCTTTTCATCTTTAGAAAGTTCTTTCTTTCTCCCCATATTACATGAGAACTGTGACTAATAATGTGGAACAACCACTTTAAGTAGGTTTTCCGTTTACCTAAGATCTGGTAAACTACTTAAACCTGTCTGAGACTGATACAGTCCAGTTATCTAAAAAGATACGAGAAATAAAACAAACACTTTCTTTGAAAAACTAAAATCTGAATGTTTATTGTACTAAAATCCTACTGATATCTCACTTGCATAATAATTTGGAACACAGAGGGCCCTATCACACACCTGGCGCAATGCGAGGTGTGCTCAGGCGCATTGTTGGCGTGTTGCTATTTTGAGGTAACTGAAAACGACTGTGTCATTGACCAACAAAAATCTGGTCTAAAGTCAATGGCGCAGTATTATTTTTTTTTTGTTATTTAAAGGGTGCGTTAGTAATATGCGCCTATAGGTGGGTGTGCAATGTGCGTACACTCACAGGGATGCGCAGCAGCACACAAAAGGATTCCTCTCTGGAGAAGCGTTCAGTCTTTCCAAGTGCAACTGGCTTTTAAAGGGATTTGGAGATGAGACTCTGATTGGTTTATTGCACGTTACGCCCAAAACACAAACATGAATCAATAAGGGACTAGGTACAATCCTTTTAGACCATGCGCTTAGATCGTTAAAATAGGACCCAGATTGTGTTTGTGTGTGTAAAATTTTCTAAAATAAACATTTAATGAAAAATTATAAATTGCTAAAAATAAATTTTCTGAACACAACTGGCTCTGACTAGACGCGTTTGATTGTGATCAGTCATAAGTATCAATTTACATTCATAACTGGCCTTACAATCGTTAAGTGTGTGCGTGGCTTTACCGTTCGTTCCTCTGTTATCTTTATAGCTACTGGTGGCGCCTTCATCAGAATTTTGAATTTTCTTTGTCTGCACCAGTCTATTCAGATTTACCCACCCCTACACTGCACATAAAAACAAAACACACCACCGCTGGTTTCTTTATATCTCCTTCAGAAGATCTCTTCCTGTTTCAGTGGGCGTTTCTTGGCCAGAATACACAGCAAAGTGGATCAGACTTCATGCCGAGAGTCAAAGGTCTGGCTATGCGAGACAACACACCTAGGCCAATGATCCCCAGCGTCTCTCCTCTGATCCGGGCCGCCCCAGACGCGACCTCTCGGATTTGTTCCACACTTTGGACCCGCGTGCCCTCCCGGAGAGCCTGGTGCAGCCAGGTGGTGCGTCGGTACAGGTTCAGGATGTGACACATGGTGGAATCTGACGTCTCCTCTACTGAAGCTGCTGGCATGTTGCAGACTGCTATACCTGCAGATGTGGAAGGGTTACGGTCAGACTCTTCATACAGCAAACACACACACACATTGTTGTGCATAGTGTGCAATGTAATGGAAAATCTTCTTAACCATTACCTAAGTCTCCAGCAGACTTTATGTCGATATTATCAAAGCCGCTCCCAATGCGTACAATTATACGAAGTGCTTTGAACTTTTCCAGGTCCTCTCTCATCAGGGTGATGGTGTGGTACATGAGAGCACCCACTGCTTCATTTAACACCTAAGAGAATACACAGAAAATACAGTCAGTCTATGCACAGCAGATACACACAAGTACAACAGCTCTGAAACTGATGGGCAAAAAGTCAAAATGATTTTTCCTAATTAAGAGAAAGTACAGTGTGTAATAATCCTTACTCACAATTACAGGGGTTGGCAACCATTTTGTCATGAAATTAAGTGACTCCCCCACAATGTATAAATACATATAACAGTATTTTAAACATTCATAATGGCTTCACGGAAAGATTAACACGTTTTACAGTTGAATATCAAACATTACTTGATCAATCACAAACTTACTTATTTGATTAGTAACATATAAATAGTGTAGAACCTTAAGGCCTGGTTTCACTGACAGGGCTTAGGTTAAGCCAGGTGTAGGCCTTAGTTTAATTAGAACATTTAAGGGTGCAGTAGGTAATCTGGGAAATGCTAACATTTGCCTGCTAGCATTGAAAGCATACGATCCCACCCTCCCTGCAAATCTCCATCTAAAGCCACAACTCCTCCAAAACACTGAACACACACACACACACAGCTGCTCTTGGCAAAGCTTCACAAGAGAAGGAGGTAAAAATAACAAAACAATATAATAATAATAATAATAATAATAATAATAATGAACGCTTGTACCTGACTGCTGCAGATTCATTTCGGTATTGATACGGTTGAGTCTGAGGACGTAAACAGCTCCGGTTAGAACGTCAAGGGTTGCCATCTCTTAATTATGGTAATTATTGTGTGAATGCAGCAGAAGCGCATTGTTTTTATTTGGTAGGAACTGTAAAAGGTGTCTGTTGTTTGTTTGTGGTGCTCCGTGACTGACATCTGTCTACATAAACTCTGTATAGCATGAAATGCGTTGATGATATATGATGTCTGCATGAACAGGGTGTGCAAGGTTGACGGTAGCCATTGACTTTCATAGTATTTTTTTCCTACTATGGAAGTCAATGGCTACCGTCAACTGTTTGATTACCAACATTCTTCAAAATAACTTATTTTGTGTTTAACAGAAGAAAGAAACTCATACAGGTTTGGAACAACATGAGGGTGAGTATATGATGACAAAATTTAAATTTTTGGGTGAACTATCCCTTTAACTTGTGTGATACATGTACTGTCTTGATGTGTGTCGTGCTTTCAGCAGCTTGTGATGCACAGCAGCCACGCTAATGGTTTGTCAGAGCTCTATGCTTTCATTGACTTGCACAGTTTGATTCTGACACTTTAATAGTATATAGCTCATAACTTAATAAAACAAGCTGTGTTACTATGAGGAATGATTACCTCGAAATGTAGATCTGTATGCAGGTGTGAGGTACTTCATCTGAATGAAATACATGCACCCCTCTCGCTTTTGCTCGCATGCCAGCAATTACCCCTCCGTGCCATAGACTGCCGACCCCCTGCGCTATTTTGTATTTATCAAGAACAATACTTTAATATTTTTGAATGCTCACAATGCAAGTTATTTGAAACTTGAATTAAACTGGCTCCAGTCTGCAACGCCGTGCATATTAATACTCATTATTAACATGCACAGCATTGCAGGCTTGAGCCAATTTCACCCTGGCCAAGAAGATTAAGCTATGAAATGAAATTAATTTCAAACTCCAGGTTCTACACCTTCATCTGGGTAGACATTAAACCAGATAAATTGAGGTCATTACAAAAAAAATCAAAAGAACTGGTTTAAAAACTGGCTGCATTGATATGGCTTTAATCCCAGTCTTACAGAATCACACTCAGACATGAAGATTATTCAACTGCCATTTAAAGATTTAATCACACATAAAACCCCAAAAATTTAAAGAATTATATTATATTATATTATATTATATTATATTATATTATATTATATTATATTATATTATATTATATTATATTACAGTGCACAGCATAAATGAGTACACTCCCTCTGAAAAAATACAAAATATGTATTTTCTTTATGATGATCACTAATACAATTCATGGAAAGATGGCAAAACTAAAACATATACATAATAAAAACTGAGAAAAATATGTCATTAATAGCCATAAAATAATTAGCCAATTTTGTTTAAATTAAGGATTGCAGAAATGAGTACACCCTAGATTGAATTCAACAAATGTATAATATTCTACCACTTAGTATGCCCTCCATAATTTTGAATATACTGCTCTGACCCTTCTTGGCACGGAGTGTACAAGTTCATGACAAATTGTCACATCTGTCCTGTTTAACTCCTGGATGATGAGCTCCTTAAATGCCCTGATCTTTAATGGGGAGTGTTGCTCAACTCTTCTCTACAGAATCCCCCACATGCACTCAAGAGTTTTAAGATTGGATGAAACATGTCCACAGAAGGTTTTTCACCTTGGGAGAATGCATATCCTCATTGTCATGTTGAAAAAATGCCCAACAATGCAGGAAATGAGGAAAGGGTAACATCTTCTGTTTCAAGTTTGTGTATTAAATTACACAGTGGTGTGGGAATTCATGACAGCATTGATAAAGCACAACTCCCTCACACCTTCAGCACTCATACATCTTTATAAGAGCTTTACTACCACTGAACTTTACTGTGGGAACCAGGCACTTCTCATTGTACTCCTCCTCTAGCAACACCATAACATTTTGGATGCTGTTAGATCCAAAATGATTGATTTGATCTCATGAGACCAGAGTATTGATTCCCAGAATCTATATTTTGTAAATATGGGCTTTGGAAATGGCTAACTGGCTTTGGCTACAGTAGGTAGTTCCAGTGAGAACAACAACCATGCATGTAATTTCTGCAGGCTGCATCTAACTCCGAGATAAGCAGTCACTCTTTTCATAGCTTTTGCTGGCTCTGAGACACTCGCTTGGTATTTCTCCTGCTCTCTGTCTAGCAAAAAAATCCCTCATCACTAAATGAAAGCTTAAAACGAAGGCCTGATTATTTCAGGGGCCTTGGTCACAAGTCAATTGTTTTTGAATTTCTGTGTTACTTTTGCTATATTTTCACACTTAAAACAATGATTTGGTAATCCTCTTGTACCAATGTCCTCTTTTGTGCTAAGAAATACGTCTCCTGACAGTTCTCTCCCAAGAGGTTCCATTGTTGTCAGCATTAAGTCTGAGAATGATTCAGTGGTCTATACAACACTTTTAATTGTCAAGAAATTACTTCTCTTTAAATGTTTTGGTTCAACATTCAAAATTTGTATTTTGTTTTATTTAGTAACTTTTAAAAGGGTGTACTCATTTTTGCTACACAACATTTTATCACCTTGATAAGAAAATCTTAATTTCCTGAATAATTTTGACATGTTCCTTTGGTAATTGATTAAGCAGACTTGCTGGAACATTATATCTCTAAAGAACCCTAACATGTCTTATAAGTAATTGAGTAATTGCTGACTTTCAGAAGTTTCAGAGGGGGTTGTACCTATTTATGCTGTGCACTGTATATTATATTATATTATATTATATTATATTATATTATATTATATTATATTATATTATATTATATTATATTATATTATATTATATTATATTATATATTATATTATATTTGAGGCATTTTTATTTGAACACTTCAGAAACAACAATATTTTATTTGAATTGTAGTATTTATTATTAGTGGTATTTATTGTGCTGAATTTAAATCATGCTTATTTTAATCAATAGAAAATAAATAAAATCAGGTGTGTACCATTGCAAAAATTCTACCAAGATGTAAAAATACTTTACAATGAATAAATAAAATGGAAGATGCATAAAATGTGGTTATGAGGTTATAATAATGATATTTTTTATATATATATGGTAATGAGAATGTGAGGATGTTTCATTGTCAGGAGTTAATTTGCACTTCAGCGATCATGTTTTTACATTGTGAATCAGATTAGAAAAACCCGAGGTAGACTCTTTAGAGGACAGTATTATGATATACACTATACGCCTGCAACGTTTCACTGTTAATATGACTCAACAAGATGAGTCGTTTTCTGCTGATGACCAAAAACAAGAGCTTCACTGTACAACTTCACTAACAAAGGGTTATGATGATTTATCAGTTTACTTGAAAACACTTGACATAATCTAATAAACCATCAAGTTCTGGAGTAGCACCCAACATAAGCAGATTTACCACATCATAACTCTGGTAGATGATGAAAAACATCATTTGGTTTGACACCCTTCAAGAAAAATCACTGCAATAAGCAATCAGTGTTTTTTATGAGCTACAACAGAATGAGATTTTTACAGCCTTTTTTTTTTTAGTTTTAGTAGACAGTTTTCATGTCACTTTATCATCTGCTAATAATTTCTCTCCCAGACAGACAATTGATTTTCCATCTTATCAGAAGCTTGTTTCTCTGTGTAAGGAGACTGTACAGTTTCTGTCCATTCAGCAGCGTCCGATTAAATAAGTTAAATAAGGAGGCTCTTTGTAGGTTTGTGGGAAGGGGCAGAAAGGGAGTGCCATCTGTCTGTGCCGGCCTGGGGAGTGTTCTTTGAGAATCAACCTGGCAGCCACCCAGAACCACACAAAACATGCCAAAAGCAATCGGCAGTTCAGCAGAAAAAATATGCGGGCCCTGGCTACATTAAATGTCTGAATGAGCATAAACGCATTCAGAGGGAGTAAATATTTATATGACTTAGAATTAAGTGAATTGTGTTGAGAGGGAATGATTTATGGCTGGTCTTTCGTGCGTAGCCAGGTGAATGAATGGAGCGAATGAGTTTAATTTAGGTTCATGGGTAATGTGAAAGAGAAAACCGTCACTTAATAATACTGACAGTGGTAAATCAGGTTTTCTTCTGTGTACGAACACATTATCAAATGGTGCACTTGCTCTTGTTCCAACCAGTAGTATTCGATATTTTTCAGCATTTATTAATCTAAGTTAATGTCGATTTCTACATGATTTAACATTTCAAGTTGAATATTTTAAAATTAATTTATGTCTTACGACATATGTACAATATAAATATACAATATATTCTAAATATAAACAATAATGTACTAGTGTACACTAGTTTGGGGTGGGTAAGATTTTTTAATATTTTGGAAGAAGTGGCTGCAATTATTTGATAAAAATAAAGTAAAAACAGTAATATTGTGAAATATTTTTACAATTCAAATTAACTCTTTCGATTTTAGTATATTTTAAAATGTAATTTATTCCTGTGATTCAAAGCTGAATTTTCAGCATCATTACTCCAGTCTTCAGTGTCACATGATCCTTCAGAAATCATTCTGATATGATGATTTGGTGCTTTACTATCAGTTGAAAACCGCTGTGCTGCTTCATATTGTGGAAACATGATACTTGTTTTTCAGGATTCTTTGATGAATTGAAAGTTAAAAAAATAAACAGAGTATATTCAAAAATAAAAATCTTTTGTAACATTAAAAATGTATTCACTGTAAATTTGGATCAATTTAATGCATCCTTGCAGAATAAACGTATATTAAAAAAACGTACTGACCACAAACTTTTAAATGGTAGTGTAAGTAGAATTAACATTCCCTATAAATAAATGCTGTAAAAATTGTTGTTCATTGTTAGTTCATGATTGAACCTTATTTTAAAATACTACCAAATTTAATTTATGGTGCATATTTCTTTCAGACACATGACACTGACTGGAGTCAGATAATGTCCGCCATTCATGATGACTGACAAAGAGCAATGTGTTCTTTCACAATGAAACATCATAACATGACAGATCTAGTTATAACAAATGCTAAAGAAAATGATTGATCAATGACTGAGCAAGAGAGAATGAGAATGAAATAAATAAATCACATGAAGTACAGCTGGTAGGATGGCTGTGAGATTTCATCACGTTACCCAGTGAATTCATCTAATGAATCATTCTACTCATTTCTGGCAAAAACGCTCACAGCCTCATAAATATTACCCCATTGTGCAATCTACTTTTTTAGCCTGTGAGATGAAGTGATTTTTCCATGTAACAAAGCCAAAGAGGCTCCATCATGTCGAGCCAGTGGGATCTATGATGAATTGCAGAACCATACTCAAGCATATATTACATGATATATTAATCTGTATGAACCAGTGATGAAAAAATACCACTCCACACAGATGTAATAAATCCACATGAACAGCATTCACAATGCGTTTTACTTCTGTGACGTGAAATATTCCTCAGTGAAATAGTGGGAATTAATGGCCAGGAAGTAGTTTTTTCCATTTGGATTTGATTGGCTGTGATATTGTTGGTTTATGTTATATTTCTCTGCCCATTATTTCAGAAGTGGAGAAAGTTACTTTGTGAAGCAAGCTGCTTTGTTTTGTACAGCGTTCTGCATGAGATACGGACAAAAATATTGTGGCCACGAATAATAGGGTTAATTCTGTCTTTAATTTACTTATCCTCATGTCGTTCTAAACCCGTAAGACATTCATTCATCTTCGGAACACAAATGAATATCTTTTTAATGAAATCTGAGGGCCTTCTGTCCCTCCACTGACAGCCTACGCAACTACCACTTTCAAGCCCCAGAAAGGTAGTAAAGACAACTTTAAAGTACTCCATGTGACTCCAATGGTTTAACCTGATTGATACACGGTCCGAACCACTGATTCGAAACAAAAGATTCATAAAGTTTTGAAAGTGTTTTGAAATCGCCCATCACTAGATATTGTTGAATAAAGTCATTATTTTGTTTTTTTGGCACACAAAAAATATTCTTGTTGCTTGATAACATTAAGGGTGAACCATGAACTGTTTTAAATATGTCTTTAGTACCTTTCTGGGCATCTGAAAGTGTTATTACGATAAGTGTAAAAATATCGTAATTTGTGTTCCAAAGATGAACGAAGGTCTTGCGGGTGTGGAACGACATGAGGGTGAGTAATAAATGACAGAGTTTTCATTTTTGGGTGAACTAACCCTTTAAGCCTTGCAATTTAAGAAAACGTGATTTGAAACCGCTCACGCACAATAATAAAGCTGCTGCCGTCCTTGCCATTCATGTTAATAATCAAACAGTCTCTCGTTGCTCTTAACTAAATCACTTTTGTAAAGATTAGTTTTGTACACCATTTTTGTACATTTAATTACTTTATACAATTTATTTTGTATTTCTATTTCTAGTGCTTGAAGTTTAGTGCTCGAGTGTTGATGGTCAGCGACTATTCAGTACAGCTACATATGTTTTGCATTAAAAGAGGAATAGAAGATCTCCCCAAAATGCAGAAAACTTGACTTTATAAAGAGAATCCCGTCTTACCTACTTAATTAGGATGTAGGAAGGAATGACACAAATACTTGCTGAATAATATTCCTGATCATTTCTGTTTCAGACTACTCATTTTGTTCATTTAGGAGTTGCAGTGTTTCCATTTGGTTTTTGACCTCAGTCACATATTGGACAATGTTTAATTACACCTTATGGGTTGTAATTATGTTCAGTTTACATTAAGTCTTGTAGGCTTTTTAATAAGCCATAGTATCCTAATATGGATATATATTGTTTTTAAAGGCCTATTAAAATATGTTCTCTGTAAAATTAATATTTGTTGCGCTTTGAATTTTGTATTAATTAATCCAAGAGCAAAATTGAACATAGTGCTACCATACCATAGTAAGTGAGATTAAGTGCTACTTGTTCAGTTACCTTCTCGTGGATCTCCTGGGTGGACTGGGCATCACAGAAGGCCACGGTGGCCACGTCCTTCAGGATGGGCATCTCCACCGTACAGTCCCGCCCATCCAGCAGTGCCACCAGAGGACGAGGGTGCATGGGCCCATTCATTATGGGAGGCCTGATGCCTGTAGAGAGAAATAAATCACATATGTTACATGTCTTGAGCTTGTGTTCAGGTGTGTTTAATTTTATCTGCACAGGCAAAGGGAATTTACTGTTCTAGTATCAATCTTTCCAAAAGATTTGGCTCAAGGATTAACACAAATATTGAATGCCAAGTTTCAGATTCTAAAAATAAAGTGACTCATTAACACAGAAAAAGACAACACTGTGTATTAGCAGTCGGCTGATTCCTGCCTTTATTGCTCAATATTAAAAATGATTTTCATGTTTTGCAGTTTTCCATTACAGTAATACGGAGATTGTAGAGGTTTTATATCCACTTGTAAAAGACACATCAAAAGAACTAATGAAAAGATCAAGAACTTTCTTACATATAACTATTCATTACTGGTGGTCAGTGACATTTTTTCCAATGAAATGGTTATATGATAACAGAATTAACTAGACTGTGATAAATATATAATCAACCAGATGCTTGATATCAAACCCTTTATTAGAGCACTGACTGATGACATCATGATGAAATACACAAGTGCTCATGTGAAATCAGCTTTGAGGAAAAACAATGAATGATCTTAAAGTAACTGCAGCTGATGTAACACAGATGATGATGTGTAATAATAATTTTATCCCAGTACCTCAAACTGTGCTTTCATGCTCCTCACATTTACTCATCTAAGACTACCAACATTTTCAGTCCTAAATTATCATTTTACTGTGATAACCCAAAATATGCTGGCCATGCTGGTAGATTTTGAGCCAAATATAAAAGCCACTCCAAAAGTGCTTATCAGCGGTCGGGTGCCCACTCCCATGAATGACTCAATCAAGTCGGTTTTCCTGCACTCTCATACACACTTATATATTTGTATGTATGTTTTTTAATATTTTGGAATAATATAATCAATGACAATTAAATCAATCATTTAATATTAAACCATTGTTTTTTGTTCAATTACAGCATTCTCACTGCTTCATGGGAATGCAGTTCATTCACTCATAAAAAACTTTAAGTACACACTCTTGTCTTTGTATCTGATTTTCGCATATTTTTGCTTTAAGTAAATGTTTGTAATGTTGATTTATCTCAGAGCTGGTTGGTTGGGTCAAATCCCTATGGAGAAAATAAATGGGAAAAACACTTCTAGACCCAAGGCTGCTGAAAAGGTGGGCTGTCACTGTTGCGCTGTATTGACATTGGCGATAAGCCTGCTGCTTGGCTAAGTAGCAGAACTTCTGTCAGTGAAAAAATATCTACCAACAGAACAACAGTCAATGGATAATCAATTTATATATGCATAACACCATTCAAAATGTTGGGGTTGGTCTCTCCTATGCTCACCAAGACCATTTGTCATAAAAAAATATAGTAATATTGTGAAATATTACTACAAATTAAAATAACCGTTTTCTATTGTAATATATTTTAAAATGTCATTTAATCCTGTGATGCAAAGATGAAATTTCAGCATCATTACTACAGTCTTTAGTGTCACATGATCCATTCTAATATGCTGACTTGCTGCTCAAGAGACATTTCTTATTGTTATCAATGTTGAAAACAGTTGAAACAGCATTTATTTTAAATAATAATTATTTGTAATATTATTAATGTCCTTTCTGTCACTTTCGACTGATTTAATGTGTCCTTGCTGAATGAAAGACTTAGGCCTGGTTTTAAAGACAGGGCTTAGATTAAGCCAGGATTAGGCCTTAGTTCAATAGGACATTTAAGTAGCTTTTATAAACGTGCCTTAGAAAAACACATTACTGGTGTGCAACTTGAAACAAAACAATGACACTGATATATTTTAAGATATGTCAGTACAAGCCGCTTTCAGTTAAAACAGCTCAAACACACATTTTAGTCTGAGACTAGGCTTAACCCTTGTCTGTGAAACCAGGGGTTCATTTCTTTCAAAACTCTTAATGACCCCCATCTTTTGAACATAAGTGTATTTGAGAAGCTAACATTTAAATATTTCAAATGCAAATTTGTTAATGATATAGTGTCAAAAGTACAATATGCACACCTGTGACCTCTCCCAGTTTTACCATGTATAGCCTGGCAAGTGCAGACATGGTGTAATCATGCCCAAAAGACACAGACACACCCACCTTTATCAGCCCCACCCACTCCTGCTCTCAGGATAGTCTTTCACACTCTTACACACACACACACACAATACACACGTTTATGCACAAACAAGACCTCTTTTACCTCTGTGAAAAGATTCCTCGCGTTCACGCATCCGTTCCCTCACAGAACCAGCTGTTTTCTCCATTTGTAATGAAGGTGAACTTTTACAACCATAAATTATGTGTTAGTGACATCTAAACTATCTCAGCAGGATCCGGTTATCTTGTAACACAGCCTCTGTTATCTCCTTTTTCTGATTAGGACAAACTGCCAACAATGTGCGATAGATGCTTCCAAGCACACATAAAAGCCCACAGCTCTAGGATCAAATGCTACAATCGAGAAAAGCATGAAATATTTCGCTCATAAGAACAATCTTTGACTCTCTCCGTCTTTGCATGTAAAATCACAGCTAGGTAAATCAAGAATCCTGCGTTGGAAAAAAAAAAACACATGGTAGTTTCTCGCACCACACCGTTCTGTCAAAATCCCTCGGCGCTCTGTTCATATTGCCCTGCCCCGAGGGTGAGCTAGATCTGTTTGAATTAGCTAGCTCATAGCAACAAGAACCAACAGGGTCAGTCGCACATGGCGTCTAAAGACCTCAACTGCCCACGGGCGATAATTCAAGCTGACATCTCCCCCTTTGTTGTCTTGTGGTGAAAATGAAAGCCAATTTCAAATCCCAACCTCTCGTTCACCGTGTGAAAAGAACAAAACCTGTTTTTTAATGGCACTGTTTTGCTTGTCACAGAGTGAGCTGGGGTGAATCTTGTTTTTTTTTTTGTAATTTGTGGAAAGCCAATGTATTGTTCTCATCCAAGATTTCCTGGAAATGTGCACTTGGGAATTTTCAAAAAAGTGGAAAGGGAGTCACTTGAAAATTGTAATAATTTTATCTGTATTTAACTTTCATTAGCCAACATTCTTAATCAATCAACCTAAAAATATGAGCCAAAAAAGTATTTGTACTGTGAGATCAGGAATATTGGGACAGAATTGTTTGTTCTAAGATTAAATAGTTGCCCATTAGCTGTACGTAAAAGAATGGCACAACTATTTCCATGAAATCCTGAAAAAAACTATTCTTCCTAAGGCTAAGTATTGCTGTTTTTGGACTCTTCTAGAATGAGAATTTCCTTCGAAGAGAGCAAAATTAGGAAGTAAGTCAAGGCCGGAACTGGAAGCCACATTTCCACTGCACAATGTGCGGGAGGGCCATAGGAGAGAGAGTCATGTCCTTGCCAACCCCTCAAATTTTCCAGAGGGGATAGTGTGTTTTTTTTATCTTTCGAGCTCGGAAAGATTAATGCAGTTAATAAAGCGAGCCATCAGAGGTCCGTAGCCCCGGCTCTCGGATGAATATTGTCTTCGCACGGGAAACAGAAAGCAGAAAGCAACCAATTGTACGTGGATGAATGGCTGAGATGAAAGATAATAGGAAAGAGGGAAAAGCGGAGCAGAGAGGAGGGGAGGAGGAAAGGAAGAGGGGGAGGGGAAGCCAGAATACTGTACGACAGCCGAACGAACGCTCAAATATTGGCACAGATATCCGTACAACACTTTCACGTGTGGCCCCATGCAGAAGGAAAGGTAAACGTTTACCTATAGGCAAGCCTTTGTTCAGCAAATGTGAGCTTCCCATCTCTTAGGATCCGCCTGAAAAATGAGCGTGTCTCCTCAGCAAGGCATTCACCAAAATCCTCAGCATATGGCGGCTACTTCAATTTTCTTATTCCTTCTTTTCTGTGAGTAGCTAGCTTAAACACACGCGCGCACGCGCTCCCACCCCTCCTTGTCTTTCTCTTTCTCTCCAACTCCCTCTCTCCCCCCCGCTCCCTCACTTTCTATTTCGACTCTCTCACTCGGACAAACACGCATGCACACACAGAATGCAAGTGTCACTGCATTTATGGGAGTGGGAGAGCGAGAGTGAGAGAGAGAAACGAGTGTGTGAGGTGGCTACAAGAAACACTGAAGAGGAATGGGGTGGAGCCTGTTCTCTCACAAAATTGATCTTTTGTTTCCTGAGAGGGGCAAAAGAAAAAAAGATGAATGGAAAATTGCAAAAGAAAAACAACATCAAGGGAAGGAGATTTGACTGTGTATTTTCTATTATTAAAAATGTTATTGTTTATGAATGTATTTTAGAATGTAAAAAATAAAAAATAAAAAATAAAAATTCAAAAATTGATATGTAACATAAAAATAGGGATTTTTTTTTGGTCACTTCTAACTATAGATGAATACTTATACTGAGTGAAAGTTAATTAAACGCCTCTGACAGTGATGGTTCTGGGTTATTTAGCTCTCAGAAAACCAATTACTGAATCCTACAGTCCTGAAGGGCAGCTCTGAGACATCTCCAAAAATAAGTAAGTACGAACAGGGTCACGTTTAGCCTCTCACACAGGACACGCTCTCATTTTAAAAACAGTGTAAAAACAGCAGAATAGAGTGGTGCAGGTACACTGTAAAAAAATATTGATTTGTTATTAATTAAAACATTTTTCTTTTGTCAAATCAACTTCAATAATTAATGTGGTTCAGATAACATAATATTTTAAAATTCTGTTGATTTAGCCAATCGCCTTCATTGTATAAACTCAATTTTTTTATTTCAATGAACTCAAAATTTTAAGGCAACCAGCAAAGTTACTTTTTTTAAGTTAACAATTTTTTTTTTTTTTTTTACAATGTATGATGTCAGAACACGGAACACTAATTCGCCGCTGGTTTAGGGGTGGGCGATACGACCAAATTCTTATTTCACGATATGAGACATTTTATTTCACGATAACGATACATATCACAATATACTTATGTGGCGAGCAGGGCGGGCGAGAGCCGTGAGGGAACGGCGCGAGGCCGGTGACGCGAGAGATAATGAGCTCCACCTGTGAGGAGCACCGGCCTTGAGTAAAAGGAGGAGCGACGACAGTGAAGGACGAGAGAGGACCAGGCCTGGACTTTATTTTATGTTTTATTATGTTTGTGTGGCCGGCAGACGTCCGCGAGGGTTATTACTTTCGTTTTGTATTTGTTTATTTTGAATTAAAGTTATGTTTAACGTTCGCCATTTCCCGCCTCCTTCTTCCTTATCTATGAACTTTGTTACAAGTTCATTTGTGTTATTTTTGTCTCTTTTTTTTTTTTTTTTTTAAAAGAAGAAAAAAGAAGCAAATTGCAAACAATAGCACAAATACAATATAACAAAAATATGAATTAAACAAATGAAGTTTTTCCAGGTACAATAATCAAATGTAAAAATAAAATATTCTTCATAAAATATTATTTAAATATAAATTTATTCTTATTAAAGCTAAACAAAGTAGGGTGCCCATAACGTGTATAGCTCAACTAACGCGATCATTATAAAGGTGCTCATATTTGACAATCGGAATATCAGATATTTTTTATAGTTAACAAATTTGTGAATATTTTGAATAAAAAAGGAAAACTGAAATAAAATTAGATCATCAGTCATACAGCGCTGCGTTGTGTGACATGACAAGCGATGACGCGTCACCATGGAAACAATAAAGTGATACGTTCTAAATAACGTTCGGCAGAATATTTTAAATTTACGTGCGAAAGGGTTATTTTATTTCCCAACTAATGACTCATCCGGGCTTTCCAATAGGTATGCCTGACACGGTATTTTCACAGACTAACACACGTCACGTCTCTGGCATAAACTACAGTATTTAAAATAGCATATATGCATTAGTTATATTCTCAATTTAATTTACAGAGCAATTCCTGCAAAGATTTTAGGTTTACTATAGTCTATAGAGAGTGTGTCGACTCGCAAGACTCGCAGCGGAGCGGGACAGGGGACAGGTGTCTCTCCATCGTGATGTCGGTCAGCCATCACGATGGACGATAATATCGTCCATCGGCACAACCCTAAAACAAAGTTACACATTAATGACAGAGAGCCGCAGGTATATTAGGCTGCTGTCACTATAAGACCAAACGCATGGATACACATCCTGTTTACCCCCATAACATGAATACTCCACCCGATGGGCATTCTGACATAACTGCATGTGTATTCAACCATTCAAGCGCAATAAGACACAAAGGAGAGCTGAATTTGCGTTTGCATGCTGAAAGACGCAGCTTTCTGTGTGCACATTTAAAGGATTAGTTCACTTTCAAATGAAAATTAGCCCAAGCTTTACTCCCCCTTAAGCCACCCTAGGTGTATGACTTTCTTCTTTCTGATAAACACTCTCTGAGATATTTTAATAAATATCCTGACGCATCCGGTCTTTATAATGGCAGTGATATTATAAATATCCATATTTAACAAGTTATGAAGTAAAACATCTTCTGTCAGACCGCCTTCCGTATTCAACGTACAAAGACAGTGGAAAACTCTCGCAGCTCAAAAGGCTTATGCTACAGTACAGTCCAAAAGTTTGGAACCACTAAGATTTTTAATGTTTTTAAAAGAAGTTTCGTCTGCTCACCAAGGCTACATTTATTTAATTAAAAATACAGTAAAAAACAGTAATATTGTGAAATATTATTACAATTTAAAATAACTGTGTACTATTTAAATATATTTGACAAAGTAATTTATTCCTGTGATGCAAAGCTGAATTTTCAGCATCGTTACTCCAGTCTTCAGTGTCACATGATCCTTCAGAAATCATTCTAATATGCTGATTTGCTGCTCAATAAACATTTATGATTATTTTCAATGTTGAAAACAGTTGTGTACTTTTTTTTTTTTTTCAGGATTCCTTGATGAATAGAAAGTTCAAAAGAACAGCATTTATCTGAAATACAAAGCTTCTGTAGCATTATACACTACCGTTCAAAAGTTTGGGGTCAGTAAGAATTTTTATTTTTATTTTTTTGAAAAGAAATTAAAGAAATGAATACTTTTATTCAGCAAGGATGCATTAAATCAATCAAAAGTGGCAGTAAAGACATTTATAATGTTACAAAAGATTAGATTTCAGATAAACACTGTTCTTTTGAACTTTCTATTCATCAAATAATCCTGAAAAAAAATATTGTACACAAATATTTTGTACAATTGTACACATTAAATGTTTCTTGAGCAGCAGATCAGCATATTAGAATGATTTCTGAAGGATCATGTGACACTGAAGACTGGAGTAATGATGCTGAAAATTCAGCTTTGCCATCACAGGAATAAATTACTTTGTGAAATATATTCAAATAGAAAACATTTATTTTAAATTGTAATAATATTTCACAATATTACTGTTTTTTACTGTATTTTTAATTAAATAAATGTAGCCTTGGTGAGCAGACGAAACTTCTTTTAAAAACATTAAAAATCTTAGTGGTTCCAAACTTTTGGACTGTACTGTACATCCTACGCCTTCCCTATTCAACTTATTGAAAAAGTCTAACTGACGCGACGCTAGTTTACACTTTCTTCGTAACTTGAATACGGAAGGGAATCTGGCAGAAGTTACTTCATAACTTGTTGTTTACACAGATGTATTGATTCACTTCAGAAGGCTTTTATTAACCCCTCGGAGCCGTGTGGAGCACACATTTATAATGGATGGATGTGGATGAATGCCCGTTCTTCAGCTCATACTCGTGGGTCCCGTTCACTGCCATAATAAAGCTCGGATGCGTCAGGATATTTATTAAAATATCTCAGAAAGTGTTTATCAGAAAGAAGAAAGTCATATACACCTAGGATGGCTTGAGGGTGAGTAAAGCTTGGGGTAATTTACATTTGAAAGTGAACTTTAAGCTGTGTTAGACAGCACGAGCACCACATTGAGTTCATTCTCACTGCTTACTGTGCTTAATAATACTTTTTAACATCGAGCACGTCCCAAATTCACGATCACATTCTGAGAGAGGCAGCTTTCCGTGCGGACACTTTGGCAGTGTGCCAGTCAGCACGAGCAGCACACCATGTTTCTTTACAGGATATATTGCACATATAACTCTTTTTAACCTCAAGCACGCCCCGCTCTTTATATTCTCATTCATGTGTTTCATCACTCTGAAGTGTCAATAGTGCTGTGGTATGCATTTATGTTGTTTACAAACCGTGATATACACGGTATAGCAAAATTTCTAAGGCTAGACATTTTATACGGTGGTAATGATATATATGTCATACCGCCCAGTCCTACTTCAAGATTTTCCTTTTGGGTTTTATAATGGGTTTTATAAAATCCCATAGGTAACCCTTTTTTAAAATAAAGCCTGTGGTAAACATAACTTGACAATACTTTGACGTTTTGTTATACAACGTACACTGCACACACTCACACCCCAAACTGCCTTATCTAGTTACTTATTAAAAACATAAGTTTTCAAAAATGAACATAACTGACATAACTCTAAAACCCCCATTATAAAACCCCATAGGAAAATCGCCAAGAGAACCTGCGGCAAATTAGCCTTCTGGGTTCTGACATCATACCTGCACCACTCTAGACAAAACGTAGGTGTCTCGAGACATGTTTTTAAAAGTTCATTCAAAATCAGCACAAAACTGTTTGAATGTGTTGTTTTTAATAGCCTTATCACCACTTTTATCATATTTTTAAAAGTCATTCTAACCATTTACTTAATGAGTCATTTGCTTTCAGTGGTATAACAGAATCAATTAAGCGTCTCCTCCAGCTGCAACATGCATCATTTGTCAGCTGATTCATTTAGATAAACTCACAATCCTCATCAAAGCTATGATTAGTTAACACAGGCCACATAACCCATGATCCTACTATGCAAATGTGCTCAACCACAATTTGTCAAAGGATGTTACAGCTTCAATACAGCTTAAGCTCTATAAACACCATTTGCATGCTGCTGATTACCACATACCTCATTTTGTAACAATAAACAAAAACAAAAAAACATTTACAGTAGTGCTGCACTTACAATGGAAGTCTAGATATTCTGGTGGGGGAATTTTTGTTAAAGCACCTACACTACCTTTCCAAAAGTTGTTTTTAACACATA
The DNA here is from genome assembly GCF_018812025.1 of Megalobrama amblycephala. Lineage (NCBI taxonomy): Eukaryota > Metazoa > Chordata > Actinopteri > Cypriniformes > Xenocyprididae > Megalobrama > Megalobrama amblycephala. The sequence goes on along the minus strand of NC_063066.1, from coordinate 20,906,747 downwards.
TTGATCATAAGTGATAGTAAAGACATTTAAAATGTTACAAAATTTCTATTCCAAATTTTTTTTTGTTTTTTTAACTTTATTCATCAAAGAATCCTGAAAAAAAATGATCATGGTTTCCACAAAAAATATTAAGCAGCACAATTCCAAACAAAGGCGTAGCTTAATGACGGCAAGTTTGAGCGCAGAAACTTAGGACATGTGGTCTTCAACTCAACAGCCAGTGGAAAAGAATTGGAATAGGATTCGGGAAGAAATCATGTTCATGGATGCGATTATTAACGTTACTTTAGAATGAAGTTGAACGAGGCTGCTGGAGCGATTGCGCAACGCGCCGCGAGCAGCGGAGCTTTTATTATGTCACAGTTGCTGGTGCTGCTTCCGCTTTTTTTGGTCATGAGTATGAGTTAACACAGCTCTGTTTATCATATTAGATACATTTGAGTGTGTTGAAAATGTTATATTGTTGTTACACTGCAGATAGATCGATTTTAGAATATCATATTAAATGCTGAATGGCTTATGTTGATGAATGGCATGCAATTAATTTTAAAACGTATTGTATGATGGAGAAAATTCTGTATTACTGTTACTAAAAATAAAGCTGCATCTGATTATGCTATGTTAGTTACTTCACAAAATAGTGTTTTTCTCTGAGGCATGGTAAAACATGGTACTCGCAAAAAATCAAGAAAATTAGATTTAAACAATAAGACTAAACATGTTGAGCTATATAACAATAATTAGTTTTCTGTCTATAAATATATCAAAACAGTTGTTCCCTTGTCTATTAAAACATGTAAATATTAAAGCGTCTTTGGTGTTTCCATGGTTTTTACCAAAAAAAAAAAAAAACGGAAACCGAGGGTAACGCGGGTATGACGCAATTGACAGGCGACTCCTCACACGTCCTGGAGCCTTGGTTAAAATTGCAATTTTCTCACGATTTACAAATAGTTGCAAACATTTGGGATATTGTAAGTACTCAAGTGAACAAAATATATAACACTGGCCTAGTGGTTTTTGGATATTTTACTACAAAGTTCTTACATATTGCACCTTTAAGTGGAGGCCACTTCCTTTCTGGTATCCTTCTGCTATCATGCAAAAGTTAGTGTTAATTTGTTATCTTTTCATGAGATGATGAATGAGGTCATCATGAGATGAAAGATTTCATATAACAGACAATGTCAGAAAGCAATTTTACCACATTAGTCTCATTTTTAAAAGTAACACATAATGCTCAAGTCTTTTGTAGTTGTGGGAGCAATGACAGCATCACTGTAAGGGAAGTTATTTGCTGAAATTCGATCCCAAAACATTCTACATAGTACATAACTATGTAGTAGTTATAACTATGTTAAAGAATATTCAAATTTTAGATATTATGTAGTTATAACTATGTTAAGAATATTCACTTTAGATACTATCATTCATAACTATTAATGAATGATAATCCAGGCAAAAACAGCTTTACATTATGAAGCACTTTAGTCTACCACAAAACAGAAATACATTATATAAATGAGCTGCATTGGAGGCCGTTTTAAATACATTCTGGTGTGACCACTTAACAGTGGAATTCTGAATTAATGTAACAAGTAACGCCGCTGCTCGGCAACCGTAAACATCCATTACATCATTATTACTCTGGAAATGTGTCGCAATTGGAAATGTCTGCCTACACTGGAAGCTTTTGCAGAGCTGATTATATTTTTCTGCTCAGTGTGGGAATTTATTCATTACACTACACATAAACCAGTTGTATGGTACAGCTGAATCTCTATAGTATATAGGGTATATACCACCTGTCCACATGATCCAGCCCTATAGTGGCTATACTAAGTTTGAACGTTATCTCAGATTAATATCTTAGCCCAAAGAGTTCCACTGCAAGTGCATTACTGCACAAAATATTTGATTATTACAAGCTGAAAGTGTCAAAATTATTTCCTGTGATAATCTATCACAGAATCAACCTTAACTATTTGTTCAGTTTCTTAACTGATTCACATAATGGTTTTCCTTAACATAAACTGTTAAAACATACTATCCTATTCTCATACAGTACATTTAAAGAATCACTGGGTTTTTGCAAAAATGTATCCATTTAACTCACACTCCACCTATAAAACCTGAAGGCTATGTATGCACTGTGTGTTGTGTGGCATGTACTGTACTGTATTTTTGCTATCTGCTAGGCCTCTGTTACAGTATGTGAATAACAAGACAGTCTGGGAACACAGACATACTGTATCTTGCGTGTGTGCGCTCCAGTGGAGAAGTCACACAGATTGGCACTCAAGCAGAAGAGCCCCATTCTTTGTGAATTCATTAGCGCTGGTCAGGACCTCAGGGGACGGTTGGTTTTGGCAAGTGAAGCACAAAGTATGCGTCACTTATGCGATCCGAGCACTTCGACCACATTGAATAAGCTGGCTAATCATGCCTGTGCCATAAAACGGCCGCTCACGCATTGATCCAGTAGGAAAATTTATGGAAAATCCATGATTTGATCACGAAAAGTCAGGTTTAACTCGCTTTTATTTGACCATTAAACTTAAGTAACTAGTTTTATTACTTAATATAACATTCCAGACATCAGAAGACAGAAAATGCTATCTAACGAGTTATGACACACCCTAAAATCTGTAATAACAGTTGTCACACCTCACAAACATACAACTTGTTCTCTAAACAATTCTTTCGTTATGATGAAATCTAAATGGACAATTCTTATTTTTTTATAGAATATTGCAGTATTTGTTATAAATGATTTATTCGTGTACATCATTACTTTTTTAATTCATGTGTAAAAAAAAAAACTGTAAAATTAACAAAAATAAATAATAGTTTTTTTCTTAGTTTTATTAAGTGCAAACAATAAGTGCAACCATAATCAAAGTACTCTCTCTCAATATTCAAAGTGCAAACAGAGACCAGAGCAAAGAGGTGGTTACAACTACAATAGGCTAAGATAGGTTTAATATTGGGAGACAAGTTATTGTGTGTAGCCTAATTTGTGCGCATCCGGGAGCTCGCGTTTTACTTTCGCTTTCGAATTCGTGATTGCGCGTACTCTGTGTATAGGGAGGGGCAGTGCTGAGCGAGCATTCTACAAGATAAGGCATTTATCAGACGCTTAAAGGTGAACAGAGGTCTTACGGGTTTGGAACGACATGAGGGTGAGTCATTAATGACATAATTTTCATTTTTGGGTGAACTAACCCTTTAAGCTCTGTTGCGCAATTAATCCTCCTCCACGGTCTTGTCAGTCATCGCGCCTTAAGGCTGATTTATACTTCTGCGTCGAACCTACGCCGGAGCCTCTGCGCTGTAGGCTATGTGTCTGTTTTCATTTATACTTCTGCATCGACGTGCATGCAGACCACTAGTTGGCAGTGTCCGCGATCATGTTGCGTACACTCGACGCAGAAGTATAAATCAGCCTTTACTCTCGTCACGTGATCAGTGAACTGTGATTCCTGTTGGATGAGCAGAGCAGACGTTTATATTACAATAGTTTACAATTGAAGCGACTGTTATCCAACTGAATTAAATGTTTTTTATTTCTATAAAAAAGGCAAAACGACAGTGGAAGAGATGCCACGGTGGGCACCGTAATGTCATGTAAACATAGCAGTGGCATATAACAAGAAATCTCGTCACATTTTAATATCGCGAGATCTTGTGGCACAAGATCTCATCTTCACATCCCTAGCATCTACACTACAATGGCATTCCAGTCAAATGTATTTTCAACAACCTCTTGAAGTGGTCAAAAGTGGACAAAACTTTTTAGACCCCGTTTACACCTGTATTTAGCGTCGTCCACTTGTGATCCAATTGACCAAAACACATCTTAATACCAGGTGTATTCGTCACAATAGGGAAAAAAGACTATCTCAGCTTCCTTTAATGTGATTTAGGAATGTCAAAATCTTCTTAATAAACAGCTGGTCAGTTTTGCCACTGTAAAGTCCTAGTAGGTATATATTTTCTCTAAAACCAACTGGGCATATTTTCTCCTTGTAAAACAGCGCAAGGACATAAGGTGAAAACCATCTCAACACCAAACCGCACATCCACCACAGTCAAATCAATTCTGAGCCACGGTAAGAGGACAGCTGGGAAAAGAGCCTGTCAGTGGACACAATCTATGATGAATGAGGAATACCGCAACTGGCACCGGTGAAAACCTCAAAAAAGACAATAAAAGAGGGAAAAATAGAAGTGGGAAGAGGCAGAGAGCATAAGAAAGATGCCCCTGAGAAAGATTACACTGCCTCAGACACACATTGCTGCTGCCGCCTCCCTGCCAGCACACACACACACACACACTGCAGCGTGGCGAATGGGTAAACTCCCTCACATTGCCTATCTTGAAGGGAAGAGGGTGCATGGATAACATTTCCCTAAATAAATTCAGTGTGACTGAACGCATCATATTAAACTTGGCTGCAATCGGGGAGTGCAGAAGCAAGAAAATTTCATTAAAACACCCACTGAGACCTATCAGTCCATCATTAGATCAAAGTCCATTAACAGATTGTATCTATGGAATATCTACATGGTGAATGCCAGAGAACAGGCAGTGATTCAATCAAGATTATTCTATCTTGGAGTCTTGGCGCAGCTCGTGCTGTGATTTCAGTCAACCATGTTCTCAACAACAGACAAAATTCTACAGGATCCTATGAAAGCACTCAATGTTGTGCTCTGCAACTACAGACAAAACAGACACAAAAATATGACCAAAGTAGGCTGCACACATCATAACCCGTTAGTAAATAAAAATTATACATAAACATATGACAATAAATCAATACTAATTAAACACACTTAAAACTGACTAGCAATAGAATAAGACTACTGGCACTTACTGAAGGGCAGGTGACATTAAATACTTTGAGGTGTAACAAGCTAAAATTCCTCTACAACTACTGTAAAAAGATTTTTTAAATTCTTGTATAATTATTACTCATGTCGATTTTATGACCTCATATTAATTGAGATTATATGGAATATTTGTAATTTAAAAAATTCATTTGTCACAGGGTGGTAAAAAATAGAATGACTAAAAGTTTTGAAAAACATTACAGTGCGAAATTATACATACATATCATTTTTTTAATAAAGGTTCATTACTTGTTAACTACACAAAGCCTTTGAGTATTGAGGCATTTTTGTCTGAACCGAACAATATTCATGAAAAAAAAAATATTAATGAATTTATGAAAATAAATAAGGAGAAACTAACTATTACTAATAGGTAATGAAAATGAATGAGCTGCAGTTTAGACATTAAAGGTGCAATATGTAAGATTTTCTGTCCGCTAGAAGTCGCTAGAGGCCTATTCAAAACAAAGGCGTAGCTTGATGACGCCAAGTTTGAGCGCGGAATCTTGGGACGTGGTCTTCACCTAAATAATCAGGATAGGACTCGGGCAGAAATCATGTTCATGGATGCGATTACTAACGTTACTGTAGTATGAAGCAGAGCAGGACTGAGTGTTGTGGGAGCTGAACGAGGCCGCTGGAGCGATTGCGCAACACACGCCGCGAGCCGCAGAACTTTTATTATGACACAGTCGCCGGCGCTGCTTCCGCTTTTCCGGTCATGAGTATGAGGTAACACAGCTCTGTTCATCATATTAGATACATTTGAGTGTGTAGAAAATTATCTTATAACTTTACTCTGTGCGTTCGCTCGGCGGCTGCTGTGAGACACTGTTACACACTGCAGTAAGATAGATTGATTTTAGAATATCATATTAAATGCTGGATTGTGTTGATGAATGGCATGCAATTAATTTTAAAACGTATTGTATGATGGAGAAAATGCTGTATTACTGTTACTAAAAATAAAGCTGCATCTGATTATGCTATGTTAGTTACTTCACAAATTGTTTTTCTCTGAGGCATGGTAAAACAATGGTACTTGCAAAAAATCAAGACAATTAGATTTAAACAATAAGATTAAACATGTTGAGCTATATAACAATAATTAGTTTTCTGTCTATAAATATATCAAAACAGTTGTTCCCTTGTCTATTAAAGGTCCCGTTTTTCGTGGTTTTTTGAAGCTTTGATTGTGTTTATAGTGTGCAATATAACGTGTTCATGTTTCGCGTGTAAAAAAACACAGTATTTTTCACATAATTTACTTATCTGTATACCGCTGTTTCCACTGTCAAAAAAACGGGCTGATGACTTCCTTGTTCTATGAAGTCCCTCCTTCAGAAATACGTAACGAGTTCTGATTGTGCCAGCGGTTCCTGTGTTGTGATTCGACAGCTCTGAGCGCACCGTGCCCAGAAAGGTCACGCCTCTTACCATAACGTGGAGATGCACGCGCTCAGTGTTATTGTAAACATGTCTTTAATTTTACCCTATCAATCTGAGCCGGAATCAGACCCGGTGATTGGACTGCGGGATGAAAATAACAGCGTTACGACGACATGGCGACAAACACACTCTACAAACGCAACTCTTGTGTATTCCTGTGGGCGGAGGTTAGTCAAAAAACTGTTTTAGTGACGTCATTAAAGAAGGAAGTAGAGGGATGTAGTCCAAACTGGCCGTTCGATGTAGGCGACTTCTGTTAAATAAAATATCTCGCTTGGCATTGAACTTTGAGCTTTAAAATTTTACAGATTTTATTTATACTCTAACAACAACATTACACACTAACTAAAGTTTGAAACATGGGATCACGAAGAACGGGACCTTTAAAACATGTAAATATTAAAGCGTCTTTGGTGTTTCCATGGTTTCTACAAAATAAAACTGGAAACCGAGGGTAACGCGGGTATGACGCAATTGACAGGCGACTCCTCACACGTCCCGGAGCCTTGGTTAAAAGTGCAATTTTCTCACTATTTAGAAATAGTTTCAAACATTTGGGATATTGGAAGTACTCAAGTGAACAAAATATATAACACTGGCCTAGTGGTTTTTTGATATTTTACTGCAAAATTCTTACATATTGCACCTTTAAGGAAATGTCAAGCACATCCACAGCCCAATTCGATTTTATATATTAACTTGCAGAGATAATCTTCAATCCTTTAAGTTAAAAAAGAGATTCAATTTCAGGATCAATCATCATATATTCATTCAGTTCACATATTTAATGCATGACTGGATTCCTGCATTTTGTACATCTCCACCACTAAATTTCTTATAAAACCTTTAAACTTTTATAGATATTATTGGCTTTTTATATATCGTGCCCTAATGCCAGCTTCAGTATGTCACTTGTTGCCGCTATTTAAAGGAATAACGATTCATTTAAAATATCAAGTGACTGAACACACTTACTCAAAGTAACCCGAACTCTGCCACAGTGTTGACAACTAAGTGCCCTTAAATGCAAGTGTGTTAGCTAAGAAAGCAGCCCCTCCAAAGCCAGTCCACAGCCGCCTTTATCTGCCTGACAGAAATAAAAAGCGCAAATGAAATCAGGGCTCTATCAGCGCGGTTTGGCCTCTTCTGACAAGCACACACCAGCTCAAAGAGAAAAGCAAAACAATCACAAACCTTGCATCACCCGCTTTGAAGGCTAAGGTCCCTGAATGTGCCCGGGATTCGGGTAAAACATGCAACGAAATGTGGCCAATCAGAGCCCTGTGACCGGTGAGGCAGCCAATCAGAGCAGGCTGCGCTTGGACGAGAGCCAATCATATCAAGACTTATTGCTCCAGCGGACGCAGAGGGGTGGGGGAGGGTTTACTCGCATGCTCGTGCAGGAAAGAGAAATGTGAGCGCGATGTGGGGTGAAAGTGTGAGGGCGGAGGAGGTAAAGGGTAAGAGAGCGGTAAAAAACTTTATTTTTTAGTAGCGTATCGAACTGAAATAAATGATTACTGATATAATAAGCAAAACACGACCCACAACTTTACCTACCATTAGTTTATAAGATATAGCAACATTTCCATTTTGAAAAAAAGGAAGGGCTCCACCACGTAAGTGATAATTTAATTGATATATAGCTTATATTATATTATCACTTAGATGTATTTCTAAAACCCAGCTGTCCTCAGACCATAACTCAATAATTAATATATAATAAAATAAATATTAAACTTAAATTTTTTAATGTTTTATTAGATTTACATATGTGCATACATTGTGTCTATTTAAAAAATTAAAGAAACTGGAAAAAAACTGCAAAATTAAAAGCTATCCTTTATCTTGAATGTCTGGACAACTCACTTACAATGAGGTCAGTAAGGTCACACACACTGCTGGTGAGTTTTATAGTGATAAAGAGAGATTTTCATGCTTATATTTTCTCTGTCAGAAAACCTTATTTTCTTCTGTGACATGTTTGTCCTCGGTTTTAAAGTCGGCAGGAAACGGAAGTTTGGATAATCTTTTATTTCCTATTGTGTTCCTATTGTCAAGTGACTTCTCGAACAAGAACAAATGTTGGGCAGGGCTTGATTTTGTCCATGGGGAATTGATTGGATGGTTGAGGTTTGCTATTGGTGGATCTGATGTGAGTGACAGGTTGTCCTGCCCTCGCAGCAGTAAACACATCATCCGAGAAGAGAGAGGATAAGTTATTTTGATTAATGATTACAAGGGTACATGAATTAAATAATATTAATAATAATGTGCATGGATAAATCATTTTTAATAAATATTAAATATAGTAAGTTTTGGTTTTATGGTGACTTTATCAGTGAGGTGTTTCAGCTTGATGTTTGTTCTCACACCAATATTTCAAACATTCAAAAAAAATTTAGATGAATATTAAAAAGATCTAAACTCCAATGTAATTCTGCAGCTTGGTTGTGCTAATAATATATATTTGGCATTCACCTGAAATCTGAAATATCAACTATTTCATTATGACAATCTCTGGTGAAGTCTTCAGTTAGATTCAAATACACAGTATAAAGAATCAGACCTCATATAATCAGAATAAGAAGCCTGTGGCAGTCCTCTGTGTCACTTCTCAAGTGAGCTTCAGAACGTACTGACATTTACACCAAGCATGAACTCAAGAACATGCATATCACGGTCGTATGGAAGCCATGGTTTATAGTTAGATAAGTTTGATGAATTAGTTGGCTATTGGCTTGTTTCCACCGAGCGGTACGGTACAGTACAGTACGGTACGCAATTTTTGCCATTTCCATTGTCAGAAGTTGTGAATGGTACCCTAATTCCAAACCTTACCATACCTTTTTTTTGGGACCCTTCCGTTGGGGTAACTAACACAATAGTACCAATAGTAACGGTACCAAAGGTGGAGCTACACTCACTGCTGAACGTTGGTTGACAGAGAATCATCACTTACATGTGCAAGGTGAATGACAACACAATACCATTGCAACACAATGCGTGTTTTTGGCTGTTTTTCCTTGCAGCCTTCAGCCTTATGCTCATATAAAGCTGCTGTATGTCCTCCATTGCTGTTTACTGTCACTGTTTACTGTCGATCGCTACTTTCCTACTAGGGTACTGTTGGCGGTGGAAACACAAGCCGAATCAGGGTTTACCATCCCCAGTCGTACTGTACTGTACTGAACTGAACCGTACCGCCATATTTGTTTCACTTATTATTTCGCTTCAGAAGACATTGATTCATCCAGTGGGGTTATGTTCAGGGTGCGAATTACGGGGGGGTTGGTTGGGGTCTGACCCCCCTAAAGAAGGCTTGAACCCCCCCTGAAGGACAAAAAAATAAGATGCTGGGGGGTCAAAGAAAGTAGCCTACCCGTAATATGAAACGTTACCTATAAATATGAAAAAATTACGGCATTACATTTACAGTAGATTTGTTCATGTTACATCATATTTTTAGTCATTTTCTTTTACTCATGTAGTTTGCAGTGTTGAGCATTATAACCCAGTAGTTCTCAAACCTGTCCTGGGGACCCCCCACCACTGCACATTTTGAATGTCTCCCTCATCTAACACCCAATTCAGCTCTTGCAATCTCTGCTAATTAGCTGATGACTTGAATCAGGTGTGTTAGATGAGGGTGACATGCAAAATGCGCAGTGGTGGGGGGTCCCCAGGACAGGTTTGAGAACCACTGTTATAACCAATCACACACATTTAGGTGAGTTTTGGAATGCAATGTCCAATCAGAGGCGTTGTGATTAGTCACCACGCAAATGCCGGTGACTATTGAGGGTTGCACGCGCTCACTGACTGAATTCTGAATCTGAACTCACGCAAATTCTCTTTTATCATCACAAACAACAAAATGCAGAAAAGATGCATAAGAGATTCATTTTGCAGTATAGAGAGTTTCAGAGGTTATATCGGGAGTTTTTGCGAAAGTGCATGACTCACATTAGGCTGAAGTCATGGACTGCATCAGAGCTTAATGTAATGGCTATAATTCTAATTTGTAAATTTTTTTTTTTTTTTTAGGCTACCGAAATAATCAATGTTATGTCTTCTTTTACTAATCCGTAAAAAAGAAATAAACAAACTCATTACGGTACTTGGCTCGTATTGTTTGTAGCCAGAATATGATGCTTCTTCCCCACCAAGAAACTTTGCAACTGGTTAAAAAGGTACTTAAACAACAGATACGCAGATTCAAGTAGATTTTAATAAGGTCATTATGAAAACTGACCACTACAAAAGGAAAAAAAGTGTATATATGTAATATATGTAAAAAAAAAAGGACATTGTGTAATTCACACCCTGCTTATGTTACCTTCATGATTGCTTTGCGTAGTTTTTGAACGGTCAACTTTTGGGTTACTATCCAGCATATGCACTCACATAGTAGATCGTTCTCATTTTTTGGGTGGATATTCTGTCATCAATTACTCACTCTCATGTCGTTACAAACCAATAACACTTCCATTCATCTTGGAAACACAAATTAAGATTTTTTTAAGCATGTTGGAGCTTCCGTTTACCTTATTTGAGGCTATGCTCTATGTATGTGCATTGGTCAATGTTTATATGTGAATATAAATAATATATATAAAAAATTTATAAATATAAAAAAATTTAATCATATAAAGCTATTGTGTCTCTTCAGAAGACTTCGGAATAAAGAGCTTGACTCATGTGGATTTATTTTACGATCGCTACAAGTTTTGGGTGATTAGACTGGCAGGGACAGAAATCCCTCAGCTATCTTCATTTGTGTCCCTTATGGGTTTAGAACGACATGAGTGTGAGGAAATAATGACAGAATTTTGATTTTTGGGTGAAGTAACCCTTTCAGAATACATCCATGCACCGCCACACTGGGAGGCAGTAATGTCCAGTCTAGCTTCATTGCCGCAGTGAAGACCAACGCCGAGAAGAAGACGAACAAACGCTCCACAGTTTCCCCAAAGCAAGATGGCGGTGCAGGAGACAGCAGCTCAACTCTCTATGGCCCTAAAGGTTCAAGAATACCCAACTTTAAAGGTCTGTCAAGCCTTTCCTTTCAATACTCTAAACGTGCAACTGAACAGATTCCGTATGCGCTATACGACCTTCATAACAGACCATCAAACTGAAATGATCGATCAGATGGGAAGTATGTGACTGCATTTAACTGTTAACTGGTTAGCTCTAGGGCTAGGTAACTTAGCAAAACAAGTCCCACACAAACACATCTTACCGAAGTGAGCGCAAACTGTCGAGCAGTGACATCAGCTGTACAGTTATAAGCCGACAAAGCTATAAAACAGAGCAGTTTGTTGCTCAATGTCGTTGTGCTCCTTGTCACTCTTGCGTTCCGACAGTCTTGTGTTATTAGGCGCTGTTTTATCCCATCACAGGTTTGTCCACTAGTGTAACCAGCGAGCAATGCAGTTTAAGGCAGATTGACGAGAATCATTAGCGAGGTGGATAGTGACACGAATCGTATCGGTTGTATAGCTACTGTATAATCGAGTACTGATCAGTCTCGTATACATTTGATTTCGATTTGAACGCTGTCGTCTGAAAATGTGTTCCAGACAGCATGATATTCGTCTCTAACGTTAGATAAATGCTGGAGGATAAATAGACATGCCAATGGTGACCAGAGCTCGGTATGCAAGCGATTTGTGCACCATATTAGGATCTTATTACATCATGTTATGTTGATCAGTGGCAGCTTTGTAGCTCAGGTGAAGATACTTGGTGAGGGGGCTTATTATTTAATGGTTGGCATACAGCACCTTTGTTCTCTGCGTCACAGATTTTCCCCGGTTGATAGCGTCGATTTGTCTGCGTTAACCGATTCCTTTGATTGTTTGATGAGTTCAATGCTTTGTAACGTGATTTAGTTCATTGATCTCCTGTAAATTGACGCCTGTTTATGTACACGCACACTGAATGTCAATAATATATGGTCTTCACTGCTGTTTCAAGGGCATGTTGCATCTGAGCTTGTCTTGCAGCATTGGGAATGATTTCCAGTACCTTCTTAATCATTGCATCATGATCTAACCATGTAAACTAGTCCCTGTTTTTTTGTGCAAAATCTTAAGACACATTGGGTGAGGGATTATAAAGAAAATGTATGAACCAGCTCTTTTTGTAAGGCATTGATTCTTGTAATATTTTAGAGTGTGTGTGTGCCATAAATCATTAAAATGAACATATTCAAGCAAATTGTCTAACATTGTAGCGCTAAATGGATACATTTCTCTTTTTGACAGTTGTAATGTAAGTTTTTAATTATGAGTTTGTTATAGGCATGAATGAACAGTGATTTATTTCATTATCAAACTAGTATCTTAAAATTGTTAACTGGAATGATTCTGTATGATTGTTTTTAGCTTAGTTGTGTGCTGATTTATGCATCATTGCATTTTTTTTCAGTAGTTTGCATGAATTTTGGCCTGCATTGAGGTCCTTTCACTTCTCACTGCCAAAATTAGGTTGCACCTTGTAATCCAACAAAGGTTATAGCTTCAGTAATAGCATTGACTGATGTAGGGGAGTTTATCTACTCTAAAACATCTGTATGTGAATAGAGCATTGCAAATGTTGATACTACTTATCTGCCCTGGTTGTAAGGTGACAGATGGCCTGATCAAAATAAACTGGCGGATCCTGAGAGATAAGATTGAAGGTTTATGCATCTCTGCCTCTTCCACAGCTGTGGTAGAGCCGTTCATCCTGGTCTAATGACCACGTCCATCTTTATGACCTTTCTCTTAAATGGACAACTAAAAGAACACAGACATCTGGAAACATTGTCCACCGCAATGTTTCCCTGTAGACATCGCCCAACCCTAATTCTAATTTAATATAATCTTGTCGGTTAACAAGCTTCGTCAGTTGGGGGGGAAAACTAAATGAACATCCCTAGCACACGATAAATTAAGTTATTGTCTCCTAAGAGAAAGAACTGATTTTGAGCTGCTTGAAACAAGTCATCAGTAATTCCAATTTTATGCCCTGCCCAAATACCCACACTTGCAGTATTTGCACTTGTCTACTTACATGACACATTTCCTGTATTTGGCTCAAGTGTTCAAGTAGGCGTGAAGACTGCAAGCGTGTATAGAACTTTTTATTACCTGATGGGACTTTGCATTAAAATTGCATTTTAAAATACACTTCTAAATGTCTGTTCATTGGTCGCTATGTAACTAAAAGAAGACACAATTTTAAAATTGTGATAAAAAGCCGTTGCAAATGATGTACAAAATACACATAGCCTACTCATCATTGCATCAATAAAATGTGCAACATTTTATATTTTACTACCAAATTATATGTAATATATAATTAATTTAACTTACAGTCGAATGTTTTCCTTGACATTCCACGATTTCGGGGCATGTGAGTTCCCGAACATAATGCATGATGGGATACACTTAGCCTCGAATACCGCTCCAAAGATAGTTTTGTTTTAGTGTGCATTAAGGGCACTGCATTTGGGCATTTTTAAGACATGGGACAGTCTTGCGCACATACTTCCTGTCCTGTGCATGCGCTTTCAAGTGGCCAAGACCGCAAGTGTGGGTATTTGGACAGGGCATTACTTCCTGCTCAAACCTCCCTAGGTTTGTAAAAAACCTATGACGCCATTGTTACTGTTCGTATTCAAGTGCTGAGGAAGCCTTCGGAGCTGAAATTCATATATGTAATGGCCGTTTTGTTTCTGTCATGTGCTGTAAGCGGTTGATCAATCACAGCAGACTGGGCCATCTGACCAATCAGAGCATTGTAGACCAATCACAACAAACTGGGCTGTGTGACCAATCAGAGCAGAGTAGACCAGTCACAACAGACTGGGGTATCTGACGAATCATAGCAGAGTAGGCTCTCTGAAAGGAGGGGTTTAGAGAGACCAAATCCTTTATCAAACTGTTTCAGACACTGAGAAAAGAATTGATGCTACAATTTATATTATGATGAAATTGAAGTGTTTTTTGACCTTGGAATGGATGCATGTAAACCCATTGTAGGAGACCTTCTTCAAAGGAGACCTTCTTCAAAATAGTATAATAGGGTCATTTTAAAGGGATAGTTTACCCAGAAAGGAAAATTCAGTCATTTACTTACCCTTATGTTGTTCCAAACCCATAAAACTTTTGTCTTTAGGACACAAATGAAGTTATTTATAATATTCGGTCATCCTTTTTGTCCATCCAACCAAAACTTTCATGCATTAATCAAGCAATTTGAATCAAGCAGTTTAATCCAAGTCTTTTGAAGAGACATGATCGCTTGATCTAATGTAGGCTAAACATTGATCAATGCACTTTCATAACAGAATTTTCATTTTTTGGGTGAACTAAACCTTTAGTGAGAGAGAATGCAATGATGGATGAGGTGCTTTATGAACTCTTGTCGTGAAGAATATTACTAAGCAGTAAGCAACACAACATTTTTGTTGTATTAGTTATTAGCTAGCTGAAATTGTGCCTAGTAATGAAATTCTGTTGTTTACTACCTCAACAGGTTCCTTATGAAACCTTGAACAAGCGCTTCCGAGCAGCTCAAAAGAATATAGACCGGGAGACCAGTCACGTGACAATGGTGGTGGCAGAGCTGGAGAAAACACTCAGTAGCTTTCCAGTGGTGGATACTGTAGTCTCTCTCCTGGATGGGGTGGTTGAGAAGCTCAGCGCCCTCAAGAGAAAGGTATGCTGAGCCATCATGTTGAATTAATTCAATTTTACTACATTTGTTCTATTCACACTAAAGAGTGAAAGGGTTTTTTTTTATCTGATAGGCAGCTGAGTCTATCCAAGCAGAAGATGAGAGTGCCAAGTTATGTAAGCGACGCATAGAGCACCTGAAGGAACATAGCAGTGACCAGCCGGCCAGCGCCAACGTTTGGAAGAAGAAGCGCATGGACCGCATGATGGTGGAACACTTACTACGATGTGGCTATTACAACACCGCAGTCAAGCTAGCCAGACAAAGTGGGATTGAGGTGCGTCTCCACTTTTCCTGTGCAGCGGGTAAGAGGCTTGCGCTGGTTCTTCTCATATGGCTATGTTTTGTCTTTGTAGGATTTGGTCAACATAGAAATGTTTCTTACTGCAAAAGAGGTTGAAGAATCTCTTGAACGTCAGGAAACGGCCACCTGTCTGGCTTGGTGCCACGATAACAAGTCTCGCTTACGGAAAATGAAAGTAAGATGTTGGGTTCAACTGGGGTTTTTTTCTCCCAATTGTTGTATTCAAACATTTACTTTTGCGTTTTAACCGTCATTATGAAGCCACAGTTTGTTTGTGGTTATATTCCTTGCAGTCTGTTTTCATTTCAGAGATGATTTGTCACGTAGCCTGAAGACAATTTGAAAGGTAAAGTTTATTCAGTTTTATTGAAATATGTCCCTGTTCCCAGAGCTGTTTGGAGTTCAGTTTAAGGATCCAGGAATTTATTGAACTCATTCGACAAAACAAACGAATGGACGCAGTAAGGTATGAGATAAGGTTATCTGAATTATTGTATTTATTGTTAAACGTGAATATAGATCATAAGTCATATTTGGTATTATTAAATTAAATGAATCTCTTTTAGACATGCACGCAAACACTTCAGCCAAGCAGAAGGAGGGCAGTTGGATGAGGTACGGCAAGTGATGGGCATGCTGGCGTTTCCCTCAGACACGCACATCTCACCATATAAGGTAAATTACATATCTTCTTTTATATTATTTGAAATGTATCTTTAACTCAAAAGAGTAGTTTTGAATATGCCACCATAGCAGGTACAAGATCAGTGGTCCGCAACATTTTTTTTTTGTCTTCCCTCCCAGGATCTTTTGGATCCAGCTCGCTGGAAAATGCTGATCCAGCAATTCAGATATGACAACTACAGATTACACCAGCTGGGGAACAACTCCGTGTTTACAATTACCCTGCAGGCAGGGCTGTCTGCCATCAAAACCCCGTATCCTCTCTGCAGTAACATTCATCATCCTTAAGGTTTTCAGGTTGCATGTCCAGCAGATCATTTATTCAACTGATTCTGAGTAATAGGTGATTTTAACTAGGGCTGCCCCCTAATAGTCGACCAAAATTGTATTAGTCGCAGAGTGGAATCCAATCCACAGGAAGTGGCAAAGTCCCGGAGTCTGTGAGGGACAGATAGTTAACAGCTGGTCTATGTGGTAATTAAAGTACATCGGGCAGAGCATCCAAGCGCTCGCCTTTCATTCATCGACCTCAAATATGGCTTATCATCTGAAACACTTTACATGGCCGCTCGCTTTGACGTCAATCTAGAAAAATGCAGTGGTGTAATGTAACGAAGTAATAATACTTATTTTTTGGGAGAATCTGTACTTTACTTGAGTTTTTATATTTCTGTCAACTTTTACTCCACTACATTTCCTAAATAAAATGTATACTTTTACTCAGATACATTTTCCCAAAGCATTTTCGTTACTTACTACAAAATAAAGTAGGAAGAACACAGACTGCAAGCAAGCATGTGCAAACAAGTACTTGCACAACCATGATTGATTTCAATTTCCGGGTTGCGTCCGTTCCTGGAGCGGCTGAGAACAGTACGCTGTCATTATACAGTATGAAAGCGACCTCTAGAGGTGAAATAAAAACTGTCACTGATGCCTCGTAGAGTTTGTTTTGACACGTGACGTGAGGCTGCGTGCTGCACAGAGCGGGACACTTCAAAAACGGATTTAAAACATACAACAAAATGGTATGTTATACAGTGTACACTACAGTACATGTTTTCATATCATTATAAAGTAATTACTGCATTAGTGAAGAACAGTAGTATGTTTGCTGTCGAGGCTGAGAGGATGCGAACATTAGTACCTCAAGCGGTTAAAACAATGTGACAAAAACACCATTCATTTGCATTAGTTTATATCCATTTATTCGCTGTTATGCATTCGTTATCCAGCAAAGTTGCATATTTAAACTGTATTCTCATCATGCAGCAACAAACATAACAAATCAGAAATGCATTCAATTTCAGTTCTTTTTTATCGGCACTGTACCACATTTTGTTTAGATAATCATCAAGTTTTCTAAAATAGTGGCAAATAATGTGTGAAAGTATAATAGACCTATGCTATGCCTTTGTGTGTAAAGATGGCAATTTTTAAGCATGACTGTTTGGACTTATTTGAAATGGTAAAACTTTACCATAAGAGTCCATTTGTAACATTAAATAAGGTTAATAAAAGTATCCGGTTGTTAAGTCTGACGTCACGCGGCAGCGCTTCCGGGTCCTAACGCTCTATCTCATACCACAAGAAAACAACAAATGGTGCTAATATACATACACGATGTGGTGTAATACTACAAAAAAATATATAATTATAACCTTTATCTCCATACCAAAATTCCAGATGGCCAGACAATGATTCATCTTTTATAAATCGTTAAAATATTAATATCTGTGACGCTGTGAGCACGGAGACTGTTGTGTAGACTGTAAGTATTTAAAATGTTTAAATTTTTAAAATGATTGATGTTTAATATGAATAAATAGCGCTCATAAACGGCCGTCGATGGCATTCTCAAGTGAAACGAGTCGAGGCTTGGACCCGGAAACGGCGTTCCTTACGTCACGACTTAACAAGCGGATAGTTCATTGTTAATTTACATTTTAACATTTTAAAGTTGTCTCTTTCTTATATTAGTTATAATGCACTATGGATTAACATGAATGGTCAATTTATAATTAATATATTAGTATTAGTTTTATATTTAAAAATTACAATAAACATTTTGGCATTTTTTTTTTATTCAAAGAAAACAAAATGAAAGTTAAAACTGAACACAATCTTGCTGCTCAAACTGT
The DNA here is from genome assembly GCF_018812025.1 of Megalobrama amblycephala. NCBI lineage: Eukaryota > Metazoa > Chordata > Actinopteri > Cypriniformes > Xenocyprididae > Megalobrama > Megalobrama amblycephala. The sequence continues at coordinate 20,888,543 of NC_063066.1, read as the reverse complement.
GTATAGAACCATTTTTAATATTTTTTTGCTCCTTTTGTATTGTACATTTACTTGTACTTTTACTTTCAATACTTAAGTACGTTTAATATACAAAAAATACTTTTCATACTTAAGTACAAAAAATATCACATACTTTAAAACTTTTACTCAAGTAATATTCTAAACAATGAATTTAACTTCTACTAAAGTCATTTTCTGGTAAGATATCTATACTTTTACTCAAGTATGGCTTTCAAGTACTTTATCCACCACGGGAAAAATATGGGCTATTCATTGTTTGTGTAGAGTGTGCAAGCTGAATAGTAGCACGCTTACTGCTTGACAGCTAACATGAAGGCGCCAGCGCGATCACTTGCACTTAAAATACTCCATTTTTGGTCATTCAGATAAGATTAATACATCTTTTGAATCTGTGAAGAGTCTACTTTTATTTGTGTGCATTCACAATAAACGCTGTGCTTCTGTAAAATAATGAAAGCAAACAGTGCGCTTTCTGCCGTCTCTTGAGCGCGCCAAAAAAAAAAGAACCGAACTCCATGTAAACTTTCCTCACAGACATGAAAAATATATATATATATAGAAAGCGAAATGAACCAATTCAAACGGAAAACAAATATTCTTTGGTTGGTAATCCGCATGAAACGGGCGTATAGTCCACTACTGCGGAGATGACGAGTCATCACTGCAACCGAAAATACAGAAAACACTTGTTTATCTATTAATTACTAAAATGTTAAAGCAGTCTTCTTGCTGTTTTTCCCCCAACGCATTCATAATCATTACTTTTGCCGGTGCTCTCTGGCAAGCTTTATGCTTGCGCTTGAACACTGCTGAGGCTATGTAGGCATTAATGGCTCTTTATTATGATTTATATGGAACGATTACTAGTGGACCAGAAAAATCTTTAGTCGAGGGCAGCCCTAATTTTAACATAGTATTTTTGCTTGATGACAGTAGAAGGGTCATTGTTTTAAGTGACTGTAAATGGTCCTTTTAAAGAAAGAAAACTCTGTTGGTTTATTAGTCTAACTGAATACTTGTTGACCTTAATTCCAAGTTTACAGCCAGTGTTATAAAGAGGATGGCACTTCCAAAAATCCAGACTGCCCTGTCTGCAGTAAGTCGCTGAACAAATTGGCTCAACCTCTTCCCATGGCCCACTGTGCAAACTCAAGGCTGGTGTGCAAAATCTCTGGCGAGGTCATGAACGAGAACAACCCACCCATGATGCTGCCTAATGGCTATGTTTATGGATACAATGTGAGTTTTGAAGCTAGTTTTGTGTTCTGTGAGCAGTGGTGTCATTTTCCTATTCAGAGTATATATGCTATAAATGTTCTATGCCAGGGCTGCCAGTGAATCCAAATAAAAATGACGATATGGCTTAGTGCGATTTATCAAATTTCAAAGGCTGTGATTTAATTAAATGCGTGTTTCAGAGTGAAGCGCGGCACTGTTTTTACATGTTGGCAGCTTCTTTTCTGCCGGTGTTTGCAGTATCTCAGGGCGGATTGGTTCACAGTAATTGCTGCTCCACGGAAAATTCATCTCTGCATCTGCTCTGAGTTTGGGTTGCTTAAAGCATTTATTCATTTGGGAACACAATATGTGTCAGTCATCTTCCCACACTTGAAATGAGAAGCACTCATCAGCAGAAGAGAAGCTTAAAGGCCTTTCTGCGTTTTTGTCAAATAAAATTTTGTTGGTTTAACATTTCAAAATGAAGAAATTAAGAAAACTATAAATATTAGTATTGTAATTTTACAGTTGTAATATAAAATTAAATATTATTATTTATATAATTTTGTATTTTATGCTGAAATATTAATATTATACATTTCTTACATTTACATTTTTGTAGTAATAATAATTATTAGCCATTTAAATACCAATTTTGCAGCCCTACAAACAAGCACCTGTTTTTAATCAATTCAATTTTTTCCCACCAATTCTGTTATACCAATGCTTTATATTTCCTGTGTATATATATAGCGATTAACATTTCCTTGCCTCTGGTTTTCAGTCTCTCTTGTCCATTCGTCAAGATGACAAGGTGGTATGCCCCAGGACCAAAGAGGTTTTCAACTTTTCCCAGGCCGAGAAGGTTTATATTATGTGATGCGAGCTCCACAAAACTTCTGGAACTTTGCGGCACCATCATAGGCTGGGTGAATCTCATGTTGGCATCATTTGTCCAAGGGGGTCAATCCTTCAGCTCTTGTTCCATGCAAGTGAAATTCATTGACAATATGCCCTTGCCCTCAGCCGGCCTACAAGACCTTCACTGAACTGAACAGTTGTTCTGCGTGAAATGGACTATTTTGACGAGGGAGTTTTTTTTTTGGTGGTGTTTTTAAAAGGGTTGATAGTTTGCCGTTTAACTGTTTTCTTTTCAGTAGTGTAAAACAAACCAACACGACTCCATATCAATTTATCACAAAGGAGCTTCTGCCTTGTAGTGTTAACAAAATGAATTATTCATTGTTGGTTTTTGAACAAGGGCACCCATTTAGGTCATTATTTTTAGATAGATTGTGAGTAGGTAGTTGTAGAGAACAGTCTATGATGCCTTGCTTTTGCACCTGTGAAATCTGTGACAACATGCATTTATGTTAATATGATGTTTTGGCTGACATCCTCAGTTTATAAAACGCTGTAGCATTTATAGCAATACTGCTCTGCTCTGATGTACAGACTACAAAGACATGACAGTGTTCTTTTGTGTCAGGCTTTTGTTAAAGAATCACATTAGTTTACACTTAAACAGTACATACTAAATGGACTCATGAACCTCTTATATCATCATTCATCAAATAAAACTTTGTTTGACCAAAGTCCTTTCAGGACAAGTATGCAAGATTGAATTCTGATGGATATGCATACATTTGAAGGAGTTTTTTTTTTTTAATTTTAATTTAATTTTTTTATATAACTAATGGTATGTTGTTTTATACAAAACAATATCATATGTTATTAACTTCATGCTGCATTTAGTGCCGTTTTGTGACTAAAAGTTCAATTGTAAAATAGTAAAGCAGTTTTTGGTGTTTTGGATCTCAGGGTAGATTCAAATCTTGCACAGTTTATTACCTGGACTGAAGGTTTTTTTTTTTTTCGTTTTTTTTTTCCCCCCATCAATATTTACAGTCTATCCAGCTTTGATACCCTCATTTGTGATGTAAATGTCTTGTGTGAGGTTTTTTCTGCTGCAAAACTTAATATGGATCTTTTCAAGTATGTAGGCTAGTTTTACAATTGTCTTACAGTAGAATCTCCAAATTCATTGTAAGTAAAGTGTGTGTACAGTCATTTTGAGCACAATTTCCAAAGCAGGTTATTGGTTAAAGAGGGTTTTGATAATGTTCCCCATGCACACAACCCAAGAAAGTCTCAGGTTTCACAGGATCAACAGCAGGTAACCAATGGAGGGACGAGGAGGGGGCTGTCAATGAAAGGCCCTCTGGTATTTTAGTTTCACTTTAATGTGCACCGACATCCCTTCCTGTTGGAAATGATTCTCCGTGTTTAACTGTAATTGTGGAAAGACTTGCTTAGAAACTGCGCATGCATGTGTATTTTGGTAGGATAGATGGGTTGTTCGTGTCGAATTGCCAATAAAGATTGATTTGATTATATATTGTCATTGTCTACATTGTCTTAAAAACAAGGTTGAATTCCCAATGGGGAAAACAGAGATTTCCTTTAAGTTCACAATAAAGTCAAAGAGTAGCACAGCTATTACTTGTCACATATCAAAAATAGTAATATAAAAATATATAGAGTAAAATATACTTTTTTTGAGCTTCTAAATTTTAAGCAGATATGTTGTATAACAAGTCTGATCTTTTATTTTTTATTTTTAAAAAACACTTTTTTCCCTACGCAGTTTGGAAAAGTGGAAAAAAGAAAGCAGAGTGTGGAAGAATGTTTGCATTTCCAGACTGTTGCCCCTGTTTATGTTTCTATAATAGAAAATAATTTAATGAAAATAAATTTATCATACAAGAAGTGTGTTTTCTTGGCAGCTGAATTGTGATTGTCAAACGTGACAATGAATTCAAGGTGTACTTTTTCATTATGCATATATGCATGTTATAAGCATTTTGGGTTTCTTCTCATGATATTCTTAGCACCGTATTACATAGCCTCTAAAAGGACCTTTGTAAAAATAAAAAATATACAGACTTTCCTGTGAGCATGAGAAACCATTAAACTAAGCATATAGGACAATGCACACCTATTGTGTCATCAGCCCATTTCGCAGTGTGGTTTCTTGGCCGCCACAGAGTATGCGTTAAAGCAGAGCTAAGACTTGAAATATGACTTAGAGCCTTAACGAAAGCCAAATTTGAAACACCCTTGAACTTGACAAATAGGACAATCCACACTGCCTTATTGTGCCATCAGCCTAAATTGAACATTAGGCCGTGATATTAAAGGATTCGTAGCCTGTCTCCATGTTTTAACACAATTATTCTTACTGGTTCTGATGGGTATTGTGTGCACCTCCCCTAAGCTGCAGAAAATACCTGATACCTGATAAAATACCTGAATCTGTTGAAGAAAACTGTCAAAGATTTTGTAATGGGAAAGAGCACTAACCAGAGTGCATGAGTCGATTCTCAATGATGGGTAAGATTTTGGCCAAGTGGAGGGCAACCTAAAGCAGGGGGTTAAGGCACCGCCACTGGGCACCTACCCAAGTGTGATATGTGAGATGGGTGTAAGAGTTGAGCAGATGCTTGTTAGGCCAAAAGCATTGTTAATGGGGAAGAAGTTACAGCAATCTGCCTCAAAAACGTGAGCTCCTCTATACCCGATCACCAGCAATAACATTACTTGGATGGCTTGACTTCATTGTGAGTGTGCAACTATGAAGCTCTCTCTTCTTCTTCTTCTCTATTAGAATTATCGCAGTGTAGACACTGCTAAGTGCATTACTGCCCTCCACAGGTCAAAGTTTGAACTAAATGTTATATACTTGCACTAGCATATTGTCATATATTCTATTAGAGAAGGAGAAGAAGAAGAAGAAGAAGAGAGCTAGTTCAAGATAAGCATTTATGGTTAAAAACGTATATAATTTTAATTTTTTTTTAGAAAATGAGTGATGGTTTCTCTAGATAAGACTCTTATTCCTCGCCTGGGATTGCGTAGAATGCTTTGAAGCTGCACTGAAACTGTAATTTTGACCTTAAACCGTTTGGAGGCCATTGAAGTCCACTATATGGAGAAAAATCCTGGAATGTTTTCATCAAAAACCTTAATTTCTTTTCGACTGAAGAAAGAAAGACATGAACATCTTGGATGACATGGGGGTGAGTAAATTATCAGGAAATTTTCATTTGAAAGTGAACTAATCCTTTAATATATGCTGTTTCTATAGATTACATTAATAGTTTAATAACTTTTCGCACTTGTTAAATAGAGAAAAAACTTTTTACATTTAGCCTAAGTAACTTTTAGGGTATTCTTAACCTTGGACCTCACAGAAACACAAAATAAGCAATACTGATTCCCTCTGTGATATGAAAAATATTGCATCATTTTGTTCTAATTTTAAAGTGCCATTTTAGCATTTAATTCTAGAAAAAAAAAAGATACTCAACTGCAGACACTGAAATTACATACACTATGTCTATGCGGTACAAAAATTACAACAATATTCCACAAAACAAACAAACAAACAAGCCAAGAATTGTTCATTTTGATAGTGACTTTAAGTTTTAATTTTCTTAACTTCTTCCAGTTGCTAACTATGTACTAATAAAACACAATTATTATCTAACACTTATTACATAGCTCTCTTGATTCTGTTTGGGCAGTCATGACCCCACTAATGATGAACGCTGTGTAACGACCGCGCATCCGGGTATTGATCGCTTCTTTCATGTCTCTCGTATCTCGCATCATATGCTCTCTTTCTCGATTCATTCAAACCATCTTGCGCACCTCGGTAGATATCTCAAAATAGAGCCATTCAGATACAATTTGTACCCTGATCAACCTGTCGGGGTTTACTTTGAAGTAACGTTAGGCCTACTAAATTACTCAGATTTCAGAATTAGCGCTTTGACATTTAAAGTTACAGTATGTTGAGAGGTGGCGGCCGCCGATGATGCTCGCTATTAAAGAAGATAATCCGCTTACTATTTTAATTAAGCAAGGAATATTTACATGCTCATAAAGTTTTCATTGTAACGGAAAAGTTAGATATAAAACGCAGACTGGCTGAGGAATATTTACTCTTCCCCGGTTGCTATGGCAACTCTGCCTTGGTGCTATATAAATGAGACGCTGACAGCAGCTATGGAACGTTCAATTATGACGTCACGGTGGAGGCTATATAAGACCTGAGCTTTCGAACATTATTTCATAATCGTTTGCTAGGACTAAACGCATTCAAGGCAAGAGTTAACTGCGAGAAATATCAGTGAACAGTGAGTGAATTTCTGTCTGAACGAGTACGACAATTCGGTTGAATCATAATTCTCATAAAAGACCAGAAATTCAGTTTGACACAACCAAACAGCTCACGAGAGATCTGTAAACACTCGCAGAACTTTGCGAACAAGAATTGTACAAAGTCTTAGTACTTTGTTGAATCTGAATAGTTCTCATAAACGATCAGATATGTCTTTTCACAAGAACACATCATCATCATCATCATCATCCGATATGGAGGAAAGCACCTGTAGCGTAGACAGTCCCTCCCCGGAATCATTTGATGAGGACGATTTCACCTCTAAATTAAAATGGTTTATGAAGCGTGAACTGCTGCTCAACAAAATCTCGGACCTTGAGCGCAGAGCCCGAGAGCGCCAGGAGGAGTGCCAATCACTGCTGGAGCGATTCAGAAATATACGTGAGTAATCTTTATTTATGTATTCATTTATTAAGTCTTTTACTTAATGTTAAGAAACAGCGTAAGGTACGTCTCAAGCAGCCCCCTAGTTCGAAAGTCACACTGAATAACCTCCGAAAACTAGCATTTCCGATTAATAAACACTTTAGACACTTTATAAGCATTTATTGGTATTAAATCATTTAAATGTACGTAGTACATTCTGATTAAATGGGACGCACCCATGGAGGTCAAAATTACTCAAAATGAAATAATTAAATAAATAATGAATTCAATAAAACAATTTAATTGAACAGTTTATTCTGAAATAATTAACTAATTAATTTATTTAATTATTAATTAAATTATTAAATAAACCAATAAAAATGTATCTATTTATTTTGTAAAATTCCATGAAAACACAACATTTATTATTTAATATATTTCACAATATCCTCTTTCACACACTATTATTGTGTTCATAATATTTTTTTTCAAAATTTAATGTGCTTTTTCAAAAAGCTGTTTTTCGTAATAATATGCTGCATTTTTTAAGAATGACACCTATTTGACGAATCGTGCATTTTCAAAGCACGATTTTCCCAAATATTCTTTTCATAATAATAGAGGACATTTCACAAATGCCAATCAACAGGCAGTGGGCGGTGTTTGGCACTAATTGGCTAATTGGCTAATCCTTTTGGATGAATTACTTAGGTCTGGCGTGGTGAACTGAACTGAATAATATGGAGCCTTCTGTGATTTTTTTTTTTCTCACAAAATTGCAATTGTATTTTAAAATGCAATGAAAACATAATCCATGTTTGTTATGCTTCTTTGTAGAGCTGCACAATTTGGCCAAAATGTTGTGATTATATCAATATGGTTATACAATAATAATTAAAAAAATATCTATCTATCTATCTATCTATCTATCTATCTATCTATCTATCTATCTATCTATCAACCAAAATTTTACATATATACATACAGTCAAACCAAAATGTGTTTTAATACAGTTTATTCACTATAGTTTGAAAGGAAAAGTGGTAAGACCTATTGAGAATTGGAGAACCACTCTGAGAAGCTGCAAACACTGGCGGATAATGAGCTGCTCCCATATAAAAGAACTAGAAAAACAGTGCTGCACTTTATTCTGAAACATCCAGCGCATATATTTATTTCATTAAATAGCAGCCTTTGAGATTTGTTAATCGCACTAAGCCATTTCAATTAATCATGCCATCCTGGCCCATATACTGATGTAATTTTTCATTTCATTTTATTGAACATATGTTAACGATTCATATGTTATACTCCTTACAGAGAAATCGCTAGAATGGGAAATAGAGAAAGTGCAAAACTCTATGGTCAGCATGGAGCAGCTGAAGAACTTGCAGAAGACTTTCGACGAGTTCCAGGCTGAAATGAAGCACAACGTGAGCCGCTTACAGGACAACTTTGAGAAAATGCGAGGTGTTGCTGCTAAACATCGTGCAAACATGAATGCACAAGGTAAGTTAATGCACACACCATCATTAATTAAAAAGCATATTTGAATCGCCTTGGTTGCAGTGTGATTTAGGATAATCTAAAATTTTGTATCAGGGTAGCTTACAGTGTAAAATGTGTTTGTTTTCAGATAAACCAAGGAAAGAGGATCTGGATCCCAAAGTGGTTCAAAGCATCCAGTCTCTGAAGTGCTGTCCCACAGTACCAAAAATGAAGGCGAATTCAGATGCTGTCTCAGAGTATTCATCAAACCTGATCGGTGTGTTGAATAACATCGCCAAATCAAACACCTGCAGTCCAGCCATGAGCAGGGCATTAACAATAACAACAGCGACCATTGAAAACCTCAACAAGGCTTTTCAAGATCACTGCAAAGAGGTAAAGGCTCTCAAGGCTAGTCCAAAGCAACAGAGAAAGGTGGCTGAAGAAGTGGACAGAGACATCTACGGTTCATCTTGGCAGGAAAATGGCTCTATAGCACAGCAGCAGATGCCAAAATTGCTTGCCAATCCTGAGAGGCCAAAGACTGATCCTGTGAGCAAGCCGATTACTCTCCCTCAGGTCAGGAAGCCTGTGCAGGGGGCAAAAAATAAAGTGTTGCAGCTGGAAAGACCAGTAACAGCATTACAAAAGACTCCAAACGACCTCAAGAGTCCATCTGCTGATGACATGTTTCCTCCGGCCTCTGTCAGATCTTTTGCTCTTTCCAACATTACACAATCTGTAGAGAACACAAAAGTTAGCATGGAGTCAAAGGAAGAAACAAGAGAGGTCACATCATTTAACAAGATGGCTCAAGAAGAACTGCAGAGCCCTGCTCCTCTTGGCATCTATCATCCTTCCCCTCTCAAATCTTTTGATCTCCCTCAGATCTCGCAGTCTGTAGAGGAGACAAAAGTTTATGAAGGGTCAATGTTGAGAACAGGGACCCCATTTGAAGGGATGGCTCAGAAAGACCTCCAGAGTCCATCTACTCTTAAGATCCATCGTCCTTCCCCTGTCGAATCTTTTGATCTCCCTCAGATCTCGCAGTCTGTAGAGGAGACAAAAGTTTATGAAGGGTCAATGTTGAGAACAGGGACCCCATTTGAAGGGATGGCTCAGAAAGACCTCCAGAGTCCATCTACTCTTAAGATCCATCGTCCTTCCCCTGTCAAATCTTTTGATCTCCCTCAGATCTCACATGCCGTAGAGGAGACTAAAGTTGATGTGGTGCCAGTGGAAGATCTCCAGAGTCCGTCTCCTGTCCACACCCATCCTTCCTCAATCATGAAACGGCCTCAAATTCAGACTGAAGTAAAGCCATCACTTCAGAAACCTGACAAGCCAGAGACAAACAAATATGTTTCAGCAGTCTCAGGTAACAATGAAGAGGATGATGACAAACTTCTTCCTGAAAGGATGAAAGGTCAAACATTTGTAATTGACATCGAAGCTCAAGAAAGCAACCTCAAACATCTGGATCAAGCTTTTCAAAACAACAACATCTCCTCTGAAATGTACAACCTGTGCAGAGGAAACATCAGTCAAACGCTTCAAAGTGTTGATCTGCGACTTGGATGTCTTTTACGGAGATACATCAGACACGTCCAATTGAAGCAATTAAGGTAAGAAAAAGGACGAGCAATGGCAGACAATTTGTTTGATTGTAATTTTTTGTTTTGATAAATCATCTTTACAATGTGCCATAACAAAAAAATAAAAATAAAAACTCAAACATTTCTGAATGTTTTCTGTTATTCAGGAAGAGGCTCGATGAAAATTTCAAGCTTACCAGAAATTTAAAGGATGGACTGGCATTCAAAAAAGTTCATTCTCAGCTCTGTAAATTCGACCATTTCCAACAGAGTGTGAGAAAAGTCTGGGACGCCAAGCAAGCTTCCACGGACGAGACACGCAAATGGTGCATCGCACGGATGGCCCATTTATACCAGCAGGTCAGTAAGAATTAGACAAAATCTAATAATATAAGTCTAGTCTAGTTTTTTGGTAGTGATGTAAAAAAACATTTATGAAGAAAAACATATCAATAATTTAATCATTTTCTATTTTTATCTTACCAACAGATGAATTCGATCCATGGCCTACCTCTGACAGGCATATCATGTGTCCAGAGGCACGTACCAGTGCCTCTGCTGACTGTGACACCTGTGAGGTTCAGCACACATCTATGCCCGTCTCCTCCTCAGCACCCACAAACTGCTCCCAGCAGAGCCAGTCCGGCTCGTCTTCCTCGAAACAACCTGAGACTTCTTTACAGCACGAATGCAACCAGGAATATATCAGGCAGTTTCTTGAAGATCAGTTGCATCCGCCAATGTGAACTCGCTTCTGGAACATCTCATGTGTAAAAGAACCCAAGAGCAGTGTGGGAAGGAGGATGAGGCTGAGGGCCGTGAGAAAGAGGCCGGTGGCATGATTGCTAATGAGCATCACCTGCGCGCTGCACCGGTCTCGTATCTCACGGAGGAGCTCGGAAGCATAAAGGGGGAATGCTGACAGTGAAGGACGAGAGAGGACCAGTTCCCGCCTCCTTCTTCCCTAATCCACTAACCTTGCTACATTGGTGCCGAAACCCAGGAGGAAGGAGGGACACACTGTCGGAGAGTCCTCGCTGCTGAGAGGGAATGTGGTGCTGAGGAGGTTGGGCAGCATTGCCAGCCCCATGGAGGTGGAGGAGTGTTGGGCCGTCCTCCATCGCATGGCACCGCGAGTGAGAGCCTCTCGGCTGGTTGAGGGCTGAGAGCCAGTGTGTCTGGGAACTGGACCAAGAATGTTTTCCTCTCTCCCCTCTGTACCTCTTTATTTTTCCGTCTCCTTTTCTCTCACCTTGTCTGTCCTTACCCCCAGGTGCTACTACTCACATGCTATCAGCAACTTTTAACCTGTGTGAAATAAATGTGAAATAAATCTAATAAAACACCACACAAATTTGCTCGCAAATTCTTTGCTTTCAGAGTAAATATATGAAAATTCTTTAATTTGCTGGTATGAGGTACAGGAATTTATCTTGTTTAAAACTTTTGCTCAAAAGCATTACAATATCCATATCATTTTTCTCAAATTTGGAGCACTGGTAATACAGAAAAAGTGAATATCTGGATCAGGGTGATTTACTCAGTGATAACTCATGCGATGGAGTAATCTCCGGTCTCCTTAAAATTTATTTTAATGGTTTTATATAATGATAAAAAACAAAGTGAAAAGCGTACATTTTACACTCTAAATAAACTCTACATTGTTTCTAAAGATTTTTGGCACTTTCATAATAACTTTTATGGTAAATATACTTTAAAAATATATTCAAAAAATCATACAAATTTGAAACAATATGATGGTGAAAATAATGAGCAAAAAATAGTAGTTTAGGTTATAACATTTTGTCTTACCTCTTTGTTTAAATTCCATCATTAGTTTTCACATTCTGGAAAAAAAATTTTTTTTTACAGTCTATGCTCAACACCCACCACAAAACAAAGGCCAATTCTGGGAGAATTATTTTAATGTCTTCTTGAATCACCTTTTTTGCTTAAAAAAAGAACAGAGTGAGTGATATAATGGCACCACCGTTTTAACACATGTATGAAACTTTTAGTTGGCAATTTGCAGAACTTGCATCTTGTGGCTAATGTTGTCGAACCAATAAAAATGAACAAAGCAAGTTTAGTGGTCAATTAATAGTAAATTAATTTATACGAGGAAAAAAAGTGTTAGCCTACCAAGGCATGTTAGTTGGATGCCATTATGAGTTTGTGAGGCTAAAAAAAATGAAAACGCCATAACTGACTGAAGCAGCACACGCAACGTGAACAAACTCTGACTGCCTTAAAAGTGGTGTTTGTCTTTTCTTTTCTTTTCTTTTCTTTTCTTCTTAATGTTCAAATGCATTCTCTTAGCCCAGTATATTATCCACTGACTACATTGACAGCGTTCCTCTCAGATCCGTCATGAGTTGGGGTCGTGGGGACTATAAAGCGAACTATGGTCGCAAGATTCCGTCGTTACCAATAGAGTTCAATGGGACTTACGTCCATAGTTGGATAACGATGCTTTCGGGAAACACACCCCAGTCTAGTGTTTCAGAACAGCATAATTGAATTTAAAATGAGGACAAATATAAAACTAAAAGCTACTCGTATTTAACACTGTTGCAGGTCCAAGTCTCCTCTCCATTTTGACTGGGCTTGTACAGCAGGGGTGTCAAATTCAGTTCCTGTACATAGCACTCAAGCGCACGCATAAAGAGAGAAAATGCAAATTTCATTCGGATTATATAATCGGAGAGTAGCCTATTTCATTTCGTTTAAAAGTAGACATTTCAAGCTTTCTCATGTCTGTGAGGCAAGCAGCCTATACGAGTTTCAGTTCATTTAGCCTATAAGACGCGCTCCAGTTCACGTGCAAGTGATCGCGCCGGCGCCTCCATGTCATGATTATATTTTCTGCTATATTTGCTTCTTATTTATTAAATCCAGGCAATCGGTTGATGAAACATTGATTTAAATTAAGATACAATTTTTACAAAATGAAATTCAGTTTAAAGAAAGGCTTTCTACAAAACAAAACTTAATGAAGTGGTCAAAATCATGTACGATCCACTCCATGTCTCCCGATATATTGTGCATCTTATGATGTATCCTATCTTACTCATGTTGTTCACTTTTCAAATAGATGAATTTAAAACATAACATAGGACTACTTAAACAAATAATAAATTTTTTTAGACTTATATTTAATATTGGGGGCATCCAAGTTAATTGACATTTAAGTAACGCAATAGTTACTTTCCCTAGTAGTTACTTTTATAATGATGTAACTCAGTTACTAACTCAGTTACTATTTGTGAGAAGTAAATAGTAACTATAATTACTTTTTTAAAGTAACGTGCCCAACACTGGCAGTCAGTACTTCAACTTTTATCTGTACTTCTACTTGAGTGAACCATGTGTGTACTTTTGCCATCTTTGAAGCTCAGGGCTGGATTTCCCGATAACGTTGTCTCTTAGCGCGCTACGAACTCTAAAGGTAGACCTTAACTGAAGATACCATTTCTAGGCGTGTTCCCCGAACTATCCCAAGGTATATCTTCCTAAGTGCGATATTACCAGGTGCCGTCCATGGCGGCTGTGCTGAATTGTTTGATATCGATGGCACGAGAATCGATAATTCACTCTATACAGGGGCTGCTTCACTGCATTATGTGAGAAATGTTCTTTATAAGAAGAAGCACTTCAGAAGTAGAAATTGCATTTATCAGGACTCATGGGATGTTATAAAAGTAATCCAAATTGCACACTAAATCTATACTGTAATTTATCTATATTCTGAGTTTGAGTTTAAGGCGACCGTTATTTTAGAACAAAGTTTTAATTCCTTGGAGACTTGTCATGCAGCTGACAGACATGTTGCGTTTATATCGTTTTTTCATTTTTTTATTCAAAATATTCACAAACCTGTTAACTATAGCCTATCATGAATTTTATGATATATTCCGATTGTAAAATATGTGGAAGTGAATATGTTTTGTCGCGCGATGAATTTGCACGGCAAATCAGATTCATGCACAATGTGTATCTGATATGAATAAAACACTTCGTCAAATTATATATAATTGAAAGGGTTATTATTGCAGCTTCCATAAACATCAGTGTATATGGAATTTAACAAACTATAAATACTTTTTTATGCAGTAGCCTACTTAATTCAAATATGTGTCATGAATCCTGTCAGTTCCGGAATACACTTCCCATAATCCTCCCTGCCAGTCACATGCACACTCCACACCAATCACCCGTTGCCACATACAGCTTAGCACATTATCTGGTCTATTTAAGACTCACTCACACGCCACCTCTTTGTGAAGTCTTGATTCACCCTTGTGTTCAATTCCGAGCGTTTTCCTGTGTTTATTGTCTGCCTGTCTTCGAACCTGTACCGTTTATGATCCTCTGCTGCCAGCCTTTGGACTTTGCATTGTTTCCTGACCTGTGAATGATATCTGCCTGTCCTGACCATCGCCTGTATCCTGACCACGATTCTGCCTAGCCCTTGCTGTTCCTGTTTGCCCCTGCTTAGACCCTGCCTGTACGACCACGCTTACTTTTAATAAAGCTTGCAAATGGATCTCTGCCTGAGTCCCGCCTCGTTACAGTATGTGTATGGCTGAAACCTAAAATAAACCTGATGAGGTTAAAAACACCGAATAGTTGTGTCTGGAGACATACGCGCGCTCCGCTCCGCGCTTGTCATTTAACACAACTATTCTGTGTTTTTTAACCTCACCGAGGTTAAAACGAAAGTATGACTTACAGAAGGTACACTTAACTAAGAACGTTTCGGGAAACAAGTATTAACCTTAAAGTACAGCTTAAGGTATAATTTAAGAATGACGTAGAGTTAAGAAGATTTCGGGAAATCCAGCCCAGGCTTCTCCAAGAGTTTGCGAAAAGAAAAGAGGAAGGATGGACAGACAGAAAAGACCAAGACCATCTTTTTGGGACTGAATGGACGATTTTGATTATGATTTTTAGACTCCATCCCCCATAGGCTAATTCATTGTAAGAACTTGAAAAGGGACTTGTTTGAAAAGATGAAGAAGTGGTGGGACTAGATTCCCGACAAAAAAACCTACAAAACAATATTGGCGGTTATAGCCTACTTTTACATTTCGGATATGGCAAAGAGGTGGCCAGTAAGAAGTCTGAATGAAGATATTGATGTGGGCCATCTGCTTCTGCTGCTGCTGATGATGAAAAAGAATATTTCTCAGCAGATGAGTGAAAAGCTCAGCACCTCCGATGAGAAAGAGCAGCGGTGATGAAACAAACCGCACATAAACTAAAATATGTCAGCTCCATTGTTTTGTCTCAAGAACAGTCAATGATTATATACTAAGTACAAACGAATAATATTAATTTAATAATAGTTGTTGTTTTATGTAAGATGTTTTTTTTTTCTTACCCTGGACACCGCCCCTCAAAAATTGGCAGATGCGCCTAAACCAAAAAGCTACGGAAGATTAGGGCCAAGCAATAATAAAAAAATAAAACCATCTCGAGATTAAAGTTGTGAAATTTCTAGAAAAAACTCGTTAAATTTCGAGAAAAAAGTTGAGATAAAATGTTGAGAATAAAGTCATTAAATTACGAGAAAAAAAGTTGTTAAATTACGAGAACAAATTCGTTAAATTATGAGAAAAAAAGTTGTTAAATTACGAGAACAAATTCGTTAAATTATGAGAAAAAAAGTCGTTAAATTACGAGAAAAAAGTCGTTAAATTATGAGAACAAATTCGTTAAATTATGAGAAAAAAAATTTTAAATTTCGAGAAAAAAAGTCAAGATAAAATGTTGAGAATAAAGTCATTAAATTACATTATTGTAATTATTACATTATATAACATTATTATTACATTATATAACATTATTATTACATTATATAACATTATTGTGGCCCGAATTTGGAATATAAAGTTTTTAATGCTTTTTAAAAAAATGTCTCTTATGGTAACCAAGGCTGTAATAATGTGATCAAAAATTCAAATATTACTATTTAAAATAATGGTTTTCTATTTTAATATAGGCTATTTATACATACATACATACATATATAGCTATATAATGCACATCTAAATCTAAATTTTTTGTCATATTATTAAAATTGTCATTTTTGGTTAAATAGGCTACATCCTTGCTTAATGAAAGTACAAATCTACCTTACCTCAAACATTTGAACCAAAAATATTTAAAATGTTTATCAGCACAATAATAAACTAATAGGCATGTGACAAGATCTCGCAATATTTAAAACGTGCTGATATTTCTCGTCATGGTGAACAGCAGTCTTGTGATCTCAGCGTAACAGAGCTGAGTTTGTGGCTACACATGCTTGCATTATATTGTTCTAAGAAAGTTTCATTAGGCTAATACAAAAAATATCATAATTATGAGCAAGTCATAATGAGAAAGTATGACAAACTAAAGGGAAAGTTTCTCATTAAAAGAAAGTTTTTCAGAAAATTCTACCGCTTTTCTCAGTCACTTTGGTACATTTCTTTCATTACATCATCCTTAAAATTTGCAAACCAAGTCTATTTCTCAAAACAATCTGTACAAACAGCACCACACAATGGATTATCTGTAAAGCCTGGAACTTACTCAAAATGGACAGATCAGTGGCATCAGAATGACAAGTTCTTGTGTCATTGTTCACAAACAAGAAAAATGCTTAGTCATGTTGTCAATACAGATGTAAACTACCTAGATTTCGATGACAATGATTGAAAATTCACAAGACTGCTTTTTCTTTATCTGCTTTATGGCATATGCCTATAGAAATTTCAACAGTCTGAGTGAATTCACACATTACTTACTCTGTGGGATACTGAGTGCAAGAGACTGGGCAGGATTCACAGTTACACTTTTACTGTTGTGAAAAATGAAAAATCATTACCAATGCTGTAGAATGATACATATCCTCCTTACACCCAAGCATAGACTTGTTGTGGACATATTTCAGCAAATTTCTCTGACACCATATGTGTCATAGTTTGTCACAGTCTGGATGTCCTGTAAAGAGCAGATTCAGGGCTTTTCAAAGGTACCAAATGTTTGAAGTTTTCACCATGACAACTCCCTCTGACATTGATTGAATTATCACATTTAGCACTCTTATGGAAATATATTTTGTAATTATCATTTAAATCTGACTAATTTTCACACTGGCATGTTATGTGGTTTCAAATCAGAATATGACTTTCTGTTATAAAACAGGACAGAATTTCATACGTCCATTGTACCAGGACTTCAAGCATCAGGCATTTAGGGAGACACAACAAGTAAATGGGAAAGAATTATATATCAATATTCCTATAAAATATTAGATATTCTTATAAAATGTTGACAATTATTACTCGAATTATTAAGTTTTTCATTACATGTTGCCCCAAGAACCCTTATGCAAATTAGGTACAATGTATAGATGCAAGGTATAGAATGGGACTACCCATTTATGGCCATTTTACACATATATTGCATAAAGTAAAAATTAAAATAGTATATCAAATCATTCTGTTATATCTTTCATAACATAGACGAGAATCATCTTTATACAATGTTTGGTTAAAGAAAATTCTGAAACCTGAAAATTGATTAGTGAATGAAAAAAAAAAAAAAAAAAATGTTTTTTGCCTATGTCTTTTCGTGCCTTGTTATTTTTTGAATAACTGAGTCCTGATGTCCACTAACATAGCATAACATATGAATAATTTTTTTTTTTTTCCCCAAAAAAATGTCTGGCCCCATTTGGATCTTATGCTCCAAACAATGTAATGACAAAACTAAATTCATAAAACTTTTTTCCCTGGTTATATAACGTTTTACTATTATGTTATAAATACAAAAAAAAGCAGGTCATATCTTAAATTTTGAGGATTTTTATTATTTATTTATTTTATTTTGGTGGCATTTCCGATGCTGCAGTCTCCAGACCATTTTTTCAAACCGGGAATAAAATCTGACATAAACTGTACGTCCATAAATGTTGATTGCTACGCTCAAATAGGGTTTAAAAACTTATATTAATTTGGTCAGGCAAATGCGCATGTGCAATCCTGAGCGCGTGTCTCGGTCTCAGGATAGGGCTGTTCGATTCCGGATTTTTTGGAATCGATTCCGATTCCAATTCCTGTTTCTGGAATCGAAAGAATCGATTCCAAGAATCGATTCCTCACTGTTGTTTTCGATTTTTTTTTTTTTATAAATGCCAACACCGTGTCTAACATTGTTGCGTCTTACCGTGCCACACAGCAAGTAACTCGACACCGGGCGTGCAAAGCGAACGTTGCAAATCCATTTGTCCTTCCTATTAGACATATTGCGACTGCTGCTTGGTCATAATTAGAACGAGGCATTTACTTCGGGGATTTGTCACGTAGTGCTTCCTGCGTCAGGTGTAGACAGTAAACACAGTGTAAAGACTAAGAATATGTTCACCATATACATATAGGTAGATTCTATTTACATACATACAGGGTGCGATTTGTGGGGGGAAAAAACAGAAAAAAAAAACAGAGGGGGGATGTTTTTAAAAGTTTACTTTTTTTTTATTTAATTTATTAAAAACCACAGTGGCGCTATATACTATTTTTGGCAGCTGTTACAGAAACATTTTTACAAAATGATTTAACCTTGAGATTTTAAGTATTAGATAGCTTAGATATTTGCAACACTAGTGTCATTGTAGTGTTGCAAATATCTAAGCTATCTAATAAATTAATATAATTCTTAATGACTTTCTGATAGAAATGCAATATCAATCGGTATTAGTAATAGAATAACGATACACAAACCTTTACATTCAATCGCGTTTGGTCCCATTTATTTTTGATCACACTGCATACACAAATTTTTATTCCAAAAGTGCGCACATTTGGAGAAATGCACGTTTACCTCATATTTCATTAGATATAAGCTGGCCAGGGTTTCATAATTACCGAGGACAGAAAATGTAGTTTGCCAGGGGGGTACGGGGGCATGCTCCCCCGAAAATTGTACATAGGCCTATATGAATGCTTAAGATGTTTTAATGCCAACAAATTGGATAACAATAAAACCATGTCAACAAATAGGCCTACATGCATGCACAGTTTTGAGGCAGCTTTAATCGCATGTTTGGTAATTTCATGACTTAACTTACAACAGAACAACGACGGTCATTGCTCGTAGTTTCTTTTGCGCTTTATTTAAGCTATAATAAAGTAATTATGCAGCGCGCGCCGGCGCATTTGCGCATGCAATTCTTTAGTGCGCGCCTCGAGCACAGTATAACGGCTGATTGGACAGTCGTGTTAATTTTTCTGAGTTACCGACATAGCCTGACAACATCTCATCATATTTAGCGGCTCTGATCTGACCGCAGTTCACTGTTGTTCAACTGAAGCTCCCTCGTCGTCACCTTTTCCGCGCTCGTTTGACTTGCGCCTGGCGCTGAGGCGAAGCCAGATATTTTATTTATTCCCACCGGGATAAAGGGGATAAAAATAATTCAGCAGAGGCAGGGATATATAGACCAGAAGGGGGAAAATCCTAGGCCTTTACACATATAAACTTTTTTAGGGCCTTTACACATTCTTCGCGTGAGTGTGATTGATTGTTGTCGATTGATTTATTCTTCTTGTCCTAAACTACAACGAGTAAGATCAAACCCGGCCCAGCAACCGATTCTAAAGATTTCATTGGGTCAGTCATTGGCAATTTCATGACTTAACTTACAACAGAACAACGACCATCATTGCTCGTAAAAAACAGTTTCTTTTGCGCTTTATTTAAGCTATAATAAAGTCATTATGCAGCGCGCGCCGGCGCATTTGCGCATGCAATTCTTGAGTGCGCTCCACAAGCACAGTATAGCGGCTGATAGGACAGTCATGTTCATTTTTCTGAGTTTTACAGACATAGCCTGACAAAATCTCATCTGACCGCAATTCACTGTTGTTCAACTGAAGCTCCCTCGTCGTCACCTGCACCTTTTCCGCTCTCGTTTGACTTGAGCCTGGCACTGAGACGAAGTCGGAATGCGCGTCTGAAAAGTGTCCTGTTTGTTGTGGTGGTAAAGAGACAGTTCTATAGGCTAAACGCAGCGTTTTACTTGGCGATGTTTTAAAAAAAGATTTTTATTTTTGGTATTTTATATGCTCTGTTGGTGGTTTGTGGAATAGCATCACCCGGGGGATATTTTTTATCCCCACCGGGGATAAAAATATTTCAGCAGAGGGAGGGATACATAGACCAGAAGGGGGGAAATTCCCCCCATCCCCTCATACAAATCGCACCCTGTGTATATATATATATATATATATATATATATATATATATATATATATATATATATATATATATATATATATATATAAACTAAATACGACCTCACGTTTTATACGTTTGCAGCCTCTGAAACTTCCGTCCGTCATAAAAATTAATTCGGATGGTTCGATTTTCTGCATTTTTCGCATCCATAGCAAATATTTTGAGGGGTTTTTGACAATCGATCCACCAAATGACGAATATGAAAAAACGAATACGACAGTTTCGGACTGAGTCAGGGTGACCTTAAACTTTTGAGGCTTGTGCAGTTTCTCGAGGAGAAATCAAACAAATGAGCGCCGTTTTCTAAAGTCTATGAGCGCAGCACACACAAATAAACAAAATTGACATACTGCAGTTAAATTTCAAAATGTGGTGTTTTTATATTTATAACATTTGAACACAGTTCAGCAACATACATCACACGACCTGACGACCAAGAGAGCTGACAATTGACCATCACTTAATTGACCATCACCTCGCGATTGAAAATGTGACACTGATATGACAGTTCAACAAACAAGTTAATAATATTAAGTCACTTACATTTTAGACAAATAATGACTGTCTATTTTAGCAGCGAAAATAGATCCGATGAATCCAAACAAAGATCACAACATAGCGCATCTCACAGCAACACTCAACCGTGTTTTGAATGATTCAGTGTTTTGAACAAATCGTTTGTCAAAGATTCAATGACCCATTCACAAACATCTGTCTCATTCTTGATGAATCGGCCGTTTGAACGAATCGTGAATGAACGACTCAGTGACTCGCTTAATAAAACCGCTTATCACCTGCATTTGCGCCGATTTGCACTCACTATCGACAAACCAATCAAATTTGTTAAAAAACTTTTTTTTTAATCAGTCCAAACACATTTTAATTTTTATTCAGGAGTTATGTATATACAAAACTATAACGTTTTATGACAGTAGTTTAGTGATAAAAAATTTTGCAATTTTTTTTTTTTTTCAGTTTTTTTTTCCTCCCATCCTGTGTAGCCACTCGCGCCCCCCCGGGGGGGCGCGCCCCACCGGTTGAGAACATAGTTGAGAACCACTGGCCTACACAATGCTGAAATAATCATCCTACCCTAAACCATACTCTGTGTCACGACTGGATCCATTTATTTAGTCTGAACTTTATTTCTTTACAGGTGACGTGATTGTGTTGACAAATGAAATCGGCTACGTGGCCGCGGGTTATGTTAAAAAAGAGGAGTCGATTCCCCTTAATGGAGTCGATTCCAACCTTTGGAATCGACTCTCGATTCTCAACGCCTCGGAATCGATTCTTTATGGAATCGATTCCCAGCCCTATCTCAGGACACTCACTGACGTATGAGCAAGTAAACCCGCGCGCGGTAAGAGAGTGATTCGAATTAAACGGTCATTAACTTCAACACTGCTCAGCAAGATAAGTCAATCTTCAAAACATGTTCTGTAAGTAAAGATTTATACATATATTTATCACAATTTTGAATCTAAAAAATAGAAACCATTTAAAAGTCATTTTGTTATCTATTAAAATCTTTTTATTTGATCTAAAACTTACTTTGACGTATAACTATACTAGTTGAGGAACCAGAAGAGGAACATTATGATCCGTTGTTTCTTCCGTTATCGGAATTGAGATCTAAACGGAGAGACCGGCAGTTCCTCCGCATCGTGGGAAAGGTGCTAAGACTCAGCTGGCTTAAACACAAGACGCTTGAAGTGAGCTTACACTTTTGCCATGTTTTCTGTTTTCTATTCTTTTATTGAGATGAATCAAAGTCCCTTGGATGAATGAAGTGACGTAAAATCCGATTACATGTTTTTACTCAGGAACGTCAATCGACTATCCAACGTCTGATGCCCTCTTTTGCCAGGAGATGCATAGATAACAACGACTTCCTGTCTTTACAGGAGATTCTCAATCATGTAAGCTGTAGAATGCATTGGATTATTTTGTTTCTCTTTCATATGACCTTTATCTCATGCTTTCTTTAGATGGATATAGATGCAGCAGATTATGATGGCAACACTGTCTTGCACAGAGCTTGTGAAAAAGGAAACAATGACATGGTATTGCAGTTACTGGCTCTTGGAGCCTCATGCCAAATGACAAACCGCTTTGGTTTCACACCTCTGCATCTTGCCATAAAAAACAAGTAAGTGGTTGTCAGCAGTTTTAATTATTTAATTTAAAGGGATAG
The DNA here is from genome assembly GCF_018812025.1 of Megalobrama amblycephala. Taxonomy (NCBI): domain Eukaryota; kingdom Metazoa; phylum Chordata; class Actinopteri; order Cypriniformes; family Xenocyprididae; genus Megalobrama; species Megalobrama amblycephala. The sequence continues at coordinate 20,866,126 of NC_063066.1, read as the reverse complement.
TTCACCCAAAAATGAAAATTTGATGTTTATCTGCTTACCCCCAGGGCATCCAAGATGTAGGTGACTTTGTTTCTTCAGTAGAACACAAATGATGATTTTTAACTCCAACCGTTGCTGTCTGTCAACCGTATAATGTGGGTCAATGGGAACTTCTTTTATAAGAGTAAATAAAACTTGCTTAGACAAATCCAAATTAAACCCTGTGGCTCGTGACGACACATTGATGTCCTAAGACACGAAACGATCGGTTTGTGCGAGAAACCGAACAGTATTTATATAATTTTTTACATCTAAAACACCACTATGTCCAACTGCGTTCAGCATTCGCTTAGTGGGGTCTGATCGCGCTCTGACAACAGAAGTGATGTCTAGCACTCATTGAAGTATAAGCGCAAGCAAAGACTATCCGCTTGTTAAGTCGTGACGTAAGGAACGCCGTTTCCGGGTCCAAGCCTCGACTCGTTTCACTTGAGAATGCCATCGACGGCCGTTTATGAGCGCTATTTATTCATATTAAACATCAATCATTTTAAAAAGTTAAACATTTTAAATACTTACAGTCTACACAACAGTCTCCGTGCTCACAGCGTCACAGACATTAATATTTTAACGAATTATAAAAGATGAATCATTGTCTGGCCATCTGGAATTTTGGTATGGAGATAAAGGTTATGATTATATTTTTTTTGTAGCATTACACCACATCGTGTGTGTATATTAGCACCATTTGTTGTTTTCTTATGGTATGAAATAGAGCGTTAGGACCCGGAAGCGCTGCCGCGTGACATCAGACTTAACAACCGAATAGAATAACACAAGACCTGTCACTCGTATTGTTTTGAATGGGAGAAAGTGTAACGTGCAATATGGCGGAATAAGTCCCGCCTTCTAAATAAGAGCCAATCGCCGACTGGTGAAGTCATCGCGTCACTGCAGCAAGCCGTTAGAAGCACCGGTTTCTATAGAAACAGTCAGACGCGCGCCTCTGAAACATGGCAGAAGAGACGCGCATTTAGGTCTGCGCATGCGCATTAGCTTGATCCAGCCTAAAAAATACAGTTTTTTGTCATGATTCGAGCATTTGGATAAAACATTTATAAGACAGCTGTTGTCAGATTTCATTGGTGATTTCAAATATGAAATGTAATCGTAAGGTTGGCGAACAGTTTTGGAGAATTTGATGTTTCCCCATTCAAAGAGATAGGGCATGATGCCCAGGATGCCCGGGAGGCGTTTCAAAGATGGCCGCCGAGTGAAATGACCTGTCTTAAAGGGACTTTGGCGCAAGACATCACTTCCATTGTCAGAGCGCGATCAGACCTCACTAAGCGAATGCTGAACGCAGTTTTAAAGTTTTATTTACTCTTATAAAAGAAGTTCCCATTGACCCACATTATACGGCTGACAGACGGCAATGGTTGGAGTTAAAAATCATTATTTGTGTTCTACTGAAGAGACAAAGTCACCTACATCTTGGATGCCCTGGGGGTAAGCAGATAAACATCAAATTTTCATTTTTGGGTGAACTATCCCTTTAAGTTATGTATTTCATTTTTTACACCATTGCCATACATATGCCAGGCACAATGACGTGATCAAGATTTTGATGCCGCAGGGAGCCACAGTAACTCTACACCCTGTGCGAATCGGCATGGAACTTATCAAGTAAGTCTTTCAAACAACAAATTAACTTGTCTGTCTATTGTGGACATTTGCATTCAACTGTCCTCTCTAATTTAGGGCAGTTCGGGCCAAGGACTATAGGCTGGTGCATGCATGGTACTTAGCTGGTACAAACATGAACGAGCGTGATTACAACGGACAGACTGCTTTACATGCAGCAGTGGAGAAGAGGGACAAGCTCATGGTGTCCAAACTTCTTCAATATGGCGCTACCCCAGAGGTATAATAAAAGTAGATTTAACGTACACATATTCTGTTTTTTACTATTCTGATTGGTTGCACTAACAAGTCAAATATTTAACCCCTGATGCTCTCCTCATGTAGCTGTAGCACAGGTCAAAATGAACCATGGCCCTAAAATTATACTTAATATATATATATATATATATTTTTTTTTTGTCCAGAAAGCTTATGTCATTTCATTTTGATAATATTTTTTTCTGTTTTTTAATGCAATTTTTTTGGAGATGTATTTTTTATTTTACTTACCTCTAAATTATTAGATTTTATCAATAATTTAATTTAATAATACAGTTTAAGCACATTCTTCACATTCTTTCAACTTAAATACAAAATAACTCTCCATTACATGCAAAAACTTGTTAAAACAGCTCAAAAAGTCTAACATTAAGTGTCTCTGCCAACATCCTGTGAAAAAAAAGAAATAATATAACATGATATATTATATTATTGTTTTCATTACTATATATTATTTTATTTCATGACTCTTGCCACTAGATGGCCTTATAGCTTTATATGGAGCAAATTCACTGTTCACCTGGGTATGCATTCAGGTGTATATTTAAACATTATAAAATCATTTTTAGATGAATGGCAACATTTTCTACATTTTTCTATTTGGATAATTTTTTTTCCTGCCCAATGATGTCCTACAAACAATGTTCATATTGAAGGCTATGAAAACAAATATAGCGAATGGAATGCAGGCAACTTTATATATTATGTGCAAAAAAGGGGTTAAAATCACATTACATTCTAACATGGTAACATTATAATCTAAAAACAAAAGTAATGATTTTATTTTTAAATTCACTAAACTAAAAATGAAAATAAAATCAAAAGCACAGATTATATTTGCTTACCCCATTACAATAGTCACTTAAGAATTACTGCTATCATTAAAAAAACACACTGCAAAAAATGCTTTTCTTACTTTACTTCTTACTTCTTAGTTTTTGTCTTGTTTCTAGTCCAAATATCTAAAAATTATTAAATCAAGAAGCATTTTCTAGACACGTAAAAATTATTGTCTTGTTTTCAGAAAAAAAAAAAAAAATTGTAAATTTTAATTTTAATTTTTTAATTTGTTTTTCCTTAAAACAAGCAAATTAATCTTATTTCAAACCGAAAACATGATTATTTTGCTTACCCCACAGGCAGATTATTTTGCTTGTTTTAAGGAAAAACTCACTTAATTTTGATTTCATTTTTTCTGAAAACAAGACAATAATTTTTACTTGTCTAGAAAATGCTTCCTGATTTAAGAATTTTTAGATATGAAACAAGCCAAGTCAAAAAATCTAAGTAAGAAAAGCAATTTTTGCAGTGCACTTATTGGTTTAAATCTACATTTGGCACATTAATTGTCCAACAACAAATATTTTAGCAATAATATTGTATATTTAGTATATTTTAGTAAGAATTACAGCACTCCGGTTTTGTTGTGCTCTGTCTGTTTGGCATGAGGTGGCGCTGGGGCGTGGAAGTCTGTGAAGTTTAGCGGAGATTCTCTTACAGAAGGATGGTCAACTTCTGACAGCAAAATGGAAGTATTTTAATTTCATACATTTACAGATGGAGAATACAGTTTGTGAAAAAAGTATGTGAACCACTTGCAGAATCTGTGAAAATGTTAATCATTTTGACAAAATAAGGGAGATAATACAAAATGCATGTTATTTATTATTTAGTACTGTCCTGAGTAAGATATTTTACATTAAAGATGTTTACATATAATCCACAAGACGGAGAAAAAAAAAAATAAAAAAAATAGCTGAATTTATTGAAATAACCCCGTTCATATGTATGTGAACCATTGGTTCTTAATACTGTGTGTCATTACCTGGATGATCTATGACTGTTTTTTTGTTTTGTGATGGTTGTTCATGAGTCCCTTGTTTGTCCTGAGCAGTTAAACTGTGCTCTGTTCTTCAGAAAAATCCTCCAGGTCCTGCAGGTTCTTCAGTTTTCCAGCATTTTTTGCATATTTGAACCCTTTTCAGCAGTGACTGAATGATTTTGAGATCTGTCTTTTCACACTGAGGATGAGGGACTCAAACACAACTATTAAAAAAGGTTCAAACATTCACTGATGCTCCAGAAGGAAACATGATGCATTAAGAGCCGGGGGGTGAAAACTTTTGGAATTTGAAGATCAGGGTAAATTGTATTTAATTTGTCTTCCAGAAAACATGCAGGTATCTTTTGTTGCTTCAGAAGGGCAGTACTAAATGAAAAACAATGATATTTAAATAAAATAAGAAAAATTTGGACCTCTTTGTCCTGTTCAAATGTTTTCACCCCCCCGGCTCTTAATGCATTGTGTTTTCTTCTGGAGCATCAGTGAATGTTTGAACCTTTTTTAATAGTTGTCTTTGAGTTCCTCGAGGGTTGTCCTCAGTTGTCCTCCATGTGAAAAGATCATTCAATCACTGTTGTAAAGGGTTAAAATATGCAAAAGATGCTGGAAAACTGAAGAATTTTTGGGAACTGGAGATTTTTTTCTGAAGAACAGAGCTCAGTTTAACTGCTCAGAATAAACAAGGACTCATGAACAACCATCACACAACAAAAAAACAGTCGTATCCAGGTAATGACACACAGTATTAAGAATCAATGGTTCACAAACTGGGTCATTTTAATAAATTCAGCTATTTTTTTGTCTTATGGATTATATGTAAACATCTTTTATGTAAAGTATCTTACTCAGGACAGTACCAAATAAAAAATAACATGCATTTTGTATGATCTCTCTTATTTAGTTAAAATTTTGCACATTTTCACAGATTCTGCAAGTGGTTCACATACTTATTCATGCAACTGTATACCTGTGAAATGTAACTTATACACTGAGGAAAACACATCTCAATGCATTAAACAGTGCAGGTATCTATCTGTCATCACATATATCTGTCAGAGCATCTGACGGGGCAAGCCGCTTTAAACTATACGTGTTAACTATATCTTACCAGTTATTTTGAAGCCTTTAATATAAAACATGACTTTATATTGTGCACGTCCCCGCAGCAGCTCACCCTGCATCCTTTGCTATTTTTCAGATGCGCTCGCAAACCACTGCATATCGATATAAACCGTATTGCCGCATTTCATATCGTTTATAAAAAATATATCAATATATCGTACAAACTCGATATACCACCCAGCCCTAATTTGGAGTAGTGTTGCACGATATACCGGTACTAGAAAGGTATCGTGATACCAGGGGCGGAGCCTGACATTGTAAATATTCGGGGCTTAGCCCAAATCTATATTTGTCCAAAGACATTTTAATTTTCTATTAACAGCTTTTCTGACATGAAAGGAGCTTTTGTTGTCATATTCTTGTTCAGAAAATGTACATGTAATTTGTAAAACTTTGTTGGATTTACAATTGGTTTACAATTTTATTGAGCATGAAAATAGTAAACATTAAAAATATTAAATCTAACTTCAAGGCAATGAAGCTCAAATCCAGAATTATCAGCCTGCACACTGGTGAAGAAAGAAGTTCTGTCATATGTGTTATTTATTTACTTTTCCTGCTGTTTTAAGTTTTTGCCATAGTATCGTGATATTTAAGTTGGGTATCGTATCGAAGTCAAAATTTTGGTATCGTGACAACACTAATTTGGAGCATTATTTAGGTTTTTCTATTCATACTGAAGTGTCAGATACTGTAATAATTCAAGTTAGTAAGGTGGACAGCAGGGGGGAAATAAAAAAGTTCTGCATTGTAAATGTGTTAAAATCTAACCACTTCATACCAGTGTGCAGTCTGCATTGTGACTGATTTTTATTTGGGGAAAAAAAGAAAAAAAAAAACAACTTTCCCCCATTCATTTTGTTTTTTTAACAAAGTTCAGGAGGAGCATGTTCAGTTAATCAACCCAATCAATGAGACAAGTGGTATATATACAGCAGACCTACCTCTGTTCCATGACAGTTTTCCAGCATCCCTCCACTACCTCATCTCCTCACTTCTAACTATTCCTCTGGGTTCAGGCTAGATTCCGAGATTGGAGCACTCCCCTTGGACAGCACGGCAAATACTCATAACCTTTACTCTAATTATATGTATTTAATTAATTTCTAGGTGTGCATACGCATGTGAGTATGTTCCGCACTGGGGATGTTCTATAGTCTCATGCCCTCATTTGTGGGTGTGTTTGTTCTGGAATTTGCCAGATTTTTTATATTTGTTTGACAAATTAAAACAAAAAAATCCCCATTTCCAATTAATTCCTATGTGGGTCAAATTGACCCGGGAGGGTAGGGAGTGCTACTATTTTTATTACAACAACATAAAATCCTCAAATCCAGTCAGTTTTTGTGTGTGTGTGTGTGTGTGTGTGTGTGTGTATTTCAAGTTCAAATGTGACAACTGCCCTAAGGTCTTGGACCACCCCGATGAAAACTAAATTTTTAAAAATGAAAATGAATTTCGGGTCGAAATGAACCTAAGAGAGAATAAGCCATAACTCTCAACCTGTAACATGTATAATTTGTCTCTGCCCTATCAGATTGCTGATGTTTGGGAAAGGACAGCAGCAGATGAAGCAAGAGAGAAAAACCTTCATGACATTTTGAAGCTCTTCAACCTTATTGAAAACTGACCCTTCAGCATCTTTTTTTCAGTCTGCTGTGGAAGTCAGAGAGACCAGTTGACATCAGATGCAAAGGCACATTACTTTTTAGGTTTTAAACATTTAAACATGTCAATTTACATGTTGGTTCTTAGTAAAGTAGAGCACAACAAAATGGTTGACTAAACAACTCCCACCTTAATGTTTACAGAAGAAATCAACTCAAATAAAATGTATGATTTATTCAAAATGAAAAGCATTAGTTAGTGCCATGAATTAAAAATGAAACTAATCCAGGGTCTGTTTGAGTCATCTTGGTAGAACATTCCTTTTAGTACAATTAACAAGTGTACACATTAATGTGTTGTCAGTAGGGGTTAAACAACTTCAGATGTTTTTAAGTCGACGTCAACTAGTCGCTGATGATGTCATTAATTAACAAATAAGCCTGAACCTCGAGTAGATGGATGGATCTGACTCGAACGTGGGTTGCCTTGTGTACAGTTATGGCATATGACACAACGCTGCCTACAAGGCTATTGCACCTACATAATCATTTTTATCCGTTCTTTTGTCTTTGGGTTGTTATATTTCTCACAGGTTTCTGCTCCTTCTAAATCATATACAGATAAAGTAGCGCATTAAAAATGACATTTATATGAATGTATGTTTTAGTTACTAAGAAATATATGCTAGAACATTTCAGTTTCTAAGCTATTTTATTGCTAAATCACAGAACAGTGTTGACAATACATATCTGCGCTACTTTCTGTGTGTACGATCTGCGCGTGATGTGCGAGCTGTCTGTCTGTGTGCATTACAGTGCAGCAGTGCATTTAGAACGGTGATTAACTTAGATGTACAATAAGCTCCAGATGGTATAATCAAACATGTTGTATGCATTTATTCGTCATTTTAACTGTTTGAAACAGAGTGTAAAAGCGGACTTCAAAGATCCTGTTCCTGTTGCGCCCCATGATCAGCGACAAGTCGACGTCAAGCTTAAAGCGTCATGGGAGAGCATTAAAGTCGACTAGTCTGTGCAACCCCTATTTGTCAGATCTTCTTCAATATCTTTTGGTATGTTTGCATGTAAATTTTGTATTGTCCAGAACAAGTTGCTGTTGTTTGTTGTTGGATTTAGTAGACATAGCTGGCAGTAAAGAGGGACTGTTTAGATGCTTGGTCAGCCTGGCCTGAGGGTTTGTATTCGCCTTGTGATGCAAGACTATTGATCTGAAAAGGAAACAAAAAAAATCATCAACATATGGTTCTGCATTTAATATAGTAGGCTTATAAACTGACAACACAATGAAGCGCAATATTGCCCACATGCAGTATTTTAAGTTTGACATTGGTTACCTTGGCACGTGTGACAAAGGCATCCTGTGCAGCCTTCTTGTTCGCTGCTTGTCCCTTCCATGCAGCAAGAGCCGAGGCCTGGAGAGCACGGCCATAAGAGAAGCTCAGCTTCCAGGGTCTGTGCAGGGGAAGCTGGTTCATGGCATTCAGATTCAGAGAGGCCTCCTCCTCACTTTGACCACCAGAGAGGAAGCAGATGCCTGAGAACCAGAAGAGAGAAGTTGAACATTTGAAAAGCGCTTAAATGGAGGCCATCATCTAATGACGTACCAGGTACAGCAGCTGGCACAGTGCGTCTGAGAGCAGTAACTGTTGCCATGGCGACCTCCTGGGGGGTGTACTTCTTGGTGCAGGAGTGTCCAGCAGTGACCATGTTTGGTTTGAGCAGAGTTCCCTCCAGATACACATGGTGGTCAGAGAGAGCTTTGTACACAGCCGCCAGGACCTTGGTTGGAAATTTTGGGAGTTATTTTTGATGGATAATTTGGCTTTGTTTTAACTACTTTAACTGTTTATTCTGGGAGGAAGCTTACCTTCTCAGTGGCATACTGGCACCGTTGCAGATCATGATCTCCGTCTGGGAGGATCTCAGGCTCTACAATGGGAACCAAGCCATTCTAAAGGAATTGAGGAAGAAATAATCAGAAGAAAATAACTTCTAGACAGTTTGTAAAGCAAAATAAACAAATTACTGGCACGTTATCAACTGTTCAGAGTCATGTAAAGGCTGTTTATGGACAATAGATAGGATCCCATAAGCCAGCCACATTCTGTTAGACATACCTGTTGGCAAATGCTGGCATATCTGGCAAGAACGTTAGCGTTTTCAGCAATTGCAAGAGCAGAGGGGCAGCCGTCAGAGATCTTAAGTACACAACGCCACTTGGCAAAGTCACAACCGTCCTTTTTGTACTGGGCACAGCGTTCAGAAAGACCATCCAATCCTGAGTGAAACAGATCAGGCAAAAATAGCTTCCCTTTAAAATGGAGAAAAGTCAGATGTATTACGGTCATGTTAAGAAGTATTTGAGAAAGAAAGTAACCTTGTGTGGTTGTCTCTCCATTTGTACCGCCCAGGCCCGCTGTGCCTTTGTCCACCTTTATGCACAAAAACACAATACTTTCATTTGTAACATTACCTCCAAAATTAGTGAGAGGACCTTGTGTTTGCATCTTTCGTTTACTACATCATGTATCCACCTTATTCCTACGCCCTATGACACTTTACGTGAATTATGGGTGCAACTTCTGTTAAGCTGTAAACAGTGAAAGGCTCACTCTATGACCGCAATAATGTTTTTTTTAAACTGGGTACACAATGAGATTACATTATTATACTCAACCTTCAACCATCGAACATTAAAAGGACATTTAAAAGTGTAAAGTGTACTTTCAACAGACCATAAATAACCCCAAAAGCATGATTCTTTCCACTGCAATAATGGACGGGTTAAATATGCCTTAATCAAAAATGTTCATTAACTTCAGAATTGCGTGATACTATTTCATAGTGATTTCCGTCATTTTTTCAGATAATAAATTGTATTTACCTGTGAAAACAAACCTGGAAAGAGACGTGAGGATTTGAAGAGAAAAATGAGAGATTCTTTGTGCATTCCAGTGAATTATTAATGGGATATATAGGAGAACAGACCACAAATGTGCAGTATATGTTGTCCTTTTTCATACTATTACAGCGGAATGCAAAGGGACAAAAGAAAATAATCATAAGGAAAAGACAGCAGCGACTGAAAAGAGCTCTTGCCATAGATATTCTTGTTATAACAAGTCACGTTAAAATACCAAGCGTTATGTTATTCTCATGATGTCTGAAAATAAAACATGAAGGAAAATTAACAGTTCATTCAGTCAAACTGACGGATAAGCTTTATTTGAGGGCAACCTTATGATCTGAAATGATTCGTTTCAGGTTCCCCAAACCAAAAGAGCCACCCATAATTCAAACCGCAGTAGGCTCATCAGGAGTAAGGTGGATAGAGCTACAGAAAGCATATAAATGCATAAAAACATCTGGAAAATATCTCCAAAAATGCACCGAAACCTCACCTTGATACCAACTACGATGCCCTTGTCCTTGACGACTTTTGGAAACAGAACTCCTTTGTCTGATTTCTGGTACAGTGTTTCGTGGAAAAAAATGACACCGCCAATACTTTCAGAGATAGAATTGTCTACAGAGAAGAGGAGGTCACGAAAGCTACGACGGTTCTCTTCGGTGTTCTCCACATTTATCTTCTGAAAGCGATTTGCCATGGTGCCTAGAATATGAAACAAACATCTAAGAACATCTGGAAAGCAAACTTACCATGACATATTCAAAAATACATTTCTGATAGAGGAAACACAATTGCAATACTGTTAAACATTTATAGTGATGGCTGAAGCAAATTCATAACTTGTTGTTATTGATCAATTAAGACATTTTGCATAAAGGTGGTACTCTATCCCATTCCTACCTGTGGACTCATCTGCAGCCAAGATGCCTTTTCCAGTTGCCACAATACGCTGGGCAATTGTGGAAAGCTCCTTCTTCTGCTCCGTAGAGAGAGCTGGAAACTGGTGTGTCATGCTGGTAAAAAAGAGGAGCAGAAGTAAAAATATTAGCTAAAATACTGTATTTACAGAACTTATGTTATTCGGCTCACTGGATTTTTCACTCCTGTCTGTAAATATTTGCCCTGACTGTTGAACTTTAGTCCACACTGGCTCCTCCCACTGGACAAACAAGTCCAGGGTTCACTCATCTGGTAGACCTGAAGATTTAGCAGTTTTCTTTGCGATTATGTGCAAAAAGTTTCACACATTCGAGCAATGTCGTTGAGAACTGTACAACAGCGTCTTTTATACAGTGTATTTATGAATTGCCTCCCTATTCTAAGTACACGAAAATGTCATGCGAAGATAAATTGCAGAACGCATTGCATTCATTCCGTAGATAATTTTGCACTGTAGACCAAAATGGTCCTGAAATCAAAGAAATCTGGGATTTTTTTCATGTGATTCATGACATAAAGAGCAGAGCCTTCAGCGATAAATATTGCACTAACACATCTGCACAGTTTGTGAACAACTGCATGTTAACGTTTCAAAACAGATATTATACCCTTCAAAACTACTACTTTGACTTATACAAAATGAAAAATATTAATACTAATTTCGCAAGATGCGACAACAATACTAAAAACTAAAAGAGTTTAAAAGTTGAACCGTCATTCTTACTTGATTGCTCTGTAGGTTGGTGGCACTATGAATGAAGAATAGATGAAGTGATCTGGCCTCTCCTCACTGACGCAGATGGATTTTAATGATTCGGGACCGAGCGATTCGAGCAAGTCGGTATTTATTTGAGCCGAGCGCAGAGGCTGGACAAAAGTGATGCGAACGGGCGTGCTCAGCCTCCGGTAACGCCATTGGCCAATATTGGACGGGTGTGTGAAAATATCTGCCTATGTGGACTTTGGAAGAAGGTTTTTAACTCCAAAATTTCCATAATACAGCTATCCTTAAACTTAGTGTAACACATATTTAAAATTATCTCTCAAAATCTTTGGAAAACAATGAAGGAACTGTGAGGCACAGGGTCGGGAAACCTGATCTCAGATAAAGTTGATTTTCAGGTTCTTCAGTTTCAGCATGGTCCTTCTCAGGCATGTTCACTTTGCAACACACTCTTTGTTTTGTCTGTTTATGGCCTACTGCTATGTGCTATTACATCAAATAGTGCATATGAAAGAAAACACGTTGGCAATAATTTAGTAAACGTGCAAAGGAGCCTGCAGCGGGGACTCTAGGTGAAATAGAGCATTAATCATTTTGATGCTTTTAAACTATAAAGCATGCTGTGTTTATAAAGCATAGGCCTACTTCACAAACATTTCTTGTAAAGTGCCTCAGTTG